>NC_138509.1:39527229-40727229 GCF_964252035.2 Podarcis erhardii
GATGCAATTTGGCATGTGCTCCAAGTCATCCCAAGGAGTGAGAAGTTCCAAGACACTGCAACCCAGATTCTGGTGTCTTCTTGAGAAATAAGCACTCAAGATTGATGGATTTTTTTGGTAACATCTGCAATATTTCAAATATACCAGCACTTAAAACAGATAGAATTGCTATGTCTTCCAATTATGAACCAGCCACCTACATAACAAAAGGAAATGTCTTTCCTTTATCCATAAGAATATAATTGTCCCAGTTGCCTTCTCTCATAGCTTATGGGAGAAAGCTTTTTTTTGGAGGCAGCACTCTGGTTGTGGAACGCCCTCTCCAAAAAATACTTGCATGGTACCTATCTTGCTATTATTTGGAGTATTTTGTATACACCTTTTGGATTTTCATAAAATAAAAAATAAAGAAGCTGGAAATGGAGTGGAGAAAGTGGATAGAGGAAAGTTTTTCTCCCTCTCTTAAAATAGTAGAAATTGGGACCATCCAATGAAGTCAGTGGCGTAGCGTGGGGGGTGCAGGGGGGGCCGGCCGCACCGGGCGCAACATCTGGGGGTTAGGGGGCGCAAATCCACGGGTTAGGGGGTGCAAATTACTTGCCTTGCCCCGGGTGCTGACAACCCATGCTACACCACTGAATGAAGTTGAATGTTGGAAGACTCAGGGCAGATGAATCTTCTTCCCTTCTTCTCGCTGGGCACAGCTAAACTGTACAACTCGCTCTCACGAGAAGTAGCGATGCCCCCAACTTGGGATACCCTTAAAAACAGGATTAGACAAATTCACGTAGAATAAGGCTGTCAACGACTACTGGCCGCGATGGCTATGTTTTACCTCCACTGGAGGCAGTCTGTCCTTGAATGCCAGTTGCACGCAGGTCAAGGGGACCTCAAGACTTCTGGATTGGGCTGGGCAGGATTCCGAGGTCGCAAGTTAAGCAGACTAAAACCTGAGCAGTGTTTACGGGCTGGAAATCCCAAACCTCGCCTTTAGCCTCTAATACTAGCACTGGACCACCTTCCTAGTTTGTTCTTTGCTTCTTTCTCTCAGCCTTTGCCCAACCCCGAGCAACACTGGATTACATAATAAAGGTGCAACACTGGATGAATAAATAAAGGTGAAGCAGTAGTTTACGCAGGGACTGTCTAGTCCCACCACCAGCATCCGTGCGATCCTGCAATATGGACATATCACACACAAATTCGAATTTGCACAGGCAGCGCTACAGAAACTCAAGAGCGTTTCACACGAAATAAGCTTGCTTTGGGAAGTGCGGGGACTTCCCTTTTGTTCCAGGTTGGATTCCCCGTTATTTTCGTTTTGTTCTCTTCTTCCTTCCTGCTCCTCTTCCCCCGCTTCCCGCTCCGGCTTATTCTATGAGAACGCGGCAACTTCCCATTCAGACAACGGAAGACGCACGGCTCTGCCTACTAGCGTCGCGGGCCACGGTGGGGGAAAACGTTGCGCTTGCGAGGGAATTGTGACTTGCGCAAGGACCCGTAGGGCAGTGGGCGGGCATGAGAGTGACTCGGTTGCCGGTGGCGCGTTGCTAGGAGACCGAGGGACGCGGAAGAGCGGCGGGCTTGAAGTTGCTCCTGGGGTTCCAGAGGGGCAATAGCATGTTAGCAGGCGGGGGGCGAGGCAGGAGGGAAACCAGGTTGGTAGTGAAACCGGGGGGAAAGAATCGTGTGTGTGTGTGTGTGTGTGTGTGTGTGTGTATATATATATATATGTATAGCAGTGTGTGTGTGTGTATTGCAATGTGTGGGTGCATAGCAATATTATATATATATATATAATATTGCTATGCACCCACACATTGCAATATATATATGTGTGTGTGTGAGATATATATATATATATATATGCAGGTTTTGGTGTCCTCGGGTGTCTTCCCGTGTAAAAGTTGGGGTGTCTAGGCGACGTTTCGACGAGGTCTCACTCGTCATCTTCAGGCTGGTGCTTTCGGCTTCTTGTTACTGGAACAGAGCAGGATCTCAGTGTTTGAGTTCCTATAAATACTGTAGAGGGGGTGTGGTGTATAGCCTCCAATGTTCTGGGCAGAGAGGAAGTTCCCAGGCTAGTGTGCCTTTTCTTCTTTTGTTCCTTAATTACTTGAGAGATATCTTGAGTGATTTCTTGAGTGATATCCTGAGTACCACTTAGGTGGGTCATTAGGTGTGGATTAGTTGTTAAAGTCTTTGTGTCTTGACCTCTTGAACTTTGTGAAGAGTTTTCCTGAGAAGATGGCTGTACTGTACTTAGTTGTGCTCTGGCTTGGCTTCTTTAACACGGAACATCACCACAAGAGAATAATCATGGAAGCCATCGAGATAGAGAAACACCCTCACAACATGAACAAGCGTGACGACACATCCCGCTTGCCAGACATCTGGAAATTAGCCCTCCCCACAAAAACTGACACCAGATCCAGAGGCACACAGAACGCCAACACCAATCAACCACACCAGACCCAAACCCAGACCCTCTCCACAGATGAATTACAGACACCATCCAGTAGCCAATCCATGGTGGCACCTCCGGATGCTGCACCCCCCTGCAATCCCTACACAGATCTGGCTGACACAAGCCACAAAACCACAGCTCGCCCCTATACACGAAGCCAAGCCAGAGCACAACTAAGTACAGTACAGCCATCTTCTCAGGAAAACTCTTCACAAAGTTCAAGAGGTCAAGACACAAAGACTTTAACAACTAATCCACACCTAATGACCCACCTAAGTGGTACTCAGGATATCACTCAAGAAATCACTCAAGATATCTCTCAAGTAATTAAGGAACAAAAGAAGAAAAGGCACACTAGCCTGGGAACTTCCTCTCTGCCCAGAACATTGGAGGCTATACACCACACCCCCTCTACAGTATTTATAGGAACTCAAACACTGAGATCCTGCTCTGTTCCAGTAACAAGAAGCCGAAAGCACCAGCCTGAAGATGACGAGTGAGACCTCGTCGAAACGTCGCCTAGACACCCCAACTTTTACACGGGAAGACACCCGAGGACACCAAAACCTGCATTCCTGTACCCGTGAAAATCTACGAAAGCATATATATATATATATATATATATCTCACACACACACATATATATATGCACACACATATACTGTATACACACACACATATATATACATATATGTATTATATATTTCAATATATGTGTGTGTATGTATATGGGTGGGTGGGTGTGTATATATATATATATATATATATATATATATATATATATATAAAATTTTTAGTGTGTGTGTCTGCACACACACCTGCTTGGTGTTCAGAACTATGTTAAAAAAAAAGTCGTGGAAAAACAGACGAGACCCAGAATGGTTCTGGAATCTGTGCATTCTCCTCGAAGGAACAGGACGTAAAAATGTTCGAATACATATGCTGGATTGGCAGGTATAACAAATAGGACAAGAGAAAAGGAGAATAAAGAATATAAGGAGGGTTGGATAGTGTCTACTGAGTGTTTTTAAGAACCAGTATAAACAAGTAAATAACCTAGCAGGTCTTTGTGTCAATCCAGCAGAACAGAAGTGAATAGAATTTAACGGAGGAAGAAATCTGAAGAGTAAAAATTTGGAATATGCCATTTAATAGAAAAAATAAAGAAACCAGGAAAAGGGTGGAAGGGGAGTCACCAGGTATTTAGTTGTATGTCGAGATTAATATGAAAGTTGTTCAACTGTGGGGGGGGGGATGGGGTGTTTTTTTTCTTTTCTGTCTCTGTATTAAAAATGAAAAAAATGAATGAATGAATGGAACAGGGCGTATTTGTTGATGGCCTTCCGGAGGCTTTGCAAAATTCACCTACATCACGTGGTGTTTGCAGTTGAGATGATGAGGATGGGCAAGGGGTGTAGTAGTTTTTTGTTTGTTTTTTAATTGATAAGCTGCTTTTGTTTAATTATCAATGGTTGCAGTTGTGCTTTTTTAATGAAAAAATGACACCAACAATGTAAACAGCTTTGAGTTTAGGAAGCTTGCAAATGTCTTCAGTACCATGGCACTTTTGTTTTTGCAAGCTTTCAAAGCAGACCTAGTCCTTTGCATCTATCAGTGGGCTTAAAAAGATAAAGGTAAAGGACCCCTGACAGTTAAGTCCAGTCAGAGACAACTCTGGGGTTGCAGCGCTCCTCTCGCTTTACAGGCAAAGGGAGCCGACGTTTGTCCATGGACAGTTTTTCCGGGTCATGTGGCCAGTATGACTAAGCCGCTTCTGGCGCAATGGAACACCGAAACCAGAGCAGCGCACGGAAACGCCATTTACCTTCCTGCCGGAGTGTTACCTATTTATCTACTTGCACTTTTTGGCATGCTTTCAAACTGCTAGGCTGGCAGGAACTGGGATCAAGCAACTGGAGCTCACGCCGTCGTGGGGATTCAAACTGCCGACCTTCTGATCGGCAAGCCCAAGAGGCTCAGTGGTTTAGACCACAGTGCCACCTGTGTCCCATCAGTGGGCTTACTCTTGAGTAAATGTGACTGTGCAGTCTTGTGGCCTGATCTCACAAAGGCTGCAATCCAAAAACCACTCACTTGGGAGTAAGACCCATTGCACTAAGTAGGACTTACTTTTGGGTAAGCATGTATAAGATTGTACTGTAATGCGATTTACTTTCATATAAGTGTACGTAGGATTGGAGCCATAGTTATTGTGGTCTCCTATAGAGTGGATGAAAGAATGAATGTGGAAAAGTTATGAAACAGGCAACCAAAATGTAAAACTTTTTAGAAGTTTGTGTTCGTTGCTGTCAACATTTTAAAAACATGTTTATATTTAATATTGTTTTGTTTAATTACTTTCCTACTAGCAGATTTAGGGCAAAGTTACAACTAAGAAGATATGGAGATAGCAATCAGGCAGCACCTGTCAGATGCTGAGAGACATCAAGGTAAATGTTACTAACCATCTTTCTCTTTTTTAAAGATATATAATGTTGACTCTTTCTTTTCCATATACTCAAATAGACTAGGTACTCTCCACATAGATACAGATACTCCTAAATACAGATTGGGGCATTCCTAGGTAAATGTGCATAGGATTGCTGCTATCATTGTGTAATAAAATCCTATGTATAATACAATTCTTTCTGTTTAGATAAAAAGCCACAGAGAGTGGGGGACGGAGGGAGAGAGACAGATGTTAACCAGAAAGTTGATGGCTTGAGCCCACCTAGGGATAGCTGTGGGCAGGATTCCTGCATTCCAGGGGGTTGGACTAGATGGCCCTCGGTTCCCTTTCAACTCTATGATTCTATGATTCTGTTATTCTAACTGTGCTTTGCCCTAAATAGCCTTATGTCTATTTATCTTACATATAGAGTGCATACATATTTCAGAATATCCTGATATCATAGTATGCTGAAACTAATTTCAGGCATGCTGTGCTATGGTATAGCCCCACTGGCAGCATAGAAATAGCAAGTCTAAAAAGTGGTATGTTATGGTTGCTCCTCATAGGGAACTGACACCCAGTTTCCATGATCAAAAATATTTCTCATTTTGTTTTGGCTCATGTTTTCTGGTGGCTTGCATGTGGTGCAGTCTGAATGATTTGCCACACCTTAGACTATTGGCGACACCACCATAGATGGTGCATTGAAAGTCACACCTGAACTGTGCAGCTGCATCTTATGCTGTAACAGGCAATTGATCCTTCTAGCCAGCATTGTCTACTCTGACTGGCAGTAACTGTCTCAGGCAAGCATCTTTCACAGACCTGCTTTCGGAAATATTTTAATAGGAGATGTGAGGAGTTGAAACTGGGACTTATTGCATGCAAATCATATGGGCTTTTATTTCAGCCAGAACTCAGTTCCAGCACGTCTCAGGTGGGTGCCATTGCCATTATAAGAGAACAAGGGTTCATGATGAGTTCCAGCACCTAATTTTCTAGAAAAATAGCACTGGTTCAAGTCAAGGCTTGTGGAGAACTGCTCAGAGAACTGCTTTATCACATTTATATTTTGCTGGAACTGACACGACAGAAAACATCAGATCAAAACAAATCCTAGTTAATGATCATGCAGATTTGCCCTGATACATATTGATAGTCCAAAACAGTTTACTGTGTTAGGATGCAATCCTATACATACTTACTTGGGAGTAAGTCCCATTGAACTTAATGAGACTGAGGAGTATAGGATTGTGTTTTGTTTGGATACGTCTGATTGTTTACATTATGAAAATAAAACAGGTATTTGTTTGAAATGGCTATGTTATTTTCTGCCTAATTAAAATTTTATTTTCAAGATGTTGAAGCACTGAAGAGTGCTTACAAATTGATCAAATCAGCTAATGATGGGAAATCAGCCCTTGATGCCTTGGAGAGTTTCTCTTTTGACTTGTATGTCATGTGTGCCGAACAGGCTTATAAGGTAACAGTATGCCCCTTTTGTAACAATACACCCCTTTTTACTTTATGAGGTGTTTGTTCATCTTAATTTAAAACTGAAATCTGTTTAATTTTAGATGGGTTTTCCGGACATGAGCAATGACTGTCTACGAATGTATTTTAAAGGAAAACCTCCAGTTAACCAGTTTTTGGGTAGAGCATATTTGTGCAAGAGCCAATTATATACCCCTGTGTCTACTGATAATTTGGTGAGCATGTACTGTGAGTTTGGGTGTTGATTTTAAGGCTGTTCTTTTGTTGTGATCAGGTGACGGCAAAATTCCATGTTATATAGTAAACAGTATGATTTGCCTTCTAAGAAAAGATAAATCTTTGGAACCAGTTATTTTCCATTCCCTCCTCCCACCCTTGCACCCCATGAAAAGCCTTTCTGAAGGATACAGGAAATGATGTTGTTGGATAGGACATAGGTGTGGGTGTGCTGAAGCAGAGAGGAGGGGAGGGAGTTGTAGCTGGCTCAAGAGCTAATATGCACAACATATATGTTGGGGTTTTTAAAAAAATTTTAAAAATAGAGTGTATAGAAGTTACAAGTCATATTAAGTCAGTAATAAAGGCTTTGAGTCATTCCCAGATTTTTTTAAAAAATATATATATATTGTTTTGTTTTAGGAACAATTTGACAAATTCATTGTACATTTGCTGAAAGTAGTAGACTTTGCATTAGGTAACGCAAGGTAAGTCCTCTATATTTGGTTTCCATTTGGGGCATTCTTTGTGGGTTTCTTTGTTTCCACCAGGCAATATTTCTGAAGTATGGTTCTTGGCTAGAACAATGATATCACAGTGTGGAAGATTGAATTGAATAATTGTACCACTGTTTTCAAAAATGCACCCCAAACAGTGATCAATATATTTGCTATTTTAGTTCAGAGCTGACGTGTTGCAGCAAAACAATGAAGATCATGTCCGTATTCGATCAAATGGGATCCATCCTCCAAAATTAAGATACCTTTACTAGTCCTTACTTTTATATTAAACATAATAGTCCATGACTATAGGATACAAATGAGTAGCAAGGAGAATTTCAGTTACTTGAAAATTGCAGAAATTAGAAGCTTATGTGAAAATAAAGCTGCATAACGGCCACCGGCAACATTTAATTCTTAGAGAGTAAACATTGTAAATCAAGGTGGGGCTACCTTTGAAGGTGACCTGGAAACTACAACTAATCCAGAATCCTGCAGCTAGACTGGTAACTGGGAGTGGCCGCCAAGACTACATAACACCGGTCCTGAAAGGCTCCCAGTACGTTTCCGAGCACAATTCAAAGCGTTGGTGCTGACCTTTAAAGCCCTAAACAGCCTCGGCCCAGCATACCTGAAGGAGCGTCTCCACCCCCATTGTTCAGTCCGGATGCTGAGGCCCAGCTTTGAGGGCCTTCTGGCGGTTCCCTCACTGCGAGATGTGAAGTTACAGGAAACCAGGCAGAGTGACCTTCTCAGTAGTGGTGCCTGCCCTGTGGAATGCCCTCCCACCAGCTGTCAAAGAAATAAACAACTATCCAACTTTTAGAAGACATCTGAAGGCAGCCCTGTTTAGGGAAGCTTTTAATATTTGATGAATTACTGTATTTTAATAATTTGCTGGAAGCCGCCCAGCTTTATGTTCATTTCAGGTCTGTCACACAGACCACCTTTCATGGGCCTCTTGCCTCAGGTTGGCCACCCATTAAATAGACGATGCAGTGAAGTTGACAGCAAGAACTTGGTGGGGCAAAGAAGCCCCGAGTCCGTTTCACCCCTGCACAATATCATAATGTGTACTCTATTTTATTCCAGGTACTATTTTTTGATACATAATGCTTCGGTTATATACTGGAGGATTGTAAGGCCATTTCTTAAGCCTGGGTTCCGCCACTATCTTATTCCAAGCCTCTACCAGATTGTGCCTGCACTGAAACATCCCATTGAGCAAGACAAGGACTGGACTGCAGAACTGATGATGTAAGTTGAAGTTTCTTTCTTTCTTTCTTTCTTTCTTTCTTTCTTTCTTTCTTTATAAAATGCTTCTAAACCTCTCATTTGTATATAATACCAAGCTGGTATATATCAACATATGCAGATACAGTAAGAACGTAAAATACCATTAAAGCAATACAAAACAATCGTAGAAATGAGTGACTCATCTTAAGGAAATTTAAACAACTGAATAGGCCTGCTAGCATCAAAAGGTCTTCAAGTGACTCTTGAAAATTAGTAGCAAGGATTCTGGCTGAATTTATGCTGGAAGCATAAATTCAGCATGGGAATTTTAGAACATTCATTTTTACCCAATTGATTGATGGCTGAAAGATATAGTTCTTGGAAACTCTGGGATTCTTAGCTGCGAGAGTATCTGGTTGGTTTTGGAAGTTTGCTTTTCGTTGCTCACATGCCCAGACGCCATAACCCACTGCCCCCCCCCATCCATTAAATGACCACTCATGACAACATTCTTTGGTTCAAATTCAGCCACAACTTTATTGATTAAAGATGTACATAGCTTAGGTTTAGGCTTTAGGTATAACCATTTCAACTGGCCCGCCTGCTGGTTGATTCTTCCAGGGGTCGACTCTGTGGCAAGGGAGTCCTATGATATACATTAAATTGGGACCCCCCACAAAAATCGTCTTTGAGGAGAGCTATGGGCCTAGCCCCTGTCTAGGTGTCCAGACAGCAGCACCTCCACCAGGATCCCTTTAATGGGATACCCCATTCCCTTGGAGGGGCAGGCAAAGCCTTAAAACCTCCCCTCCAACCATGACTTTTACCCATTGCCTTACCCACTAATGTTGTTACTATAAGGTAGGCAAAAACCCCAGGTCAGCTAATTGGTCCAAAGAACAAATTCCTCCTGAGCACCAAATGCAGCAAACAATTGTAATCCATAGTAAAGTCAGAAAACGAACACTACCTCCATGATGGGCAGGAGCCAGCCTAACTATAGCAAGGGTGGGAGAGAGAATCAAAGTGCCAGGTATGAGGCCTGGCACTCTTTAGATACTCTAGGAGTAGACCTGAGTGAAGTCCTCAAGGAAATCAGTCAGGCCCACTCCCAGGAGTGCCTGCCCCTTGACCTAGCCACTATTGGCCAATTTGCAGCCAGGCCCAATTCAAACACTCCAGTCATGTCTTCTGTTGGTCAAGGTCCCAGAGGGAGAGACTGGGGGACCAGCAGGATGCCGCCGTTCCTCAACGCTACCCAACATTGACATAACACAGTATTTTAGATGTTTTCATTGTATTGTTGTAGCATTGGGGTGTTTGCGAAATAGAAATGTAATAAATAACAAAAAAAAGAACAAATAAGTATACTGATCATACTTTAATGCACTTTCATTTTGTGCACCGAAGGACTACAAGCAGCTAAAGCTCCCCCTCCTGCTTTTTGCTGATCCAGAAGTAGCCAGTCTTTGGCAAAATTACAGAATGGTCTTTCCTACTTTAATTTAGGGAAATCCTAGCAGTCCATTATATTGCAGGAGATCATGGTTCATTGTGTATTTGCAAACTTCTGATTGCTTTCTGGCTTCTTTTCCTTCCTTCCATATGCCTAGTTTGTAGCATAGCTTCCGTTTTCTCTTGACACACATATGCTTTGCCTTGGCAGAGATGCCAACTGCACACTGGAGCCTTTGTCCTTGTCAGTTTTCATTGAACTAAACGGATGAGACTTGTTGGTCTTTTATTGCCAATCAGATTACTGTCTCTTTCAAATGAAACTACTGGAGGACATGGTGTTGACAGATGGAAGGGAAAGAAAACTGATGGTATTTCTGAGATGATTGTAATGGCTCTTCATAGGCTCAAAACATTTCCTCTGGAGGGAAATAAAAGAGAAGAGAAATGGAACTGGCTAAAAAGTTCCAGCCAATCAATGCTGGCTCAGGTTTCTAAACTTAAGTCTGTCTGCATTCATCGGACTTTCACCCTTACTGTCAACATTGATTAAACAAAGGGTTTAATTTACAATAGACTGTTAATATAGTATTTTGCTGGAATAACTTTAGAATCAGCAAGCAAACTGGAGTATTGAGGGAATTTGAGATGACAGGAGGAATGCATCAAGACTGCTTGTTAGCTTCCTTGCTCAGTCCTTCTTCTCTCCCCCCCCCCTTTTTTTTTGGAGAATCATGTTAAGCACAGATCTTATTATTTGAGTGCAAGTGCATCTATCTAACCTATCAAAAATGTCAGTTACCTAAAGGAAACTTAAGTTAGCAATTTGACCAATGCAGTGCTGGCAAAAAACAAACTGACAAAAAAAATATTTTAAAGCTTCTTAGAACATACAAGGAAGGATAAAAAGTAAAATACATTTTACTGAAAAGAGAAAAAAAATATCTTACAGAAAAGGAAAAAAATACATTTTACAGGGCTGGAACTTTTGAACAACTGGTTGGTTGGATTAATCTATTTTAAAACATATTGATTGAGTAAAAAGCTGCCCCTGATTAACTGGGTAACATAATTTCAAATAAGGAGGCCTGTCAAAACTGCTGATGGCAAGTGCTATCTTACAAGAGGCTTTCATCCTACCCTATGCCTTTTCTAAGATGGTGGTTGTATCATTTTGTAAGCTTGAATGCTGATGAAATCAACAAAAACTCATATGATTATCAATGCAAGAGTGCTTCAGATGGCTAGCAATTTGAAAAGGAGCCTGGAATGGAAGCTAAAGGTTACACTTGCAGCAGGTAAATCAGAATAGGCCGCTCCGTCTGTGCATTCCTTTGGATGTGAGCACCTTAATAAACAAATGGTCTTTTGCAGCTTTCAAATGAGATATAGCGGTTTTGTAACATTGCTCATTTATAAACACCTTGCACAATTGTGTTAACAATAAACATTATTTTGTTTGTGTTTCAGAGAGTTGCTTGAGTGTTTCCTGGATGCTTCCAGAACGCAAGAAGCTATAGAATTTTCATCAACTGCAGCAGCGTTTATTAAAGAATATGTTCCAGGGAGATATAAACAAATATTTTCAATAATGGTAACTTCTGTTAATCAACATAGGAATCATATGGTTTCCTATTGTAGCAAAGGGGGAGACAGTTTTCAGCCCAAGGGCTTCATTCTCTTTGGGGAAACCTCTGGGGACCACATGCTGTAGCAGACCCACCACTTAATACCACCAATTAATAAGGTGGTGGATCCACTCCCACTAACTGCTCCCTATTAAATATGGTGCACCCACCTCACAGTACACCCATTGCACAAATTTCTACAATTTACCATAGATTATCTAGTGGGGAAACGTAATGATTTAGAGTCTCAGGCAGGAGTTGAACAAACAAACAAGAAAAGTTTATTGGACGAAAGAGGTTTATGAAACAAAGTGGGTCAGGAAATTATTTCTTTCAGGTAGAAGTTAACTTGTTCACTTTGACTAACTTTAAGATGTCTTGTGCTTAAACACAACACCATAGGCACAGCTCCTCTTAATCAGTTGGTACAGTTCAGTTACGTAAATATTCAGGTTTCCTGAATACATGGGGAAATGCTCAACTCAGTTTCTGTCACTTAGAAATTGCATTTAAATACTTTCAGCACAAGACAGCTTCCTTCACAGCTTAATACTTTGGTTCATGAGTGAGGGGCTCTTCTCCTAAGTTACCCACTCTCTTAACCATCCCACACCTGAGGTATTATAAATGGTATAACAGACCCAGGGGACCTCACCCCTTGTCAGTGGCGTAGCGTGGGGGTGCAGGGGGGGCCGTCCGCACCGGGCGCAACATCTGGGGGGCGCGCTCGCACTCGCAGCTCTCTGCCCCTACCGGGTTAGGGGGCGCAAATTACTTGCCTTGCCCCGGGTGCTGGCAACCCACGCTACGCCACTGCCCCTTGTTACTGGTTTGGGAGTCTTCAGTACCTAGAAGAACTCTCCCCTCCTGGCTATCCAGGTAGCCTGAATTCCCACAATATCTACCTCTCCTGGTTCAGTCACAGCCCTCCCAGGACACTCCTGTCTGTATACCTTTCCCAGAACCTCAACCCAGTCTCCCTATCCAAGCTGCGAGGCTCTGTCCTCTCGCTATGGACAGTCTCCTCAGTGTGCTTGTTTAACTTAACTCAGAACCAGTTCTCCCTGTCTCCCAACCTGAAACCTGTCTAACATCTCAAATCAAATCCTATCCCTCTTCTCAAACCCAGCCCTATCTCTCAACTTTAATCCAGCCCTATCTGACTCGCTCCCTCAGAAACTTCTTTCATTCTCCCTTCCCTCCCAAGTGCTATTTCTCACCCCACCCCCACCCCCGTGGCTATACTGACTCTGTAGCCAATCAGCAAGAGGCTCCAGCTCTCTGATGGAGTTTCAGAGGAACTGCATCACCAGACTCTGACTCTGCTGCCCGTCACACATGCTAATGGTGGTTATCGAGTCAGAGGCATAGGTTACCTTTGTAACACACAGACACCCATCTCTATCCAGGCAATCAAGAGGCATTATCACAACTCGGAGACATGTTTCAAGCAGGCAAAGCAGGCAAAGAGTACACAGAGCAAGGTTAGTCAGGAGTGTGGCCTGAGAGAGTCAGCTGGAGAGGGTTTGAGGGCTTCAGTCAGACCCCCCAGGTTCTCCACCCCTGGCCTCCTGTCTTGCAAGGCAAGATAAAATTTCTTTAAAATGGCATTTAATGATAAACCTGATTAGTTTAAGACAATGAGTTGAATGCTGTCGCCTCCCCCCTTCATTTTTTTAAAACTGAAGGCCATTTCAGGTTACCCAACTTTCTAGAAACTTTCTTCAATTCTGCAACTAAAAGTAAACCAGCCTGGTAGAATTTTGTTGCAGTTGTTTGTTCTGCACTGTAGTACACACCCTAGGAAAAAATGACTGACTAAATCTGATCACTGAGCATTATGAAATATGTATGCATTTGATGCCTAATACGATCGGTGACCCCCCCCCCCCGCCCCTTCTGTTCTATTTCTTTTCATCCTTTTGTTTCTTTCCACATGATCAATCTTGGGGTAATGGGGAATGGATCTTGCATAACATTTCATGAAATGAAAAATGTACTGGATTTCCCATGGATGTAATATTAATAAAGCCATAAGATAAAAGTAAATCAGGTCGTGCATTATACACTCCTCAAAGGTACCTTTGAGAAAAGCAACCTAGCAGTGGTATTAAACTACAAAAGCGAGTGAAAAATGGCTAGTGAGCTACATCTCTCAGAAGTGCCACCAATCATTTCTGTAATAACCACATAATAAGTGAGCATTCCAGTACGTCTGCAGTCCATGAGAAAGGGAAGTTGAAAATGATCTAATTAAGCAAAATGGATTGTTTAAGTTTGTTGCTATAAAGCTTCATTTTGGAATAGGCAAAATAAGCAGAAGAAAGATTGAATTAAAACTCTATAGCATAGCAGATTATTCAGTAAGTTCACATTTGCACCCGTTGCTTAATGTTTAGTTGCTAGTGTCACAATCCAGAATTGAGGTCATTCGCCTTGCTCACTTTAGTGGAGAGAAGCATCCTACACTTTGGAAGCCCATCTGGAAGGGAGCTTTGTGTGCTAAGTGAAGCCTTTATAAATGTATAGGACTCAATGTTCAAACATAAGAAGTTTCTTCTGGATCAGTCCCACAGCCCATGGCCAACATGCCCCAACATGCATCACTTTACACTTTCTTACACTGCATTTGCCATTTTACTGCCCATTCTCCCAGTTTGGAGAAATCCTTTCAAAGCTCCTCATATGCCTTTTCATTTTAAGTACCCTGAACAGTTTGATATCTTCAGCAAACTTGATTATCTCACACTTAACCCTTAACTCTAAGTCATTTGTGAGGAAGTGAAAAAGCACAGGTCCCAGTGCTGATCCTTGGGAAATCCACTTTCTACATCCCTCTACTGAGACCTGTCCATTTATTCCTACAGTCTGCTTCCTGTTTCTCTCCTTTTCTTTCATGACTGCTAAGGTTGCTCAGGTCTTTGGTGAGACTAAGGATCCTGCTGTGGTGATGTCAGACAATGGCATCGTTTGCAAACTTAAACATGCAGGAAAATGTTGTGAAGGATTTTAATCTTTCTTGACTTGCTCCTTGCTTTAAATGCTGATATAACTTCTATAATTGCTTCTAGGTGCGTTACAAACTAATGGAAGCTTTAGATATAGAAGACGAAGTGGAAAGTTCCGCCAATCTGAACATTATTTATAAAATCCAAACAATCAAGTTGTAAGTATTGGTTAATGTAGAATCTCAATTGTTTAAACTAGAGCTTTCCAAACTTTTAATGCTGGTGACACACTTTTGAGACATGCATCATTTTGTGACACAGCAGTTCAGTTTTACTAGCAAACTGGAGGTTAAACGAGCCCTTTTCCAGACCCAGGAGGAGCATGGGGAGTTTTCACGTGACACACCTACACACTGATGTGTCGCGACACACAGTTTGGAAAGCTCTGGTTTAAACCATATGTGCAATATTCAGTGCACTCATTCGATCAGCACAGGAAATTTTGGATACACAGTGGAATTTTGCTCCCTCTCTTTTTCCTGCTTCCTCCCTAAATCTCTTCTGGATTTCATCTCAACCTTCCAGAAAAGGTCTGGGGAGAGGAGGCGGGGAGTTCAGCTGCTCGAATGGAAATCTTTGCGCTAATAGAGCAAGTGCATTGGATACCACCCAAATTCTAGAGGTGGGCTGCAATCCAGAAAGCCATGAGTGGAAGAAAAACTGCTAGTGCAGTTCAACATAGAAGTATGGACCAGTTGCCTTGCAGGATCAACCCCATCCCTTTTTCTCTCTGTGAAATAGTTGCAGGCACATCCAGCAGCAGTGTCCTGGGTAGCTTGTTACTCAGGTGTTGGCCTGAATTGTTACTCAACTTAGGTGAGCAGATGAGTGACATGCTGCAGATCTGTCTCATAGAGGGTCAGTCATAAATGTTTGCTGAGATAGCTACTGTGATGATCCTCAATATAAGCATAAAGCACTCAGAGCCTTCCCTCCACACTCAGCTCTTCTGGTTTCCTGAATGGAATGGAATTTGGTATGCTCTTATGAAAAACGAGATTGCTTGTAGTGTAACATTTGCTTGCCAAGGCCTATTGTCTTAGAAGACAGGTCAAATCAACTTTTGATTTATTTTTGGTAAAAAAATTTTTTTAAAAAACCAATACTGTACTTTATTCACAAATCCTTCTTGTGTTAGAGGGGGAAATGTTGGTTGTTTAATAGGTTTTGAGATGTTCTTCTGTTAGTAATCATTGCATTATAAAATAATTGCAGGCAGTTAGATAAAAATGAGATTCCTCAAGACATTGATACAGAGTTGAAAACAATATACGGAATTTTGAAAGGATCTAGAAAGAAATTAAACCGTAAAGATAGGTAAGTTGCATCTGTTAGCAACACTCTAGAAGCTCTTTTTAAAAACATAAGCATTTGCTATTTATCTTACATCCATGCCAAGAAGATAAGAGTTGACAAGAGTGTCTCCCATGGTATATTAAAGTTCTATTGGTCCAAAGATCTTTCGTAATTTGTCCTTGGGGCACAATCCCTCCCAGCACCAATGGTGATGAGGGTTTCATGCATCTCTCGCCCTCCTTGCCATATGCTAGCCATTACCCAGAGTAGAAGGCCTGTATGCTTGTGTTTTCCTCCCTCCAGCCTTCCCTGTCCAACTCAAGTCCAACCTTGGAGTTTACTTCAAGCTCAAACAAAGTCACAGCTGGAGTCCTGGGTTGGGAGGGAGAATTGAATATGGAAATAACAAGTGCAGAGCTTCCCATGCGCATAACCATATGTGCATGGAGGGATCACAGTAGAACCCAATGGGCAACTCTGCTCCCATTATTTCGGAAAATGTTCAGTCTTCTTAAGTAATTCATTACATTTCCCTTTATGTTCATTCCACTGTATTTGGGGTGGGGTTTTGCTGTTTTATCCATGGCTCTCTTCTTAACCTCTTGTTTCATATTGCAGCATCCATTCACTCCCTTTTGAACAGCTGACTCTGGTAACTGGCTTGCTGGGCTACATGCCCATTTTCTCCCTTTCTCAGATAATTTTTTTGGAGGTGGGATTGTGCTTTTTAGAAATGTAAGAAATTTCCCTGGGCTGGGGATTTGATGCCAGATTTTAACGTACTGTCATTTTAGGTTTATAGTAACAAATAACCAATAAGTAGTTTCTTTGCCAACACTACTTCTATCCCAATTGGTTTTATTTTCTACTTTTTCAGAATTTCCTTGCTGCTGGAATTGGCTCGACTTTGCTTGAAACTAAATTGTATACCTATTGCCTCTTTATGTTTAAGCGACCTGTTCAAATATAAGATTACAGTGAGTGTCAGGAAATTCTTTTTTGAATTACTTTGTTTTATCATTTTTTATTCTTGTATGAGTGTCAAGCTGAACAAAGAGGAAAAGATTCCAGTCCTAGAGCTATTATCAGAGACGATTAAAGTCATTGCTCCCTAAAGAACAATTAATTGCAAAAAGCAAGGAGAGAATGTATCGTTGGAAATAAATTAGTATTTTGCTGTATATCTACATATTTAAAATTGAGAAAATTTTGCAAGGACTGGCTATCCTGTTTGACCCAGTGGGCCATTATCCTCCACTGTGTTTGTGATGGAAATGATGGGTTGTTTCCAACTAAGTTATGCTCTGAGTAGACCAAATTAATGGACTTGTTAATTTCAATGAGTCTACTCTGAACATGAGATGGTTGGACAGTGTTCTCAAAGCTACTAACGTGAGTTTGACTAAACTGTGGGAGGCAGTGGAAGACAGGAGTGCCTGGCGTGCTCTGGTCCATGGGGTCATGAAGAGTCAAACACGTCTAAACAACAACTCTGAACATAACTTAGCTGGATACATTCCAATGTGGTTAATTCTCACAACTCCTATCATACAAAATAATTCTATTTAGCCACAACAAACAGTATGCTTCTACCTCCCTGCAAAGCCCATGGTGCTGATATTATAGAGGGTGGAAAGTGGGACATCCACTTATTCTTGTAGATTCTTAACCTATCCCCTTTGCACTGTTTATATTAAATGTTAAGTATTGATACACCGATAATACATATCAGCACAGGGAGATGCCCACATCCTTGTTATCATACAACATCAGCACAGATCAAAGGCTCTTTAAGATTGCAGGGATGTAGCAGCAGGTTAGATGGCAGTCTGAAATTATCTATCTGCACAATAGTCCAACCCAAGTGTCCTCTGCCACTCAGCCCTCACCTTCCCTTGCCCTGCCCAGGTAAACAGCAACAATACCAGTCTCAGAAGGATGGCTCTGCCACAATGCATGTACTATAATTGTGTGTATAAGGCAGAAACAATTCCAACCAAAGATAACGCTTTGTGCATCTGATAAAGTAGATTCAAGTCCATGAAAGCTTATGCTATAATGGATCAGTTTGTTTTTAAGGTGCAACAAGCCTCTTTGTGGCATTTACTGCAGCAGACAAAGACAGCTGTGCTTCTAGAAGTCACATGACACTGATGAGTGCTTGTAGCACCCTAGGTCTACAAGCACAAATGCGCAACACTGTAATGAAACATCTGACTGCATCAGAGATTAATCACGAGCATGTGCATTTCTGGGTGAAAAATATGCTTATATTAATAGGATCCAGCAAGAGAAATTGAATTGGACTGCTTGGAATGCGATTGCGAAGTCCAGAAACTTGGGCCTAGAATTGCAACTTATGCTAAAAGTGTTGTTGAGGTATGTTTGTTCCTTAATTGACACTGCTTTGTAGAGAAATCTCCCCCTTTCACATAGGATTTGGGTTTTTACCCCTTTCCTTCTGTGTCATTTCCCCCAAATCATTAAACATAATTACAGAGGAAAGATAGGGAAGTGTGCCCCGAGCTGGAGGGAAGAGAGTGGTCTGTTGGTCAGTAACTGTTGTCATAGAAAATTGCAAGACAGATTTCTGTAACTCATGTGCTATGCCTCATAATCAGTATATGACTACTGCAGGACAGTGCTGCCGGCTTTTATAACTCACCAGCTGTGAGGACATTCATGCAGCCAATGCACTCTCAGCCTGTGAGGCACCCCCCCCCCCCAGGAGAGGCCACTGATTGGCCCATTTGAGATGCAGCAGCCGGCAGGAATTTAAGCCAGACGTCCTGGTGGCCAGGGGGGAAATCCCCTAATGGCCGCCTGACCCTGTGCACTCTGTTCTTACTGCCCGGGGATGGCGGCCGAGCGCGAGGGACCTAGACAGGCACCCACTCAGAAAGGGGTAAGCATCCACTACCAATAAGATGGTGCAAATTATGAATGGGAAAACAATTTTTGTTCTTGGGAGATGCTATCAACATGCTGTCCAGACTTTCCTCTAGTCTGCAGATTAAGTTCAGGAAACATTGTTTCTATAATCAATGCAAAGTGTATTTTTATACTTGTAGGCTCAGCTAAAAACAATACAGAAACTTGACCTAATTTTGAATCGTGCCATTCGACTGAAGGACCCTAACGTTATTCAGGCAGTATGTGCTACCCTGTGGAACACCTGCTTACCATTACTGCAGCACAACTTGCAACAGCATGTCCGAAGACCATTGCTAGCTATTGCTGAAATCCTAGAGAAAATTGACAGGTAAATGGGTTTTGATATGTGTTGTTTGTTGTTTTATGGCAGGCTTCCTCAAACTCGGCCCTCCAGATGTTTTGAGACTACACTTCCCATCATCCCTGACCATTGGTCCTGTTAGCTGGGGATCATGGGAGTTGTAGGCCAAAAACATCTGGAGGGCCGAGTTTGAGGAAGCCTGTTTTATGGGATCTGATACCCTTTGTATGAACTTCTGATGTATCAAGGAGCTGCTTTTTACTGAGTGAGACTATTGACTTATCACAATTAGCTCTCCAGGCAGCAGTTTTCCCCAGTCTTTCTATAGAGATCCTTTTAACCACATATCTGGCGCATATACAAACAACCCATGGCTTTACCACTGAGCTAAAGCTTCTCAGTGTTCTAGCCTTCCTATGTGACTATAATAACTCCACAGGTATTTCACTGTAAGATAATATTTATGCTGTAGATTAAGTCATATACATGAATCCTTTGAAAATTGTTCTGTCGTTGCCCTTCAAGAGCCACTTATGATCATTATACATATTTATATGGCTCTCTCTTTGCCAGACGTATTGCAAGTGGAAAAGGGAAAGGTTTTTTCATCCAAATAAATCATTATTGCAATACAGATGCATCACATAAGAAGAAAGCACCTCTTCATAGTTTTATTGAATATCGTTATGTTTTCTAGCATGTTGATTTTGTTACGTTGCCAAGTTCATATGGAAATTGCCCGCATTGAAGAAAATGGAGACAGAATAGAGGCTGCCATGGAACATTTGCAGAAGGCAATTTATCTTGATAACAAGGGGCTGTATCATGAATACCTTAAAATGGCATTCAATCGGCTTAGCTTAAATACAATGTTATACCAGCCCCTGGAGCGTCTAGAAGACCAAGCAAGCTTGATGATTGAACAGGTAACTGCTGGTGAAGTTATTCAAGTATATCAGTAATAATATAATCTATCTATAAACTAAATACTCATGTCTCTCTGTGTGTGTATAAAACAAATAAAAAGCAGACACAGATTTGACTGAGATAAGTAGCTGATCATTGATCACAAAGCAACCTATTGAAAATATTAAAATAAAGGGTTATGCCCAATGTATATTTTGGGAGATAGATGCTAAATGAATAAATTTAGTTTGTATTTCCTCACTCCCATCAATTATTATAATTTTAACACTTTTTAGGATTTTCCAGAAATCCTAATTAACAGTAAAGAGCCATGGTTATTTTATTTTATCCATTTGTATGTTTTCACATAACATTAATGTACTCTGGGTGGCTTACAATAAATGAGAAAAATGCAATTGAAATGCAAAATAATATAGAAAATCATAATATCCAAAGCTACATAAGACACTAATGCAGTCTCTCTGGCATGAATCCTGGAGTGAGAATGGGTGTGAAGAGAGATAGTGTTTAAAAGAGGCCCCAGAAAAAGCATACATAATAAATGTAGCAGTTGCATTTATAAAATAGGGGTTTGTGAGCCTCTGTCGAATTGCTGGTGGTGAATGCCAAGAGGGGGAGGTATCAGTATGCTGAGGGGAATGCTAAAGTTTGCAGACACAAAAAAACCGTTTTAAAGTAACCCTAAGAGGAAATCCGCTCTCCTACCCACAAACAATTCACTGAGGAGTGAATCAGTGTCAGCCGGAAAAGAAAACTGAGGGAAGGGACAATGGAACAATGTATTTTGGAGGGGAGGGTGGCTGACATCTCTCAGGGGACGGGGATACACCGCCACATTTTATTGTTGCTCCTGTTGTTGTTGTTTAGTCGTTTAGTCGTGTCCGACTCTTCGTGACCCCATGGACCAGAGCACGCCAGGCACTCCTGTCTTCCACTGCCTCCCGCAGTTATTGTTGCTCCTACCTGTGTAATAACAAATGATTTCCTTTGTTTAGGCTAAAAAAGGGACTCAAAAGGCTAGCGTGAGGAAAAAACGGTCTCTGTTGGTGAATGCTGGCCATGCACTTGCTCCCGAGGCATTTCAGATCGTCCTTGATAGTGAAAATGAAGTTAAAGGTATTATAATCTATCTGATGAAGCTTGTGTTGATGATATTTTACCTAACCTAAGAATTGGATTCCAGCTGTCAAATATAGAGCCGGGAGGAGTAGAGTTTAATGAAATGTGTAAACTTTGTGGATTCTGCATCTGTAAGCGCTCCATTCATTGTAGTGGCTGTTTCCTACCCTTCCTACCCTTTATTCATGGCAGGTCCTCGCATCTGGCAATTAGAGTGTGTAACTAGCACAAGTTTCATATTATGTGCTGCAGCTCAACTCACATTGAGAAGGTTTATAGTGAACTTCAAAATGGAAATTCAGTAGCTCCTTCACTTTAGTAGTAAGAACAAGTATCTATATTTACCAGTTGACTACATTTCACACTGCGGCCATGCTTCACCCCTATATAGAAAAAGACCTTCTTTGGCTTGCTGTCCACAAATCCTACTTGGCTTCACCTTCTGTTGGGCTGGGGTGTGCACTCAATGTGATTATTATTTAATGTGAATGCTAGAGGGAGATACAAGGTAAAATTGCAGTGGATAATATGATGATACTCATACCATCTTAACAGGTGTGTTGTGTTGCATGAGGTAGTAGTTTCCCAAACCTGGGTCTCTGTTTTTGGACTACAGTTCCCATCATCCCTAAGCACTGGCCCTGCTAGCTCAGGATGATGAGAGTTGTAATCCGAAAACTGCTGGAAACCCAAGTTTGGGAAATCCTGTAGTAGATAGATTATTAGGACCAAAGAAACTTGAGTTCAAACTCTACTCAAACATGACCCTGGGCCAGTCACACTCTTAGCCTAAATTATGTTCTTGTAAGGATAACAAGGGCAAAGGCCTAACCTTGAGCTGCTGGGAAAATGTGACTTTAATAGTCTTCACATCTCCATCTTCAGAGGAAATGTGCTTTAAAGCAATGTGAGGCAGTCCATTTGGGGTGACAAATCCCAGAGTGGTTGCCATTCTCCTGCCTCCAACCTGTCATCAGCTTTAGTCCAGAGTAAAGAAACTACATTTTAATTTTTCTCCTCAGATATGAAAATATCTTAAGACTGACACCAGCCAAATTTGAATGTTGGATCAAGGCTGTTTTTTGAAATAATCCATATAAACTGTTTCTAGTAATTCAGTCCTGAAGCTAAAACTGTGATCCCTCAGACAAAGTCTTGAGTGATCAAAAGCTTTCCAGTTAACATTTAATAGGCTTTTGACGTAAATTATTAAAGATGAGCTTTAATTGAGGAAAACACCAGTTCCCAGTGAAATGTAGGTTCTCAAGACTTTCGGCATCACATAGCAGAGCACTTAGTGCCTTTATAAACAACCAGCTTCCTTTAAAACATGTAAGTTTAAGTGTTGTATACCTTATGGTGACCTGCCTGACTTCTTGCTCTTTCATAGATTCATAGAATTGTAGAGTTGGAAGGGACCCCAGGGGTCATCTTGCTGAACCCCCTTGCAATGCAGGATTCACAGCTAAAGAATCTCTGACAGATGGTCATCCATCCTCTCTTTCAAAATATCCAATGAAGGAAAGTCCATAGCCTTCTAAGGTAGTCTGTTCCACTGTCAAACATCTCTTACCATCATCAGAAGGTTCTTCCTGATGTTTAGTTGGAATCTCCTTTCTTGTAATTTCGATCCACTGGTTTTGCTCCTACCATCTGGAACAGCAGAAAACAAGTGTGTTCCATCTTCCGTGTTATATAGCCCTTCAGATATTCAAAGATGGCTGTTGTATTCCCTCTCAGTCTGCTCTTCTCCAGGCTAAACATATCCATATCTCTCAACCAGTCCTTATAAGGCTTGGTTTCCAGACCCTTGATCATCTTGGTCACTGTCCTCTGCACACATTCCAGCTTATCAATATCCTTCTTAAATTGTGGTGCCCAGAACTGGAACAGTACTCCAGGTGTGGCCTGACCAAGGCAAAATAGAGCCTCTTCATATTCAGTGCCAGACAGCCACTGTTAAGTAGATTTAAATCATAAGTGCATCAATGTGAGACAATTTATTTGAATGAATCATATTGAAAGCAGTGGGTCTTTTCCCTGTAAGGATGTTTGTTTTGTTTAGGTACATCTTGGTGCCATAAACAGGCCAGACTTTTGACTTGCTAGGATTTCTCTGTGCTCCCATTGAGTTGTTCATAATAATCAGCAAATACAGTGATACCTCAGGTTACATACGCTTCAGGTTACATACGCTTCAGGTTACACACTCCGCTAACCCAGAAATAGTGCTTCAGGTTAAGAACTTTGCTTCAGGATAAGAACAGAAATCGGGCTCCGGCGGTGCAGCGGCAGCAGGAGGCCCCATTAGCTAAAGTGGTGCTTCAGTTTAAGATCAGTTTCAGGTTAAGAACAGACCTCCGGAACGAATTAAGTATTTAACCCGAGGTACCACTATAGAGATTACGGCTGTCTGAGAAGAAGTCAGTTTATAGTTGAAATAAGTTCCTGCCTCCTTAAGTTCCTTGAGCTACTTTCTCAAGAAAAAAATTCTGGAAATTTTCTGCCCCTAGTTGTCTCACAACCAAGGCCTTCTCTGTGAACATTCATATTTATGCTGGTGCAGGAGGAAAAACTTGGGATCTTTTGCAGAGCACCTGCACCACCCCAAATATCCAGAGGACTGTATATTTTACATTGGGAGAGGAATTCTGTGTTTCTGTGTGCAATGCAACATGCAGTTTCCCATGGCCACTGTAGGACTAGACACACTCTTGTTCTGATTCTGCAAGGTTTTTTTACTCCTCATATGTATGCTACCATATTTTTCGCCCTATAGGATGCACTTTTCCCCCTCCAAAAATGAAGGGGAAATCTGTGTGCGTCCTATGGGGCGAATGCAGGCTTTCTCTGAAGCTTGGAGAGCGAGAGGGGTCAGTGCGCACCGACCCCTCTCGCTCTCCAGGCTTCAGGAAGCTATCAGCAAGCCTGGGGAGCCCACGGGAGTTCCCGCAGAGCTCCCTAGGCTGTGGATAGCAGCCTGCTGCCCGGAGCGCGGGGGCACGCTGAAGCAGAGCACCCCGCGCTTTGGGCAGATATCCGCAAGCCTGGGGAGCCCGCCGGAGTTCCCGCAGAGCGCCCCGCGCTTCAGGCAGCTATCCACAGCCTAGGGAGCCTGCTGCCCTTGTTTTTCTCCTCTAAAAACTATGGTAGGTGCGTTTTTAAAAGCTCGGGCTTCCCCTGCGCCTGCCCCTGCCCTGCGGCTGGGGGGAAAAAATTTTTTATTTCCCCCCAAAAAAACTAGGTGCATCCTATGGGCCGGTGCATCCTATAGGGTGAAAAATACGGTAAGTAAAGTGTTCACATAGCATTATTTTCACTACTCCTCAAATAGCGGGAATGAGGCTTTAACTTTAATAAATAAACAAACAAATGCTTAGGCACTTTACATAAAATATCAGTTGAAAGGAGATGATAGATATGTTTTGAAATTACAGTTTCTGCAGTAAGAATCTGTAGTTCTTAATATATGATATGATATGATATGATATGATATGATATATGATAATGTGTGTCCATTGATGCAAAACATATTAAAATTTTCAAAGATTATCAGTAAGGGATACAATTCTATGTTCACTTGTCTGAGAATGAAGCTCAGTGACTCAAGTGGAATTTCTTCTCAGAAGGTGAGTGTAGGATTGTGTTAAAAGAGTTCTAGTAAATACTATCAGTTCCATGATGCCTCCTGGTCCAGAAATATTTTAAATATAAAAATTCTATGTTCATGTATTATTATTTAGAGTTATTGCTTGAGGGCCATATTAAAGCTTTTTCTGTCATGATTATGTCAAGGACGATAATGGGATGTTATTTATTGCCAACCTTGTTATATTTGTAGGAAAGCCTTATGTAGTATGCTTATAAAACCATGACTACTTTGTCATTACACTACTAAAATAATCCTTGTTTGACATATTGGTATTGCTGGAGTCATTTTATACCTGAGGGCTCAGTTCATTTTCCTGTTGTCTCTGTCAGTATAACTTCCTTTCTTTGTCAATTTTGGGGCGGGATTGTAACCCGTATTTTTTGCACCATAACACTCACTTTTTTCCTCCTAGAAAGTAAGGGGAAATGTCTGTGCGTGTTATGGAGCGAATGCCTACGGATGGCGGGGGGATCTGCTGCAGTCGTGAGCAGAGGATCCATGGTTCCCCTTCCTTCCCTCCTCCGTGGCTTGCTTTGAAACAGCAAAGCGGGAGAAGAGCTGCTGAGTGGGTAGGAGAGAGGGACAGAGAGCCTGCTTGCTTTAAAGGAGCAAAGCGGGAGAGGAGAGGAGCCGCTTACACGGGTCACCCCAAATTCACCAGCAGATCACATAGCATGTCCATGGCTACAGCTTGCACCCAAAAAATCACGCACCCACTGTTGCCTGGAGCCTCAGTGGTGCAAAAATGTGGTTACAAAGCATGGATCCACATGGATCCTCAGGATTTTTGCATTGGGCTACCCCAAACTCACCGTCAGATCACATGTCTGTGGCCACAGCATGAACCACAAAAATCATGCATCCACTGTTTCGTTGTTTTCCTCCTCTAAAAACTACGTGCGTGTTATGGTCGGGTGCGTGTTATAGAGCGAAAAATACGGTACTTCCCCTCCTCTTTTCCTATTTGTCTGCCTTTTGTTAGTTTAAAACCCAGGGTTTGTTTGATTTACCATATTTTTCGCTCTATAAGACGCACCAGACCATAAGACGCACCTAGTTTTTGGAGGAGGAAAACAAGAAAAAAAATATTCTGAATCTCAGAAGCCAGAACAACAAGAGGGATCGCTGCGCAGCGAAAGCAGCGATCCCTCTTGCTGTTCTGGCTTCTGGGATAGCTGAGCAGCCTGCATTTGCTCCATAAGACACACACACATTTCCCCTTACTTTTTAGGAGGGAAAAAGTGAGTCTTATAGAGCAAAAAATACGGTAACACACTGCAGTGTCAGCTTCTATGGAAAAACAGTGTTAATGTTACATTAGCATACATTATGCAGCTAGGATGTGTTATAAAATGTTTCCCCTCCAGGTTTATATTTCCTCAAGTCAACAGTAGCATGTCAAAGACTTGAAGATGCTTTAATATCTTTCATAGGAATCTTTATCTTTCGGCCATTGCGGTCATGTCTGAACTGGTTTGCTGTTGTTGAATTAGTCAGATAGCATTTATAGTATGTTTATCCTGCAGTTGTTCATTCAGTGGCTAAATCATCCTAGTATTCAGATTTTGAAATTACTGTGGTAGTAATATCATGAGTATAGTTGTCTGCATTTTTCTCCTTTTCCATTAGTTGCTTCAAGTAAAAGTAAGGGTCCAATTGGCTATCTCTGTGCAAAAGCAGAGCATCACTCCAGAAATGTGGAGAAAGCAGATGGGCATTTGAAGAGAATAGGACGCGAAAATGATAAAGAGAGGTAACAATGAGAAATCTTTTTGTTTGATTTTTTTTATTGTAAAGTCTTTGAATTGGGGACTGTGTCTCTGCTTGCTACAGCCACCAGTCAATAATCAAATCAGGAAATGCTGTCTGTATCTGAATACACAGAACTCCTTCATTCTAATAAGGACAGACTATCCTGATTTGATAATTCTCATGCTTAATTCTCCCTTTGAAAACAGTAGTGCTTAGTTTGGGATGGATTGTGTTCAAATGTCATTGTGGCTAGGGGAACACTCTTCATCTTTTTTAGGACTAAGTTTCCGCATCCTATAAATGAGTATGTATTCCTGCATTTGTTTGTGCAGTCTTTTTTCCTAGGGCTTTTGTTGCTGTTGTTGAAAATTTATTTGAATCTTTTAATTCATGGGTAGGCAAACTAAGGCCCGGGGGCCGGATCTGGCCCAATCGCCTTCTCAATCCGGCCCGCGGACAGTCAGAGTGTTTTTACATGAGTAGAATGGGTCCTTTTATTTAAAATGCATCTCTGGGTTATTTGTGGGGCCTGCCTGGTGTTTTTACATTAGTAGAATTTGTGCTTTTATTTAAAATGCATCTCTGGGTTATTTGTGGGGCATAGGAATTTGTTCATTTCCCCCCCAAAAAAATATAGTCTGGTCCCCCACAAGGTCTGAGCCCCCTGCTGAAAAAGTTTGCTGACCTCTGTTTTCATTGGTGCAGAATCAGACTTTGGTCAGAAATCGCAAAAACAGCACGGAAACAATGTGTGTGGGATGTGTGTCGGGCTGCGTGTAGATTCTGCCTCTTGTATGATGACAATCAAGCGAAGGTGTCAAAACGCAAGAAGTGTAAGTCAGTGTATGATGCATAATATTTTATCAGGTGGCATCAAGAAAATGCAAATGTGTTGTGTTTTTTTTCTTTTTTAAGCAGAAACCTGTTTCTGACCTGTTCAAGTCCTCAAGGGGGCATTTGGGCAACCTAGAGGGGCATTTCGGCAAATCAATTCCCACATTTGATATAACAGTGAGCCAGAATGAGCAGAATGGCTCGCCTTTTTTTGGCTCAAGGTCCGAATGTAGATAATCTGGAAAGGGAATTATCACCGTCTCTCTGCTTATCAAATGGGCTTCTTCTACCCCAGAGCTGTGTCATTTTTAATTTAGTAATTAATTTTGCTGATGCTGTCAACATTAGTGGGGTCTTGGGTGTCCGGGGGGGGGGGGGATTGAGGGCCAGATCAGCCCCTGGAATTGGGATGTGTGTGTTAGTGGCATCGGCTACAGAAATTTAGATATGGATAACATTACTCTAGTGGTAAATAGATTTTGTGCTAGACTCTACCTGTAGACCTGCTGAAACCCACAGGGTCAGCCCTAGGTCTACCAAATGTTCCTTCTCTCTCCCTCCCAACCAAAATAACCTCTTGGAAGTTCAGCTGCTCCCTTCACCTGCATGCTTTCTTTGGACCCTGCACCCTGAGCCGGAAGTATTTGCTCCCATGCCTCAGATACCAGAATTTGTCGTTTCAGGTCATAGCAACCATATTGTAATCTGTATCTGTACTTAAATTGTACCCCAACAGCTACAGAATGTAATGTAAGGATAATGTATGTCTGCATGGTATTTCTAACAACCAAGAACTCAAAGGAAATTTAGATTGCATGGTTAATGGGGGGGGGGACAAATTTAAAACTGGAAAGGAGGGCCTTATCATTTTAAAAGTTTACGTAAACACATGCCTGCATACAAAAGTTGTTAAAATAATGCACATAATTTCTTTTTCCTAGTATTCAAGAAAAAAGCAAGTATTATTATGGCAGATGAGGAACAGGAAGCAAGTGTGCAAAGAGAATTACCTTCACCCACCAAATGCTTCTCTTTAGAAAGAGATTTATTAAGAACTTTAGCAGAAGTAAGATTCATTAATGCAGAGGTTAGTAAATTGTACAGCGATCAAAATAATTATCTCTTTCTTTCTGCCCTTGGTTTCATATATGCAATGCTAATAAGGCAGTGATATCCACTTATGCAAGCTAGCTACTGATGGCTGCTTATTTACAAGAGAAAGGGCCATAAAAATGTTGTCTAATGCAAGTGCTTATGCTGTTTATCTCTTATATGAGTAGAGCTCTGAAATCCACACACTATTTAATTGGGTTTCTTGCACTTAAACTGTCACAGGGTTTCTTCTCATCATTACTCCCGCCGTCTCTGGAAACATGGAATGTCAGAATATGTATTTTGGTATGCTTAATGCAGGCTCAGCGATATTAATAATTTTTAGTGGGAAGATTGGCTCCTCCACTAGTCTTCTGATGAGTATTGGTATATTGAAAGATTCTTTTTCAACTTTATGTATGCCATGCCAATAGTATTATCATTGATTTGACCATGAAAAAGAAATGCCTTTATTTATATCTTTTGTTTCATTTGTTTCAAAAGATTTATATTCCACTTAATTGTAATAAAACATCAAAGTGGTTTACAAAAAGAATAGCACAAAACAATTATCAGTAAAAAAACAACAACACATACCAACCAC
Source organism: Podarcis erhardii (assembly GCF_964252035.2). Lineage (NCBI taxonomy): Eukaryota > Metazoa > Chordata > Lepidosauria > Squamata > Lacertidae > Podarcis > Podarcis erhardii. The sequence goes on from NC_138509.1 coordinate 39,556,197, forward strand.
ACTGTTAAAAGCAGCTATTTAAAACATTTTAAAATAATTAAATTAATGATAAGGTAAAAACTTATCATTAGATTAAAACTTATGTCAACAGTCTACATGTCTGGATAGGCTTGCCAACACAAAAATGCTTTTAGCAGACACCTTAAAGGATACAAGGAAGGCACCTGCATGATGTCAATCGGCAAAGGTTTCCAAAGTGTGGGTGCTACCACACTAAAAGATCCAGAGGATGGAATTTCTCTAAAAGTACAGGGTTAAAAGGATGCTACAACTACTAAATATTGTTCTTCAGAGTTTGATAATTTACCTTGTGGGATGCCGGGCCAATGGTGTGGGTTTATTCTCATCACATGATTGCAGGCAGGGGCGAAGAATTGTGGGAGGAAGGCACGCTCCCCTCAGTTTTTTCCTCCCACATGACACAGCAGTACATTTCTCCCAGCTCTCCTCCTCAGTTAAGCTTTGTCTTTTTCCCCAGTGTGATGGATTATTGAAAGACTGATTGCTTGAGCTGACAAAACATGTAGAGAAACCTGCATATTAGTGTTTGGCTGGCATGCTCCCTTTCTTCCCTCTCCTGTAAGGAGAGCAGCTGTAACTCAGGGGTAAAGCATCTACTTTGCCCAGGTTCAATCCCCTGAAAACGTGGAGCATAGGTGGCAACTCCCTGGGTGCCCGAGCACCCACAAAATTCCCCATGAAGGGGCCTGGCACCCACATATTTCGGTGCCAGGGCCATGCACACTGCATGGCACCCACAGCCCTGAGCACCCATGGTCACAGGGCCAAGCTGGCACTCCCACCCTGAAGAGCTTTTGCTGGTCAGTGAAGACAATACTGAGCTAGATGGACCAGACACCTTTGCCCTCCAAGCCACAGCTACTTATGTTTTAGGTAAAGGTACCCCTGACCATTAGATCTAGTCGTGACCGACTCTGGGGTTGTAGCGCTCATCTCACTTTACTGGCCGAGGGAGCCGGCATACAGCTTCCGGGTCATGTGGCCAGCATGACTAAGCCACTTCTGGCGAACCAGAGCAGCACACGGAAACACCGTTTACCTCCCTGCCAGAGCGGTACCTATTTATCTACTTGCACTTTGACGTGCTTTCGAACTGCTAGATTGGCAGGAGCAGGGACCGAGCGATGGGAGCTCACCCCATCGTGAGGATTCGAACCGCCAACCTTCTGATCGGCAAGTCCTAGGCTCTGTGGTTTAACCCACAGCGCCACCCGTGTCCCCACTTACGTTTTTTGAAGATGTATAATTTTGATGCCACATATGCCATCAATGCCTTGTTTTCTGTTTTTCCTCTTGTGCCTCCTCTTTTAGGCTACTATTCAGTTATTAAGAACGGAAGGTGTCCAGCTGAATGATCCTGCCGTTGTCCCTGTAGATACGAGTTTGCACTCTGCAGGACATGCTATGCACAAAGCACAAACTGGGCATGAATCAGAATGGAAGACATACAGGTGGTTTGATCTGAAGAAACTGCTTTTCTCATGCTCTCACTGCAATTAACCCTTAGAGCAGTTACATATGTATACTAATTTTTGAATTGTGAATGTGATCTTTAAGTGAATCTTAAGTGCTCATCTTTTAAATTTTTGTGTGGTTGTCTAAACTCTGAAATGCAAAATTTGAATATTGGCCTCTAATGACATGTCTGTGTAGTCATTTTTCCACACCTGCATTTTTCACAGTAATTAATATTGGCAAGAATATACTTTGAGGGTAGCACATCTCTTAACTTAACCCAAACCTGTCCAGTAAAAGTTGACTCTCCAGTAGATTTATCACAATTATATTAATAAGTACATCTATTAATCCCAGGGTTGTGGGTTCCAGCCCCATGTTGGGCAAAAAAACTCTGCATTGCAGGGCTTTGGACTTGATGATCCTCCTGGTCCCTTCCAACTCTACAATTCTATGAAACATAGCCATACTTGGAAATTTGCACTTCTCCAATTTTTGCAATGGATTTGTCCAGCCAAGTAATGTGTACAAAAATGCATATTGCATGCCCAGCCACAGAGTCCCCCTCCCCACAGAGCTAACTACCAGGGTATATGAATAAATGGACACCACAACTGTCTGGGATTAAAAAATATTAGGCAATCGGGGTCAGCTGGTTTTATATGCAGTGCCAAATAAATACTTGAAACAGAGACCCTTGAAACAGATCTCTCATATTTAATTAAAAAAAGAGGCAAAGGCTTCAGTCCAACTTGGAAGCAAGAAGACATAAATTTGTTAAATAAGCATGACATACGATGCATGGGGCATGACAATATGAACTGCTGCTACTGGAAATGCTGCTTGAAGCTACATGGCTGCATATTTCAGCTTTCCAGAAAAGCAAGGCAGAGTGGTTCACTGATCTTTCATGTCCTGGAGGGACCCTGTCACTGTAGATAAGTTAGACAGAATCCTGCAGCTGAAAAGCAGCAGGCCCACATTAAAATAATTAGAAATCTGTACGCGGTTTAAGAAAGCATTGCACCAAAGAAGTATCTAGTGGGAAATTATTCATCCTTAATTATTTTCATCTGCATTCCCTTTGACAATGGTTGTTCCGTCATTTTATTTCTCCTGCCAGCATACATACCTTGCTGCCTCATGGTTGTACTATCAAACTGTAAAAGCTGATACTTTATGAAACTTGGGGCTCCAAAATTTTCAGACCAAATGCTTAACTCCTCCTGGTCAGAATGGTTGGTAGAAACAAATGCAAAGGGACTTTGGTCAAATATCTATTTTACTGCACATTAACTTTGGCCAGTTTAGACCAGACTTTCCTAGAAGATGTAAAGTTTAGGATGGGGGAATATGGTTTGATCAAGTTCTCATCTCTTCCCATTTTTGTAAAAGGCCAATGGGACTGGGCTTTGATAATCGCATCCTTGCCCCAATCTTGTTTCCTATTGAAAATCCACCAAGACTACTCTTTGCTCATTAAAGAAAACCTTTCTCACATGGGACAGAAGATAACTTCAGTTGTGGGTTGTGTGGATGGAGTGGACTTTTAGAAAGCTAAGGCAGCGCAGCGGCTAGCAATGTGGAGATCAGAATCTGGGAAAACCATAAGTTTCCACAACTCTGCCTTTTCAATCCTTGGGAAGTCAGAATACTCTTTGTATTTCTATATGAAGGTTGTGTTGGCGATTGTGCATGTATATATGAATATGTACATTTAAGAGGCATGAGTGTATTGATGACCCTGGGTTACTTTGGTCTTAGTAAAACAGAAAAGCAAAAAGAAGGTCTGAGGATTGAACTATAGATATTTTAATGGTAGCATTTGGAAATAATAGTGTTTGAGAGACTTGAGGGCTGGTACTCCTTAGTGTATGCATTTTGCTGCTTTATTTTATTCTAAGCAGGGAGAGCAATAAAAAATCCTTGCTTATTCTTAATTTCATAGCTCCTGGATTGACCGCTTGTCTCAGTATGCTATGGAAAACTTTCTACGGGCTGCCAAAATTGGAGAAGAGTTAAATGAAGCATGGATTGTACATAACACTGTAGTGTATGTCTTAAATCACAATAAACACCTTATTGCTGCAAAAAGACAAAGAGAACTTGTGGAATCCCTGCATACTCTTTTCAGTGCAGTTAGGAATATTGGACATTTTGGGTAAGTTCTAAAAGTTTGATGGGATGTTTTGTGTAGAATTATTTTACTAACGCCATAACTTTTATTTTTACCATGCTGTACCTGGGCATTACTAAAATACATTGGTTTGGAAGGATTTTATTGTGGTAATTAGTAGCATGTTTCAGCTGATTTTCATACTTTATATGCTTTATCTAACCAAATCTCATCCATCTGAAATAGTGACTAAACACAGTTTTTATAAGTGACAGCAGAGTGGCCAATAGCAATGAAACTGTGCTGTGCATAGTCAAAAGGAAAATGTGTGCATGCACCATTACCTTAATTCTGAATAGCTTGGCATTTAGACAGATTCTGTTAGGTGCATTCAGATTTAATGCACAGGGTTTATTGTAAATAGTTAACAATTAATATCAACCTGGTTTGAGTTTTTAAAAGTTTTTGTTGTTTTATTTTTTTTAAAAGAAGACAGGCTATGTGACATGGCTTGCAGGCCAGCTGAATTACAAATATAACTAGTATGTAAGCTATTATGAACTATTTACTGGTTTATAATTGTATTTCATTTTTTTTCCTGTTGGAAAAAACTGGATGATGTTTTGTAACCAGTTCAGACTATTAGCATCCCTACTACATGTTAGTCAAGAGGGGGCTATGCAGTTCTGCCAGCAGGGATCACGCAAAGGTGTTGAATGTATGCTGTAGGCGTTCTACCCTGGCAGCCACCACGGTTTGCGAAATCCATTTTCCAGGCCACTGTCATCTTACAGCTTGTGGCAGCCATAGATATAGACCCCATGTAGAGGCAATGATTCTTACAACTGACACTTCCACATGGTCCCTGCTGAGTTGTGAAAGTGGTACACTCTCCCTCACATGGAGCTGCTGACAATACAAAAAAAAAAGGTATTTCTTAGGAGGCAGTGCAGTCCTACATTCCAGGACTTGCACGTATTTCACCCACAATATGTAGAAGGAAACAGTCCATTCCCCTTTTATTATGTCAGGACAGGAATATAGTGTCAGTGCCTTTATCATACTGTACATAATCCTACACTTTTCAAGCATTATTTGGAAAGGAGACCGGATGAGAGAGGCCCTCGGTCATACAACAACTAGCTAAAAGGAGATTGTTACAAACACTCTGTTATCACTCAGACATGGCAAGAAGTTGAATGGGGGACTTGTGAGTTTTAATTCTGATCCCAAGAAGATTGGGACGTATGAGAATTTTCCCCCATTTTGGTCACTGAGCTTATATTTCTTATTTAAATGTTAGCATATTTGTATATCCTTACCATAATTTTCAGGTATGTTATACAGAGCATATGCATTTTAATCTTCACATATATTTTAATTTATTTATGTAGGTGGCAAAAAGTGCTTCCAGATTCTGTTTGTAACGATATCTTTGTGGGTGGTTTTCTGTCCTTCGTTTTGTTTCTTGTTCAGGAATACTACTATTTTGGTGACATTATGTAACGCTCTGGCTCGGGGGCTAATTCTTCCTTGGATCCCAAAGCCTATTTCCAAACCCGATGAAAAGAAAGTTCCGGAAGAAGGGCCTACCAAACGTAGAAAGACTGCTCCAAAAGTACCAACGTTATCTTCCACGCCAATGTTGTCTGTGGATTCAGCTGGGATCCATGATATTAAAGCAGCCATAGAGGTGCACCTTTTTTTCATCCCATTTGTCTTCTGTATGGAGGACAGGCTGTGTAGAGCTAGGCTGGCCAGCTTGTTAAGTTTGGGCGAGAAGGTGCTGTTTGTTTTGCTCTCAGTTGCCTTGTGTGTAAAAGACTGTTAGAGAATATTTCTTCATATTAGGAGCATGGAAAGCTGCATGAGAAAGTTAGATCATTAGTCCATCTAGTTGAGTATGACCTAAACCCATGGGTGGGTAACCTCAGGCCTGGGATCTGAATGTGGCCCCCCAAGCCTCTCTGTCTGCCCCTTGGGACACTCTGCACACCACACTGGCTGTGCTCTGTGCCCCCCCCAACTCCTTTTTTTTTTTCCTTTCTGAAATGTATCCTTGAACTGGCATAATGCTTCTTGTGTAACTGCGTGGAGGATTTGTGCTTGAAACAGCAATGGGTTAATGTGGGTCAACAAATTGAAACTGAATCCCAAAGAGACAATGGCATTATGTGCTCCAAGTTCTTGAGTCCAGGAGATGGGAAGACAGCTTGTTTTGCATGGAGTTGCACTCTCCTGGAAAGAGCAGGTTTGCAGCTTCAGGATCCAACACGGTCACTTGAAGCTCAGGGATCCTTGGTGGCTAAGAGTGCCTATTTGTTGGGAGCTGCCCAGAGGGGCTGGGTATAAATAATAAATGTTGTTGTTGTTGTTACAGTGGAACCTCGGTTTTTGAACGTCTCGGAACCCAAACACCCAAAACCCGGAAGTGAATGCTTCCATTTTCGAACGTGCCTTGGAAGTCGAACGGCTTCCAAGGTGTGTTTCTCCCTTTTCTCCATTGAAATGGCCAACTGCCCATTGCGCCTCAGTTGTCAAACGTTTTGGAAGTCGAACGGTCTTCCAGAATGGATTACATTCGACAACTGTGGTTCCACTGTATTTCCAGCTCCGACTGGCTTGTCTGCTGTGACCCCCTTTGGGCCATAGCACTCTGTGCTCTGGTAACTTCCAGATTAGAATACTGCAATGTGCTCTATGTGGGCTGCCCTTGAAGATGACTTGGAAATTTCAGCTTGTCCAAGATTGCTTGCTGGCATTGCCCCTAGAACTCCCATAAACGCTTATTGTACAACAGCTTTTTGTTGGCTGCCAGTTTGTTTCTGGGTGCAATTCAAGGTGCTCACACTAGGGTTTAAAGAATAATGGTGAGCTAGACAATGTCAGGAGCCCTTGAAACAAGTACAGCTACTACTGTCTACTCTGTCCCTTTATAGCAACAAGGCAGAGGGGAAGGAGGAGAGGAAAATAGGCACAATTTTCAGCTGTCTGCTTGCTGCTACCATTCCACCACTAAGGGAAGGGGAGGGAAATAGAGGGTGTGTTCTGGGGGTTGGTAGATTTGGAGAATGAGTAAAGTGTTGGAGAGTTGTGGTGGGAACACCTGAGCTTGGTCTGGGAATTTTGGGGAGGTTTCCTGATTTATCCTTCCCACTTCCCTTCCCCAAGAAAACCCCCAAGTCATTCCAAGGTGTCCCTTGAAAGCTCTGCCATCTCTAATAAGAAAATATTATTTTAGCCTTAACGGCAGGCCCTCATAATTATGCATTGATTTTGATTTTTTATGTGCCTTGTCTCAAAGATCAAGGAACAATATTATGCTCTTTTTGTATATGTGGTTCTATTGTGTTTGTTTTATGTATGCCACCTTGACAACTTATAAAAGAGTGTATAGAAATATTATAAATAAATAAATAAATAAGCCAAGATTATTAATCTCACCATTGATTTTTTGGGAGAAAATATACCAAGTGTAGTAATTTCAGTTCAACAACTGGATAAAACAGAATATTTGTTAATTGTGTGCATGCATTAACTTTTTCTTCTTCCACATTTTCAAAATATTCTTCTTTAGGTTTGTGAATTTGCTATGCATTTGCCAAATGGGAGTGTACCTGATGAGCCGGTGCCTGCTGCTATGCGTCAACAGGTCATTGCTACTTGGGTGAAAGCCAAACAGCTAGTTCAGCATCAGATTGGGAAGTGGCTTGGAGTCGATGACGAGGTAGCAAGCCTAATTGTTTGGAAAAATAAAGTCCACTGTTGGGCACTTCTTTATAAATACTTTGTTTCAGGGACGGAATACAGTGGTACCTCGGGTTACAGACACTTCAGGTTACAGGCGCTTCAGGTTAGAGACTCCGCTAACCCAGAAATAGTACCTCGGGTTAAGAACTTTGCTTCAGGATGAGAACAGAAATTGTGCGGCGGCAGCGGGAGGCCCCATTAGCTAAAGTGGTACCTCAGGTTAAGAACAGTTTCAGGTTATGAACGGATGTGGAGAACGAATTAAGTTCTTAACCCAAGGTACCACTGTAAAACGTTTTAAGTTTTTTTTTAAGTGCAATATACAGTGTGACACTAGATGGCCCCATTAGCTAAAGTGGTACCTCAGGTTAAGAACAGTTTCAGATTAAGAACAGACCTGGAGTATGAATTAAGTTCTTAACCCAAGGTTCCACTGTAAAGTCATTACTGCAAAGAGAGCTCATTCCCTCCTTTCCCGTTCTCATACAGGAAAGCAGGCAGTTAACCAGAAACACTTCTGCTTGTGGAAGTCAGGACACCCTGTTTTTGCAGGTCTGCCCCCTTCTGCTGCAATCCTCTAAACTGCACCCCATTCTGTCCCAGCAAATCCTCAACTTTCAGCAGCAGCTTATCAGGAGGGGGAGGCAACTTAAGTAGATTGAGGGAACAAATCAGGTGCCCTCACTCGCCCAAGCAGCCATTCTTTACATTAAAGAAAAACCACCATTAGATACAACCCAAAGTCATTATAGAGTTATCCATGTGGATTAGTAAGTAGCGTAAAGTATCGGTCCTTAACTATTCAATAATATGCCTTGTTTTCTGCAAACACCCTGAATATTGATGTCTCTTTCTATTCAGGGTAATGAAGAGGGGTTCAATCCCATGGCAAAAGTTTTTATTGGTTTGGAAATGTACTCATGCAATGGTTTGGGTCTCATGGAGTTTTCGCTTCCAAACCTCTCTCATGTACGTATGTTGTTCTTTTGACTGTATGTGTGCAATTACAGCTAGTAGCTTGCTTTAAGTGAGGCAAACGAAGGCAAGCCGAGCTGAGCCAAACCAAACCATGGTTTAGCTCACTCACATGAACACAGCTGCAAACGCCATTTCTTCTCTGGGAGCTCACGTAATTGTGTGATCCTGCCAAGTCACCTTTCGGCTTACATGCAAGCCAACTCAACCTATAAATGTCCTGGACTAGCTCTGACCAGGGCTGCTACCCCTTTGCTAATGTTCTTATTAAGAGGAGATTCAATTATTCTCTTTCTTCTGCCCAAGTGATCCAAAGTGTATGATTCTACCTGCATTCTGAGCCTCTCGAGAAACACTATGAAGGCTTTGTACTCTAAAAAAACAGGCACTGAGAACATGGTTGCCTTTAGGATTTCAATTCCAATGCAAAGGAGATAGGTTTCTTTGAATTGTTCAAAGAATTTTCCTTAATTTTATTTGCTCGTGTATTATATCCCACTTCTACATGGCACTCTCAGTAGTTTGCCATCTCTGTTTCTAAATAGATCCATACTTGCGCAGCACTACAGCATCAGGTGCTCCCAGACCATTCTGTACAACAGTGTGCAACATCTCATTCTGTGAAATATCTTAGACTGAAAATATTAGATGTTAGCATTGTGGACACAGGAAAATATTATTATCTGACTATCATTTGCAGTTGGTGAAAATGGCATTGGAGTGCAGTTGGTCAGACTCACTCGTGGAACTTCAGACAATGACCAGACTTGCACATTTTGCACATACCATCCATGATCATGAAATGGTTATGACTTGCTCTCAGAAGGCTTTGGAATTAGATGATAAAGCGGCATACAACACGGATGCAAAGAAAAAGGCAATGTAAGTAGATGCATGACTTACAAATCTCGACTTCTAAGAAACATTGGGTGGTATTCAGCTCAGTTTTATCCAGAGTAGACCTGTTAAAATTAATGGACCTAATTTCATCATGTTCATTAATTTCAGTGGATCCATTCTGAGTAAAACTTAATTGAATACCACCCCATTAATTATATTTAAATATGGGGTGGAATTCAACATTGTATTGTTACAATTTTTCCATCTGTGCATGTTTATTAGCTTACCAGGCAGAGTGATCTCCCCATCTCTCCCCCTATGCCCTGTTCTGGGGGTTCTCCCAATCCTAAGCCCCATTGTGCAGGGTTTTCACTGGTGCAGAACCTGGTGCAGATGTAACAGAGCTGATCTCTTAACAGCAGTGAAAATATTTGGAACAGCACAGACCCTTCCAAGAGGAATTTCCCCATTCCATCTTTGCCTCGGTTAAGTAATATTTTGACACCATTAACTGTTAGTTAAAGCTACAAGGTTCCAAGTTCTCTTAACTAGGCTTTGAAGTTGGTATAAGATGCTTGTTATATTTAACCCCATTGTTTGTGGTGGGATGATTGAAATTACTCTGGGGAAGAGGCCATGCAATCCTGCGTCCCATTACCTCTGTTAAGATATTTCCCGTTACATCTGTATGGGCCCTTGGGTGGTCATTCTCTTGCTCTTCAGTCTCTGCAGTATTGACTGTTGAATAGTGGTTTTGTGGATGAATTTATTTTATCTGCATCTTTCTCTTGAACTATATAGCTGTATATGAAATATTTTGTTCTCAAGCATTCCTTAGTTTGTGAAATACTCTGTAGGGTTTTCCATTCCATTCCCATATCTAATGAATGGAAATAGCATCCCATCTTTTATCAGTGTCTTTTAGCCAACTTTAACCCGAGAGTTTTCATGCTGTTGATAAATACAGTTCATTATGAATATTAGAACTGAAAGATAAATACGGCATAGCAGGGGTTGGGAAAATGCTTTTACATTTTCCTTCTGAATGTGTACAATAGAACTCTGCTGACCTCTAATGGATATAATAATTATTGCATTATACTATTTGCCCTAGGTTGTATCTGTCTATGTTCAGGATAGTCATAAGGGTAAAAGTAAATAGGGCCAAACTAAACATGGTATACAGTTGCATGTAACATTGACCCTTTTTTAAATAAATAAATAAAAAGAGAGAATCAACCACAGGAGGATGGAGTCTTAAGCAGAAAACCAGGAGGTAGAGAAGAAGTGCTTCTTCTTTCTCCTTGGCCCATTTTTATGCTGAATCCTCCCAGTTTCCAATATTGGCAATTTGTACATGAATAATTTGTATATCCCAGCTGTCCAGATTATTTCTTGTAAATGATTTTTAGCATTTCAGCTTGATATGAGAAGCTTTCCCAAACTCCTATTCATTTTCATTCAGGTTTAACAGCATAGGTTGTTTTGAACTGCATATTATCCAAAGGCTTTTTTCATGTCCTCTAGACTGTTTCAGTTTATCAGATTTGTTGTGGTATTTCTTTCTCTCAAAAATGGTACCCAAGGTGGTTTTCAACATTGAGACAATATCATGTAACATTATATTGTAACATTATATAGTAATGATACTATAAAAATACTGAAGAAGAGCTAAAACGGCCTCAGAACTTTGTGGAGGCATAACATTTTGTGTGGAGACTTTGATGTTAAAGGTGCAATCCCCCTCTTCGCAATGGATTTCCTTTAAATAAACCTTGCTCCAAACGCCATTGCTGTAGCAAGAGCCAGTCTCTCAAGTTGTAGAGTACATCCTGGAAACGAAAACATTCATACCAGGACAAAGAGCCTGCCGAGCCTACATCGGCTGGCACTCAAGCTGGTACTATGGGCTTTTGCAGATGGTGCACAGAATGGCCATGTGCTGTTTCTGCCAAGGAAACGACCACGGACATTTATGCAAATGGACAGGAAATTTCCCTGTGAACTCAGATGCTTCAGATTTTGCCACAAGCAGAATACGATTGGCCAGATCACTGGTCATCCTGGATAAAATGAATACATTGGATTTGTATCAGGTTTCAGAACAATTCGTGAATGAAAAGATAAGCTTTGTTATCAAAATCTCTTGAGCTATTCAGACATGACATCAGAACAAGGATCATACAGATATTACTAAACTAACAAGTTACTGACACTGTGCAGCAGGCATGGCATGCCTCTCTCCTCTCTCTCCTACTCAGAATGCCCCCCTAACCTACTACCTGGGGCACGTCCCCCCTCTCACCCACCTTAATCCATGCCTCAGAACCGAAACTCCCAATCAGCACTTTTCAACTGTAGTCTTTTATCTCTCTTTTCCCAAAAAGAAGCAGATAAGGCAGACAAGATAGAATGAATAATAATAATAATAAATTGTCCAGTAGCACTAAGTTTGTTCTGGGTATAAGCTTTTGTGTGCATGCACACTTCTTCAGACACAAAAGCTTAAACCTAGAACAAACTTAGTTGGTCTCTAAGGTGCTACTGGACAAAAAAAAATATTTTTGTGTATTCCGATTGCGTCAGACCAACACAGCTACCTACCTGAAGGTAGAATGAGTTCCAGGTTTTTATTTACTTAGGTGGTATGTGAGGTGGCTGTTGGTTTTTTTCTTCCAATTTTAGCTTTCTGTTTAGCTTTTCTGTGTTGGAACAATATCTAGTGTTTATACAAGTGAACTGTGAACTTGTATCAAGTTCAGACAATCTGATTTTCAGAGCGTTCCACAGGTAGATGCTGCCCACCAAGGGACACGAACATCCTTGTGCTGGCAGATGGTTTTAAAGCCTAGTTTTTGACCTATATTGTACGGTAATGTTAACTCCAGTTGGCAATGGCTTGTTTTTTACAGGAGCGATTATGCGGAGAGACAGGGAATGCTAAGCATTGCTGCTTGTACACAAGGGAAGAGTATGATGGAAAATTTGGCTGGGAAGAAACATATGCGTTTGGCGGCATCAAAACTCTTTGTTGAAAGTGCAAGGTATGTTGCACGTTTTGGACCATATTAAGTTTCCTTTCCTTTAAAATAACAAGTGTATATACCCCATACATATGCAAAGCCCATGCAATGAAGAGTATTGACAAAATCAGAATTTTTACCCACGCAGAACATTCATATTCTCCTTACAGCATAGAGTTATAGAATTGTAGATTTGGAAGAGACCATGAAGGTTATCTAGTGCAGGAATCTTTCGCCCAACATGGGACTCGAAACCCTGAAATTAAGAATCTCATGCTCTGCCAACTGAGCTATCTTAGCATGCTATTGATTTCTTCAAACATCATGGTACCCAACTATGGCTTACTGGGTCGAGGGTGACCGACAGGAAATACACATGTATAAGGCCCCAAGACCCTTCACTTTCATTTTTTCAAAAAAGTAAAACAGTGAAATATGGAGCCACTGTTCTAAGGCTGCAGATGCCGAGGCACTAAGGATGCTGCATCACTGTTGCTAAACAACCAGGGATAGGAATGTTGCCCACCCTCACCTGGGACTTGGAAAGGGGCCGTGTCTCCCAGAGATCTAGCAGACTTTTTTTTTAAGTTCTCAACAGTATGGCTTACGCATTATAGAATAATTTTAGCGGAGGCTTGAAGTTACTAATTATTGTGGCACATGTTTTTTCAGTTCTTTTGATGAGTTGCTGCATGGGCAATAGATATATTTGCACTTTCCATTTTTGTGGGGGAGGGAAAGCAGCCATGGCTTCTCCCACTTGTTTGCTCTCCGGGCATGGCATCAAAGCATCTCACATTGCAACTTCCACACCCTGTGAAATTATTATATACTCTGATGTATTTAAATTGGCATCTCATAATGGGAAATATGAAAGTAGCTTGAAGCTGGTTAAGGGTTAAATAGCTCCATTATTTGGATTTCAGTCTTAATGGAGCATTAGAAAAAATGTCATTTATGGAAATAACATCACCTTTATAGATAAATGGCTCTAATCTGTACCTCTGAGGTTAAAAATACTATGGACAGATGGTCTGAATATCTGCAGATAAAATTTATGTAAGGAAGTATCAGTGCAACATTTCCATTTTGATGAACAGACTGCATTTGGAAAAACAAAATACCAATTGGCGATAAGAAACATCTATAAAGTACTGTTAGGTTCTGTAAAAGCAACACACCTCTGTTTAAAATTTAATGATAAACTGGATGCAATATTTAGGTCATCTAGTAAGTTCTGACATTTGGGAAAGCATCTGGATATGCTGCATTATTTTTTCACCTTGTGCTAACCTGAGGGAAAACTGCTATGAAGTGATGAGCAGATGGTATATAATTCCTCAAAAATTATAATCATGGAGGATCCTCTCTATTGCAAATGTAACTGTGGTTGTTTTTTTTTAAGTGTGGCAGTGGGAAATTATTTTCAACAAAACCACAGGAATCTGTTAAATAACTTGGAGTTCCATTCACAATTCCACCATTTTTTTCTTTACAATGTGCAAAGATATGCTATACATATCTTTTTGAGTGGGAACAGATGCACATTTTCCATAGACTTTTTTTCATTTACAGAAAACATACCCCTCTTGTTATGGAGTGAATCCCTAAATGTGATATCTTATCCTTACAAAAGGATACTGGGCTTGCTGCACTGTAATTGAATCAAATTTTTACTACATTTTGCAGCAGCCACCTGACTGTATTGTGTTTTCCACCTTCCTAGGTATGCAGGAGAAGCTGGTGATCTTGCTCTTGCTATGATAGCAGCTAGACACTTCTGGAATGGCTGCTTACCCTTCATTGGCTCCTCAGCGGATAGACAGCAGCTCAAGAAGCCCACTGAAATCATTATCAAGAGCATCAATAAAGCATCAGAAGCCAAAAATAAGCAGGTAATAAATAGCAGTACCTTCTATATCTAATACCTCTTATGGGAATGTTTTGCCTTCAGACAATCCAAAACGAAACGAGCAACTTAAAACTAAATCAGGGCTAGTTCACTCATATTGTTATGTGACATTTGCCAAAAGGGCCTGAATTTGCTGGTTGGGTCTTTAAAATAACTAACTAATCAACAGCCCTTCACTTCCCCATTCTCTTGGCTCCTTAGCCCACGAACCGCCAAATCTCTCTTACATGTCCACAGTCTACTGCCATTGAAGGCACACCTTATTCGAGCTGTTTTGCCAGCCAAATAGACCTTCCTTCAGAGAAGTTTGCTTTGTCAAAACTGTATTAAATAGTTCATGAACACTCCCCCCACCCCTACTCCATTATTTAGGAAATGGAGTATATGTTACACTTGCATCAGTGGCCTACAACAGACTTTCAAAGCAGTAGCTTCTCAGATGGGCATTCAGGTAAGTTCTCATCTTTTGATCATGAAGTTTGCTTGGTTTTTGTGGGGTGGCTGTATTGGCTTTGCAATATCTAAAATATTGCTTTTAATCTGTTTCAAAGGTGCTGATGAGGATTTGACCTTAAGGACGTTCTTATATATATTACTGTTCCAAGTACATGCTGATAAACATGACTGGGAGGCAGGCCTCAAAGTCTTAGATGAAGCTAATCAGATGCTCCCTCGGACTAAGCACAGACTGTAAGCTGTTTGGATTGTTCTTAGGATGTGTTGGCGGTTGCTGGTGCTTGCTGTTGTTTCACGATCTAGAAATAGAGCTGATCCAAAAGATGGAGAGGGAGTGTGGAACTCTAGGAGGAAGTGTGGAAGAGGGATAGAACTTTAATGGGAGAAGGAGAGTAGGTTGAAAGTGAAGCACACCCAAAGGAGTTCTGCAGAGGTTCTGCTGGTGTGTGTTGCACCTTGCTAACCACTGAACCACCCCACCGCCCTTCCTCTGGCAAGCAACAGTAGCATGCATTCCAGGAGGCTAATGTTGCACTCTGCCCTGCTCAGTGAATCGCTTCTGGTAGTATTTGCATAGTACAGGATGGTCTCAGGGCCCCCTCCCTTTCAGACTTTAAAGGTGAAGCTGCACTGTTTGGCTGAGCACCCACTAGCAGCACAGCTGCCCCACATTTTGTGCTTTTTCTCTCGTGCTTGTGAGATGACAACAGGCGGGAGGTGAACTTCCCAAGCAGTTGAAGGCAAAAATCACTGTTCAGATTTGAAGAAGCTACTGGGGTTCTGTTGTATACTGAGAAACCTCT
This sequence comes from Podarcis erhardii, assembly GCF_964252035.2. NCBI lineage: Eukaryota > Metazoa > Chordata > Lepidosauria > Squamata > Lacertidae > Podarcis > Podarcis erhardii. The sequence continues at coordinate 39,571,548 of NC_138509.1, forward strand.
TTTGGCATTAAGCGGTGTGTAAACTAATTAATAATGGTGATGATTAGAATTAAGTGTTGATTATCAAGTCTCAAGAAGTAAACACCGTGGGAGGAATTAAACGTGCTATGTTGAACATTCATCAGCTCAAGCGTTTCAGCTTGCTGGATGGAACGATTCCCACCCCCTCTCCTCCCCCCATGAACCATTTTCGCGGTTCCCACAACACTCCCCTTCTGAGCCAGTTTAGAGAGGAGAGGAGAAGAAAGAAGCCCCATTGCATGAGTGGAAGTCCGTATGCAAAGCTTCCACTGCTGAGACTCATTAGGTGGATCCCTCCCTATGTTAGAATATTGTCTCAAGTCTCATACATATTTATCCCGTATGCATTTTTCAGACTGAACTCTGGGCTAAGATTAATTGCTGTAGATTGGTGGAGACAGAAGTACTTGTCACACATATATGTTGACTTCTGATTCCAAAATGCATCATAAAAGCCTTAAGATATCACTTAAAAACAATTTATATCAAATCAGTGATGAGCACTGATTTTGTCAAATTCTTTTTCCTAGTCCAATATTTAAACAGATGGTAATGGTGAAGTCAAGACTTGGGCGTAACTATATTATGGAAATTCAGAAATTCAGAGATGAAAGTGAAGAGTACATGTCAGATATGTGGCATCGTCTGGCATCCGTGTCGTCAGATCTTGTGGGACAGTTGTCTTGCTACCAAAATGCAATTGAAGTTTTACAGGTCTGTATCAGCTTTCATTTAAAATGTACTTTTAAAATATTACTAGTATGTGTTTCTAAATTGTGAAGATTGTAACAGCAGTATGGCAGGCAAAAATCAAACAGGTTAAGCCATTTCTAGTATGGAAATACAATTACGGGGAAAGTTTCTGCTGTTCACATTCCGTCAGCCATTTTATGTGTGTGGCCAATTTATTTTGGGGCTATCCACTCCAACTGCAAAAGAGGACATAAATTTGTATATAACACCAGTTTATGCAAATCTGTGTCCTCTTTTGTGAGTAGGTCATGGGCCCAATCTTTTGGGCCCAGAAAATCCTATTGGCACTCCTATATATATATATATATATATATATATATACACACACCTGTGGTGTGTTGCTTGAGACACTATAGTATTCTTGTTGTCCTTATGCATTCTTTTCATAATGCAATTTCTGTTGTTCTGATTTGTTTTCTGACCACTTTTTTTCACTGATGATGAGTCATCAGTAGATGTTTAAAATATTGCTTTGCTAGTATGTTTGCAAATAATGCTGTTGGTTAACTTGAGATGTTTGGATTCCTAACAGCTGGGGACATACACGTTCCCTAGTTTGCCTGAGATCAATGCATTCCTGGTTGCATATTTAAACTTATTCTTTTGGTCTGAAAGGAAATAAAACATATTTTTCAAGAACAACTGCTCTCTTTCCAACCGAACTCCCCTTCAGCAAATCTCTATTTTGCTGGCTGGCAATAATGTATTTATTACTGCACTGGTTGCAAAATATGTCTGGGCAGCAAATAAGTTGTGAGCTAGGCACCAAGACAAGTATCAGAAGGAGGAGTGTGAGATGTGGAGTGCTTAACCTAGGCAAGAGTGATTTTTACATTTTTGTATGTTTGCTTTGCTGATATTGTTCAGTTTTAAATCAATTATTTGTATTCTCACATTGTGACCAATTGTGATGGCTTAATAGCTTTTAGCAATAAAGATTCATTCATTCATTATCAAGAACAACTAGGTTAAGAATGCATTCCCTGTTTTTATACAGAAAAAAGAATATTCATTAAAGAAAGTTGATAATCTAATAGCATTTGCAGAATGGCTGTACTCCAATCAGTTTCCTCTTAGTGAAGCTATTAAACACCTGGACTGGGCAGTATATATATTACTGTACCTGAAACCTCTCCGAAAAAGCCCTGAAGAAGAAGGTATGTCTTTAAATAAATCTAAAATAATAAGTTATTTCAGAGTTTGCCTTTCCAGTGTATTCTGATATTTTAGTAACCTGTAGAACTTTCTCTTTGACCCTGAGGACATATTTTAGTTTAGGCTTCTGAACAGTACTTTTTATATTAAATTTATAGGTTTTAACTTGCATGACTTCTCCTTTTAAAATGAAGATAAATACAAACTCTCTACCATGAATATCCTGTGTAGTTTACTGCAGACAGATCTAGAAAACTGCAACATTTTTTATTTTAAAGTAATGGCGAATGAGATGTGTTTCTTCATCCTAGCCTCACTAGGTGTAAAAAAAACCTACCTAGGTGAACATAATCCATGTTAAAATTGTGGCTAAATACAAACTTAATACTTCCACCCCAAGCCAGCTGTTCCCCATGCCCCCATTTGGCTTAATATCCTGATCATGAGTTCTGAAGCTTGTTCACAAGTTTGTGACACTGGTTGCCTGGTAAAGGTATTGACCTAGTGTGGATTTTGGTCGTATGAAAGAACATGGTGACGTTTGCTTTATTGTTATTTCTGACCACAGATTCTAATGACCGAATTGCCATTGAGGATTTAAGAAGTATAAGGCAGATAGAAGCTTTGTTCAGAGCTCACACGGTAATGGCAGTCATTTCTGGACATAGTTCGCCTTTTCACGAGCAGCACTGTTTGATGGCATATGCTTTTGTGATGCGCATTTGGCAGGTAAGAAAATAATAAAAAGTATGGTGTGTTGGTGTACTGTGTCAATATGCCAGCTTTCCTATAAACTGTTGACTGGTATTCCCCTCAATCACATAGATTGTATGAAAAGTAAGATTATTACAACAACTTTTGACTTTATTTTTCTATCCTTATTCTGTATAATTCTCAAAGAATGTTCATCCATATACAGTGATACCTTGGTTCTCAAACACCTTGGTACTCAAGGTGATATACAGTGATACCTTGGTATACAGTGATACCTTGGTTCTCAAACACCTTGGTACTCAATTGCCTTTGTTCTCAGACGCCGAAAACCCAGAAGTAAGTGTTCCGGTTTTCGAACACTTTTCAGAAGCGGAATGTCCAATGCAGCTGCCAGCTATTGTTTCCAGGGCACCTGCACCAATCAGAAGCTGCGCCTTGGTTTTTGAACATTTCGGAAGTCAAAATGACTTCTTGAATGGATTAAGTTAGAGAACCAAGGTGCCACTGTATGTGTAAATCATGGTGTTTTGATGTTGTATTTTTCCTTCAAGAATGTAATGAAAAGTTTATTTGCAAAAAAGAAGTAAGATTATTACAATATAGGTTTTGATGAAAGTATATTGTATGTTTCCCATGCTCTCCTCTCTGCAGTATATTCCCCTCATTCTCCATCCCTCATGGTTCAGGAGGTTGCTGCAGATATAGGGTGTGGGTTGAGTAAGACAAGAAACTCTTCTATGAATTTCTGTAAGTCAACCAGTTTTAGGATCAAGGCTATTAACTTGCATCTGTTTAGGTTTGCTCTTTATAAAAGTAAAGGAGATCACTACCATCGGTAAACCTCTAAAACCTACCCAGTTGTCTTAATTCTTTCATTTTCTGCATTTGGCTGTAAATAACTCAGCCTTTTGTAGGTTTCCTTCCCCGACTAAAAAACAAATGCAATTATTTTTGCTCAGGTGTCACTGGCAGCAGCAGGAACCTTTTTAAAGACAATGGGCAAAGTGTCACCAACTCAGCAAACGAGTCCCAAATCGAAAGGCAAAAAAGATGCAAAACAAAACAAAGATGCAAAACAAGTAAGGCACTCTTCTATATAAAAAACATACTTTCCCTCCCAAAGAAAATGGTTTACTTATGAACAGTTATCTCTGTAATTAATTATTAAGTAAGAATTCTGTAAATCTTTTTTTCTTTAACTCCCTATGCATCCCAATCCAATGAAACAGATTGCATGCCCAGGCATTGTGACCCGCCACCCCACCCCTGTTAAATGACCACTCGACAACATACGTTTTTGGTTTAAATTAGGCCATGACTTCATTGATTACAGATGTAAATGGCATTGGCTCAGATGAAAGAGATAACCTATATCAACCAACCCGCCTGTTGGCTGAGTCTTTCCAGGAGTCGAAACTGTTGGTGAGGGGGTCCTATGACATACATCAAATAGCTACTGCCCCACTGAGAATGCCTTTGAGGAGTGCTATGGTCCTAGCCGCCAGCTGGGCATCTAGAAGGAGCACCTGCTCCAGGAACCCTTTAATGGGATACTTCATTCCCTTAGAAGGGCAGGCAGAGGCTTACAACCTCCCCTCTAAGACTTAACGCCACATCCACAAGAGTTGTCGCAATTGCTACGAGGTAGGCGAAACCCCCAGGTCAGCCAGTTGACCTAAAGGACAAATTCCTCCCCACTCCCAAATACGGTGACCAATCATAATCCATAGCAAGGTCATAAATACGCACTGCTCCGTGATGGATAGATAACAGCTTAATTATAGGGAGGGTGGGGGATCCAAAAGACAAAAATGCCAAGTTTTGGGTTGGCTTTCCTTAAATACTCTGGGAGTAGACCTGAGTGAAGTCCTATGATGGACTCAGTCAGGCCCACCCCTAATGAGTGCCCACCCCTTGGTCTGGCTGCTATTGGCCAATCTGCAACTGAACCCAATTCAACTTATCCCCTGGCCAACGGGAGAGGATCTAAAATCTCCCAGTGCCCGGGGGACCCAGCTAAAAGTGGTTGGAGGTGCTGTGGGACATGACAATGCCATGCTACTAATGTCGGTTGACCTGTAGGATTCACAAGTGCCCATGTGAGCCCATGATCCAGATCTTTGTGAAATCCAGTGGGGTTAGACATAGCTTCAGATGCAGAACTGTATGTACGTATATAAGCTGAATATTGTATTAATATTATTATTCTATGGTGTGATAAAAATTTCCTTTCCCCCCTCTTTTTTCCAAAGCCTTCTGCTAATCAGACTTCACCAACAAGCCCTCCTAAAAAAGACAAATCTTCAAAAGATGCTAAACAGGTACATTTTCTTTTAATATATTTTAATGTTCAGTGGGGGGGAGGGGGAATAGACTTCCTTAATGCAGAGTCTTGTTTTTCAGCCACAGTCGGCCAAAGACAAAGCAAAGAAGAAAGGGCCAAGTGAAGCCTTGCCCGCAAATGTGGAGGAGTGGGCTAGCTATGAATGTCCTGATGAAATTAGAGATGCCTTTAAACAGGATGCAAGTGGCTGTACTATGAACAGGGAAACCATTTTGGCACCTGTGAGTAACAATTCCAGATTTTGGTTTGTAAGGGCTGCTATCTTATCTTCTTAGATCTGTATGAATTTGAAAGACTTGTTGGAGTCGGAGGAAACAGATTTGCTATGGCAACATATATTGGGTAGAGATGAGTGACCTAACTGAACACCACGGTGGATTCAGTTGGAGACATAACATCTGCCAAATGTTCAGTGCTGCATGTGACCAGCTTCTATTTCAAAGAAGGCAAAACCAGTTTTCCTGAGCTTGATTCTAGAGAGGGGTTGTTTGCGTGAGCGAACCACTTCCACAGGAACTGGATGGCTCAGTTCCACACGCCCATAAAAGAAGAGATAGTATTTTCTGTGTATCCTGAGTTTTACCTGTGTATAAATGTCCTACATATTTGGCTTTGTGAGAAAACCATTTTTAATGAGAATGTTGAAAGTTTCTTTTCATGCTGATTTTCAGGTTGCCACAGAGATGGCATATATAGTGGTTCAAAAGGTAGGACAATGTGTCCAAAGTATACATTGGTGTGTACCAACTCCCTGATGTATAAAATTTGAGAACATTGTTTCATTGCCCCATTTTCAGCATTAAAAATGCAGAATTGAGACAGAAGTATTGACAACTTTTCCATCATCAATTCTTTTAATTTTCAGACACGTACCTTATACTACCTAGACCTTTTAGTTAAGGAGCTACAGGCAATTTTATGTACTCACTTGACTGTTCCGGTTCTTCATCTGGCTGAGATCATTTCTCGTGATGTCGTAGAAAGCAAAAGTCTGTCAGATCTCTACCATCTTCGGTTTGTATCTATTATTCTGCAGTCACTGTAAAACATTTCACTTCCCTGACGTTCATAAATTCAAATCTGTTTTTGGTTGTGGTGTGTAAATTAATCCCTTTCTGTACTTTATGATGTGCCACAAATTATGGATTTATGGTTCCAGAAGTTATTCCCACAAAGTTCCCTGCATGAGCTGAATCTCAAGGAGGTTGAATCTCACCCATTACTAGAAGAGCACGGTCATGACTACAACTCCCATCAGTCTTAGCCAATATAGTCTGTTATCAAGGTTGATGACAGCTGTCATCCGTATGACCACTGGTTTCCCATGCCTGGTTGATCAGCGGAACAAGTGTGCTGGACCAGGATAATGTGTGTTCATATTGATGTAGGTAATCATACGTGGTCTGAAACATAGGGAGAGGCAAGTGCCCCCTTGCACCTTCTAAATGGCACCCCCAGTAAGCCTAAAAATTGCTTGTATGCATAATTGCTTGAGAATTAAAAATCTTAGACGTTAAAGAGAAAAATAGGTCTAGGCAGTTTGAACTTTCATTGGCTGTGTTTGGCATGTTTGTGACTGAAAATGAAAGTTTTAGCATTTGTATTTTTATGTAGCCTACATTTCAGTGTTTCAGATTCCAAGCTTTTTGCTATCAAAAACATAAAAGTAGGAGGGTGTGGGTGAGTTTGCATATATATATCTATATATATGCACGCACAAGTCTCCTTGAATTTGGGTTTTTTGTCTGATAGCACTGTTAGGACTCATCCATACAGTTGCAAATAAAATGTTTGAAGTGTGTTTTAAGCGCAATATATAATGTGACACTAAATGGTGATAGTGAACCTTATGTAAAATTCAGTGTATTCAATGTATTTTAAAAAATGCTTTTTTTAAAAAAAAGCATTTTCAGAACTTTTTTTATATGTGTGTAGATTCCACCCCTGTCTAATTAACTTGCTATTTCAGAAGAAGTGATATCTGAGACTGTTAATGACAAGTATTTTTTCTTCATTAATACTCATAGCATGACTAGGAATCCTAGCCCTTCTTGCTCTTAGGCAAAGTGATCTTGTGGGGATTGATTTATAGGTGAGGAAGTGGGGAGTATTGCTTAACTCTCCACCCCCCACTTTACTGACTTTCACCACTTGATGTAGCAAAGGGATCTGGGTACTCCAGCATGGAGCAAAATACTTCTCTTCCACCCATCATTTCTCCCCTTTGAATTCCACTCACTGCAGCCACTGTTTGTCTTGGAGACATGACAGCTGGGTTTTCCAGGCCTGCAGCAGCCTCTGAATATACAGTTTTTGCCTTTTTCTTTGAAACTATACTGCATTACTTGAACCAAAGTGTAATAGATTAGCTACAACAACACTACTTCTGCAGAACATCTTTCCATACCAGAAAGTGCAAGTTTTAAAATGTCCATTTTAAAGCTGTGTTTAATTGACAGTGCAGACAGACAGACTGTTCTGTTTTGTGCTTTAAGTCCTCAAAATTCTGTTGATGGAAATGGATTTTAAATATACCTAGCAGCAAGCCACTCCTGATTCAGGATCCCTAACTGATCCCTAATAGGATCCCTAACATCCTATTTCTTCCCTTCGGTTTCATTGTGTTCTAGCTTTATGCAGGTCCCCTTCTTGCCACATATTTCCAGAATGCACATTGCATGAAATCAGTTACATTTCCAAATGAACTAGGGCCAAGTCTTCATTGTGCAAAAGTACCATTTCTTGTCAACAGGTAATTTGTATTTTGTATGGATTGTGTCCTTTGTTTTCACAGACTCTCCAGGATATGTTTAGATTTAAAGTTGTGCCAAGCAGCATTTAATCATGAGAAGGCAGTGGGTGAAATGTACATTAATGAAATGGAACAAGGAAGGTATGATCTTCTGAAGCAAAGTGTGTAATCTGAAAAGTTCATCATGGATTCTGTACATACCTAACACCCCATTTCCAGTTGAGCAACTGGGACTATTTGCGTGCAGCCTTTCCAAAAGCTTGAGATTCCACCAGTCAGCTATTTAATAGGGATGGGGAGTGGGGGTGCATGGGTATTGCATCGAGCTCCCCAGTCACCCTCCTTAGTGGCTGACTTTAACCTTTTTGAGAGGGTTCTATAGGTAGGTCCATTGTTCCCTGGATTTGGAAGTATTACAGTGTAAGCATAACAGTTGTTTCCTCCAAGAGCAGCAGCTTTTTGCACTGTGCTGGTATGACTGAATTTAAGTTACCGGTATTCTATGCCCATTAACAAAATGATTAATGTGGCCCTGTGGACATCTCAGTAACGACTTTCCATGTTGACATGTTGATCCTCATTGTTGTTTTGCTTGTTATTGTTTGCAAAATCGTTCTCCCTTCTTCTTTCTCTGATTCAGGTTTAGACAAGAGATAGCATTTAAAAAGGAGAATGCCATACAGAACAAGCTGAAGGAAACCAGATTTGCGAGTTTAAAGCCATCTGATATTAGTAAAAAATTGCTTACTGCAAAAGATAAGGTAATTTACTTTCACTTTGCAAATAGATCAAAGTGAGAAGGCATTTTGCTGCCTTTAAACTCTTTGTGGCTTTTAGAAACAAGGTCAATTGAGTGAATGCCATGCAGTAATCTATGGCTTCCATTGTTAGCAGTATATCCCTTAATTGCTGCTGGGCCCAGTGGACGAAAACGGGCGGCTCTTGTAGAGATGGAAGTTTAAGGCTTTTCTGAGTTTTTCCTTTTATTATTAACGCTTAAGAAAAAGTACATCTTCACGAGGGCATTTCCTAATGTAGCTGATTTGGTTAAAGGGGAGTAATTGGTGATACACCACACATCTTTAACTAGAATTCTGTTGCTTTGTCCTCCACTGGACCCAAGATTCTATACCATTTTTATGCAGGAATTTTCCTTGATTCAGTCTCTTGCTTAAGATCTGCCTCTCCAGCAGGTTGCTACAGGTGGCCTTCTCTCCATCAGCTATTTTTCTGGAGTCAAAGTGCCCAGTATCTTCACTATCCCCCCTCCCCCCCCCAGGCCTATTGTCCTGTCTGGTGTTAGGACATTCTGTTGGTTTCATCAGCTGCTTCTTCCTCAGCTGTTCACTCACTTACCCCATACTTTGTTTCATTATTTTAGAACTGCATTTCCTATCACCATGCACCTCTTATTTCTGCCTCCTGTTTGCAGATTTTTGAGGCGTTTGCACTATCTGATGCACAGATTTAGGTTGAATCCTGACAAGACAGAAGTACAGTTTGGGGGAGGTGGGGGCCGAGGGTGGGGGACTCCCTGGTCCTGAATAGGGTAACTGTGCCCCTGAAGGACCAGGTGCGCAGCCTGGGAGTCATTTTGAACTCGCAGCTGTCCATGGAGGCGCAGGTCAATTCTGTGTCCAGGACAGCTGTCTACCAGCGCCATCTGATACACAGGCTGAGACCCTACATGCCCACCGACGTTCTCGCCAGAGTGGTGCATGCTCTAGTTATCTCCCACTTGGACTACTGCAATACGCTCCACATGGGGCTACCTTTGAAGGTGACCCAGAAACTACAACTAATCCAGAATGCAGAATGAGGCAGCTAGACTGGTGACTGGGAGCAGTCACCAAGACCACATAACACCGGTCTTGAAAGACCTACATTGGCTCCCAGTATGTTACCGAGCACAATTCAAAGTGTTGGTGCTGACCTTTAAAGCCTGAATGGCCCCAGCCCAGTATACCTGAAGGAGCGTCTCCACCCCCATCATTCAGCCCAGACACTGAGGGCCAGCGCTGAGGGCCTTCTGGTGGTTCCCTCACTGCGGTAAGTGAGGTTACAGGGAACCAGGCAGAGGGCCTTCTTGGTGGTGGCACCCGCCCTGTGGAATGCCCTCCCATCAGATGTCAAGGAAATAAGCAACTATCTGACTTTTAGAAGACATCTGAAGGGAAGACATCTGTTTTGGGAAGTTTTAAGTGCTTGATGTTTTATCGTGTTTTTAATATTCTGTTGGGAGCCACCCAGAGTGGCTGGGGAAACCCAGCCAGAAGGGCAGGGTATAAATAATAAAACAATAATAATAATAATTCTCATCAGGCTTTACAACAGATTTCAGATTTTTTTTTTTAAGGAATTGGAATGCTAAGCAAAATCTCTTTTGCCAATTTTAGAATTAAATGCTGACTAAAATGGAATTGCAATTCTAGGGGCACTCTTTCTTTCTTTTTTAAAACAGATTTTGGAACTGAACCCTGTGACTGAAAAGGGATTAAGTGGGCTTTCTTTCCCCTACTTGTGGATAGACAAAGCTGAAGTCCTCATGCAATTAGGTTTATATCAGCCAGCAAGGCTACTACTTGCAGAAGCACACCATGCAACTCAGGTAAGTTTGAAAATTAATCCCAAACTGGAATGTGATCCAGTCCCCTATGCACTGGCATAGTCATAAGATTCCCTCAGTGCTCCCTCCCAGCTTTCAAGTTGTCTTCTTTTGAACTATTTACTCAAATTTAATCTTAGAGAAGTCCTAGGGGTTCCTCCCAGGTAGTGATGGAAGGTTCTCTCAGTTTCTCATTTTTCAGTTCTCCATATTTTGCAGCAATTTGCCAAAAAAAAATTTAAAAGAAATTAGCATGAAAATTAAAGTCATTTTAATCTGAGTTTCTCCTAATAAACTCCTGTAGAAGATTAGGAGATGCATTTTACACGTTCTCGATTTTGTTTGTTTTTAATTGTTCTAAATATGTAACACTGGGATGCCCTTGGCTCTTTGGTAAGACTGAACTTACTTGAAATAACATTTTTTCTAGGAAATGAATGACCTCTGTACTGTATCGCGGTGCCTTTATCTTCTAGCTGTGCTAGCTAACTTGGAACAAAAACATGGACAAGCTAAAGAACTGCTTGAGAAGGCACAATTGATAGGTGGAAATGAGAAATTTTGGCTGAATAGCACTTTGTGTCTCACAGATGCAATTTTAGGGGAAGATGAGGAAAGAAAAGATAAAATGGTAAGGAAACCTAGTTCAACCACAGGGATCTGTCCTACGTATTCTGCAATGAACGCAGATGCAAAGAATTCCTTCAACTTCTCTGCTGTCTCTTGCCCCCCACCCTTTAACACACTTTTGACTCCCTTGTCATCTAAGGCTGAATCACCTCCCTAGCTGGTTTCCTTCTTCTAATGTATTTAAATATTTTGGGGTTAATTTAATGTTTTTAGCAGTATGTTCATGAAATACATTTTTTTCCTCCTCTCTCATCCTCTTCTTCTTCTGCATCTTTTATTATTAGCTTGTGTTTATTTTCTAAAGTTCTGGTTCCTTTTTATTCTCCATATTTGGGTAAAGTCTCCCATTTTCTAAAAGTTACTTTCTTGCCTCTGACAGCTTGCTTGACTCTGTTAACTACCCTGACTTTTTTTGTTTGTTTGGTTGTTTTTGCCTTGGTAATACCTTTTCTGATTAGCAGTATATATTCTAGTTTTTAATAACATTATCCCCTGGCCTTGGAGAGATTTGGCCTTCTTAACTTTTACTTTCAACTTCCTTTATAAGCAATGCTCTTTTTTTTAGAAGTCCCTGTGTTGAAGTCAAAAGTGACTGTATTGAGCTTCACATTGGCAATTTTCCACTAAGACATATATTCAGTGCTTTTTTTCCTATAAAAAATGTTTAGGGGTACTCTTATTCTGACTCAAGAAAATCACCATTTTATAGTTCAAATTGGGGGAAATAAATACAGTAAATGGGCAAAAGTACAAAGATTCACGAAATGTTTCGGGGTATGCGTACCCCTGCATCCCCCCAGAAAAAAAGCACTGTATATATTGAACTTGATAGCACTATGAACACTGTTCCCAAACAGTGCAATGCAGAACCTTCTGGTTTTATAAAACCTTTTTTTCTTATGTAGAGATCACAATATCCTCCTTTTGTAGCTATATTAAATTAACGTATACCTGGTGAGTCATATGCTCTTTGGTAAAACACAGCTTGTGTTTTCATTGAATGGATTTGCTCTGGACAGAATAAATACCTGGCCTAAAATGTTTGGAACAATTCTGCTTTCTCATAGCTACAGTCTGGCCATTTTCTGCAGAGAACTGTAAATGCATTGAGACCATTATTGCTGGGAAGACCCAACAGAGAAGCTGAGTTGGGTATTATAATCGCATTCCTTGAAGCCAGGTAATTAATTACAAGTTAAAACATTTTTTATAACGTTTTATGTATGGTTTGTTAACTAACTAACAATGCAAACATATTCATGTTACCTCAGAAGTAAATTCCATTCAGTTCAATGAAACTTAGTCCTGGGTATATGATCCTATATACCCTTTGCAAAGAGTAATCCCCACTGAAATCTTCATGGGATTTACTTTTGCATAAATATGCTTAGGGTATTTTTTTTAACTCTCACTGTGCTTTTCTTAATGCAAACACAGCATAATCCAAGCATACATATAAAATTATGGTTTTCTCTCAGCATTAGTCATCAAAATCTAAAAACATGCAAAGAAAAAAGTGTATTAGTACAGTATACTTGATCAAATATTTAATACATTATTGAGATAGTTTACCCAATACTATTAATATACTCTTCTATGCAGGAAAGCATATATTCATGTAGAGTTTGGTCAAGACTACATCAATGCTAGTAGTCATCCTAATGACTTAGCAAGATTGTTGCTGGAGCCATATGATAAATTAATTCATATCGAGAAGGACTTCCTTTCTTACCGGTATAAAGATCGTAGTACTGAGGTTTTGCTGATACGTGCAAATATTCACAGGTAAGTCCATAATAGTCCTTGATTATTCATTTGAATGTAAATAGGCAGAGACCCAAAGGACAATTTTAAGATAGCTCAAGAATTTACGGTCACAAAGTGGATTTCCTCCCTCTCTGCAACAGGTATCCATGCCACTTCTTGAACCACTTGCAACTACCTTCAGCTTTAAAGTTCTTTTGTCTTGCAGTATAGGAAAGAAGCAACTTGCTGTTAAGAACACACACAAATCTAAAGCACATGCTGAGCAGATCTTTGGAAACTGGCCCGTGGATATTTTTTAAAAACCCACACGCTAATTGCTTCAACTGCTGATTATTTCTGGCTTGCTTTTTCAACATTGAGTCTAAACAGTTACAAACAAAAACTGAACTTCTTCATTGCATCTGAATCAAATTGCACAAGCAGTGGCTGAAACGCAAGAAAATGTGCGTGAAGCTGACCCACATTAGCCTGGTTCACATGCAGTGGGAAGCCAAATCATGGCTAAGCATGCTTATGCAAGTACAGGTCCTCACAGTGAAATTGTGACCTCTTTCCTCCTCCTCCAGTCCTGTTGCAGTTGCACTGTCAATTATATGCAAGCTGGGTTCATGGTTTGTCTCGCTCCAGACAAACCACCAGCTGTAATCAAGCTTTGTTCTTGGTTTACTACTCATGGTTTGCTTGAGAGAAATAAACCACAGTTTTGCACCTAATTCTAAGGGAAGCCATAGTTTAGCTCAAGGTAGCCAGGCAGCAGCAGGTCCAGTGGAGGAAGAATGTGTTCACATGAAGCCTTCTTGTGACTTAGCAGTTTGCCACCTAGGCCATGAGCAGAAACTATTCTTAAGCTTTGATGGGAAATACCTGCTGTATTCATATTATTTGCTGGATCACAAGCTGTGTGTAGTAGTTCTAATATTTACCATTCCTTTTTGAATACAGTGGTACCTCGGGTTACAAACTTAATTCGTTCCGGAGGTCTGTTCTTAACCTGAACCCGTTCTTAACCTGAAGCACCACTTTAGCTAATGGGGCCTCCTTCTGCAGCCGCACCGCTGGAGCACGATTTCTGTTCTCATCCTGAAGCAAAGTTCTTAACCCGAGGTACTATTTCTGAGTTAGTGGAGTCTGTAACCTGAAGCGTATGTAACCTGAGGTACCACTGTACTTCCATTTACAGTGGTAGCTCGGGTTACAAACACCTCGGGTTACAGACTCCACTAACCCGGAAGTAGTACCTCAGGTATGAATTAAGTACTTAACCCAAGGTACCACTGTAATAGTAATCCTGACTGAAAGTAGTGATGTACAATATCCGGAAATGTGAAAGCACATAAGTAACTTTTCTTCTGTGGACGCTTTCAATAAACATCTTACATGTGTGTGAGAGTGCATGCATGCATGCACACATACACTTGGCAGTTTTAAAAAATAAAATACTTGTATCATTTAATTGGTTGCCTTTAGTTAATGGTGGTTATCTCTTTGAACACAAAATTGGCACATGCTGCTAAAACTGCAGGAAAAAAACATTATCTGGTTATCTTTCTAAGTAAATAAATTATCAAGGACTAAATACCATTTTTGAATAATTTTAAATGTTGCTTTTTTTCTTTGCTTTTTTACAGGATTCTCGGAAAACATGCAGTATACAAGGTAGACAAACAGAGTCATTACCTTGATGCTTACAGGTTAGCTCAAGAAGCAGTATCACAAATGGAAGAGCTTTTTCGATATATTAATAATGTGATTCCAGTTAATGAGGTAGGTAAGGTAGTTGTGTCTTAAAATCAGCTTGTAGTCTTTCGCACATTTAATAAGGAGTAAGTCCCATTGAGCTCAGTGAAGTTCGTTTCTGAGGGGACATGTATAAGACTGCACTGTGGAGACTGCAAAATGTGGAGACTGTTGACAGTCAAATGAGAGCGTTCAAAGTCCCATCCAAATCTGGTGAAAATCTGAAAACACAGAGATAAACCAATGGAGGCAGTTACTCAGTGGTTATTATCTGCATTCCTTATTGCAACTTCAAATTGGGGACATTTCGGGTCATATTCAACTAAATTGTTGTGCTAGTGGAAGCCTGCTCAACGATTCCTGCTAATGCATCAGGACTTTTCTCCCTCTCCTGCCCCAGCGTGCTGCCCCTGCCCTCCCCAAATCTACTCCAGAGAGTTGGGAGAATCCTAGAAGAGCTGCATTGAATACAAGCATTGGCAGGAAATTTGGACAGGTCTTTGTGGCTGTCAGCAGCCTTCACATTTGTAAATATTACATGCCGTAGTAAGTGTCACTTTGAAAAGCCGCAAACGATCCGCCCTTCTCTATTCTTTTTTTTCCCTTCATTTTTTTTCTTTAAGAGATCTGTGTTTCCCACCCCAAGAGAGCAGTGGCCTTTTATTCTTCAGGGTGCAAGATTTTCACTCTTCTCACTCTATCTCTGATGTGTTTCATCTTGCCATCCACCACAGTCCTAGAATCTGGAATGTTCTTTTTAACTCAGTCTTATTTTTGCATTTCAGACTAAAAATATAAACACTCCCTTGATGAGAAAACTGGCTAGCATGAAGGTGACACTTACAGAGATCATTTTGGATATTTTTGTTCTCATCAATATTGAGAAAAAAAAGAAAGAGGCCAAAGCAGATGAGATTGAGCAGATTATTGAGGATTTTGTGAGGTTTACGCCTGATGTTGCTTCTGTTGAGCAGGTTTGTGTGTCATTGCTTTCCTGTGGTTTGGGGTATAATCGTATATGCACTTATTTGGGAATAAGACAATGATAGGTCTTACTTCAGCATAGGATTGTGCTGTGACTTCTATCAAAGCAAACTTTAGAGAATCATCAGTACAGTGGTACCTTGGTTCTCACACTTAATCCGTTCTGGAAGTCAGTTCCAAAACCAAAGCGTTCCAAAACCAAGGTGCGCTTTCCCATAGAAAGTAATGCAAAACAAATTAATCCATTCCAGACGTTTAAAAGCAACCCCTAAAACAAGAATTTAACATGAATTTTACTATCTAACAATACCATGGATCCATAAAATGAAAGCAATAATCATTGTACTGTAAAATAAATAAGAGAGTATTGTAGATGATAAAATAAAAATTATTCTTTTTTCTTACCTGCGCTGATGATTGTCATTGTTTGGATGGGGGTGCTTTTATCCATTTCCACAGTCACACAATCAATCAGTAGCTGAGCTAGGTTCCATACAGTCACAAAAACAAATTAACCGAAAAAGCCTCAAAAACAAAAACGCAAAATAAATAGCAGAAACAAAAACGCCAAACTTAATCCGTTCCGGAAGTCCGTTTGACTTCCTAAATGTTTGAAAACCAAGGCGCAGCTTCTGATTGGTGCAGGTGCCCCGGAAACAATAGCCGACAGCCGCATCGGACGTTCAGCTTCCGAAAAACGTTTGAAAACCGGAACACTTACTTCCAGGTTTTTGGCGTTTGAGAACCAAGGTACCACTGTACTCCGTTTCTGAAGCATTGGATCATTTTTGTTGTTCATAATGTTACCAGTTTCCAGCATATTAGTTTTATTTCTTGTTTTCTGAATTCTGACAGGCATGGTTAAAACTCAGCCGCACAATTGGCCATAATGCCCAGGCTCAGCTAACAAGCATACAAAGTCTTTATACTGGCTGTCCTGATATCAGAGCCAAGTACCTCTATCTCACTGGGAAGTGTTTGCGTTTAATGGCTGATCATACAAACCCCATCTTTACAGATGTTCATTGGAGTGAAAAGGCAGCGGTACGACATATTTTTCCTACATTTAATCAAAGCGTTAATGGAAGTGGGGAAATGAACAACTTCAGAAATCTGTTTTCAGCTTATTCCACATTTTTATTTGGTGTTTTATTGTGTCCTGTGTGGATTGTGAGCGCGTGATTTTACAAATTGGAATAAGTTTTGGAATAAATGTGGGGTTTTGTGGAGTTGTGGGATATAGATATTGAAAATAAATAATCATTTGTGTGTGTGTGATAAAGAGGGCATGGGGGTGGAGGTGGATGGGTGGCAACAAGAGAAACAACACCTTGCCCTGAAGTGAAAAGTAATACAGAGGCATGTTGGTGTCATAGTTCTCAAGTACTGTAATTAAGATCATGCTCAATTTGCACCTCACAGTTGCTTGAAACCTCATGTTTAAGGGAAATAGATTGCTTGTCCTCATTGTGTCCTCTGTATATTTTGGACTACAATTTCCATAAGCCTCAGCCAGGGTCAATGGTCAGGGATTGTGGGAATTGGGGTCCAACAACATCTGAAGGCATCAGGTTAGGGTATTATGTCCCAGAACAAAGTCCAAGAGATGCATGACCTGGAGAATGATTTGGGGTAAGATTAGAATTCTATGTTTTGGTAGTACATTGGTCAATCGTTGGAAGCTGAAGCAAATGTTTAAATCCTTTCTTGGTTATGCCATTCGTTAAAACTGAGCAGGAAACCAAAGATAGAAATTGGAAAAGTGACTACACTGGTCTAGTCTGCATAGACCTCATTTGGTTACCAACTGAACTACAATTTTTTGTTCTACTTGAAATAATGGTTATATATATTTTTAACCAATTCAGCATAAAAATAAGAGATATAGCAGATTTAAGAATAGGAAACCCTTAGCAAAACATTTACATATGAGCAGTCCTGGTTCTTGGCATGGCAGGTGGTCTTTTGAATGCCATGTTAGTATGTTGACACACATTCAAATGCCAATTAAAGCAGGGGTAGTCAACCTTTTTATACCTACCACCCACTAATGCATCTTTCTTGATTGTAAAAATTTCCTTACTGCCAACCAGTACTCGATGAGTGGAAGATTCAGCTTGTGCTGTAGAACCCCCTACCGCCCACCTAGAATCCTGAAACGCCCACTAGTGGGCGGTAGGGACCAGGTTGACAACCTGTGAATTAAAGGTTCCATGTTGTTACTAGAGTGCCACATCAGACAAAGAAGGAGCTTGTGTGTGTGGTCAACATTGCATACCATACTAGGACTGGGCTTTATGTATGTGTTCGCACATTTCATGCATTACATTTTGACAATGCTTTGTTTGTTTAATTCTTTTGTGATGGATAGGAGGAACCTAAACCTGTTCTTGAGAAATCCCCCTCACCAGAATCAGAAGCAAAATGTGATGAAAGTGAAACACCAACTCCGGGTTTGCAACTTACCAAAAAACAGCTTGATGATTACAGGAGGAAAGCAAGTGAATTAAGGGTACATTTATGTAATAAACTAAGTACTTTATATATACATATACACACAAACATATATATATAGTAAACTCTAAGTTTAGGACACGTCAGGTCAATACTATAAAGACAGACAGTGAGGAGAAAGTGTTTAGGACATTTCCACTTCACTGTAGAATACTTTTATAAGATAACACATAAAGTAGAATTTTAGTTAAGAAAGTAAATAGTAAAGAATTTGAACAAGCTATGGAGGAAAAAGCTAAAAATTTATTTGCTCCTAATTTTCCAATTTTTGTATTTGATTTCTTGGTATGTTGGTTTCTAAAAGCCTTTTGTAAAATGAGATGAAAATTAGAACTGGACCCTTTCCTCTCTCTTTTTGGAAAGTAGTTTTTAAAAAGAAATATAAGCTCATATTGATCTTGCAGTTCTCATATTAATCAATTTTAATTACTTTGCATCACCTTTTCATCACTTTCCTCATTTATAAAATGTTTTGTTCCTGTATTTTTGTTCCATGGATGAAGAGTCAGAAAAAGGAAGCCCAACAGGAACATGTATTTATTTTGAGCTAAATGGAAAACAAAACCTAATGGAGCCCTAATAGGATGCTCTGAGGGACAAAATAGCATAACTGAGAGCCCAGTTTGAAACTCTCAATTTATGCCCATTTGTCTTCTCTAGAAACATTTAATCTTTTCCATTAAGAAAATATGAGATCAGAATGTTTTATCTTCTTTGAAGTGATAAACTACTATTTATGTTGGATTTATGTAGTTTTAGCAATATTGAATACATAGGATTCTGATCTTTGCTATATAGCGGAAACAGACTTGGACCCAAAGATACCTGTTTCAGTCAACGGAGGTTTTGCTGCAGAGCATTAATGTTGCAATGAATAATAACATGATTGATATCCTGGCTGCTGCTAGCTTGGAAATGGTGGAGTGCTTTGGACGATTTGACTCCGTTTCAGCAAGTCAGTTTTTGGCCCTTTATCAGGTGAGACAACAGCTACTTCAATTAGCCCTTTAGTACCATAATCAGCCAAGTCAATCTTAAAAGTATTAAGAACATGTGAATTCAGACGGTGATGTTACTAAATAAAATTATTTATTTTATGTGGTGGTTTCTATTCCCATGTGATGTAATTATTACTTTAAATATGTAGCAAACATAAATTAAGTCTTGTGCAAGCGTAACACTTGCAATCGACTGTCAGTGTTTCAATGCTTTGGAACATGTATTTTGGGAGCTGTGCACCAGATCCGACCAAATGCCAGATCCTAAAATCAGGCTGACTCAAGTCAACCCAGGATTCAACGAAATTGGGGTGGGGCATCCCTGGATCACCTTGAACTTGGGTTGGATCCATCTGGAGCGATCCAGGGCTGTCAAAAGGGAAGGGCAGCTTGGTGACGAAGAGAAGGAGGGAAAAGGAGACATTCAGATAGCCCCCAACCACATGATTAATTAGTGAAAAAATTCCTTCTGTCTTCCTAAAACTTTTGCTGAAACACTTTCCCATCAAAAATGACTAGCTGAAACCTCCAGTTTATGGCATTTACATAATTTAAGCAACTTTTCGATAAATGCTTTGTGCGTTTTGTCTCTTCTTGTCATCTCCTTAATCTGCCACCTTCTCAGGTATTTGACTCCTCTTTTCATTCTCCCCTTAACGTCTGCCCACCCTGCCCCTCTCTGTAAGATCAAAGCAGATCAGTCAATGGTAGCCACACACCCATTTTTTAGTTACAGATAGGTAGCCGTGTTGGTCTGCCATAGTCAAAACAAAATAATAAAATTAAAAAATTAAAAAATTAAAAAATTAAAAAAATATATTTTTTTTATTTTGTTTTGACCCATTTTTTAATTTGTCCACCCTCACCCTTCAATCCTAGTGATGTTAATTTAGCTCAGCCAATCACTGGCAGAAGTTTATCACCACCAGTACTATCCCTTCCTTACACCAATAGCTCCTTAGTCAACTATATGAATATCATTTAACCAGACGTGGGGTGGGGGGGCAGCATTTCAGTGAAGCACATTTATGGAGCGATCATTCCACAGAAAGAAGCTGAATAGCTAAGAAAACCCATTCTTAGTATTTTGATGTCAGGGCTTCTTTACTGTGAATGTAAATAATCACCGTATCGGGGCCACTTCGTTTCATGCTTTCTTGAAAGGATTTTCATTAGAAATCTGTTTTAAAACATTTGCCAAACTAGACTTGTATTAAAATGTTGCAGAGCTGTTCAGCATCACTGATGATGAAAAACATCCTGCTAGCAGCTACCCTGAACACCAGCAAATCACAGCTGGCAGCGATGCTGCATCTGCAGCACCACTTGCAACAAAAAGGAGATGTTACATGCAGTCTTCTAAAAAATGTGGAGCACAGGTTGGCTGCAATCTCAAAGGTAACTTGGTCAGTTAAAATAAAATTGCAATTTCTCATCCAGCTAAGGATCTATAGGACCTGAGAATGATCCCTAGCTGTAGTGGAACACCTGTTTGGAGCATATACAATCATTTATTCTCTTGCCCTACAAATTGTGTGTGTGTGTGTTGTATATATTGGAATATAAAGCAGGTAAGAGCATTAAAAGTTGGAGGGAAGAATTAAAAAGCAGTGATAGATTGTCTGAGCAAAATTAATTAAAATTTTTGCAACTTGCTCTGTTTTTTGTAATGTACATTTTCTAATGCACTGTAGTTCACAGATAGCGCTGCAGACTACTGTGTTATGACAAACTGGGCTCTTAGGGCTACTGCTCTACTGCAGCACCATCAGATGGTTAGGAGCAGGAGGGAACTGAATCACTGGCGTATATTTTACAAAAATATGGCTAATAAGAATTCTACAACCCAGCCATGCTATTACTTTGACACTTTGTCATGAAAAGATTAAAGTTATGTTTTAAACAGTCTGAAAATTTATTCACTGTTACCTTTTTTTGCATAGGCATGGGGAAATCTTTGCATTTCTCCACAACACTTTAACATCATGAATGAATTACCACCAAATTTTCATGTAATGATTCTCCAGCATTCAGAAGACAGGTATGAATATAGGTTCTCATGTTGGCACTCTTTTGCAATACAATTGCAGTCAGTGGAGTGGCGGTGCTTACCTGGCCTCTAATCACCACCGTTGTTGGGTTTACCAAGAGGGGGAGGGGTGATGCCAGGATGTTGTAAATGTACTAGCAGGAATACCGGATTGACTCTGCTGTTGCATTAACACCATGCTGGCACCGCCGCCATCTCACTCCTCTTCCTTCTCGCACACCAGAGCAATAGCAGAGGTGATAATTTCAGGAAAGCAGTGGCCCACCAGCCATTGCTGTTAGAGTGTCTGTTCCATATGCCATTGCTTTGGTGCAGGCATAAAATGTAACCATGACTGGTTAGTGCAAGTCATAGTTTGTTTCTTCATCCTGTTTACGATCTCAAATATCTAATTTGGTTTAACTGGTCAAGCCTTGCTCTCTGAGGCTGTTGATAGAAAGACACCAGCAAAGGCTGTTTGTCATCTAGCAAACAGGAGCAGCATTGTTAGCATAATTCAGCTTTTCTCAGCCTGGTACCATCCAGATGTTTGGGATTACAATTTCTATCATCTCTGACTGGAGCTCCTGAAAGTTGTTCAGCGAAACATCAGGGTGGCACCAGGTGGGAGAAGTCTGAGGTAAACCATGGTTTCATGTTCTGGTCTGTAGCCAATCCTTCACCATAGCAGTGTTAGCCAAATCTTACTCCTATTTAAAGGAAAAGATACCATGGTTACATATTTCATTTTTATAGGGCCATGCTCTTCAGCTGCTGTTTCAGTAAAACATAGTAATTATAGTGTAAGCAAAGAGAAATAGCTGTGCCTGGCCTTTGTTAGAATCAAACCCACCACTGAACATCTGCCTGTTGCATCCCAAACTGCTTCTTGGCTGCCTCTGTGCACTCATATCATTTCAATATCGTTTTGCCGTTCATGTGATATCTTTTCCTTCAGCGACTTCCAGCAGCTGCTGTGTACCAGCTGTTTTAACTATATATGATATGTATGGTTGTCTCCAGTACTTCAGGCCCTTTCCCACTTTGAAAAGATGGGTTTGAAGGAAAGGTGCATTTGCTGTCACATGTTTTGAAGATTAGGTGCTCCCTGTTGGATGACTACAGTTAACAGTGATAGTATTTGAGGATAGTATTTGTCCTCTGGCTTTCCACTATTTATTTATTTATTTATTTATTTATTTATTTATTTATTTATTTGCATTCTTTCCATTTTTATTTCAAAGCCGGGAAGTGTGTCACAGTATTTCTGATCTATTATATTTTGCTATGAATGTGAAGAAAGAGGTTTTAAAAAACATGACAGAAACCATCTACCACCCATCCCACTTGAGCACCTTCTCCCAGTTTTAGTTGTTCTGCTACTCTGGATTCCTTACCTTTCTCCAATGAATTCTCCTTCCTTCCCCAACAAATGCAGGGAAAGTAGAGTTAAGGATCTCAAAAATGTAGCACAGACTTTTTCAAACTACACACAGGTCCCACTATCAGAACACTATCTGCAATTTTAGACACCCAAACATAAAAATTATGACCAAACGTTGCTACATTCATGGCCGATTCAGAGTTTGCCCACTTCCTTCCTTGCTTGTGCAAAATTGTGGCAGCCATTTTGGGGAAGGAGCCATGGATAGAGGAATTGGGCAGAGGGATAGGACAAATCAGGGAGCAGGAGGGAGCAGACAAATCAGATATCCCTTTGTCTCTTCTTTCCTGTTTGGCTGCAGCCATTTTAGGAGGAAACCATGGTGGGAGGGGAGAGACAGATCACAGATTAGAAATGTTCCCATGGGAAATAATAGGAATCATCAACTCATTCTGTAAACACTTGCCTAACGAATGATTTGTGGGAATGCATTGTGTTTGGAAAGCGGGACATGCACATAACCTACTATCATTTGGAGTATTGAGGTAGTTAGGTACTTGCATCGCATTCAGTTATAAATTTATGTTGGATAAGAAGGGAATAAGGCATTATCTGAGGGAAAACGGTCTTCTGACAAAATTGATTTGATTGTTTTCTTCACTAGATCTTACTTGTATGGCGCACTACTTGAGAAAGTGAAATTGACCAACCCAAAGGAACAAAAGGACCACAAGGAAAAGGGTGGACAGCAGAAGGAAAAGAGTGGGCAGCAAAAGGAGAAGAGCGGGCAGCAAAAGGAGAAGAGTGGGCAACAAAAGGGAAAAACTAATCAGCCAACTTGTAAGCTTTCCTAAGAAGTGCAGTTTCAATTATGGTTCTCTTTTGTTGGGCTGGACTGAAACTTCACACATGAATATTTGGGGCAAAAATGTCCTATATTTGAGGGAACCAAATTATGCCCTTGAGAGCCCTCTTCCACTCAACTTTATTTGCTTTGTGATTGGCAGCAGCTCCAGCTCCACTTTTTAAAGCGCACGTTCTAGCTGGGAACAGTATTCTCAGCCAGCTGGAGGATCACCTCATGAGCATGATGAAGTCCCAATGCCACCTACCCATTCAGAGTAGGGACACTTGCTCTCCCCTCAGTTTCTTGCTGAAACATGGAAATATTTTTTAGCCCCAGGTAGTATTGCATAGAAATACAACTCATCATGTGGAATTAAACCGTTTGAATTCCTGGTGCAAATGTTAAATTGGTGACCACAGTGAAGGATTAGAATTGAATCATCCCAGCTCCATGACTCATGCATCCCCAAGTTATCTTGGTTCACAAAGGTTATAACATCACCTAATTTATTTAACACTACTACCACTGCTGCAATAATTCAGGCTCTCTTGTGCATGGATCCTTTCTGTATGCCTGGATATGGAAAATGAAGATGCATTGCATGTTTTAAAAAATTACAATGCATTGTAAGTGTCAAAATGCTTTTAATAGGTTTGTATTTTAATTTACATCAGTGCAGGCTAAAATTGTGCGATCCCAGGTGAATTCTAATACTTTGATGAATTTGCTGGAGAAGGTAAAGGTTTTGAAAGATGAAAGGATGAGGAGTCTTCGGAGACAACCATCACCAGAGAGAAGCCATGAAGACAAAAATGAGTTTCAAAAACTTCAAGAATCAGTCATCAAAGTAGAAACAGGAAGAAAAAGTACTGTAAGAACTGCACTTGTTCATATTGGTGTTTTCACACCTGATGTACTGAGATAGTAATGTTTAATAACTACTTTTTCCTCTTGTGAATACAGCATAAGTTGTTGTCCATAATAATTTCACTAGTGTCATCTAGTACCCAGACAAATGAGCGGGGTATAAATAATATAATTATTATTTTTATTATCCCTAGGGCATTGGTCTTCAACTGGGGAGTCTGTTGTGGAGGTGGGGAGTGATTAACAAAATCAATCTGGGAATATTCCCTCAGTCACACAGATTAGGACATTCCACACCTCTCCTCAGCAGAGTTTCTTTTTCTTTGAGAAAATTAAGGGGCTCACTTAAATATAAACTAAGCTTTAATAATAAATAATAATAATATAATATATTTTATTATAATGAATATAGTAAAGAAATAATAAGCAAAGTAACGATAATGAGAGAAACTAAATACAACAACATGAGGCAAGTCTGAGGCAAGAAAAAAAGAAAAGACAGTTGGTCCCTCTTATTTGAAACTTAATGGAACATAATGAAGGGAGGGGCTGATTCCAGAGCATGACACACAAGCCCCGCCCACCAGATACCAAACATTCCACTGATCAAATTAGGCTCCAGGGTTTTTCTTACAGAATCAGAACTAGGGGTGTCATCTGATTCTTCACACTGGTTTGGATCCCAGTTTGATACACTAATCACCTGCACCATTTTGCTTCAGTTCCCACTTTGCTATTTTTAACTACTCCGAATCTGGCCTTTTAGCTTTTAGAAAATAATGTTATTAATGACATCCTAATGAATACTATTATAATGTTATTACAAAAATACGTGCATGGGACTCAATGAGACAGAAGTAAAAGTAAATACAAACTGGTTGAAAGGAAATCCGCAGAAATCCGCTGCAAGCAAGACTGCTTCATGAAGAGAGCAACCAAGAAGACTACAGGCCAGTCCGATGCTCGGTCTGCCTGTAGCGAATTCCACCACCATCTTTAGCCAGGACCCACCATTGGGTGACTGCCAGATCTAAATTCAGTCATAACAGCAGCACTGCCTAAATCCTAATATAAGACAAACAATTAAAAATTGAGTATCCAAAAGTATATTTTGGCTAAAGATGGGTCCCTGGTCCAAAAAGGTTGATGACTACTAATCTAGTGGATTATTTTATAAATATTACAGCTATTGCACCAGTGTTTTCATTAGAGAACACATTATCAAATAAAATAACACATACATAAAAATAAGGTGTAACGTTGTTTAAAGGTGATTGTTCAGTTTAGACCTGGGATAGTTTAAACGTTACTAAATTTTCATGACTGTTCTATTTCTATTTGGCTATTCACTTTTCCTTTCTGTCTTTGATATTCTTATGCCTTCTAACTATTTTTTAAAATCAATCAATCACTGTTTTACTTTATATCATAGGAAACAGAAAATGAAGATGAAGAACATTTTATATCAGAATTCCAGGCTATCATGAAAGATGTAGAAGAATATCTGAAACCTGTATTGTCACAATTTGATTTCTCTGAGCTGAGGTATTTTTTTCAAATGTTTTCTCTTAAGTATTTGTTGCATATCTTTAGGCACCAGGCAAAAACATTCCTCTTCTCCCAAGCCTTTGACTAATTAAACAATCTCTGGCCTTTTAAACAGTGGGGGGGGGTGTATTATTTTGTTTGTTATTGTGGTGTGTATTTTTGTGTTTTTATACTATAAACCACCCTGTGACCCTTGGATGAAGGGTGGTATATAAATTTAATAAATAAATGTTGTCCCCAGTTTCTGAAGCAATTCTGATATAGTAAAGGAAGCTGACAAAAGCACAGTTGTTTTCATTCTGAACAAGTAGAACTGCAAACAGGAATCTAAGAGGCCATTTTAGTACCCCATTTTATAGACCATTACAAGAAAAACCTGTCAAACCTAATAAAAGAAATTTCTTATAGAAGTGCAGGAGCAACTCTGCACCGTAGGAGATTTCTGCTTCCTCTGAAAAGACACATCTCAGACAATCTTTGGAACCTCATTTTTTCAGGCATTGGCAGTGTCACAGTAAGGTATTTTTCCAGTAGCCACTACTGCCAGTGATGTGCTTGGTTCTTCTTGGTCCCTGTAGCACCTGCTGCCTGGAGGTAGAAGCATCATCTGTAATTTTATACCAATTTATTCAGGTCACCATCAGAACTATGCAAGTCTATGTTAACCTTAAGTAAAACTATGAGAATGCGTGTTTCTCTTGTATGATAAAGCCAGGTGAGTTCTGCTTTTCCTATTGCAGGTAACATGAAACAAACTGCAAGTATTTGATTCCTGTTACTGTTCTTTAAAAAAATTATAAGCTGTACAATATTTTAAAGACCTGGTCTTTGTCTCCTCAGGCCAAGTCCAGCAGTCTCTCCAGCTGATTCAGGAAAAGGTAAAGGTGACTCAGGTAAAACTAAGGCAGGTGACTCAGGAAAAGGCAAAAAAGGTAGTCCAGGAAAAACTAAAGCAGATGGCTCAGGAAAAGGCAAAGCAAGTGAGGCAGGGAAAGCAAAAGCTAAAAATAAGGAGAAAGCCACTACAGCTCCAGGTATGTCTTAAGTTCTAAAGCATATATATAGTGTCAGATGATTTATCTTCTTGATAAATAGTTTGCTACAAAATTTCAAAGTATAAAGTATTGTATTCTCAGGTTTGCATAAGTTATCTGTGATTTCTGTAATTATGCACTTTCGAAGGCAGATTGTTTTGTTTATATTTAACCACGATGACAAACCATTGCATGCTTGTGAATCCTCTTCCCATTTCCCAATAGTCCATGCATGTTGGGAGGACAATAGAAATTTCCTTTCCTGGTTTATGCAAACCATAGGTTGCTCACAAACCAGAAGCCCAAATAATGCTTTCATCCTATGGTTTGAGCAAATTACAGATTTCTAGGTGTGGATGAGGCAATGAACTATGGTTTGTCTCAATCTAGGAGAAGACACTTCTAATCTCCTCCCTTTGCATGTGCAAGAAGCAAGAGAGAAAGTGTGCAAACCCAAGACTCAGTTTATTGTGCTTGAATGTAGCCATTATATTTGGGTGTAGAAATAAATGTTGACTTCTGAGTAATTTATGGCACTGGCTACCTCCGAACCAAGAAGTCCTATATTCTGCATGATTTTCCCAGGGGCTTCCCAAATATATGTGTGTGTGTGTGTGTGTTTAAAGACTTCATTTATCTCTTCATCTTAATTGGGGATGAAAACAGAGTCAGTTTATCTGAGCAGAAGGGGAAAAGGCTTCCCATTTAAGAACAGTTGTTATTTTTTTATTGAGAATTATTTTTCTTTCCCATTTTTCCTATGTTCAGCTGGCATTGAAGATATAGGAGAATGCATAATACTACTGGTGGACAAATGTCTTTTGGAATTTCCTTTGGAGGGTCTGAATATCTTTCAAGAAAAGACAATAAGTTCTGTGTCCAGAGACTTTTCTCTCCAAATGTTCTACAACCGCTTACATAAAGACGAATCAGGTACAGACAAGTTTATATATATTTGCAAATATAATCTTAGATAGATAGATAAGACTTTGAATCGCTTTTTGATGATAGTTGCTATCACGATGATATATTTTACATTTCTGCTTAGGGAGCAGGCTTGTACCTCACCATTAACCATCTCAGCGTTCCTTCCAGCTCTACAATTCTACAATTTTATGATTCTATTATTCTTATGTAGAGACTCCTGTGAAAAAGTATTGTGGTGTTTCAACCTGTGTGTACAATCAATGTTAGAATGCAAATGTTAGTTATCAGAAAAATTACTCGTAATAAGCCTTCAGACTATCTCTGTAATTCACATATATTGATGACCACGAGAAGTATGTCACTCTCTGAAAAACATTGCAGGGATTGGGGAGAGGGTGTCATATCTTATTCTAAAGATGATTGTGCTTTTAACATTTTCAGAAAATGAGTTCAAAAAGGATGGGAAAAAAGAATCAAGACCAAAAGGTGAACACAGAAAGAGTATGAAAGTAGTAAGTATATATTTTTGATGATATCTGATGCATTTCTAAGCTGTATCATAATGCCCTGTTCAAGATCCAAAAACTCTGCAACTTTCTAATAGTTTAATTTTTACTTTAATATGCATATTAATGAAGCAGTTGTATAATGCATTGTGTTTGCATGTATCCTTGTTTCGTCTTGTTCTACCTTTAGTTACAAAACAAGACCTATAAACTTCACAATAATAATTCTCATTGTTGATCATAAATTCCTGCTGCACTTCTGGAGAAACAGCACACGTCAATATTCCTTGCGAATACTTTTAGTAATAAAGTTGCCTTGAAAAAGGGATCAATACTCTGTCCCAACCCAATAGACAATATAGGCAGTTTTGGCTGTCAAAAATCTTGGGAAATTCTTCAAGGGTGAATATAATTCTTCACTCCATCCTAGACCCTTTCAACCAGGAGTGTGGGAGCTGTGGACTTCTAGATTCTGTTGGACTCAGAGACAGTCCTACCATTAGGCACACTGAGACAAACACCTCAGGCGGCAGATGCTGAGGCAAGCCTCAGGAGTGAGATGCCAGGAAATAGGGCTATATGTGCTAGACAGCCTGATCTTCACCCCCTAAGCTAGACTTCTACCCTTGGGAGTTGCTGGGGAAACACAGCCAGATGGGCGGGGTATTATTATTATTATTATTATTATTATTATTATTATTATTATTACCCATCACTGGTGCTGAAGTAAGATTCAGCTATCAGTCCAGTAGGTTCTAGAACATGTAATGGAGGAAGCACAATCTGGTCCTTCAGCTCAGGCATCCAAATGGTTGGCCAGCTCTGGTTGGACTCCAGCTCCCATCACCCTTAGTCAGGGATGATAGGACTTGTTGTCCCACATCTGTAGAACCACAGGTTGTCCACCCCTGCTTTAGACAGCAAGTTCTGAGATATGGAGGCTGTTTGTGTTCTTCCTCCTTCACCTCCCCTATGCGTTCCTATTATTCCCAAGTCTTAATCTTAGGAAAGGGACTACAATAGGAGAAAACCATCAAAGTCCTAACAAAGATAGGGGGGGCATATAATTAATTTCTACCTTGGGCAGCAAAATAGCGTGAGCAATCCCTGTGCTTGAGAAGTAGTGTTGATCAGGAAATTTATTGATATTACCTCCCCACAATCACAACTGTGGCATGCACTCTCTGACATGATTTTTGTGGCAACTGGGATCTTCCACAAAAGTTATACACAGTAGCATTTTCCATGTTATTATGACAAAAACAGTGTTATGCAGTATTGATGGATGCTACTTAGGATTCCAGTCCTGAGCATGCTTGCCAGAGGGTGAGTCCCAATGGAGCTTATTAGGCTTTCATTCTGAGAAAAGAAGTTAAGAATTGTGCTGTGGGTGTTCTTTCATACTAAAGCTATGACTGTTTCTTATTCAACAGCCTAACCTTAACCGTGTTCTGCCACCCAACTGCCTTCCAATTGATATACATAATGTTAAATGTATCCTTTCAGAAGCTATTGATTAGGAAATGGAATACTTAAATCATGAGTTTTACATCCGAGCTGCCCGTTTCCTTGAGCTCAGCAATCAAGCCACATCACTGCTACTGTCTGTGTCAATTACTGAATCGTCTTCAGAGCTAGGAAAGCTTGTAGGGCAATCGGACTGGCTTCCCTGTGCCAGCTACTACTACTACTGTTGTTGCTACTAAATTCTGCAGTATTGCAAGTGTCAAAGTGTATAGAAAGTTTCTAGCTTTCACTTTGCTAACCTTTACAGTCGAGAGCAAATGGTGTGGAATTGGGGTGAGAGAGACCTTTGGACAGTAGAAAAGAATACTTGCTTTCTAGACAATACTTAAGCTGCAAAGATGGAAGGGAAGCATTTTCATCATGTGAGAGGACTATGGAGGTCAAGCAGTGGCCTTGGGAAAGAGAGCTTGGATGCTACTGACTTAGGAAGGGTAAAGAGTTTGCTTAGGCACTGTTATGTACTGAGTTGAATAGGATCCAAAAGGCAGCAGTCTGATTGGTCCTAGAACAAGAGGATTCAGAATGCAGCAGTCTGATTGGTCCTAGAACAATAGGGTCCAGAAAGCAGCAGTCTGATTGGTCCTAGAACAATGCAGCAGTATGATTGGTCCGCAGGAGCCACCCAATCCAGCTCCAGGTGGAAGTGAATCCGCAACCTGATTGGCCTACAGGAGAATCCCAGAATTAGCCAATCACGTGCGGCCCATTGTGTAAATAATGTATATAAAGCAGATATTTTGGGGGAACATTCATTCCTCACTACTATGAGCTGAATAAAGAGCATGAAATCCACACTCGACTCTGAGTATATTTCAGGCACAAAAGTGGGGGCCTGGTAAGCAGAAGGAGGGAACTGCTGGTGGTGATTTCTTCAAGGAAGGTATCAAAAGGTGACACATTAGGATTGGATGCTGAGGGTGCCACTGGCTTTGTTTCTGATTCCTGCACACAATCGAAACTGGAGGAAGGGGGAGGAGTTGTATGTAGTTAATTATATTTAAATTTGACACCCCTCATTTGCATGTTCTTAATGGTATGTCTCAGATGTTGTGGATCCATATAATGATGTAACAGAAAGAGGTAAAGTTTGTATATTATAACTTGTTTGCCATTACAATAGCTGTAGTAGAAATCAACCTAGAACTCTATTTTCTTTTTTTCAACATCAGTGAAACCATTTTCAAACACTGTGCACCTAATATGTAGGTTTAAAAGTGGCTACAGTTTATGGTTGAAAGAGAATGACCTGGTTTTATTTTATATATTAAAGAAAGTCACTTTTTAAAGTTCCTCTTTTTGCATGCAGAAAGCACCATGTGATAACTGTAATATCTGAAAAAGTTGGTGTTGTAGTCTTGCGTTGAACAAATCATCCTGCTGCCATAGGCAAGCGAGCAGGCTAGCAGAGGAACGACAGATCACTCTGAGCCTACTCATTCAGCCTGTTGGTTAGTGTGCTAGTTGTGGAAAGAGAAAAATCCTTCCTCTGAAACCAACATGGAAACAAAGCAGGCTAGCGGAGAAGAATCTAGACCCTCCTCTAATAGTCCACTGGGTAGAAGGCACTTAAAAGAAAAACAAACAAACCCTACTCTCCTAAGTTGCTAGAAGTCTGCATTTCCAGTCTTCTATGGTCAGCATGAAAACACAAACTACTGCCCTGTTAGCAGGCTAGTAACTTTTTTTTGGTAGGCTACTAACCTTTGTAGGCTTATTTACGAAGCTACTGTAATACTCTTTTTTAAAGCTACAGCTGCTTAAAATTATACAGGGTGGGTGTATAAGCACTGGAAAACCCTATGTTCCTAATGACAAAAAATTGTATGCTCAGAATCAGATAATCCTGCACAAAAATTTAAGACACTCCTAGAGAAATTTGAGCCGTTTACACTCCGTTGGGATGGAATTATGGGTAACACGCAATTTGCAAGGTATGTAAGTTTGTTTCTCATTTTTTTGCGCATTTTTTTAAAATACCTAAACGAATGCCTAATATGTTTGTTCATATGCTGCTAGTAAAGAAGTCAAAACAAGGCTGTTGCGGGGAGGGAATCCAGCCAAAATTTAGTCGCTTTCAGGTCCCACTGATTGCAGTGTGTGGTTTAAGAAATTTTCCCATTGTAAAGAATGGGGCTTAAAGTTGCTCGACCTTTGTGACTTCTTAGTTTAGAAAATATTTATTTATTTATTTATTTGTATATACATACATACATACATACATACATACATACATACCCCGCCCAAATGGTGAGTAAGGAGTGACCTGGGATAGGTGTGTAAAATTATGCCTGGTACAGAGACAGTGGATAGAGAGACATTTTTTCTTCCTTTTTCATTACACCAGAACTCAGGAACATCCAATGAAGCTAAATGCTGGAAGCTTCAGGACAGACAAAAGAAAGCATTCTTCACACAGTGCAAAGCTTAACTATGGAATTGACTCCCACAAGAGGCACTGGTGGCCACAAACTTGGATGACTTTAAAAGAAGATTAGTCAAACTCAGCCCATAGCTGCTAACCCTGATGGCTGTGTTTTAGCTCCATAGGCAGAAGCAGTCAGCTCCTGAATACCGGTTGCTGCAAACTGCAGGAGGGGAGAGAGGTTTCTTGCATTGGCCATTGTGGTTGGCCATTGTGAGAACGGGGTGCTGGATGGGGCACCATTGGCTTGATCCAGCAGGTTCATCTTACCTTCTTAAGCCCAAGCGTGTCAGTCCTTTGCAATAAAAATAACCAAAGGAAGAAAAGTAACAGGGAACAGTGGGCAGCTACTTTCAGAATTTAGAAAGCACATGCACAGGCATGCCCTTATACACTTAATACGGATACTCTTCCTATCCGTAAAAATAGAATTCTAAATTATTTTCCTCTTCATGCACAATTTGTACAGTAGCAGGGGGTAAGGTGGAGTGGGGTGGCAGCACTCACCTGACCGCCAGGCAGCATCTTGCTGCTGCTTACTAGGGGGTTGCAAGGTCAGTGCAGTGCAAGTGCCTCTCTGATGCTCCCAGTGGTGCATTTGCTCTGTGCTAACCTTGCCACTGCCTCCCCACTACTCCTCTCTGCCTCCTGATAAACAGCAGCAATGCAGCCAGCTGGAGGTCAAGTGAGGAGCCATGCTCCACCACACCATCTGTTGCTGCTTTTCCAAGTACAGTCGTACCTTGGATCCCGAATGCCCTGGAAGTCCGACTTTTTGGTTCCCAAACACAGCAAACCCAGAAGTGATTGTTCCGGATTGTGAATGTTCTTTGGGAAACCGAATGTCCGACGGGGCTTCTGCAGCTTCTGATTGGCTGCAGGAGGTTCCTGCAGCCAATCAGAAGCCATGATTTGGTTTTCGAACATTTTGGAAGTCGAACAGACTTCTGGAATGGATTCCGCTTGACTTCCAAGGTACGACTGTATTCCTGGCACTAGGGCACATAGTTGATGAAAACTGATCATATTTCTTTAAATGTAATGTTTTCTAGAGCTGAGCTGAGCTACTTAAAATAGCAGAACATCATGCTAATACAATTTAATAGCATTCAGTGCAGACTAAAGCTTTGACTGTTCTTTTTTCCCTCCCCCTTTCAGTCAAGCAGACTGGGAATACTTACTGAACAACTGCAGTGCATTTATCTTCTCTGGACTGGCAAGATTTCTCTTATATACATTACTTGAAAGATTAGTTGCTATGAATATCCCAGGTGATTTTATGAAGCTGAAAAAGGCTGTTTGCTTTCCTTGCAGATCATAACAAAATTCTATTTACTCAGATTGAAATATGTGGTTTTATTATTACAAGTGTTAGATCAGCTTTCTGCAAAAGTTGTCATTCAAAGGTGATTTAATTTGTGGTCCCTGTGCAAATTGCATTATTAACACAAAAGCTGCTGTAAGCATGGTTTCTTCTCACATAGTATAGGTAAAATCAGAAGCTTGGGCAAGGTGGAAGGCACCCAAATTGGACCTCATCCCCTTGTCAGCTTTTGTTTTTCTGGAATTGGGAGCACCACTGATGTAGGGAAGAGGGAGGCACAGCATGGGCCTATCTCATGTGGCCTGGGAATTTTAAGGTTTCAGAAAGGAGCCATTAGCTGCTTCCACAGCATGAGATTTACATCAAATGGGGTACTTACAACTCTGTATTGAGGGGGATCATCCCTTGAGGCACACTTTCTGAATAATGGATCAAATTTCTGTTCCATGGAGTGGTCTTGGGATGATGTGCCTTAACAACTGACTGTTCAACACTGCACAGTTTTATTATATCTTGATGGCAGTACTAGCAAGGCAAACATATCAGTGAATGGCTGAGACCTGAAACAAAATGTGGCCCTTTGCAGTGCTCCCATTCACTGTTCCAATGCATCAGCCATGCTTCTTCAACATGCAACATTTTGTTCCACAGTCACCACACCAGGTTTTCTGTTATCTACCCCTGGTTGATCAGCATTCCACAACCACTGAGCATGCTCAGTCCTTATTGACTGTTAGGGAGTTGTTCCCTTAAGGTCTTTTATCAAGGTTTTTAAAATACTTCTTGAAACCTTGGGGTTCCCAATGTCCATCACTGCCTCCCCTGATTTCTGCCTAAATTCCACTGCCCCCATGTCACACACCATACCATTTTGGATAATTTCACAGGGGTCTGCAGTGAGGAATGTGGGATATTAAAGCCTTGTTAGACAAGCAATTTTCTGCTCATGTATCTTTGGATCCAAAATGCTACTGAAGTCTAACATTCATATTATTGCTTCCCTTCCCACAGAGTGTCAGTTGGTGATACTTTCAGACCTCGTGCATTCAAAACCAAGTACTGCACGAGTGATAAACCTCGATGGGTTTAAAAGGTAAGATCGGCATAAGTTTTAAGGTCATTGTGTGCAAGGCAGTCCTATACTTCCTCTACTCCAAAGTAAGTGCCACTGAGTTCAATGGAACTTACTCCCAGGAAAGTGTGCAGAGGATTGCAACCTAAATTCCTCATTCTTTGCTGTCAAGAATGGCCGCTCACCCAGTCCCAGGGTGGGCGATGATTGCAGCCCATCATGGCAGACTCTTGGCCCCAGAGAGCAATGCTATGCTTCTGTCTGCCTCCTAAAGGCCAGCTAAACCCGATCTCAGGACCACAGTCCCTATATGTTTTATGCCCTGCTTCTCTCCACCTGGCTTGGGGCGGGGCCTGACAGGCTCCATAAAGGAGTGCTGCTGCTGCTGCTGCTGCTGCTGCTGCTGAGCAGAGAGGGCTCTGTTTTTGTTTTGTTTTTTTAAATTGCTTTTATTTTTTATCTATGTCATTTTAAATTGTGATATTAATGCTGTCTTCTTAGTTTTAGATTTTATGATTTATGTGGAAATTGTTTTCCATATGATTGTGTACCTTTTGATGTGTTTTATTTATTGTTTAAGACTTTTGTTATGTTGGTAATTATGCAATTCTTGTCATGTTGTAAGCCGACTTGAGCATTGTTTTAACTATGGAAAGGCGACATACAAATAAAATGATGATGGTGATGATGATGATGATTTTGTATTTAAATTGTTTTAAACTTATTTATTGTAAGACAGCCAGAGAACTCTATATACCGTATTTTTCACTCTATTGGATGCACCGGACCATAGGAGGGGGAGAATAGGAAAAAAAAAATTTTCTTGTTCCCCCCCTCAAAAACAAGGTGCCTTGCCGCTGCCCCCCGAGCAGCTGCACTCCAAAGGCTTGAGGCTTTGCGGACATCCTTTGTAGCCTCCACAGGACGGTGGGGTGCCTTCACCCCACTGCCCTGCAGAGGCTTTGCGCAGCCATCCCGAAGCTGGAACACCGAGACGGAGGACTGCTCAGCGCCCCGTCTTGCTGTTTTGGCTTCGGGGACAGGCTTTCAAGCCTCCGCAGGGCGGCGAGGTGCCTTCACCCCACCGCCCTGCGGAGGCTTTGCACAGCCATCCCGAAGCTGGAACAGCGAGACAGAGGGCTGCGCAGTGCCCCGTCTCGCTGTTTTGGCTTCGGGGACAGCAGGCTGCTATCCGCAAGCCTTGGAGAGCTGCCCAAAGCCCGGGGTGCACAGCGCCACGCTCCCCGGCCTTCGGGCTGCAGGCAGCTATCCGCAGGCTTGTGGATAGCTTCCTGAAGCCTGGAACGCGAGGGGGGTCAGTGCGCACCGACCCCTCTCGCTCTCCAGGCTTCAGCGAAAGCCTGCATTCGCTCCATAGGATGCACACACTTTCCCCCTTCATTTTTGGAGGGGGAAAAGTGTGTCCTATAGAGCGAAAAATACGGTAACATATTTAATGCCAGACATGCTAGTGAGAAAAAGTTAAGAAAAATGCAGTTCACTTTCTATTCTTGTGAACTGATAAAATTTTAATGAACAGGTTTTGTCTCTTTTCTTCAGGTCATTTAAGAATGTCTGTACCTGTAATTTTCATTCGTTGCATTTCTTTTTTCTTTCCTTTTCTTTTTTTAGCTCTGTACGCCTCTCTCTGGAAAAGCCAACAGAGACAACAATCTTTCTGAGCCTTGCTGGAGTGCGTTCTGTCATAGCTAACCAATGGTATACGACCCTGGAAGAGAATGCGACAAAAATGGAAAGCTTATGTGAAAGTGTGTAATAGCAAGCTTCATAAAACAGCTGAGCCTAATGCCTTTCTTGTCAATGGTGATGTTAGTGTCCATGCTTAGATGTGAACAAATGAAGCTTCTATACTCCGATGAAAATAGGGGTGTCCTACTCCATCATCATCATCATTTTATTATTTATACCCTGCCCATCTTACTGGGTTACCCCAGCCACTCTAGGCAGCTTCCAACATATATAAAAACATAATAAAACATTTAAAAGCTTCCCTATACAAGGCTGCCTTCAGATGTCTACTATAAGTTGCACTTATCTCCTTAGTTTGGGTCACATAACTCCATATGCTCTGACGACAATACGGATATTCTACCATGCCCTCCAACATTTCGCCAATGAAAAGAGGGACGTCCTAAGGAAAAGTGGGACATTCCGGGATTGGATCAGAAACCAGGACTGCTTCTGTAAATCCTGGACTGTCCCTGGAAAATAGAGGCATTTGGGGGTCTGTACTCATGAAAGGCCTAGAGCAGTGGGAACATGCTCCCAATCCAAATTTGT
The DNA here is from genome assembly GCF_964252035.2 of Podarcis erhardii. Classification (NCBI taxonomy): domain Eukaryota; kingdom Metazoa; phylum Chordata; class Lepidosauria; order Squamata; family Lacertidae; genus Podarcis; species Podarcis erhardii. The sequence goes on from NC_138509.1 coordinate 39,608,310, forward strand.
GCCTTGGGCTGGTTTCCTATCAAAACTTCCCCCGGCTTCTATTTGTCCAAAATAGTACTTACGTTTTGCAGCAAATAGCAGCAGGGGAACAACTTTTTGCAAGAAGGCAGTGCAGGACCTTGATCTGATAAGGAACACATTCCAATTAGAGCTTCAGTATTGCTTTTTCTTGGAAACAAATGTGACCAATTTAACCTCAGTTCTTAAATGTGTGCATAATCTGAAGTATAGCTTGGTCCACAGGATTTCAAAAGGCCATTGATTTCAGTGGGCTTACATGCACCTAACTCTGGTTAAGACTGAGCTGTCATTTGCAAACGTAGAAGAAAACTGCAGGTTCCGCTTCCATGTTTCGTTTTGAGTGTGTTCAATTATAAAGCTACTATGTTTCTTTGCAGATTTTATCAAAGTAGGCAAGACAACTGGACAGGCTGTTCGTTTTCTTCAAAGGAGTAAGAGTGCTGTGGATGAACCTCCTAAAAGTAAGATTTAAAAGTATTTTAAAAAAAGTACACAGATTGAAGTGTGAACAGATCAAAATCTTCTACCATTTTCTTCTCACCATTTTATTATTTGGTTAAGATGCCATTATATTGTATATTACAAGCACCAGAACTGCTGAGCTTGCTGATAGAAATGGTATCACTCTCATCTAAGCAATTTGCTATCCTCATATTGAAGACACCAAGCGGGGTTTAAAAAAATCACATATTGAAAGATGCATATATTTAAAAGAGTGTGTGTGAAAAAGAGAGAGTGAAATGTCTCCCATAAGAAAGGTATTGTTTTTTCCCAAAGGAGCATATCTCCAGCGCTAAGAACAGATGCTCCTCTGAATACTGGGTTTGTGCTGAGCCATCAAAATAACCGAATTATATTTCTATACGCAGCTGTAATGCCAACATTTTTCCTATTTACTTACTACAAAAAAGGACTCAAAGGTCCAAGCTAAATGTGACACAGGAGATCCAGAATTAGATTCTCTCACAGTTGAAAAGAAATTAATAGCAGACCTAGGGGTCCCAAAGCAGTCCTTGACTGTGGCACCAGGGAAGGGGGATTAACGCCATCCCTGCTCTCTATTTTCCTAATTAAAATTGGCTCCCCAAACCTGTTATTTGCCTCACTGGGGGAAATGACTAGAGATAATTGTAACAGGAATGTTTACTTGTAACCAGTGACCAGCGATTTCTGTAAGTTCAAGACGGGGAAGCCTTTTGCTGTCAAAGGTTGTTGGAAGCACATTTCCCCCTTCAAAGAATTCTGAGCACTGTAGTTGGTTAAGAGTTGCTTATAACTGTTTCTCTATAAGGGATACAGTGCCTTTAAAGTTATAGTATGTATGTAGCCAATAACAGTTTCTCTCTGTCAGAAGAGATGGTTTCCCAACAGTTAACATTAGGATTAGCTACCCTTTGATAGTATCTAGCTTTATGGTATTTAATGCAGACATTTCTTTAATGTTTAGCAAAGTTTCTGGTCACTAGGTTATTTTATGAGTTAATTTTAGATCTGATTACATGCAGTTCTTAGGGATTTCAGTGATTTCTGAACACTGCTATATGAAAAATGAATATATGGATAGGCAAGTGTATATCCTTACATGGTAATGTATATATAGTCCAGGACTAAAACTATGTTAAGAGTTCTCCTTCTCCACTATATGTAGCACCTGAACAGGCCTAAAGAGAGAGGTATCTAAGCAAGTAGACATTAAAACTCTGGGCATCATTCAGCCAATGTTAAGCCCCTTTAAATCCATTTGATGTCAATAGGAAAGTTGGGTGCATGTTTAAATCTCTTCCATTAGAAGCATTTGCTTAAAACTGCTTAACTTGAACAGGATCATGCTCTTGGTTTCTTTAAAATATCTCTACAGCTAAAAGAAAATTTTAATTATTTGTTCTGAACTGTGTTTCTAGTGGAGCTGGATGCCCCTGAGGACAAGAAAGAAGACCAGAGAGGAAGTCCCGGTGGGCTAGTGCATCCTGCCCCACAGCCATCAGCTCTTAATACCGTTTTATATGGGCTGCCCAACATGATGTTTGTGTGATTCACAACCAATTTCTTTATGAAATATGGAAAGTATGGAAATATGGAGCTCTAAATATGGTTAGATTGTGAAGTAAAACTATTTTTGCTGTAGTTTGATAAAAATAAGAGTTTATAAAAATTTGAGCTGTGCTTAGTGGCTCTTTTGAATTTAAATATGCATTAAATGTTTTTTTGCTATTGAATGTTTCCGATTTGCTCAGGACTTTTCACTGCAGATTTTGAGGCCCGTTTCCCCCCTTATGTGTACTCACAAGCTAAATTGTGTGTGTGCCACTACTACATGCCGCCATAGTACTATTAACTGTACAAATAGCACTATACTGACACCTAGTGATCACAACAGTGCATTTCAAAACAAGTTTAGTATGCTAACCTAGGAGGGAAAGCACCCGTTTGTTCCAGTTTTGTACGCTTCAGTAACCCTTCGTACAACCATCTATATTGACAGTAGCAGACCAACTGTGTAAATATCATGTATGTGAGGTTACAAATAAAATGTGCTTGTTGGGTTTAGACATGTTTGTGGTGGGTCATTTATCTGAGCAATCACTGCACTCAAGTTTAAGGCTTTGTTTCTCAACCAAAAGGAAATAACACAAGGCCAGTTCTGGGGGAAATGTAGTGTGTCAGTCATTGTACTTTCAAAGACATGTTGCTGTTGGAAGCATTGCTTTGCATAGATGGATACATATACTTTTTCAGAAACGATGTATACTTTATAACTTACAAATAACATACAGTCGATAAGCTGTAGCATTGCTCTGCTCTATTACTTGGGTGCTTCTGCAGTTCAGTGAAAGAATGCATGTTTGGATGTAGAAATAGCCTCGGATTTGAAGCTGAGCATCTGCAGTTAAAGGATCTCAGGTTGCAGGACTGGGAAAGACCTGGCTCAGAATCTAAAGTGTTTGGTCCAAGTTCTGCTGCCACTCAGGATGTGAACTAATCAATGGCGTTTCCATCACAGTCAAAGTCTTAAAGTTATTGGTGAGATCTAGAAAGCCACTTGTATAAGTGCAAGGCACTTTTGCTTCCTCAAGAAGGGGGTGCTGAATTTCCATTTATTCTCCCTTGAAACTACAGCACTCTCGCAATGTATCAAGCACCATTCTGAAGGGTCCCTGGCTGCCAGGTAGGGATGGATGAATCTGCCAGTTTCACTTTCTCATTATTCCAGTCTTAAGTTTTGTTCTCCACATTCCCCCATCACTCTGAAGTTTTGTTAATGTTTGTATGGAATTTTGCCTTCTTTTTTTTTCTTTTTTTTTGCACAGCAGTTCCCCTAATATAATGCATTTCAAGTGTTATTTTCATGAACATATGCATTTTAATTCACACTTTACCCTAGTGTGTGCATTTTTGTACACATTACATGGCCAGAATGCAGCTTTACAAAATGTGGAGAATTGCAGGTTTTGAAGGATGGCTTGTATTTTGGTTCATGTGTTATATATGAAAGTGCGAATTGGGTAGGTTCTCCTTTAAATTTGAACTGCATCTGATTTCTCCCCCATCTCTACTGTCAGGAATAGCTGCAGCAAAAAGGTAGACAAACCCTGTTATATGACTGGAACTCCTCTCGGTCTTCTCTGGATCCAAGCCAATGTGCTTGTTTTACTGGCAATCTTGTTCGTTATTTTTCTTGTAAAGTTTTAAGAATATAAAACCACATGTTGTGAACTGCAGTGATATCAGCCAAAGTTTTTAAATTAACTTTAAATCAGCATATATCTTAGAGACATTCTCCTATGGAAATTCTGCATTTTCTTTACTCTTCTGTTTCATGGGGTTTAATAGGAAAAACATAACATCAAGAGAAATTGCAAAAATCCATTTACCACTTAATCTCCCAAAAGTTCTGAATATTTCTTTCTTAGCAATCCAGGCATGCCTGTTCCCCACGATAAATTATTTGTGTTCATTTTAAAGGCATTAACATGTCACCGAAAAATAGTATTCTTGGTTCTCCTGCTATGCTAAAGTTAATTAGAAACTGATAAGGATTTGTGGCATAGTATTACAAAATCATGACATCTGTAGCAATACTTTTTAAAAGTTCATCCATGGATATAAATAAGTGCACTTTCACTTTTCCACGGACCCCCCGCCAAGCCAGTTTATCAGAAAAGGGAAGTCCAATGAACTTCCACTATAAAATAATGTAGCTTGGAAGCATGCATGATTTTGCTCATCACTATGTTATCATATCATTTTGATATTTTCCTTGTTTCTATTTTCAAGTTAATTGATTTATTATTATTATTATTATTATTATTATTATTATTATTTTTGCAATGTAATGTTTTGGAAATAGCTTCAGTCATTTGTAAAGGAACATTGTGGCTATCATCTGAAAAGGAAGAAGCCATGTTTCCTGGCAATGTTTCCTGTTCAAAATCTGCCCCCAAAATAAAAACCTGGAAAGGACCATAATTTAGAGGTACAGCTTATTGTTTGCATGCAGAAGGTCCCATAGTGAGTCCCCAGCATCTCCAGGAATGCCTGGAAAATACTGCTATCTAAAACCCTGGAGAGTTGGTGCCACTCAGTGTAGACCATGGGTAGGCAAACTAAGGCCCGGGGGCTGGATCCGGACCAATCGCCTTCTAAATCCAGCCTGCGGACAACCCAGAAATCAGTGTGTTTTTACATGAGTAGAATGTGTCCTTTTATTTATTTATTTGTGGGGCCTGCCTGGTGTTTTTACATGAGTAGAATGTGTGCTTTTATTTAAAGTGCATCTCTGGGGTATTTGTGGGGCATAGGAATTCATATATTTTTTTCAAAATATAGTTCGGCCCCCCTACAAGGTCTAAGGGACAGTAGACCCGGCCCCCTGCTGAAAAAGTTTGCTGGCCCCTGATGTAGACAATACTAACCTAGAGGGACCAATAGTTTGACTATAGCAGCTCCTTGTGTTCATATGAAGGCAGGCGTTACTTCTTCATGCACAGAGAGACAATAGCGACTTCCATAACTCTGAGCAATACACTTCCTTGAAAATGTAGGTGAGCCCAATAAAAATGTCCATGCTGCCAAGCAACATCATAGAATGAGAAGGTGCAAAAGAATATAAGTTTTTAGCAACAGGTGACAGACAGTACTCATCATCTGAGAGGTTTGTGTCCTGGCTGTTTATACTGGTTTTTGTATTTATTTTTTTAAAACGCTACAGTGATGAAGAAAACAGGCATCAGGCAAGCAAAGATTAAGGATGATTGTCCGTCTGCCTAACATCAAGGTATAATGAGCTAATTTGATAGGTTGCAAATGTTCGTTTTCTTTATGCAGCTGGTGCAAAATATTTAATCTTCCAAAGTGTTTTCCCCCAAAATGTTCCCATGTATAATAGATGCTTTGGCCTTGGCAACTACGTCAGCATCCTCTGTCAAAAAGATGGATGAGTAAGTCCAAAAATTTCTTCATGGCCTGACAGCCCTACTTTATCATAAAGCACTGATAAAGAGTAATGTCCAGATCTAGGAAACTACAGACTGAGAATCTTGACTTCTTGAGCACAAGATACTGGAAATGTTTGTCAGTAATACAATAGGGGAACACACAGAAATGCCTGGAATTTATATTTGGTGAAGGTAGTGCAGAAAGCACACATAGTATCAAACAATCTAGAAAATCTTGAATAGATAAAAAGGCCAGCTAAAAGGTACCCCACCACTACAACATCCAAGAGCCAAGTTTGTAATGTCTAGAAATGCACATTAAGATTTTTTTAAAAAATAATATGAATAATACTTCGCTATGTGTCCTGTTGTGACATAATTTTTGAGGTAGTTACCAAATCCATAGAAAGCGCACACCCTCCTTTGTCTTGAGATGGGGCCAAAAGATCAATTTTGGGATCCCATCCTAGAAGGACTGGCACATCCATAATTGAGAAAGTTGCAGGTAGTAATGTCCAGGGTTGCAATGGGGCCAAGAAGTACTGCCGCCATTGCAAGGGGGGGAAAGGCTGTGTAACACTTACACATGTTTAGCTCTCTGTATTACTTATTATTTGAATTTAGTTATCTGACAGCAGTCTTGTGACTACCTGGAAATGAGCCTATGGAGAAATGCTGCCCACCGATGATATATCTACTAGCCTTTTTATGGCTTCTCAGTAAGTACTTACCCTACACAGATGCTTACATTGATTGTGTCTTAGCCCAAAATGACATAGAATCATAGAATTGTAGAGTTGGGGGAGACCCCAAGGGTTATCTAGTCCAAACTCCTGCAGGGCATGAATCTCCCCTAAAAGCATCCATAAGAACATAAGAATTGTGCTGGATCAGGACAAAGGTTCATCTGTTCCAGCGTTCTGTTCTCATGATGGTACACCATGATGCCTATGGGAAGTGATTTGATTGCAATGGCAGTCTTTCCACTTCTGATACCCAGCAACTGGAATTCAAAGGCAAGCTGCCTCTGACAGTGGAGGTAGGAGATTGTCATCATAGCTAGTAGCCTTGGTCTCATCTTCCATGAATCTCTTTTAAAGCCATCCAAGCTGATGGCCATCACTATGGAACCTGCTGTGCTGAAGTTCACTGAAGTCTCTGTAAAAGGAGCACTCAAGCGATGCTCCACTAGGACTGGGCGATGTTGGGTTTTCAACATGGCGGTGTATCGCCAGCCAAAATCGTGGTTTGGCGATAAACTGCAGTGTTGAAAAAAGCTGCATTGGCCCCAGCTGGCGAGGTGCTGGGGAAAACTTCTGCAACTCTCACCATGGGAGCTGAGGCGCTTTCACCCCAGCGCCTCGCAGGCTGAAGCCAATACATCTTGCCCCAACCTGCTGCTCACCTGGTGGGTGGAAAGGCTCCTGCCCCCAGCCGAGTGAGCCCCGAGTCCCCTGCCACTCGTGCACAACCAGCAGGGGACTCTGGGTTCCTTGGCCAGGCTCCACTGGGGGTGGGAGAGCGATGAGAGAGAGAGTGCAGTGGCAGTTTTACCAGCGGTATATCGCTGCTGAAACCACCGCTGCTTGAGTTCCTCTGCCTCCAGCTCCCAGTTAGTTTGTCCCTCAGTGCTCTGGGCGATGAAGGCAGAGGGACTCAAGAGCCATGATGGTTTCACCAGCGATATACCATTGAGTGAAGCTGTCATCACGGTCCTCCCCCCCCCCATACCGGTCCTGGGCAATATATTAATATATCGCCCAGGTCTATGCTCAACATAGGAATGCTGAACATTCCTTTTGATTAGTCCACTAACATAAGTAGACCTGACACTGTGTCTATTGACTTGCAGTAAATGCACATGAAATCACTCGAATCATAACTCTGTAAAGATACAGTTCTATAACTACTTATCTGGGAGGAAGTAAGCCCAATTGAATTATGTCTAGACTTACTTCTGAATAAACAAGGAAAAGATTGACCTGTAAATGTTTTCAAAATCATAGCCACCACATAAGGCTTTCCAAAATAACAACTTCTCAAATAATGCTTCTACTTAAGAGTCCCATGAATATTGTAAACCTACAAAAAATGGAAACGTTTGCTAAGGTGCTCCAAATAATAGCTACAACAACTGTAACATTGATTTGGGGTGAACAAGTGATTTGACAGTCATCTTATTCTGAAAAATACCCTGAATGTAAATTTAAAGCCAACCATTTTGCAGGGTCATACGGGGAAGAAGTCAGAAATATGTCCTACAAGTAAGTTTATTGATCATAAAATTTAGCTTCATTTTAAATAAATGAAGCTCTTTAAAATGTGCTACGGTATTTTAATTATCTATTAAACCTTTATTTATTCCTTTCTGTTAACACACACACACACGCACACACACAAATCCACTAAGGGCTGATGGATACATTCTAACAGAAACAGTATAAAAAATACGAGCTTTCCACTAGAAAGCCATTGGCAAAAACCCAAACAACAAGAATAAAAGCTTCCAGAAATATTTCATTCACACAGCAACACATTTTTTTCAAACCTGATGCATTGTGTCTATTCTCACAAGAAATATTAAACAGTTAGTGCTGTTCATGTATCAAAGCCTTTAAAATAACTTTCTGAATTATGTCTCAGCAACATAACAAATCACATTATCAATTAGCTTTTACAACAGTAATGGCATCTCATAATATATTTCGGCAGGAGAAAAAATGGCACTGCTTAAACCTATGTAACCTTTCAAAAAAGTGAATGAAGGGACCCGTGATTGAATTTTATTAATAATATTAAAGGACAAGAGCGTAATTTTGTGTGATGGGTAGTTTTCCGAGAAGATTACAAAATTGCAGTGCTGTAAATGTGCCATACTGGAGTAACTTGCTGAGTGAAAATAAGAGAACTTTGCAAATTAGTATTTGTAGCCTAACCTGATTGGTAAGAGCTTCCTTATTATGAAAAGATAGAAGTTTTTCAGGGCCAGTTTGGACATGGTGACAATTCAGTGGTGAAGTTCAGTGACCACCTTCCGCTGTGGGCAGGAAGTGACATCCAATGCATGGAGTGTCTTCTATCAACTTCAACTGGCCCTGCTGTGACTTTGTCTGGAAGGGGAAAGGTTTATGCTCTGATAGCCTACAGGCTGGATTACTGCAATATGTTGTACATGGGGCTGCATGTGATGATGGTTCAGAAACTTCAGCTAGAACCAAACGCAGCAGCAACTAGGAAGGCGTGAACATATTACTCTGGTTCTAGCCTGACTGTGATGGCTGCTAATTTGTTTCTGGGCTCAATTCATAGTGCTGGTTTTGACCTTCAAAACGCTATATGACTCAGGTTTCTGAGCACATCTTACCATATGAACCTGCCTAGACTACATTCATCATCTGGGCCCTTCTTTGGGTGCCATCACCAAAACAAGTGCAAAGCATAGTGAGCGGACAAGAGACCTTTTCTGTGATGGCCCTTTATGTTTGGAACGCTCTCCCTGGGGAAGCCATGATTTCAGCACCAGGTAAGAATGTTTTAATTTTTTCAGACATACAGATATCTTAAATGACTGGGTTGTTAATCTGATTTTTAATGTGTGCTTTTAATCGTAATTGTACTGGTATTGTGCATTGTTTTAATATGTTTTCATGAAGTTTTTAGTTCATTTTTAAAAATATATTGTAAATAATGTTGAGACTTTGTTTCATATAAAGTAATATAAAAAGGTAAAGGGACCCCTGACCGTTAGGTCCAGTCGCGAACAATTCTGGGGTTGCGGCACTCATCTCGCTTTACTGGCCGAGGGAGCCGGCGTACAGTTTCCGGGTCATGTGGCCAGCATGACTAAACCGCTTCTGGCGAACCAGAGCAGCACATGGAAGCGCCATTTACCTTCCCTAATAAATCAGAGCAAGGGATTACCCCGCTTCTCTGGCAAAGGACATCATCCCTCCTGCTCTGAAAAAAAAAAGGCATGTAGCTGCACTCCCTTGAGTTTACCCCTCCACTTAAATGTTTATATTTTCTTTCAACAGAATAATTTGCCGCATGTATTGCATGTTACTCTGCTTTATTGACATCAAAGGATGTCCTTTCTTACATGGGTTCAGTACATCTGTGTAATTGGTTTTCCGCCCCCGCCCCCTACGTTTTTATATACCGGTATTACTGGCAGTGAGAATGTAAAATGGCCTCACCCACTGAAATAAATTTACAGTGGAGTTCTCCAGGCCTTTCCGATTCTTCATCAGTATGATTCAAGGGACGTGGCCTGCAGCTCTACTCAATCAAATACGGCTGTGATGGCATATATAATCTAACTGTTTGACATTTTTATTGCAATTCATTGAGACTAAAGAGAGATGACTACATTAATATCTTGATGCAGCTTAGTAATAGCTGGTATGAAACTGATGTGCCAAATTACCAAAGAGCCCTTAAATTCTCCTGCAGGCTTTAACTCTTTGTGACTATCACAAAGTGAGGTTTCAGTGTGAATACCATAAAAAAAACACACCAGCAAAACCTTTTTACCGAGAACTAAAATAAGCAGTAGTAGAGTTTTGGTTTTTTGGAAGGAGCATTGTTTTCTGACTACTTAGAAATGTTGGTTTTTAAACATCTGAGGTTATAATTGCAGCAAGGATTCCCTGGAGAATTTATATTTTTAGCTTCTACATCCCCAAAGGATTTGGGAACAGGAGCATTGATCCATATATTAATTAAGTTTTTTTATTTTAAAAAATCAGCATAATTACACTCAAATTACAGTGGTACCTCGGGTTACATATGCTTCAGGTTACATATGCTTCAGGTTACAGACTCCGCTAACCCAGAAATAGTACCTCAGGTTAAGAACTTTGCTTCAGGGTGAGAACCAAAATCGTGCTCCGGCGGTGCGGCTGCAGTGGCAGGCCCCATTAGCTAAAGTGGTGCTTCAGGTTAAGAACAGTTTCAGATTTAGAACGGACCTCCGGAACGAATTAAGTACTTAACCCGAGGTACCACCGTCCCCCTCTGTGCCAAAGTCCCCAAAAGGCAGTTCCAAAAAAATGGTTAGGCTCAGATTTTTGGTGGGTCTCCAGAGTTACAAGACAAGCACTGAGAGTGCTTCTCTGCATTCCCCTGATATTTAAAATTGGCATACGAATCATGGTATTATTAAATGTTGGTGCGGCATCCATTCTTTTCCATTTCTGCAACAAATGAGGAAAAGTGTCCATAACATGCATTGGGGGGGAAGTTGATCAGCGCTAAGCTTATGTATTTAAGCCATAAAACCCAAAGTGCCTGTTTTCTAGGCAAGTTCTAATGCCTTCACTCTCCAGGAAGTTTTTGTGGGCACAGCCTCAACCATAGGCTCTCTGTTCCCAGACTTTGGGAAGGGCCAAAGCTCAGTAGTAAAGCATCTACTTTGCATGCCAAGAGTCCTAGTTCAATCCCTCTCATTTCCAGGTAGAGCTGGAAATGTTCCCTGTCTGAAATTCTGGAGTGTCACTGCTAGTCAGTGTAGACAATACAGAGTTACAATGGTCTGACTCAGTAAAAAGCAGCTTCCTATGTCCCAGTGTTCAAAAGTTAATAACTGATTAGGGCTATCTCACCCATTGCTTTCACCTCTGCTTCTCAAGCCTTCTGCAGCTTCATTGAATGAAGGTTGTGCCAATGTGTTACTCTCATATTGCCAGAGAATATCCACCTCAGCAAAGTTCATTGCTAAATGGCCTTGGTCCATGTCATTGCAGTAGGAAAGCCTGTTCTCAGGGACAAGAATAGCATTTGGAGACCATTCAGATAGAATCTGGCAGCCTGGGAGAAAGGAAGCGCCACTTGCTAATACTTCCTCTCACCCTTTATCTGGGACAGCCAAAGTAGCCTGAGTCTTAGCCAAAATATTGAAAGCAGAGTATTTGATAGAAAAGCTCAGTGCAAACTTCTAAGTGCAGAGTACTGCTAATAGCAATTACGTACGGTTCCTACAAAATGAGAGCACGATTTCCCTTGTAAACAAGCTGTGTGATGGATTACCATTGACATGTTCTTTAAAGACAAACACAAAGTAATTATCCTCTAATGTCATGGTAGATTTATAAGGAGGTCAGTTGGTTTGTCTAGGCTGCATCATTAAAATGAAATAACCGACTTGAGAAACAGAAAGAGGTTGTAGCTGCAGGATGCTAATTTAGCAAACTGTGCATAATGCCACGAAATGTTCCTTGGTAAATCAGTGCAATTTCTGATCACCATCTTTGTCATGTGGCAGAACTCTATCTCAAATACTCCATTACTGACTATATAAAGAGTGGTAATCAGAAATATTTAAAAAAATAGTAAGCTAATATCACTTGTGACTATTAGCACTACCATGCATGTATGGGGTGGTATCCCTGTATGAGCTCTTTTCCCACTGCACAACTTTTTAGCATGCTAAAGTCATAATATTAGGTCATCATCCAATTTTTGAAAAAGAATAAGGCACCTTGCTGCTATAAATATTATAATATTTTTGTTTGCTTAGTATTAAAATACCATTCTGTGGGAATATCTATCATACACAAAGTTTATTCCCCACGTTAAGAAACATAAATACCATCAGTTATGCAGATCTGTTTTCAACCTTAAGTGAAACACACAAGCTACTGGTTAAGTAGAAGGCATAGGTGAAGAGAATCATAGCAGTTTTTTATGTTTGCAAAGCTGGAGACTAATTTTAGGCTGTGGACTGGGTTAAAAAAGTTAATAGAAACCAAATTATGTAGCATTACATATCAGTTTCTTTGTTTCCAAGTTTGGTGATAGGCAATTCCCTTATATGAGTCAGGCCTACTATGTGTTTGCATGAGCATCCAGTTGCTGCAGCTACTGAGGAATCATTGAATTGATTGCAAGGACTTGTGTGAATAGCGTACCCTCAAACATTTCTCTGGTGAAAATAGGGACGTCCCATTCCATAATGATGATTTTACTATTTATACTCCCCTCATCTTATACATGTTGGAAGCTACCCACTTCCAACATATATAAAAACATAATAAAACATTAAACTTTTTTTAAAAAAAAAACAACCTTTCCTTTCAGATGGCTCGGAGGTCAGATAACTCCATACCCTCAAACATTTCTCTAATGAAAATAGGGACATCCTAAGAAAAAGTGAGACATTCTGGGATCAAATCAGAAGCCGGGACGGCTTCTCTAAATCTGGGATGCCTCTGGAAAATAGGGACACTTGGAGGGTCTGGTGAATAGGTTCTTTCACTGATCATGATCTAATTTATCTCAAACTCATCAAAACAAGTGGACATATATCAGAAACATCTTCATAGATATTTTGTTTTTAAAAATTACTACATGCTGCCTTTCATTTTACAAATGCTCAGGGGAACTAGCAATATTTTTAAAAATGCATTACAGTACCACTCAGAAACAGGGCATAACAGAATGATAAAATCCATAGCTGGATTTTAGCTGCATAGCTGGATACAATAAAATCAGCTTCATACTTCATGCTGAAAAACTTCACCAAATAAATTGTTTTCATCAGAAGGAAATCTGGTGCAGGGCAGAGAAACCTCCCTGAAGAAGGCACTCCACATTGCCCAATATCTGCTGGAAAATATTGCAGAAGGAATAAGGCCTGCACAAAGTTAAATTTCTGAGAAGCCTTGTGGGAGATGGCAGCGGCAATGGCTTTCAGAATGAGGGTGAGCAGAAACCCTGCTCACATCAGACTGTGAACAGGAGACATTTTCAACAAATGAAAATGACCACCCAGGTTTTTCCATACCCTTTGTGAAATGGAGGTGGAGGAAGTTAGGAAGATGCCTTATGCCCATAGCTGTCAACATTTCCCTTTTTTAAAGGGAAATTCCCTTATTCCGAATAGGATTCCTCGCAAGAAGAGGGAAAGGTTGACAGCTATGCTTATGCCAAGTCAGACCATTGTTCCCTCTAGCTCAATATTGTCTACACCAGGGGTAGGAAAACTAAGGCCCGTTGGCTGAATCCGGCCCAATCGCCTTCTCAATCTGGCCCGCGGACGGTCTGGGAATCAGCGTGTTTTTACATGAGTAGAATGTGTCCTTTTATTTAAAATGCATCTCTGGGTTATTTGTTGGGCATAGGAATTCGTTCATTCCCCCCCCCAAAAAAAAATATAGTCCGGCCCCCCACATGGTCTGAGGGACGGTGGACCGGCCTACGGCTGAAAAAGGTTGCTGACCCCTAGTCTACACTGACTGGTAGCAGTTCTCCAGGACTTCAGGCATGAGTCTCTCATAACCCCACCTGGGGATGCTGAGTATGGAAGCAGAGGCTTTCTGCTTGCAAACCAGATGTTGTGCCACTGAGCTATGGCTTGGAGTGGGGCCTGAAATTCTCTTCCAGGAGGGGGTGTTGGGGTGTGGGAGTAAGTCACATTCGCATGGCAGTTTATTCCTTTTCCCCATCATTTCCTTAAGCATTAATTGCCACACAATGTAAAATCCACAACAACGGAGAAGGTTGTTGGTTCATGTCATTTGTGAAATGCAATTATGCATTTTAAATATTGTGTTTGTGATTTTGTAAGTTCTGTGAGCCACCTGGAGGCTTTGGTGTAGGCAATTCATGAATCAAAATGTTCTCATAATTCATAACAATTAATGATGATGTTCATCCATCTAGTGAAACAAGGGAGGTACAATGTCTGCTTTGTTTCTATACGAACACTGTACTTAAGTGGACTTTTGTTCTCCAGTCTGTAATATCCACAAGCCCTCTGAGCACTCATGTTTCTGCTTTCACCCCATGCAAGCCCTTGCTATTGTAATTCTAATAAGCGTCACAAGCAATTAATCTAATCACTCTACATATTCTCTAGAGGTAAAAGATAATTAAATATTAATCCTTGCTACAGCATCTTATGATTTCTTTTAGTTAATCACTCTTGCGACTGGCTGACCCATGGGAGTATATCTGTAGAAGAAAATTATTCTTAACACAAGGGGAAATGTGTGTGTGTGCACGTATGTGTGAGCTAGAGACAGACACACAGATGTATTTACCCACTCAAATATTGAATTGGCCACAAGAGGGCTCCCTCGCCTTCTCTATTGAGCTTAGAGTTTTGTTATATTGGTACACAGGGAGACAAGAAAGTGCCTTACATTTCGTACACACCATACATTTAAAGCGCATTCCCCCCCTCCCAAAGAATTCCAGGATTCTTTGCAGGAGGGGAATGTGCTTTAAACATATGGTGCATATACAGCCTTATACACAGGAGTCATTCGATGGGTCTGTACAGTGGTACCTCAGGTTACATACGCCTCAGGTTACATACGCCTCAGGTTACATACGTTTCAGGTTACAGACTCCACTAACCCAGAAATAGTGCTTCAGGTTAAGAACTTTGTTTCAGGATGAGAACAGATATTGTGTTCTGGCGGCGCGGTGGCAGCAGGAGGCCCCATTAGCTAAAGTGGTGCTTCAGGTTAAGAACAGTTTCAGGTTAAGAACGGACCTCCGGAACGAATTAAGTACTTAACCTGAGGTACCACTGTAATGGCTAGTAGCAGCTATCCAGGGTTTCAGGCAGGGGGTGTGTCTGCACCCCACCTAGAGATGCCGGTGTTTGAATTTAAGACTTTCATGCAAAGCAGGTGCTCTACAATGGGACTGCAGTCCTTCCAAATGTGCTCTTAAACAGTTATGGGAAACGGGGGGAACAATCTCCCATTGGCTGCATCGTTCCTTGTGAATTAGTGGTTGTACTTTGGTTACTCTGTCTACAGTGGTTCTTCTCAAAAGGTGTGGCAGGAGGATTCAAGGACAATCAAAGAAACATTTAAACATATCAGTGTAGTGTAGTATAGTACAGTATGAAAATTAAAAAACCAGAAACAGTATCCACACCTCTCTTCAATAGCACTGGCTATTCTTCTACAGTTCTGTTAACGTTGTGAATGGGGATTTTCAACTCTGACAAATATGAATGATCAGAAAAGATAAAGGCTTATTTTCATTGATGAGGAGATGAGAGTTTGTCTCAAATTACACCTAATATATATATAATTCTATGATTCTTTGAATTTAAGGCAATTCAGGGTTCTTCAACCCGAGTTTGGTTCTGCTATCCTGGAAAACGTCATTTATTAACAGGAAACGGTGAGCATCATCCGTGATATACCACTTTGCTCAATTATCCCTTGATGCAATTAACATTCTTGCCAGACTTTGTAAATTATGTGGCTTTCATGTCCTCTGCATGATCCATATATCCTGAACTAAAGAAAAAGAGCAAAGCAGGCACACCTTTCAATGGGGAGGTGTACACAAACACAAACACACACACACACACTGTATTACACAGTTCTCTCATGATGCCACAGCATGGATGACAGAATCATTTGTAACCAGTTGTCATTTCTGGCTCAGCCATTACTGGCAGAAACCTGCTGAGCGATAATATAGCTTTCCGAGCTACCTAACTTGATGAAATCACGGATTTGGGGGGATGAAAGGTAGAGAGATGGAGAAAGATGGAAACAGGCTCCAAATAACTTTTCCCAAAAAAATTGCCCCTGTTTTGATTAAGTAAAAACATATAATTACTACACCATTTGACTCACTCTAGGTCCATGTAATTGCAAGAAGGAAATCCGATTAGTTGTTTTCCTAAAGCAGACAGAGTGGGAGACTGGAGGTGGCCTGGGGAAACAACTGAGTTAACAAAACTTAGTTCTCCCAATGCCTTCATCTCCTTCCTGAGTGCTGAATCGCCTCACCAGTTTTTGAAGGATTGCTGATGACTTTGTAGGTTGCACTAGTGGGGACTCCCCCCCCCCAAAGGTTCCTAGCCCTGGGATGGTGGGTCAATCTCCATTCTGATAGCAGTGGGGAAACAATGAACAGAGAGGGGCAGGCTTTATGTTAGGGAGGCAGAACCTCAGTTAAGTGTTTTTATTGATTTACTTGATTTAGATCCTGACTCAGCCATGAAACTCACCTTGGGTCAGGTCACTTATCACTGAGCCTAACCTAGCTTACAGGGTTCTTCTGGGGATAAATTGGGAGCATTCGGTTTCTCTGAGCTCCTCGGAAGATGCGCAGAATGACAAAACACAGTATATGCAAAAATAAATACGGCATGTTTATGTCACATACAGAATTTCTTAAACCGTTACACCTCAGACTCTCCTCTCCTCTGAAAATATCAGTCCGCCTCATTTGTAGATGAAGAAGGAAAACAAATTGCCAATCCAACAATTTCAAACAATTTCAGTGGAACAAGAAATACAGAAAATATGAAGAGTGATGTTAAGACTCTGGAGTAGTAAACTGTCTCCATAAACAATTCTTTGTTATTTTCTTAAGGTCCATAACACGGATGGTATCTTCCAAATGTTACATTAATGCTAAAGCATGTGCATTAGAATCGTTTGAGGAAAAAGCACTAACAGCACAGTCTTATGTTTACCTACTTACAAGTTAATCCTAGGTAAGTGTGCATATTATTGTAGCCTAAATGGATTCATAACGCTACCAGCTAATGAGCATGCTAAGCAATTGGCCTTGACATTCTTGTTGGTTGCCATTTTGTGCAAATGAATGCTAACAATGGAATGGTTTACAGTGGGGACAGGGAACCAGTGGCCCTCCAGATGTTGTCGGATTTCATCTCCTATCAGCCTCAGCCAGTGTGGCCAGTGGTCAAGGATTGGGGATGGGGAATCATAATCCAACATTATCTACAGAGCCACAAGTTCCCCATCCCCAGTTAGTAGTCCTGGCTCATCATCTTGAAGAGTTGCATTCACACTGGACAAACTTGATTTTCTGCGATGGTCAGCTGGGCGAAAGAATGGCAGCTGCTTTGCTCATCTTCACTTCTCTGGCTGAAGACAGTAAGAGGCGGTGCCGCTGTGGACATCTCTCCGCCATTTTTGCTGTGTGTGAGCACTGCCCTTTCTGAAATGGGGTTCACGTTGGAGTCGGCAATATCTTGGCCACTGCATCGAAACAGTTGGATGAGACACTTCCGGAACTAGGAATGAAATCACAAATAATTATTGTTGTGCTGAAATTATGTGAGGTGTCCTGGAAAGCCATTGCAGGGGGCTGGGCTAGATGGACCTTTGGGTCCCTTCCAATTCTACAGTTCCTTGTTTCTATCTATGTTGCATGTTCAAAGCAAAGGGTACACATGTCTAAAATGAACCACTAAAACAGGTGTCAGCAAACTTTTTCAGCAGGGGGCCAGTCCACTGTCCCTCAGACCTTGTGGGGGGCTGGACTCTATGGGGGGGGGGGAATGAACGAATTCCTATGCCCCACAAATAACCCAGAGATGCATTTTAAATAAAAGGACACATTCTACTCATGTAAAAACATGCTTATTCCCGGACCATCCGTGGGCCGGATTTAGAAGGCAATTGGGCCAGATCCAGCCCCCGGGGCTTAGTTTGCCTACCCATGCACTAAAACAACATAATGGGCCAAGCCCCATCATCTCCTAAATCAGAGTATTCTCCCAGAAGGGGGAATGGCAGCCAATATCGTGGACAGTCTTCATCCCACACTTTCTAAAACCCTGCAACTGATTTTAATAGAGTTACTCTGAAGTAAATATATTCTGGAATGCAAGCCAGAATCGATAGCGCATATAACAAGCTGAATAAAAGATGTTATAAATCATGGGAGTGAAGCAATAATTTAACACGTAAGTGGACAGAAACAATTTGTTAAAACAGGAATGGAAAAAACAAACCAGAAATGTTCCCCATGGACTCGGAAACAATTTGGTTTAAATACCCAAAGAGGAGGTGTGCAGTACCTGACTGTTCATAAAGGCATAGATAACTGGATTATACACCGTGGCCGTTTTCGAAAAGAAAGCTGGAATGGCAGAGAGGCGAGGGTCCAGTTTGATGGAAGGACAGGTGGTGACCAAGATTGAAAAGGCTGCGTAAGGAGACCAGCAAATTAAAAACGCAAGGATCATAATGACAACCATTCTGGTCACCTGTCTTTCAGGCTTCCTTGTAGAGCCCAGTCTGCCTTGAGTATCTGAAACCTTGAAAAGAGAGAGTGGGAGGAGATCTCGTCAAAAGCATGAGCAAAGTAAGGGCTTTCTACCTAGATGACATCTGCAAGCAGGGATACCAGTAGGATTTTTTAGACTCAGTTTATTTGTTTTCAGGGATAACATATCTTAGCAAACTCCAAGTTTAGAGCACGTGTTTGAAGCCCAAGAGTATTCTGCCTGTGCTCTCCTTGCTGCTGGAGAGTGTGGTAAACTCTGTGTTTTGAGCCTAGGCAGGCACCCAGCCAATTATTTTGTTATTCACCCCATACATGTGGGTCATAGAGATTCATATATTTAATTCCCCCACAGTTTTCAGGACTCTGAACATGTGTGACTCTCCTAACACATCTGCACTTGCAACTCTGTAGACGCTGTTGTTAAGATGAACCAAGCTGAAACGAAGTGCACTGTTTGCAAAAGGGAGTGGCATGACATGAGATATTGCAGTACCACCACTCTTGGCACGATGGAAATGCCATCACCAGATCCGCACTACTCATGAACATCCCCCTGAACAGCACCAAGTGGGTCAGCCGCACAGGTGACGTCGTTAAGATTTCTGCTGCTCAGCTGAGCATCTAGACATATTCAACATGCTGCTGGCCTAGGAATCTGCACTAATCAAATCGCAACCTAAGATGTGCACAATATACATGACTAATTAAGATCGCAAAGTTTGGAAATTTGATCCATACAAAATCTAATCCTTTGACACAAAAGCCCACCGGTGCCAAAGCACTCCTTCAGAGGGATTTGTATCTCTTGCAAATGTTCTCACCTACCTTTCTAAGTTTCCGCATCAGTTTTCCATAGGATATCAAAATCACCAATAAGGGCAGGATAAAACAGGTGGTGAAGAATGTAATGATGAAAGTACGGTTGTTGTAGTCTCCAGAATACCTATAAAAACCACACAAGGTTTTTAGGTTCTGCCGGATTAGGGCTGATCAAACAAATGCCGTACCCCAAGCTACCTTACCAGTTGGGTTCACACGTAGTTCCAATCTTGCTAGTAGTGTAGCTGCTCCACCCCATTGTAGGAGGGATGGTCCAGATGAAGGAGAAAACCCACACAAAGGCTACTCCCAGAGCTGCATGCTTCCCCCTGAGGCGTAGGTTTCCTAGGGGACGGCAAATCACAATGTAGCGCTCAAACGCAAGCAGAGCAAGGGACCAGAGGGCGACTATTCCTGCAACGAGAATGAGCTAAATTAGGGGGAAGAAGAAGTTGGTGTAACATATTGCAAGGATGGGGAACCTGTGGCTCTCCAAGCCCCAGCATCTTTGACCACTGGCCATGCTGGTGAGAGTTGGGAGTCCAACAACATTTAGAAAGCTACATATTTCCCACTGGATGGAGTGCTGGACTTTGACTAGGGAGATCTGAGTTCAAATCCCCAATCAAATGGACATGTGAAGCTGCCTTGTACCAAGTCAAACCAGGAAGCAGTTCTCTAGGGGTTTTCTCTCTCCTTTCTAGAGAGACAAGGGACCATCTGCAGGTTGGTCCCTTAGGACAAATGAGGCACTGCTCCCACCACCTCAGTTTGCCATCAGCTACTCCCCACCCGCCTGCTTTCTTCAGTCCAGGGAGCGGCCAAATATTGTTTAGAATGACTTCTTCTGGGGCTATAAAAACAAAGGCAATGCATCTGATCTGAACTGGAGGCAGAGCACTCAGAGAAATGGGATGCTTAGAATTCTGCATTCATGGAACTTTCCAGGATTAGAAGCAATTTGGCACAGTTCAGCCCATTTAAAATGCCATTAATTCTAAAGGGGGGAGTTGTCTGTGTTTTATGAAGCTGCTGAAATAAAGGAGACACGAAGGAACTTAAGTTCAGTTGCATGATGATGATATATGTGAGGGGAGAGGTTGTTGGATGTTACAGGGAAAGCAGAAATGGGCTGGGCTGCTTGCCCTGGTCTGTAACATCCATTGGGAAACCTACACTGGGCACGTGTACAAAAAGAGTCATTGCAGTGATGTGGTTAGAGTGTCGGGCTAGGACCTGGGAGACCAGGGTTCAGCTCCCCACTTGGCCACGAAGCTCACTGTGTGACCTCAGGCCAGTCCCTGCCTCCCAGATGAACCTACCTCACAGGGACGTTGAGGGGATTAAATGAGGAGGAGAGGAGATCCATGGACACCACCTCGCGCTCCTTGGGGGGAAAGTGGAATATAAATGCAATCAGCCAATAACAGATACAGAAACTCTGTGTGTTGTGCACTGATTAACCTTATGTTGCGAGAAGCACTGCCAAACACATGTCACTCATGCACCCAGTTAGCAGAGCTTCCTTTCAGCATGTACAAGCTGCTCAGCATTTACAAGGAATCATTTTAGGAATGGTAGGGGAGGAGTAGGTTGTGGTTTGGGAGGTACAGTAATATGCCACTGAAATGCTCTAGTGACAGTAGAGGAAGGCAGATATTCCTGCTGAGCAAAACAGAAAAGTGATTGAAGAATACCTTTACTCCAGTCCAGTATCTTCTCCCTATAAGTCACACATCCTACAGGAATTATAGCCTATGGCATTGGCTAGCCCAGCCTGTTGCAAGCCAAACTTTTCTTAACCCCTTCTACCGGCTCTTAAAATGTGCATTACAGAATATAGATGCTATATTCACATTGGCTGTTTACCTCCTTGCTTTCTGTTAGGACCACTGCACTGTGGAAGAGTTCACTCTTTGCTAGCAGTCAGTGTTGCTATTGCTAGAAGATTCGGGGGGGGGGGGACTTCCCATTGCCATTCCCCTGAGGGTGCTTGAAAAAAGGATGTGATGATTGTCCTAGGAAAGCATTATTGCTCTTGACCTGCAGACGGAAATAGCTCGTCAGATGACCCTTTGCAAAGGCAATTTGAAGCACAGGTCCATGTGGAACAACCATCACCGAGACACAGTGTGCTGT
Source organism: Podarcis erhardii (assembly GCF_964252035.2). Classification (NCBI taxonomy): domain Eukaryota; kingdom Metazoa; phylum Chordata; class Lepidosauria; order Squamata; family Lacertidae; genus Podarcis; species Podarcis erhardii. The sequence goes on from NC_138509.1 coordinate 39,629,744, forward strand.
TGTAAAGTGGGTAGTATATTAGATTTGGGCTAGGGAATCCTGGGTTCAAGGCCCCCATACAACTCTGAGGTTCCCTCGGTGGCCTTAAGTTACTAGTCCTCAACTTCATGGCATTACCGTGAGAAGAAACTGGAAATACATATATCTATGTAAAATGGGACAGCTTCCTATGTTTGTAATCCAGCATAATTGCCCTGAAGTAGCCATGTGGACGGCACAAAGATAGAACCAATTAACTGCTAGATTTCACCTAGGAATGCTATTTGACAAGCTAGGTGCAAGTGTGTTCAGAGAATATGAAGATTGTGAGGATTCATTGGCTAGCAGAAGGAGCCCTCTTTGGGTGACCTGAGATGCAGAGTAATTGACCAATTAACCAGATGAAGCACCACACTTAATCAACGAGGAGCACTTTAATTGGTTAATAGCCCTGAGTTACAATACCGTTATTTTTCAGTGAGACACGCTTCAACATTATCACTTCAAATTATAAAAGGTCTCCCAGAAAGCATGTCTCATACCTCCCCCCTCACCCTGGAGTTTGGGTTCTGTAGCACACAGGATTTCTTCCAGTATATGTGCAAAGAGATAAATCCCTATTAGCAGTCACAAAGGCACTTTTGCTAAATCTCACAAATGGATAGCTGCTAGCAAACCTTGCTATGTTATCTTCAGAATGAAAAGCTCAGTAACAGCAAGCGCAAAAGAACTCAGCAATCGTCCCAAGGTAGAGCATGCCTGTGAGCCGGTCCCTTTTGCCTGCAGGCTGTAACAGTGCAGCCCTATGCATACTTCCTTGGGGAAATAAGACTCAATGAGATTGACTTTGGAATAAGCATGCATAGGATTGCACTGTTATTTAAATGCATCTGCAAGTGTAACTTACATCGAGGGCTGGAAAGATCAGTAACCTTTTCACTTACCAAAGAATGTGACTGCAAATCCTTCCAGCACACATGCCCAGTGGCCCATGAAAAAATAACCCTTCAGATTAGTCAAAAAGCTGATTGTGCCCCCAATCAAGGAGACCAGGAAATCGGCCACGGAGAGGTTCACAATGACATAGTTTAGAGGCTGCCTCAACTGTTTGAATTTCAGAGTCACCAGGATGACGGTAAAATTCTCGAAGAGGGACAGGGAAGTCACCAAGAACATCAGAGCAGAGAGAAGGTGGAAGTTCCAGGGTTCGATGAAGTCCAGGGGTTGCAAGAACGGATCCAAAGGTGAGGAACTTGCTGGGGGATCTAGCAGCAAGGATCCATTTTCAGGTTCTCCCATCAGACCATCCATTTTTGTCTTTCAACATAGAAGAACAAAGCGTGCCAGGGAATATCAGCACAACTAATCAATCACAGTCATCTTCCTAAAATGAAATTTCTTCTTTATAGTAGAAGGTTTAGTTTCTTTAAAAACAAAGGAACAACACTCTTGCAGTCTTGCAAACTAAAGTTCTGAATGGAAAGGAGTTTGGTGCTTGTGGTGGGATCATGCCCAAGCAAAGGAGTCTCTGGCAAGCCATCTGGTCTCCTCCTTTTTTTCTCTTTGCAGCTGCCACCGTCTCCCTGCCAGCAAGATTAAAGGAGCAAAGGGCTTCCTTCTTGTGATTCTTCAGTGAGGCAGCCAACAGCAGTGCAGGGATGGCCCTGGCTGCAGCTGCTCTAGCAGGGGAGAGATGAGGAGGCTCAGGCAGGCATGCCTTGCCTGCTCTCGAGAATTAGAGAGAAGGAGCCTTCTCTTCATTAGCCAGGAAGGGGGGGAAACGCCTTCCTCGTGTTCTCTCACAGCTGTAATTGGAACAGAGTGGAGGTTTCTTTCTGCCAGATCTGCTGGAAAACAGGATGACCAGACAGCATCACAAAGGCAATTGGATTGATACCTGGGCAGGTAGATAATGAGGCACAACGAACCTCTTTGGCACCATTAATGCAGCGACACTGAATGCCTACAACTAAATTGTGGCAATTACTGGCAAAATTTGATTTTCAAAGTATATCATTGCATAGAGGTGGCGGTGACATTACTTGTTGTAATGTCTGTTGCCTTTTCTTCCAGTAGTGCATTCAAACAATTTGTTTTAATAAAATGATTTCTGATTTCTAGAGGGAACAAATATGCTCCTCACACCTTTCCATGATCATAACACCCTCACCCCTTTTTATAGACTCATGGCATCAAAGCATTGTAAGGTTGGAAGGGAACTGAGGGTCATCTGGTCCACCTCCTGCATTGCTCGAATCTCAGTAGCGTGAAGGCTCCTGCCTGATATCAACAGCCATATGATTGCTGCATTGTATGTAGTGTCTGCAAGCTTCTCTGGTTAGCAAATTGGCTCCAAAAGGCTGGTGATCCCTATAGTCAGAACTGATGGGAACTGAAAGCTCAGAGCACTGTCCTACACAGAGGTGTAACCAGACTCCTTTTAGAGATGAGTAATTGCTGCATTTGAAATGATTGGATTGCAAGCAATGTAGATGGTAAAGTTTCCTGCTTGTAGTGGAGCTTGACTGGAGACAGCACAGCCCAGAAGAGGCAGAGAGAGGCAGCACTGAGGACCACCCACCATCTAAATTTTGCACCAGAGGCCTTTTGTATCCCAATCCATCTTCAGCTGGGGCCTTCTCTGTCTAGACTTTAAACTAGCCTCCCTGAAGCCATATGCCAGGCCCCCTCTTGGCCACTTTTAATTAGTCAATGGATTGATCAATTTTATTCAAGTGCAGTTGTCCTAGCACTTTAAAACAACCTCACTGAACACAGTTTCTGAAAGCTAGGTACAATATTGCTCTTTGGACAGATAGCAGAAGAATCTACCTCTGAAACAACATGCCTCTTTCCCCAGCCATTTCAAACAATATGGTCACAATTTATAGATCCCAGCAAATTCCAGAATAGTTCAGATCCTGTATGTTCATTTTGGCCCAAACAGTTTATATCTTGTTGCCTGGTTGCGATCCTGGTGTAGTTTTCATGCCATAAAGAGAACACTTTTCAGTGTTTGGTCTGCAGGTTCTTTGAAAGGTTAACCTTTTCTGCAACCAACAGTGTTTCTCTGCAAATATTTTGTAAATTTAGGGCAGTTCCAACACACACATTTAAAGCACATGGTACCCCCCAAACAACCCTGGGAACTGTAACATGTTAAGGTCTTAATCTCAGAGCCATGGGTACATTGGGGGAAATATTCCTGCATTGCAGGGGGTTGGACTAGATGACCCTCATGGTCCCTTCCAGTTCTACAATTCCATGATTCTATGTTCAGAATTATAGCTCTGTGAGGGGAAAATTACACTTCCGGGGTTCTGTTGGGGAAGTCATGTGCTTTAAATGTGCATTAGATGTGCCTTTAAATGTATGGTGTGGGGATCTGTCTGCAGTCAACAAATCCATTGAGCCTGAGCTTATGGCTAAAGGGCAGCAGACTTAAGTGTGAATATCATCATTTTACCTAACACAGCTGCAGAACAAAAAGCAACTGGAGAGAACTGTGCTAAATGATATCCAGTGTCAGAATTGTATGTGGCAGTTTGAAAACATGAACTGAATTTACTAGTCCCTGGAGAGAGGTGCTAGAGGAAACAGGATATTAAATCAGCAAGATATGAGTTGCTGTTATTCTTGGATTTACTCCATGGAGCTAAAATTGAATAGATGAGAGTCTATTGGTCTCACAAGGTGATGGCCTCTAATGAGATGGGGTGCAAATTCATTCACAGAAGTGGCTATGAAGTGTGGCCACAGATCCTGAAAAACCTCATGTGCCAGTCAGTGTTACATTATGAAAGCCTTCACAGAGAACCAAAGACTCTAGGACTTGGGTGGAGGTGAAACCTGAGGAAAGCATTTGCTCACATTGTCAGTGAGTTTCCTCATTGGTTTTTGTTGTTGTTCAAACAGTGCAGGAGGGTTGGGTGAGTAGACCTTTGACAGCAACGCCACTGCAGCTCTGCTACCCTTCATTTTATGATTTCTTCAGCCAACAGTTGATAGTGAGTTTTGTGGTTCAGCTCAGCCTGTCCCCACCCCAAGAGACAAATGAGCTCCCATGCTATAGCTGTAGGAGTGTAGCAATATCAAAGCAAGAGAACATTGACAACTGCAAGCCTTGCCAAAACTGAACCAGCATGGTTCTGCAAAGGTAAGTCCTATCAGAGTTATGTGAGAAGTAGAGGTGATCCAGCTTGACACAGTTTTCTTGGACTTTCAAAAAGCTTCCAACAAAGTATCTCACCCAAAGACTCTTGAATAAGCTTGACAGTCATCGAACAGGCATCTAGTTGGCCATACGAGAATATATGCCTACATCCTAGGCACTCCTTACTGAGTTGCTTTAGGTTGCCTTTTAAACTTCTGACAATGGTCCTGATAAAGCTTTGCTCTAATTCATTGTGAGAAATTAAAATAGCAGCCTTAGTGGTGACTTTGGGGGGCACAGTTTAAATGTTCTACAATGCCCTGGTGTGATGTTATGTCATGGCATTGTGGGAAGTTAAAATGGTGGCTCCTGGAGTCAGCCACCTGCCACTGCCAGGAAAGCCCAAGGGGGCCTACCTGGGCCTCTTCTGAGTGAAGAAAAAGGATGTGTGAATCAGCTTCTGCCAACTGGTTGCTAAATGTGTTAACTGATCCCACTAAAAAGCACTGAAGGGAAGAAGTGATTCAGTCTGTGATGACAGATCTGCAGCAGCCCACTCACAGTCCTGATGTGATAAAGATGAATGTGTGAAACAATCTATTATTATTATTATTATTATTATTATTATTATTATTATTATTATATTTACCACCTGCCCTTTACCATAAGGTCCCAGGGTGTGCCACAAAATTTAAATACAACATTAAAAATAGTTTAAAACTTGGGAGACTCCTGGACTTCCGGTCGGCGCCAGCGTTTGATGGCGGTCCTAGCCTCGAGCTCCGAGGCAGGACTGCTCCGTAAGTTCGGGTCTTACCCGCTACGGCAAGCGGGGGACCCCTAAAATCACAGGCGCTGAAGCCTGTGAGCAAGGAGATTCGGTGGGCACCTTTGCGCCCCCCCGGCATCGTGAAAGAGCCTTTTTAAAGGCTCCGGAGCGGCATCGGGGTGAGCGCGGTGCTGAGGATCGCTACCCAGCTTACGGAGTGAAGCCGCGTCGCCATTAACGGAGAGCGCCGATTCCTTTCTGAAATCAACGATTGGCAACAACAATACCCGTGAGTAAGATCGCAAAAGTAAAACGGGACTTAAAAATTTAGAAGATTTGGCTGAAAACGGGAAGGCAAAATTAAGGAAGTCAGCCTCCCGGAACTGCATGACTAACGGAGCAATGAAAAGACTAAGCTGTGTTTAAATGGACTTTCCTTTTAACTCTTATTAAACCAGACATCGAAAGGATCTCCCCCCTGTTGTGCAGGAGAAGGGGGGGAGGAAACAGAATTAATTTTAACCTGCAAAAGAAAGGGATAAGGAATAAAAAACCTCTGCTGCCGATACTTCTGGCCAGGCTGCCGGAGCAGCGATCGCCTGAAAAAAAGGAACTGTCAAGTGAGCTGTCAAAGGACAGCGGCTACAAAATAAGACTTATTTTGAAACATACTCGGGACTTTGGTGGATTACAATTTTAACAGTAAAGCGCTACAAACTAAAGACTTTTAATGGGACTTTTGCCTTTGGACTTTCTGTTTCTTTGTTCTGGGTGCCTTTGGATGGTTACAATTTCCTCCTCTAGAGGGCTTTAGTTACATTACAGTGTATCCAGTGGGATTTTCCACTTGCAACTTTCCTGTGTGAATGACCTTGAGTTATGAGCAACCCGTCAGAAGAGATTTCAACAAGAAGTAAAACAAAGCAGGCTCAAAAACAAGCTCAAAAAAGAGGCTCCTTATCAGGAGCAGCAGCTGCACAAGAAAAAATAACAGCAGCATCAATGGAGTCAATGACACAGGCCCTGCTTAAAATAAATCAGTCACTAGAAGTGCTCACTAAGCAATCTGCAGAACTTACCAAACAGTCTACAGAGAACTCTAAGAAACTGACGGAATTGACAACAAGACTAGACCTGAATACAACAACAATTTCATCTAATACAGATTCTATAAACCGTTTGGTTCAAGAATCTACGGAAACAAGGAGAATAGCTGAGAGTGCCAGGTCCACTGCTGAAGAAACCAAAGGAAAGTTTGCGCCTATTGTAAAAAAAGTACATGAACATGATTCAGCATTAGCCCTACTAGAACTGGAAAGGAAAAGTAAGAATCTGAAATTAAGACTGGTTCCAGAAGAGGAAGAGGACAAGCTTGGGGAATTTCTCACAGATAAATTTCAAGACTTCTGGAATGATGAGCTAGATGGAGAGGAAGATGAATTTATGATAACTTCAGCCTTTCGGATTGGCAGGAAGCAAGGGAAGAAGCCAAGAGACTGTTTAATTACCTTAGGATCAAAGGAACAAAGAGACAAAATATTGAACCTACACTTCCAGAAGGCCTTGGTCATTAAAAATTCTCAGATTCAAATCTTCAAGGATATTCCTAAATATTTTTTGGAGGTTAGATCTCAATTTAAAGAACTAGTTGATCTACTTAAGAAGAATAATATCCCATTCAGGTGGGAATTTCCACAAGGGCTGTCCTTTAGCTACAAAGGGAAGAAAATTAAAATAAAAACAAACCAGGATAAAGAGATCTTTTTGGAAAGAAATCAAGAGGATCTTCAGAAAGGAACTGTCAGTGAGGAGGAAGTACCGGACATCTCAAATCTATCTTTTGGACTGAACCGAGCACCGACCGAGGAGGAACAACAACTGGGTGCAGTCGGTGGAAGATCTACCCAGTAACCAAAATGTCTCTGCAACTCTTCAGTTGGAACTGCAATGGTTTGAACCACCCTCGAAAAAGGGGCCAAGTATTTCATTTATTAAAGAAGGAACATCTAGATGTAATCTGTTTACAAGAAACCCACATCGCCAGGATACATAGAAAACTTTTAACAAATAAGAGATTAGGACAAGAATTTATATCATCAGATAGAGTCAAGAAAAGAGGAGTTGTGATTTATGTCAAGGAAAAATTTGAACCAAAATTGATCTTTAAGGATGATCAAGGAAGATACCTGGCAGTGGAAATCCAAATTCATGGAGAAAAAATATTGATTGTTGGAGTTTATGCACCAAATGAGGGGAAGGCTGAATTCTTTAAGAAGTTGCATGAGACTTTAATGGACTTTTTGGACTTTAAAATTATAATGATGGGTGACATGAATGGAGTCGTCTCTACAAATATGGATAAGGCCCAAAGACAAACAATATCTAATGATGGAAGACTACCAAAGACTTTTTTTGACCTGACTGACACTATGGATCTGATTGATATTTGGAGAACTAGGAACCCTCTGGAAAGGGAGGGGACCTTCTTCTCTGAAGCAAAAATGACATGGACTAGAATTGATCAAATATGGATTTCTAGTAATCTGGCATCAAAGGTTAAAAAAACAGAAATCTGCCCAAAGACCTGCTCTGACCACAATGCTGTCAAGATGGAAATGAAACTGACAACAGCTGGAACCTTTAGATGGAGAATGAATGACACCCTCTTTGGAGATGAGGAAATTTGCAAAAAGGCCCAAAAAACACTTAAAGACTACTTCGAGATCAATTTGAGACCAGACACAGAAAAAAGAATCATTTGGGACGCAAGTAAAGCCGTGATGCGTGGCTTCCTAATACAACAGAATTCAATAAAGAGGAAAAAACAGAATGAGAAGAAAGAGAAAATTTGGAATCTAATAAAAGAAGGGGAGAAGAAACTGAGATCTAAGCCTAAATCCCAGGAGATATTAAGAGAAATAAAATTTTATCAAACACAATATATGGAATTGATGAACCAGGAAATAGAATGGAAAATTAAACAAATGAGACAAAAGACTTTTGAGTCTGCAGATAAATGTGGGAAGCTACTGTCTTGGCAACTGAAAAAGAGACAAAAACTGAATACAGTGACATCACTCGAAGTAGATGGGAAGTCTATTAATAAACCAAATGAGATAAGTAATTGTTTTCAAAGTTTCTTTAAGAAATTATACAAACAAGGGCCAAAAAATGAACAGGAGATAGAAGAATTTATTGGAAAATACGGACTATCAAAAATCTCTGAAAACAACAGAAGGAGTTTAAATGAGAAAATTACAGATCAAGAAATAGAGAGTGCCATCCAGGATATGAAGCTGGGAAAATCACCAGGACCAGATGGACTAACCGCGAGATATTATAAAGTATTGAAGGATTGGTTAATACAACCACTGAAAGAAGTCTGCAATCAAATTTTGGAGGGGAAAAAGGCTCCCGAATCGTGGAAGGAAGCATTCATCTCACTTATACCAAAGACAGAAACTGAGAAACATCAAGTTAAGAATTACCGCCCTATATCACTTTTGAATGTGGATTATAAAATTTTTGCAGACATTCTAGCAAAAAGATTCAAAAAAGTTTTGTTAGAGGAGATTCACAGGGACCAAACAGGCTTTCTACCAGGCAGGCAATTGTCAGACAATGTGAGGAATATTATAGATATTCTAGAACTTTTGGAAACTGATATAAATAGAAAAGCTGTTTTGATTTTTGTGGATGCAGAGAAAGCCTTTGACAATATTTGTTGGAGCTTTATGAAGAGGAATCTCCAAGGAATGGGGGTAGGCAAGAACTTTGAAAATGGTATAAGTGCAATCTATTCTGAGCAAAAGGCTAAACTTATTGTAAATGGTATGGTTATGGATGAAATTCCAATAGAGAAAGGGACACGACAGGGATGCCCAATTTCCCCTCTATTGTTTATATCGGTACTGGAGGTTTTCCTTAATATGATTAGAAGAGACCAGCTGGTTAAAGGTATACAGGTCGGAACTAAACATTATAAGCTAAGAGCATTTGCAGATGACTTAGTTTTGACATTACAACAGCCAGAAACTAGCACAAAAAGAGTTCTGGAACTTATTGAAATATTTGGTCAGGTAGCAGGTTTTAAATTGAATAAACACAAGACAAAGGTGTTGGAAAAAAATCTTACGGTGGAGGAAAAAGATAGTTTTCAAAGAGAAACTGGTTTGGAAATTACTAAAAAGGTAAAATATCTGGGGGTGAATTTAACATCTAAGAATGTGAACCTATTTAAAGATAACTATGAGAAATGCTGGGCTGAAGTGAAGAAAGATTTTGATATATGGTCAAGATTGAAACTTTCCTTGTTAGGCCGAATTGCTGTAATTAAGATGAATGTATTGCCGAGATTGTTGTTTTTGTTCCAGACATTGCAAATTTTAGATAAGATGGACTGTTTCAAGAAGTGGCAGAAAGATATATCTAAATTTGTCTGGCAGGGCAAAAAACCCAGAATTAAATTTAAGATTTTGACTGACGCAAAGGATAGAGGGGGCTTTGCCCTGCCGGACTTAAAACTTTATTATGAAGCAGCAGCTTTTTGCTGGCTGAAATCATGGCTACTTCTTGAGAATACAGACATTCTGGACTTGGAAGGTTATGATAATAGTTTTGGTTGGCATGCATATTTATGGTATGACAAGGTAAAGGTACATAGAAATTTTAAAAATCATATTATTAGGAAAGCATTGTATAATGTATGGAATCGATATAAAGATTTGTTTGAAAGTAAAACCCCCAGGTGGCTGTCACCAATGGAAGCTAAGGCGGTAAAAAGATTGAACATGGATACAGACTGGCCAAAATATTGTGAAATTATAGAATATGATGGTGAAAAGTTGAAATTACAGAGTTTTGAGAAATTGAAACCTAAAGTCCGAGATTGGTTACATTATTACCAGATTAATGAAACTTTTAAGCAGGACAGAAAACTAGGATTTCAGAAGGAGAGGTCAAAGTTAGAAACAGAATTGCTAGAACCCAATACTAAGAATTTGTCTAGAATGTATAATCTGCTGCTAAAATGGAACACACAAGATGAAACGGTTAAATCAGCCATGATTAAGTGGGCACAAGATATCGGCCATGATATTATGTTTGCTGACTGGGAGCAGTTATGGACCACAGGTATTAAATTTACGGCATGTAGTGCCCTGAAAGAGAACTTAATGAAAATGATCTATAGGTGGTACATGACCCCAGTCAAGCTAGCAAAGATATATCATTTGCCCAATAACAATTGCTGGAAGTGTAATGAATGTGAAGGAACCTTTTATCACCTTTGGTGGACCTGCCCAAAGATTAAGGCCTACTGGGAAATGATCTATAATGAAATTAAGAAAATCCTTAAGTGGACATTTGTAAAGAAACCGGAGGCTTTTCTCCTGGGCATGGTCGGCCAATTGGTACCAAAGAAAGATAAGACCTTTTTTATGTACGCAACAACAGCAGCAAGAATCCTTTTGGCGAAGTATTGGAAGACTAAAGAATTACCTACTCTGGAAGAATGGCAGACCAAGGTGACTGAATTTATGGGACTGGCAGAGATGACCGGCAGAATCCGTGACCAGAGGAAAGAGACAGTGGAGGAGGACTGGAAAAAATTTAAAATCTATCTTAAAAATTGTTGTAAAATTTCGGAATGTTAAGATGTCAGGGGATTGGACACAAAGAATTACAGCTATAAATTGAAATTTATAAAGCAGAAACTCTTTTTAAAGAGAACTAAATATAAAAATGGGATGAAGAATTGCTAAAAATTTTGAAATTTGGATGCAGTGAAGGGGAGGTTTGGGGAAGTCGCACTATGTTTGTTCGTTTTTTGTTTATGTTGTAAAATCAATAAAAATTATTATAAAAAAAAAAAAAAAATAAAACTTGGGAGACTCCTTTTTATATTGGATTACCTCTAAACTGTCAACAAAAGTGCTTTCGCAGTTTGATAAGCTGCCATTATGAGATGGGAAAGGATGGTAGGAGTGTGAGAAGCGGTGTTTCATTACATAGGGGAAAGAAATGAAAAATGAAAGAGCAGTAAAGTTAGAAATCAGGTCAGGAAATTAGATCAAGAAGAGGAAAACAGCTAATCTTTGTTACAGTGTCTCTCATGTGGAAATCTGGCTTTCACCAATTTTCTGCCTAATCTGGAGAGAGAAATTTACATAAGGACTATGTTTGTCTGTCTGTCTGTCTGTCTGTCTGTCTGTCTGTCTGTCTCTCTGTCTCTCTGTGTGTGTGTCTGTTATATTAAGAGAGAAGGAGGGAAGCGTCCAGTTTTCCAACTTTTTCACATTTGAAACCTAGTTTCAGATCTGTTTGCCAGGATTCTGACTAGCCAGTGTTTGATATTTCTTCGGGAGGAGTTAAGCTGGGAGATGGCATTTTGATATCTGCAAATCTGTCTTGGGTGTTTTGAATGGGACCAAACTCATTCCTGGAAAGGGGATGGAGCAGGGCTGTGCGTGTGTGTCTTTGTGTACAAAGATTCAGACTTGCTCTTTGAGACAGAGAGTGAGATATGCAAGTTACCTGAAGCACCCTGGGTATAAACTAACTCTCTCTAGGAGGGATCTAGTTTGAAGCAGTGGGGGTGCTGGTGTGTTGGGAGCACAAATAGGCTGCATTCCAGTTGTGCAAGTTCTTGGGCAAATGTGAAGCTTTCAAATGATACAGCAATACTATTGGCATATGCCAAGGTCTCATGATAACCTACTTTGTTCAACTTAATTATGAATCTGAACTGCTTGGTTCTGGCCTTTTTGGCTGACAACTGACCTCAGGTCCCAGCAAAACCCTAAAAAGTGGGGAAAGTTTATTGGTTTCCCACACACACAGGCACACATAGGCCTAATAACCAATCTCCTTTTGCTGTCACATTCTCATACAATTTTCTTTTTGCCATCTTTTCTCTGTTCCCTAGGTGCAGCTTCTGAATAGGATCCACTTATTATCAGATAGAAGAAGAAGAAGATCTGCCTTCAGGAGGAAGAAACACATCCCTGATGCAGCCTGAAAAGGCTACACTACATGCAAGAGGCAGAGGCTACAAGAGAGAAGAAGGCAGCAAAATGTCATTGAATTTGCAGACAAGGTGTCTAATATATTGATGGAAAAATTGGGAGGGAATATGTTCTAAAGGCTAGACAAGCCATGAATTTAAGGCATCTGTTTTACAGTTACTTTTTGCTGAGAAGCGCACTGTACATTTTATAGCTATATAAAAGGCAGGAATTCAAGAGCAGAACTTTTTTTTAGCATGGCTAGGAATATCCATAGATGTCTGCCTGTCCTGCAGCCATTAAAGGTACAGCCTTTGTCAGGAAAAAATAGAACAGCTGTACGTTCATTTAATAGCAGTCAGAACTTCAGCCAGAGTTGAACATGGCACGAATGAGCCTTGGCTTGTGTCTGTCCCTTGTCTACTCCTACTCCAATGCGACCACATGAGAAGATCATTTCAGTTATTCCTTATATCCTATTTCTCCCACCAGAGGGAAGCCCAAAGAGGTAAACAGCAAACAACTTGCTTAGCACAAAATATCATTTTGGAGGAAGTAGATAGAACTTGAATAGGCCTCTCACTGGGAAAGCCTAGAAGATGTTCCTCTGCTGGCTGGTGAATGTTCATGGCAGCTGATGGGGAGCACCAGAAGTGATGGAAATAAGCAGTCCTCCCCTGGCTTCCAGCTTGTTACTTCATTTGAACACAACAAACTGGTGTCAATTTTAGCTATGGTTTCTTTCAAATAAGCTGAACGTTAAACTAAGACAAATTGCAGTTAGTTTTACATATGGCTTCTCCAAACAAGCCAACTTCAAACTGCGGCTTATGATGTTGGCTTATTCAGATAAACTATGGGTAGGCAAACTAAAGCCAGGGGGCCAGATCAGGCCCATCTAAATCCAGCACACGGACGGTTCGGGAATCAGCGTGTTTTTACATGAGTAGAATGTGTGTTTTTATTTAAAATGCATCTCTGGGTTATTTGTGGGGCACAGGAATTCATTCATATATTTTTTCCAAAATATGGTCCGGCCCCCCACAAGGTCTGAGGGATAGTGGACCGGCCCCCTGCTGAAAAAGTTTGCTGACCCCTGAGATAAGCCATAGTTAGTACTAACTACCATGCCTGTACCGTAAGTACAAACTGCATTTAGTTATACAGTATGCAGAAGAAAACGCTTCCAATCATCTTACATCCACACTGGAGAGGGAAGAGACCAGGCTTGTGCCCAGAACATTGAGCTATGGTTTAGTTAGTGCATGGGTCATGATCTGTTTTCAGGTTGTTCATATGTCTTCTTACTACAGTGGTACCTCGGGTTAAGTACTTAATTCATTTCGGAGGTCCGTTCTTAACCTGAAACTGTTCTTAACCTGAAGCACCACTTTAGCTAATGGGGGCCTCCTGCTGCCGCCACGCTGCCAGAGCACAATTTCTGTTCTCATCCTGAAGTAAAGTTCTTAACCCGAGGTACTATTTCTGGGTTAGCGGAGTCTGTAACCTGAAGCGTATGTAACCCGAGGTACTACTGTGATGGCTCACTCTATGATTTCTCTATCACTTTCTTAACCACAAAGACCCATTGTTTATTTGTTTATTTAAAAATGGATGTTTTTTGTCCTAGGTCAACAGAGCATTTTCATCCACTATTAATTTGATACACCTAAATTTCCTGATATGCACTTGAATCCCTCCCACAAAATACTGATAGTATGGAGCCACCAGAATAGAAAATTAATGTGCAGTGTGGGGGAAAGCCCAACTGTAGAAATGACAAAGCATTCAGCCCCCACCCCACCCCCACCCCAAAAAGCAACTACTGTGACTTTAATTCTAACAGCAACAACAAATTAGTTAGCAATCACCCCTGCTCTGCAAAGCAATTTGGTTGCACACTGATGTTTTCAGCGAGCAAAGCAATACAACTGCATTTTGTGTTGTAGCAACTAGGCTGTCTTATGCCACTAGGTGTAATTGAATTACTTCTGGAAGATGACAAATTTACAGTGTATCAAATATTTTTGGCTCTGTGTCATAAAGCTAACCTTGTCCCCATTTGTTAATTGCCTCCTCATTTTCTGATGGGCATTCTGATAAATGCAGGCCTCTGGCTCTCAGAAGTTGTTTTCATGTATTTGGGAGCCTTCACTGATATCTTGCTTTGATGGCTCATTTGGTCTGCCAGGCTTGTGTATTCCTCAGTTTGTCTGCCAGAGAAATAACTTGTTTATTTTGTCCTTTAAAAAGTTCTTTTTTTCCTTATCTAAACCCACACACACAGTTAATACCACTTTATCAGACACAAGACTTTGTAACTTTTAATATGTTTCTTTAAAAAAAAAAATGCAAACCTAGTTATTTATGCTGAGTTCATTTCATTTATAATCAACTTTGCAATGTATGTTTTTTCTGTGCAGATTTTGTGGAGTTCAAGCCATCCTAAACCAAGCATTGTTAGGTGGTTTTGTATCTGTGCAAAGTTTCCTGATGCACACCTGGGGAGAGCCTTGGGCATGTTAACAGCTGGACAATGTGCTGCCATGGGAACCAAATAGGTAGCTAACTGCTTCTCAAGATAAAATCAGGCTGGGCAACAGTGGGCTTCATGCAGTCCTAGAGGCCTTCACGGCATGGCTTGTGCTGTTGTCCATGTTGCCATCTGCTGCTGAATTTGCACAACCTTCCCTGCCCAAGCATGGAGAAAGGAACACTTTGCAAGCCCTTTCCTGCCCTGTGTAAGATTGCAGCTTAATCCCAGGCAAGGAAGGGTTACTAAGGGCTGCACCTCTGCTTGCTTTGCTTGCCAGTTATGCCTAAGCCCCCCCCCCCCGACCCTTAGACCTTGCCAAACCTACCTATTCTTCCCTTAGACCTCCTCCTACTCCTTCCTCCAGCTCCTACTGCTGACTCACGCCAACAATGCCATTTCAGCCTCAGCAGTGGAGAGTGATGAGGGCAGACAACAGCAGAGTAGGACACCTGGTGGGCAGCTGGCCTGTCCTGACATTTCCTCCATGGGTCACCTCTAGGCCACTCACCCGCCTGCCTGCCTCCATCGCTGTCTCCCTCCACCACTTCCTTCTCCTCATCCTCCAACGATGCTGCGATGGCCCAGCAGCTTTTAGAAGTCTATTGTCATGTTGTAACTCATAGCTCTATCTGTTGGCAGCCAAGCAAACTGCAGTGTGATGACAACCTTGCCCTTTTATTATATGTAAAGATAATCATACATTCTTAAAAAAAAAATACAATCTTTTCTTGATTGCGGTATGATGTCCATCTATAACAAGTCTTTTAAAAAGTCATGTGCTTAGTAACATCTCCAAATCCTAATTATAGGATTATAGTTGCCAAGTTAATCATGTGAAAAGGATGCTTTCCACTTCCCTGATCTGATCAGATTATCATTTTTGAAGAAGACCCAGCAAGGTCAGCCTGGCCCTTTTGCTGACATCCTTTTGGCACCAGGTAAAAACTCATCCTTTCTCTCCATGCCTTTAATAGACTGAGCTCAGTTTGTTTTATTATTAGAGCGCTGCGAAAGCTCCCTAACATTGTTTTTTATACGTTGTATGAATATGAATGTTTTATGTGATTCCCCCATGGTATAATGTATTACGTATATGTTTTTAAATGTTAGTCATCTCACCATCATCATATCCACAGTGCAGTAACTCCTATTGATCTGTGCTTTTCCACAAATGCCCATGGCCATAATCTTGGACCTAAGAATCTAGGGCTGGATTCAACTAAACACTTGCACCAGCAGGAACCAGGGCAATGAGTACTGCTAGTGCAATGAGGTTTCCCCCCATCCCTCCCCATATCCCCCCCTGGGGCCCCCTAAAATGGTCCTGGGGGCTGAGGAAACCCCCAGCACACAGGAGATGCGATATTGTTTTATCTGGCAAGCTGAAATGCCTTGCTCTGATGGAACAATCATAAAAGCACAATGTTGAACACTTCCCCTAGGTATATAATAAAGCATCCGCTTCCTACTGTTTGGCAGTGTAATGCAGATGAAGTCTTTGCAGCATCAGAAGCTTTTCCTGCTCTCTCCACAGATGTGTAGCGATCATTTCTCGCTTGAAGGTTCATCAGGCAAGAACATGCATTGCTCAACGTTATTACAGACTCTGCTCTGTCTCCTAATAGGACAGATATTGAGGGCACTATGGTCATTTAAATGATCTATACTCTGGCTATATTTGCACTTCCTTCTCTTATGAAACAGGGTCGCCTTTTACAGATGTGTGTTTCTGATTGCCATGTGATTATTCTAGGGGACATTGCAAAATTTGGAGACTTATGACTTTCAAAGGATGGTTGCGTTTCAGTTTGTGTATTGTTTTGGAAACTGCGAATCGCCTTTAAATGCAAACTGAATAAAATTCCTTTCCCGTCCCTAGTTTTTAGCATCCCTTCTGAAAGCAGTCTGACTCACCTTGCTCAGGTCATTTTAGGAGCAAAGGTGCTACATGCTATAGCAGGAATGAGTGGAAATTGTTCTTTCCACTGCACTGGATGCTGCTCTTGAGAAGTGAGTTGTTATATGAACTATAGTGCAAACGTTATTGTACCATGGAGCCCTCTTGTGGAGCAATTAAGTTATGTCCTGAGCAAATCCTGCAGTTAATGTTCACCTAAGCCAGGGAGGGTGCTATCTGCATCTCTCCAAAAGTTGCTGAGCTACATTATTTTTGACCATATTAGATGGAGCTAATTGGAGTTGCAGTCCAACAACATCTGAAGGGCCACAGATTCCCCACCACGATATAGATTATCAACTCCTTTCATGAACCAACTTTTCAACTACATACGTGTGTTTTTTTCAAGTTTGGGAGGACCAGAGTTAAAAAGTAGGGGAAAACCAAACTAATCTGAAAAGCACTTCTCATTTGGCTATATTGTCCTCTCAAAGCAAGTTCAAAATTGTCACCCAAGTCATACAGTTTACAGCTGCTGTCCACAGAAATATTGAACAAACGTCAGTGCTCCAGGTCAGCTGAAAAATCACTGGGTCCAGAGTGCATCCTGCATAATGTGTGGAGCCGGTTGTGTGTCAACCATTGCATTGCCTGTATTAATAAGGCAGCCTTGGAAAGACTATTGAGACCCCCCCGATCAGGGTTTCCCAAACTTGGGTCTCCAGCTGTTTTTGGACCACAACTCCCATCATCCCTAGCTAGCAGGACCAGCGGCCAGGGATGATGGGAATTGTAGTCAGTAAGCAGCTGGACACCCAAGTTTGGGGAACCCTGCCCTAGATCCTCCAGCTCCCACTAGCATCAACGATCAGAAATTGTGTACATTGTAATCCACAACGTCTGGAAAAACTTTGGCCTTCCACCTTCTTTTCAGGAGAAGGCTCATTAATTAGATTTTCACCTTGCCTGCACATTCAGGAAGTCAGACAAAGCACCTCTCTGCAGCTCAGTGAGTGAGAATCAATAGATCCTATAAGCCAGCTCTCTATTTATTGGCAATTTGTTCCCGAAACCCCCACTATAGTTTATCAGTAAGAAAGGAACCTATTTAGAGCACTAATGACTTGCAGCAAAGCACATCCGTCTAATTAGAATGAGGACAAACTATGTCTTCATTTGGCTTACAAAAAGAACACTGACATATATCTTAAATTGTGGGTGGTCGGGGGGAGTGAGCATTGCATGTAGCCTTCTCTCATTAGAAGAGGGAGAGCGATTTGGAACGCAAACAGATTTGTCCCAATTTGACCTATGGGAGTTTTTGATCTACCAAGCTTAGCAAGCCATGCTCTTTTGCCACCACCCCTGCAATTTCCAGTCCCAGGCAGGCAGCAAGGAGGAAAGTTATGTTTCTTAGGGGAATAAGCCACCATATGTCGCTGATGGGATGTGAGATCAGGGCAATGGACCACAAATTGTGCAGCCTTGCCTTAACCAGAAAAAAAACCAATACTGTAATGGGGCCGTGCATCACAGCTGCCTGGGGTCTTCAAAGAAGCCAAGTCTGTCACCTTTGGCATGTGAGCATTCTGTTGCACTTGGGAAGGAAGAACGGCTAGTAGAAGCACCCTCTGCTAGACAGAGAAGCTCTCATAGCCCTCTGACTCTGTAGGAGCATTCAGGGCAGGCACAAGCTTAGAGAGACTCAAGGTGGCCTGATGGAGAAGGGCTAAGAGCAAACTTCCATCCATTCAGGAACTAGAATGGCCCTGTGATTAGGCGACTGGACTAAGGACAGCACACATGTTACATTTGCCAGAAGGTCTCCCACACAGGCTTAAATATTTTAGGTCCTAAACATTTGGGAATATCAGCTAAAATAGAAAAAAGCACCCTAGATATACATCTAGAGGGTCCATAGCAGGAATTCCCAAAATGTGGTCCGTAGACCACCAGTGGTTTGCAAGCTTCATTCGGGGGGGGGGGTGTCTTCTTTTCTGTCTTTTATCTGATACAAGTTAATGGGAGGCTAGAATCAAGAAGTTGGCCAGAGCCAATGTCAGCAGGGACAGCTTATTCTAGCTTTGTCCCAGCCCTCTCTGCTGAATTCTACAAGGGCCACACTGAGGAGGAGGAAACTGACAGGCAGTGCCACCCCCAGGAATGGTTGTAAGTGACAAGGCAAAGGAATGGCTGAGGGCAGGTTGAGACTGGTGGGGCAGTACCCGCCCACCCTCATGGAGCAGCTTCCACTGAAAGGAACCTCTTTGGCAGGGCTGACCCACCCATGAGGCAAGGTGAAGTAACTGCCTCAGGTGGCAGAACCCACAGGGGCAGCAGATCCCAGTGTAGATCTCTATTTCCCCCTCTTGTTCCTTCACTCGTCCCTTCTTCCTTGGCAGGGAGGGGGGCATCATTCTGTGATTTGTCTCAGGCACCAAATGTCAGGTCAGTCCTACTATTTGGACCCCTAACATTAGTAGAAATATACTGAGCAATTCTGCAGAATAACATTAGGAGCAAGCACCTTTCGTTAGACTGGGAGTCTGTGTTATGTGACTAGCATAGCTGTCAACTTTTCCCTTTTCTTGCAAGGAATCCTATTTGGAATAAGGGAATTTCCCTTTAAAAAAGGGAAACGTTGACAGCTATGGTGACTAGCCAACAAGCACAGCAGAAACTTTGGCATTAAGGGGAAACGCTCTTGGTGTTCAGTTTTCAAGTTGCCACTGCAGTGCATGAAGATATCCAGCAGGTGGCATTACTTGCACTCTAATATTGATTCCTATTGATTCTTTGCTGGTCAAAGGAGAGAGACCACAGCACTGCTGGTTTTCAACTGTTGGGAGGGGGAAACATATAAGGTTGCAAACATCAGCAGCCTGGAGCGTTTTCAGTAAAAAAGTAACAGTGCAATTCTATACATGTCTACTTATAAGTCCCATTGAGCACAAGGCAAGTAAATGTTGGATTGTAACCTAAATATCTATGATTGTGGACTTAATGTTTCCATCATATTTATTTGATCTTTGCATCCTGTTTACTTTATATAAAATAAATAATGATAACATCTTAAATATAAAACACTATTTTTCAGCCCACAAGCTACTTCTAGTGATATGTACAGGGAAAGATCTGGCAAATGTATTTCCAGGAGTTCATAAGCACAGAACTAAAAAAATTAAATATGTCTGAATGACCACAATGCACAGCTTAGAATCAATGTTTGAATTGTACAAAATCAGACAATGAAAGGACTGTTGGTACTAAATTCAATATACACAGATGAATCTGATTAAGTTTACAATAATACAGATTATAGACTTCAGGATAGCAGAGCTGTATAGGAAAACAGAAACAAACAAAATGACAGAGCTGTAGACATCTTCAGAAGTGCTGAAGACAGCCAGTCACTTTCCAAATATCATATTCACAAGCCTAGAATTAAAAAGGAAGGACTTCAACATAGTATGTATACACAATATATATTCAATGTGATCTTCAGGTGGAAGAACGTCTGCCTACAGTCATACAATTATAATATAATAATAATTGCATAAGCTAGGTAGTCCTAATCACTTAGAAAGTTTTTATATAGTTCTGATTGATTAGTACCACCCATATTTTCTATGAGAAACACCTGGAAAGAAGAATTTTTGTAATGGTAACTCTCCAATTACTGTACTGGTTAATATTTACTCACTTACTTACTTACTTACTTACTTACTTACAGTATAATGCCAAAATTGGCTTCTTGGTGGTTTCCAAAATATAAAAACTAGTTACACAAACAATCCCATTAAAACAACACAGCAGTTAAAACAGGAGGCTCAATTCAAGAGATCAAGGGAACACATGTAACAGGGGAACCTTCAAAAGCCAAGGGAATGCCCATACAGATGAGCCCTCTCGTATTTCAGCAGGGAGTGCAATTATTCCGCAATGACTGCATCTGTATAATTTCAAAGCATGTACAGTTTTAGCTAATTAAATGTAATTTGCTAATAGTGTCCTGAATTTGTAGGCACTTGAGCACCTCTGTCTATAAGATAATATAAACTGTATAGTCTTTTAAGCTAGGCTGATATAATAATTGATACATCAATAATAATTGATAAAAATAAACGGTGCCTTCCAAAGTGTGGTGCAACATTGTAACCATAGAATATCTCTATTACAGACAACTCAGAAACTCTCCCCCTTTACAAGTGAAATTTTGGATAGCTTTACTATACTGAAGATTGCTGCAACTGGATCTGCTTTTTAACCAGGGATTTCAACCTTCACTTCTCTCTGTCACTTGTCCTCACCAAGCACATGAAGAAAGCAAACCGTACTCTTCTATTGAAATGGACAGTGCTATCTAATAAATATCACTAACCCCAGAAATTAAGGTCTCTTCTGCACCTAGGTGTACAAAATGGAATGAGAATTAGGACAGTAAGCTTCAGGTCCCTGCAGCTTGATCTTGTCTATTGACTGAATTCCATTGATTGGGAATTGCCTAGGATTGCAACCTTGGCCATGTGATCCACAAGCCATTTAAGCCAAGATTCTCAGTTGCGTAAATGTTTTAACAGATTTCTGGGTTGTCACAAAGAAAATCTTCCGACTTTGCGGTGATGCTGCACTTCTTTCATGAATCTCTCCCTAATGAAAGATGTGCCAAAGGCAAACATATAATCCAGCCCTGTAAAGGCATTTTGCCCAGGCCACGGGGGCTGGAAAGAGAAGAGCCATATATTTCTTTGCAGAATACTTGGTGATATCCACCAAGTCAAGCAAGTCAATAAACAGGACAAATACCCAATTAATGAGTAACAAGTGCTGTTGATGACAGATATAAATTATCTATTGCATTCTGAAAAGTGATAACAGCATGGAAAATCACAGGTGCCCAAGAGGGAAAAATTAATATATTGGATCGTGAGTTTTATTTTCATACTGGTTTTTTTTTTTTCTAAAAAAACATTTACATAAACTATTTGTAATACCTGCCACTCCAATTCCTATGAGAAGCAGGCCTGGTGCACCAAGAAATAGGTGGGTTTCTTAAAAATAAAATGGAAAAAACAGAAGTAGCCTTGTTGGCTCATAGTTCCGTCATTGTGTTAAGTTAGAATGATTGTCCACATCCATCTTAAGGCAGTGACAAATGCAGTCTTCACCCATGCATGGCTCCAGCCATCAGCCAACTCTCTGCCTTCCTTGTTTGTTTACCATCTAGCCTGGTGAGGCCTTCTGAAGAACCCGAAAGCTTTCCACACTGCACACTATTTTGTAGCATTTTTATATTGCCCTAATGCAGATTCTGGGGTTTCCGTTTGGCAGAGAGTTGAAAACTTTTTGGATGTTTCTGGGTGATATTATTTCCTTGCAGTTCCTCGGTACGTGGTCACAGGTCAGTGGCACCAACTTGAAGAAAATATTGGGGTGGCAGGGCAGTCAAGGATGGTGACATGGAAGGGAGGTGGACAGGAAGGAAGAAGGGACAGCAGAAAAGAAACGTGACAGTAAGTGTGATTTTTTCCCCTGGATTTTTGTTTTTGTTTTGATTGTAAATCGCCTTTGGACTTTTTTGTGGAAAGTGATGTGTGAATTGAAGAATAAGCCTAAACCTTTAGAGACTGCCTTTCCTTCTAGCAGTAGCTGAGGCGTACATAGGGTGACTGCAGCCTTAACAAGGAGATGTATCAGTGCCCCCCCACCTCCCCCCAAAATCACATTACCACAGAGAAGGACAGCATGCATGTATGTCATACTCTCCATTTGTTTGACAGGTGATTTGGGTGGGGGCTGGGCAACCCATAGATACGCCTCCGTGTAGTAAATGGTAGCTTCTGTTTACTATACTATATTATACCACCCCACTCTCCAGAGCAATGCGAGGTTCCAGGCACCCATATCCAGGGTCCATGTTTCCTTTTGGAAAATGAGACACAGCAGAGATGGTGGTTCCTTTGTGATATATGGCTTATTTACACATATATACAACCCGAGCATGCAATGGAGGGATGCCTAGCATCCATACGTCAAAAGGTTCTGGCTTCTCCCATAGCCACACAGCAGCCTTGGACTTAAGCAGACCCCAAACCATTGCTTACTAATGCCATTGCTTAACTCCCAACTCCCTATACTAAGCTACTGCCCATATGACTTCTAACTCTCTCTTATTCTAAACCCCTGACTTTTATCTGCAGAACGAGGGAGGGGCCCATTCAATTGCCTTTTCATGCTTAGTTCTTTGATCCTGTGTGTTATCTTAATGGCTCATCCACAAGCCATCACCTCAAAAGGTGAAGTAGCCTGATTCAATTAGCTTCTAACACATGTTGATTCCCGGGGGTTAAAGAGGTGTCTCATGCACAGCCAAATCATGCACAGGGGTCTTGATTAGATTCTAACACATGGGAGTCTAACACAGTTTTAGTACACAAGACCTAATTAAATTCCAGCACCTATTGGTCCCAGGAATTTAGGGGATGCCTAGCACCCACAAACTCAGGGCAACATTGTAATGGTTTTGACATTTAAGGAAAACCAGTCGCCTTCTCTCAATATATCCTCCAAAAGGCACCTTCACTGGGATTATGCAATGGCTAATCGTATATAAATGTCATTGATTAATTGGTTAATCCGCTAAAAGATGAACTATTGAAGAGCTTAAACTAGTTGACAGACCTACTAAAACTATGGTTGTTGCTGCTGGTTGTTCTTATATTTCTTTTACCTGATGTGACACAGAGGGCATTTTTAGCATTAAAAGAAGCACATAAATAGTTAAAAGACACATACAGTTTATCTAAACCTAATCCACAAACCAGCCGAAACTGAAGTCACTGGGATTTAAATGTTATACTAGTTGTGCTGTGTTCACTAGGAATGTTACTCCTGGACAGAAGTGCTTCCCCCAAGGCAAGGCAACGCCAGCTGGAATCTGGTCCCTTGAATCTCACACTTGGGCGACACTTGGATCCGAGGGATGGGAAATTGTAGGTTTTGTAGGCGTGTCTTGCAGAGCCAGATCATCCGGCAGCTTCCTACTGGCTGGACAGCGGAGGCTGCGAGAGAGGAGGAGGCGCGGGAGGGGAGATACATCTTTTTCCTGTCGTATCTCTGCCAACCGCTCCATTGAAAATGTAATATTCTCTCTGTCGCCACCACCGTCTCAAGCTCCCGGGACCTCCTCGAAGCAGCCCAGCAGCAAGTGGGGGAACGAGTTCACCCCACGCTTTCTTTTCTGCGAGAGAAAAGTCCCTGGACGGGATTTGATTCCAATGGGCTAAAGGAGGCGTGGGATCCCTTCACTTCGGCCGGTCCCTCCTAAGGGAATACAGTAGAAAAGTGGATCTCGACAGAGACTCCATTAAAGCCTCAACCCGTTAGGAACCTCAACTGTTAGGAACCTCAACCCGTAGTAAATGCACTTTTGAATGAACTTTGAGAAAGGCACATTTCCTTCTCAAGATTTCTCCCAAGCCCTCAATATGTGTTATCACCATCAACATTTTATTTGTTTGTTTTATTTCGTAAAATAAACCAACAACCTTCGAAGCGGTTTACAGAACGGCAAAACAATAAAATCAATACAAATTTACAGCCGTACTTTAAACCATGCAAACGTCATAGGAATTATGTTTCTTCTTCATCATCAATAATTATAATAAATGTTGTTTAGCAACATATGTCGTTATTTAACAACAGCAACAACCATAAAATGTTGCTATTATTCTTAGTCTGAGAACTCGGACATTGCACAAAGCAAGCCACCGTGGTCAATGCAAAGCTGATCTCCGAAAGGCAAAAATTTGGGATTGCAGATGCCCACTTTGGTCAGGTGAGTGGTGGGATGGAAGTTACTCATCCGGAGCAAATCCCAGTAATGGCTTTTCAGAGTTGGCCTATTCACCTTAACCATCTCCGTCCAATTCCCTATCCAATTGATGTGATGGTGTGGAGGAGTCCCCCTGAAATCGATAGGTTTCCAGCTCCCGACCCGAAGTTCCCTTCGGACCGCATTATAAGAAGAGGCTAGGAGCTGCTGTCGAGGACCCTCGACGGAGCTGCGCTTCTACTGGGCAGCGAGCATCCCAGAATACCAGAACCGGGAGAGAAGTCCGAGGCGGCTGGACAAGCAATGCCCTGAGATGTGGTCGTGTTGGGCAACAGGTGAAGACTAGGAAACGGGCGATCTGGAGAACAGCAGACTTGAGCAGATCAAAAGGCAACTTTCGAGATCGGATCCGCACAGAAGGCCTGCGTCTCCATTGATGCTGTTAATTCCCAGCGGGCACACAAACTCTCTTCTGCATCTGAGTGAGGGGAGGTGTACGTGTTTCCTTGCTTTTAGAGACAAAACCCACCCTTTTTGAACTGCAGGTGTAACGGTTAATTGCGCTTGGGGAGAATGAGGGTTTTTTTTTGGTTGTTTTAAATCCAAATAAAATATTTTAATTAATGCTTCTGGGGCTACAGCTGTAAGAAAAGGATACTGGGGCAGAATCCGAGATTTGTTTGCAAGTACTGTAAATGATTGTCAGGAGACACCACTATCCTGGATACGCAACTTGGAAGTAAACTCCACTATGGGCACGAGTGCAAATTACATGGCACACACGCCATCGTGCAGCTAAGCCCTTTCCTGTTATGATGCGTGTCTTGTATTTGCTGCGGGGAAAACGTGCAAACACGCATCCGAAGAGCTGCAGTTCACGTAGCATTTTACACAGGTTAATTGGGTGTACAGTGATACCTCGGGTTAAGTACTTAATTTCTTCCGGAGGTCCGTCCTTAACCTGAAACTGTTCTTACCCTGAAGCACCACTTTAGCTAATGGGGCCTATTTCTGGGTTAGCGGAGTGTGTAACTTGAAGCATATGTAACCTGAAGCGTA
The DNA here is from genome assembly GCF_964252035.2 of Podarcis erhardii. Classification (NCBI taxonomy): domain Eukaryota; kingdom Metazoa; phylum Chordata; class Lepidosauria; order Squamata; family Lacertidae; genus Podarcis; species Podarcis erhardii. The sequence goes on from NC_138509.1 coordinate 39,654,975, forward strand.
TGTAACCCGAGGTACCACTGTATAGAATGGAGAACTAGCGTAGTGCCAACAAATCAGGATTTACTTCGTGGTCGTCTGAAAACAGGTTTTGACGCACAATCACACGGGTTCAGCTTTTTCCTTTCTTTCTGAAAAGGACCCTTTCACCATAAGAATCACTCTGGATTCCCCTTAAAAGTCATTTGCCAGGCTTCAAAATAATAGGGTTGAGGTACTATTTTGACAGATAAAAACACGAATTTAATAAGAAAGCTTCTTCAGAAACATTTCCCAACATTATTATACCACCTCGATTAAAAAGGGAAATTATCACTGAGAAGCAGTAGACAGCATTCTAATCCTGACTACATTCCCTTTAAATGAGTTGCAACTTATTTATGTCAGACTTACTTTCCGCAATGGATGTTATCATTAAAAAGAAGAAGAAGAAAAGTAGCGATACATATTGGAGCTGAAATCCTGAAAGCCCGGTAGAGCGCGTTTAGAATCGACGCATGGAGCTGTTTCTTCCTCGTTTTAAATAAGAAAAATCCCTATTTAATTTTTTGAAAACTCAACATAAATTTTGTGTCAGCCTTGCCAGCGTTTCAGGCACCTCGTAGGATTGGCGGCTGACTACTATCATGAATGATGTTCGGAAGGTTTTCTTGATCTTCGCCTTTCAAATGTTAAAAAATCAGGAATAGCCGAGGAAGGCACGATTCCTAGGCGGGTGCAGAAGGAGGTCATTTATGCCCGTCAAATCAAAGGCTCGGGCGAGCTGAGTGTTGGTCAGGGGCCAGTTTCCAAACCACCTTGCCAACCTCTCGGTCGCCTTAAAAAAGCAACTGTAAAGTCGGAAAGAGGGAAGGGGGAGGTGGGGGGGGGAGAGACAGGTCGGTGACAATAGTCCACGATGTGATCAATAAGGACAAAAGGTCTTCTTTTAAAGGCCTTTTGCTAGATAAGATTGATACAAATCAGAAGCGAGTCCAGGCAATAAAAGGAGGCGAGAGTCACGCACAGATAATCATCTACGCCGCGGATCTTAATAGAGCTAAAAGACTCGCGGGCCACACGCCTAAAGAGCCTTCCTTGCGGCTTATTCCACGCTTATTTATTGAGCTCCCAGTTGAGAAAACAGACAGGGAAACAAATTCTTGAGGGATAGGAAAAGATCAGCAAACGGCAAATTCAATCTCTCTTTCTCCTTTCAGCTCCTCTTCCGTTTAGACTCGGTTGGTTTACTGTAAAAAGCCCTGCTGGTTTGTGTTTTTTACGCAATGTTAGACCATCAAGGGATAGTTCCATTGTGAAAGTGACTTTGCCTGGTCGATTAAAAAAAAAAGTTCTTGCTGATCTGCACGATTACGAGAACATGAAATATGTACCTTTATATATATATATAAATATATATATATACTGCCGATTCCTTATAAATGAAAAGAGGAAGGGAGGGGACCCTTAAGCCTAACTAAACTCCCATTCAACGGGATTTATTTAGTCGTCGGAAAGATAAATCAGCGGGCAAATTTACAGCCATTTAAAGTACCTTGACTTTATAATAGAACCTTCATTTAATGTTGCTCTTTTTCTCCCCCGCAATCTTCTGATCTTTCTCCGCCGCGCGCCCTCCTCCCCCGCCCCGCCCCTTCCAGCACACACTTCCATGACGCGCATGCAAAGCGGGCAGACCGGAATGCCCGTCCATTGGCCAATAGCAGCGACCTCGGAAGAGAGCGCGACCAATCCGAGAGCTCGGCTGGCAGGTGCCTGCGAGGTTATCAGCGCATCTTGTCCCGACTCCGGGACTCCAAGCGCTCGAGTCCATTTCGCCGGGAGGGAAAACTCCTTGCTTTGGGAAGAACGAAATAAAAAAGCATTTATTTGACTTTTTTGGAAGGGGGGGAGGGGAGACGAAAAAAAAAGAGGAAAATATAAATATATACATATATATACTCCAGCACCAATTCCCGATCTCCGAGAGGACTTCCAAATTTGGGAGAATTCCCCCCACCCCCAAAAAAGTTATTTCCTAAAATTAAAAGCTTGCAAAGAAGAAAACTGAGCCGCCGAGATTGGCGTTGTCGTGGCTGGTTTTTCCACCGAGGCTTGGCGGCCGGCCCGCCTTCCTTCTCCCTCCCCTTCTGGGCCGGAGAACTTCCCGCCGGGAGTTGCTGCGGCTGAAGCCGCCCTCCAGCGAAGGACCCGCGGCCGCCGAGCGCTCCCGCCGCCGCTTAGGAGAACCGAAGCAAAACTTTGCAGCGGCCTTGCGGACGAATTCCCGCCCAAAACAGGAACGGAGGAGGAGGCGGCGGCGAAGTGTCTGGTTTCTGCGGCTCCCTGGGAGGCGGCGAGGCGGCGGACTCCTGCCCGGCCCTCGGGGCCGCCTTCCCCGCTCCCGCTCGGCCTCGCCCGCCCCTTGATGCCCGCCAATGTTAGCCGTGGGGCAGATGGAGGCTAACCGCCCGCCGGGCGCCTTCGTGCTGAGCAGCGCCCCGCTGGCGGCGCTGCACAACATGGCCGAGATGAAGACGTCGCTCTTCCCCTACGCCCTGCAGAGCCCGGCCGGCTTCAAGGCGCCCTCGCTGGGCGGACTCAACGCGCAGATCCCGCTGGGGACCCCGCACGGCATCAGCGACATCCTGGGCAGGCCCGTGGCCGCCGCCGCCGCCGCCGCCAGCAGCCTCCTCACGGGCCTGCCTCGCCTCAACGGGCTGGCCGGGGCCGCCGCGGCCGGGATGTACTTCAACCCGGCGGCCGTGTCCCGCTACCCGAAGCCCCTGGCCGAGCTGCCCGGCAGGCCGCCCATCTTCTGGCCCGGAGTCATGCAGGGGGCGCCCTGGAGGGACCCCCGGCTCGCCTGTCCCGGTAAGAAGGCGGCGCGGGGAGCCGGGGCTGGGGGGGGGGGGAGGAGGGGAGGATCTCTGCAGAAAAAGGAGATTCCTTTTAAACTTCCCCAATCCTGATAATTAGAGGTGCCAATGCTCGACCCATCAAGCCCTGCGATCATTAGGAGAGACCGGGTGGAACAGCACTCTGCACATGCTCGGAGGCGCCTCTTTTCTCTCTCTCGCTTCGCAAGTTGCACGGCTGGGCTCTGGGTGCAGGCAACAGGTGCTAGGGCGCATTCCCAGGAAAAGAGGCGAGCAAACAGGTCCAGATGGATTGGTTTGGTGAGCCCTAAGCGGATGGGCAGGGCGAGGTGTGCTGGGGGGGGGGCGCTCCTTCTTTTCTGCCCGAGCGGCTCCAGGGCTCGGGTCCCAGATAAAGAGGCAGCGAGTTTCACTTAGGGAGAGGGGGTGGCCCTTGGAAAGAGAGGGAGCCAGCGCCGTGATCTGCAACCTCAAAAAAGGACGCTTCCAGTTGGCTGGTGTTTTGATGTCTGGAAATGAAAGCGGCAAGGATCGGTTTCCCGAAGGCCAGCCGAAACTAGCCAGGTCGCCTTCGGGAAACTGAGGGAGCAGCTCGACGGTCTTGCGTGGCCCCGATCGCGCCTCCACAACGACCCGCCGGTTTTTGTTTTGTTTTAAACTCTCCCTTGACGTTGCATCTCCTGCAGGCTAGCTGGTGGCAAAGTTGTCCTGCTGGGCCCGAGCTCTGCGGCTGCTCTCGGGAAAGGGCGGGTTGGCTTTGCGGCGGCATTTCAGGTTGCTAGTCCGCGTGAGATCCGCCGAGGAAGTTTCTGCCCGGCGAGCACAAAAGGCTTTGGGGTCCAGGAGTTGTTGTTTTTCCTCGGCGCTTGACGGGGCTCTTTCTCTTCTCTCCCTCCGCTCCCTCGTCCCTCTCTCCAGCCCAGGCTGGGATGGTTTTGGACAAGGACGGCAAGAAGAAACACTCGCGGCCGACTTTCTCAGGGCAGCAAATCTTCGCTTTGGAGAAAACCTTCGAGCAAACCAAGTACTTGGCAGGACCCGAGAGAGCCCGCCTCGCCTACTCGCTGGGAATGACGGAAAGTCAAGTCAAGGTAAGGAGCCCTCCGTTGCCGGTCGCCTCGACGGTCAGCAGCATCTCGGGCTCCCGAGGCTCCGGTGGCAAAAAAACATATTTGCGGTGCAATGTTAAGCATGTCTGCTCAGAAGTGTGACCCTTTTTCCTTGGCACTTTTACTCCCAGGCAAGCAGGAATACAAACAAACCGTCCTATACTGTATTCAACTCTTTCCCCTCAGAATAAGTCCCTCAGAACTCAAAGTGGGTAGGCTTACTTCTGAGTAGGCACTTATAAGGTTGCACTGGGAAGAGTGCTGGCACGGAAGGGGAGCTGGTTTCGGAGGGACTAGCAGTCCCAGTCTGCGGCAAGCTTACTTAGAAGTAAATTCCTCCCAGTTCAGTAGGGCTTCACTCCCCAGCAAAGTGGCTGTGCCTCTATGCGCCTTCTCTTGGAGGTAAATAAATGAGTTCAAAATATGTGGGGTTAAGAACCGAAGTGCTAAGAAACAGCCCAAGTGCTAAGAAACAGCCCATGGCTATTAGCCTTGTCGAGCCCGCTAAAGCTTGTTCCATTTTTTCTAACCGCATGATGTCACACAGCTTTACTGTTTACTGTATCTGATAGATTTAGTGTCTTCCCTCTACCAAAATAAAAATCTTAATAATTCTAATTATTTTTAAAAGTCGTAATTATGATAAGCCCAAAGACAATGAATTTAAACCTTGTGGCTCCTTAGCCCTAAGCATGTTCGCTTACAAATAAACTGGCATCAGCCGATCTGCGTCCTCTTTAAGGGATCTTCTGGAGTTATTCCTAAGGTCAGAGAGATGAGCAAGCTGATCCCAAATATGGCAGGAAATGCCACTATTCAATCCGTTTTCTTCCTAGAAAGAATGTATAAGGTTTCACCGAAAATTAATTTATTAAGGTTGTGGATGGATTATAAAATGTGTTTGCAAGGGATTGGGGGGGGTGTATTCTGCCGTCTTGTTGTCCCCCCCCTTTAAAAAGGCAATACACTTTAAAACCATAAGTTGTTTTTAATGTAGAGTTGAAACAATATTTATAGCCAAGGCATTTCTTGTTCTTTAACACACACACACCCCTCTACTTTCCTCATCATTAGTTGAAATCTAATTTGATCATAATAGAGTGACTTTTGAATGAGAAACAGTGAACTCAGCCTGGCTTACTTCTGAGTAGACACGTGTAGGACTGCACTGCAAAATTGTTTAACATGGGGTGGATCATTCTTTGGTCAATGTGGGGGGGCTTACAAACTCATGATCTTATAAGTTTATGGAAAACGTGGGATTTTTGAAAAAGGTTATCAGCAGATAGTTTTCTGATTTTATCACAAGGAATTCTGCATTTGGATTGAGAGGCAATTTCAGTTTTTAAAAGTGCATTGCATTCAGTGGATCTTACTCTTTTAGGATTGTTATCTTCCCATCATGGCTTTCAATGGGGTACCAGTGTCTTATTTGAGCGGTTCATTTGTCAGCACTCAGTTTCCCATGAAATAACATCCTCAGATGCTGGTTTTCCTACTGTTCTCGAAGGCCAGTAATAAAACCTCAATATAACCAGACAAATGTCTCCTGTCAAGACCCCCCGTGCTTTTATGAGGCCTAAAAATTGGCTTTCTATACCATATTTCTGTACAGTTGAAGCCGGAACATGATGCACGTTTACTCCTCAGTGGGTTTTGCAGGATTTGATCTCCTTTCCCACAAGTAATATTCCCCCCCCCCTTTTCATGCAAAAGTGGCTAGATTTAAATGCCACTCAGAAATTTCTGGATTCAGGAGTCACACCTTCCTTGTTAAGGCTTGATTTGGCTTACATGAAAGTAAGCCTTTTGGGGGTTTGGTGTCATTTACATCCCAGTATGTACGAAGGGAATGAAATCAGCTGCCCTAACAGCACAATCCTCTGTACTAAGCAGTAAGTCCCATTGAGTTCAGTGGGGTTTGCTTCTAGATAAACAGGGTGGAGGCAGCCATTAAAGGACACTGAGCATTAACTTAGCTCAGAGCATGACTTAAAGAGAACCAGCTTGAAAGCCACCTGCCGCTGAAGTTGAGGTCTGGGCTGAGAAATCCAGGGGTGTGAATTAGGACTGGGGATGCTTTCGGGGCAGGGATCCAATAGGATGCAAAGTGATGGGATAGCATAAGATGCGGATGAGGACAGGATTCCGGAGATCTGTGTCTTTGGGAATGGTTAGCTACCAAGGTGGCTGGTGTTTGTGTGTGTGTGTGTGCCCTGGTTTAGCAGATGTGGATCATGAGCTTAGTGCGGGGCGTTGAACTGCATGCAGATAAAGAATATAGGATGGGTATAGATGCCTGCATGTGCCTTCCTTTGGCCAAGCCAGAACAGAGTCAAATGAAATTGCCTACATTCAGCCAATATTTATTTACAGGATTTTTTACCCTCTATTCCACCAAAAAACAAACAAACCCCCAACCCAAATCAATACTAAGTGGATTGCAACCCATAGGCTATCAAAAAGGCCGTGATGGAAAAGGAAAATAAGACTGAGTGGGAGTAGGGGGAAAGCAAGCTTCAGCACTAGTTCTGAGTTCCAAAGTTTGTACAGTTCTTTCTGGCAGGGAGAAAGGAAACACCGCTCCCTGCAGCTGCTCCTCTTCTGGCCGACAGATGGGGCCACCATGCTCTTCCCTTCCCCAATGCAAGTGGGTTGGGATTCTACGATTTTAGGAGTGAATGGGACATCTGGGTGGTCAAGGAGTTGCCCTCCAGGTTTCCTGGAAGTAAGCACCTAATGGGGCAGCATCCCTGTGAAAAGTCATCTGGGAGTGACAGGGTTTACTTCCAGGTAGACGTGGTTTGGCTTCCTTAGCAAGTACCGTACTTTGTTAGTAATTCTTCCCTGTTCCAATGTGTTTACTATCACAACATGTTTGGTTCATTTTGTTCAGCAAGCCCAGAGTACATTCTGAATAAGAAGGTGATGAGATGGTAGGATAAGGGCTTTGCAGAATTTCATCCCAAGCACATGAAGGTGGGAGGAAGCTCCATTTCAATGAAAATATCTTGTGTACACTCACATTATTTTGACAAGTAGTTTACATGAAACTTTAGGGCTTCCTTTTTGTAAAGCTCTGCGGATGAGCAACTGATTTATAGCCAAGGAGTGATTTCCCCAATAACCCTTCCTGCTTTGTCCAACCATGATTACTTAGAAGTCTCACTTACTTCAACGGTTATTATTAGTATTGGTATTACATTTATATCTCACTTTTCCTCCCAACAAGCCTGAGGTGGCCTATATGCTCCCCCTATTTTATCCTCAAGATAATTTTGTGAGGTAGATTAGGATGAGAAAGCGTGACTGGTCAAGTAGGGGATCTGAATCTTGGTCTCCCAGATCCCATAGGATTGTAGCCTTAATTATGTTTCTCTTCCCCCCTCCCTGCCAGGAAATCGCAATTCTTTTCTGCCACCCTGACCTACTCCCAGCCAAGGTTTCAGGTTAAAGTGGGGTTTGTAATTCGAGTTAAGTGACCATGTAAACACAAAGGATTCACCCTGTTTTGTATAAGCCAAGGGCAGTTACTCTTTGAGCATCAGCATGGCCCAAGTGGGGACCAGGACCTGTGCACTCTGAAGATTTATTTGATGGTGTTTATTTTCCACCTTTTCCTCTAAGGAGTCCCAAGCCCCAGCCCTTATGCTCATAGCTGTCAACGTTTCCTTTTTTTAAAAGGGAAATTCCCTTTTTCCGAATAGCATTCCTCGCAAGAAAAGGGAAAAGTTGACAGCTATGCCTATGCTTCTGCCCCTCTTCATTCAATCCCCACAACAATCCTGCGAGGCAGTGACTGGCCCAAGGTCGCCCAGTGAATTTAATGTCTGGTGGGGATTTTGAACCCTGGTCTCTCAGGTCCTAGCCCGATACTCTAACCACTGCGCAGCACTGCTTCTCGATAGGGTACCAGCGCGTGGTGGTCACCCCGATTGTTTCTCTTGCGGATCGGGGTTGGGTTGTTGTTGTTTTTAAACCTTTGTGACTTGCGCCCTGGAGAGACGCGTGACCAAAGATGTGCGTGTGTTTTTGTCTTCCCCTCTTTCTTTCTTTCTTTCTGTCTCTTTCTCTCCCTCTCCCTCTCCCTCTCTCCGGCTCCGCGTGGCAGGTGTGGTTCCAGAACCGGAGGACGAAGTGGCGGAAGCGGCATGCGGCCGAGATGGCGTCGGCCAAGAAGAAGCACGACTCGGAGACGGAGAAGCTGAAGGAGAGCTCGGAGAACGAGGACGACGACGAGTACAACAAGCCTCTCGACCCCAACTCGGACGACGAGAAGATCACGCGGCTCCTCAAGAAGCACAAGGCGGCGGCGGCAGCCGCCGCCGCCGCCGCCGCGGTGTCGTCGGGCCCGCTGGCCCTGCTCAGCCCCTGCAGCAACGCCTCGGAGCCGTCGTGACTGCGGCCGTGCCTTGCCTCGCCCTCGCCCGCCCGCCCGCCCCGCCGCCCCCTCTCGCCTGCCCGACCCTCCCGTCCTCTCCGGCCAAGCAGGGTAGCCGCCGACGCCGCCAGCCCCAGCCAGCCTCGGGACTGGCCGCCGCGACGTCTTGTACAGCCCGCCACGTATGGGGGGGAATAGCGTGTGTGTATATATATTTCGGACAGAATTAAGTTATGGGAACCAAGGAGCAGCGCCCCTTTGCTCTCCGACGGGGCGCACTCGCCAAACGCACAGCCGCGTCGCTCGCACAGGAAGGAAGGAAACCAAACACACACAAACCGCAAGAAAAGCTTTCCAACTTTTATGGGTAACTCGACCCTGGTTTATTTTCCATTTCCAACCCACCCACCCTCTTCCTCTTTTACCCCCATTCTGCATTTGGAAACAAAACAGCCGCCATGATGCCCAACCGACCCCTATTCCGATTAGCGTAAAAATGGAAACTGCTGAGAGCAAATGGACTTTGGGGGAAGGGGCAGCCAAATCATCTGACCTTAAAAGCAGGCGCCCCTGGAAAATGTAGCTCCATCCAAATAGAAAAAGACTTTGCTGCTCAGTTCAGCTGCGATCCTCAGCCTGCTTACTAGGAGGTAAGTCCCATTGAACTCAGTAGGGCTTACTTTTGAGTAAACGTTGTTATGCGGAGCGATTCTCTTCAACGGCAGTCCTAAACGCACTCATACGAGGGAGGAAGCCCCATTGAACTCAATAGGACTTTATTCCTCAGGATCCTGCTGTAATGGTTGCATGCAATTTTATGCAAACTGACTAGAGTAAGGGCCCCTGAATGGGATCTAGTTCTGAGCAACTTGTTTGGGATTGCACTGTTATTTTGGAGTTAATGTGTTTAGGATTGTGCTGCTAAAGTGCTTAGGATTGGGTTATCTCCTGATGCAGCTTTCTTATTTGACAGTCATCCCCCCTGGGGCTTAACTCTGCGTAAAAATGGCTAAGATTGGGTGGAGCTGTGCATGAAGAACAGGCATATTTCCTTTAAAGTAGGTTCCACAGAGTTCAGTGGGATTCATTCTGTAGTAACCATGCTTAGGGTGTCAGCCTTAGTTTTCAATGGAGCTTAGTAGTTCCCAGTCACATCCCTATCCTACACTTGGAAATACAGTTTCATTTTAAATCAGAGGAACTGACTGGGAAATAAATGAGCTTCTGATGGGGTGGAATTATTTGTACTCAGGACGGCTGCCTTTTTGTTGTTGTTAATACTTGCCACCCACAGCAACCCCCTTCTCCCCCTTCTGTGGTAGCTCTCCTGCTCCTAACAATCAAGATTTTGTTACTGTTTTGTATATGGGTCCCCGATTCCAACTCAGCCGCTTTGTATATAGGAAATTGCAGATTTTTTTGTGATGTATATTTCTAGTGTAAAAAAAAAAAGCGGTTTTCTCGCCTCTTTTGTTTTGGGGTTTGGATGCTTTCGTTTATCTTCCCTTTCCTTTGAATTTCTTTTTTTTCTTTTCTAAAGAGAATAAGGGAGAAAGAACTGCATTACTTGATTTTCGGTTGGCTCCAAACTCTTACAGTTGGAAAGACTTTGTATAAATCAATAAATTATTTAACAAGCTTCTCCTCTGGACAATTTCAGCCTTTGGGTGTGGTGCTATAACAACTTCCTTGGAGTTTTGTCTCTCTCTGTCCTCTTGTTTGGAACTAGTATATTCTTCACTTATTGTTTTATGAAGAGTTTTTTAAAAATCTGGTCAGTTTCTATGTATGTATTCTACACAAGCAGAACCATACTTGACTTAGTAAAGGGCACTACCCCATAACAGATGTCGGTTGCAAAAACTAGAATACTATTTCCATTCTTGGACTGGTTTGAATAGGTAACAAGGGTATTCAATTCAGAAGCAACTCCCACTGATTTTCAGTGGCACGTATTTCCAAGTCAGGCTGAGATACTGATTTATTTATCATTCACAGGAGTTTCACGATTGACTTCAGTGGGAACTGGATTGCATCCCAGGCACAGTTGTAATCTGCATGTTAAGTGGGGTTTGGTAGGCCTAAAAATATATAATAAAAATGCTTTTCTGGGAGCAAGATTGCAAAGGCATTGCTTTGCTATGGAAGGAAACATTTCCAGGCCAGAAAGGGACGGGTAATAATTTCAGGGCTAGCAACTTTTTCTACCAGGGCCTTTCACAGCTGTAGTGACAAGCAGAGATGCAGTCTCACTTCAGATGCTGGAAAAAGCTTTACCCACTGATAACAGCTTCAGTCTCTTAATTATCTGGTACAACAGGTGATGCTTCTATTGCACCATTCATATTTTTTCTTAAAGCCACAGTGTCTTAAGCCATTTGCTCTCGGAAGTATTGCCTGTCAGTGTGGTGCACTGGCTCAGAAGCTTCCTCTATGGAACTGTGTCACACAGCAACACAATCCATGTAGTGATTTCAGAGTGCCTGAGCTAGATTGCAGTAGATTATGCTCCCAAATCTGTATTGGCCTGCTGAAAAAAGCTTCCTCTGTTAAATATCTGTGTGTTTTGCAGCTGTTAAAGACATAGAAGCCATTAAAAAAGGTAGCCCCCCTCCACTTGGTTCTTTAAATCAAATTTGAATACCTAAATGTGGTTGGGGTTACCCAGCACCCCCCCCTTTGGTAGGGGGTGCACCGGTAGTAGGAAACAACTAAAATTGCAGGGATCTGCAAATAGCGGCTGAAGGAAAGGGCATTTGCAGAAATGACTTGTAGATTGCACCCAGTACTCTTTGATGGCACCTCAGCTTCTACTTTGCACAACTGCAGTTCACAAGTGAAACTTGCCATGCTGTAAAGGTTGCTGCCATTGGTTTCTCCAGCTAGTGTGCAAGGCCATGTGGAGAAAGTGTGCAGGTCTGTGGCAATCGTACAGTGCTTCCAGTCAAATGGAAAACACAAGCAAGTGACCAAAAGTGGTTGAAATGTGAATGTGAACTGCTCTTTTTGCAGTGCTTCCAGCCAGTTTTGATGCAGTTGCTTGTAAATGTAAAGGTCAATACAGTGGTACCTCGGGTTAAATACGCTTCAGGTTACATACGCTTCAGGTTACAGACTCCGCTAACCCAGAAATAGTACCTCGGGTTAAGAACTTTGCTTCAGGATGAGAACAAAAATTGTGCAGCCGTGGCGCGGCAGCAGCAGGAGGCCCCATTAGCTAAAGTGGTGGTTCAGGTTAAGAACAGTTTCAGGTTAAGAACAGGCCTCCGGAACGAATTAAGTACATAATCAGAGGTACCACTGTACTTTGTACAGGCGCACAAATAGCACAGGAGAAGCAAAGCTAAAAGATGGTTTAAGTCTGCATTCCTACGCTTACTTACTTGGGAGTAGGTTTCACTGAACTCAATGGGGCTTCTTCTCGAGCAGACATGCACAGGAGTATAGAACCTTTATGGAAAGATCCAGGGTCTCAGCTTGTTTAGAAAGGCCTGAAGTTGCTCTGAAGGGCAGGAAGAGGTTAGTCCTGCTTTGGCAACTCAGAAAATAAAGTTTGGCCTTTCATTGTGAATGAACCTAAGTTCCAAGTGAGCATATATAGAGCTGGAGTGTGAGGCTGGCAGGGCTGTCCATTCATTTATTTTAGGGAAGCAGGAATGGTCCAGAACCTCTTGAGCGTGTGATGCACAGTCTCAGTGATGGTGCCCACTAATAATAATCTAAATGCATAACAGCGTGATGCTCCTTTCCCCAATTCCCCAATTCTGTTGCCTGAGTTGGTCATCTCGCCCTTCCTGCAGAAAAAGGATGCAGAACAAGATATTTTGGCAAAGTCAAACCCTGCCCTTCAACATGTTCAAAACTGCAAATGCAAAAATGCAGCCTATTTTAAGAGTTATATTTTTATACCTCAGGATCGCTATAGTGTAATGTTATCAACCCAAGATGATCATCCGCTTTTTTCAAAGCAAGGAAATTTGTTCCTTTGGCCTATGTTTTGCAGACATAGGCACCTGTGAATATAATTTTACTTCGTTTTGGAAATTTTCATACTGCTGGGTAATCTTATTCTGATCGCTTACGAAAAAAGAATAAAAGAATTTAAAATAGACAGGCAAGCAAAAGTAAAAATACTCAAAAGTAGCATAAATCAGTCTGCAGGTTTGCGGAAATAAAAAGCTCTTTGCCTGGCACCCAAAAGCTTGTCAGGTACAGCTCTTTCCCAGTTGAATGTTTCTGGGGAAATAATTCCACATCAGGGGAGCCACCACTCAGAAGACCCTCTCTGTGGTAGTCACTCACCTCTGATAGTGGAGGCACCACAAAGACCAACCACTGAAGGCTTTAATATATCGGTAGGTGCATAAGATAGTACCTTGGTCCTAAGCTATGAAGGTCAAAAGCAGCATTTTGAACTGCTTGCAGTCTGAAACGTGGATCTTTCTCTGTGTGCTTGTCCCTCCCTTTAATGGCACCCCTACCAGTTGGTTGTGTTCTGCCCATCATAATAAGCAATAGTAATAATAATAATAATAATAATAATAATAATAATAGTTATTCTCAAGACTAGGCCAAGCCCAACAAAGTTCTCCTCCAAGCCAGCTACTCTGAGATGTCTATAACAGGGAAGGCTTTGCTGGAAGCCAGCCCAAAGTTTTCACTAAAAGGTGACAGTTTACCCTGAACACTCCTAGCTAAAATGTGGCCCTTAATTCTTTAGGAAAACGGAAGACTCCCCTCCCCTGCCTGCCCCTTTGTTCATGAGAGCCCTTTTGAGAATGGAGCCTCTGCATCCATTGAGTCTTTCTACAGCCAAGTTGTGAACCTCTTCAGGGTTGCAGGCATATAAATCAAGATTGCTTAACCCCAATGAGGCTTCCGTTAAGACCCTGTAACCAGCCTGTGATATATGAGAAGGAAGGGGACAGATAATGTATTTTCCTCCCTGTGCATATTTATGAGAGGTGCAGATTTCATCTGTGTTAGTGGCTATGAATATGGACTCAGGAAGTGGCCATTATCCTGGTTTCACTGACAAGGGTATGATTCTCTCGAAGTCAAACAGAGTCTCAGAGAAAAGGATCAGCCTCCCCGCTTAAGGTTTTATAAACAAGATGAATGCCCTCCAGAATATTCAAGTTATTTAACTGGAAGCTCTTTTGTAGCCCCAGAATTATAGAATAACTGATGGAACTTTGTGAAATAAATCAGCACCACACAGTGATCTGTGCATGGTGTGCTGGTCACGCATTTCCATTCCTCATGCCCTCAATTCAGATGTGAAACCTCACACTGGCTAGAATATAAATTTTGATTTAAAACTGGTTCTCTTTCACTTTCCATCCCACTTTCACAATCTTCAGAAGTGATGTGTTCCAGACTTCATGCACGTTTACCTAGGCGTAGATCCCGCTGCGCTGAACGGGAAGGGGCATAGCTCAGTGATACAACCTCATATTTTGCATTTAAAAGGTACCAGGTTAAATTTTCCAGCATCTCCAGGTTGAGGGGGGGGGATGACCCTGTCTGAAACTCTGACAACCTGCTGTCAGTCAGTGTAGTGTAGACATATCAAACTAGATGAACCAATGGACTGATTTTCCTGTGTTTCTATGCATAAGATGGAAGATGGAAGATGTTTTCATGTAAACTGCAAAAATGGATTGCATGTACAGTGGTACCTCGGGTTACATACGCTTCAGGTTACAGACTCCGCTAACCCAGAAATAGTACCTTGGGTTCAGAACTTTGCTTCAGGATGAGAACAGAAATCGTGCTCCGGCGGCGCGGCAGCAGCAGGAGGCCCCATTACGTAAAGTGGTGCTTCAGGTTAAGAACAGTTTCAGGTTAAGAACGGACCTCTGGAACAAATTAAGTACTGAACCCGAGGTACCACTGTAAAATTATTTTTAAAACACCGGATCCTAGAGCTGATTCCAGGAATGAGAGCTCAATCCTACAAAGACGTTGCGCCCCTGACCAGAAAATCCTTTCAACCCAAATGTCTCCAAACTGATCGTGGACGCTGGCTTGCTCCCCTGATGAACTGGGAACTGATGAAGTGGGAAATGCAGTCTGCACATGCTAAGAAACACTTTTATATCACCCTATGCACAGTACTGAGACCTTGCATTAACAATATATAGTCCTAGGGTCCCAAAGCACTGACAAAACTGGGTAACCTACAACATGAGAAAGACATTCCGATTTGGTTCCTAGGGTTGTTAGTAGTCCAGTGACAGGAGCTAGTACAAAAAACGCTTAACACTGAAGTAAGACTATTGACTTCAGCAGCAAGAATGCAACAGAAACTTGTTGAATCAAGTTGTGGAATGCACCTTGAGGGTGCTAAACCTAAATACTCTTACACACACCTGTATACAAATTAAATCTATGTACACAACCACTGACTTGCCTAAATGTGCTTATAGTGGGAACTTTCTTGTGAGTCCTCTTTAACTTAAATGGAGCTGGCAATTGCAAGCATCTGGTTCCCCTGCCCATCCAAAAGGAGAAATATATATTGGAAGAACTACATATCCTTTGGAAGAGGGAGAGACGTCCACAGCTTTGGTTGCTGGAAATTAGACACTTGGTCAAAGCAGGGAACCAGACGACAGCCTGCAGTTTAGAACTCTGAATTGGATTTTGCTAAAATAAGATCTAAGGATCTCTTCCCTATGATGTTTCTGTAGTTACCTCCAAAGGCCTGGGAGCCGCTGCCCCTTCTGGAAAAGCCATGCTATTGGCGTTGGAGGCGAGCGAAAGGATTCCCCTACACCCAGGGCCAATGAGCGGGGGGGGGGGGGGGTTGGCGAGTCTAGATCGGAGTTTGTCTCTTCCCTTCCCCTCCCAGCACAGTTGGAACAGGCCAACCGAGGCACACGGCTCAAATGGGTTGTTCCAAGTGGGGGAATGGGGGGGGGGGAGAGGGAATGGAACGGTGGGAAGCAAAACAAAAAACAAAAACAAAAAATCCACAAAAAACTCACCCGGACTCTAAAGCCTCAACCGGTTGCCCGGAGAGGATCGGTCGATCCTCGGCTTGCCTACGGTGCAGGGAGGGGCACTTTAGCTAGTCTGCCCTAAGCGAAGGATGCTTCCCGCTCCGAAACAGGACCACCCCCTTTTACGGTCCTGCTGTTAAAGCAGAAGGGAGGGACCCTAACTGAATGGTAGACTAGAGACCACGCTTTTTGCCTGCGCAAGGTCCCAGGGCCAACTCAGCACCTGAGATCTCCTCTGCAAAAGGGCTCAGGTGGCAGGTGAGGGGATGGGATGGGGGAAAGAGACCCTGCCGGACAAATGGTGTAATAAGGCACGTGAAAATGCTCTGGCACGGAAAAGCCGTGATGGTGGGGAAGCTGCACCTGTTGAATGACTGCTGTGCCAGAAAACTTTTTTTTTTTAAATGAAGGCAATGGGATTGCAATGTTTATTTAAAACATTTATACCTCATCTTTCAGTTTGCCAGGATGGCTTCTAATAGCACAAGACACAGTATTAGAACATCTATTTTTAAAACACGCAAAATAGAATGCAACTAAGGGGATTTACAATCACTTTTTTCCAATTTCTTTTTTTTTTTAATTAAAGATTTTCTTGATTTACAAAAGTGTTTGCAATGAACTCTCGCAGCCCACAGCAGCCTAGTAGGGCCGTCCACTCAGCTCCTTCCAAGGAAAAGCCACTTCTGCCCGGGATTGCTGCATACACACGATACCTTTAAAGCACATTCGAAACACAGCCTCACCCGCAAAGAATTCTGGGTACTGTAGTTCGCCTTTCTTAGAGTTACAGATCCCAGCAGCCCTTTACAAACTACAGCGCCCAGGGTTCTTTGGGAGGGAATAAGGGGGGCTTGAAATGCACAGCGTGTTCGCAGCCAGCGTTTGCAGCTGGTAGTTCATGTTTTTAAACGGGCGTGTAATTTAGGCGTTCGAAGCAAACCCTTAAAACCGGAGCTGCCAGACGAAGGAGGTGGATGTGAATTGGCTGCTCTCTGGCAGGTTCCCGGGCTGCACAGAATTCTTCGGCAGTCGTCCATTTTCTTCAGCTACAGGACGCGCGAGCCAACTCCAGAATTACTTATTAGATTCAAGAGCCACAGAATAAGACAGGTGAGTCTGATCTATATCATCCCTTTTCCTGAGCAAACCAAAACGTGGCGGGCAGCCTGTCCAGTTATGGAGGCTGGTTTGGGACGAACTAATTCATGAGTTTTGAACGACAGTGATCTGCACCCAATGTCTCGTACTGAGCAATATCGCACTTAAAAAGCAGAAAATAAGACTCTAGGGAGGATAGCGACTGGCCGCCTCCTCCTCAATGTATCCAGGCTGCAATCCTGGGAGCAGGCCCCAATGAATTCAGCAAGGCTTGCTTCCCATTAGACGTGATTAGCATTGCGCTGGTGCTTTAGGAAGTCTCTGACTGAAGTGGAAATTAATGCCAGTATCGCAGCCTTACAGTGCAAGCCTAAATGGCTACTCAGTAGTAAACCCTGCTGAGTTCAGTGAGATTCACTCCCAGGTAAGGAAATATAGGGTTGCAGTCTTAATTCCAGTTCAAATCAACGGATACCCTTGTGACTTTTGCATATCTGTCTGATAAATCTCCGGTAAATCCGGATCACAATTCGGAATCCTATTTTAACACACTTGACTGCACGCGTTCTAGAAGGGCATGGGGCTGAGTTCCTACCAAATGGGAAAGGCTCAGGGTATTAAGATCTTGAACGGCGACCGGAAATGTACTTACTCGTGAGTAAGTTTCATGGATCTAATTATTAACCGGGATCCGCGGTCGGATTCCGCCTATGCATTACGTGGACTTGTGTTCCACTAAACTGAGTGGAACTTTCTCCCAAATAAGGGTGTATAGAATCGCAGCCTTTTTTCCCCATTGCATTTGGGAAAGAGAAAGAGACATCTTTACGTTCACACGTAATGCGAGGTCTCTTTGAACTGCTTCTTGAGTCTTGGATGCTCCGGATTGAACAGTTCCTTTTCGCTCTCCTCCCCTGACGAGCCTAAATGCAGCTGCTTTATGTTTCACCAGCTCCTAGCCGGCAAGTTCGCAGGAGAAGGGCTGCTCTTTCCTAGCCTGAATTGCATAAGCGGCGGTTTTAATGAAAGAGACATAGAAAACTTTGCGCGAGGGTATATTAAAAAATTTCCTACCCACACACCTTTTGGAAAACAACTGACCTTGGAAATCAAATATGCCTGGTTTACACTGGGCTTACTCTGATTAACAGATGGTTCGCACGTACACGGACTCTCGTTGATTCCGCCGCCTGTGATTACTTTCAGCTGAATGTGGAAACTGACATGGAGCGCAGTATGGGCTAGATCCGGAGTCAGTCAGTTTGAACTCCGCTTCTGTTGAAATCAATGGAAGCCTTAACTCCCAGTTAGCTGGATTCAGTAGGACTGACTTCTGAGTAGACACGGTTAGGTTTGCAGCCTGCATTGAGCTGAACTCGGGTCCCACTGAAATATATTGGGAAACATTAGTCTGCCACAGATTTCAACGGGATTACTTTGGATCCAACCTCGATATGTGCGAGTTTACTTAGGGTGCAAATGTTTTCAGTGGTCTTTCGCCCCTAGCAAATCAAGGATTTAGACTTCGCATATTAATTAATACCGCTTGCTTCTCCCACCCCTTGATTGAAGGGAAGATGGAGCGACTTACGAAATTTTGTGTGTGTGTTGGCTTAGCCCCAGCTCTTATAAAAGTGTGAACTCCTTACTCGGGCGAAATCCCACGTAGATCCATAGTTAGCCTCCCGCTCCCCTCCCGCCCTAAACGGTTCCGGAATAACAGAGGGGAAAGGGGAAGAGGGCGGTGGATTTATGAGGATGTTTTACGTTCTCCAGATGAACAGATCACGTAGGAAAAAGGGGGGAAAAAACGAGTGAGAGGTTGCTCTTGAATATGTTCCGTTTTTGTTGTTGTTGTTTTTTAAGTTTATCTGCATTTGTTTTAAAAACGCGTGCCTCCGTCTGCTCGTGTGCAGCTAGTTTTCTAGGACCAGGAGCAGAGCGAAGTTCGTTTTGGATGGGAACGAGGCTCAGCTCAGAAGAGTGGCCAAATCACACTTGTTGGCGCGCCTAGTGATGCGATCTGTGCGGTGGGGAGGGGAGGGGCGGGAATCAATGGGCTGACCCTGATGTAAATTACTCAGTTACCTCTTGACACCCCACCCGCTGGTTTAACCGTTTGGAGGCATCCCACAAAAGAAGCACAATCGTGCCTTTTCCTCGCCGAGAGCCAGGATTGGGTCCTCTTAGGTGACGTTCCTCCTCCATCTGCTCCTCCCTTTGAGAGTTTCAACCCAGTTCCCTTAATTATAAAGACAGAGAAATGCTAGAACTCTTGCAGGAGCCTTCTCAGGACCCAGAGTTAAAAAAAAGAGAGACTTTTCCCTGGGATTCGACTCGACCTTCCTCAACGTCAGAAAATGTCCGCGATTTAATTGGTTGGAAGGGTTGGCCCCAATATCTTCCCAGAGAACTCGCTACCCTCTGCCCAGCTGACTTGGCCCGAAGTCCAGGCGGCCGTGTATTGGGACCTGCAATCAGTTTTGCAGATGCAGCACGACGGGGTTTATCGATCCAGCCCCGTATTGCGGTTGTTGGCGGACTTGGTTCGCTTATTCCATTTATAGACTATCATTTCCTTCAAGGAGCTCAAGGTGGTGTAGCGCAGGGTTCTCACCCCTCCCCTGCCAATTTTATATTCACAATAACCCCGTGAGGTAGGCTAGGCTGTAAGATAGTGACTGGCCCAAGGTCGTCCACTGAGCATCATCCCCAAGTGGAGATTTGAACCCTGGTCTCCTAGGTCCAGCACTCTAACCATCACACCACACTGGCTCTCAACAGACTATGCAAGGGCTGAGAATTAGTGTGTGTGTGTGTGTGTGTGTGTGTATATGCATCCCAACGAAGATCAAAGCAAGCTTCCCGCAGGCTTCAGATGACTCAACCAGCTGCTTTCTAGACACGTGGTCGTGCAAGAAAGAACCCAGGCACTTGATCTTATGATGCTCCGGTGCCCCTAATTTAAGTGGGAGCCGCTTGGGAATGGGAAAGGGAAAGGGTTTTCTGCCGAGAAGAGGATGATCTTAGAGATGGAGACTCTGCAGGTGCCCAGGAATTCCGCAGGATCCTCCTTATGACACGTAGAGATCTCACCCATTTTCTAAAAGAAGCGTTGTCCTGTATCCCGTTCCTAAAGCTGGGGCGGGGGAGCAGCGAGGAGGGACCATGATTAAAATTGGCTTCTTCCTGAAACCTCTTAAAAGGACTGCCAGCTCTCCAAGCAACTTTTTTGCAGCACCTGCTAGGGATGTGTTCTCAGTAGGACGGACGGTGGGAATAACTCCCCAATCAGAGATGCAGCTTTAAATAGCTCCCCTGCTCCCAGGGCATTTAATATGGGCATGATCTTGATGGGATAGCCCAAGCCCCTTAACTAAATGCTTATTAGGGATGCGGTTTGTTTGTTTTTGTTTTGCTCTTCTCTCTCCCGAGGACCTTACCGCCTCGACTGAGAAGTCTTATCCTGTTCCAAGTTACTTCCGCGTAAAGGATTGCGCTGCGCTCCCGACCCGTACTTAGGTCGACACCTTTCATAGGAGCCAACCACGAAGCCCCCACAATAAAATATTTGAGGCCCCCCCCAAACTTGATAGGTATTCCCTTTCAAAAGCTGTGGTACTGTGTCATGTGATAGAGTATGCGGTGCGAGGCTTATCTGAGCCCCCACAATATTTTATTCAAGTTGGCACCCCAGACACCTTGTTTACCACGGCTTCGAAGCTGGCGAAGGCGTGCTCCGTTGATGAACATCACTAGGGCCTGCTGCCAGAGTTGAAACTGGTTTACTCGGGAGTAAGCTTCATTGAGTTCCCTGGAATTTGCGTCTAGATAAGTATTGCGCCTTATTTCCGTGCGTTTGGGTGTGAGAACAGCCTCCTCCAATGGGGTGTCCTCTAGACGTTTTGGGCTGCTCTCCTGACCACTGGACAGGCTGGCTGGGGAGTTTTAGTCGAAAATATCCGATGGGTAGATTTTGTTTACACCAACAAAAAAGAAATCTATGGATAAACATTGGAAATAACTGCTTCCGTTTTCTCTTGGCCCCAAACAAGGTCCCTCCCGTAATACCTCGCTGAACCTAATCTCTCTGGAAGATTTAAGTTTAGCCGGACAATCCGGTCTTGGCCCTGGAGCCCGCGGGGCGATGACCTGTGATCAGGGTATGTCTGAGCATGTACAGAAGCCCAGTCTCTCCCCTCGGCCATCGACACCCTTGGCGTTGGAGGTTGAGAGAGAGAGAGAGAGAGAGAGAGAGAGAGAGAGAGAGAGACACGCTTGGACCCCAGACGTTTGGAAATGCAGCTTTGCGCTCTCCCCGCTTTTCCTGAACCATTTCTCTTGCAATAGCAACGCCGATAGGAAGAGAGGCAAAACCCCAAGAGACACGCAGCCGTCTTCACCATGATCAGTTTTATTGCTTGAGAACCAGAATGCTCATTTCAAAGTGAACAGGCAAACATTACAAACTTTCTCCCAATCCCCGCGTAGCTTCTCTCCTCCAGCCTTACACGGGTCTGTACGGATACCAGATTTGGGGGGTGAGGGGAGAGCGTGTGCGCATCAGTGACAGTACCCAGCGATGGGGAGGTTACTCTGATTTTATCGGGGAGGGTTCCTCCTCCTCCCTTGCTACGCGTGGGATTGATTTACACAGCCCCGTCCCCAAGGCAGCCTCCCGCAGCTCCTGCCATTGCCCGGTTCCTGAACTCGGTAGTGTTCTAAATTAAATCAATAAAGCCCTCCGCTTGTGTTTCATCAACAGGCTCGCTAATCGCCTTTTAATGCTTTATGGGGAGAGGTGTGAGCCGAGAGAAATTGGGGGGGGGGTGCTGGGAAGAGCTCCAATTAGAGTGAAGATTTACAGACTCCTTGCCCCCCCATCTCTCTCCTCCCCCCCAATTTTTCCCCCTCCCTTAGCCATACTCAAAAATTGCTACCTGCCTCGGGGCTGAACTGCCTTTTTTGGAACCTTCTTCCTATCTTCAGCTAGAATACTTGGCACCAGAATTTGCTGCATAAATATGTGACTACAGTTGGCAGATGATGAGTGAGGTTTCTGGCTCTCTTCATATATAAGTACTGTATATATACACACACACACACTGGTGAAAGAAGCCCTTTGGCTGGGCTGGCAACTGGGGGAAGCCTGGCAATGGGCTCCATGGGGGTGGCAGGTGTCCCAAAGGAAGCCTCCAGGCTCCACCCCAAATCCCATGGTCTGCAACTCTGAGTAAGTAGGCGTAGGGCTGCTTTAAGGCCTACTCACACTTACTTCCAAGTAAACACACTCAGGATTAGGGTATTAAGTCTACTTTCAGATCAAAGTAAATGTGTTTCAGGATTGGGTATCAGTGGGGAGAGATACATTTTTTTCCTCCACCTGGATCCTAACAACACACCATTGTTTTTGGAAGTTAAAACCTACTTGGGGAAAACCCAGTGGGATTTACTGCCCCTTGACTAGTCTGGGCTGGTGGTGGGGAGGAGGAGGAGGAAAGGCTATTTTGTAGCAGGAAAGACAAACGGTTTGTAATTATAAATTATTATTTCTATATCTGTGTATATATATCTCTATACACACTCACATACAAATATATAAATATATACACTTATAGAAAGCAGCTGCTGTTGTGTGATTCAAAAAACCATGGAACATGGCAGTATAGTAAATAACATGAGAAAACAAAACAAAAAAGTCTATAAAAATGACCAGGACAGAACAAAAAAACCCACCCTGCAACCCTCCCCCCCACTTCAAAAAATCACAGGGACCATAAATCTTGGTTAACATACAATAATAACACACCAGGACTTCTATACAAGGCAAATGTACAAAATCCCAACCTTGCTTGAAGCTAGAGAAGGGTGATGAAATTGTTTGTTTCTAAATGTTGAATATTATATATATTATATATAATTTCACATTGACAGACTTTTAAAAAAGAAGGAAGCAGAGTGAAGTCTAAAACACAGTACATCGCGGCAAACTAGGTTTTTGTTTTTGTTTTGGCAACCAGATTGTGGCATAATATATGCATCTCCATATAAAAATAAAAAAACAAAACAAAATCCACAATTGATATCACAGGAATATTTACGAGAGGGTGAGGTATGAGAGAGGTTTCTCTCTCTTTTTTTACTTGGGGCTCTAAAGCCCAGACTCCAAAGAAAATAGTGTATGATCAACAGCCTAAAATAAAATAATAACCATAACATTAAAAACAATAACGTGGCACGCTGGACTCCGGAGGATGAATAGAGCTGTCACGGTATAAGCGATGGGATGCATCTCAAGTCCTTCCTCTTCCTCCTCACTACAAGGAGCTTTCTCGAAAGATCTTCTCATTTCGGAGGCATCTTTTCCCTGTTTGCAGAATTGATTGGCAGCTGATTTTTTTTTCTATTTACTTTAACAGACTAAAAATTAAACAAGCAAATAAAATAAAAAAGGCCCCACCAAAAAATATGGGGGCCGGAAGGGAATAAATAATAATATTTTTTTTTTAAAAAAAAACCGCGAAAGCAAAGAGGGGAGAGAGGAAGGAGGTAAGGAAAAAAATCTAATGTGATATTTACCACCACTACATCACTGCACGACACAACACTTGTGCACATTGGCAATAGGTTTACCTGCCCCCGCGGCTATTCGGAAGGACAGGAACACGGGCTGGAAGGAGGGAGAGAAAAAAGAGGTTAGAAGGTGGAGCCCAAGCAGTCATCGACGCCGCCTCCCGCCTCCCCGCGCCCCAAGCCAAGCAATAGGGCCTCCGTCGTCGCAGGCACCCCGGCTTCCTCCTCCCCGATTCCCTCCCGCTTTGCTTCTCATGGGGAACACCGGCTGGGTCATCCTCCGCCTCCTGGAAGAGCCACGCGCGTCTTCCTTGGGCCCGCCCCGAGCTCGTGCGTCTTTTCCCGGGGAGTAACCGCAGTGCCTTACGCGAGCCAAAGCAAAAGTTGACGCCTGTTTGAAGCCGCGGGCTCCAGGCATCCGCAGCGAATCTCGGTGCAGTCGAAATCAAGCAGCCCGTCCCGTCGAACGCAGGCTTACTTTAGAGTAGGATCGGGTGGCTCTTTCGGAGCGAGCGCCCCGTTACCGGGCTGACCTGCAGTCCCCGACTTTTAACCAGGTTTACTCAGGTCCATTGATTTCCATAGGACTTACTTTCAGGTATCTATGTAAAACTGGGGCGGCGCCAGCGGTCCCCCTCTCCCGCCAAGAACCTCATTTTTACATTGGATGGCAAACTAAATATCCTCTTTCTGGGTAGCTAAAAAACTTAGGTCCTTCTATATATATACAAATATCAGTTTAAACACAGGGATGGAGTTCCTTGCCCAAAGGGGGCGATTCTTACACTCTGGGATATCTAGGCTGCCCTCCTACACGAACCCGAGTTCAGTGCGTTACCTCGGAGTAAGTGCCTCTGAACGCATTGGCGCCTCCTTCTGCGTAGGATTGCGCTAGTGCAGGTCTCGCTAGCTGGATTCGAGGAAACGCGTCTTTTAAAACCGCATGCTTAAGTAGCCATTAATGGACGTGTATGTCGAGAAGCGAGATCCACCCAGGGAAAAGGGAAATCAGGCCTCAAGCCTCCTCCTGCTCTTTCTGTTTCTGAACGCACAGCCCACTCCTACGAAACCGAAGCGGCGTGGCTTTCGGATCCCTGACTCTGGCACCAGGGAAGCGAAGCCTCACCGTTTGCTCGGAGCGCGCTTCCAAGGGCGCGTCAGGCTGCTTTTACGCACCTTTGGAGTCGGAAACTATCCGCTCTGCCGCAACGCGATCAGGCGGACTGACTGCTAGGGATCGGGCGTTGAGGGCTCGGGGTACTTGCTAACCTGCTGGTAGCGGTAGGTCCTCATTTTCGGATTTTAAAAGTGTGTCTAAGCGGGGAAGTTTATTTCAATAGTTTTCATACCCGGATCAGAAAATAAAAACGCAAGTCTTTCAGATCCGGGGTCCCCTTAACGCCAGGACACTGAACTTCACGCTCTTGATCTTGCCCCTCCCCTTTGAATCTCAACTCGCCCCAAGGCACAGAAAACTCTGAAAAACGGACGCCTGTCGCCGCGCTCTACTTCCTACACGTGGGTTTTAACTTCTGATCGTTTGGTAGCGCCTTCCAGGCTCCCCAGCTCCCGTTTTCTAACCCGATCCTACGCACGTTTGCTGGGAAAAAACTAGCCCAATATGGATCCATAGGACTCCTTCCGAGCAAGAGGGCATCTCTCCTGCAAAAAGCCCCCGCCGCCCCACCCACGCCCCCTTGGCCCGCCACAGACACGCGTTCATGCAGCTGTCAGGATGGGACGCGCTTACCTTGTGGTCCCCCATGCAGACATTTGGTCCAATATGGTCGTACACCACTTGCTTCTCATCGTTTTCTGACTAGGGTAAAAACATAAAAAGAAGCCCATAGTTCGGAGATGCTTTGCACAGAGAATGCAAAGTCGCAGGTATGTAAATGCACACAGCAGGGGGGGAGGGAGCAGCTACATACATCGACATCCGGGAATAAGGGCCGTTAAAATCAATAGATCTCACTGACAAGGAAATGTATTCAGAGTCCCTGTACCGTTGCGCCCCCCACCTTAAATGTTACAGTACTTCTTTAGGCACAGATGGGGAAAGCCAGCTGGGTGAATGCCAACTTCACATATATGCAAAGAATTGCAAGATCTGCTCCCAGGCATTATTAACTCACAACACATGCCTGTCTAGGAACACAATAACTCTTACCCTACTTAGGCAACAGGCCTAGACCCACTTACTCACGAGTAAACCTCACAGAATTGGCTGTGACTTAGTTCTCAGTAGACACATGGGATTGCACTGTTAAATCTTGAAATGTGAGTAAACTGCATTTGGAAAAATTTCAAAATGCAGCCACTGTAATTCTGACGACTTTAGCCAGAAAGGTCTCCTTTTATTAGATGGTCATTGCACTGCAAGCAATTCCTACTTTCTCATTCCGTATCCCTGTTGTTGTGCTACTAATATATAGCCAAAGCCCAGCACATTTAAATGCCGCTTATTTCAAGTGAGGACAATGAACGTAAGTTAACTCCCGTTAAAAAACAGGCTTTAAAAATGCTCAGCTTTGGCTTTATCAGGTCAGTAGTCAGAAACAAACCTTCAAGGATGCAGCCGCCAATAGTGCTCTAGAAGGGGTGTTAGCGGATTGGAAGCTGTTCCTCAATTGCTACTGTGGGTCCAAATATTAAGAACTTCTTTCAGTACCAACCTGCTCAAAGAGAGCCAGGCAACCATCATATGTGTTCAGTCTTTAGAGGGACATCATGTATTGAGTGGATGAAAAGTGAGGGCCTACTTTGTGATAGCACCCTGACTGTGGAATACGCCCCAGAGGAAGGTAAGCCTAGTGTCGACACTGTACTCTTTTCAGTGCCAAGTTAAAACCAGGCACTTTAGATTATTATATCTTTACTTGTTTGTTCTTTTTATTGTAGCTTTGTTTCTTTTATCGTGGCTTTGTCTTCACAATGGGTTTTTTATTTTGTTTTGATAATTTTAAAGTTTGTTTGCTTGCTGCCCTGAAGTCTTTTTTGAACAAAGAATAGTATGTATGTTTGTGTGTATATAAAAACAAACTTTCTGGTTTACACCGGCCAATTACTTAACCAGTTAAATTTTTTTTTTAAAAAAAATTCCTGTATTTTGATGCAGGGTACTCTGCTTCTGCATTAATGAAGACTGGTTTCTCTTAGCTAGCTACCGAAGGCTGTAATCTGACATACAACCAGTGGGATTCCCTACAGCAGGAACGGTGAACCTGTGGCCTTCCAGGTGTTGTTGGACTCCAATTCCTATCAGCTTCAGTCAATGTGATTATTAGATGATGGAAGTTGTAGTCCGGCAACAGTTTCCTCCATTCCTGTACCGTAATCTTTGGGTTGTAAGGCTGAAATCCTTACCTGCTTTCCTGGGAATAAACCCCATTGAACTTAATGGGACTTAGTTCTGAGCAGGCACGGGCAGACTCATGCTATAACTCATAGACACCCCAGTTCCTAACCACATTTATGGGGCAGGAAATCACAACTAAACTAAATGCAACTTCTAGGCCGGTTTTAAATTGGGGGTGTTCTACACAACACTTCAGTCGACATCCTTAGGCTACTCCCAAGTTGAAGGTACTTGTCAGTCTTCACAGTTCTTAAACTCCTATTTTTCAAATCCACAATTAAATGCCTTAATCGATTAGGGGCACTGATAAAGTGATTAATGCTTTCAGCTCTAATCCTATTACCAGATTTGGTATCAACCCTGTTTAGATCTAATTAGGGTCTTCTGTTGCACAGAATTGAAAACACTGGGAAAAGGAAATGGATTTTAAACCACCCCCACCCTACATGTGGTCTTTTATGAAATATATTTTCCCCTCCATCAGATATATATCAATAGTAAACATAGTATGTTTGGGATTCCCTATGATTTCAGTGGAGCTGGCTTTCAACCAGATCTACTTAAGAATGAAAGCTGGAAACATCTGAATCAATGGGAGTCTTGCTATTTATTTAAATGGATTTTTGGATTTTTACATAAAAAACCGCCTCTCAAAATGAGAGGTGAATGAACAATATCCCCACCGCTTGATTTATTTCCACTCTGTTCTTCCCTGGCACTTTATTCCCTTTATCCTCCTCTCTTCAAACAAATAATGAAATCGACACAGCTTTTGCTACTGCATCGACTATTACATCGACCAACGCTGACCATCTTCTTTGTTTATCTAGCATAATGACCCTGCTAAAGCAATCACTTAAGAGGGAGGTAGAGAGACTGGCTCTGACTTGCAATTTCTCAGGCTGGTTAAACTGCGAGATAATTAAATCTGGAGCCCACACCCTTCTCCCCAGATCTTCCATACATACATACATGCAACCGCAGCTGTGCTTGCAAATAGTTTGCCATCCTCATTTATTTCTGATGAAAAACAGTCAAGCTTTCCCTCATCTGTAATCAGTCAAGTTTGACTGGGCAAGAACTTTATATATAAACAGCCGCATTTGGGACTATAAAGTTAAAACTGAATTATCTTTAATGCAGTAAGAAAACTTAAGGTCATATTTGCTTTCTAGCATGCTTGCCTGGGAATCTATCTCTGTATCTATCCACACACACACACACACACACACACACACACACACACACCTTCCCTAACCTTCTGCATTGTATGCATGAACACTTTTCAATATTTCAAGTTCATAATGCCACCGCCATCGGAAGTGGAGATACATTCATCAAAAGCGACTTGATAATTTACAAAGGCAGCGTCAAATTGTGGATTTTCGAGTGCATAATCTTTAGACAGATAAACAAATTACAGCAGCGCACAAGCAGAAACACGCTCCACTCAGCTGAGCATTCATTACGCCATGCTCTCAGGCAGTTCTGTGACTCTCGAGCAGCGGGCAACCTTTGGTGTGTTAGGGCTCAGCAAGCATAAAATAACATGCTGGGGAGGTAACCGACCGTGGCATGATAAATGAGGTTGTGCTAAAGCTGTTTACAGCCCCATGTCTGTACAATCTGTAAGGAGCCTACTGCATGGAGTCTGGTGTTTTGGGCTCCCTGCTAATTTGGGCACGGCTAGAAGCTCTTGCCCTGTACAAACAAAGGAGCCCAAATCTGCAAGAGCTAAACTTGCTTTTTGGATGTGGTGGGGAGAAACACTGGGTGAGGCTCAACTAAGTTTTACTCAGACTCATTGAAAGCAATGGACCTATCTTAATCATGTTTGGTAATTTTAGGGGGGGGGGTCTACTCTTAGTTGAATACCACCCATTACTTCTACATTCACACAGCACTTTGAAAACTAGCAGAGCGCCTTACAATTTTGCTTGTCCCCATAAATGGACTGGGGATGTAGGTGACTATTATTCCCATTATACAGATAAGAGAACTGAGGCCAGGGGATAGTGACAACCCAGTGGCTTGTTCTGGCAGGACTCCTGTGCAATTAACAGCTATCTTACCCACCTTGCAGAAGTTTAGCAAGGTGTAACTTTCACCAGATGCCCTGAAAATCTCCGTGTTAAAATTTCTGCCTTGCCTGCAGGCACTTTGAAGGCACTGAAGCAGCACCAGAGTAAGGTTTCCACCGTACTTAATCCGACATCGCAAAATTAGCTGCCAGTCGAAAAAACCCCAGATTTGTGCTGCTGGCTTAAACTAGCAGCTGTAGCTACACAGGAGAGCCACAGCACCTTTGTGAATCATGGCTGCCACATTAATCTGCAGATATCACATAGCATATCTTGGGAGTTCTCAGGTGTTAAATAAATGTAGCTTTTAGAGTACTAGTGTCTTCTAAATGCTTGGTCAGTGGATTGGAAGAAACAATCCTGCATATGCTTCCACTGAAAAATGTATTATTTTATTTTCAGCACATGTTTTAATTCACAATATTTATTTTGCTTAGTGGTCCAACAAGATAGGCCATCGTTGTTCTCACTCTACAGATGGGAGAATTTAGGCTGGAGATGACACCCGAAGCTGCACAGTGAGTGACATGGGTGGGGTTTGATTCCAAAGTTTGTTATTATTTATTATATTTTTATGGTCTTTGTCCAACCAGTGTTCTCAGGGGGGTATCCAAAGAATACAAAACATAATACAACTCTCTAACTCACCGTTCCATTACGAAATAGTAGCAATATAGAAATCACAGTGACAGCCAATCATCTCTTTAAGTCTACAATGGCCAGCTGGAAAAACATACGTCTTTAACTGTGAGAGTCAACAATATGATGCAGCAGAAGCAGCAAAAAAAAAAAAAAAAGCTAATGCAATTCTAGGTTGTATCAATGGAAGTATACTGTCAAGATAAGGGAGGACATAGTACCACTGTATTCTGCCTTGGTCAGACCACATTTGGGAGTACTGTGTACAGTTCTGGCCGCTATGGTTTAAGAAGGTTATTGGCAAGCTGGAACATGTGCAGAGGAGGGCGGCCAAGATGACAAAGGGTCTGGAAAGCAAGCCTTATGAGGAATGGTTGAGGGAGCTGGAGATTTTTTAGCTTGGAGAAGACTTAAGAGGTGATACGACAGCCAACTTCAAATATCTGAAGGAATGTCACACAGAAGATGGAGCAAGCTTGATTCCTGCTGTCCCATACCCGAACCAATGGATTCAAATGACTAAAGGAGATTCTGATTAAGCATTTGAAAGAACTTTCTGATTTTAAGAGCTGTTAAACCATGGGATGGGCTACATAGGAAAGTGGTAGATTCTCCATCACTGGAAGCTTTTAAGCAGGTTGGAGGGCCAGTTGTCAGGGACTGTTTCCCGCGTCTGACACTGGAGGTGAAACATAGCCATCATGGCTAGTCATTGTTTGATATCCTTCTCTATGAATTTGTCTAATCCTCTTATATAACGGAAGTGAGTTCCATAGTTTAACTATGCACTGTGTGAATAAGTACTTCCTTTTACCTGCCCTGAATCTTCCAACATTCACCCCATTGGATGTCTATGAGATTAGTGTTATGAGAGAGGGAGAAAAACTTTCCCATCCCCTTTTCTTTCATGCCATGCATAAATTCTTATAAACTTTTACCCTGTTACTAAGTGGGGAAAACATATCACCAATGGGAGGAAGTGCCATAATCGGGAACCTAAGATCGGGTAAGCACAATTGCTCCCCGTCTTGTTAGCTGGCTGTTGTGTATAGTTTGGCCAGGTCCCCCAGGATATGCCTTCATATGTTTACAGCAGTTGCAAGGATGGAGAAGCGCTCAGAAAAAAATAATGGGAGGGCATCTGGGCTGTGTTCCTAGTCTTGTCAAATCAGGCCCATGAATGGGACGGTGAAATGAAGGAAATTTCCTGGAAGTCCCAGTTCATTAGAATGCAGTGCAACCTCATTTGTTCGAATAGCCTAGGGGACGTTCAAAACATTTGGATAATATGTGGGAGTGCTATGTACATTGGATTGCACTGATGTGGAATTATAGAGTGTACACCATGAATGGATTCAGATAAGGAGACCTGGATAGCCCAAGATAAGTTAAGAACGTCCTAAATGACAAAAAGATTTAAAAGCAGGCAGGGCGGAGGAGCACACCCTACTCTCTATCTTTTTAAAATCTCGGGTCATTCCCCCCTCCCTTGGAGCACAATCTCAGGGTTTGCATTCTGTGGTTCTGTCCACATCCTTAGACACAGCTTGACCCCCTAACTAAACATGGTGACTTGCCACAGATCCTGTGGCAAATAACCTTGGAATAAGGAGCCAAATGCTTAGCAAACAACTAACAGCCCAATGGAAGTGACTTTTGTAAGCTATCTTGAAAAGTTCGGGATGGAGCATACAAGGTAGGTGAAATGATTAGTACACCAGTATCTGACAATCATTGGATTTTGCTAAAGATAGCTGAGAATAAGGAGCATATGTTTGTATATCCAATGCTGCTGTTCCACTTGCACAGTGGGATTTTCACTGAACGCCCAGTTGTTCTGAGCTTTCAATAATAGATCCTGATCTCCAAAATATGAGGGCTGGAAACTTGTTCAAAAATGAAACCATATGCCACCATATTTTCTAGCAGGTTCGAGGTACTTCTCAATAGTCAAAAGCAGGGGTCAGCAACCTAAGGCCCATGGGCCAGAAGTGGCCTGCGGAGGTCATTTGACTGGCCCACAAGCCGCCTACGAACTGAGCTACCCGCAAGACAAACCTTGCTGACCCCTGATCAAGCGAGTCCTACACTTTCAAGTCAGCCCTTACCTTTAGAATCAGCTCTTTGGCAGAATGTGACATTAGGATCCTGTCACACCAAGCTGGGCATCTAGTGTTCATATACTGCATTCCCTGGCTACAATCTTCACTGTACGGATAGCTGTGGGGACAGGAAAACACCAAACTCAAATGCAACATCTGTCAGCAAAAACTCACAAGTTTTACCAGGCAAATTTAAGTAACAAAAACAAATACAGGTGCTTTTTCTTTCCATGCTCACTTATAATTTCTTGCAAATAAAAGTGCTTTTAAATAAATAAGCAGTACAGTGGTGCCCCGCAAGACGAATGCCTTGCAAGACGAAAAACCCGCTAGACGAAAGGGTTTTCCGTTTTTAAGGTGCTTCGCAAGATGAATTTCCCTATGGGCTTGCTTCGCAAGATGAAAACGTCTTGTGATTTTTTTTCGCTCCCCCCCCTTTTTTCTAAGCCGCTAAGCCGCTAATAGCCACTTAGCCGCTAATAGCCGCTAAGCCGCTAATAGCGCTAAGCCGCTAATAGGGTTGCTTCGCAAGACGAAAAAACCGCTAGACGAAAAGACTCGCGGAACGGATTCTTTTCGTCTTGCGAGGCACCACTGTACAACGAGATTGGGCTTATTTTTGTTTGTTTAGGGAATGATGTTATTTATTAAGTCATATGCTTAGTACATTTGTGTGAAAAGTAAAAACACTGGAAAGATGCATTTTGCAAAACAGAACAATAAATAGATAAGTAATTTTTAAGACTTGAAATCTATTCTGCTTATTGCTAGACTGGGGGAAAAATGGGATTATAGAGGTCTTCAAGATGAAGGTTTTAAAATAAGATTTGTGGGATTGAAACAAAATGCTTTCATGCTTGAAGAGAAACTTATTTACCATCCTACTTGGCGTGATATTATGAAACTGAGATGCATAGCTCTCCACCAAATGGGTTTACAAGCTACACTGCCATTAAAAAGATTAGCCGTGGCAAACAGCCAGCTAAAGTATACTGAATGTATTGGAACAAACCAGTGAACTCAGTACCTTTTCCACCTCATCAAACCTAACAAGACTCATTTTCAAAACATATTATGAGAATTCAATTTGCTGCTTCACTGCCATACAGAAGTACAGCTTATTTCTGAATGTCCAGGGGAGGCGTTGATGATGTAATATTCTTGCGAGCAGAAGCTTTGTCTGCAATTTAAGGGCTGACTTTTGCAGGCAACCTATTAATGTAGCTCTCCTTTTAAGTTGTGCATGAACCTGACATACGGAAAACTACTTTTATATTAGAGAAGTTGTGCGAATCAATCATATTCTGTATTGTTCACCCCTTAATTTTCACAGTATTAACTCCCTGAGGTTGCAAGCGTTAAAACTTCATGCTGAGCAGATACAGCTACCATGAAGGCCTAAACCAGTTTATATGTACATATATCTAGTATATATACCCAGTGCTATTCACGTTTCCTTAAATGTGCACTGCTTTTAGAGCGGAGACTCCCAGCACTTCAACCAGTTCTGACCACACACGGAAGTCTTATGGCCATTATTAACAGTAGACTTAATAAATAAAAACACAGCTGTGTTTGACTTTGACAAGCTGAGAGCAAAGGTTTACATAGGCATTTTTGGGCTTCCTATTACTGTGGCACTGTCCTGGACCTCTATGGCTTGGCAGCTTGTCTTCACCCATCCTGATTGGCTCCATGGCTTGTTGGTCTCCAAAGATGCACACTTGCAACAGTCCTGACACATCCAGGGTAGCCATGGTTTTCTCATGGGTATTCTGGATATATTGCTGCCCTCCAAAATTCGTAACTGGGAAATGGTGAGTTTTATGTGGTTCCCTAGTAGGGAAGAGGGATCATGGGTCCATGGTACAGTGGTGCCCCGCAAGACGAATGCCTTGCAAGACGAAAAACCCGCTAGACGAAAGGGTTTTCCATTTTTCGAGGCGCTTCGCAAGACGAATTTCCCTATGGGCTTGCTTTGCAAGACGGAAACGTCTTGCGAGTCTTGCGAGTTTTTTCCCTTTCCCCCCCTTTTTCTAAGCCGCTAAGCCGCTAATAGCCGCTAAGCCGCTAATAGCGCCAATCCGCTAAGAGGGATGCTTCGCAAGACGAAAAAAACGCTAGACGAAGAGACTCGCGGAACGGATTATTTTCGTCTTGTGAGGCACCACTGTAGAACGCTTGCTTTGCATGAAGGTCTCGGATTCAACCCCTGAGATCTCCAGTTAAAATGACCAGATAGCAGGGGATATGATGTCAGGAGCTCGGCCTACACTCGAGTAGGACCCCGGCAGAGACACATGCCTGACTGACATGTTCTCTCCCTCCTGGTCAATCGTTCGGGAGCTTCAAAAGCTTTCTTCAGCCCGAACATCACAGCGACCGATGCCAACCGACACCAACACACTTAGGGACCCGCAGAGTTTCGCATCATGCGTAACAGACCTCAGCAACTCAGCATTTTGGCTAATCTACTTTATTTACATATAAACACACATGGATCACTGCAACATGGCTCCCTCTCTCACTAGCATCAGACAGCAAAGAGGAAAAAGAACAAAGGACAATAGTCCCACTTCATGGAACACAGTAACACAAACATCCTGTCTCCATCACTTCCCACTCTGAGGAGTCAAAACACACCCCGTCATGTGATAGACAAAAATCCCATGAGTGCAACCATGGAGCAGGAATTCTAACATATGAAAGAGGTTTGCCTGAGATCCTGGAGAGCAGCTGCTAAAACTGGGTTAGTTGTACATACAGCATATTTTCACAAATTGTCCAATCTGCTATAAAACTTATTCCTATGTTTCTGTGTTTTGCTGATAACAGCCGAGGAAGTAATGAACAAGGTCTCTTACAAGAGAGTAAATTTTAGTGGTTGTGAGACAGCCAGGATGAGGAAGTCAGTTCCCCACCCTCCCCATCATGCCCATATCCTCCCTAGGGTCCTCCTACATATATCTTAGATATGTGTACACATAAAAGCCTTCCAGTATAAAACAGACACTTGGCTGCCTTTGCACATCATGGTAAACCATGGCTCCCATTGATGGCTCCCATGATCTCTGGCCTAGTGTTACATATGAATTGGAGACTATGGTTGGATTCACTGCAAGCAAATCATGATACGAACCAAGGTCTTTTATTGGCTTACCAATTGTGGTTTATCTGAAGAGAAACAAACCATGACCTCAGGTTTAGAAGTAATGCTAAGCCAGGAGTTGTGGTTTGATACTCTGCTAGGTGAGGAGCAAAGTGGGAGAGATCTCTGCATTCATGGCAAACCATGGTTTACTGTGATGAGATGACCTGGTTCCGCTTCCAAGAGGTTCAAAGCAATAAGAATTTGTAACAAATCTAGGCAAATATCTGAATGTGTGTGTATTGTTTGTCCATGGTACCAAATGCTAATTTGGTACCATGAACAAACAAGACACACAATTAAAGAAAACCGTTTACTAACCAAAAGGTTCATTTCACAACTTGGCAACTCCCATAAGGGTAGTTTCTGAGAAAAGTCAAATGACTCGGGCTTTATTGTTGTCTTGCGCAAAAATTGCACACCCTTTGAAGGTCCATATTGTGCTGTCAAATGACAATTTTGAACTTCAGCATTCCATTGCTCTTCAGAGAGGAAGATGGCAAAAGAGCAACAAAAGAACCCCAAAAGAGCAAAAAGAGGAAGATGGCTGCATGTCTAGCCCTTTTATAGGGTCTGCTAGAGTCATGCCCCTCTACCTGGTCACATACATGGGGATGATGCTCCAGAACAGGTATGACAGGAAGTCTTCCCTGTCTGGAGCAACATTCCCCTGTGTCCACTCTAGGAAACAGGAAATGTTGTATTTGACTGCTTCAGTGAATGATATATCCCACAAAAACTACTGGAGATTTATATAGCTTGGAATTTGAAGATACAGTAGTATATCCCAATGGTGTATATCAAACGGGATGATACATTTTAAACTTTATTTACTTGATGTACCAAAAGAATTCTGATTTCACTTTGAAGTACTTCTGCAGAGTCAACATCTGATGTAATGCCTGGTATAATGGACACACATCATGCACCCAGGATTCTGTGACTATAAGAAAATGTCTGCTGTGCTTGAATTGCATTAAATGAATGAAGTCCAAATTGCTAACTCCAAAACAATTGGAGGAGCTGGAGAAAAAGAATAATGAGATATTCACCCTGATTCAAAGGAGATGCCACATTCTCTGCAATTTTTTCCGAATCTTTTTGAACTCTGTGCACATCAGAGACCTTTGGAGTTTGGCCAAGACTGAAATGTACCTCCATTTAAATCACGGGATGGTTTGCTATTGAGTTCAGTGGAAGGTGACTTTCACCTATTGTCAACAATCCTGTGGCCAGTTACATGTGGATAACTTACTTTCAGAAGGAAACGATAGGTTTCTAACTTGGCCTGCAACCAAGTCATAATCTATTTTAGTTTAGTGCAACCCCCTTGCCCCCAAACAGATGTATTTTTAGATTTCAGGGAAGACTTTTGTGTGCAGATTCTAAAGGGATTCTGTAATACTGTCACCTTCTAATCTTCCTAGGATCATGGATTGCCATGGACAGGATACAGGGTATACATGCTATGCATTCTTCATAAGCGAGGTCCTGATTTTGTCTGAAGGTAACCACGATGCTTGCTAATACTTCATTTGATAGGCTTGTGTGGCAAATGTGGAAAAAAGCCCTTTAAGAATAAGCATAGCTAGCTGCTCATAGCTAGACACCCAGTAAATATTTCCCACGGATTAAATTACTAATTAATATTACTATAGCTGCAGAGCCTTGGCAGTACAAAAACCCCCAAAGCAAAACAGTCTGTTGATGCAATCAGCTTAGTTCATTTGAAACACCTCTCTTAGGCAATGGCTATAATTAATGAGCCTTCACCATGTGCTCATCCTTTGCATCAGGTCAAACTGTAAGATACACTTCTGTTGGAATTAAATTGACCAATCTGCATTGGCCAAAATGCTAATATTTCTGATCCCCTGTTAGCTAACTGGCCACGATGTGTATTTCATTTGAGCAAAATCAGGAGGGCAAACAAGGCTTGCAAACATAAGAGTTAAAGTACAATGAGTTAAACAGCTGCCGCTTGCAAATAGTAGAACACCACCATGGTGACCAAGCTAACAATCAGAATCAAAGGTCACAATAAAAGAGGTGTGTATGTGTGTGTCAGCCAGGCAATGGCAGCAAAGGGTAAGGAGGATAAATAGATCCCGAATCATTGTTTCACATAGGGTTACATACAAAAACAACAACAACAAGGTAGAATTATTCCAAGTACAGTAGTAGTTTTTATAGGCCTGTATAGACCATTTGTTATGTTGCAGTGAGCCTGCACAATTGCCTCTTGCTGCATTAGTTATTACTAGTAATATGGACGCAATGGAATGTTTCCATTTAGGGAAAAGATGACTAAGAACTTCCTTTTTGCTGCGAGATGGCGGGTCTTTACCCTCTTCTTGGTACATAAAATCTGCTCATATCCACACCACACACTCATGAATTGCCTGGGTGACGGTGTCAACCTCAATGAATGTTAATGTCAATAATGCCTTTCCTGGATCCTCTGAGGGCATGTTTAGTTAGTTGTAATGGCCATAAAGGTTGGAACAATAAATACCAACTATAGTATATTTAGCCTGCTTAAACAGGAATAACAGAAATTAGTATGGCAATATCTTCAACTTTGGGTCCACAAATGTTGCTGGCCTACAACTCCCATCATCTCTGACCACTGGCTATGCTGGCTGTGGATGATGGGAGTTGTAGTCCACAGCATCCAAAGCGCTACAGATTCTCCAGTCCTGTTCCAAGCATACCAACACAGAAAACTAGGTTTACTTAACCCTTTTATGCTAGAAATAAGCACTTTACTAATCTAATATTGTGGCAAAAATGGATAGAGCCACTCTACAAGTCAACTTAACCATTCCTTGGCTGTTCATCATAGCCATTTTTTTTTAAAACCTCTCCACCATTGCATCTGGAGTTATTGTAAGATTTCCTCCTACAGTGAGAGAGTTCTTGCAAAACCTGGACTCTGACAGTGCTGACAGGGGAAGTTTCCACACAGAGAAACCAAGGAGAAGAAAATAAAACAGCAGTTGTTTAATAACCTCATGCTAACACGCGGAGACTAAATACAGCACCCAGGTTACGATAGCCCTATTCAGACACTCATAATGGGCCTTAAATAAACAGGCAAGGTGCTCTACATCTGCCCTTTCTTCCCCATTGGTCTTTGCATCTTCAAGGATGACTTCTCTACAGCAAGGAAGCATTCTGTACTTGTGGTGGCCTCTGTGCATTTTGGAACCCTGATTTTCCTTGGGGGTGCAGTTAAGAGTGCTTCTGCATGATGAATGTCTGAACAATGCTACTGAGAAAGGCAAATGTGTCCGTCCGTCCGTCTCTCCCCCCCCCCAATCAGGAAAGAAAGGACACTGCCGTATTTCAGAATGACCTTGCTTTATGCTGCTCAGTGCAGTGCAGAGAAAAGAAGAAATGTGACGGAATAAAGCCCAAATTCTTTGGAAGGAGGGGACAATAGGAAAATAAGCCAGTTCTCTCTACAAAATAGGTCTACAGAATATACTTCTGCTAGGAAGCTAGCAAAAAATCCAGACGAAAAATGCCACAGCTATGAATGAGATTTGACCTGTCATTCTTGCTTAGATGTGTCAAAGCAAAGAAATTGTCAGCGCTGGGTGGGGGTGAGGGGGGTGGGGGTGTCTGCTGAAGGAAGGGGTTTATGTGGAATTCACAAAGAGAAGAGAAGATATCTAAGACACGAACATATGTCCAACCAGTAAATTACATGACAGCCTAATGCAATGACAAACAAGAACAGGTCACTTTTAAGAGAATGATTAATACACAAGATTACTGTGCATGCACACTTATCTGAAAGCAAACCTTGTAGCTGGGTGTGAACCCCTGGCAAGTCAGCTCCTATCTCTGCCATACAACAGCTACAAGAATAATTATAATAATTAATAGAGAGAGGTGATAAAGTTAACAATTGCCCACCTGTATCATGGCAATCCACAATGTCCTTATTTTGTTTTTCACACCTACCACCTTTCCATAGTGATTACAGTCTACCAAAGACCTATTTTCAGCTTACCCTGAGCTTGCTGTTTGTTAAATGTCAGGGTGTCAGGTGACTGACAGAACCTACAGTGCTCAAAAGAATTAGAGTCTGTTTCTCGCCGCTAGTACAGCAGAAAACAAGAGTGTGTTTAAAATGAACAGGCCTCACCATTTGCTATATAAAAGACTCCCCACCCCCACCCCCAACCCTGAGGTCCACCAGAGGGATGACTTTTCAGGTGTCAGTGCTCACCAATAAATCAGAAGTGGGCTGTGCTGGTCCTTGTGCCGGCAGGCATTCAATTGGGGCAGAGACAGGACTTGGCTAATAAACACATTCATCTTTTCTGTCAGTTAATGCCAACTCTTAGTGGCTTGGTTTGCATATACTGCTAAGCCATGGTTTATTAACTGCCCAGCAGCTTAACTATGGTTTGTTTACTGCCAACAAACCATGATCTTAAACCATGGTCTGCCATTGGTTCATGAAACTTGCTTTGCTTTAACTATGGATTATAGTGTTACGTGCAAACCCAGAACTCACCCTTAACCATGGTTGCCCACCCCAACCAAGACGTTTACCAAGCTATAAAGTCAAGAGTAACTAGAAAACATGCCAAACCTTGGAGAAACCTTGTTTGATTGTCTGTGGGACCAATTGAGATTAACATTTGCTTTGTTAATAAAATCATGAGTTAAGAAAACCATAGCATAGTTAGTGTTATGTGTGAAGCAGGCCACTGAAAAAGAGAAAATATCATCCACACAGGTGGTTAAGTACCTCTTGAAGGTCAGAAACATACACATGGCTCCAGTAGACAACATCCAGTAATTAACATCACATCTTTTCACCATTAAGATAACAGTGAAAATATGGCCATGGGAGAATACTGGGGGCATGCTAAGCTTCACTCTCAGTTCATGTGGGTTAATCAATAAATGCCCGATAGACATCTCCTGTGTGTCCTTCTCAACTCAATTCTGTCTGAGAATGTGACCAGGAGTCCTCTCTGCAGAAACCATTTAAAACCATTGTCCTTGAGAGCAGGTGCAGCACTAGGAGGTCTGTTCAGTTCTGTTTGCCTTGCTATGTAGTCTCTCAATTCTTTATGAAGAAGTAGAATCTACCAGGTGAGAGCTCGGAGGGTCCTCCAACTTTTGTGTGGCACAAGGGTTAAGACACACCTCTGATAGAGGCTTTGTATTTTGCTTTCTTCCACTTTTCGTCTCTGTTGTCTTTCTTTTGTGTGTTTGCTTTGTTTTCTCCTTTTTATATGTTTATTTATATTTGTTTGGCTCTTATTGTATGTTGAAAAGTTTGAATTAAAGAAATTGAACAAAAAATGAAGAAGCAGAGTCTAGAGATCCCAGCGAAGTCTCAAAATAATGTGTAACCGTGGAAGGACTTGCCAGAAAGATGGCAAATTCATGTACGACATGAGCGGAAAGGCTAGAGCTTTGGGGGTTGTATATCCTCTTGTTGCATCCTCAAATGAGGGCAATTTCCACAAGTGACCCTGAACTTCAATTTTGAATGTACATAAATCAAATTAAATATAACGCAATTGATTAGAACATACATATGCCTTAACAACGATGGCTTTCTCTTTCCTTCTATATCTTATTTAAGTGCATTGGCAACCTTTAAGAAAGATGCAATTTCATTTGAGAAACATTTCTCAACTTATGCTCCAATTTTGGGAGTGAAAACCAAGGTTCATATGATCCAGGAGCAGAATAATATCTGGGCTGGATGTGAAGAATCCTTAGGTAGATGCTAATCTTGATCCACATAGCACCAAGCAGTTGCAGAGTCTCCAACCAACAGTATATCTTCTTGCGATCAAACAGCAACATGCTGGAAAGTTCAGATGGTTTTCCTGATGCAAAAGTTAACAGCCACTAGCACAGGGCTTACTTCATGTGTTAATTTAATTACTTGATTGTGTATTAATGACCATGAAGTATTGCCTTAAGAACTGTTGATGAGACAGGTACAAATCACATATAATTTCCAAATTACTGTTAGAAAGTAAAAAAACACACGAAAAAAGATGAATATTGTTGTTAGCCTAAAAAGCATGGTTTCAATTATAACTAAAAATTAAAAGACAAGAACTGACTTTTTGTTGTGGTTTTCCCCCCCAATGAAGCTATAACTTTTTTTTCAAATTATGTCTCCCAAACCTAAAAAGAGTGAGCACTTTGTACAACATCTCCGGAATTTGGACCACAGCTGTAAGAATGGATAGAGCCCAAAGTTAAGAGCTTTTGATGGTCATTGATTACAATACAGTTTATAATGTGCTTCACTTTTAAATTCTCCAGGAACAACAACAACAACAACAACAACAACAACACAACCCCTTTTTCCTCCTGAGAGCTAGAAACAGAAGAAAACTTTAAAAAATGTATTTCTTACATGCAGGCCTAGGGACCTGCAATTCCACCCCAGCCCCAAAGAAATCCTAGTATTCAAATGCCATGTTCAATAAGAACAGACATCTAGAAACGTACTTCATTTCTGCTCCCTGTTCGATAACGAGTCTCGACTAAAGTTTTTTCATTGCTAAGAAGGGTTAAAGATGTCAGTAACTATTTCAGCAATCAACAGAACAAGAAAGAAAGCACAGTATAACAAAAACATCACTTTAGGATTCACAGGAAAAACAAACCAGTACAAATATGTAATAATTAATATTACTACAGGGAAGCACAACATATATACTGTAGTTATGGACACTGTTTTGGGGGATTTACAGGGGGTGGCAGCTGTTTTCAAAATCAGAGCAAGACTGTTGCGCATGAATACAGAATTTTTTCTTGTAAGCATAGTGAAGATTCTAAGCAGAAATAGGAAAACAGATGAACTCTACCGTTGCTCTGTGCAGACCCGTATCATGAGCTCCTATATTAGTACCTGAAAAACACAGACTCCCTCTCTGCCCTGATTTTTGTGGTGTTGGTCATTCTGCTAGTTTTGGAAAATAATATACACATTTTATACAAAATAATTTGCACACCACCTTTAGGCCTTCACAGTGCCCCTGGGGAAGTTCTAACAATATATAGTCCAGCATATTTTAAACCTTGAAATGCTGCATATGCAGCAATCGAGCCAAATTTTCATTGCAATTGTATACATGTCTACTCAAAAGGAAGCCCTATTGTGCTCAATGGGACTTACCGTACTCTGAGCGAAGTGTCTAGAGGACTGTAGCCTCAAAACCCTGTTGAATTTGCTGGGGAAAGGCTAAGCATGTGCTAAAGCCTACTATCAAAACCAGCAGGTTTTAAAAGTGCTTCGATTGTGCTTATTGCATCTGAAGGATTATAGTAAAAAGATCTTCTTTAAATTGCCTTAAACAACGTATAAAACTTGAATCCTAAACGGCAGCTCCCAAACCAAGAAAATGAATGGATCACCTCAAAAGATTGCGAGTTGGTTTTTTATGAATTAGTTTTGGGGGAGGGGGAAACACCCCAACCCCTCTCAAAACACTACTCTCTTTCCCTCTCCCATTGCTTGCCAAAAGTCTAGACGTCCCATCGTCTTTTTTTATTCAGGTCCCAGCGTATTTACTGCCTCCTGTACCTAAACAAGTCATCTTGACTCTTCTTGTCAGACCACTGGCACTTCATCACAGCAGTGTCATGGCTCTCTGGCTCCAGGACCACCACTAACACGGGAAAGCCAAATTCATCACGAGGGTGTGCAGTGTTCAAAGCTGTCACGCCTGCCCTGACGGATGACTTCTTGAGGGTAAGTGATATGAATTTACAGCTTGTATCGCATTCTTGAAACCAAAACGCAAGTCAGGGAGAATGCAACTTTCTTCAGGGTACATTTTCTGCCGCAAAGAAATTTAAGAGCGCTACCATTTCTGGATTGGGTGACTGAGAATTCTCCAAGCATTCATTTCTTTCGCTCTGTTGGTTTATATACCTGCGGTCATTTTGCAAGCTGCTTTTACAGTATTTAGAAGTGCCTTACAAATGTTTCAAATAAATAATGCCCCTTCCATAATTAGTAAGGCAAACCCGTTTGCTGCTGAAACCATACTTTATCCATCTTTAATAGCCAACGGAGGCGATTACAATGTGTTAAGAAGCAACTCAGTCATTGACACATTCTCTTTTCAGTTTAGTATTTCATTTACTTAGCTGGCAAAAGGATGTAGACTGACAAGGAACCAAAATACTCATTGCTTTGAAGCCCACTGAATTCGATGGGTCGTATTTCCAGGTAAGTGGGGTTAAGATTGCTGTCGCGATTCCTGCTCAGGCCACCACAACAGAGGCTCTTATCTGAGAGGAAGGACGAGAGCCTCCTCATCCAGAGCAGCTGTATCTTGGGGGAGGGAATTACTGACATATTTCAGCCTCTGTTCCCCTGACTTAACCCACCTCATGCCAACCTCCAGTTCTCCCTCCTTGTCCATCTCAGTCTGGCACTCTATGCCTGAGCCTGGCGACGTCTCAGGACTCATGACAACTGCAGTCTTAATCTATTGTGCACATTTGCCTTACGTAAGAAATGCATTTCAGTCACATTTCTTCATTCTGCCCGGTAAAGGAAAGCCCTTAGAACAGGGGTAGGCAACCTAAGGCTCGGGGGTCGGATCAATCGCCTTCTCAATCTGGCCTGAGGACGGTCCGGGAATCAGCGTGTTTTTACACAAGTAGAATGTGTCCTTTTATTTAAACTGCATCGCTGGGTTATTTGTGGGTGTTTTTACATGAATAGAAGGTGTGCTTTTATTTAAAATGCATCTCTGGGTTATTTGTGGGGCATAGGAATTCGTTCATTTCCCCCCAAAAAATATAGTCCGGCCCACCACATGGTCTGAGGGATGGTGGACAGGCCCATGGCTGAAAAAGGTTGCTGACCCCTGCCTTAGAACATGGTGGCTCTTCCATGAACTTACAGGGCACTTGCCTTCCTCTGCATCCCAAAATGTACTTGGCACACTTGATTCTCTTGCTACACTTTGTTACGTAATCACTGTTTTATGTACTGTCCCCTGTTCGTGATTTATTCCTTTTTATATAGTTTGGACAGAGCCCTCTCACCCCATAATGTGAACAAACTCCGCACACTCTTGCCTTCAATTCCAAAAAAGCTTATGGTGACAAAGATGCCTCTACATGATGGATTATTCTGAACTCATGCACCCAAGCTTTTGGCATTCAATCCATTCAATGTGGTCCTCATCAAACACCATCCCATACCCTCCCACCTATTTACCATTTCTATGTTCCTGCTTTTATTTCTTGTTGTTTAGAAAAAGGATTAATACAACTTTTCCTCCCAACTCCCCCAAACTCTGGAGTGGAGTTTGCATCTGATGAGCGAGTTTTCTCCTTTTTGCAAGGGAGTGGGTGGTGCTGTGGTCTAAAGCACTGAGCCTCTTGGGCTTGCCGATCGGAAGGTCAGCAGTTCGAACCTGTGCAACGGGGTGAGCTCCTGTTGCTCTGCCCCAGCTTCTGCCAACCTAGCAGTTCGAAAGCATACCAGCACAAGTAGATAAATAGGCACTACTGTGGCGGGAAGGTAAATGGTGTTTCTGTGGCACTTGTCACCATGTCCCGTTGCACCAGGAGCAGTTTTGTCATGCTGGCCACATGACCCAGAAAGCTGTCTGCGGACAAATGCCAGCTCCCTCAGCCTGAAGCGAGATGAGTGCCGCACCCCACAGTCAAGTCTGACTGGACTTCACTGTCCAGGGGTCCTTTACCTTTTTTTACCTTCTCCTATTGGGAAGCTTTAAACAAAACAAAATAAGGTGCAAATCCCTCAGTTGGTATTTCTAAACAGCAGGTATCTGTTTTTGTCTCTTGAGATAAAACATGTACCTGCTTTCTTCCAACTTCATTTCTTCATTATTCTTAATGATATTTCTATGGGTGCTTTTTCACCCAAGCAGATGATGAGAACTAAGGAAGAACATAGGAAGAGCCTGCTGGATCAG
Organism: Podarcis erhardii; assembly: GCF_964252035.2. NCBI lineage: Eukaryota > Metazoa > Chordata > Lepidosauria > Squamata > Lacertidae > Podarcis > Podarcis erhardii. The sequence continues at coordinate 39,699,288 of NC_138509.1, forward strand.
GCCAATGACTCATCTAGTCCATCACCCTGCTCTCACAGTGGCCAACCAGATGCCTGTGTGTAACCCACCAGTGAGACTCAAGCACAAGGCCACTGTCCCCCCCCCCGAGGTTTCCAGCAACTGCATTCAGAAGTATTACTGCCTCCAGTCTTGGCAGAGGTGTGTGTGTATGTTGGGAACTGGTATGGTATGGACTGAGTAATGGGCCCCTAACAAAGGGGAAGAATGGAGGGTTGAAGGCACGCAAGAATCCTAGCTTGGTACTTATACAGGGCAAGTGGAGGTGGGGAAATCACAAGGACCAGGGTCTGGGAAGGAGCAGAAGAATCAGAGCCTTGACATATGTGAATCAGAGAGTGTGTCTACAAGTTTATGCTTTGCGTGAGAGAGGCTGGCAGGAGGTCCAGTGTGTGGAGGGCAGAAGCCCAGTGAAGAGGCCTTTATCATATCCTGAGTGTGAAAAGTATAAGGGTTTCATACCCCTAAAGCTGTCCCTCGTGTATTAAATCTACTTCTCTGAGGGTATATGAATACTGAGCTTATCAAAATGGAAAACAGCCTTGTGAAATTTATTAAGGTGCACATTTTCACTACTGGAAGTTAGGCCATGCTAACTTAAGAAATATCAAACCTGTTCTTTAGGAAAAGCAAAGTCCTCTTTTATGTAGATAGTATACACCTAAATATACAATGAGCGCTAATGCTATTTGGCATACATCTTCTATCTCTTATACAAAGGCCCCAAAATAACACATTTGGGCTGAAATGCTTTGAGCTATTAATGACAATTCATCAGCATAATTCAATAACTTTCTTTTTGTTGGTTCCCTTAGCTGACTTATGATTATAACCACTCTTAACGCCTTTAGAGATGGTTTCTTGTGTGCACCAGCACATGCATCCTATATTTTTGACTACTCCACAATGAACATCATTTTTTAAAAAAACAACAACCATATAACAGAAAGCACTTAAAAATATAAGCCTGTCATTCATACAAATAATGGATTGCCTAAGTTCTCTTGCAAAAATATCTATTATATGGAAATTGAGTTAGCTGTTCTCCAAAAACAGGTTACAGATAAAATCTCTTCTATTTGGAAGTTAGGAAAAATTTGGAAGGAGGGGGGATGTTGCTAGGCAGAGATATATTCAACACAAGGTGTTTAAGGGTACATTGTTACTTTTATAATCTTAAAGAACTACCAGTCTATTACTACTTAAACTAAAACTGAAGTAAAATTATAATCCTAACATTAAATCCTCTATTAATGTGCAATTGGCTCTGAATTCTCATTAGGCAAGAGGAATTACACCAAACACTTTCACTTCATTGCAAGAGTTCCAGAGTTCACTCTTCAAGATTGGTGCAATATAGGATATTTTTGCCCCCTTTAGGCAGGTATCATAGCAGAAACCTTTATTTCATGGGGAATTCACATGCCTGTAGTTCTATAACAGTTGAACATAAACTTGAGAAAATCCATGCTGGTAAGCAAATTTAAAGAAAGGAGAGCTGTAAGACTTTTAGACGATTAACAGTATCCATATAAAACATTCTGGCCTTAATCCAGAGAAAACTGAAACTACAGGACTGGATACAGTTTCTTTTGCATTCCCAACAACACTAACTTTACAATGAATGGCATTCTAGTTCTCACTTACCAGATTTCCAAAGTGTGCTTAGAGTTAGGATGTTAATTAAATTACATACATATCTTACCTGGGAGGAAACGAAATGTCCAGTTCATATAATTTGTCTTTAAAGACTGACAGCTCTTTGTCAAATTCCAAAAGCTAATGGGGGAAAAAAGAAACCAGAATTAAAACAAATAAACAAATAAACCCTTGTTTTCTTCAAAAAAGGTAATTGTTGCTGCAATACTTACACCGCGATAGGTTTCAAGCTATTGTTAATGTTTTGCTTTATGATGCTGTTTTGTGATTTTATTATTTTATTCTACACTGATTTGGGGAATTGTCATGAAAAATGTAAATTTCAAAATAAAATAAATGAAGAAAGGAAAACATGATGCTGGATTAAAAGTATTGTGAACAGGTCTATTATTATTATTATTATTATTATTATTATTATTATTATTATTATTATTAGAAAAAGAAACAGCAATGAGCATTAAAAACACACAATATTAATTTCTTATGAATGCTCAGAAAGTATTCAACTTTGCTTTTATACTAGGGGCCCACCATGCGGGAATTTGCTCCTTTCAGAGATTAGCTCAGAATTGTTAAAGAAGCACTAGTTTTACTTTTTTGGAGGTAAAACTAATTAGCTGTTCAGAATATTAATATATAGCAAATTAAGATGCTAACCACTCAACAAAATATGCTCATATGGTGGTAATATTAGCTGCTGTACTCTTCTGCCTAGAAGTTATGATAAAAACATAAAAACAAGAACCCAAACTGTCATCTTAAAATTTACCTGCAAAATAAAACCAAACCACAAGGCTATGCAGAACAGCCCCATTTGACCACAAAAGCAAGTAGTATTCCTATTCAGCTATTCTGAGGCAGTCACAATATTATTTATGTATCACTTGATACAACACATGATTATTTCTAGAGTTGTGTTCCTAGGCAGCAGCAGTGAAAACACAATAATAGAGACAGATATTAAGCCAGCTTTAATGTACTGAAAGAAGCATATGAACCCCCTGGACAAAGTTTTTCCCCTGCAGATTGCCACAAAGAAAGGAAGTGTGTAGCTTAACATTGTGCTCCGAAGCCAAAAAACAAACACCCTCCTCATAAAAGAACAATACTAGTAGTCTATATTTCAAAACAGGAGCTATCCTGATGGGCATAAAAAATAATCATCTTCGTCCGAGAACCAAGACCAGCATCGAATCCGACGTGCAAATGAACCTATAGTGCTACCGATCCATTGCTGTAAATGCCACTTTCGGTTTTGACAAGCATGCCATCAAAAATAGCTCTCCTTATAGAGCCTGTGTGTTTACTCCCTGTTCATTAATCATGTCCCAACTCACAGCTGTGCTGATACCATTGTATGAATGGCAGAGGTTCCGAATGAAATTAGATTGTGTTCTTCTTTCCCCTCCGCTCTGTCATAAATCATTCCTGAAATGTGCAATTAGCAGCTACTTGTACACATTAATTATCTGTGTGAAAAGCAGATACCTGAACCACCTGCACAACTGATTAGCTACCCTCCCTGTGGCCCACCCATTTTGTCTACAATCTCTGCAGCGCCACCAACCACCTATCGAGGCGGATTTTTGTCGGTGTACGAATATGGGCCCACAGGAGCATGAAATGCCACTCCTTCCTTTCTTGCATAGCTCATGCCAAGGATAAAAAACCAGAAATGGTTTAAGATGCTTTATATTAAAAAAAAACACCTTATTGCAAATGTATGCAAATTATGAGAATTTTAAGGCCAAGCAATCTACATCCAAAAGCAGTGTAAGAGTTGTCTAGTCCCTGAGGTGCCATAAAGGCCACGTGGACTTTGATAATGGGACTTGGGAATAAAACACACAAATCACTCTAGAAGATGATCACACAATGGTCTGGTTTACATGCACCAGCTCATGGATTAGCCCAGAGACATGAGCCTCAAGCTCCTGAGAAGGAGATTGTAACTGCTTTACTCCTCCCAACACACAGTTTCGTGTGTTGTTTGAACCTGGGTTCATGGCTTAGTTCAGGCTTCCTCAACCTCAGCCCTCCAGATGTTTTGTGACTACAATTCCCAGCATCCCTGACCACTGGTCCTGCTAGCTAGGGATCATGGGAGTTGTAGGCCGAAAACATCTGGAGGGCTGAGGTTGAGGAAGCCTGGCTTAGTTCTCCCCAGACTAGCCCCAAGCCGATACCAAGGTTTGTTCTTAGTTTACAGCTCTTGATTACTCTGGAAATAGCTCAGCCATTCCAGGCCTTAGGGTGGCACAGCAGCAAAATGACTGTGGAGGCACAAAGTGGCCCAAATGGTAAATCCACTACAACTCTCCAGCACAATTTTGTTTAGGCAAGCCTACTCAGATATGTAGAATGTTTACTCTCTTTTCAGCTCATCACTGATTTTAATGATTATGTGAATGTTCTAAATAGCTGATCATTTTGTTTTATTCCTTTCGTAGACTGCTTTGAGGGTTTCTTTCTTACAATCGGGCAATATATAAATTGTGTGAAATAAATAATGTCCACCTTTGGACTCAGTGTGATGTGCAAACCCGGCCATTATAAAAGTTGGGGTGAGCTGTGGGGACTGGACTCTTCCTTCTCACCCCGGCTCAAATTTCTCCCAACAACCTTAACCAGTGTTTCCACTTAACTAAGGTTTGAAACAAGTTTCCCTCGTTTCCCTCATTAGCTTTAACCATGGTTAATGTTAGTGCAGCTGTACAGTGGTACCTCGGGTTACAAACGCTTTGGGTTACCAACACTTCGGGTTACAAACTCCACTAACCTGGCAGTAGTACCTCGGATTGAGAACTTTGCCCAGGATGAGAATGGAAATTGTACGCTGGCGGTGTGTTGGCAGCGGGAGGCCCCATTAGTGAAAGAACGGTTTCCGGTTAAGAACAGACCTCTGGAATTAATTAAGTTTGTAACCCGAGGTACCACTGTAGTTAAGGCTGGCAGTGCAGGGAGACTCTTAGGAGAGGAGAGGCGCTGGAGAGAGAGAGAGCATGCAGTCCCATCAGAGCAGCAGAACCAACAGTAGCCAGAAGTCTTAGATCTGCATCAAGTCCTCTGATTTCACAGCCCTTTCTTTGCATATGATACTCATTCTGCAAGTGTTGATTTGTGATTCATTCAACCATAGTACAGTAGATGAGCAGGTGCTACTTAATACATAGATAAATGCCTTGAGCTGATAGACAAAGCCCTGCCGATACGGCCTTGTTTTTGTCCAACAGTTTGTGAGCACTGCATAAGCCCAATGGGTGCATTTCAACCGAACACTGGATTTTGTCCCATAATATTCAGTTCATCTATGGAACTGGTGAAGTGCCAACATGGCGTTTACATATATAATACGACTAATCAATAGCATCTATTAGCAGTTGTTTGCTACTACATTCAATGCATCTTTTGTTAATGGAAACGAAGAGTGACATCCTGTTTGTGTCTACTCAGATGTAAGTTCACTGGGTTCAATGAGACAAGTGGGTATAGGAGTACAGCCTCATGGAAGTATAGTGCAAAACTGCCTTTCAATACAATTATGATGGAGAGAAAAACTAAGCCGCAGTCCTAACCCCACTTACCTGCGAGTAAACCCCATTAAATTCTTTGGAACTCCTGAGCAAACATGGCTTAGTGTATGTTTACAAACTGACAGTTTTGAACCATTTCTGTGAGAATTTTTTTTTATCTAAGAAGCCAAGACAAAAGAACATTTTGAGAAAGGAGGGCTGCTTGTAAAATATAAAAATGCAAAAGACAGAATAAGCAAACAATGCTTCATAGAACACAATGGTAAAGAATACTCATTGAGAATTCCAGAGACCGGGGGGGGGGGGGGGAGCTAAATAGCTGCATTGTCTTCCTAGATGAATTCAAAATATCTACAGTGTGTACATCCAGTTTGCTTTGTTATGACAATATTCAGGATCTGACAGAAAGGCCAGGGCCTAGATAAGGGTTAACAGTGGTTCAGACACTTAGCTCCCAGCTCTTTCCCCAGTAACAGCCGCAGACATTTCTGACATTTTTATGTACTGTGGGTGGTTGCTTGCTTAGTTATGTGCTGTGTATTGCAGAGGAGCTATTGATATTGTTGTGACACAGATGACAGATAACAGGAACACAATTGTGCTGGCAGCCTCCTGTAGCCTCTCCCAACTCTTTAAGGAGCGGGGACATCCTTACAGCTGCAATGCTGGGCTTTGTAAGCAAGCGCCAGCTGCTGGAGGGACACGATAGGCATTCTTACTGTTATTATTTTGGGCACTTCTAGTACAGAGAGAGGAAAGCTCAGGCCCAGAGGCCAAAGTCTATCTGTCTGGCTCTTAGGACTCTCATTGAGCTGCTCTTCCTGCTCAGCCACACACCCCTCTCCAGATGCCAGCCGAGCGTGCGGCGGTGGTGACAAATTAAAATGTCATGTCTCGGATTGTTAGGAAAGGGATCAAACATAAAATGAACAGCATCGTGAGGCTGTATGAAATTTATGCCACTGCCATATTTGAAGTACTGCGTGTACTCCTTCTTGCCACACAGTGCCTGTTCTCAGTAAGCCAGGAGACATCTGTACTTTAGAATTCAAGGACCGCTTCTCCCCATATGAACTGGCTTGGACCCTGCAACCATCACCCTAGGCCTTTCTTCGTAGGTCATCTCTGTGAGACGTCTGGGAGGTGGTAACATGAGAACGGGCCTTTTCTGCAGTGGCTCCCCACTTGCAGAATGCTCTTCCCAGGAAGGTTCATCTAGTGCCTTCATTACATATCTTTAGGTGCCGGGCAAAAACATTCCTCTTCTCTCAGGTCTTTGGCTAATTAAACAATCTATGTTCTCGAAGCTACTACCTTGAGTTTGACCAAACTGTGGGAGGCAGTGGAAGACAGGAGTGCCTGGCGTGCTCTGGTCCATGGGGTCACAAAGTGTCGGACATGACTAAACAACTAAACAACAACAACATGACCTTTTCAACTGTTTGTGTGTATGCGTGTTTACGGTTTGTTGCTGTGTTATGTATTTTTGTGTTTTTTATATTCAGCGTTGAAGCATATTATTTATGAGGGAAGGCTGAATGATTTTGAGTGCTTTAACTCAGGGGGGAAACCCTTTGCATGTCTACTCACAAGCAAGACCAACTCTGTTCAAGGAAAGTGTGCATTTAGGTTTTTTGGGGGGGAAGGTCCCCCCTCCAAACACTAAGAAGTATAAATTATTTAGCAGGTTATGTGTTTAAAAATTTGGTTGATCTTTTTCTTTATCACTCATGACAGAGGTTTATATATAAAAAAACAAACTTCCCCAAGCACAGTGTGGGGAAAGTTACATTTTCCTCCCACTCATGAGATTTGAGAAATGAGCCACCCCGAGGAATTGATTGGCAGTAGAAAAAGAAAAGAAAAGAAAGTCTTTCTTGCACAATGCCTAATTCATTTATGGAATTCACTGCCACAAGTTTTGGTGATGACGACCACTGGCTTAGATGATTTCAAAAGGGGATTAGACAAGTTTGCAGAGAACAAATCTCTCAATGGCTATCAGCTGTGATGGCTATAGGGTAACTCCTCATTCTGAAAGAGTATCCCTTTGAATAACATTTTTTTGGGGGAAGGAGGCAATATGGGAGGGCTGGTGCCTTCCTGTTCCACCCCTTGAATCCTTGCAACCTGAGCATTAGGCTGCCATTATTAATGTACAGGTACCGTAAAACCATTTTTAAAAGCCAGCTATGTGTTATGTTGCAAGGGGGGGTGGGGGTGGGGAGCTGCTTTATCTCACCACAAATAGCAATTTTGAGCACAGGAATATGGGTTCATACATCACACACCACTTGGCCCTGGACTGTGCAATATTTTCCCCGCAGAAATCGCAAATGGCTTGCAGGTGAAAATCAATATATTGTTCTGTTTAGTTTACTCTTCGTAACACCATTCTTGAGAAATAGCCCTTTCAAGCGTAATAAGGAGGCGGCGGCACTGGGATAACTTATGCAAATGCATTGCAAACTTAGTGATGTAGCTCCCATGTGATGCAGGAAACAGGAAGCAGGGTACACACATTCTAATACAGGGGTCAGCAACCTAAGGCCCATGGGCTGGAAGCAGCCCGCGGAGGTCATTTCACCAGCCCCTGAACTGAGCTGTCCGCTCATGCGCTGTGCTAAACCAGCGCAGCGCAGCACGGGGACTCGCTTCTGCAGCACCGGAAATCGCGTCTGCACATGCGCAGTTGCTGGAAATCACGGGTGCACACGCGTTCCAGCCCACAGAGGGATCTCCGTGGGACCAATCCGGCCTAGGCAAGATAAACCTTGCTGACCCCTGTTCTAATACATGTTAATCCTATGGACTGTGACAGGCTAAGGCACATCCAAAGTTGATCCACAGAAGTTCATTGGTTTTAGTGGGTCTACTCTTGGTATAGATTAATTCAGCCTTTCTCAACCTGTGGGTCCCCAGATGTTGTTGGACTACAACTCCCATCACCCCTAGCTAGCAAGGCCAGAGCTCAGGGATGATGGGAGTTGTAGTCCAACAACATCTGGGGACCCACAGGTTGAGAACCTCTGGATTAATTGGATACAGCCCTACAAGTGTAGGTTTCAAGGTCAGTGGTCTTAATTGTATGACGTGGTGGGATGACACATTAGTGTATGGACCTGTGCATCCTGTTGCACCCAGTGCCAAGGCATAACTTTGCAACTACTGTACAGACAGCAACAGTGGTTAGTGTAGCATCCTCAGTGCCTTTGAAGGATGGATGTACTGCATGGGACAAATCATGTGTGCATTTGGAAACACAGATTGACTTGTGGGAGTCGTCTTTAAAACCTAAAGGAGGAGATGCAGAGCTTCTCTACAAAGAGTACCTAAGGTTCCACTGGAGCAATGGACTTGTAGTTGTTCTTTTATGTTCCATGATTACCAGTGGTCCTTGGTGCACTGCTTACGGGTGGCTTCCAAGACCATGATGACAACAGGAGAAAACATGTACAGACAGATGTTTCGACAACACGTTGAAGAAGCAATCCACTTCTCAGTTTTAAACAGGAAAAAACCAGCTTGTCTCTTTAGCAGCTACAAAGAAAACTTAAACAACAGCCCTTGGCTGCTTGCAGATTTCTCTGTCATACATGCACACAGCTTCACTGGATCATGGCCATGAAAGAAAAACACAGCAGTTGAATTTTAATCTATCTGCAATGGTAAGAAAACATGGTTGCCCATAAAGAAGAAGTGTACCAAAACAGCAGCTCTTTGCACAATAAAGGTTAAAGACCCATGGGCCAAGAGCCCAATGGTTCTTGGTTGTATGGAGTCACACCAGCTAGTCTTTCCTTCATCACCTGTCACGCCAACAAGTTACAACTATCTTAGGGATGGAACGTGGGCTGCTTGAAAGTCTTTCTACTCTTATGAACCAAGGACAAGCTATGGGTCTACCGGAGTATTTGCCTAGAATATAAATGTACACAATGATTACATTTGCATTTGAAATTAACAATCTGACATTTCAAATAGCTGGAGAAAGAACACAGTCTGAATAGTTAAATAAGATGTGTAAATATTGCTTGCTTAGGCTCAAAGCAAAACAGCTACCCTGAAAGTGGGAGGCAGGGGGCGGAATCACTGTCCATAGGGACGCTAGTATAAGCTGCCTTGGCTAAAATCACAGAAGTATGAACCTTTTATAAGGGGGCAACTTAATTCAGTCATTGGAGTAGAACAACAGCAATTACTCATCAAGACCTACAGACCAAAGTCAGAGCATTGTTAGATCAGGAGGTGATATTAGCAGCATTTATCAAATCTATCTGCAGCAACCACCAGAGAATTCCCAGCTGCGGAAGGGAAATGAAGTTTCAGGAAGAACAAAAACACACTCAACACCACAACTACAAGTGAAGATCTGACAAAAAGTAGTCATAGAGATTTAAAACACTGGAACGTGGATCAAAGAATTCCCTTTTTGTCATTCTTGTGTGATTGAAATATATTAGTGAATGTGTATTTCTAGTACGTATCTAGTACATTCTAGTGCCAGTATTTCAATGCCCCTACTCTAATGGATTTGCTATGCATTCATATAACCACAGTATAGCAGACATTACCTTCAACACGAAGGAAGGGAGGAACAACCTGAGGTTTATTCTAAGTCCAGTCAGTGTTATATCTCTACATCACACCCCATACATCTTATTCCTACTGGTGCCTTGTGACACCACCCAAGCAAATGACAACTATGATCACTAAAGGAAAACCTGAGCATGGTAAGCTGCGTTTAGAAAGGAGCTCCAATGTATCCATTATGAGTTGCAGAGGGCATTGAAAAAAAATCCTATCTCCTTGTCTCAATTTTTTTTCCTATGCAGTCCATTCTGTATTTAGATCCTATGGACTCACTACAGAAAATTATGTCATACGATACAGAAGTTCAATCTACGTTCTTCTCAAATCCTCTTTTATGTCCTCTCATCCCTCTGCTTTTGTGTCCTCACTGCAAACTAGTTAAGGTAGGGCTCACAGACTGACCGGCCAAGCCTGTTCTTACTTCCTAAACTAAAGATAAATTGAGTGTTAAAAACAAAAGCTACAGGAAGCGGGGGGAACCAATCAAATCTGAAGTTGCGGAAACAGAAGTCTCAAAATTCCTGTATTTTAGGCAGCTGGACTACATGATCCTTGGGGTCCCTTCCAATTCTATGAGTTTATGACAAAAATTAAGATGCAGAAGCATCCCAAGTTAAATCTTCCACTTTTTGATAAAGAAGAATTGACCACCTACTTTTACCTGTGCTTCCACCGAATTGCGTGGAGGTTCAGGCCTTTGAGATATGCTCTGCGCTGTGGCTTATTCCCTGAACGCGGGTGCTAGTTTGGTCATTGGACTTATTTTTCAAATAAAAACAAAAGCAAAATGTCACAGAGCTAAATAAGTGCCTCCATATGAGCTTCTATGAGTGAGTTAGTCAGTACTATAAAATACACCTGGGATGTATTAACAGAAGTCGGGGGAAGGAGACTTGCATTCTACAGGGGACACCAAACTACCAGAGACTCCTCCAGAAGTGGGTGAATTTCCAGGAACACAGGAAGCTAGCTGCCTTATACCAAGTCAGACCATTGGTCTGTACCACTCAGTATTTATCTGCACCTAGGGTGAGGAACCTGTAGCTCTCCAGATGTTGTTGGGCTCCAATTTCCAGCAGCCTCAACCACCATGATTAATGGTCAGAGATGATGGGAGCTGTAGCCCAGCAACATCTGCAGGAATAGAGATTCCTCCCTCCTTAGCCTACACTGACTGCTAGCAGCTTTTTGGCATTCCAGACAAGGACCGTTCCTAGATCTTACCAGGAGATGCTGGTGATCAGACATAGCTTCTGTTGCATGGCACTGAGCTACAGCAACTGTATGAAGAAGGACCCACATTCCTTCATCTGCCCTCTCTTTGTAAAATTTCAAACACACAGCCTCACCTTGACCAGCATGGCACTCTAACCTGTTGAGCTATTGGCCGAGTAAGGTAGCTTAGTCCTCCATTCCCATGTGAGTTCCAAAATAATCTAGGGACTCATCCATGCATGTTTTCCCTGGATTCAAGATTGTATAATAAGGGTGGCCACAGTGCTATAGTCCACAACACTTTGTGCCAGACAGCAATGCTGGTTCCAAGCACTGCATTGCTCTTTAAATTATTTGCTATAATCTCCTCGCAGAACGGTTCTCATTTTAAGGAGACCAACACACTGATTGTTCTAATATTCCTTTGCATTTTACCACCCATTCACCCTTTCCCCTAAATCCTAGGCAACTGTGATGCTGAGCTATCAGTTCCTTTCCCTCGTCTTAATTTACCCCTTATACATCATATTCAAGATTTTATCTGGACAGGGGCTGGATGGCGTAGTGGATAAACCTCTGCCTTTTCACCTCTGGGATCAGGGTTCAAGTCAAACCCTGATGAAATGCATTTGATCGCCCTAATCTAGTTCTTAGTGGGCAGTATTCCCATTATCTTTAAAAGGGTCAGAGCCAAGGCCATTGGGAAGAGTGCATTGTGCTATATCTTGTCTATTGATTAATACATTTTCAGTGATGCCATTTCCTTAACCTTCATGTGCACCCATTCACACACATGCTTATCAAAGCTTCGTAAAAGGTCCTTTGCTGATTGGAAACCTCTATCTTATCTCCTCTCTCATCTGTTCTTCTTGGGATTTACTTTGAAGCATTTTTTTTTTTTTAAAATATCAGATTTCTGCCACCTGTTTTCCTCCCCTTTAAAAATTCTTGCTAGATTCTCTTAAAAAAGAAAGAAAAGCTGAATACCAAATTATTTTGAATTTTGGAAAGACATATACACACTTTGTAAACAGAAGTGCTTTGCACCTTATTATAGATAACTTTTCTTCTCTATATGAATTTATTAAAGTTCCATAATCAAAGGGCAATTGGAAGTGTTCCCTTTAATGAAGTCCAGTTGTTAACTAGAATATATGCTTCAGGGACAAATCTCTTTTATGAAATGTATCAAAATATTTTGGATCTGCTAGAAAATGTCACGATGATATATATATGGATCCAGTCTTTTGTTTGTGATTAAGTCAACCAAAGGGGGAAGCTTGTAAATATAAGAATGCAAGTTTATTCTAAATTCAGCCCTCCACATATAATAATACAGTGGTGCCTCGCAAGACGAAATTAATCCGTTCCGCGAGTCTCTTCGTCTTGCGGTTTTTTCGTCTTGCGAAACACAGCTATTAGCAGCTTAGCGCTATTAGCGGTTTAGTAGCTATTAGCGGTTTAGTGGCTATTAGCGGCTTAGAAAAAGGGGGGGAGGGGAAAACCTCGCAAGAACTCGCAAGACGTTTCGTCTTGCGAAGCAAGCCCATAGGAAAATTCGTCTTGCGAAGCACCTCAAAAGACGGAAAACTCTTTCGTCTAGCGAGTTTTTCGTCTTGCGAGGCATTCGTCTTGCGGGGCACCACTGTATTATTTCATCCAACCAGCAACATACATGTATACTAACTGGCTCACTAAAAATGAACTCAGCTCAGTTTTTACCAAGGAGCCAGCAAGAATTATAAATGCCTTCAAAATAGGAAATTCAGCCCTTCTAGCTCCACCTTTCCAATCCTTTCTGTCTGAACTTTTCTCTCAGGTCATCCTGTGAGACCACAGCAACCCCAGGGTGGGGTTCAATTCTCTTTATTTTTATGACTCCTGCATCTTCTTTGGTGCCAACAGGCAATATTTTTCCAAGCAAATTTCAAAGAGTCACACTCTAAACAGAAGGGCAATCGGAACTGATAGGTGTACCACATGAATCAGGAGACAGAGGCGTAGATACAGCAAATGCTAAGAAAACGAATGATGAGAATAATGCTCAGCGATTAGAAGCATACTCTTCTCTTGAATGATCGGCAAGCAGATCAAACACCATGTTCCAGATATGGTCAACAGTTAAAGCCAAAGATTAGAAAGGATTATGGGCCCATATGAGAAAGTCAGTCAAACTGTCAGACATACTTTCAGATAGGAAATAAGGGGAATTTAATATCAGGAATAAGCCAAGGCTGCATTCTCTCAGGCTACTAGAGAGGGTGATGAAACTACTGGAAGCAGGAATAAAAGTCCCTTGTGCAGCGCTTCTCAGTTGGTTGTTAGGTGCTAGGGAACCACAGAGCAACGGGGCTTTGCAGGCACTGTCAAGTGGCGGTGCCTGCAAAGCTCCTTTTGACAAAGGTCTGTCTTTAACTGCCTGACGCTTGATGCCAAATGTAGGACAGGTGGGTATGGCTTGCTCAAAACTTGGCTTACCATGCTAAATGGGGAAGCCTGACAAGGCAGATTACGCTTACAAGCTGGAGGTTCCTCACCCTTGTTGTAAATCCATGCCCTGTGTTCTAAATGAATGTCAGTTGCAGAATGCACTGTACTTCTTCATTTGCTTATTTTTCCTGGGCTAAAGATGTGAATCATGTCATGCCCAGTAAAATACCATTTGACTCATATTTTGAAGGTTAATCTTAAATCTGGAAGAGTCATGATTGGATCCTTTCAGTTCTGCTTTGTAATTGTTCCAAGATTGTAACATATCTTTGGTTACACCCTGGTTGAATTTCAGCAGGACTTTGGAATGCATTTTGCACATGTGGGCATGTCCAATTTCACTAAAACGCTGCACAATTGCCCTAATGCGCAGTTGCATAGACAAAAACCATAAAAGAAAAATTGGTTGATGTGTGTGAGTGTGTTGTGGCAGCAGTAAAGTTCATTTAAAAAACAACTTTTTTAAAAAAACAAATACAAAAGCAAGAACCATTTACTTGGTGGTTACTACAAACTGATAGAAGGAGGAGCACAAATCTCTTCTCACCTAGCTTGCAAAGCTCTGGAACGGTATCTCAATAACAGATTTGTATAGTTTGAGTTCTGTGCTGATAAGAATGATCAGACACAGTAGAACTTCAAAAACTGGGCTGGAATTGGATTCTGCAGTCACCCCTAATCTTAAGGTTATCAGCAGCTAAGGGCTCAGGAAACTGCGGCGCATGTTTGGATCACTACTCAGTAACTCTGACTTAAGGTGATGCCTTGTATGTGTGAAAGGGCTACCACAGACCACAACTGCAGAATATTTCTCTGTATCATCTCAAAGGTGTGAATACGCTTGTGGGAATCAGGCGCTGGTGCAATCTGCATTGGAGGAAAATGGATGCATGCAGGTGTTACATCCTTCTGGAGACCACAAGTATCAAACTTTGCTCTTTTCCAGTTATAGCAAACTCTCTGGAGTGCAGGCTAGATACATAACCTACTTCCTGCGATATGTATCTCAGCTGTGTTCTTTGTAGGGGGGTGTTAGAAACTCGTATACTATAACAATCCAAGGATAAATTTGCCTCAGTTTACGTCTATTTCTTCCCAGTTTCTTTTGCTTACACGAGCTATATACAATGTAGAATTACTCTGGAGGGGCAACAAATTTCACCAGTTAGCCAGCGATTTAACTCCAAACACAGATTTACTGCTTGTTTTCATGGGGAACTTGTATGAGGCTGCAATCCTAACCCTGCTTACTTTGGAGTAAACCCCACTGAATTAAGCAGGACTTAGTTTTGCTAAGTATAGTAAAGATTGCACTGTTAAATTACTGAGGCCCTAAGTATTTTTCTTTTTGTCTTACATTGTAAACCTATGCATGTCTACTCAGACGTAAGTTCAACTCAGTTCAACAAGACTTATCCTTATGCAAGTGTATATAGCAGAACTTCCCAACGTGGTGCCCATGAGCACAATGGTGCCTTTGAGGTAATCCTCTGCTGCCTAAAAAGGCTCTAAGACCTCCCCACTCACTGCCACCTTGCTCAAGAGCTGCTAAGGGGGGTTACCTTTTTCTCCCATGTAAGAATGAAGCTTTGGAAAAGGGTGGCACCCACCACTGGTTTCTGAGAGAGTATTTCTTTTAAAGTATTTTTTCTTCTGGAATGTGATGTTAAAAAAAGAAGAGATAATAGCGTATGGGCAATGATAAGGTAGCCTGCTGATAATGAATTATTTGTCAGTTGTTGTCTCATCTATACAAAGTCCAGTTTCTAAACCTATGAAAGTAATTTCCAAGTTAGTGCATTAGGGCTACGGTGCTAGCCAAATGGAATCTGATTAAAAATCCAAATGCCCTCATAGGCTTAAAAGGCTGGTGAACAGCAGCACATTATTGTCATGAGAAGAAAAAAGAAAAAGAAAAATACAGGATCAGCTCTAAGGAAAATGCAGCTCTGAATAGAAATCGTACAGTATTTCTGTTGAACTAGTTATTTGCATGTATTTCAGATTTTTCACAAGCGTGCTAGCCATTTCTACACCTTTTAAAATAATTTTTCTTCCGGATTACGATGTAAAAAAAGAAGAGATAACAGTGTATGGACAATGATAAAGTAGCCTGTTGATAATAAATATTTGTCAGGTGTTGTCACATCTGCACAAATTCCACTGTTGCTGAAGAGACACCACACTGATAAAAAAAAGGTGGCTCTGAAGAAAATCAATGGATCTTGAGCTCAAGCAGTTGCTATACACATAAGAAAACATCTCTATCCAACAGCCATATTGCTGTGAAAATTCCCAAGCCTTGCGTCGGTATAGCTAAGGAAAATTTAATCTTCCCAAATACTCATCAGGGCACTCCATCCTGCAGACCTGACAGCCCCACTTATAATTAATTATACAATTTCGATGGGAATATCGACTAAACAAAGCTATAAATCATAGAAAAAGTCAATAGGCATGGACACATTCAATCATGTCCCGACCAATGATTACTACTCTTAAAATACAATAATTATTTTCAGGAGCCAGCTTGAATTAAATTTCTGTCAGGCTGGTACAAGGCTGGTGGGTGATGAAGGATGCGATGGATTTTTTGGGTTGAATTTGGCCCAGGGACATTTATCCTTTTAGATAGGTAGTTTGTTTTTAGTGATCATGGTGCTGCGTGTTTAACTAGACCATGAAGATTAGATTATCTCCAATGGCTCATTATATCATTTATCTTTTTCTTCCATTCTTGATCTGGAAGATTTCCTGCTTCTCGGTGCGTAAATGAAACGGCAACAGATTTTGAAATATAATGTTCTAAAGTGGCCTGCCTGCCTGCCTGTGTCTTTGAGAGCAAACGTGAGAAGAGCCATACATGGGAAATTAACCCAACCGAGGCTCAGAATGCTGCTGGAATGCCAAGAACTGCCATAAACAGGAATGATCATCTTTAGCACCATCCACCCTCTTTTCTTTATTAAAAAAATGGTACTGAAATACTGCACAAATATAATTATAATCTTTCGAGTTGCTTTAAAAAATAAACTGAAACACACATATGATACATCAAAAGAGGAAAGCTGGGGTTTTTTCATTGTTTATTTATGGCTGCTAGTATTTCTAGTGAGATAGCACTATGTTGAAAATTATGCGCTGAAGTATAGCTTTTACATAATGGCCATGAATTCCCCATACCTTCCATGTAGAGGGAATTATCTGTATAAGCAGACGGCCAATGCCCATTACTTTTTATATACTCATATATTTAGCAGGGACTCAAGGTCTACGAGTCCCTCGGCACTCACAGTCCACTGTCCTAGGACTGTGCCCTTCTGCATCTCCTCACCCATAATGGGGAGATCACGCTAGCAGGTTCCTCATCTCCAGATACGACTGTCGACTTCTAAATAGGTAGAATGTTAAGAGCTCCATGGCAGGGGGCAGTTCAGAGGCTAGTATGTTGCTTCAGCTCTCTGCTTGCCTATCATCCTTCAGTGACAGATGTGCACATGTCTGAACGGGTAGGGTAAAAGGCCAAAGACGCAACACATTGGATTGCTATTCCTATCAATATTTCCTGTACATCAAGGGTGATGAGCCTGTGGCCCTCCAGATGTTGCTTGACTGCAGTTCCTATCACCCCTGTCGATTGGCCAAGCTGGCTGGGGTGATGGAAGATGAAGTCAAACATCTCAAGGATCATCTGTATTGTCCTGGAATAAGTCTATAAACCATCAAGTGTGCAGCGGTGAAGAATGGGATTCAATACGGCCCAAAATAATAAATAGCTCATAAGGCCTAAGTAGCCAGGCTATTCTAAAATGGATTGGAGGAGGAAACTGGACTAGCAAAGAAGTTTCCCTTCAGAGATATATGGTACCCACAGCATACACCGGTCTTCCCCAGCCTGATGCCCTTCAGGAGTTTTGGTCTACAGCTCCCATCAGCTCCAGCTGGTCAGGGATGATGGGAACTGTAGTTCAAAACCGATGATGAAAGCTGACGTATGCCATCACATGGAATACACATCTACAGCACAACATATATGCATCCTGTATGGTATTCTAAGAAGCTCAGGTCAATTCCAGCTGGAGCAATTTCAGAGGAGCATTGCAAGGAGCTACTGCACTATTTCTAGATATATAAAGTGTTGATGGGGCTCAATCTGCTTCAAAGAATCACCTTCTGATTTGGGAACCCCTCCTCCCAATTGCTGTGTAGTTACCCCAGTGAATCTGCACTTTCACTACCTTCAAAAGCAATGCTGGACTGAACCACAGCACCAACAAAGCCCCGTATACAGCTCCAAAATGTGATGATGTGTACAATAGTCATTCATGCTTGAAGAGTGAAGCAGCCCTGATTCAATCAGTGTAAGAACAAGATAGGAATGGCATATGTATTAATATATGCAAAGATAAAACAGAAATCCTTTGGCATGATATTACTGTACAATCGTACCTTGGAAGCCGAACGCCTCGGCTCCCAAAAGATCGAAACCCAGAAGTGCGTGTTCCGGTTTTCGAAACATTTTCAGAAGCCAGATGTCCAGCGCAGCTTCCGATTGGCTGCAGGACGCTCCTGCAACCAATCAGAAGCCGCGCTTTGATTTTTGAACAATTCTGGGAGTCGAATGGACTCCCAGAATGCATTCTGTTCGAAAACCAAGGTACCACTGTATAAAGAAATGGGAACTGACAAGGAGGATTGCATTCCTATGTGGTGAAAGGTATCCCTGTCTTCATATTGGTAAAAGAATGAAATAAATGAACATCCCTAGCAGTACCTGATATTCCAAGAAATTAGTTTGTGCAGTAGATCTCCTTATTAGTCAGATTTACTGCTGCAAACATCAATACTATTGAGGTTTGTGGCTTACAATAAGCATTGTTAATTTACACCAGCTGGTGTTGGAGGCCACAAACGCAACAAGAAAGATCTGCAAATGTGAAAAACCTTTTCAAGGTGTCACTGTTCTTTGATTCTCCTATGGTTTCTGATAATAATAGGTCCCCCCCCCAGTAGGAACAGGCTATGATTCTGTTACACTAATGAAAACATTCATGCTACCCTTAACACAATGTCAAATGAGAGACGAAATGAAGATAGTAAACATATATGAGGTTTGATGAGCCTGTGTGTTTGTGTGTAGAACAGATTTTTTTTTAAAAAAATCTATTTTTATTAAATATTTTCTTGATTTACAAAAGTATGTGCATTGTCTCTCTCTCGTTTCCCACCCCCCCATGTAACTTCTTTTTTTTAACAAATCGGTTTCATTTGTTGAGACATTAGGAAGAATAGGAGAAGAGAGGTGGGTGTGTAGAACAGAATTAAATATTTTAACCATTTGTTGCATCATGAATTTTCCTTCAAAAAGGCCAATATATATATTTGAGTCCTAGTAATCTCAAAGGAATTCAGAGCTTTAACCTTGAGCACAATCAAGCTAAATCTGCAGCCCCATACCCACTGAACAGGGAGTTAAGTCCTACTGAACTCAATGGGACTTATTTCCTAAACCCTAAACTGTGATTAATTTTCAACTGTGGTTTGTTGCCACAGCTTCATAAACCATGGTTGAAGATGGTCTCGTTTCAACAAACCACAGTGAAAACTAACCAGAGTTTGTTGGGTTGGGATTATGATTGATTGAAAAGGGAAGCAAAAGCTTCCATGCTCCCCCACATAGCTATGTCAGAGGAAGGCATGTGAGATACTGAGGCTGCCCTTTGTGGTGCTAGCCTGGGATTCAGTAACACATTCAAACTATCTCAGAGAATGAATGTACAGCAAGAGCAGCCAGGGTGGTGCCACAGAGCTGCCTTACTAACAGTGGCAAGGCTACTGCTTACCTCAGTGTTTCTCAAATTTGGGTCCCCAGCTGTTGTTGGACTACAACTCCCATTATCCCCAGCTAGCAGGACCAGAGGTCAGGGATGATGGGAGTTGTAGTCCAGCTGGAGACTTAAAGTTTGAGAAACAGTGGCTTACTTGGACAGTGGGTGGGCAAGGGTGGCAGTGAGCTGGGGGTTGCACGAGTGCACCAGCAGGAGTCTTGGATTGCCTCTGCAGCACCCCTCCCCATCACCATATCAGCTGTTCCTGGAACAAGTAACTTATGTACAAAATACACGGGTCTTTTGTCAAATCTAAAGAGAAAAGGTGCTTAAAATTTGGCAACTGTTGCTTTGAAATACTCAGCGGCAACCTGAAAAAAGATCCAGCATTTTAGGGGAGAAAAGCTTAGAACCTTAGGAACACAAACTCTACAAACATGACAAGGTAAGTTGTGATTTGTTGCTTGTACCCGAGTTGAAAACATTAAGGAAACCCATAATTCGGTAAAAAAAAGTAATCAGAACTCAAGTTTCCCATGTGAACTTGGGAAAGTGTGGTGGTTTTGCTCATGTAATTTTACTCATTTGAAACTGTTTAGCTTGCTTGTCTTTGAAATGAATTTTAAAAGGTTGTGAGCTTATTTCCTAGAAATGTAAAAATAAAAAAACAATTAAAATAAACTCATGTCAGAGATATTAATGTTTTCCATGCTATGCATAGTCATATTCCTTGGAGCATCCTGGGTTCAAGAGCGGAGCGTTACATTTATAAAATGCAATTGTACATCTGGAAACTCACCGCAGTGCCATTGTTATCTCTAAAAACATCTTGATTAAAATAGTCAAAGAGTTTCTTTTCTAATTGTAGCATAACCTGGAAAGGAAGAAGAGAGAGAGCTTGTAAAGTATTTTAGAAATGATAGTTTCACATGGTCATTAACAAGGGCATTCTCCCAAATTGTGTTTCTCAATCCCTGTTTTCTTCACCATTAAATCAAGACTCCTTCTGACTTTTTGAAGCAAAACAAACAAAACAACAACCTCCCCCCCAACAAAGCAAACATACAAAGCCTTAAGAACAATGTAGTTCAGAAACTAGGACTAATCCAGAATGTAGCAACTAGACTGGTGACTGGGAGCAGCCACTGGGACCATAAAACACCGGTCCTAAAAGATCTTCACTGGCTGCCAATACATTTCTGAGCACAATTCAAAGTATTGGTGCTGACCTTTAAATGGCCTCAGCCCAGTATACCTGAAGGAGCGTCTCCACCCCCATTGCTCAGCCCGAACACTTAGGTCCAGCACCAAGGGCCTTCTGGTGGTTCCCTCACTGCAAGACACGAAGTTACAGGGAACCAGGCAAAGGGCCTTCTTGGTAGTGGCGCCCTCCCTGTGGAACACCTTCCCTTCGGATGTCAAGGAGATAACGACATCAGAAGGCAGCCCTGTATCAGGAAGTTTTTTAATGTTTGGCAATTTACTATGTTTTTATATGTTCTGTAAGCCTCCTAGAATGGCTGGGGAAACCTAGCCAGATGGGTGGAGTATAATTAATAAAATTATTACTATTATTTCTTAATAAGGGGAGGGTCAACATAATTTTAGGATACATAGGGCCCTTCTCACATTATGCTTCCCCTCCCCACCGAAAACCCAACACTATATGAGGTGTTATGCAAATATCAACTTTCCTCCATAAACTTGCTAGTCAGAAATTGGATAGCTGTTTGCAAGTATGATGCAGGAAGCTGATATTCTTGGGACATCCCTAGGAGAAGGATTACAAATATTTTCATACATGCCAGTATGCTTGCACTGGGAGAAATGACTGTGAGAAGTAGTTCTTAGATGGGTGCCGGTTGGTTGGTTGGTTGGTTGGTTGGTTAGTTAGTTAGTTAGATAGATATTAATTGCAAGTTCTATATCAGCCACCAACCAAGTTTGGGCGGCTTAAAATTTATATATATCAATAAAATGTAATTTCAAAGATCACAAGTGGGTTTTCCCCATACTGATGGAAGGCTCTTTGATTTATTGGTGGCTACGGTTATTTGTTAAGTGAGCTGATTCCTCCTCTCCCCTGTGGCCCCCACCCAATGCCTGCTCTCATGTGCCCCCCCCACATGGTGGAACTGCGGGGTAGGGGTGGGGTCCCCCATTCCACTTACAGAAGCCTCCACTGGATCAAAAAGCCTTCCTTCAGGGTGAGGGACACCATTGGATACTACCTAAAATCAACCAACAACACCAAAAATCAGCAGAAGGTCAACTTAAACGCCAGCACAAGAAGCATAAATCAATCTAAAACCCATGTAAAAACCAGCAAATGGGGTGGGGTGGGGGGTGGAGACAGTACAGGCGTCCCTCGCTTACGTGGGGGTTACGTTTCAGGCCCCTGCACGCATCACGGAAACTGCGTAAAGTGGGCAGCACCCCACTTTAATAGGGAGTGTGTGCAAGGAGGAGAAAGAGAGACTTGTGTGCCACCAGGGCTGCTGTCTGGCAGCCGCTCAGGGCTGCTGACCGGCCTGTCCCAAGCCTTCCCTCACTCAGGGCCACTTCCTTCCCACTGCAGTGAACAAGAGGCTGAGAGTGACGTCCAGGCAGTGGCCCTGAGTGAGGGAAGGCACACTGTTTCTATTGATTTGTTTATCTTGCGGCGTCCCATGTAAAAGTGGCCATGCACAAGCAGAACATCCATAAGTGGGTGGGATGCCGGTACTATAAATCTAAAACTGCCCCACTATTACTATGATTACATTTATCTTCCACATTTTCCTCCCAGGAACTCAAGGTGGTGTACATGGTTCTTCTTCCGCCTTCCAATTTCCCCTCACAACAACTCTGTGAGGTAGGTTTGGCTAAGAGTCAGAAACTGGCCAAATGACACCCAGAGGGCTTCATGGCTGAGTGGGCCTTTGAATCCCAGAATCTCAGGATTCAATACTCTAATCCAGTGGTTCCCAAAGTGGGCAGAAGTTCCATTGTGCAAGCAGGTCAGTTGTGTGAACAGAATAGCGGCACTGGATACAACCCCCTATGTTCTGCTCTTGACATATTCGCCTTAGAAGTACAGAAGTCGTGTGCTCTGTCGCAGAAAATTGTCAAGTGATGTTTTAAAGTAAGGAATCTTGACTTCTTGGGTTTTATTGGGATTCAACAAATATCAATAATTCGAGGCTGAGAACCCAGACTATTGAGGGAAGCCCAGTCACTGAATAATGTGGCTCTTCTATTGCCCAGAATTCAAAATTAGACAAACGTTTTTGTAACTAAACGGGCTTATTTATTCCACTGAAGTCAGCAAGTGTTTTTTGTTCCTTGGAATCTAGAATGTAAACTGGGTGGGGGATGTTCAGTTATATCTGTGCTCTCTTCAATGTCAAGGACTGCATTTTGTTACCTACCTTTCGGTCATTATCGGATTCACGGAATATAAGCTTGACTACTTCATTAGTGTCGGCAGCCCGGACAGTCTGCATTGTAGCCTTTGCACAAAGTGTCTGTTAAAGGGAAGCATTCACAAAGAGAGAGAGAAAAGAAACAAAGATTTGTTTGTTAAAAACATTTTTAATACAACACGACACAGAAGAATTCCACCTCCTTTGCAAAATGTCAGTTGAAGCTACAGAGTAACAGGCAACTTTAATCTGAGTAGGTCCATTTATTGCAATGTATCTGTTCTGAATATGACTACTGTTGGCTCCCACCAGAGTCCCAAATTCAACTCAGTCAAAAAAGAAGAAGAAAAAAGGAGTAACCTTCTTTACGGCTCCTTTGCTCCCACACAAAAATCGGATGATCATTTGTAAAATTCAAGAACAAAATTTATAGATAGGATAACAGAGTTTCTGTTTACAACCCCACATACTTTAATTGTTCCCCTTACAGTTAGGAGAACTTCATAGTCTTTTATACTAGCATATTTATTCCCCATCTATGTGAGAAATTTTACCAATCCTTTGCTTTGAAGGCAGTTTGCTCTGAAAAGGCAGTTTGGAAGGACAACCAGATTCATAGGATAGAAAGAACCAAAACTGGAAGCTGGACCGCTTTCCTAAAGCAGGATGGATGTGTTTCAGGGAAGGGTACAATTCCTGCAAAAGCCCACACAGGAAAATGCATGAATCCCTGTTTAGGATGTTTCATTTTGAGTGCAGAAAGCATCTTCTGCCCAGTGCTTCTATGTTAACATCAGCAGCTGCCCTCAGATGCCACTTGGCTTTGGGAGTTCCTTAAGCGTCTTTAAAACTTGAGTAGGCTCAGGGTGACATGGGTTGAGAATCACTGTCCTGATAATAAGTGCTCTGGGTATCCCCTGACCCACAACCATCCTAAGAGGAACAGGGGAACTTGCCTTCTACCAGGTCCAACTAATTGTCCATAACATTGCTTACTCTGATAGGCTCTCCAGGGTCTCAAGCACAGGTCCTTCCTTTCACCTGACAATTTTATCCAGAGATGGTAGAAACTGAACCTTCATGAAAAAATATGGCTCTACCACTGAGACATGATTTCTCAACAAACCAATACAGAAAACCCTGTGGTTTTTTATTATTATTATGGTGACTAGCCCTACTGATGTCTTTAGAATCCAAGACAGGGAAGGAAGCAGCAACAGATTTGCCTCCTTTACTCTTTTATCACAACAAACTCCATGAATTTGGGATCTTAAAAACAAAAACCATTTCAGCTTTCCAAGTGCAGTATAAAAGAAATACACTTTCTTTTTTTCTTGGCGGTATGAATTTGAAAGCTAACTCTCTTTTTCCTTTGGCTCCACATAGGTACAACAAAGCAATCTGTGGGAATTTCTACTTGCTTTCAGATTCTGAGTTCTGCCACCTAGAAACTACTGTGCTGTTACACTGGAGTAACCAATAGGAACCTGCACAGGCTAGATTTTAAAAGAGTCATGTCTCGGAAGAACGATGTCCTGCCTGTTTTAATGTAGGTCAGCCATTTGAAAACAAGCTCCAAAGGTTTCTCAGTTAATGAGATTGTGTTATGGGGAGCACAGGCAGAGAAGGAAAAGGTAAGGTAGCGAACACCAAGCCAATGGAGGCAGCCATTGCTTTTTATTTTCTCCTCTTTAACCCCCAGCTAATCACTTTTTCCACACATCCTCACAATTTGCCTCATACCCCATTTTGTCTCTTTTGACAAGTAATTAACATTTTGCCATCTGTGTCTGTATGCAGTTACCAGTGAGGTAATCCCCCGCCAAGCCATTCCCAAAAGTGAGCCGCCGCCCCCCACTCCCCACTTCTGATGCCGACCATTGAAATTCAAAGCACAAATTAGCTAATCAGGTCAAGCTCCCCCCCAAAAATAGCTCTTTGGACTCATGTGTCACAAATCAGTCTGGTCGCCTTTAAACAGCACACCAGATTAGAACAAGCACCCGAACAAACCAAAGCGGAAAACCCGCTGCTCTCCAAAGCTGGTTTTCTAAAGCCCTAACAAATCGCTCCATCTTTCACTCATTTAAACCTTCCAAATGAGGGTCAATGTGGTCCCCGAGCATCCAAATGCTAATGCGCTTAAGTGCATTTAAGCAGCTTTCCGTAGTGAATGGGCCGAAGAAGGGCTCCCAGAGACAAGGCAGAGTTACTGTCACTGCCGAAAAGTCATTGTAGCCACCCCCAGAGTGGTCGCAATTCAAGAAATTCATGATTTCTGTCTCTTAAAGGCATCTGCTTGGGAACATTCCCCCCTCCCCACCCCCTGCCCACAGGATCTGCTTTATATCTAGCAACTTCAGCCTTGCTCCAAAAGAATAATGGTGGTGGCAGCAGCGATGATGATGATGATGATGATATAAAAATGTGAGACTCCTGAGGACCAATGTGAGAAAGAGCTCATGTTGCTTTCAAAAAGTTACCTTATTCACAAACAAGTGATTAGGCAAAGGTTCATTTCTTATACAATCTGGAGAATTCCTCCCCCCTCCCCCCTCCTTTCGCTTTCTACAAAGTCGTAGTCACCCAAGCAGAAAACTATCGGAAACGTGGTGTGTTTTTTTTAAAGGCAAGCCTGCTTCCTTATGAAGGGATTTTTTTGTTGTTGTTGGTATTTAAAAAGAAGGGGGGAAAGTAAAACGCTACGAAAATACACTGCTCTTTTCAGTCTTCTACAGTCTCTTGAAGGGTACTTTTTTGGGGGAAAGAAGTGAGACAAAGAAATCAGAATAAAATACCAGGGCTTTCTTGTTTAATTGCAGACAATTGCCTTTTCCTATAGAAAATTGCCATTTCTGCCTTCCAGGGGGGCGGCAGTGGGGATAAAGAGTCCATGTCTGAGCTTTATACGGCATGGGAAAAATAAGGAAAGGTGCCACAGAACAGAGAAGTCCAATCCTCATGGAAAAAGTTTGCATTGTTACAGAACACAGCAATAAACAGATTTGCTGTGATAGCACACCTTTTCTTTGATAGGAATGTGAATTTGAATTGTTCTGATGCTGAAAAGTTTAGAACTACTTTTTTTTTTTTTTGGTCCTAATCGTAATGGGTACGGTTCCAATTTGAAGCCAACAGCAAAAATCTTCTGCTAATGTCTGGGCATGTCCAAACAACCTGGCAGGTCTGGATGATGACATCATATCCTGCGATGATATATTAACAATGGACCTGAAGACTAGGCTATGAGCCGGGAGAGGGAGATCATCTGAAGAGGGGCACAAGCTCAAGATCTTCTAAAAATTTCAAAATGCATGGAAGTCCCATGGTGTTGGTGATGTGTGGTAGTGTCTGAATTGGGACTGCTGTACAGTGGTACCTCGGGTTACATATGCTTCAGGTTACATATGCTTCAGGTTACAGACTCCGCTAACCCAGAAATATTGCTTCAGGTTAAGAACTTTGCTTCAGGATGAGAACAGAAATTGTGCTCCGGCAGCGCAGCAGCAGCAGGAGGCCCCATTAGCTAAAGTGGTGCTTCAGGTTAAGAACAGTTTCAGGTTAAGAACGGACCTCCGGAACGAATTAAGTACTTAACCCGAGGTACCACTGTATATTGCATCCACTATTTGGCAGTGTCTTCCATTTACATCTCTGCTATTTGTTTCCACTTGGGCAGTATAGAAATGAATAATAATAATAATAATAATGCCACTTTAAATCACAGTTAAAAAGCAACTACACAACATGATGGGGAACAGAGTAAAAACCAAGATTGCTTCACATCTCTTTGATTTCTACTGTGCTGTTGGAAGTGAAGTCATGGTTTGGCTTAAGGCTCTTACGTAACAAACCTTGGTCACAGCTTGTGGTTTGTTTGAAGAAAGACAAAGCATGAGCCCAGCTTTGGGCTTCATCAGTGCCTGAGAAAGAGAGAGAGAGAGAGAGAGAGAGAGAGACCACCGGGAGCCCATGTAAGCCACTCTGAGATGTCAAAGGGAGAATGATGTTTATTTATTTATATAGCCCTATTAATGTCTGTGGTGTTTTACTGAGTACCAAAGGGCAGCTCTCTACACAGATGAAACAAACCATGATCTCTGGCTTAGTGTTACATCCAAACATAGGCTGTAGTTTGTTTTGCTCTGTAAATTGTTCTTCACTTACTGATCATAATGCTAAGCCAGGGATCGTGCTTCTTCCTCTCTCTGCGCTAGCAAGGGGCAGATGGACGCATTCATGGTAAACCATTAGCTATTTATTTGTCTGTTAACAGTACTTTTAGATTGCCTTTCATCCTATAATTCCAGACTTGGGTTAACTATGGTTTACCATTATGAGTGAACTGGGCTGGTATATAATTCAGCAAAGGGAGACAACTGAGGAAGGGGAAAGACGTGGAGGTTAAACAGGATTATGAATATGCTTTATTTTACTTAGGTAGTTATAATATGATTCCAAGAGTTGTGCCAAAGAGTGTAATAATCAAATATTGCACTGACTCTTTCTGTTGGCACTAAATAAATACAGTTTTCAAACAGGATATTTCATTTTGTCTCTCTAAATAAGCCTTATTTACTTATGATAAATACAGATGATAGTAGTATTTTTACTTTATCAGGGGATATTCAACGAAGTCATACTCAGAATGTACCCATAAAAATCAGCGGACATGTTACTTAACTTTATTTATTTCAGTCTACTGTGTGCATTACTTCTGTAAATAATATCCAACGGGCAATTTGTGTGACAAGGCTTCTGGTTTCTCCTCTCCTGCTTGCCCCCCATATCTGCTGTGGAGGTACCCCAACCCCTGCAAAACAGATTTTGGGAGTGTGGAGGAGGAAGGAGAAGCCTGACTGCATGAGCGGATGTCTGGTTGCACTATGTTATTTCTCGATATATAACTGCAGTTCTATTTTAAATATACGGCAATTGCAGTTTCCATACTTATAGCATCGCCATCTTCAGTATTTTGTTCCACCAGGAATACACCCCAGCTTGCCCACGTTTTTCATGCATGATATTTAAATTTATCTACAAAAAAATAAAGTTGAAAAGAGAAAATGTTTTTTAATTGTCTGAACCAGGGGTCAGCAAACTTTTTCAGCAGGAGGCTGGTCCACTGTCCCTCAAACCTTGTGGGGGGCCGGACTATATTTTGGGGGAAAATATGAACAAAATCCTATGCCCCACAAATAACCCAGAGATGCATTTTAAATAAAAG
This sequence comes from Podarcis erhardii, assembly GCF_964252035.2. NCBI lineage: Eukaryota > Metazoa > Chordata > Lepidosauria > Squamata > Lacertidae > Podarcis > Podarcis erhardii. Next base: position 39,727,255 of record NC_138509.1, read on the forward strand.
GACACATTCTACTCATGTAAAAACATGCTGGTTCCTGGACCGTCCGCGGGCTGGATTTAGAAGGCGATTGGGCCAGATCCGGCCCCCGGGCCTTGAATTAAAGATGGGTTCTAAAGCATTAGAAAGTTTACTGGGTGTTAATACTGCAGTACTACTTACAACTATTACAGTTAGCAACAACGGGGGGTACTTGAAGTTTAAAAATCCTATTGGTCAAGACTGGCAAACAAAACAAAAAACCAGGATGTCTGTGTCTGGATATATTAAACTGGCATTTCCCCTGGTAGATTGCTCTTCTCTCTCTCCATATTCTTTAGCCCATGTGGTGGTTCATGTATGGCAAATCTCACAGCTAATGAAAGCATTTCTGCCTTTCTAGCCAATGACCTGTGAGATGTTCACATTCATACCTCTCTTTTTATTTTTAAAAAATGTTTCTGCAAAATCAATTTAAAAAACATGTTAAAAAACCCCAAAGATGCAATCCTCTGTTGTCTCCCGGGATGGATGGATGCCAACCAACCAACATGCTTGTGCTAGCACTGCTATGTGGAAGCAGCCAGGGAACTTGGTGAGTATGTGGTGGTGACACAGAGCAGTCTATGCTATGGGGTCTAACTCATGCCCTCTAAACCAGCCTTCTGTCCTCATGTGTGGCGGATGACACTGTCCCATCACCAGTGCTGAAGTAAGATACATCTACCTGTAGGTGGAATGCCAAGTGGGGTGGGGACCTTGTCCTTTGCCTCAGGCAGAAAGATGCTTTGTGGTTAGGAAAGGAGTACAGTGGTACCTCAGGTTACAGACGCTTCAGGTTACAGACTCCGCTAACCCAGAAATAGTATCTTGGGTTAAGAACTTTACTTCAGGATGAGAACAGAAATGGTGTGGTGGTGGCGTGGTGGCAGTGGGAGGCCCCATTAGCTAAAGTGGTACCTCAGGTTAAGAACAGTTTCAGGTTAAGAACAGACCTCCAGAACGAATTAAGTTCTTAACCTGAGGTACCACTGTATTTTAATATTAAAGCTATCATTTTTTTTGCATTTTTGATGATTATACTATGTACCTTCCTGCCCTCAGTTATCCCAGGGCAATTACCACCTATCCTCAACATTATGCAAAAAACAGACTACAATTTAGTAGGTTCCTTTATATCTTCTGAAAGATCCCGCAGCCCCTGTTTTGTAGGATCTACCAGATAGATGCAAAAAGCAAGGGATAAACGCACAGGGCAGAAACTCTGTGCGCAGGAGGATAGGGTTTAGTAAAATACACAACTTTTCACAGTTTGATAGTGACAATGTACCTTTCTCCCTCATCATTTGAGAGAGGTACAATGCACCTTTCACTGATGAAAGGAGGAAAGGGGAGGAAGTAGACACAAAATGTTGACAATTGCTAGCTGGAGACTGAATAGGCTAAAACAGCTTTAGAGAAATCGACCCCAGCAGGTTGCAGAGTGTTCCCTGCACCATGTTTTAACAACAACAGCTAGTGAAGTGCTATTCTTTCCTCTATATCTTCGAGAGATGCTAAATGTGTTTGCCACTTAATCAGACTCCAAGAAGCCACAAATCTCAGGGCACCCCCCCCCCAAACATTCAGTCGTGACAGAAATGCTCTGTGCCACTGCAGGAACACATTTTGTGTGCTCCTCTGTTCGAAGTCATACATGCTATTTTAACTCATCTGCTTCCTTCATTCTCTCCAGGCCAGGAGGACAAATTGCCCACAGTGGCTCCCTTTCAGAAGCAGCACAGCGCGCAAAGAATCGTGACTGAGCAGAAACACAAGGAACAGGCACATAAAAATTCATCACTTTGGCCTCCTGACCTCTTACCACTGGGCTTGGCACACCATGTCTCAAAAAGTAGCACCAGGGGAGAACTAAGCAGGCCGGCTGAGTGAAATTACTGACAAAAATATATCTTGGACACAGGAAAAGCCCACCAGATGCTTCATTGTCTTTGCGGAGAAGTGATACTAGGAGGGGGGGAAGGGGGGGTTCTCTGCCACATGGCATATTGGGTGGAATAAGTAGTGTCATTGTTTCAGAAGCAGCTCTGTCACTTTACTGACTGCAGTACAAAGAGGTGTAAAGCAAGATTTAATCCTGACTTTTTAGCTAGCAGATTAAAACCAATCGTGCCAGATGTCCACAAGACTGTTTAACATACAGAAAGCTTCCACCCACCCACCCCACCCCACCCCACCCTGCAAGGAGCAAAGGGGTCTAATGCCATCTTCTTTATTTCACTTACTTTCACTGAAGAAGAAAGCATGCTGTAATGGGCTTTAAGATGGGCTTTAATTTTTTCCTTCTCCTTCAAAGCACCGGACCATCAAAAACAACCACGCAGACAAAAACAATATATATATATGGTCAAAGTTAAGGCAGGCAAATGAAGTTAATCAATGATGCATATTGAGGCAGAATTGAGGCAGGCTGCATGCCAAAAGAGCATTAGGGGAAACTAGTGCTGGAGCAACTTACAACCTCCTCTTCGCGGATTAAGGGCAGGTCTGTGCTTTATGTATCCTGCAGTGATAGCGTAACAGTGAAAGCACTAGAGAACCTCTCCCCCCATCAAATTCCCTGGCATCAGCATCAAGCTTTGGGTTTCTTCTTAAGGTGCCTGCCTGTCTGTCTATGAGGGTGTGCATGTGCATTTGAATGTATTTACAAGATTGACTCATGCAAATTCCACTTGACCTCAAGAGGACAGCAGTAGACCCTACCTGGATAAGCAACAAACTGGCAAACTTTGGCGCAACACTCCTTTTGCTTCCTTTGGAGCTTTGCTGTGCTCCTTTCCTCTGCTCCTCCCTCTAAACCTAGCTAGAAAGCAACAGCAGATGCATCATTAGTATCAATGACAGAGGAATGGAAGCGATGGCAGCAAAGGGGAAAACACTGAAGGCAGGGAAAGATGGCTGTCTGATTTACAGTTTGGCTGCTTGGGTATGGTGGTGGCTGACGGCAAGGATCACAGGGCCTGCAACACGTCTTTGTACACTACAACCCAGAGACTCTGGGGAGCACAGGAAGGGCTCATTTAAACAAGGAAACTCAGATTCCAAGGATTATAGTGTTAGGAGAAGCCTCAAAGGCCATCTAGTTCAACCTCTTGTTGATGCAGAAAATCTACTGCTATGGCGTCCCTAATAGGTACCTATCCAGCCTCTGCTTAAAAATCCCTAACAAAGAACAGCCCATTGGCTTTTGAGTCAGTTTGTGTTACTACCAGGGAGCTTCTATCAACATCCTGAAGTTTGGTTAAAAGCCCTGTTCTTGTGCAGGCACCGGCCATTTTGCACAGGGGTTCCATTCCTGGCCCCCGTGATCAGCGGGAGAATGCATAAGCCCACTGTCCTGCTCCTTTCTGGGTCGAAAAGAACCCTAGGGTCAGCGGTCACATGTCAATTGCACACATGCAAAATGGCCGCCGCCTGTAGTTTAAGAACATAAGAATCACCGGCCGGATCAGGCCAAGGGCCCATCAAATCTAACTTCCTGTTCTCACAGCGGCCTGTGGGAAACCCGCAAGCAAGAACAGAGTGCCAGAGCACTCTCCCCTCCTGTGGTTTCCAGCAACTGGTACTCAGAATGATACTTCCACTGACCATGGTGGGAGAGCATAGCCTTAATTGTGGCTAGTAGCTGTTGACAGCCACAACCTCCATGTATTTTGAAGTCATCTGTGTTAGCGGCCATCACTGTCTCCTGCGGAAGCAAGTTCCATAGCTAATGCAGGAATCTCAACTGAAGCATCCATCACAAATGGCCACCCAACCTCTGCTTATAAACCTCCAAGGAAGGAGAGTCCATAACCTTCTGAGGGAGACCATTCCACTGTCAAACAGCTCTTACTGTCAGAAAGTTTTTTCGTATGTTTAGTTCGAATCTCCTTTCTTGTAACTTGAAGCTCTTGGTTCCCCTCCAGAGCAGGAGAAAACCAGCTTGCTCCCTCTTCCATGTGACAGCCCTTGAGATATTTGAAGGTGGCTATCATAGCTCATCTCAGTCTCCTCTTTTCCAGGCTAAATATATCCAGCTCTTTCAACTGTTCCCCATAAGGCTGGGCTTCCAGACCTTTTATCATCTTGGTCGCCCTTCTCTGCACACGTTCCAGCTTGTCAACATCCTTCTTAAATGGTGGTGTTCAGCTTTGGACACAGTATTCCAGGTGTTGTCTGACCATCTTTGCCATGGTCCTCTGGACATATTCTAGTTTGTCCTGGCAATCCTTCTTAGATCCATATTGCTCTCTCCATCAGGGCAGATTTTGTCCTCCCTAGCACTGTTTCTTCAAGTTTAGCCCTTAGCTCCCTGCCCCACCTCACAGGAATGAGCTCACTTATATGGTAAAAAGTTAAAAAGTGCCATTTGAGAACACAGTTGGCATGACTCAGTCTCCTAGGGGCTGAAATGATGGGCTGATTTTGTCCCCGGCATTCCAGTCACCTAATCTTGCTCTGATGGGAAAACCCTTGAGAAGAACCTGCCACTATGTGCATAACCATGTCTAGGTTTCATCTCTTGGTCATGCTGGAGAGTGACACAAGTACTTCTTTTAAAAACATAGATAAGGTAAGAGCACAGACATGGTAGACACATCTTCAGAATACAAATGAAGCAATAGTCCTAAACAGCAATAACAGCATTTATAGTTTCATATTAGTGTCATATGACATAGAGAAATAATGATGCTGTTATATTTTCAGAGTCTCTTTGGCCCTGAACTGCCACTTATAATCCATGGGAATTCAATTACACTTATATACTTTGAAAATCAATCTCTGAATGCTTTGCAGTGTTCCATTATAAACCTCATTTATGTTACAAATATTTAGTCTCATTTGAAAATATTTTATTAGATAGTCCCTTGGTCCATTAATATTTTTTTTTAAAAAAAAACTTTTGAAAACTGTACCATACTAAAGATTGCAAATCAATGAGATGTTATTTTGTATCTTTTCCTTTTCATTCTCTATACTGAAAAATATATTTTTTACTTAAAACAAATAATATCTGAACTGCTTTGACATCCAGAAAAAAAGAGAGAGATGGCTTATTTTAACAACATGCAGGCAACATGCAACTCTACAGGTACTTAGGGATTGGCTGAATTTATATAAATTCCAACACCTATTCATTTTAAAACAATCACATCTGTAGCACACATTGTTGCAGAATGTCAGGAGTGGGTGCCGTGAGCAGGTCAGCAATAACTCACACAGCTTCAGTGAAGTTAACTCTTTATTCACAGAAACAAGGCAACTCAGGAGACCAGGCCTAGAAAGCATAGCAACGCTTCCTGGTAGATCTTGCCCCTATGAGGCAGTTGTGAGGACTGAAGGTCCCTGCCTTCCCACAGCTGCCTAAGCCTCCTCTTTCCCCAGGTCCTTCCCAAGCAATCTGAGACTCAGTCAATGTGTCTGTCTCTGCTCCGCCCCCTTCACACCTCTTCTGGTCCTGGGAGATCTGCAGAGAGGAGAGCAGGAGGGGGAGACAGCCTGGTCTGACTCATCTCTGCCTCTTGGACCCTCTCCTCTCAAGTCTCCCCTTCTGGAGATACACAGCATACTCCCATGCCATTTTCCTCCATTAAACCAAAGCCCCATAACAAGTCCGCCCTTGGGTAGCAAAATCTAGCTTTGATCATCTGCAGTCACAAATTCATTAGAATTTAGCCAAGCCACTGTTGCATTCTGGGAAGTACCGTATTTTTCACTCTATAACACACACCCGACCATAACGCGCACGTAGTTTTTAGAGGAGGAAAATCCGTAGGCATGCCACCCGTAGGCATTCCCTCCATAACACGCACAGACATTTCCCCTTACTTTTTAGGAGGAAAAAAGTGAGTGTTATGGTGCAAAAAATACAGTACTCATAAGACATTGTGGGTTGCACGCCCTCTGCCTTCATGATAAGGAGAAAACAAGTGAATGGGCAGTACAATGTACCTTTGTGGCATCCCCCGATGACCTGAGCAGCAAATTCCATTATTTCTGGGCGGCTGATACTACACTAAAATTGCTACCTAGTCCACCAGTAGTAGCCAGTGTGGTGGGGAGGAGCTGCCTTCCTGAAACTCCCACTGGGCTTAAAGTTCTCACCATAATGGGACAACAAAACAGATCTTCAGGTTAAGTCCTCTCATATGGGGTCAATAACAGAGATCTACTTACAAGGCTACCACAACAATTCCTGAAATAATGTATGTGATATTCTTTGAGCATGTAAAAAGTATTATTTATTTCTTACCATGGATTTCATTAACACAGCAGTAGCTTCTGGTCTAACTCTCCAAGTTGTGCTGCCCCTCTCTCACATTATGTATTGTATTAAAAAGTGTATTGTTTCAGCATTTTGATGTTTGCCACCTTGGGCTCCTTTGGGAGGAACAACAGGGTAAACGAAATAATAAACAAACAAACAAACAAACAATATGGCCACATTCGGACAATCATATCACAGCAAAATACGTTATTATAGGCACAAGCCATAATGCATTTCACAAGAGTCTGGAAAAAAGCCAGATGTTTTTGGTTAATTATAGTTTCCTGTTATGTCCAAAACCAGGAAACTATGGCTGATGACTTCTGAATAAGCTAGGATATGAAGCTATTGTTTAAACTTGACTTAATATCCTGGCCTGTCTGGAAGCCATTCAAAACAGCTTCCCAGTTTGGATGTAATGGGAAATTAGAGTTAGAAACCCGGCCTGCTTGCTCACTTCAATGAAAGGAGCAAAGTAGCTGCATGTGAGGGAATGGGGCCCTTTCATATCTCAGCTAATTAAATCAATATATGATTGTCCACCTGTGGCCATAATGTCCCATGATTTATACTACTGGAGGTCTTCCTTTCATATTGTTTCTTCAGGCTTGCACCCCAGCAGTCCAGCTACAAAATGACTTACTAGTGCCTGAGCTTCAGTCAAGAACTGCAGGAATTCGCTATCACTAGAATCTTTCCCTCAACACTTATTTCCTACCGCAAAAAACCCCAAATGTGTGCAACTTTTAACACCACATAACTCTCCCCCGATTTCTGAACTGCACCAAGCAACCTTCTGGTGGGTGGGCTCCAAGATACATTTTACCAATTTTTCATGCCCATCCCTCTAAATGTGACCCTGCTCCTAGGCTTTTATCTCTTTGACAACTTCACGCAGGAAAACATGCAGCTCCTCTGATAGCATGAAATTGGAAACAATGGCCTGTGGAAACAAAAGCAGAGGATGGAGAGGCAAGATACAGGCTGGGCCCTGCCTGCTCCCCCCCCCCTTAAAGCCACAAACAGATGTTTATAAGACCCGATCCCTGAGAAAGCTGAAAGGAAAAGCCTTGTAAAAGAAATGGACCTTAAAGACAATGGATGGAAGAATCTGGAATAAAAGGCTAGATGAGGCTAGATGGGATTTCAACAGATAAATCTCTCAAATAAAAGCAAGTTGCCACCATGAATTTCAATTGCAGTTTCCCTTCCTCATTTAAAAAACAAAACAAAACACACATTCTGAATCTCAAGCCAAGGATTCCTTCAGACTCTCCATGTATTGCACAAGTCTGATGTCCCTCTTTTTTTTTGTAGAGAGACACACTATAAAAATCAATTTAACCCTACTGGCAAAGAGTGACTTCAAGTTTCAAATTCACTTTGATTTATTGAAACCGCTCTGTTCAGTCCTGAAACAGGAGCCAAAGCTCCTAAGTTCTGGAAAGAGGCTTAAAGCACCAACAGAAAAGGTTATGCTCAGAGAATCTTGATTGGAAAAGGACCTAATACTAGCTGCTGGTCCCAATTATGTTCAGTTTCTTTTGCTTTTCATGTGCATTATTTTGGGCTGGGGGGAAAAAGGGGACCATGTGAAGAATCTACGAAGCGCCGTCATCATGAATCAAGCCATAGGTTCTTTTTCACAAAAGGCGATATGCACCATTTGCAAATGGAACAAAGTGCGGAGTGAAGTTTTTGCTTTTGTGATTAAACCTCTCTTCCTCTTTCTTGCAGAGCCTGCTATCCAAAAGGCCCAGCACTATGCTTCAGTGCACAAAATTCATGTATTCATCACAGGGGGGAGAAATCCTTGAAAAATTAGCACAAAGGAGGATGCATAACTTAAAGCCTGCTATGGGTAGCCCTCACTTGAACCCTTTCACATTTACATAGTTTTCTTATTGACACACAATATAAATTGCCGGGGGGGGGGGGAGAGACTAAAATAAGCATTTTGTCAACTATTATCAGCTTAGAATGCCTATTTCATTTAAGCAGCAACTCGCAATATGAGGCACAAATATTACTTTGGGGGACAAACAAATTAGAAACTGGAAATATCTTTTAAGAATGCCTGTTCCTGGACATGTTTCTCTGAACTATTTATCATGCTTAAACTTACTGGTCGGGTCATTGTGAAAATTCACCTTAACAAAAGATGCTGAATCTATTGAATATGTCTGCAAACACACATATTTCCTGTAGCTTTGTCCAGTTGCGAGCAAATGCTCCTGCATGATAAAACTTCCACACCACAACAAGGAAAAGAGGCAACACCTTTCGTATGCTAGTGAGGCTGGCTGGGTTTGGCGGACTAGAGCCAGATTTCTGAAAACATTTTCTCCTAAAGTATTATTTACATGGCTACCATCTTTACAAAGTTTGGTTTTAAGAAAGTGTGATTCCTTAACCATAAATAATTTTCTATAGTGCATACAGAAATAATAATCTAGAAGAGTGTGTGTGTGTGTGTGTGTGTGTGTGTGTGTGTACACAAATGCCTGCCAAAACCTATCAGTAGCCAGGCACATATAAAGAAACAGATGTCTCCATATAATGTACCTGTAGCTTCGGAAGGTCAGTGCGTGGGCCAGTTTGTGGTGGGACTGTAGTTAAATGGCAGAGAATCTGCACTGCACACAGAAGGCCTGTAGCTCGAGCCCTGACATTGCCAGTTAAAAGGATCAAGTGATGAAAAAGTCCTCTACCTAAGACCCTGGAGAGCGACTGTCATTGTGACAGTAGACAATACAGAACAAAAATTAACAGGTAAGAACATAGGAGCCTGGCTGGATCAGGCCAATGGCGCATCTAGTCCAGCCTCCTGTTCTCACAGTGGCCAACCAGATTGCCCACTACATAATTAATATGTATACATTATGGGTTTAAATAGCCAATTAATTAAGTCTATATCCTGCCCTTCCTCTCAAAGGAGCCCAGGAACACTTCTATGATATATTTAAAAACCACAATTTTTTTTTTTTAAAAAAAACCCACGTATTTAAAATATCTAAAAATTGTTAAAGGTATCTAAAAACAATAAAATACCCAAAACAAAATTTGAGAACAGATATAACCAAATCTTTTCTGTGGAAAGGCCTGGTGAAACAAGAAAAGTTTTCAGTGGGCATCTAAAAGAGTACAATGATTGTGCCCATCTAATGTTGAAGCTTGTTTTAAAGAAGCTTTGCCCATTTAAGAAACCCAAAGGTTGAGGAAGAGAGAGAGAAGATGCTTCAGTCAGCCCCCCACAATGAAGTTTAGAAACCAACTCTGATTTCTATTCCCCATTTCAATCACACCATTGCTTCCCCACTCCCGGCTTTGGATAGTGGATACCTCTTCAGTAGAGTCTGCCTATTTTCCATCTATTGATTGTCTACAACACAATTCAATAGTATTATAACGTAACCTATTTTGATGACCTGTATTGCGTGTTTGTGCATCTTTTTACTGAAAAGAGGTAAGTGCGAAAGTAACCAGGAAAGGTAATTTCTAATGGTCGCGAGGCTGGCTGATGTCTTTCTAGGGATCAAAGGGGAAAAGAGAACAAGAGGGGCAAAAGAAGAGATCTGTTCCAAAGGGATAAGGGAAGAGCTCAGAGATATCAGGACAGTTGTGTAGTGGGTGGGTCTGTCAATGTGCCTATATCTAATTGTACACAACGAATTGTACACTACGAAAGAGGATTGACTGTATATATGGGTGCAAGCAGGTACACTCTTCATTATATACTTGTTGTTTAGTCACTTTAGTCGTGTCTGACTCTTCATGACCCCATGGACCAGAGCACGCCAGGCACTCCTGATGTTGTTAGGCTATAACTCCCATGACCATCAACTGGGGCTGGTGGGAGTTGGGTCCAACATAATCTGAATGGCCCTACATTGGCTGTCCCTGGCCTACATACTAAGATGAAATGGAAAACAGATCTAGGTTTTTTTTTATGTATCTAAATTTTGAGAATAAGGAAAAAGGATGACCAGAACTACTAGGATACTAGTTTTCTCAAGCTCCAAATCCACTTGTCAATAGAAGCCAGTAGAAATTAATAGGAAATAATAAAAGACAAGCTGGGAGAGGTCAATAGAAGGAAATGAATGGATTCAGCTGGGATTTCCATGAGGGTCATTACCTCGTACTTCCTAGAGGAAGACACCATAAAAGCAAATTATTGTTTTCAAGAACTGTATTGGCCTACCCCCTGGGTTGTTAGGGGAGCACAAGAAAAATCTATTACTGATTGTTGAGAATAACACCAGACTGTATAGGTCAAAAATTGACTGACATCACTCTGTACAAGCAGTATTGAGACACAACAAAGAATCTGTTGTGCTTCTAAGCTTATGGTGCATTGCAATGCAGTAAATGAAAAGCCACTATTATGAGGAGATGTTTATGTCAGTATCTGAAACAAATCTTCTTTTTCCGTGAATAATGCTGTCCTAAACTGTTAAGTGTTGCTCCAATAAACAACATGTGATAAAGATCCTATAATCCCTGCTTGCAGGACCCACTCTTTAACTCATTAACATGCTGATGAGTCCAGTACTACATTTATCAAAGCATTCTCGCTTAGATGTTATGACTTCCGTTAAGAAGTTGCATATGGGTTTCATGTGTTATTCTACCATACTACAGTTTATTTCTAGGAGCAACAAATAGGCTGGAAAAAGAGGGCACACTTCCTCTAGGTTTGTAGCGTTATCTTCTTTCCAATTCAATTAATATTTTCTATTTTTACCGGCTGTGTCAAGGTATGTCTCCTGCTGTGGAAAATTATGATTCGGACAGTTTTAAGCCATTCAAACAACCTGGGGGACCACAGTAGGTACGCTGAAAGCTTCCCTTTCCAAACATGGATGTTTGCTTATGGGGCACTGGGGTGGGCACATACCAGTCGGTTGGGGGTGGATGAGTTACAAGAGGAGGGTGCAGCCTTGTCATGTAAGCCAAAATATGATTTTGAATGGACAATCAATATATTTCAACATATTGGAGGAGGAGACTCTAATCACGTGCCCTGTGTGCTGCCCAGGTGCTAAATGGCTTCTACCTCCCTTCTTATGGCTCTGTCTCTTTAAACTGGGCAGCTCTTCAGATAAGACACTTCTTTCCTAGAGAGGACTGCCAGCCCTTCACATACAAACTATATTTTGTAAAGCAGGATGCACAGCCAACCCTACTGTGGGCTTCTGAGGAACTGTGGTGGTCATGTCCATAAGCAGAAAGTTCAAAGGTCACAGCAGATGCAAAATATAGATGGTCTTTCCCCCCTCACTGCAGCTTTACTGTGTTTTGTCCAGTGGCTTTTCTTCAAGAGGCAGCAAAACAACCCAGGTCTTCATGTTTTGAGCTCTGTAAAGTTTTATATTCCAATTTCTAGGTTAGTGAGAAGTAGCTGCCGGGAGACAAGGCCTGTTTGCTAACAGAGCAGTCTCATTATACCGCTGAGCTCAGAACATGCTGAATGAGCTTGAGATTTATTTATTTTTAGAAAAAGCCCTACACCATTAAAGAGCTAAGACTGAAAGATAATTTCATCTGAAGGTCTGAATTACGATGTTATGTGTCAGCGTGATCTTTCGTCTCTACAGTTTCCTTCCAAAAAGCTGTTTTACTGGTGAAGGTGGACAAAATCCATAATTTTTCTTTACTGGAAAGGACAGTTCAATAACTTGCTGATGGATAGGTATGCAACAGTGGAAACAGGCAATTAAAAGAAAGAAATTATATAAAATGTATAGTAGATTAGGAGCAGTAGGGGATAGAACAACCCGGGAAGCAAAACTGATGGGCGGGGGGGGGGGAAGGGGGGTGAGAAGGAAGTGAAACTGTCTTAAATATTGATACACATTTGAAAACAATGGGATGAATAAGCTGTTTCGTAATTAAGAAAAATGCACCACACTTGGCGCTAATAAAAGTATGGTGAACCATCATGCTTTAGATAGACCCATAATGAAGTAGCTGCTCTCGCTACAGAGACAATCAGGTATTTATTGCCCCTTCAGTGTATTTGAATCACCATGCTGGGTAGCAGTAACTTACTCCACCACACAGGAAAGTTGTAAACCAGACCAAGGAATCAACAGGTCCAATTATACCAGGGAAAGACTGTCAAATGTGTCACAATGGACATCTAAATCAAGTAAAACACATATTCAGCTCTTGCCCGTATAAAAAATAACAAAGGCTGTCTGGAAGCCCTCCAGGGTTAAAGTGATCCCACACTACAGAGGCTACGTCCTAATCAGATAAACACCTCAGACACCGCTGCCTCAGCTCAGCCAGGTATCACATGACAACGGTAGCAAATGGCTAGCCTTCATCCACATTCAGAAGCTACCTCTTTGGTGTGGGTTCCAGGCACAGGCAACTGGCAGCAATGTGACAGAAGTCATGGAAACCAGCCCCGATATGTGAAACGTCAATTGAGCATACACTTAAAATGTGTGAAGCCATTACCATAGATACGCCGCCACAGATTTCTCAATCCGTGCCTGCCACCTGTTGTCAGGGAGAAACTTGGGGAGATGACAGCGCCGAACAATCGGACAATTGAGTAGCTGTTGTCAGTGTGCTGAACAAAAAGCAGCTCGCCTGCTTCCAGCAACTCCCCTGTCCAGTCATTTCTAAACATGACAGCACTCTGGTCTATAAGCATTGCGCCCGGAAGACAGTTCCCCTAATTTCAGTGGACCTTATCCACCGGGGGTGGGGCAGGGTGTAAGAATTCCTGATATGATAACCAACAGCCAAGTGTGCCTTTTTTCTTTGGAGAAATTCTAAAACACATGCCGCACTGAAAAACGTGCTTCGTGCATTTTCCCAAGAAGGAGGAAAGGCAATGGTTTACACCTTCTCCTTCCCCAGATCACTCTTGATGAAGTCAGGCATGCCTTTTAAGGCCTCTTTTCACAAAACCTACGTTCTCTTTCAAATATGCCTGGTGAGGAATATAGATATGTATACAGTTGAGACCAATAATAACAATGAGGAGGATAATAAAACAAACCCAATGGCAGTAACACAGGAGGGGGGGGGGGAAAGCTTCCGAAAAGCCATCTATCACAATCGCTGTCATCTAGGTGATGAATGGCAGGTGTGGCGGCAGCACCCAGCTCTACCCCGGATGGTGCCGCGACGATCGCTACTGGTACTGCCCTCACTCTTTGTCACCCAGTGCCAGCTGAGTCCCCAGCTGCCAGTTGCCACCATGCAAGGCATAAAACATACCCTTGGAACAATTGCAGCGGCACAGAGCACATCAGCTGCATTATTAATTAGTTTAATGACGCTCAGCCCTATTAGAAAGCACACAGTAATTGTGTTTAATTTGTGTACACTTTTAATTACGGCCACAAACGATGCCAGAAGTTATCGTTCCTATCCTGTTCTGCTCCGTAACCAGGTTTGTATTAAATTTGCATCTGAAGCAAGGGAGGAACTGCATGCTATTTCCTGCTGAGAGGAAAGTCTCTCTCTCTCTCTCTCTCTCTCTCTCTCTGTTTCCTAAATGGTGTCATCTTTCACATCTTGATGGTGAACAAAACCCCACATGCCTACTAATAACTGTGTCCTCCTTTCCTGTAGCCACAAATTAAAAGCAGGTTTGTGACCACATGTGGCTAGGCCCCTCTAGGGTCCTGCCGCAAGCCTGCTCAAGAACGAGTCCATTCAAGCCCACTCTCCCTTCCTTGATAGAGATAGAAACAAAGGCATCATTTAATTTAGTATTGCAAAGAGGATATGGCTCATTGGCCCATCGTTGTTTTGAAGATGGATTTAATTAACCTCCAATGAATCTTGCCAGTAAGTGTGAGAGCATCAGAGTGGAACTGGATGTGTCAAAAAAGCAGCTGAAGAGATGGGTAATCAGCATTGCTGAGTCCAGTTCTACCTATCAAAATGTGTTCTCCTTAATAATAGTAGTAGTAGTAATAATTACATAACAATAATGAACTTTACAAAGAGGAGAGACAGGTTTGCATAAGGATTGTACACACTTCCTATGGATCTTGATTGAATAATTTTAAATAGTCAACAGAAAGTACAGGAAGGAACAAGAAAAATATAAAAACCCTTATTACATACGTGCTGTGAACATAGACAAGTGATTTGCCACCGGCAGAAAACAAACAATTACAATAAAAATGCTGTTAAGTAAACATACAATCCCTTGGGAAGGCGATCAAGCTTGGCGACAATATGAAACTCATCACAACGTCCACAGCCATAATTTATAATGAACATTTAGCAGGTGCCTCAGATGGACAGATATAATTTGCCTTCATTAATAAAGCTGTCCTTACCAGAGGTGATGTTTATACCTTTTAATCTAACAAACCTTCATCACATTATCATTGCACTTGAGGTCGTGTTTGCAACACAGAACTCTGAGTTAAGACCACACCAAACCGTTGCAACCACGGGGCGAAGGCAGGCTGCTCTACTGTGGTTTGAAAGGGTTGCTTAAGCCTTCTTGTGTCGAATGCCTCATGACCAGCACATACCAGTACCAGCAGAGGTGGGGTAATAGCAGGGCTGCTTTTCTTCCCTATGTTGACAAAGCGTATGCTTCCAGGAGACTAAATCAGAAAACATTCCAACTTCATTAAATGGCATTGGTGGCATATGTGCCACTGGAATTATATTACTAGTGATAATCAGAGGTGCTGGTTGGAAACATTACCCCATAAAGAAGTAGAGATGTTGTGACACTGATTACAGTGAAAACCTCTGCATGTTACTCAGAAGTTACCAGTAAGTCCCACTTAATTCAACCCCCAAGGAAGCGACACTGTGCCTAATGGCCGTAGGGTAATTACAGACTTTGTGGCACTCCCAGACTTAGTTCTGAGTTTAGTGATACTCCTTTTCTGCCAGTAGTGCTAACAACTACAGTAAGCTGTGATGACCAGTAACAGTTCATTTGCTGGTGCTGACCACAGTCACAGAGTAGGCCCAATAATGGGCTCTAACTTGTCTTTGAGTGAACTCATCATGTGTTTTCCTCCACCTGTGTTCCTCTTCCAGCTTGCTTCATTGCCCCCAGCTCAAATGCACAGCAAGGAGCCACACAAGCACTTGTGCGCTCTGAAGACAGCATTTGGTGACCATCATGTCAACTGCTCAAGTTTTCTGTCCATTCCTGAAAGCAACGGGCTTAGTTCGGACTAATACCAGTCACCTTGTGCTGTTCTTTTGGGGGTGGGGGTAGGCAGAAGCAATCCAACCTCCCACCCCCTAGGCAATCTGAAGCAGCTCAGCTCCAAGACATCTGCTATGGGCGAGAACTATGCTTCAGAGAAGCCATTTTGCGCTAGTGCTGAGTTATCAGATTCCTCATTACCCTTTCCACTGGAATGACTTCATCTCATTCTTTAGCATGGGCACAACATAAAGGGTGTTCTTAGGGAATATCATGGGGTGGGTGCGGACACAAGCAAATGGTTTTCTGCTGCCCTTTTGCACAGGATCCAAGGAGTTGTCGCAACAGTTCTTCTCTTTAGTGCAATAACTCACCTTGCCTATACTCGGTAGGTAAGAAGGGCTTGGGGAGCAGTTGATATGTGAGCAGGGGGTTCTAGTGGGAATTCAAGATCTCTTGCTATGAAGTTTTGCCTGCTATGGAATAAACTTACATACAAAGTCTGTAGGACAGTCATTAAGTGGTTTCTCCTCAGTGACAAACCAACTCAAGAATAACATTGAGGTCCATCCCCCCCACCAGGATGGGTTTTGCTTTGCTTTGGCAAAAATGGAAGGAAACTCCACTGTGTTCTACATCACTGGTCATTATTTGAGGTGCAAAGAGCAAATCAATGAGAGGAGGAAGGAAAGAGGGGACACAAACTACCTTAGAGGGTGGGGGAAGGCAGCTAGAAAATGAAAATGGAAAGCAACAACAAGTGTCATGGAGTAGCTGCTGAGAATAAATGAATAGGGAACTTTCCCATTGGATGTGCCATTTTAATAGAAGGCCCCTCTTTCAACTGCTTACAGATGGATAATAGGATATAAGTAATTTTGGCCTGGCTGACCACAAGTACCAGTCAGGCCTCCATTAATTTACCATTTCTGCTGGAAGGGAGACCACCTCAGGAGAGCTTGGTGACAACATTAGTATCCACACGGCTGTGCCTTTTGTTCAGTGTGAAAGGCTGTTTGAATAGGGGTCAACTGTAGTCAATTCTCTCTGTTTACCACAATTAATTGTTCTGTGCTGGAGGCTAAACAAATCCCAGAAAATACTTCTGCTCCAGAAACATGCAACAAAGGTGGGGTTTTTTGTTTTTGTTTTAAATGACACTGGCACAAGATGCCAGACAACAGAGAGCTGGAAATGCAGTATTTCATCCTGTACAATATAGGGTGCCTATGTGAACCCTTTTTAAAAAGGACCATAAAGTTTAAGTTTTAAATCCATGCTGCCACTTTTCTTTCAAAAAAACACATGGAAACTGATCCACACTATTTTAAAAAATAAGTAATTAAAAATAAATAAACTTCTGCAAATTGACGCTGCATGATTTGTTGCTGCAAAGCCCCAGTGTAGAAGAATGTATGAGCAAAAGTGCAGGCGGTAGTTGCGTTATAAGGTTGCCCTTACCACGACTCTAAAGAACTCATGCCATAAACATGTACAGCATCTGTCAGGTTACACATTAAAGCTGCAATCTTATGCAGTCCCAATTTTGAAATGCGTATCACAACTTTGGGGCTTACTTCTGCATAACTATGCACAGGATTGGGCTGCACATGTGTAAACACTTAAGCATGAAGTGGTGGGGATTGATACCCTGTAAGTCAACTTCTTCATTTAAGTGTCCATTCCAGGGAGTCATGGTAAGTAGAGCCAAAGGATACACTGAGTCCAGGAAGCAGGCGTGAGGGCTCAGACATGGTCCTAGAGTCCTCCCTCCTCATTCCCAAAGCCTAGTTAGTGCTTTCCCAGCTTTAGGAAGAAGGTAGGACAGCTCTAGGACCCTGCCAGAGATTGCATCTCCTTCCCAAAGCCCAGCGCCTTGCTTATCCGGCCTTGGGAAGGCAGCATGAGGGCTGAGGTGTGTCAAATTTTAGCCTCCTCCCACATGACAAGGCAGTGTGCGGATTGCGGGTTCCATGTCAAAGTACTCTTGTGGCCCACTTGGTATGAAAAGTTGCCCTAAACATCCCACTGTTGAGCAGACAGGTCAGATATCAAACTTTGACACCTTGGCATGATACAAGAGACTGTGGCCGTCCTAACACAGATCATCGGCTTTTCTTCAATTTGCCACACTTGGATCAAAGGCATTAATGATACTCAGAAAGGCATTAGATCACTTAATCTTTGCTGCATAGCAAGACTGGATTACATTTCCATTTTTAGATTAATATGACATTTTCAACTATGAAGCTTAACAACAACTTATTTTATTGAATTACTGCAGAAATAAATTAGCATACTGATATAATAGTTTATTATGGTTCTGCATATGAAAAAACAACCACCCCACAGTGACATTAATCTATCAAATTGCTGAAGGATAAATAGTTTTGAATTGTTGACTGTATGAAACATGATACTGACCAGATTTAATCAAAAGCGGTGGGAAACAGAGCATGTCTACCTATCTGTATTTCCTTCAGAAACAATTTGTGCTGCCTCATGCGCAACACAGATGGTATCTGCCTAGGATCATAGAAGCATTATGGTCCAAAGTAGTTAGGTAGGTAAAGTGAAGGAAGAGCCAGTAGCTCAGTTGGTTAGAACATGGGGATGATAATGCCAAGGTTGCAAGTGGGATGTGGTTTAGGCTTTCACCCAATGAAAGAAATCTAAGTTGAAAACAGTATGAGGTTTATCTGACAAAGTCATCAGTCATATTTGCATAAATACTCATATGTCTTCAATCAATAGTTCCCTCTCAGCTAACAGCCCCTTTTCCTTGCCAACCTGACACCTCCAAGAGGCCAGGAGGTGAGGATGAGCAATGGCGCCAGCATATCAGCTTTCTGAACAGCTAAGTCTGTGACTCCTTTCCCTCATCAATGTAGCCTGACAAACAGCAGGTGCTCATTTGGAAGTGTGCAGTGGGCAAGGTGGGGGAGGGGGAGGGAAGGGAACATCCCTTTTAAAAATGCATTCAATTAGATTGGGTGCACTTTATAAAATCTTGGAAGGTCTTTAATTAATCTTTTAGTTATTTTGTAGCCGGGTCAGAAAATCCATCATCAGTTGATTGGCATTTCATGTAACAAAACGTTTGCCAAGAAATAAATGAGATTTCCCGACTTTTGGGAGTCACATTTGCCCTCTGTATGCTTTTTGAATAATAGGTAATTAAACGGATGGTGATCCCCCACCCTCCCCAACCAATTACATTGATGCAAATTGATAATTCAACATAAACATCTAATTAAGTCTATTTGAAATGTCATTTGTAACCCAATTCATGTTAGACCACCCCAAATTGATACAGACAAAGTAGGGCGCTCCAAAAAAATAGAATGGGGAGAAAGAAATAAGAGTGAAGGTACTTCTTCAAGGATGGGTGGAAGATGGGAAGGGAAGAGAATATGGTACCCTAGAGGTTGTCACCTGATCTGGCAGGTTGCCCCTGAGGAGTCAAATGTGGTAGGAAGACAAACCTTTAGAGCAGGGATGAGGAACCTCTGGCCCTCTAGATATTATTGGACTACAACTCCCATCATTCTTGACCATTGGCTATGCTGGCTCGGGCTGATGGGAATTAACACAGGTTCTCTCTATCCCTGGTTTAGAATCTTCTCTTAGGGAGCTCCTGTAAGTCCCTCTGCTCTTGGGGCTCCACATCCTATCTTTCCCCAATAGTTAGTCATCTGAAGCAGCATTTCAGCTGACCCCACAGCTTTCTTACCTTCTCTCAAGATGAAGTCATAATGTAGCTTCCATACTGTGCCAGTAATGTTGGATTGTTTACATCATGCTGGTCAGCCAAATCACGAGAGAGATTTCACTTTAGTCTCAGCAGCTTTGAGGGAGGGAGGAAAACTAGTATGGGAAGTCTAGACAGCTATGTTCCAGCATAGCAGTGCAATGAAGAAAGCCCCACTGCACTAGCAAAAGTCCTTGCTCAGGCTTCTGCTAGTGTGACGCATTAGCTGAACTGTGCCCCAAGAGTCTGAATTTGTATAAGGCAACTTCTTATGTTCGTGGCCACTTTGAGTTGGATGCCTTTAAGAGCATGGCTATTAAAAATTATCAGATTATTAAAAATGGCTAGGTCCTAGCTTTGGTTCTGCTGTCCTACTTAATGGTACCACTTGCATAATGCCACGGGATTTCATAGATACAATTATGTCCTTGCATAATTAGAAGAAAATCTGACGACAATTGCTATTTTTATTATGCATTTCAGTGCAGGAATGTCTATTTTTTATTTCTAATGGTGAAACAGAAATGCAGTTTCAAAGGAAGTTGCTTGGTTTGAGTAACGGATGGGACAGTTTTAAAGAGAGGAAGCAATACTCTGTTTCCCCACCCCCACCCCACCCCAAAGCAGCAGAATGGAAACGAAAACTCAGGAAGTCAGCTAAAAACATGCCTTGTCTCCATCTGTAGGACAAGGAGTTAACCTGATCATCTCGGCCACAGTGGAAGACCATGGCAGAAAGTCTGATTAGCAATTCCTAAGAGAAGAGACCTGCCCACTCCATGGAAAAGTTGCTGTTTCCTGCTTCATTGCCTGAAGCACTATAGAAAGAAAGGCCAACCCCCTATAGGTCAAAACCCCACCCTCATGCCAGGCAAATCAATCAAGGACAGCTGCTCTAACAAACGCAGGGGAAAGGGCACCTCTGCATGTTAAAAGCACAAAATGACAGCCAGGACTGGACACCAATGTGTAGGCAGCCTTACAAATTTAAAGACAGGGGTTGTGACCCTTCCACTGACACTTCCATACATTCATGTGAATTAAGGGGGAAAGGAATGATTTATGGGACTAATTCCACTGCCAAATTTACTGTAGGGAACTATCTTGAAAACAGCTGCAAAGGTTTGCAGGTTGGGCCCTGGGTTCTGATTAACGAAATGCAGCAAGAAGCAATAAAATGCAGAACTCTAATCAGCCAAAATATTTATTTTTTTTAAAAAAAACTTTGTGTGGTCTATTAACAGGCATGAAAGAGGGTGGAGATAAGCTGTGTCCTCTTTCTCTTTCTCTCTGTGATTGACAGAACAGAACTCCTTGCCTGCTGAAACAGAGACGCTGCACATTGAATTTGCTCAACATTGGTGAATCTATTTTCATTTGGCTTCCTATGAAACAGCTGACAATCTTTCTGCAGTATAAATGATACATGCAGATCTTCCCAATCAGCACCTGCAGTTCGGCTTTAACAAATGGGAGAAGTTGCAGAGCTAGGAGTTCTCTAGTTGAATTCAAGGGATTCCCCAAAATACAAGCACTGCAGTAGCCAATATGGTTCCCCTCCACATGTTGTGGACTACAACTCCCATATTATTCTCAACCACTAGCTATACTGGCTGGGACTGATGGGAATTGTAGTCTAAAACACCTGGAAGGAACTGTGCTGGCTGCTCCTGAACTAGGACAACCACTGTTAAGACAGCACTTATCAACTGAGCACCACCTGACAGCATTTCGATTCAGATCTTCATCTGAAGTTTAAATGAAAGGGCTATTGAGGAGTAAGAAGTGATATACAGGTAACTTGAAACTTAGGCACATTTAACTTGTGTGCATTCAGAGCCGAAGCTGCTTGGGTGGAAAAAAGACATTGGCAATCCTACCAGCCATTGAAGTCAGTATGTTTTGACTGCACATGAATTTGGCTTTAGGTGCGATCCCTGCAATGTAACGCTGGTGTAAGTTGAGAGTTGCCTGCATCTCATAGGATCAGCATTTAAGTTTTGTGGAGAAGTTGTCTGGCTGTAGCAAAAGCAACGTACAAGAGACCTGGGGTATCTGCCTTCTGAAAGACCCATTCCAATTAGGGAAGCTGTCGTGTTGCTCCGCCGCCGCCCAAAAATGTTGCTGCTGCTGTACAACTTGTGTTCAAACGATGCAGAAACAAACGGAGGTTGCGTCACAGCAGTGCATACTTAAGGGTTCTGCCCTTAATCCATGAACTGGTACAAACAAGGAAAGCTGCTATGCCCCCACTAGTGCAAACACAGCTGGAGCAGCTACGATTAAAAGAATAATGAGCTAAAACCTCCATCTACATTATCTGAACTGTGACAGAGTAGATACCAATTAACAGTGGGCTAGAGGATCCAGCCATTGATTAGGTGTGCAGGGTAGCAAAGCAATGAAGTGATGTTTATTCTTTTAGTCTGTTAATGTAGTTAGGGAAGACTGGTGATTTACCAGAAAGCTTTTAGCTCCAAGTTAAACTTTGGTGGCTTATTGCTACAGCAACACACTGGCCACTAGAGCTAACAATCTGGCAGATGTTTGCATTACAAAGGGTGTCCCCCCCCCCTCCGCCAGGGAAATTATTCCCATGTCAATTAGAGCTACATCAAGTCCTTGCCAGGAATCATCAGTGAGAAAACAACAGGTGGATATATCTTTTTAAACTGCTGTTTGACCCTTGACAAAACTTTGTATGTTGCTTTGAGTGCTGCGCTGCAGCTTACAGATGTTTAAAATAAATACAGTTTTCGCTGTGTTGTGCAGAAAATGCATCTTGGTAGGTATTTGACACCCCACCCCACAAAGATGCCTGCCCCATGCAATATTATGTATTTGGGTTGTAGCGGCTCCCTACGGTGCACAAGAAGTGGGAGTGAAAGCCAGGGAGTTAGGTGAGATGGGAAAAAGCCCAGTTGAAAGATTGTAAAACCTGAACTGCAGCTGGTTCAGGAGACATTTCTTTAATCAAATGCTTCATATGAAAAGGGCTTTAACAGTCTCCTTGTGGAAGCCAAGTTATGTCCCCTCTCCCCTCACTATAACCTCAGATCTAGGAACAAGCCCATCCACAAACCATTGCTTAGGATGAGCTTTGGGGCTAATCCACTGGATCTGGTTTTCTGCTGTTGATCCACAACCCACAGCAGCCTCCAAATAAGTAGGGTTCCCCCTGGGAACAGCTACCACCATGGATCTCCCTCTCTGTGCATGGTGCTAGCTGGCCAAACCTCCTGGCTCCTTAGCAGGCTGTTGTTCTTCAGGTGCATTGGGAAGGATAAAGGTGGGATCCACCTGTGAGCTAGCGGTAGTCCTATTGCTGCTATCTGCTTCCTCTCCACAGCCTCCAAATGAATAGGCTAGCTAGCCCCTTAAGCTATTCTTCCAAAGAGCAAGCAGGCACAATCACATACTTAGCACCCCATGAGTGGGCTTCTAGCCTTGAGTGTTACAGCTACAAATGACTTGATAGGACAAACAGTTGAATTTTTCCTTTCCCTGGCTGCTTAAAGTTACAATACACAAATCAAGTATAATTTAGATGACTAGGTATTCTTCCAATTGTTTAGCACAGGAATGGGAAACTTTTTCACCCCAAGGGCCACATTCCCTATTGAACAAGCTCCCAGGGGCCACATGCCAGTGGTGAGCAGAGCCAGAAAAAAATGTGGAGAGAGAAGCAATTGTGAAGTTTAACTTTGCGCAACAGGTTAGTTTCCACGCATGTCCACACAATCTTTTCTATACTCTCCCCCCAATTAAGCAAGAGCCTGGTTGGAGTTCAAGGGCTCATTCCAGCCAGACAAAAACAGCTGCAAAGGGATGTGGCCTGGAGAGAGAGTTTTGGGAAAGTCCCAAGGGCCAGAGAGAGAGGTCTGGGAGCCACATTTGTCCTCCAGGCCTGAGGATACCCAATCCTCATATCACATAAGAATGCACTTAGTTCTCCTGGTGAATTTCTAAGGATGCCTTCTCGTCTTTGCAGCCCTCTAGAATGGATTTGGATGCCCAATTCGCATTTGACTCATATACAGAACACTCACCCCCAAGTGTTGCTGTATTTATTTCAAAGAGGCAGATCTGCAGACACATTCATTTGCTGTCTTCATGGAGATACTGCAATTCACATGTATTTGTGCTCTGCACATACCGTACCTCAGTGATTGTGCAAGGCTCTATCTAGACCATCATGACAAAGATCCAGTTCCACATTTTATAATTTTTGATTCATTTTCAGTTTGACAAGGCACGTTTTGTGACCTATAAGTGCATTTCTCCTTGACCACCTGTGGCTCTCTCTCGTGAATAGTGGAACAGAATATCATAGCAAAAACAGTCTGTCTAATGCTTTGGAGAAGTCTTTTCCCTCCTGCACCTAAAACCCTGAATGATGATTTATTGCTTCTTAATTACAATTTAATATGGCCAATAAGGTGCCAACTGATTTATGTTACTCTGTATGAGCATAAGAAAATCTATTTTTGAAACAACCCATATATCTTCTCTTTCAGTAGCCCTGCTGAGAATGTCTTTGGAAATATACTGCCTTGTGTTGCTGTTTAGGTAGGCAGATCTAATAGTTCAATGCATCAAATTTGGCGCTTGCATCTTCTTGTATTACCTAAACATTTGGCAGAATCATTTCACAAGGAAATATTTCCAAATGGGTGGAACAAAGAGGTGAAGAAGGGGGGGGGGAAAGTCTTTTACAGCTACTTACATTCACGAGAGAAGAAAGAGCTAATTTATAGGTTACCTTCAGATACTTGGATACTATGACAAAGCAGCATTCGCTAGTTGGCTTGAGTGTCAAATCGGTAACATACAGGGATACTCACATTACTTTAACCATCTTTGTACACAACAGCTGTACAAATCAACCAGTGTACACTCTTTCACACCAACTAACACCTGAACATGTGTAGAGATGCCTTGTACCTGTAGTCAGTGCAATGTATGAATAAGCCTACAGGTAGGCTGAATAATATAGTGGCTCCATCAGGTCCTTCGACACCACCTTTGCCCCAATGAAATCTGGTTTAGCCATGTTACAATCGTCATGGCAGCCCTATTAATGCACGAAAAGGAACACACGTGGGCTTAAAAGTAGAGAGGGCGAAAAGCTATTTATGCACATCCTGGCATCATAGCACACCTCCCCCATCCCAGGGAAGACTTCTGCAGGTAAAGAAGTCATCATAGGAAAATCCCCCTCTGTGCACATGTTTCATAGTTGGAGGTAAATCATTAGTATTTTCCCCAGCACAGTAACTCATGGCATTTAACAATATGCATTCATGGATAAAGTCCTAGCTACAGGGGAAAGTTCTGGGCTTGGCTTCTACAGGCAGGCTCTCTCTTTCTTTCTCTCCCTTCCCATTTGGATTGTGTGAACATATGCCAGCAGCACTTAGAAGTGATACCATCACTCCTTTCTTTCACAAATAAAAAAAGGGGGGGGGAGAGGAAAGGGGGCATGGCTTTTCCTAGAAGCGCAGTCACCTGCCAGACTGGGAAGGGATACTTGTTCCTGGCAAGCAGGCAAGTGAGTTCATTGAATCCTCCCCATTTGGATTCCCAGGAAACTTTATGGACCCTTCCTTCTGGAGGCTCTCTGTAAACAAAGTTAACACTGCTCACAGAGTTAAGTTACATGATCACAATGCAGGTTCTTTTATTAAGACATTGCAAAGGGCATGCAATTATTCTTTTATAGCTTGGTACTGTTGACACATGTAAAAGTTTGATTCATGCACAAGTTGCACTCTTTGTCTCTAACCTTAGATGTATGGTTGAAGCATAACATTAATTAATGTTCATAAAGCACTCTGGAAATGAAAATAGCCACATCAGGATTAGAGTAGGTTATTAGGAGGATTTCCCATTATAGGAAATTTGTTGTGTGATTCTCAAGCTGCCTATGATTTATCGCAGGGAGGGGGAAAAGGAAGGGATGAGAGGTTTGTTCTTTTTAAAACAAATACACCCATTTGAAACCGAAAATCTGAGCTGAAATTTCTGTGGAATGAAATTTGGGGGAAAGCTGTGGGGAAACTACTCTGTGTGGGAAACGGCAAATTCAGGAATGTCAATACTATGGAGAATGTGAACTGTGAACCTGAAAGGTCTTTACTTCAAATCCCACCTCAGCCACAAATTCACTAGCTGACTAATGTATCAATATCAAACTACACACAGTCCAGTTCTGACCCAATTATAGTTATCTCCAATCTCCAGAGCTGGACCAGAATGATGTGGTCTTTGGAGCCCTGGCTGAGTGGCCGCAAATTCACTACCCAGAACATCTATGCTGGACTTCATGGATGGACTGGTAGCATTGCAACAGATGGAATATTTTTGATGGCTGTGACCAGCTTGGTCTATTGAGCATTTTTCTGCAAGCCTAAAAGCCAGTTAACTTTATTAAGCATTTTTTTTCAAAAAACTGAAGAATTTTCAATGGGGTCCAGATGTAAAGAAGAAAAGGAGGTCCTACCTCTACCACTGACTTTGCATCCAGTCGAAAGTTGAAATCTCCAAAGACAAAATATGAAACTCTCTCAAACCGCTGATCTATAATTCTGAAAAGGCACAATAGAGGGGGAAAAGAATTAAATGCAGTACGCTCAGCTGTATGTGAAAGAAAGGAATCTGTAAAGTACCTTCACTTTAAAAACAATACCCAGAATTGTAACTGCAAAGAGATCACATGTGCATGCTCACGGCTCTGTCACTGAAACCCTGCCAAGGTCCTGGTGGGAAGAGGGTCTGCAAGGTGGGGCTGGGCAAGAGCACAAGTTCCTTAGAAGAACTAAGGTAGACTGACAGGGAGAGGAAGACTTGACGATTGTGGGATCCACTTGGTGGGATCCAACCAAAAACCCACTCCTGGCCACACCGAGCTTTCTTCATTTTAGCATTATTTAATTTAGGGTGGTGGTGGGGTGCATGTCATTCAATTGTTGATATTGTTAAAACAATCCAGAATCAGAAATCCTTGTTGATCTACTGAAATTCAGCCAGTGATCTACCAATACTGCCAGATCTAGCTTTTGCACACCCTTGATCTAGGATGCCTGGAGCCAACCTGGAGTAGCTTCTCTGCCACTTAAAGAAAACATTGATGAGCAGGTGCTCATATTTGGATGTGTGTCTGCATGCGACCAGATGAGTTTACCATTTTCGTTGCTAGATTAGGCAACAAAAAGTATAAAGGCTAGCCACTGATGTGGACAGTGTCTCTCGTCACTTAGCCTCTGCCCTCCTATCAAAAATACAATGGTACCTCTGGTTACGAACTTAATTCATCCCGGAGGTCCGTTCTTAAGCTGAAACTGTTCTTATCCTGAGGCGTGCTTTCGCTAATGGGGCCTCTGGTGCACAATTTCCATTCGCATCCTGGGGCAAAGTTCACAACCAGGAGCAGCTACTTCCGGGTTAGCGGAGCTTGTAACCTGAAGCGTTCATAACCAGAAGCATTTGTAACCAGAGGTATCATTGTAGAAGCACCGACTGTATCAGGCAAGGCAAACAGCTGATCATAAATAAACCAGCTTCTTGCAGGTGCTAATTGAAATCCATTATTGTGAAGAAATTTGGAAGTATAGGCTGTCACAAAATGTTGCAGTGTCGAGTGCTCCTGTTCAGAGTTCCATCCATGCTATACTACTGCTACTACTACTACTATTAGTAGTAGCAATATTACTAGTAGTATAACTAGTATTACCCCCCCCCCCAGTATATTCCTTAGGAATGAACCTCAGATTGAAGTAGGCAAATTTGAAAAGAGATTTATGAGATTTTTTGAGGTGAAAAATATTATGATGCTATAGCTTTGGAGTGATGGGGAATATTGTTTCTATTGTGATGGGGAATATTGTTTCACTATATAGAAGGGAATATTGTTTCACTATATAGAAGGGTCTGGAAACTTCTGTTTCAGTGTATCTGAAGAAGTGTGCATGCACACGAAAGCTCATACCAAGAACTGACTTAGTTGGTCTTTAAGGTGCTACTGGAAGGAATTTGTTTTGTTTTGACTATGGCAGACCAACACGGCTACCTATCTGTAATTGTTTCTATGACAGTTTTGATACTTTAAGACGAAGTTAAACATGGACTATAGGAATAGTTTTGCTCCCGGGAAAACTACCTGTTGCAAAAAACAGGAAATCCTGAAGGCATGAAATAAATACATCAAACTGACCTACTGCTTAGTAAAATAATTTGTGTTAAGCAATTTTCTAGAGGGTGGGTGGGGGGCATCAGAATATGCTGCCAGATTAACTCGATCTGCAGCCTTGCTTCGAGCAGCGGCGTAGCGTGGGTTGTCAGCACCCGGGGCAAGGCAAGTAATTTGCGCCCCCTAACCCGGGGCAAGGCAAGTAATTTGCGCCCCTAACCCCTAACCTGCCGCTGCTGCCAGCTTCTTCTTGCTGCTGCCTGGGCTGCTGCCATGGGGCTCTGCTACAGCCTGCGCCCGAGGCTCTTCGGCGACTCCGGAGGCGGCGAGCGCCCCCCCCAGATGTTGCGCCCGGTGCGGCCGGCCCCCCCTGCACCCCCCACGCTACGCCACTGGCTTCGCGTGATCTCAGAGAGATGAATGGGTTTGAAGAAGCAGCATATGAAAAGCATGTACTCCTTTAGGTTTTAGCAGTTAACAACTATAAATCTCGACAGCTCATCAAATATCAAATATATTCAGGAGGGTGTTCCCCTCCCCAATTGACCAGGAGAGCTTTAGAAGTTGCTTCATTGTAATCCTACATTACAATTTCCTTTTGAACATGCCATGAATCAAAATTTCCTATAAAAGGTTGCAATTAATCACCCAATGGAGTGATAAATTTCAATGGTGTAAAAAAGGAAGCAGCCAAGTCATGTCACCAGCATTAATTTAATGTTTCACAGTGGGAGGATCTGATTCTATTTCACATAGTTCTTATCTGATGTCCGCATTCCATTACCAAAAATACTGTAATTTATCTGCAAGACTTACAACCCAATCCGATGATGCTACCACAACCGATCAAGTTAAAGGAGCCCACCACTAGAACAAGGCCACCATTTGCTGCTCCATCTCTTTGGGCTGGTATGACTGCTAGGCAGAATAGATAATGCTGCTGAACCCATGCTGAATATAAGGCAGCTTCCTTTGCCTCTGTATCCTGAAACCCAGGAGAACATGCTCACTTCCTCCCAAGTTTCCAAGCACTTCCACTTCATCAATCAGTTCCTCCCTATTGGTGTGGATCAGGTCCAAGATAGATGATCCCCTTATTGGTTCTTCCATCTTCTGGGAAATGAAATTGTTAGCGAGGCAATGGAGGAATTTGTCAGACATTACACTCTTGGCAGAGTTTGAGTCCCAACAGATACCAGGGAAGTTGAAGTCCCCCAGCATTATTATTTCTCTCTGTTTTGAATGTTTGGTAATCTGCTCTAGTAAGGAATCATCCACATCTTCCATCTGGCTTGGTGGTCTATAGCAGACACCCATAGTAAGGTCACTGTTGTTCCTTTCTCCTACAATTTTTACCCATATACTATCCATCTGCTTTTCATGCTCCAGGTCATAGATTTCTTCACAAGTGTACACATCCTTTATATGTAATGCTACTATATTTGAGTTACTTATGATATCAGCAGTCAGACTGAGTGACCTAATGCCCTCCAGGGAACAATGACTATTAACATTTTAACTGAACATGCAGGAAGAATAGTCAAAAATCACTATCAGAAAATGTCATTGGACTGTTTCAGCTGCAACACACCAAACCATGGTTTGTGAACAAGCTTGAAGACCCCCATGTCCATAGTACCTTGCTACGCTTCCATCCCCTCCTTCTCTCCATACTGCCTCAGTTTCCTCCCTTTGTTCTTGAATTGAGGAAAAACTATGTTGCTTATAAACCTGGCTGATTAGGTGACATGCAAATCACAGCTTGCTTGTTCAAGTGAAATGAGAAACAGTGGTTTGCTTTAAAGCAGGAAGGGAAGCCAGAAACAGTGGATCATGAGGGGAAGAAGAATGGAGAAGTGGTTGAACCTGAGGGTACTTCTGGCCTTGTTGATGTAGAACCAACTCAAGGGTTTGGCCTTATGTCTGAATCAGCCCACAGCCAGAAAAAGTGTAATTCTGCAGTTTAATCTTGACATTCCATGTTTTTAAATGTATCTGTCACATCCAACATATGCTTTGTGAAGTGTTTCCATAGGTGAATATTCTGGCGGGAGTGGGGGCAGGACGGAAAGCAACCATCTATCACAATTATGATCCACTCGCTTGCTGTTGTTAGATCTGTGATGGTGCCTTCCCTTCTTGTTCAACAATGATTCACATGCCACATTAAGTACTCTTACTCAGTTCAATATTTGCAGCAACGGCTGTAGCAAATATAAAAATCCATACTCAAAACTGACTAACTTATGAACCATAAAACTGCAATATGAATTCCTGACTTTGACCCTCAGTAAATTACAAGTACTGCCTGAGCTCAGCATAACTGAGAGACAGTCTCCCATATTATGCCCCATCCACAAATTTCCCTCCACAACTTGCTTTTCTAAAAAAGAAAAATTTGAATGAAAGCTGAAGTGGAGGGCACGCAAATGTTAAGAGGTTGTAGGCAGCTGACCAGTTTATTCCATTATTTATACTAACATGGACATAAATGGAATTTCAGAGTCACAATGCACTGATGGAGTTCATTTCATGACAAGGGCCTCCTCAGTTATTGCCTGTAAAGAGGGGAAATGAGTAGCAAGGGGCTGTGCTTTCAGTATCACTAAAAGCTTGTGTAGGCAACTAACACGTGGTCGCTTTTGCAACGGGGAGTTTCATTTGCTCATGGAGTCTTCTTGTGTGAGGTAGAATGCTGATCTTCCCGGGTTCTAAATCACTCAGGGAACTCCATGAATACAGCAGTCTCCCCGCTGCAGAAGTGAAAATGCAAGCACTGCAACAATAGGGGGCAAGGGGAAAAGTGCAGCTCTGCAATCCCTTGATACTCGCTTTCCCGCTTTAAAGTAAGCGCTGAAAAAGGATAATAATGAATACAGTACTTTCAAGGCACAAGGAAGAGGGGGGAGGGAACCTTTCAAATTTATCTCAATGGATGAGACATCATAAAGCGTGCTTGAAAAGGAGATTATGCTGATGTTGCCAGTAAAGAAATGGAGGAATTTCTAAATCATTACTCTAAATGGAACAAATCAATAAGCCCTTTAAACACAGATATGCATAATTTCTACTTAAAACTGAACACTACATTCATTACACTGGAATCCCATGCTTCCTCCAAGGTGATTAGGTCGGCGTTATCTCAAATTAATCTCAGCATCCCGTTGAGGAGGATTAGGGGAAACATAAGAACATACAAAGAGCGCCCAGACCAAAGGATCATTTAGGCCAGCATCCTGTTATCACAGTGGCCAACTAGAAGCCTGCGAGCAAGACGTAACTGCAAGGACAGTCTTCCCACTTATGCTCTCCAGCATCCTGTAATCACAGTGGCCAACTAGATGCCTGTGAGCAAGACGTAACTGCAAGGACAGTCTTCCCACTTATGCTCTCCAACATCTGGCATTTAGAAGCGTATGTCCTTTGATATGCACACCAGACATTGGCAGCCATCTCCTCCATGAATGGATCTAATCCTCACTGAAAGCTGTCTAAGTTGGTAGCCATCACTACACCTTGTGGTGAGGAGACAGTGGCCATCCAGAAGCTTCATACCAGAGTGGGCTACTGAAACTATACCTCTGTGGCCCACATTTTAGCACTCTCATTGTGGCGCTTAATGAAAGCAGAGTCTGGTTTCCAATGGAATTCCAGTTTTCAGAACCCACTTGCGATGAACTGCTTTGTTCAAGTGGGAAGAATATACACAGGGTAATCAATCACTGCTTTGGGGTTGCATTCATAATCTTACTTTTCAAAGTCTTATCTTTTTTAAAAAAATATTATTAAGACCCACTATCGCAGTCGCACATTCACTCAAGTCTGATATGCCTTAAGGTTTGTCAAGTTACCTGGAGACAATTCATCAAGGCTAGAGAAGAAAGGCAAAACAGACTCATATCAGGATTTGTGTATGTTTCTGTCTGTTTAAAGCTGGTACATGTCTGAATACATTCTGCAGAACAACAATGGATGGATGGATGGATGGATGGTAAGAAGGTGGGGTAGAGTTTTTTTCGGGGGGGGGGGGAGAGAGATGGCTACTATTGTTACAAGGGTGGCCAATATTTTTCCTGGTGTTTTAAGTGATTAAAGTTTTACATTAATAATTGATACTTTAGGGCTTTCCTTAACAACAACAACAACAACAACAACAACAACAACAACAACAACAACAACAACCTCTCTAAGCAAATAATATATGTTTGGGAGTTCAAACCCTTTCAGAAAGTTGTTGTTGTTGTTGTTGTTGTTGTTATTATTATTAAAAAATGTCAGAGGAATCTAGTTATTTAAAAGAAGAAGTAAGAAAGAAGATGCAGCAACTTTAGACAGCCAGTATTTTACTATTTTGCCTTCAGTACTGACAAGCTGGGGGATGGGAAAACATTTCAATTCAGAAAAATGCAAGCCTTCTTATTCACACTTCCAGAAGCAATACATGAATTAAAGCACTGCTATCCTTCAGAATTTGCATTTCTTTGATTTTTACAGAAGTTTAGTATCAGATATGGGTACAAAAAATGCACATATATGGAAAGTATGCATCCAACATAAAAAGTATTACATGGGGGGGGGGGGGAGAGAGAATGATTTCAAAAATCTGTGTATCAGAAAAAACGGTATGCAAAAAAGTGTCTATTAGGAGAAATGTGTGCTAAAATGCTAATGATTTTTCTGAAGGACTTTTGAAAACATAAATCACAAGCCAGTGTAGAAAATGTGGTAAACTGAAATTAACACTGAAAAACTGATAGAAAACTAAATTGACAGATTCAGTTTATGAATCTACTTATACCACAATCCAATGCATGTTTGCATAGAAGTAAATCTCAGTGCATTACTCCCTAATGAATACATTTAGGACTGAGGTCTGACTTACGGTATTAATTTAGTACAACTTTTCTGACTAATTTTCAGTACATTAAAGGCATGCCTACCTATTTCTTCATATGCAAAAAAGGTGAAATGTAATCTTTAAAGTAATTAAACTTTATTCCATAAATGCCACTCAAAATTTGCAGCAAGGTAGTTTAAGGTCCTTAGGATTTTTTCTGGCTTCTGCAATATGTATTTTATGCCCTCAAGTTCATTTCAGCGTTCCAAGGGAATAATAAGACAAGGAGAGATGCAGCTGGCTTTCGCCACTCATTCCCTCAGATACTGCAACCGAGATGGACAGGATTTTGGGGAGGGGTGATGGAAGAAGGAAGCAGTTGCGTATCAGCTCTGTGTGTGTGTGTGTGTGTGTTGGGGAGCTGCTGAACATGATTCAGTGTGACAAGAGGCACAGTGATCTGGCTAAACCATTTCTCAGCGCACTTTGTAAGGAGGATCAGCTGCATTATTCCTTTAATAGCCATGTCTAATGCAATAGGCTAGTGGGTTTTGTCCCGAGTCAAGGTATCAGCTGCAGGTCAGAAGGTAACATTCTGTTTACAAGATTATTTCCTAAAGCACTTATCTCGCCTTCGGTGTGAAAAGTTGACTTTTCTGTTTGTAAGGGGGCCAAAAGAATTGAGGGAATGGGAAAAATTAGCTACACTGGGCTGGAGCTGAATGGCATTAAGTGGGAGGTCTGAGAAGGGCCTGCTGTGGCTCTCAGCAGGATACCTTATTACCCACGTCATCGCAGTTCATTCAGGCAAGCAGTAACAGTGTCACCAACATTCCCACACAAAGACAAAGTTCTTCACACAGTCTATAAACATGCTTCCCCTGGCCGATTCATCCTAGCTTGACACCAATGAAAAGGGGGTTCTTCTCTCACTCTTTTTTTTTTTTAAATGAATAACAAAACAAAACAAAAATCCCAACCTCAGGCCAAACAGGATGAATGGAAGGAGAAAAAAGAAAGAAGCAGCATTGTCACATATCTAAGGGAAGAAACAATTTGGAGGTCAACATTATTTAATTCGCACAGACATGGAAATTGTATGGAAAACTTGGGAGGCTAAAGATTAATATTTTATCTACTCTCATGTTTATATGTCTATTTTTCCGAGAGCTGGCAATTCCCACCATGGGTGTGCTTTGTGTACCAATGAAGGCAGTGACATTAAACAGTGTTGCAGGGTAATTTGATGTTAACAATGAAAGAGGAATACACACACACACACAGAGAGAGAGAAAGGACACACACACACACACAGGGAAATAATAATAATGAGCAAATATTTAGTACGAAATTCAAGCACACAAGCAAAGCCATTGCGACGCAGAGAAGAGTTTAAACTCTTTTCAAAACGTATTTAAAGGGAGCTTTGTAATGTTCTGAAAGTCCCATACTGCATATTAAATCTACTAAGGCGGCTGACACAAAAACGTACCATGACATCTATAAAGTTGCCTTTATAGAAGAGCATGGCAATTATTTAACATTAAAAAAAAGAAATAAATAAATGCTTTTAAGACAAGAAATACTGTAGCTTTGACAAGAGGCCAAACAACGCAACCAACTAATTGTATCACTTTGGTGTTAGTGTTTGATGGTATTTTTGTTGTTGCTTAAACAACTTGTGCTACTTTCAAGTTAATCTAAACTTTGAAGCCAGAGTCTATTTCAATTTGAATCTAGTAAAAGAACAAAGCTGCAGTAGGTCTCAACATGCAAGCCTAAACAATTCTTTTCACATTATGTATCCTCCCTGAAAGGTTTAGAAAGCAGTTGAGATAAGTAGAGACAATAGGAGTGTTTGCATACATGAAGGATGCTAACTCCCCCCCCCCCTTTTCGAAATGACAAGAAAGGGATCTCAATGTGGTTCCAGAATGAAGGTCACAGAAAGGTTATCGGATAGAGGATGTTGGATTTTTTATTTGCTCTTTATAGAAAGTATAGTTAGGAAACGTTTTTCAGCTCCAAAGGAAAGAGAATGTTTGGATTAAGAGACACCAGACTTATATTGCTGAATATAGGGACAAATAAGATGATTAAATGCTTACAGGAATTTATCACTATGCATGAACTCACACTCTTGAGAAACCCTCTTCTAAGTGCCCACCACAAGGGCCGAGTTTCCTCTGTTGTGATGGGACAACTATGGAGCTCTCTTCCCCCAGGGGGAGTGTTTGGCTCAGTCCTTGGCCCCTTCGCCAAGACGCAGTGAAGGCAGGTGGAATGGCAAATGTTTCAAAACAGTGCTCCATACTGATGGTTTTACTGATAGATCTGTAATGTGCCTGGTCTAAAGTACCTGTTCTCCATAAGGAAATATTATCCAAAAATAATGAGATAACATTTAAGTGAAATTCTCATGGGTGGGATGCAGGACTGCCTTACTTTCATGGTAATCAAATGAATGCTTGTGAGTGTCCTGTCTTTCAGTCTACAAACCATCTATCCAGTTACTTTGTAGCCTTCCTGGGTGCTTGTATTTCTTGAAAAACCCAATGACGTCCTCTGCTGGGCTTTCCTGTAAGCATGGGAAAATGGGGAGGGTGCCTACCATATGCCAGACAACTGTCTTTTTTATTTTTTACTTTTAAAGAAATCACTCTGCATATTTTTAAGGTAAAAAAAAGGACTTCCCTCAGCTACAAAGCATCGTATCCTGCGTAGTTCTACACAAACGTTCCATCAGCACAAATATTTCTGTTTGCGCAAAGCAATGTTATCCCTCTCTCCTCTGCTTGTGCACGCCCTTAAATTTCGTTCTAGGGGTTTCCCCAACCCTCTGGAGCAGATCTGAGGAGGGAACACAGTGTGAAAAGAGGGTGAAAACGTCTGTTTGACAAGCAGACTCCTTATGCTGATGGGACATGTAACTAGCCTACCACCCAAAATGGTTGAGGGCTCCAATCTCAGGAGCTCAGTATCTAGTCTCCATGGCCTCCTGTTGAAGATTCTGAAGAAGACATCATGAGGTAAGTTTGGGTCAGGAAAGCAGGCAGCTGAGGAGGCTGCAGAGCACGAGAAACATTTAATGGAATAAACAAAACCACACATGGGCCACATTCACCTCAGCCACCTTGCAATGACAATGTAAACCCAACTCTCACCCATCAAAAGTCACCCCTCTCTCTCTCTCTCTCTCGGCAGAAAGATGGGTGTCCTTTTCACAGTGACAGAAGGTTGGAGGACAGGTTTCGGCATAGCACTGCTCTAGAGAGAACGGCAGATAATTAGGAATAAATAAGGGCCTGGAAGTAAAGAACCACAGGTACCGGCCCTAGTCTAGTGCTAAGAGTGTGTGTTTGAAACCCCGAAGAGCTTCTACGGAACAGAGTAGACATTACCGAGCTACAAGGACCAATGGCCTGTCTCGGTGTAGGGCAGATTAGCACGTCTGTAGATGGAAGGAAGTGTTGTATTTTTCGCTCTATAAGACGCACTTTTTCCCTCCTAAAAAGTAAGAGAAAATGTGTGTGCGTCTTATGGAGTGAATGCAGGCTGCGCGGCTAAGCCAGAAGCCAGTACAGGGAGAGGGAGCGCTGCGCAGCACTCCCTCTCGCTGTTCTAGCTTAGCTGTGCAAAGCCTCCGCAGGGCAGTGGGGTGCCTTCATCCTCTGCCTGGGAGAGGCTTCAGCGGCTATCCCAGAAGCCAGAACAGCAAGACGCTATCCCAGAAGCCAGATCCCTCTTGCTGTTCTGGTTTCTGGGATTCAGAATATTTTTTTTCTTGTTTTCCTCTCCCCAAAACTAGGTGCGTCCTATCGTCTGGTGCGTCCTTTGGAGCAAAAAATATGGTACTTCTTTGCACAGCAGGCATGGCTTTAAAAGGGTATTAGACAAGTTCATGGAGGGTAACGCTTTCATTGGTTACTAGTCACCATGGCGTGCCTTACCCTGGAAGACCACTTGTTGGTAACAGCAGTAAAAATCTGGTTTGTCACTGTGAGAAAAAACAGGGTTCTGGATTAGGTAAGTTTTTGGCCTGTCCTACCAGGGCTCTTCTCATGTTCCATAGTTCTTGGAATTTCTTAGATGAACCTTGCCCTTAGATGAACCTTGAGCATGGCCTGCAGAACACATCTAGAAAGGACTGTCTAGAAACAACCCTTCCTTAAAGGGGAAACATAATTGATGACAATCTAAGAGCAAATGAAAAAGGTCTAATGAAAGTGCTTTCACTGACACGTCTGAAATGTTGTAACACTGACATTAAAAAGCTCAACTTTATCATATTCTTGAACCTCTTGCTTTTTTAGAAAAAAAATATAATAACCAAAACCTATTAATAATACAAAAAAACATTTCAAAAGGTCAAATAGCAAACAACAAGATGAAAGGTGTTGTCAAGAGGCTTAGGTAATCATCTTAATACTCAGGGCATTTGCCAGCACTGTTTAACTAATATGCGAGTTCACTTTTAATTTCAATATAGTGCCACAGGAACAACAACAAAAAAGCTATTTTTTTTAATTAATTACCATGTCAGCAGATATTAAGATGGCAAGAAAGACCACATCAATAATATATATGTAATTCAGGGAAAGGATTACAAGAAGAGCTATAAAAATCAATTTTTAGAGCTCGAAAACTGGCTCACTTTAGTTGGAATGATATTTCCCTTCTATTGACAAAACCATGATCTTATCTGACACTGACATTCACCTAATGCAATGTTAGATATGTATAATGATATAAGCACTTGTCAATTCTGCTACAATAAAACACAGCTCTACTCCTACTGAAATGGGCAAGGCTGCTGTAAGTGAGAACTGTTTTCCTTCGAGAAAGAATGCTTTTAGTTAGCATGGATAATATGTCCACTCTGTCCCATTTTTGCATTCATCTGCGATTTTTTTATTTAAAGAAACCGTACAAAGATTTGTAATTCAATACAAATTTTACATCAAGGGTTGTACTTCTAAACTTATCCTAAAATACATATTTTGGTATTGTATTCGTGTGGAATCTGAAGATAATTATGCCCCGATCCACATATTAGCATGGATCTAACATGTGCAGTTCACAGATTTGTAGGGAAGCGGTTCATTCATAAGAATGATCCTATGACTCATAAGTCTAAATCTTTGTGCTAAGACTGTCCTGTGGATCCAAACTACAGTGGTACCGTATTTTTTGCACCATAACACTCACTTTTATCCTCCTAGAAAGTAAGGGGAAATGTCTGTGCGTGTTATGGAGGGAATGCCTATGGGTGACGGGGGGATCCGCTGCAGTCGTGAGCAGAGGATCCATGGTTCCCCTTCCTTCCCTCCTCCGTGGTTGCTTTGAAACAGCAAAGCAGGAGAAGAGCCGCTGAGTGGGGAGGAGAGAGGGAGAGAGAGCCTGCTTCTTTAAAGGAGCTCCTGTCCAATTGGTTCCTTTAAAGCAAGCAGGCTCTCTGTCCCTCTCTCCTCCCCACTCAGCTCGCTAAATAGCAGCAAAGTTTTTCAGCTCGCTAAGACGGGGATGAGCGGGGAGGAGGGAGAAAAGCAGAGCCTGCTTGCTTTAAAGGAGCAAAGTGGGAGAGGAGAGGAGCCTTCTCCCCTTATACCCCTCTTCTTCATTATTAGCAGCATCCTTCTCCACAAACCCCACGCGTGCTTCTTCTCCCCTTAAACCCCTCTTCTGCATTATTAGCAGCATCCTTCTCCACACACCCCACGCATGCTCCTTGTCTCTTGAGTGCTTTTCCTTCCCTCCCCACTTAAAACGTGGTTACAAAGCACGGATCCACATGGATTCTCAGGATTTTTGCACTGGGTCACCCCAAATTCACCATCAGATCACATAGCATGTCCATGGCTACATCTTGCATCAAAAAAATCACGCACCCACTGTTGCCTGGGGCCGCAGTGGTGCAAAAACGTGGTTACAAAGCATGGATCCACATGGATCCTCAGGATTTTTGCATTGGGCTACTCCAAACTCACTGTCAGATCACATGTCTGTGGCCACAGCATGAACCACAAAAATCATACATCCACTGTTTCGTTTAGAATTTTTTTTTCTTGTTTTCCTCCTCTAAAAACTACGTGCGTGTTATGGTCGGGTGCGTGTTATAGAGCGAAAAATACGGTACTTAGTTCGTTCCAGAGGTCCGTACCTAACCTGAAACTGTTCTTAACCTGAAGCACCACTTTAGCTAATGGGGCCTCCTGCTGCCGCTGCGCCGCCAGAGCACGATTTCTGTTCTTATCCTGAAGCAAAGTTCTTAACCCGAAGCACTATTTCTGGCTTAGTGGAGTGTGTAACCTGAAGCGTATGTAACCTGAAGCGCATGTAACCCGAGGTACCACTGTAACAGCTCTGGTGGGAGTAACTGGATAAGCAGGGTAAAACTATGGGGTGGGGTTTTTGGGGCCTCCTCCCACTCAACAACCTTACAACAGGAGGGGAGGCAGCGGACGTACAGTTTGGGCAGCGCGGAGCCTGCGCACGCCCAAGACACTGCGTCTCTTCCAGGAGAGATGTGTGGCTCGGGTGTGCTGCAGGCCCCGCGGTGAGTGCTGCCCAGCATTTTGACACCCCCTCAGTGGTAACACCCAGGGCAACCCACACCCACCGCACCCCCTTCCTCTACCCCAGTTTCTAACCTAAATACAAGAAGAACGAATGCCCAGGGAGTTGCAGCTACTAATGGCCAGTGCTATTTCTCTCTCCCCTCCCCCCCCCGCAACATTACAAACTGGCTATGCTGGGTACAGGGAGCTAACCGTATGATTCTTCAAACCGTGGCCTAGGGTTGCCTTTCTCTATGCACGGAACTATTTGCAGAGTGTACAAAACCAGTGTGTGGATTGTGTTCTGTTTGTCTGTGCTATCTGAATAACAAACATTCATGACTTTCTGCCCAGTGGTGCCAGGCCCCTATAAAGATGAACTAGTAAAAGACAGAAAACAGAGAGAGAGAGAAGACAAACATCATCAGACATGGCTGACAAAACACAATGTAAGAAGATACCTAGGCAGCAATCCCTTATTTGAGGGATAAGGTACAAAGATACCTATTTTAGACCCTTATAAAAATAAAGGAGCAGGAGGAAAGCAAAGAAGATAAAAGTTGAGATGGCCCAATGAGTTTGATTAAAAGTTGTCATCCTATTTGATGTGCTGGGGGAAAAACCCTTTAAAATTGTAGTGATATCTGAAGATCCAGGATGCAACCACATTTGCTAAGTAGCAAGTAACACTGAACACTGTGGGACTTGCACCTGAGTAAACATGCACTGTTGGTGTCTTTGGCTAGAAGCTAAAATATATATCTGGCTACTTATTTAAATCTCTGCCAAGAGAGACTGCTCGCATTACAGTTTCCCTGCTTTAAATAATAATAATAATAATAATAACAACAACAGTAATATAAATAACAAGAATAAAGGAGTATTTACAAACACTCCAGGCCCTCCAATTGCTCAAATGACCCAGATCTTTAACACAAGGTTTGCCTCTGCCTAGAAACGAAGTGGCTTTTCTTCCTCTCATTCAGCTGCAAGTTCTGGGAAAAGCCCAAAGAGAAACATTTAGATCGGAGGGGCCTTTGAGAAGATGTGACAGTTGACTGATGAGCATCCATAAAATGACAAAGAATTGCTGTGTGGAGCCTATGCCTCACATCTCCTCACCCTGGGAAACTAATTGCTTTGAATTGTTAATAGTAACATTATTTTTCTGGCAATCATTTCTTTTGAATACTCAAAATGAGCATGAAACAGCTCCTTTGACTGGACATAAAAGTTAAATGTCCCAATGTTGATCAAATTAACTTCAGCAATGTTACAATGGACTATATTTGTGAGAAAATAATGAAGGTCACAAAGCGGGGCTTTATGCCAAGATTTCACAGTTGTAATGTAAAATAAAAAAATAAAAAAAATGTTTCTGTTCAACTAGACCAAGCTACGTTTTTTTCTTTAAAACAGAAGGGCACTGTCATGTTCGAAAGAGGGGTGGGGGTGGGGGAAGACACCATCCCCCCCCCTCTAAGTAACTTCAGGATGTTTCAGAGATTGGAACAACAAGAACAGTCTCTGGCTGGTGTCTCAGCATCCTGGTTGCAACTATAATTTTTGCTGAATGTACCGAAATCCTCCAGTTCTTGCTTGGGTGAAAAGTGTCTTGGTTGAGTTCCTTCTCTCTCCACTAGAATACAGATCTGATTCAAAATAGCAAAAGCTCTCTACGATTCAGGGGGAAATGCTAAGAATCGTAAATAGTAGCTATGCAACTTAGTGAAGAGCAAATTCTGTTTCTAAAGCATCTTTCAAAAATTTAACGAGTAATTGTTTTTTTGTTAGGTCAGAAAAACGTAAGAACAGAACGTGATGGAAAGCATTTCCATGAGAAGTTTCTGAGGTTTGGTGCCGTTCTTACCATAAAGCTTTGAAATTGCTTTCCAACTGGTAAAGCTAAATATATATATATTTATATAAAAAAATGCTATGTGTCCACATTTAGCACTGAACAGCTAACAAAACCATTCTACAGCAGCTTTAAAAAATAATTAAAAGTGCACTATTCACCTGCTCTGTTTTCCTTTTGGAAAATTAGATTCTATTTATCAATGTACCAGCCTTTTCTCTGTGGTCATGATTTTCAGCAGTTTTAAACCCCTAAATGTTAAACTACATTATAACTACTTTATACAACATGTGCCTTTTTCTTCTTGTTTTTGGTAGGTTCAACTCTTTTTATCCACCCTATTCCCCTCCCCCCCTTAAAAGTTCATTTGCATTTGTTTCCTTTTTGCAAATAATTAAGACGGGAATGCAGCCTATGATGGTCACTTGAGTCTTGCATAAATTGCTGCTATTTAACTGGCTGTTCACACTGGCCAAGATGCGCCCAGCAGACAGGACTGCTTCACTTACTCCCACAGTGACTTAAATCAACTGTGAAAAGATGTTTCAGTTTCATTCAGTGAGGGGTTTAGCTCATTAAACTCTTTTCCTTCTCAGCATTGTTCCCGAAAGCTTGAACTGCAGTGGCTGTTAAATGCTCTTTAGCAGTTTAAAGGCTTTAGAGGAAAAGACTTATCAGCCTCTGGTTTTAACAGCACTAAATCTGCATTATTAGGGCATGCAGATAAGGGGATTTAAAGGCCTGCCTTGAAACCTTCTCTCTTCTGTGTTTATCTGGCAATGCCATTGCTCCTGTAGCTCAGCTGGAAATGTAGATCTATGAAGCTTTAAAGGGAGATTAAAAGCCAAGAAAAGAAGTAGTTTCTTTCCTATAGATACTCTCACTTTCCCCTTTCCTACTGTCTGAAGGAGTGATGGCAGACAATGGTCCAAGATGGTTCCCAAAACCTTCTGAATGGGGGCACTGTTGGTGGTAGCATTCATTCAAAGTGAGCTCCAGTGTATTGTCCTCCCCAATCAGCAGATTAGAATAGAGTTTGCTGGTGGCTGCCAAAAGGTTAGCAGTGCTGATGAAAGGGGTTTCCCATTATTCACTGCTCTTACAGAACTCCCCTTTTGTGCCCGGCAGCCCATCATTTCACTACGGAGGTCCGGATCTGCGGCTGGCTGCTTTCTCAAAATGAGCAATCTATGTGAATGTAAGCCCTCACAGTGGTAGTGCCACCTAAAAAAAAATGGAGGGTTTTCTTCTTCTTCTTCTTTTCCTGAAAAGGCAGGAGAGCTGGGTCTGGTTTTGGCACTGTCACATTCTAATGATCTACCGCCATGACACCCTTGACCCGCGGTTAACACTGTTTAGCCCTCATTCTTGCTTGCCAAGGCATTTGTGGAGGGGGGTCTAAATGTCTCCAAAAGAGCTAAAAGGAAACACACAGTGCAAGTTAAAAACAACAACGCAAAAGCACTTTACAGCTCTGTCAGGTCCTTTAGACCACAAGAAGAGATGGAGGAATAAATACCAGATGGGAAAAAAAAGTATGAATAATTATTTCACCTCGAATAATATTAGCCTGAAGGAAGCCTAGCTAGTCAGGGCAATAGCTTAATAATATAACATACATTATGAGGGGGGGAGGGTGGACAGACGGCCAATCGTGGTCCAGATGTGGGCTACAGGTCAATTTCCGGTGGACCACCTAGTGCTTGCTGGTTGCTAGGATCTTT
Organism: Podarcis erhardii; assembly: GCF_964252035.2. Classification (NCBI taxonomy): domain Eukaryota; kingdom Metazoa; phylum Chordata; class Lepidosauria; order Squamata; family Lacertidae; genus Podarcis; species Podarcis erhardii. The sequence goes on from NC_138509.1 coordinate 39,769,613, forward strand.
GCAAAGAATGCTGGACCAGGTGGATGTAAATCTCCTCCCGCAAAGCACTTCTTAAATTCTTAAGGAAGAGTTGCACTCACAGGATCACTTAACACAGATCTGGCTATGCCTGAACTGGTGCGAGAACCCAAGTATTCTTCCTTTGTTAATTTAGTAGGCACGGGTGAAAAGATTGAAGCCAGACCACCCCATATTAGAATTAAAAATGACAACTACACTCGTCGAATTTCTAGTTCTGGGATTGAGTGAGGGGAAGAACCGTTTGCAGACTCCTTAACCACAGAGGTTGGGGCATGCCAGCCAAGGAAGTACATCAGTCTTCTACCAGACAACTCGTGTAAGTTATCCAAGCCCCATGCCAAATATTCTCTCTCTCTCTCTCTCTCTCTCTCTCTCTCTCTCTCTCACACACACACACACACACACACACATCCACGTTTGTTTGTTCTAGCTAGCAACGTGCTCCACTTTGCAGATGTGAAAAGGCAGGAAGAACTGGTCAGTGCAAAACATTTAGTTTACATTTAATACTAAGCTTTTTAGAAGGTTTCTAAGTTTTGGGAGGGGGAAAGCAATCAGGGTTTTTAAGACTATTCTAAAAATTATTGCATTTTCCTAGGTTGATGATCAGATACAGTATGAACCAATGTGCAAAGCTGAGTTGTAACCAAATATGCACTAACACTGCACTTTGAGTTACGCAAAGGTGACACAATTAGCAGCCAGAGATCAACCACAGATGCCCTAGGTGGCCTTCAGCAAATTAGCAATCAATTCTCAGTTTCTTATCTATTATTAGTAATGATATTTGCAGACTACCCTTCAGCTTGAGTTCTCTGGGCAACCAACACTTGACCATACAGAAAGATGCTTGGTGTATGGAAAACAGATTAAAATATATTGAAAATATTTAAGAAATTACAGGATGCTGACAAAAATCCACAACCACCAACTTTAGAGTGTTTCCTACAAATTAATGGGATTTCCAAGGAAACTATATCAGTAAGTCAGCTGCAGAAGCAGTACAAATGCTCTCTTTATACCTAATTTTCCAGCAACAGAGTAACTCACATGTTCCTCAGTTCATTGGCTTTTGGGGGGAAAGAAAATGAAATAGGTATCTGGTAAGTTTGTTAATGCATAGGACTGGACTGGCACATCTGCCCTGGTAGGGCAAAGCTGCATCAAAAGCCTCCCAGCAGTAGCGATGTTGCTGCCAGGAAGCTATTGCTGTGGCTCCGCCCCTTCAGATGAGCTGCTCCTGGGACTGGAGGTTCTAGCCAATGGTAGTCCTACTCAGGAATACTATTGCCCTCCTTAGGACAACCTACTCAGTGAGTAGACCCACTGGAATTAATAAACATGGCTAACTTAGGTCCACTGCTTTCAATGGGTCTACTCTTGAGTAAAACTCAGTAACAACCCTAGATATTTGGCATTTCCACAGTTTGCAATTAAAAATAAATAAATCCTCTGGTGCTTATTCATTGCTTGTTTTTCTAACCCCCTGGAGGTTGGCCACATTTCAAGACAAAGCCACAGCAACGATAATTACTTCGTATTTGGAACACAATGCAAAATGCAGGGCAATAAAAGAAGCTAAAAAAAGAGTGTTGACAACCTACCTGTCAAGTACATAACTGAGGGCCTTATGCCTTATTCCTGAGTAAACCGACGGACTTGTTTCCCAAGCAACTAAATTGGAAGCATCGTGGAAAAGATGGATGTTTACCAAGTCAAAGGCACTGTGACAAAAAGAGGAGAAGACTTACTCAGAATAAAAGTAAGGACATAGGCAAGAGGGAAAGCATTTGATTTTACTGCACTACGATCTTGAGTGACTGCAGATCACGAGCTCTATTTTGAAACACAAGCAATGAAATGAATTGAAATGAGTCTACCATGATATACCTGATCTATATGCAGAACTCCACCAGCGTTTCCATTTGGATGTGCATTTAAAACTCGTAAATATCTAGGGCGATATCAGATTGTGGCATCTCACTTGTGCAACTGATTTCCAATTGTGGCAATGGGAATTAACCTTCCTCCAGCCTCTTCTGGAGCCCCCACCCCCCACCCCACTGGAGTTCGGGACAAAGGGGAATCTGGTCATATCTACTGGCATGACAGATCTTGCCCATTATATTACATTTTCACAAATATCAAACACCACCAAGTATTACACTAGCATCCGAAACAGTGGTCTGAACCTGGTTTGTGAGGGTCAGGTTCTGCTAACTGTAGTTTGCCATTACATCTAAATTTGGATTAAACATTAGTGTTCAATGTGAAATTATAAAGCAGGAAATGAAATGGTAAACCTATAAATGTTCATTCCAATATCTATCACCGCATAGTGGGATCCATTGATTTTATTATACGTTGGAATCTAAATCTAAAGCATTTATGGCCCATATACAAAATCATGTTTTAAAAATGTGCAACAACTTATGTGCCTGCCAGTTGGTGGGAAATGAAACTTTCCTGATTCTACTGAGAACTATACAAAATGCATTGCTTTTTTTTAAAAAAAAAAACACCTTCCATTTTACATACCAGTCAGTAATACACCATCTAGTTCGTATGAAGCCTTTTCTGGACCACTTACACTGAAAAGCAAAACAAAATGCAATAGAAACACATTTAAAATACAGAAAACAAAAGGAGGAAAAACAGAGTCAATCTTTTGGTCGGCTAAATAAAAATTTCATTTTTATACTTGTGCTGAGAGCATTGAAAATAATTTAAAAAACAAAGAAACACACATGCTGCAGCACAGCAATGTCAGTAACAGTTTAGAGCATATCTAAACATTACTTTGGAAACTAAAGCTCTTTTCACATGCTGTTCTGTGAAATGGCAATGTGGGCAGAAAGGGGTTATGGGGCAGTGCTTCCAGCTCCCCCCATTCTGCCATCCACACGGCAGAGCAGGGGAAGTCTAGGGTGTAGTCTTCCCCACCTCAGATTTCTTCTCTGCTGGATGGACTGCAGAGGTGAGGCAGAGAACAGAGCCACACGTTGACAGAGGGTGGCTGCAGCCTCTTTCTGTCATGTTGCCCCTTCACACAACTATTGCTATTATTGTTTTTGTTGTTTTTGTTGATTATTCAGTTTTTAAACCAGCCCTTCTGAAGGATCCCAGGACCAGATTATTATTATTTTAATATTAAATATCTATATCACCCTTCATCTGAGGATCACAGGGGGCTTTACAATGTAGTTGTTCTGGCCATGATGGCCATATCAGCCACAGAAAGAAAACTACAACTCCCATCACCCTTGGTCATTGGCCATGCCATGTTGGCTGGAGTGCATGTTGTAGTCTAATGATATCTGGAGGACCATATGTTTATCCTCCTCACATTAGTAGGACAGTAACATATTTTGGACTGTGCTTTCAATGTATGAACAACAACAAAAAGTGCAGCTAAATATTTCTGTGGGCCTAACAGCAAGTTGTTATTTTCTTAACAGCCATCTAAATTTCTGTTCTTATTGTTAAACAGAAATAAAACACGTATTTTAACACCCACATGGAAATTATAACGGTACCGAACCTTCTAAAAGAAACTGCAATCATCTTTACATATATCATGACACTGCCACTCACAGTGACATCTTTCCTGAACGGCTGTCAATCATGGAGAAATGTCATCCCTTGTAAATTTTCCTTAAATATGAAGTGGCAACTATACTGGGAAAATAGAAACGCGCCAGGCCATTCTTTTTCCATAGGGCTCCACAACCCAAGGCATCTATGGTGTGACATTCCATTCATCAAAGCAAGCTATGCTCCATTCCACCAACAAATCAATTTGTGACAAGACGTGGTAGGGTTGGCATAGAAAAAGAATTGTTTTCCATGTCTGTGAAAGGTGATCACAAATTTACTCCACTGGTAGAGAAACAGAATTAGGATGCAAACTGAGGACAGGGTTGGTTGGTTAGTTAGTTAGTTAGTTAGTTAGTTAGTTAGTTAGTTTAGAAAAGCCGCTTCCTGCTCAGCTCTATAGGCTCAAAGTGGGTTCCAAGCAATGAAATATAGAAGGAGAAGGAGAAGGAGAAGGAGGAGAAGGAGAAGAAGACTGTGGTTTGGACTCCAAGAAGTGCAAGCTAAATTCTGCTTTCACAATGTGGGTTTCCTGGTTCCTTATTTCGGCTCAACTCTCTTGTGACCCCCCTGAAAAGCTACTCTTTAGAGTCAGGAGACCTCCAGAAAATAGTGTGAGACTGGGAGGGGGAAATTGGAATACCCCACATTGTGTGCTCAGGAGCACCTTAAACTAAGGGTTGGGACCCTCTAGATCTCACCTAATAAAAATACGTTGTCCATATAGCAAAACAACTCAGTTAACACACTTCACAAGCCTGTTGAAGAAGGAAGGCTTCTTCTTGAGTATTAATAGCAGGAAACTGTCCTGAACAAACATTCGTGGTGATATAAGACCTGCTGCATCGTGACGTGACATGGGTGTTGAGGATATGCCTGAAAAGTCTCTCACTGTTATTTGTCATGGCCATTTTATGATCTTTAGCTACAGTCACCTTGTGTGGGACAAAAGCAGATCAGCTGACAAACAATTGTGAGAAATCACTCCGGATTTCTTCTTCTTTTTGATGAAGAGCCATTGGTTCAATCTGTCCACCTTCTAATCAGCTTTAAGAATAAAAATAAAAATGCTGCTTTAGTGGCTAGTGAAAATGCCCTAGTGGGTTCTGTTAATATACCAAACTGCAGCTGAGCCTGCTTGTGAATGAACAAATCAACATACAAACCATGCATTGCAACTGTTAGATGTATCAGAGATGACCATGTTTTGTCAGCACAGTCTCTTCAGGGCAAGACTGGGTTATAGAACCTTTTACTCTGACAAAGGTTGTGTCCATTCTTTCCTGGGATATCTCTGAGAAAGAGAAAAGGACCAGTGTACACTTGCCCCGTGGATGTTAGGGGCAATCCTAAGCAAAGGGCTATCCAAGCAAAGTCACAATCAGGAAGTGGGCATTTAAACAGATTTAGTCAGCCAACATGAAGGGTGTGAGAGGTAGAGAGAGACAGAGAAACGTGATGTGTATTTTGAACAAGTTCCTTTTTCATCAAACGCCAGTGAGCTTTTAAAGCACTTTGGCATAGTATTCCTGTAGATTTCTTTACTCTTCTCAAAACCTCTATGACTAACAGTTGTTACTTCTTGTAATTTTGCTTTCATAACACTGCTGCTGACAGAATTGAAAAACAAGATAAAAAAAACACACGAATACATGTTTCTGTTTTTGTTGTTGTTCAGCAAAAGCAAATTGCACAATGATTTATTTTCCATCATCTTTTATTCATAGATTGAATCATGTCTACGTAAGATTTGGCTCAGATGCCTTCCTCCACAACGGGACGTGGTATTTTGATCAAGAACATGCTATTTTTTATCTATTGCACTTATAAACCACTTTTCTGTGCGTAGGGCCCAAAGTGGTCTACAACAACAATGAAATAATACAATAAAATAACCAATACAATGCTGGTTATGTTGATCTGGGTCATATATTAAATCTAACTCTGCATGTCTGACTGATAGAAATTAAGGCAGGAACTCAGCAGAATAAATTTCTAATGTGAAATACTGAGAAGCAATTAGTATCTTGCCCTTGACCTAAACCCCCCCTAAAAGTAAACTATTGCCATGAAGTGGTATTTCAAGAGATTTGGGGTTCTTTACACATAAAATTATTCCTAGCTTTGCACAAAAAACAGCCAACAAGCAAGTGTTGCTCCTACTCAGAGCAATACACTGAGGAAAAGGGTAATATTTTTGGCAAGCAATTTTTTTTATTGTAGCTCTGTTGTGGCTATGTAACGGTGAGCTGACTGTTTCATTGCTTTGATGCATCACAGACAACTGGTGAGATCAGCATTTATGTTGTGGACCATTTATGAAACCTGATTGTAATAGGACTAGAGCTATTTGGGCACTAGCTTCACATGGGTGTAGCTGTGTAGACCTGGAGAGTCTGCTGTGTCCATTGGCCTCACTCCCAGCATCCATGCTTTGGTGGGGGGGGGGAGACCAGAAGAGAAAAGACAGCTCTTCATATGTAGGTTCCATTCATGAACAAGAACCCTAATTGATGGGCCTTAGTGGTCTACAAGAGGAGTGGGAAGACATTAGGCAGTGCATTCTAACACTTCTTATCCAGTTCCCTAATGTTCTGGCTGGCTGGCTGGCTGGCTGGCTGGAAGGAGCTTTCTGTATTACATCAGCACTAAGACACTGGAGAAGGAAGCTTATAACAGAGAATGAAATTAGCACTACCAAGGCAGTCTGGCTTCACAGAAGCATAAAGCAACCTCTTTCCCATCTCCTAGAAGGGGAAAGATGTACATAGGTCTCAGTGGCTCAATGAATAGGAAAGAGTGCACATCAGGAGACTCACTAACATACAAAAAAAGAAAGAAAGAAGGAAGCACCTCTCCATTAAATAAAAGAAATGATAAGGTGATTATATAAACCATTGCAGTTCTGCGAGGAGGGGACTAAAAATGCAGAGTGTTTTAATGTGCGTGTTCTCTTATGTACATTTTTTTTGACACAGAAAAAAAAAGACTGCCTATAAAAGCAGCAGGAAAGTGCAGCAATAGCCATCCCTCATGAATAATCAGAAAAAAGCAAAAGGGAAGCCATATTTTGGGAATTCTCCTTGATGTGATTAAGAACACAGCCATGTTGGGGCAAAGACTTCTGGAGGGGGGAAACCGACCTTCCATGTGTAGCCCGCACCCGCCAATGATTTACAACCCAGGATGCACAGGGCCCTAAATCACAAGGGTACCTTTGCATGTACAGCAAGCTTCACTCATAACCGCCCCCTGGGGGCAGGGTGATGGAGCTGTAAGGGTTCAGTGGTGGTGGGACCAAATGAGTGAGGGCCTGCTCGCCCTCTTGCATAATGGTTAAACATGGGAGGGGTACATGGAGGAGAATGCAGCAGAGCCAATCTGTGAAAGAATTGCAATACAGAATGGGGAAAACCTGTGCAACCCTGTCTATTATGGAAGTTGAGATGTACTTAACAATTCTACATATTAAACACCTTTAATAGCATGCGTTGGTATCAGATGGATACTTCTGGAAAGAAAGGCCAGCAACATAAATAACCCCAAGTTGTTAAAAAGTAAAAAGGGATGTCCAGGAAACATTAACGTGACAAGCATCACCAGGACCAATAAGTAATGCACACAAGCCATGCTAGATAATGAGTAGCACAGCGTCCTAATTCATCTTTTCACCATCATTTTACTGAAAGGAGCCAAATCAATTTACAGCAGTGACCCAGCAGGGGTTCACTCAACCATACCAAGCAGGAGAGATAAAAGAAAGATGTTTTGAAGTGACAGTGGCAGTAATCCGATTCCTGCTTCTGAAGAAGTGTAATTGGAACAGTAGACACCTTAAGATTAGGCCCATCGAAGGCTGTATTCTGAGCAGTGGGACTGGGGAACAATTCACAGTGTTGCAAATTTATGCTCATTCACTGTGATGAATTTAGTAGTGCTAACAAGCCCTCCATGGTCATGGCAGTGCATTATCACATGTGCGTCCATCCCACAGCCCATGGGTGGCAAATGTAGTGCCTTCTAGATGTTCTGGTCTACAACCATCATCATTCCCAGCCTGCAAAACCAATGGTCATGGACAATGCAGGTCACCACATCTGAAAGGCACTACGTTGGCGACCCCTGCTAGATGCAACTCAGTCCCAGCATTACTCCTTTAAAGCAGGAAAGGGTAACTTGCGACTCTTTACATATTGCTAGACTCCAGCTGCCACCTGTTCCAGTCTGCATGGCCAACTGTCAGGGACACTGGGAACTGTAGTCCAAAAGCAAAGCGAAAGCTTCCTGGGAAGCCTCGTCTCTCCTTATGCGTCACCTTGCTACAACTCCAAGAAGACGGACAGATGGTGTGGATCAGTACAAAGACTGATCAGCTGGCCTCTGCTCCTCCTTGAAGAAGAACGCTCTTCCTCCAAGAAGGCCACCACGAAAGCAGGCTTTCCTACTAGTGCATGTGAATTCCGCCATTGAGCAGAACTCCATATGTTAAAAATTAAGGTCTTGCTTTCCTGAAGGCAAGGTGCTTCATATTGGTGAATGGAAAGTATATTTCAGTTCCTAATTAGAAAACCATTCTTCTTTCAAGACTCAAAAGACCCTAACACTGCAAATTATGATGACCACTAAGAGCTTGCATCAATTTCACATCACTTTGTTTTCACACCAGTCTTCTAATGTATCATTTATGTTCTTTTTGTCGTTGTGGGGTGGAGGTCAGCCCTTCCACCACCCCTCAATTGAGTTAAGCCAGAAGTTGTGGGGTGACTGAAGAAGACAGTAGTGGCAAAGAATGCTAAAAATGGCAGAGATGTTTATCCTTGCATTTCTAGACTCCCTAGGAGCAGTAGATAGAAGCTCTAAAACAGGCTTAGAAACATCTGTTGCTTTAAGAAATCCTGGCAAATCTGTAGTTTTAAATTTGTTTCAAGATTCATATTGCAAGCAAAAGTTTGAGATGGGGTGTATGTCTGGCACTGAACCATTGGAAGCCAAGGCTTTTGGGGGTGGGGGCTTGAGCTTAGCTGATCATGGGATCGAACAGGGGAACAACGCTCAAATTTGCCATTCCAACCCACTGAGATACTCATGTAGTGATCCGTCTCAGAAAACAGGACGCCTGAAGCACCAAATATCAAAACTGTTCAGGATTATCTGTGTTCTTCAGCGATGTGTTATCTGGATTTTAGAATATAGCAACTCCACACCCCAAGAAATGAGTTTGGCATCTTTCACCTTACACAATATTAAGTCTCTCCCTAGTTTTCCTGTTAATAAGATTCCTTTAGCCAGCCGACGGATTGTGAATACAGGCAGTTTCATCTACTAAAAGACAACATAAATCATCATTGAGAAAGGAGAGACTGTGGTAAGGTTATCACCATACAGCCTTCTCCATGAAAGGTTTGCATTAAAGCATTAGTGAAATTAATTCATCTTTCACAAGAGCTTTGAGCAGTATCGGTGATCTATGATAACAACCAATTTCTCACTATGGAGGGGGGGAAATTACTCAGCCCTGATAGACTACACAAATCTGCTTTTTAAAAATGACCTAACATTATCTGGAGTGTTGCTCCCAAAGGCATCGTTTGAGATTCATGCACAGCCAAGAGAAGCCATAAATCACCAGAGAAAGTTTTGTTACTTTTATATGCAGTGGGCTGTAATTATTTTGAATTGCATTATGCCTCAATCATTGTAATTACTTTTAGATCATCCTTAAGCGGCAGTAATAAAAAGAAAAGAAATCAGTCTTAAACCAAGGGCAAACCCCACCCGCAAAAAAAAAAAAAAGGGAACATAAATGTTACATTAGAAGCCTGGGGGTAAACACACAGCAATGTAAAGTCGATGCAAATTTTCCCTGAAAAATTCAGCATGCAAAGTAGCCACCCTTGCCTTGGGGCTTCACACACAAATATGCCCAAGGGGTGGGTCCAGTTGCAAAGAGTATACGAGAAAGTCAGTTGTGGGACTGCGGGGGGAGAGAGGGATGGAGGGATGATGGTGGGGGGGGGTGAGTAGGCCTCCTGAAATGCCACCCATCAGGAAAAATGGAGGAGCTGAATGGGTTATGCAGGTTGCTGGTGGAGCGTGGTATACCAAAAGGGCTGGTTGGTCCATGCAGGAGCCAGGCTATTATCCCACTGAGGTGGTACAGTGGTACCTCGGGTTAAGAACTTAATTTGTTCTGGAGGTCTGTTCTTAACCTGAAGCACCACTTTAGCTAATGGGGCCTCCCACTGCCGCCGTGCCACCAGAGCACGATTTTTGTTCTCATCCTGAAGCAAAGTTCTTAACCCGAGGTACTATTTCTGGGTTAGTAGAGCCTGTAACCTGAAGCGTATGTAACCTGAGGTACCACTGTACTCAGCTTTGGCTCAGCTTTGCCTGAGTGTGGGGGCTCTTCCCCATCTTTCCTAATATGGATTGCAATCTGGATTCAAACTATGGCCTCCAGCATGAGCTCTTCTATCCAGCTGATGTTCCCCCCCCCCCCCGTAAGCCTTTGTGCCTGGTATGTGACTGGCTGTTGAGTTTGGGGGTTGCCCACTGATGTTCTGACTGTGATCTACTGCTGTGGCTGGGCTACTCTGAAAAAGTTTCCAGGGTGGATTCGAGTCTTTTGCCATGATTGGGGTTTTCCCCCCTGGAAATGCAAATGATGAATCAATATGATGCAGGGCCAACTAGGCTCAGTAGATTGTTACCTTGCTCCACCACCATCATTTGTGACCTTGTTCCCTTGGCCCTATACAAATTTTCATTCCTGGTCAGCATGTTCTACAAGAACATTACCTGTGGCTTCAACTTAACTTCTCTGTGCCTCTTCATTCTTTACACTCCTGTGATTCTCCATCTCTTTATCACCTGGACTGGTTCTGAAAAGACTCACCTGAATGGTTCTTGCCCATTGGTGAATCAGCTGGCTATCCTTTCTTGACCTCATGCTTGACCTTACCTAATTATGTCAGTCTCCTCACTACAGCAGACATAGTAAGTTTATCTAAAAGAATATGGGTCAATTGTCTACCAGTGGACGCTGGTGACCATGCAAGAATATTTTGCTTCCGAGTGAACCCACGGGCAGAATTACAAGTCCATAATTCTGGAATGGCTCAAACCAGGTCACTAGCACAAACGAGATCACAACCAAGCACTTCATTCTTGCCTATAAAACTTTCTGACAGTAAGAGCTGTTCGGCAGTAGAACAGACTCCCACAACAGGTGGTGGACTCTCTTTCCTTGGAGATTTTTAAGCAGAGGTTGGATGGCCACCTGTAATGGGTACTTTAGCTGAGATTCCTGCATTGCTGGGGGTTGGACTAGATGACCCTCGGCTCCCTTCCAATGCTAATATTCTATGATTCTATACTTACCTCAGGGAAATAGTCCTGTGGGAACTTTTCTTTTTCCAGCATAGGTGTACTTTCTAATGTATCTGAGTAGATTTCCTTCCCCGTAACTTTTTTGTACTTCTTAGCTAGGAAGAAACAAGGAGCATTTAGAATACCTCTACCTCTTTCCAGTACGTTTCCCAGCACAATTCAAAGTATTGGTGCTGACCTTTAAAGTCCTAAACGGCCTCAGTCCAGTATACCTGAAGGAGCATCTCCACCCCCATCGTTCTGCCCGGACACTGAGGTCCAGCGCTGAGGGCCTTCTGGTGGTTCCCTCACTGCGAGAAGCCAAGTTACAGGGAACCAGGCAGAGGGCCTTCTTGGTAGTGGCACCCGCCCTGTGGAATGCCCTCCCACCAGATGTCAAAGAGAACAACAACTACCAGACTTTTAGAAGACATTTGAAGACAGCCCTGTTTTGGGAAGTTTTAAATATTTAATAGATTATTGTATTTTAACATTCTGTTGGAAGCCACCCAGGGTGGCTGGGGCAACCCAGCCAGATGGGCGGGGTACAAATAATAAATTATTATTATTGTTACTACCTCTGCAAAGAGGTTTTAACACACACAACAGAAGAAAAAACACAGACATAAATACTAGATTTTGATGTTGCTGACAAATAATACCAAGTGAAGGTCTCAGAAGTTTTTGCTCAACTGATGTACAGCTGACACTCATGTTGTAAGAACTGCCCATGGTGAGGACATTCATGTTCTCCATTTCATACTGATGTAGAGGGGTATATAGCTAAGCTACTCACTCTTTCATACCATGATCTGAAAGATGCCATGCATTTATGCCTGCAGTGTGCTACAACTTGTTCGTTGCTAGCTCCGAGATTTCAAAAAAAAGAAAACTAACTGTTTAGAGGGGAGTAAAAAGAAAATTCCGAGATAACAGTGCTTCTGCATCTGGGAATGCCAGATAGCAGAGGTCATTATACGCTACATGTTACATTGTAAGTTACCGTATTTTTTGCCCTATAGGACGCACCGTCCCATAAGGCGCACCTAGGTTTTTTTTGGGGGGGGGGGAATTATTTTCCCCCAGGCGCGGGGCTGGGGCGGGGGAAGCCCCAGCTTCCCCCGACCCCAGCCCCCAGAACAGGCAACTCTCTGCAAGCCGTGGGAGCCCTGCGCCGGGCTCCTGCGCCTTGCGGAGAGCTACGCGAAGCCTGGGCGTGCTGAGCTCAGCGCGCCCAGGCTTCATCATGCAGGCAACTCTCCAGAAGCTGTGGGAGCCCAGCGCTGGCTCCCATGGCTTGTGGAGAGCTGTGCGAAGCCTGGAGGGCGAGAGGGGTCGGTGCGCACCAGGCTTCAGCAAAAGCCTGCATTCACCCCATAGGACGCACACACATTTCCCCTTCATTTTTGGAGGGGAAAAGTGCGTCCTATAGGGCGAAAAATACGGTATATGAAATTCCAAGGGCAAAAAATTTAAAGAAATTCTTCCAGCCGATTGTCACTCATAGGATCACGGGGGGAAAATTAAACATCTGTTGTCTAGCATGGCTATGACTGCTAAGTTCAACACAGCTAAAAGCTTCCCAGCACAGGAAAAACCATGAGACAAGCCTTCTGAGAGATGTGCCATAAAGTGCCTGTATGTTTTATGAGTTTTACTATGCTGTTTTTTAAAATCTTTGCTTGCTTGCTAAAATTTGTTTGAGTCATTCATTTTTTGGCTATAAACCGTATACGTTTGACCAATAACATTTTGATAACGCTAATGACAGAGGTGGTTTTAGGGTAGCGTGATCGGTGCTGTGCTGCAGGGGGCACAAAAGCAATGTTTTAGAATGGAGCGCACTAGGCAGAGGGGCAGAATTTTAGTGCTGCACACAGGGCACGGCCAAAATTTGAGAGACCAAAGACCAGCACTGATGAAGATGCTGGGATGGTGCTTGTTACTGGTCACCCTCTATAGAGCGCCTTGAGATCCATGGAGGAAAGGTAAGACATAAATGTAATTAAATAATAAATAAATGGCAGTAAGGTGAAGGTTGAATTTGGTGATGGAAGCAATCAGGTACAAAATCCAGACTTAGCATTAAAACGTAAGTGCATGTATCGGGCATTTTCACAATTGACTTGATTAAGAGTGACCCGTATTATTGTTCAGCAGCCATTAAACTGTTACAGGTGGAGAGACTGAGCAGAGAGGCAAGTTAATCTGTCATTAACAAGTTCTCATATCAATGCTGCAATTTACATTGCCCCTTTTTTCAGGGATAAAAATATGCTATGATGAATCCTTTGTGTTATGTCTCGAGTTTTACTTTCACATCAAAAGGATGATGAGGATTTATGACCACTAAACCTTGAAACGCAACACTCACAGAACGGCTGTTTCCAATCCTTCACTGAAGACAGGCCTCTGCCTTCCCTACCCTCAATTACAAGAAAGCGGGCAATCTATCTTGGGTTACAACAAGAATAATGAAATTGAGACAATTGAGACAATTAGTTCACTTACAATTTCAATGATGTTTCAAATAAATGTGGTGCAAAAACATAGAATGAATGTGACCTGTCTCAATAAGCTAAATGAAGCTTTTGATATATATATTTTAATATATATTAAAGTGAGAGAGCAGGCAACTATCAAAATGTTGGGAATCACAGGAATACATTGGTGAGAGGACCAGAATTGGCCACAGTTTCTTGTCAAGTGTGCACTGAGAGGTAAACTTGGGTTTGCCCCATGTAAAGTGTGAAAATAGTCCTGGAAAAGTAATGTAGGCTGCTCCTTCTAATATGAGCAGAACAGAACACTGCAATTCTGAACATTTCTATTCAGAGGTAAGCCTCACAGACTTAATTCCAGATAAGTGAATATTGTAGCTTCCACTTACCTTTAAAGTCAAATTGATAAATGTTTTTCAAGGATTCATGTAGAAAGTAAAAGCTTCCCAGTGCCTGTAAGAAAAGAGAAACCAAGTCAGCAAAACATAAAGAAACCACTCCCAAAAGCTTGAAACCTGAAATATTATAAGTGTACAGAAAGACATAAAATCAATAAACTAAAAATAAATAAATAAATAAAATCCTTTTGGTGTTTAAAGGCAGTATGATCCTTCAGAATTCATTTACTACTAATTGGCAAATGACACTGGCAACAAAAACACGATTATACAACATACTTAAATATGCACCAAAAAACCCTTAAGGATTTCTAGGAGCTCATTCTTGAGAAGAAGCAGCGCCCAGGTAGCTGTATTATAGTCCTGGATATCTGGAGAAAGTGTTGAAGTGTATAAACCTGACTGTAAGGAGAAACTTAAAATTTTCAGGAAAAAAAATATTCTTTTGAATTCTATAACTATCATATGGAAGTTGACAACTGGACAATGAAAATGTGCCCTAACTATGGCCGAAAAAACTGGTATTGATGAATTGGAAGAAGAAAACTATGGTTTCCTTTAACCAATGGGTTGAAGACACGACGTATGAATGGATTGCTTATAAACACAGGCTTTGTTTTGGTAAATATACTGATATTTGGAATGAGTTTATACAGAATATAGGAGGTTATTATTAATCATTATTAGCATAGATAAGAACATTTATATATCACCATTTTTGCATTATGTTTCTTCTCTTTCTACCCCCCTGTCCTTTTTTGGTCCGGTGCTCTGGCGCGAGTCAGGGAGGAAGTTCCACAAATGTGATGTCACCACAGAGAAGGCCCTGCCTCATGTCCTTTCCCTATTGGCCACCACTGCCCATGTGACAACAAACAGGGCATTTCCTTGCTGATTTCAAGGGCAGGTATTTGGGAGGATAGATCCTTTCAAGAACATGTACCTGTACACGCCCCTCAGAGTACTAGTGAGCTTCCATTAAGACTGTAATGCAGAGCCTTCCAAACTGCGTGTCGTGACACTGTAGTGCGACAGCTGCAGTGCGTGTGTCGCGCAAATGCTCGCCGCCCGTCTCCCAGGGCTGGAAAGGGGTTAGTTTGACCTCCATCCAGTTTGCTAGTAAAACTAAATTAGTACGTTGCAAAATGATTCATGTCTAAAAAGTGTGTCCCCCAACATGAAAAGTTTGGAAAGCTCTGCTATAATGATTCCTCCTTTGGCTCCAGACCATTGTGCATGCAATTTCTGTGCCACATCACAGTGAACTCTGGCACAAAACAGGATGGAACACACAACAGTTTGGCAAATGCATCCAAAATCCTCAGGCGGATTCCTCACACGACAGTTCATTCTCTCCCCACCCCAAGTCAGCCAACTCTCTTTTGGGTGAAAATTAGCAGTGCAACAGCTTTGACAGAACAGGATCTATTCATGATCAGGTTATTACTTCCCTATTCGCTTTGGTAGCATCTTAAATTTTGCAGGAAAAACACCACCACCACCACCACCAGAGTTATGCAATTGCAGAATAGACAAAGCCTGAGCATAGGAATTCTCACTATGTGAATGAGTGCTAATATCAAATAAATCTCTGCAAGGAGGAGCCCTTCAAGAACATTGCTATTTAAAAAATTATCACTGTGATTCCTGGGACGTTAAAGGCCAGAGTATCATTAGTGTATAACCAGTAAGCAGCAGCTGCCTTTTATTAATTGCTAATGAAATTCTATTAAGATATTAAATATTCGGTGTCAGCCTTTTTATCTTGTACTACATTCTTCTTTTGTTACCATTCCGTCAATCTGCCCTTCTTCAGAATGGTTAACCTTGGAAGAGTCCTCCTTAAGAACGCCTGCTACTTATTTGCCTCCTCCGTGTATAAATGCATAATAATAAAAAATAGGACGAATAATAATAATAAAAACCTGGCGCAGGCTGCCTGGGTCACCAGAAAGTGCACTCATCAATTAAAAGTGTGACAGTGTTTTCCGTTGGATGAACTAATATGTCAAGGAGATGGGCAGAACTCTCATGTTTGTGCTTTTGACAAATCAGCAAATGTTTAATCTCTAGATGTGCAGCTTCTCATAAATAATGCAGCAATCAGTGAGCCAAAACTCTGCCTCTTCCAGAAGGGTGTCCCTGTCTTCCCACCCCCAAGATTTCTTCCCTTTGCTCATCCCCCCCCCTTAAGTCTAAAATAAAAACCACAATCGTCCTCTGGGTTGAAAGCACCACTCTCTTCCCTGCACATATCCCATTAGCACTGTGTCCATAAATCCGTGAGAGAGGTTAGTGGAGAAGCACATGCTCTGTGGTCCCCACTCCCTGTCCATCTCAGGTAGCGGGAAAAGCTCACAGCTGGGATCTTGGAGGCTTTCTGCCTAACTCCAACCCAAAACATTTCTTTTATCTGTAAATAAGTTCTACTCAGAGTAATCCCACTGAAATGAGTGAACCTATGTTTAGTCAAGCATATTCACTTCAATTGGTCTACTCTGAATGGGATTAGCATTGGATACAACCTTTGTCGCCTTGAAGCGGAACCCAAAAAGTGTTTGCCCCTCTCCACACTAGGACCAACAGAAATCTCCTCTCATCATCACCAATTCCTGACTTCCTCTATTACCTTACCCTCTTCATAGTGGGGTCTGGTGCAAGACACTTCACCTTGTTGGAGGGCAGGATTAAATCCTGTTTCTGCCAGTCAGAAAACAGTCGTACCTCCGCTTACGTATCCCTCTGCTTACATAAACTTCGGGATACAGTGGTGCCCCACAAGACAAACGCCTCGCAAGACGGAAAACCCGCTAGACGAAAGGGTTTTCCGTTTTGGAGGCGCTTCGCAAAACGAATTTCCCTATGGGCTTGCTTCGCAAGACGAAAATGTCTTGCGAGTTCCTGCGGGGTTTTTCCCCCCTTTCCCCCCTTTCCCTAAGCCCTAAGCCGCTTATCAGCTGATCCGCCGATAAGCCGCTTATCAGCTGATCTGCTAAAAGCCGCTAAACCGCTAATAGCGCTAATCCGCTAAGCTGTCAATGGGCTTGCTTCGCAAGACGAAAAAACCGCTATACGAAGAGCCTCACGGAACGGATTAATTTCGTCTTGCGAGGCACCACTGTACGTAAGCGGCAACTTCGGGATACGTAAGCGGAAGTATATTTCTGGGTTTTTGCCGCGCGCACATGCGCAGAAGCGCTCTACTGCTGTGCGTGCACAGAAGCGGTCTCTCTGGTTGCGAAAACCTCGGGATCCGGCCGGACCTCCAGAATGGATCCCATCCGCAACTGGAGGTACCACTGTACAGGGTTTGATGGACCAGTGGCCTGATTCTGTATAAAGCAGCTTCACACAAGTTTAGAAGCTACTAAAAATTTCCCAGTTGGGTAGGACCTAGAAGTTTAGCTCAAAAAACTGCTTAAAAACTGTATGTGTATTAGGAGGAGTTCACAGTAAAATACAATAGAATTCCATGAGGACTTAATAAACACAAACTGATGTGGAAATGCGGAAACTCAAAGAAGAAGAAGAAGAAGAAGAAGAAGAAGAAATGGACAGAAACCAAAGTTGACAGATTCACCCAACTCCACACAGAAAAACTGAAATAGAACTTTCTAAGTTCTGTTGCAAAAAACAAAATCCTTGGGCTTATTTACAAACAATACCCCCCCCCCCCATTTTAATTACTATTATTTTCTAGTGCCAGTTTAAGGTCTGGATTCTTCTTATTTTGTTTTTCAACCTCTGAGTGAAACACATTTATTTCGATATAACTCTCATGAACTTTCAAGTATGGTTGACAGATATTGAATTTCAGTTTTTATAAGACAATTCCATTCTGCTGAATTGGCATTATCGTTTCTAAGCTCCTTAATCACATTTCTCAAAATATACAGTTGCCACAATTTCTTACCAGAGAGGAGCTGGAAGAGCCCCATCAATTGCAGAGTTTTATCAATTGAGGAAGCAGATTTACTTGGTATGCATGGATTTGCTCTCTATCCAATGAAACAGAGCAGCCCATACGCACCGCAGCTGCTGATCCATATGTAAGTGTTGGCAGGGTGCTATGGAATATGGACTCTACCATATATATATGGTAAAGTAGTACATATATCCACACAGACATGAACCCCATGGGAACTGACCTGGACCCTGGATCACCATCTGAGGCCCTTCTTCATATGCATCCTCCATGAGAGATCTGGATGGTGGCAACACAAGAAAGGGCCTTATCTGCAGTAGCTCCCCATTTGTGGGTGCATTACATATCTGGGCTGAGGTGTTGTTGGGGGATGGGGTTGTTTCTGCTGGATTTTTCTATCTCTATTTAGATTTTGTTGTGATTTATGTAGAAATTGTTTGCATTTTTCAATGTTTTATTTATTTATGACTACTTTTTCTCATGTTGTAGTTTGATACCTATTTTTTCAAAGCTGCCTTGAGCATGGTTTGAACTGTGAGAAGGCGGCATATAAACAAAATTATATGTGTCTATATATCTTTAGGCTGCAGGCAAAAACATTCCTCTTCTCCCAGAACCTTAGCTAATTGAACAAACTATGGCCTTTCAAACAGTGTGTGTTGTTTTGTTTGTTTTTATATTATGTATGTTTGTGTTTTTATATTATAAACCACCCCATGATCCTCAGATGAAAGTTGGTATAAATTTAATAATAATAACAACAATAACAACAACAATACACATATCTGAGCAGCAATCAGTATTTACACAGAGCATTCCAACAGTAATATGCTGGAGTTCATTCGGTCGTCCAATTAAGCTCAAAGGAAATTTTCAGCACGGCAAGCATATTTTGATACTATTTTGCGGGGGTGGGGAATCCATAGCTAATAACTGCCATACCAATAATGACTTTCACGATATGGAAATGTTATTCTGATAAAATATGAAAATATTTATGAAGTCTAAAGGCAACCGTGTCTACTTAATTGTTAATTAGATGCTGATCTATGGGTCATTTCACTTGTGCAAATTTAACAACTACACGGAAGTACTTAAAGTAAAACGTTTAAATAATCACCACGGAGAGTAAACATTCACCGCACACAACCCTCATTGAACGTGCTAAAGCTAATATTGCAATTATGAAGAGTGCCTTAAATAAATGTAAAATAAATTGCCAATGGCGACTCAGAAAGTGTAATTCATGTAGTCATAAAATCCATAATTAGCTGTAATGAATATTTAAAGTCAAAGTGCAACTTAACTTTTTCAATGTTTAACCTACTATATCAATATAGCTCAAGGAATCCATTTGTCATGGAAAATGACAGCATCTGAATATTAATTAGCATAGGTCACTGCTGACAGGAAGTCCTTATCTCTTGCCAGTCCTTTTGACTATAGCGTGTGTCACCAGTATGTTTGTCACGTCTGATATTATTGATTACCTGCCTTTTTGGCCAAAAACAATTAAAAGAGGAGTTTTTTTGTTTTGTTTTTGTTTTTTTACATATTTATAAACCTGACTGTCGAGAGCACTTATTTTTCCATTAGAAAAATGTAGTCTATTAGCTGCCATATTTCAGTTTGAAGAGCAACGGCAAATGAGGAGCCACAATAACTCCTGATATCATGACAACATTTTTACATAAAAGCATTCATTTACTGGTTAGTGGTTTCTTTTCTTTTCTTCTTTTTAAAGGATCTTTCATTGCATCCTTTTGTGTTGCAATGCATTGGGAAGGATATAAATGGGCCACCGTTATTAGACATAACCCATTTTCAAAGCTAATTTGAAGGCTGGGTGGGTTGCTTGTGTTCCTTAAGAGCTTCATTTAGATGCAAATGGAATACATTTAGTTTTCACTTATAATTAAAAGCACAGGAAGATGCTGCTCCATATCCTCCTGTTCCCACCACCCTCCTGAACTATGGGTGGGTAAGGCGGGCCATTTCGTCTGTCAATCAGCACGGTGCCAAAGCAGATCCAGGATCTGGAGATCAGGAACAGAAAGAAAAAGATATCCCAGTACAGAGGAAGGCATGGAGTTCTTTAGTAATCTTATGCCTTCAGTTAAAAGTTTTTTTTTGGTGGGGTTTTTTTGTTCTCTGGATTGGGGTGAATGTCTATTCTAAGTGGGGGGAAAACTGTGTACACAAATCATCTCATTAAAAAATAATCTATCACTTTTTATCTGCAAACAAATTAGGTGTCCAGCAATTTATCATTTCCGGCATTTGTCTTATCAGCCAAAGTACACAGCGTTAAACTGTTATTGTGCTTTGTTTTCACATCACGCCTTGTCTATCCAATACACGGCCGTTTGGAACTTTAAAAGGGGATCAAATTACTTGCACTAACTCTTTAACAATCCCACTGCTTTATCCTAAAGACCAGCAGTCCCTGCAAAATAATTCTGCCATTTTTGAAGTTGCTTTCATGATGCAGGCCCGTTAAGGTGTCCTTGGTGGCTAGGATCATGTGCTAGAGCACCTTAATTTCTGTCTTTTAAATTGCCACTGATTTAACAGAGAATGCCGTGTTATTCATTGCTAAAAACGACTGACCAAAGTCTGTTATCTGTGAATGTGGGCGATGGGGTGTGGGGGAGAGAACTCTGGTTAGTTTAAATAATGTTGGTTAACCATGGGCTGGTTCCTGCCTTGCCTCAATAAACAATAGTTTAATCTAACAAGAAGTCACTCCCGCGACACAGAAAACTGGTGATTTTAAAACAGAAATCAAAAGCTTAATACTGCCTCCTGGCAGCTGTGCTGGGAAGATGAAAGGGGAGGGAGGAGGGTGCAACCCCGAGGTTTGAGCAGCCACGTTCATGTAACAGTAAACTATGGTTTACCACACTCTTCACCAACCTGGGTCTCCCCAGATGTTTTGGATGATGTCAGACCCATCATCCCTGATGATTGGCTGTGCAGATGTGTGAGATGGTCAACTGCTATTAAAACAAAGAGCCTAACGTCTCCCCACTTCACAAAATTTTACAGATCATCCTGCCTGATCTAAACACACAGCATAATTAAATGGCAGAAGTCTGTGGTGCTAGATTGAACTGAATTATTTCAGATGGCAGGGGTACGTGTGGCATTTCTGAATGCTCTTCTGCGTAAGAACTCCCTGGAAAAAAACTCCCAAATTCACAACAACATAGCACTACTGCAGAAAGGTTCTAGTCCAGACAATTTCTTACTGTTCTCATTTTCTATATACCAAAAACTGAGAAGACCTACGTGGAAAAGATTTCAGGAAATATTTAAGAGAAGGTGGAAAAATATATATTCTGGTCTTTTAATGAAATTGCCTGTGGTTCCAAGTACAGAATCTACAACATGCTGCACATTCTTCTGCCACAAAATAGATATGAAAATGGCACCCCACACCTCCAGTGGTTTATGAGCACCAAACGACTGTGATCTTTTGTGTTTCAGAGAAAAGATATTGTTACTTTGTCGAAAATTTAAGTCTAAAGTTGAGCCACATTTACCATGATCACTTGACTTTAAGCAATTGTAATTAGAACACCGCCTGGCTTCAAATCAATTTAGTATTTCATGGATCTCTTCTTCTATAATAGACTCGGTGATGGCAAATTCAATTTGTTGAGAAGACATTATTGCCCATTTCATTTAGTATTATCCAGGTCATCTCTCAATGGGAAGGGTATCATGTGGTAAAAGGCTGTATTTAGCATGTCACAGTCACCGGGTGCTGTTCTGTATCTCCGGGAATCTTTGTAAGCTGCCTCAAAATAAGGGACGATTGATTTACAAAGTACCAAATTTCAAATTTCATATTCTAAGGCTAAATATGAAATAATTGGACAGAGCTGTCCCCTTGTCTGACCCAGCACAATCAAGCCCCCTTTCAAGGTTGACTGCCTGCCTGAGAAATATGTGCATAATTTCATTTTGTCTCCCATCCAACGTTCAATGTTAGAAGTTAATTAAATTGCTTGTCCATTGTATTCATCCACTTACAAAGTTAATGATATTCTGTTCCTGAATTAAGGAGAATTTTATAAAGCCAGTGCTATGGAACCTGGCAGGCTGTACATTGAGAAGCTGAACTCTGTCATAGCTTCTGCTTGCAGTTCTTCTAATTAGGAAACAAAATGAATGTTTCTGTGTCTGCCAATGCAGAGGACAAGTCATTCCAAAAGTGAGGCAAAACGCTTTGTACAATAGCAACTTAATAATATCTCATGTTTGACGATAATAAATTCTTCAAGATTAATAAACCTGTTAATTTTTTTTTTTAAAAAATCACCATAACGAAGATGAACTACTGTGTAACAAGACAGCCTTTAAAGAAAGGACAAAGGTTTGTGGGAAAAGAACAGTTCCTTAAAAGGATGTAAGCCCTGAAGATTTTACAAATTATCAGAATGCTCTCAGTCAAAGATAGCTACAATGGAATTTCAAAATTCCATACACACAGCCATCTTTCTCTCAGTCTCAGAACCAGGACGGGAACTCTCCGGAACTCAGTTCCAGCACCTCTCAGGTGGGTTCCGGAACCTCTTTTTCTAGAAAAATAGTGCTGCCCAGAACCAACATTTTATTGACATTTTCAACAGAACAGTTAGGGCAAGGTTTATTAAACCAGGATATGGGAGCCCCACAAAGGAAAGGAGGAGAGCACAGGACACTCACTTCCCAATGGAAGATGTACGCACCATCGTTAACATCTTACTTATAACAGAACTACAAGAAAGCAACACTGGGCTAACCAAAGTGACTCTGCATTGCCAAGAAAGGGCAGGTTTAAAAAGTGAGGCTATGGTCAGTGAATGAGCCAGTGAATGAGCCAATGAATGAGTCAAATGAAGCGGTTTGGGAAAAGGCAGTGTGCATTGTTACAGGGGAGGAGCAGCACAATAAACACTGGAGATAGAAATTGGTTATTAGAGCTGCAAAAGGAAGTGAGCAGGAAGGTGGCTACATGGTGAATCCAGGCAATGGGATGTTTCCAGTAAGTAGAGGCTGGATATTGAAACAATGGCATTCTCTGCACCCCCTGGGAGGTGGGCCTTGGAGGGTCTTTCTAACTCTTTGATTCTAAATTGCAGTAGCATGGAAAACTGAAAGTGTTTAGAATGGGTGACCTAGAACCAAAGAAACATTGAATTGTGTCTTGAGCAGCAGCTCTGCCCCAAGAAGACATGGCAAAGGTTAGTTTCAAAATGGAGGAGTTTGATTTGAAAATTTCAAGCACCGGCGCAGTGGCCTGCTATTCAAACAAAGGGCAGGGGCCTGGAGAACGTATTGCTGGGCATAACTAAGCCCTTGGATTCACCTAAAGAACCTAGTTGAACTTCCGATGTGTGAGTGTAGGTTTGCCCACACAATAATGACATGCCCTTTGCAATAGGTCTCACAATGTGAGCTGCATCTTAATTTCACTTACCACAAGGCTACAATATTATTTGGGGCTCTGTGAGAGTTCCACAGCATACGTTTCAAGTTGAAGACAAAAGACTTATCATCGTCTGGCTACAGCACTTCTATATAGCACGAATAAAGAATGAAAGCCTGAAAACAGTTGTGGTTATACTCTAAAAAAAACTACAAGAAATCAAATACTGTAATTATAATATACTGTTTAAATGTTCATTAGTGTTTCAGTTTAATGCTCAGGCTAAGGAGGACTTCTTCACAAAGCTGTAGAGAATGCAAATTGGCAACTGAGCTCTTTTTTCCTTGCTTTTAATATCTCTATAATTATTTATTGACCAACTCCATCAACAAATAATCCAGGTATTTCAGCAAGAAAATCCCCACTGATTTACACTTGACTTAATACTGTATTTGGGGGTCTAGGCAATGGGCAGGAAAAGTAATCCTTCATTTATTGTCAGTTATCCAATGTTGTTAGCATACAAAGAGGTAGTATTTTTTGTAAAAAATAAAATAATGTTCTTTGATTTCGTGATCGGATCAAACTTGCTAATGAAATGTCGCAGACTTAGTACACAATTTGAAAGTTTTGTCAAGAAAGTGAAAATCTAAAGGTGATGTTCTGATGATAGGAACAGATTCTCACGTTTACAACGTACCACAGGCACATTTATTATTACATTACTTCATTTTAAATCCTCCATTTTTTAGGGCAGCATGCGTGATTCTTCCTCCACCCATTTTATCCTCTCAACAAGCACCGCTGTGAGGTAGGTTAGAGTGAGAGAGAATGACTGGCCCAAGGTAATCCAGTTAACTTCATAGTTGAGGGAGGATTTGAACCCTGATCGCTTAGTCTATTCCCTAACCTTTCATCTCAGGGAAACAACTCATCATTCCCAGACAACATGACCAATTGTCAAGGATTATGTTGTAGTCCTGTAACATTTGTGGACCGAAGATTGGGGTAGGATGGACTGGAATCTAATTCTTACCTTTTGATAGCTTCCAGGTACTTTTGAACACTCCCCTATATAAAAGTCTCTCTACATGCATGAAAGCATAGGACAATGGGGGGGGGGGGAGGCGGCAGTTCTCTCCCTAAAGTGTTAGTTTACTAAAAGCAGAAAGGTGTTTTTTTCCCCCGGAGAAGGGGGGGACAATCAGAAATATGTCCTCTCCCCAGCTGCAACTGATGTGGCAATAGGGATTTATGAATCCGAAATAATGCAACATTCTCATGATTTGATTTTGGTGGGTTTTTTTTACATTATATACTACAACCAATAACAAGGTATAATTTCAATGTACTGAAGAAACCAATATACTATGAGTTATATTGGATACAACTCCTGTTAATTATTTTTAAAAAGTTTAATCATAAAAGCTAACATACCATGAAGTTGAAAAGATGTAAATCCATACAAGTTCTGATTTGTCTCTGTTTGTATCTTGATTAAAAGCAATATGTACGCAATTAAAAGTACATTTTCACTCAAGGATAAATTTTGAAATTATAATTTGGATAAACATGCAGCTAATAAAAAAATAATTTAGTAAAGTGCTCTCAATTTGCCTTTTAATAATGAAAAATGAAGGTGCTCTGCTATACCACTGTGCATAAAAGCCCAATCAATAATATTTCATGTTGATTAGATCATGTAGTAAATTTGCATCATAATTAAAAGTGCATTTATATTTTCTTTAAATCTCTTGGGAGTGTTTAACTCACAATTTTTGCTATTATCTCCTTTACTCCAAAACACATCAAACAGCCCATGCACTCTAACCAATGCAGTTAATATGATACATCTAAACAGAGGAGAAAGCCTTTATTTCAGTTATAAGAATCCAATACATTTAAATGGTCAACATCAATATGCAAAATCAGCCATATAGCTACTAAGAAAAACAGAGAGGGTAGGGATTATGATGTATTTAAACTGTTCTAGTACCAATTATTATGGTGCAATAGAGAAACTAAACATTTGCATGTGTATCTTTATAATGGTACTACATGAGTTATACGCAATCAAGCTTTGCTGTTAACTGAAAAAGGCTATGATACAGACGATCAACTCAATCACTGCATGTGTGAAACTAACAAAGCTCTTCAGAGTTTAGCTTTTAGATGGAGGGCTTCTAGTATATTAAAAGTAAAGTAAGTTTTCTCTCCTTCAATTAGAATGATATATATGGAAAAAACGAGACATATAACCAGTTTGTGTCCCATTTTGGGAATAGAAGTTTAGCGCTGCTTACTTTGGGAATTTCTTATCTTTTAAATTTTCTGGAAAAGAACACTACTGTTTTTTCAACAAACCCGAAAGAAAGAAAAGCTAATGCACTGTGGGGTCACTAGAAATTCAGTCTAAGGTGGCCAAAGAAGCATAAAAAAATAATCACATTGAATAACAGTTCCAACCCATAAAAACTGCTCAGAAATTTAAAAAATATCAATCTGCTGCCGGAAAACCTTTGTAAAAATACCTCATCATTTTTACTTAGCATTTCTCTCTTTCCTATGCGCAATAACTACTCAAATACATAGATATCATGGGGAAGATCCCCTAAAATATGAAACAAAAAACTAGCATCCAGTCCTTAACACACAACATATGTAATAAATACGCTCACTCATTTTTCTTAATGCAGGAAAATGGTATTCAGACCATATTTGTGAATCTCTTAAAAAAAATTAAAAAAAAATATGAACAGTTTTCTAATTTCAGGTGTGGTACAAAGTTCTAACAATGTCAGATGACAGCCCTTCATATTTTAAAGTTATTCTTCCAAGCTATTTAATCAGAATATTTTCTTTCTGATCAGAGTTTCTGGATTCAAACCAAGCTAACAAAAGGTGAAGATTAATCCACTAAGCCATCCAAACTCCAAAGCCCTTATTCTATTATCAGAGCACTTTTCAAGGCAATGATTAAATGCTGGAAGAGCAAATGGCATTAAAAAGCCATAACAGCAATTCTTCGACCAGAAGAAAAATAAGCCCGATACATCGCTATCTAAACTATACATTGGGGTGGGTGGGTAAATTTGTCTGATTGTTATATTTAACAACCTGGCTATAAATTTATAAGCAGCAATTTCCGATTCAGTAACTCAATGTAATCCAATGCAGTAAATCGACTTGCATTGGCGAATGAGTCTATTCAGGGCCAACCACTGGGGTCAAATGAACCAAGTCTCTGCATTCCACTGGAAACTATTTTCCCAAGGAAAAGTCTCAGGTTTTTCTGAACCCTTGTCTAGAACAAATTCCTCCACACCCCCAACACATGGGTGGCAAACAGGACTAAGGAGGAGTTTGACAAGACTATCAGAACTCTAAGCACATTATACCTTTCTTTCCTGGCATCAAATTAGATTCCTGTCAGGAACTGGAGTCAAGAATAGGTCAGTAATAATAATAATAATAATAATAATAATAATAAACCCACTGGTGTCTTTATTCAAAGAAATAAGTTATATTACACTCTATAGTGCTAGTATTTTTATTTCGAAAACATAAGCTGTGTGTTGTCATCTTCTTTGGCGACCACTCATAGCCAAGTAAGATTGTCTTCCATGAACATGGTCTTAACAGAGAGACTGTAAGTGACTGTGGAGGCCAATTCTGGATTCACATGTCCTTCCACAGTGGGGACATAAGTTTCAGGGCAGGAGTTGATCATGGTGATGGTTTGCCAAACATGCCTTCCTCTTAGCATGTTTCTGCCTTTCGTCCTAAGTTCAAGCATCTTCAAAGTTCATGACACCTTTGGTAAAGGCTGTCCTCCAACTGGAGCATTTGCAGGCTACGGTTTCCCAATTG
The DNA here is from genome assembly GCF_964252035.2 of Podarcis erhardii. Classification (NCBI taxonomy): domain Eukaryota; kingdom Metazoa; phylum Chordata; class Lepidosauria; order Squamata; family Lacertidae; genus Podarcis; species Podarcis erhardii. The sequence continues at coordinate 39,796,706 of NC_138509.1, forward strand.
TCAAGTGTTTATACTACGTTTTTAAAAAATTGCCTTGAGACAGTCTATAAACCTCTTTTGTTGACCACCAGCATTACGCTTTCCATTTTTAAGTTTGGAATAGAGTAGTCGCTTTGGAAGACGATAATCAGGCACCTGCACAACATGACCAGTCCAACGAAATTGAGGATGAAGAATCATTGTTTCAACACTGGTGATCTTTGCTTCTTCCAGTACACTGGCATTAGCTCGCCTGTCTTCCCAAGTGATGTGAAAAATTTTTTGGAGACACGGTTGATGGAATCTTTCAAGGAGTTGGAGATGGCATTTATAAGTGGTCCATGTTTCACAAGCATACAGTAAGGTTGGTAGTACAATGGCTTTGTAAACAAGCATTTTGGTTTCCCTGCGAATGTCCTGGTCCTCAGACACTCTGCACTTCAATCAGGAGAAAGCTGCACTCGCAAAGCTCAGGCGATGCTGGATTTTGGTATGAGTGTTGGCCCTTGTGGAAAGATAACTGCCCAGGTAGGAGAAGTGATCAACACTTTCCAATGTTTGAGCTGAATTTGTGGTGCTGCAGAGGGGTTGTTTTGTGCTTGTTGGTGCAGCAAGTATTTGTCTTTATGTTCTGATTCTTTACATGAAATCAGCATTACACTGAGGTCTGCTTAATTATTGCTATGTTGTGAATTATTACCAAATGAGCCACCAAATGAGGTGCTCTACTCCTGAAATGGTTGATGTGGTGCCCTCCCATTATCCCCTGACCACTAGCTGTGCTTGCCAGGGCTGATGGGAGCTGAAGTCTGACAACATCTGAAGAGAGCCATGTTTTCTAACCCTGCTATACTCTCTGGCCTGCCATCAAGGCTGATCAGATTGGCAGGCACCAGGGACAATGCTTTTTCAGTGCTGGCCCTAAACTTTTAGAATTCCCTCTTCTGAAAACTCAGCTAGAGACCCTTTAAAGCAGTCCCAAAAGACTTTTCTAAAATCCCAACAAGCCTTTTTTGAGCACTTGCTCTGAAAAGGAGAGCTAAAATACAGTAAATACATTTAAAAAGCAAATATGAGGCATCTGCTATCCTTGCAATAGAAAGATAAATTGTAAACTTCTTGTTGTAAACCACTTAAGAGGTTTTTAAAAATAAAAATATTAAGCAGTATATAAATTTTGTTAAATAATAAAAAAGATAATAAATGAGGGACAAGCTGAGGAGTCAGGGAATTGCCCCCACCCCAGTCATTTAAAATTCACAAATAAAAGAAAATACTTCTTTTATTTCCCCCTAAAAGTACTCTGGGTCTATTTAATAGATATTACAGACACAAGCATAAAACACATTTTGTACTTGATCTTCATCTTCTGACTCCTTACAGGAAGCCAGAATCACACTGAGTCCTCCTTGTTAATGCCTATGCCATAAATTACTCCTCAGTGACAAGGATCTGCTAAAACGCACCCTCATCTAGACCTCATCTCATTTGCATTCTCTTTTTGACTCCCATATTCCTGTGACACACATATCCTTCAGTTCTCAGGATAAAACGACTGCTGGGCCAAAAAAAAGCAAGCGGCAGATGTAAGCCAGCATTTCTCAAACTTCCCAAAAGTGTGCTCTTCCCTATCTCTATCTCTAAGCATTCGTATGCTGCTTACCAAGAGCAGCTGGCATGGTGGGGTGGTCCAGTAGAGGCAGACTCCTGACAGCAGCATCCCTACTGCTTACTCAGGTGGTGGTTAGAGGCAGCAGGGAGGTGGCAAGGCCAAGACTGCACTGGTGGGGCCAACCTGTTATTCCCACCAGTGCGCCCACACAGCCCCAAATTTGCCACCATCCTAGTCTGCCCCCTCTCCATTTAGGTTAGCAGCAACACTGCCAGAAGAGTGTCACTGTGGTACCACCCCCAGCGCACTGGCTTCTCCTGTTCCTGTATTTGTCCAATAACCTTACTCCTTTCTCTGTTTCTTCCTCGCTTTCTCGTCTCCTAATCACATCCCATTCCCCAAGCCACTTCAACTCCAGAATGAGCAAGGGACAAGCTATTCACATATGTTAAATCACTTGCATGCACCTGTATCTTCCGTAGTTATTGGTGGTATTGGTGGTGGGGAGATTGCTATTAGGACCATGGGGAGGGGGGGGTTATCCCTTCCCAGATGTGATCTGGGATAAAATCTTCTCAAGAGAACTAAGTTTCCAAGCCTCAGAGATGTGGGAGAGGATTTTGTTTCTGCTCACATCTGGGGGGGGGGGGGGGATGAGCCTCGTCTCCTCATGTCCTGTGGTCCCAGTAACAATTGCCCCGTGATTAAAACTGAAGACATGACTTCACACAACACATTCATCATAATATGCAGTCCGTTCCTGAGCTCACAGCAATCTGGGATGTGAAATTTTGTTCATGGGCCTTTCCCAAGCGGTTACCACAAATGAAAAAACACTGTTGCAATGAAAACACTTTTGCCTTGCCCCTCAAAAAATCTGGAAACACTGTTGCAGTGCAGATATACTCTAAAACTGCTCATGATGCGTACAGCAATTTGCTACAAGTTGGCATCTAGGTTCTCAAACGCCTTGGTACTCAAAAAACGTGGAACCCAAACACTGCAAACCTGGAAGTAAGTGTTCCGGTTTGCGAACTTTTTTCGGAAGCCAAATGTGCTCTGTTTTGAGTGCTACACTTCTGTTTTGAGTGTTACACTGAGGTCTGTCTATTTATTTTGCACTTTTGTTTTTGCAGCTCTCTTTTGATGCTTTTGTGAGTGTGGGGAACCCAGTTCAGCTACTGACTGATTGATTGTGTGACTGCAGTACATTGTCTATTGCTTTCGTTAGATAGTAAAATTCATGTTAAATTGCTATTTTAGGGGGTGTTTTTAGAGGTCTGGAATGGATTAATCCATTCTGCATTACTTTCTATGGGAAAGTGCACCTTGGTTTTGGAACGCTTTGGTTTTGGAACAGACTTCCGGAATGGAATTTTGTGAATTTGAGAACCAAGGTACCACTGTACAGATCAGGGGGTGTTTACCTACAAGTACTCTTACTACTTAAGAATCAAGGTTCTACAAAAGTTTTCTCTGGCCAGGAGGGGCTACAACTTGCACACAGGGGAATTCAGGTTTGATCTCCAGTTTACAAAAGGTTCAGGTAACAGATAGAAAGACCCTGGTGCCACTCAGAATAGGCAACAGCGGTTTATGCTAGACGAATAGTCTGGATTGGTATAAGGCAGCTTCTGATGTTCCAAACCCTCAAGGTAAAATCTGCAGCAAGCTGCAAGCATTTTCCATCAATAATGCTGGATGATGCAAGCTGAACCAAATCACATCCACAAAACAATCAAGAAAGCACATAGATGTGCATAAATAAAATGCTGTCTTAAAATAAATTACTCCGTGATTGTCTAGCCGCAGCTCGCCTACTCAAAATGTTTTCAAATCACTTAGCAGCTAGTCATTTTGCCTTTGATCTGTGAGCTTTTATCATTTAATTTCTTCCTCCTCTTGCTGCCTTTATTGTTTTTGCTGAGCTGCATTGAAAAATCCTTTACTACAAAGCAGGATATAAACAAGCAAGTGCTCCCCCCCCAAGATAATAATAGCATGGAAACAATAAAAACAAAGCAAAACTCCCAGCCCCTCTTCAGGGACAAAATATTTATTTTATATGCAGCAATGGAAGAGCAAGGGTTGTCCAAAGAGAACACTGCACATGGATGTGCTGAAAGAGGGCATTGATAATTTCCAGGGGAAAGTGCATGAATGAATTGCGCAACCAGAATTTAAACCTTGTGATTTAGCTCTCTGTCCATCTGGGTCAAAGTTTGAGGCTACTAAAGTATCTGAATCATTGAACTTTAAGACTGCATTCATCACAGCTTCTGTACTGATATAAATTTCTTCCCATTAAGTCAATAAGGGTTGGTTCTATCAGACAGGAGTCTGTCCAGAAACGGAAATTAATGGCTGTCATAAAAGTGACATAAATAGACACCTTGCCTGATTTATACGTAACTTCTTTTTTGCCTCTTTGCTAAAATGGACACACAGACACACACAAACATCCCCAAACAAAACTTTAATTCAGGCCATTATTTTCTGCCTTTTTGTGAATTTAGCACCAATGTTTCACAAAGACGTTCAAGCCTCTGAAATGTTCTCAGTAAAGCCAAATATGCTCATAGCCACTGTTTGCCATGGGAACTTATGAAGCTGCTGTCTGCAGAGTCAGACCATACACCTCAGTAATGTCTGCTTTGACTGGCAACAGACCCCCAGGTTTCAGACCCCAGACACAGCCAGGCGTACCTGGAGACACACCAGTGATTGAGCTTGATCGGCTGTGACGCCAAGACCCACTGGGATCAGAGTGTCTGAGTGGAAACTCCAGAATATAGCTGATCCCTGTCCAAAGGCAGCACTGGTCAGCTGTGACCCCCAGGTCTCACTGGGAAAAACATTCCTTTGCAGCATTTAGGATGTACCGCTGAGGAAAAATGGGTCATCCCTCAAACTCAGGAGAACGCTTGGGGCATACCCCTTATGCTGAGCTACTTTCACACCCAACAAGACTACTCAGTATTTCTAACCGCATCTCAGTTTCTGAACAACAAGAGATACAGGATCCTGTCCCTTTCTAGAAGCAGAAAGGTATTGTAGCAATCACACATTCTGACTGTTACCACGGCCAGCCAGAAGTTGTGACCCCTGTTTGTGTTATGTTATGATGACCAAGGCCTGGCAAAGGGGCTTATCAGTGAAAAAGTAGCATTTTAGTTTTTTCTGTTGGTTCTGACTGCTAGGTTAAAAATAGGCAAAAACGAACCTATAACCATGTGTGTTGAGATGTATTTCTTTTCAGGCAGGAAACCGAAGAGTTAAAATTAAAATGAAGAAAAATAAAGGTTATAAAACTTCAAAAGTGGCAGCTGACAGATAGTAAGCATCTGACTACAAAATGCTATTTAGTTTTATCTTTGATCAACTTGATTAAACGACTATGCTCCATTCATCTGATGAAGCAAATTGCATTAAACCATATCAAAGAACATAATCACACAAAAGCCATCTCTTGGTTTAGCTTCTTACAATTGAACTTAATTTTGAATATTAGGGGAACATGATACTATGCTCCTCTGCTACATTTTAAGTAGGGAATTCAATGCACATTTGCTTGCAGATTCAATTTATGCAAATTTTCAAGATAAAATATTGATGAAGAGGAAATGACCCATTATAGATGGCTGGAAAATTTGTTCAAAAACCCTACACACATATGCACCTTATGAAGCAGGCATCTTGTAACATTAAGACAGATTGTAAGTTAAAATACATGACAAAATGGACCCAACAAAATAGTCAAAGCCTTTGATAAGTCAGGGCATGGAAATAAGCATGCAACAAATCAAAAGGAGGCAAGGCAATCCAGTTTAATTTTATTATTCTAGGGCTGAGATAACATATTAATCAAATGGAGAAAACAATTCTATTAATCAAATTCAAAAGGTACGTCACTGTTATAAATCTTTTGCTATATTGCAAACGATAAAAAGAGCAATCCACAAGGGTTTTGCTAATTATATGTTTCAAGTCAAATGACCGGATTGGGTGCTTTGTCTTCCCTATGACAACTAAAACATTTTCATCATTTAATTATATTTTATGTATCTATTTTTGTGTCCACGTAGATATAATGGAGCACTGAAGAACAGAAGATATACTGCTTCTTTGCCATACCAGCTATCTAGCTAAGAGTAATTAATATTTGACAGAATATATAAACTATAGGAAATGATTATAAACAATATCTTGGCTCTAAACTATTTTTTCCTTTTCATATTGTTGCAAATATTTATTGATCATTCTTAAGTGCTGAACCCATAAACACATTAAGAAATTGTGTTAAAATTAAACTTTTGCCATATGCAAATAGGGTACACTGAGGTCAGAGAGCCTGCCTTTCTCTGGGGCTGAGATTTGGCCCTTTGGCTATGCTGATTATTTTATGTACACCCAGAATTTGGTTCATAAGAACTGCAGCATGCTTGCAATCTTTCACAATATTTGTTCGCAGATGGCCAAATCAAATGACCACATTGTTCCGGAATTCTAAAAACTCCACTCAATGTCTAATTTGTTGTTGTTTAGTCATTTAGTCGTGTCCAACTCTTCGTGACCCCATGGACCAGAGCACACCAGGCACTTCTGTCTTCCACTGCCTCCCGCAGTTTGGTCAAACTCATGTTGGTAGCTTCGAGAGCACTATCCAACCATCTCGTCCTCTGCCGTCCCCTTCTCCTTGTGCCCTCCATCTTTCCCAACATCAGGGTCTTTTCCAGGGAGTCTTCTCTTCTCATGAGGTGGCCAAAGTATTGGCACCTCAGCTTCAGGATCTGTCCTTCCAGTGAGCACTCAGAGCTGATTTCCTTAAGAATGGATAGGTTTGAGAGTCCATGGGACTCTCAAGGTCTAATACAACACCCCAAATACCTCGGAGAGATCAATCATAGTCAAGTCAGTACAAATTATATGAATAGCGAAATGGAACATGGCCTTTTCCATGGCTGCAATCCTATGCAGAGGGAGACAGCTAAACTTCACTGGAGATGATGGCAAAGAGCTCCACAACTTCAAGAAGGTTTTGGACTCCTGTTTCTTGAAATGTAGTTCCCATACTATAGAGTAAATCGCTTCTGAAACGGAGGAGACTTTCCAAAGCAGCTAGTGATACTCAATAGGAATCTGCGGTACAAAGCAAAATTTCCACTGAGCGGACTGTCAAGAGCTTGTTGGCCGTGACTCAAGTAACATATTGAATCTCAGTCTGTGGAACGTAAGCAGCCTAAGAGGAAAGACGACAGCAGCCTAAGCAAAGTAGGAACTTATTCTCAAATACCTGCTTTCAAGGGGTTTAGGCCACAGGAAGTGTCTCCTGCTTGAGCTCAACGGAAACAAGACCCAGAATTGTACCAGAAGACTAGGGGGAAGTTCTCAGACAGCATCCAAATAAGGTGCAAAGAATGACACACACAAGAGAGGAAAAAAACTGCTGGTAGAAATAATATAATGTGCGTCTACTGTTACATTAAACAGTCTACCTAGTGTCTACCCAATACATTAAAATGGTACAAGAAACTATATAAAATGGATATTGATCACATTGGGTCGCCTCTCTGTAAATTCTATGAAGCATAAACTATAAATATGATTCATATATTAATATATTCCATATATTTTCATTTCTTTCCCCACACAATGACATTTTTATGATACCCCAGACAGATGGCTCAGGCTGAATATATGACTTTGAAATGCTGCCCCAATCAGTTTTTACATCTTCCTTCTGTTTGAGAAAACCGCAGATGCTTCCACATAAGGCCCGTTCTGCTCCCCGCCTCCCTCAACGCCTGGTAGTATTATTGCTGCTCATAGAATTCAGATATTCTTCTTCTTACAGGGCAACTGCTTTAAAAATGGCCAGCAGCTCCTCACGGCCATACCTTCAGCACCAATGTCAATTAGTGGATCAACAAGTGGGGAAAATGGTGCCCCAAGCTGTCTGACAGAGAGGCACTTGTTAGAAAGGAGGAGAGAAGGCAGCGATGAGGAATATTTATTATTTATTTCATACATGTTATTTATTTTGATTTCTCTGCTGCCCTTCATTACAAAACGCCCAGGGTATTTGTGCACCATGTGCATACCCTGATGCAGGCAGCAGAATCTAGTATTTTAAGCAAGGCACTGGAATTTGAAACAATGAGAAGAATTCCTCATAGCACTAAGGAGATTGCTCTGTGAACCAAATGGCACCTTCCTACTGGGCCGCAGTGTCTTTTCCCCCTTCCACAGGTCCCCCATTGTAATTTGGCTTGAAAAGGCCTACTGTTGGTTTTGTATCAACACACATGTGTGGTATATATTGCATGTGTATGTGTGTGTGGTTTGTGACAGCATGTGGTAGTGTTGGGGGGGACAGGACATGCTGTCTTTGACCACACCTACTTTGGTCTTCCCTATGTCCACTGTTGGCATCCTGGTCCCAGGCAACTGGACAAGAGGGGATGTGGCCCTGGGCCCAAAAGTGTTAGCTGCACCTGCTCTAGCCGGACAATAAGAAACGGGAGTTCCCTGTCACCAACTGATGGGTTATCAGTTCAAGAGGATTTGATTGCTAAGGCAAAGGAACATGGTCAGAGTAGCCTTGGACTTGAATTCCAATACAGGCAATGACTGATTAACGAGTGTCCGAATGATGCACAATCGCGCATGTGCACTCAGCACCGAACCCGGAAGTGACCCAAACACACCACTAAAAGGGCAGAACAGAGCGCCCCTACGCATGCAGGGGATGGGGGTGAATGGCCGTTGAGTATACTTTGGCTTGGTCAGAGGGGAAGGAAGTTCTGAAAAGTTCTGGAACTTCCTTTCCACTTGGCTTGAAGCTCCCTGGGTAACCTTGTCCAATTACCATCTCTCAGCTTGGCCTATTCCAAAGGGCTGGAGTGAAGATAAAATTGGGCGCAGAAAGGGGAGAGGGAGAATAAGAGGAAAAACCATACACACCACCATACTCTCCTTGAAGAAACAGCATGCTCTAAATGTAACAAATGTATAAATAAAAAATGATTTGCGGGTGGTGAACCAGGCGCCAAATCCCATGTTACATATATGTACATGCAGTCCACATTTGCACATAATAGCATGCGTATTTGGAGAAACAGTGTGCCCTTTATTCTCAAGAAAACAATACTGGGAAATGGCTGCACAGACCGCCCTATCAACACTTACATACACCCAGGCAAAAAAGCATAGATGAACATGGACATGCTTGTAGAAAAATGTACTGTGGGGATTGCAGTCCTGCAAGGGATTAAGACTGAGGTCAACCAGTATCCCTGTAGCTTTGAGCTATTTAGGCAAATTTCTGGAGGAAACAAATACTAATGTCTCTTAATAGACATGCACAGTTTATAAAACAAATAAAAAAAGCACCACGGGCCTGGGCGAGTTCACAATCCCGCCATGGCTGCTCTGATTTTCATAAAGTCTTAACTATCAATATAGGTGTACCGAGTTGGCATAGGTATATTTGGAGGATTAAACAATGTTTAACATTATGCAGAAATAAGAACAATAATATTTATTTTAACAGGTTACCCCTGAAAGATTCCACTCGGCCTTGTATTAGATGTACTTAGCAAAGGGTCATAACTCTTGAATCTGCTAGATAAATAAATGTTGGTGAGGTGGATGAATCACTGGAGAATTGGTGCATGGCAGCGAATGAATAGCCTGCAAATGCTTCCCAAACCCCATTATTTCCCTTCTTCCAGTAGGCCAAAGATTCATGTCCCCGCATACTGCCAGTTCATTACGGAAAAATATCATTCCTCTTCTGGCACACTCTAGATGGCCCTCTCAGCCCCACGAGGACCCTTTAATGTTTAATTCCCCATCATCTGCTCCAGTGAACAGCTTAATCTCTGCTTGTATGATCAATACTATATCAGTGTAAATTAAAATGACAATTTTAAAGTAATTAAGCCTGTTAATGCTCGATTCAAATGTCATTATTTGCACAAGGGATTGAGGAGAAATTACATCGTGTCCAGGGTGACAGGAGAATGTTTGAGCCTTCTCAATCCTGTTGCCACTGTGCCACTGGAGGCTTTAGCAAAGCAGATTAACTTCTAGCTCCCACTGCCAGGATACCTATCCAATTTCAAAAGAGGATAACACAATTTGATAAATTTAATTCCAGCTACAAACTCAATTATTGTGATAATGGATGAAAACTGGGAGGAGACACCAAACAAGACCCACATAAAAATACACTTAACTTCAGAATGAGATACAACAGTAATTGTTTTATTTGATTTGTTCTTTTCCTTTTGAAAACCCTTTAAATAATTGTGATTGTTGGCTGAATAGCCAACATTTATTAAATAGCATCCACTCTGGACTCAAAACAGCCTACCATTTAAAAGATTTCGGTAACAATGAAAATGTTTGCTGTCCTTTGCTTGTACAGCAACATTTATTAGACAAGTAAAATTACATCATTACATTATTGGATCTCATAAATAGATCTATAAAACTCAACTAAGTTCAGATGAAATCCCAGCCTCTTCTACAAGCTGGTCTTTGTAGACCCAGCCACAAGCTGGCTATAGACCTTTTTATTTTAAGGGGCGAGGGCGATAATAAAAAATGCCTTAAACTTTATGTGCTCACAGTTAGTGTGTCTATATAGAAGGAACAGCAATGTCACTTCTGAACCTATATAGAAGGAATAGCAGTGTCAAAGCCACAAAAGCAATTACTTCCCACAGGCGTTTCCATGTGAAACCCAGCTTTTAAGAACCAGGTATCACTTGGTATTTTTAAGAATGAAAAAAGAAAGGGAGGCAAAACATCTAATTTAAACCGGCAAGGAATACTAGAAAGGTATATGTCAAACTATACACACAACTGCATGGGGATGATATGGTATGCACGAGCAATCTAATTTCCTGAAAGCCATAGATACACCTATAAATGCACTTCTACTGGTCCTGAACCCTTTGGGGGGGGGGGAGAAGAATACTTGTAGTATGGATTTGGTACTACAGTTCCAACTCACAAACAGGTTGTTGTTTAGTCATTTAGTCGTGTCCAACTCTTCGTGACCCCATGGACCAGAGCACTCCAGGCACTCCTGTCTTCCACTGACTCCCGCAGTTTGATCAAACTCATGTTGGTAGCTTCGACAACACTGTCCAACCATCTCGTCCTCTGTCATCCCCTTCTCCTTGTGCCCTCAATCTTTCCCAACATCAGGGTCTTTTCCAGGGAGTCTTCCCTTCTCATGAGGTGGCCAAAATATTGGAGCCTTAGCTTCAGGATCTGTCCTTCCAGTGAGCACTCAGGGCTGATTTCCTTAAGAATGGATAGGTTTGATCTTCTTGCAGTCCATGGGACTCTCAAGAGTCTCCTCCAGCACTATAATTCAAAAGCGTCAATTCTACGGCGATCAGCCTTCTTTATGGTCCAACTCTCACTTCCATACATCACTACTGGGAAAACCATAGCTTTAACTATACGGACCTTTGTAGCTCCTAATTACCCAACCTTGCAGAAAAGGTTAACAATGCAAATGTTTTTTGACTGAAATATTTACACAGCATAGACTAGGAACATGCTTCATTCAAATTCTTCAAAGAGTGCCTGCCTGGGTCCAAGGGGAAGGGCGCTACCTCAGTTGATAAGATCATGATAAGATCCCTAGCATCTCCAGCTAGGGCTGGTAAAGACCCCTGCCCAGAACCATGAAAACCCACGCTGCTAGTCAGTACAAACCAGTAGTCCTCCAGATGTTGTTGGGACTCCATCTCTCATCATGTCTAGCCCATATATATAATGGTTGGGGCTGATGGAAGTTGGAGCCGAACAACATCTGTTAGGCAACAGCTTCCTAACTACTGTTGTAGACAATACTGAGCTAGATGGACCAATTGTCTGATGCAACATAAGGCAATATCCTATCTTCCTATGTTCCAGGATATCAAACCAGTGGCAGGACAAATTGATGCCTCTGTTCTTCCACATGCCTTCTGTTTTATAAAGCAGAAGGAAGCCATTGAGTGAAGCTTAAAGCTCAGGACAGGAGGGAGGGAAAAGCAGAAACACAGTTAAGAAAAGAAAAAGGGACTCAGCACCCAGGTTCTTACGGTACATTCTTTCCTCCAGTGTTGCCCAATTACTCCCAGCATCTATCTTTTCCTCTCCTCCATCCTGTGAGTAGAAAGAAATGTTGATCCCTGGGACTATTGCTATGCAATGGCCTTGTTTCCATTAGATACCAAAGGAAAGACAAGTTGGTGGCCAGCACTTTTGGAGCAGGGCCACGGTCCATTCTCATGTTGAGCTATCCTCTCTTCAATGTGTAGTACGTGGGTGGGGAACCTGTAGTCCTCAAGATGCTATTGGACTGCAACTCCCATCATCCCTGACCACTGGCCGTGCCAGCTAAGGGTGATGGGAGTTGTAGTCCAGCCACATTTGGAGGGCTACAGGTTCTCCATATCTAGTGTAGTACATAGTGTCTTAACTTTCATTATGGCAATCATTTTCTTACCCTTCCTGATTTAAAGCATAGCATGAAGTAATAACAAGGAAATGTACAGCATTAAAACTTACATAACGCAATATCTGAAACAAGGCCTCACTGTGTTATTTGTTTGCTGTTTTTATTTACCTTTAATTTTGGATCCTGCCAACTGACTCCACAGTCTCTTCTGTTCCACTCGTCCTGTGCAGAAGTTGAGTCCAAATGGATTCAGACTTACTTTCCCCCAAGTACTTCTGAGAATGCATGCACAGAGTTGTGGTTTTACCCTCACTTAGGGTCAATTTCACTGTTTTCCAGAAATCAAGGTTGATTTGAATAATGAAATGCAGAGATTGAGCTATTCCTGGGCTTTCTGTAGACTTGCCTTTAATTCATTTTTTCTTTAATAAATATTTTCATCTAATTGCATCCATCTGTAGAAGCAGTGGATGTGCTGGCAGTTATTGAAAGTTTTAGGGCCCATTCCATGGCAAATGCATCAAAATCTATGAGCACAGAACACTGCTTCCACTTAGTCACTGTTTGTTTCAATGGGACCTGTATAGAACCATTTGACCAACTGTGACCTATTTTTTTCTAATCAAATCTCTCTCTCCCTCTATCTTGCTTTTAACACTAAAGCAACAACAAAACCTGATGCTACCTAATACACACCTGCCATTCTGCAACTCGAGAGGATTTGGTTCAAAACGGCTGTCTAGAAATATTTAAAATAAACAAAACTACTTTAGCACATAATTATCCTAAAAGAAAATAAAAGTATCTTACGATTTATATTTACAAAACACTGGCCACTGGCTAAGAAAATATTATGTAACTAGGTGTTGTTCTTTCTAGTTCACTTGCAACTAGAGCAGGAATACTTGCTAGGAAAATTGAAGGAAAAAAGGCACAAATGAAATAGCGGCACATGAATTAAGTGATGCTTCTGTAAATGAATCCATTCAAAATGCCTCGCAAGTTCTAGTGACGTGGCAGGGATCTTCGAGGGCAACAAATCACAGATAAATGCATTGCTGCTAATTGAATGTCTATCAAGACCCAGCAGTTGTTGTGCAAGCCGCTGATATCGTCTCAGTTGTCTCAATTTAGTAATCTGCAGAGACTACATGATTTCTGAAGCATTTTGACAAGAGGTGCTTAAAAAAGCAAGGGAATAATTCTACTAACAGGCATAGGTGCTTGCTTACTTGCAGAGAGAGAAAGTGGTTTGTTGCTGCCATACGCTCTTACATCCTGATATGCTTTAAAAATATATATCAAATTTTGATGGACTATCAAAACTTGATCTTAACACTGGGTGGTATTCAATTAAGCTTTATTCAGAGTAGACCCCTTGAAATTAATGAAATTAATGAACATGACCAAGTTGGTCCATTAATTTGAACAGGAAAAAATTTAGTTGACTAAAATTCTTTTTTAAACATTATATAAAATTTCATTTCCATGATGCAAGAACCAATGGTATCCCCATTCTTTTTTCTTTCTGGTCAGTGTTGTCTAAAAGCTTTCTAAAATTAATTATATCTCTTTCTGCTTTGCATTGTTAATAGGTCATGTTAATGGGCACCAGACCATATGGACCAGTAAGCTAATAGCTTCTCAATGTACAATAGCCCTATTCATCAAGTGCATGTTTAGACTGCATTTGCTTATTAATTACCACCGAGTTTCACTGCCTCAAGAAGAAGCAGATCATTACAAAAATTACCCTGACAGATTATCCGCTGGGGATTTCAAAATGTAAATCTTTACTACTGGAATTTGGTGAAGTCCCCCATGCAAATGCTAGACAGCTATTTATTTTGATACCACTTTCAAGAGAATGGAAATTGTCAAAATGAATATATGTTGACAAACTTTACTGCAAATACATGGATTATATTAGCCTTGTGCATGCTTTATTGACCTAGTATATGCATTTTATTTTATTTTTTAGCGATGAATGGATTAACCAAAGAAAGCCCCTTGTACACCTGCAATCAATTTATAAGTTCCCACTTATGACTGCCTTCCTATAAAATATCTCAAAGCTATTTTCACAGGATCTAAATTACTCTTTTAGATCAGTCAGCGACTCATCATCCTACATACTCACTCTTTAAGCATCATAGAGACTTAGAATATGGTAGATAGATTTCATTGCAGGGCATAATGCAGGGGGCAACGGCTGGCTTGAGAATGACACCACTCCCAAAATTGCAACCCACCTTAAAACTTACCCACTTTAGTCTCTCCACTCAAAGACGACTCATTTTCATGGGGCATGATTTTCACATGCTGGCACTCACAAAACAATTGCACTTCACACATTTAATCTGTCCCTTTCCGCCTTTTCTCCAAGAGCCAAACTAGACGGAGGAGAGGGGTGTGTGTAGGTGTGGGTGTGTGTGGAGAGGGCGAGGAAGGGGAAGGGAGAAGCAGGGAAGGAGGCAAGAAGGCAAGACAGCAATGATCTCTTGCCATTTTGCTTTAAGCCAGGCATGTCCAAAGTCGGTTTTGGGGGCCTAATCCAGCCTGCTGGTCGATTCAATCCGTGCCCCGTGGCAGTTCATGTCCTGGGGTAAAATCCTTTTGGTTGGCCCTCACGCGTGTTCCCGTCATCAAATCTGGCCCTCTTTGAAAAAAGTTTGGGCACCCCTGCTTTAAGCTTAAAAGCAGCTGAGAGGCAAAGGCCAAAAAATCAGGGTTTATGGCACAGGGGAGAATGCTAAGTGCTGCACCCTCAACTGATTTGAGGGCCACTGCAGTTCCAAAAGGTAGGGGATCCAATCCTGGATCTCCCCCTCCCTCTCATCTAGAGTAACTTTTAGAGTGGGGTACAAATTTCACACAGGAGTACTTTGAAACTGGTACTGGTAGGCAGGAAGGCAGCGAGAACCACAGTCAGTGGAGCCAGAGCCAGTGACAAGCGTAGACAACTAATTCCAGTTTTGTCCCCATCTGCTTCTTTGCTGAGTTCTGCAAAAGCAATACTGAGACCAAGGAAGAGGGAGCCGATAGGCAACACTACCTCCTGGACTTGTAAGTAGGAAAGCAGGATCGAGGATGGGGGCAGCTAGATCAGGACAGACTGAAATCAATGGTGTGCCCCATTCACCCTCATGCAGCAGCCTCTACTGCACATAAGAATGTTTAAACCATACACTTAACAAAGCCACTTAAGGCCAGCTTATTTCCCTGAACCGTTAACACTCTGATGCTGGCCCTCCTGCTCACTCCAGTCTAGTCCTCCTACAGGCAAGGACCTGGGTAATATGCTGCTTTGTGCAAGGTCACTGGATGCCCTCACAGCACTGGTGGTCTTTGGGAAGGAGGTGTGAGGCTCTGGTAGGGTCCTAGAGCCCTCACGCCTCCTTCCCAAAGCAAGCACTTGCCTGGTAAGCATTTGCCTGGCTTTGGGAAGGAGGGAAGAGGACTCTAGGACTCTTTGAGAAGGTGCCCCCATCTCGGCTGGGTGCCCAATGTGATCTTATGCACTGCCCTAAATTCGCCACTGTCTCCTAGTGCTGTCTGAGACACATACAAATTTTATTGTTTTTTTCTGAGCAGCTCCTACCAGAAAGCTGACTGGTTGCTGAAGCAAGGTTAGCTAGATTCAAAAACAAACCCCTGTTTGGATACAGTGCTGCCACGACTTTCTGTCAGAAGTGCTAACAAACCAGGAACAAAAGATATTACACATTTCCCGCCAAAGAATTTCCCACAGAATATCTACTTCCAGTGTTCTGACATATCATTCACTCATTCCTGTCTATTCCCTGATATATGGTGCGTCCACAACACAGACTCCCTTTACCAATCTGTCAGCTACATATTTTTTTGCTATTTGTGAAATGACTGGTGACAAGGGACTGGTGGAACAAAACCAACAATCCTAAGGTCTTACTCAGAAGCAGTGTTAGGAACTGGGATAGAAAAGCTAGGAGCCAAATGGCTCATTGGACCTGGGTTGTGGGTGCCAAAACGGAATGTCTAGTCGCCATTTGGGGGGTGGGTCAGCAACCCCTTTTATTTATTATTTTGATAATCATGAACTAATACCCAATTCAAATAACTTACACATTGTTAATACCACACTTTTAACAGAAATTTTCAATACATGTTTAATTTGGTGCTTACAATAAAAATATTGGTACCATTACAGTGGTGCCCCGCAAGACGAATGCCTCGCAAGACGGAAAACCCGCTAGACGAAAGGGTTTTCCGTTTTTCGAGGCGCTTCGCAAGACGAATTTCCCTATGGGCTTGCTTCGCAAGATGAAAATGTCTTGCGAGTTCCTGCGGGTTTTTTCCCTTCCCCCCCTTTTTCTAAGCCGCTTATCTGCTTATCCGCTAAGCCGATAAGCCACTAAAAGCCGCTAAAAGCCGCTAATAGCGCTAATCCGCTAATCCGTCAATGGGCTTGCTTCGCAAGACGAAAAAACCGCTAGACGAAGAGAATCGCGGAACGGATTAATTTCGTCTTGCGAGGTACCACTGTACTTCAGTTTTTTTCAAAACGCTCTACTCTTTATTGTTAAACTCCTTAACATATTGCCTACATACACTTCAAGGTTTCAAAGCACATACATTTCAGTAATCCTTGAGTTTCAGCCAGGTGCAAAAAAAATGGCACCCAGACCTTTTGAGGTGCTCGCAAATGGAGAATCTTTATAGACGCAAAATGCGCCGGGTGCCCTGCTAATTTCGAACCCTGCCCAGAAGTTCTACTCACATGCCCTCCCAATGTGCGAACACTCGCGGCTGTGCCAAAGCGACTGTGTCCCAATGTTGCATGCACTGACTAGCTCTGGAGCAGGCATCTGCATGTACAGTGTGAACATGTGCAGGAACTGAGCTGTACATAAAGTCTCCTTGCACTTTTGGGGCTCCAGATCACATGGAAGCTGTCACTCAAAGGCCACGCAGAGGCCATGGGGCACGACTATTTGGCCATTGTTGCTTGGAAAGGAAAGGAAAACAGAAACAAAGCCTCGTACACAAATACACTTATTTGAGTTCTTTGGAAACAAAGCTCTTTCTTGTGCCACCTGGGAATGCAAGAGACTTCCAGCATTATAATGAATTGAAGTCCAGCAATTCCATGGCGTAACTGCTGTGAAGTTGGCTTGCAAAATATCACTAATGTCCATAACTTTCAATTAATTGTTCATTGCATGGGTCTTGCAAAGCAGTCCTGCTCCTTCCTGCCAGTGTATGCTTGCCTCCTATACCAGACTATGTTCAGTAGGCTCCAATACCACCTAACATGCCTCCTCAGTGACCCCTTATTTATGATTACCAGCTTCCTGATTATATATTATACGCATTATTTCAGCTCTCTCTCTCGAGTCATAAACCAGACCGCAGTAATTCAGAAGCCTGAAAATCTGCTCAATATAATAAGGGCTTTTATCTTCTGCACATTAATTTGTTGAACCACCTGTAAATTGCATATTTATATTTCTAAAAACATGTGAAAGCAATGGGAATTGCCTAATAATTATTCCTAAGAACATGATTTTCTCCCTTCACTGTCCATTTATCTGCCAGAGCAAATATTTAGTAGTTCTTCAGGTTTCGGAAGGATTAAGTCTACTGGCATTTGCATTTGTTGTCTTTGTAGAATGGACAGCCGCCTCTTAAAATGCTACATATCGTTCCAATAGAACATATCGTTCCAATAGATTCAAGGAACGCAAAAATTACAATAGGAACAAATGTGCACCGGAATTCAAAAAATCACATAGCTAGATCTAAGTATCCAAGACACTTCCACAAATGCTGCAAGGTAGGCAGATTTTAAAGCAATACAAAAACTGAAACACACCCATCCTTCCAAAATCGGACTGCTCCAAATTTTGTAACACTACTACAGCAAAGCAATGTGTACAAAAATCCATATAATGGGAGAAAGTGCAATAAAAATGTATGTATTAGTGAAAACAACATAAAGGTAAAGGTAAAGGGACCCCTGACCATTAGGTCCAGTCGTGGACGACTCTGAGGTTGTGGCGCTCATCTTGCTTTACTGGCCGAGGGAGCTGGGGCACAGCTTCTGGGTCATATGGCCAGCATGACTAAGCCGCATCTGGTGAACCAGAGCAGCGTATGGAAACACCGTTTACCTTCTCGCCGGAGCGGTGCCTATTTATCTACTTGCACTTTGATATGCCAACTGCTAGGTTGGCAGGAGCAGGGACCGGGCAACGGGAGCTCACCCCATCGTGGGGATTCGAACCGCCAACCTTCTGATCCGCAAGCCCTAGGCTCTGTGGTTTAACCCACAGCGCAATCCACACATTATTTGGGGTGAAATTCTGTTGTATATACCAAGGGTGTGGCCCTCCTGGTGTTGCTGTATTCCAACTTTCATCAGCCCCAGCCAATGGAATCATGGGAGTTTCAGCCCAACTACAAGCTCCCTAACCTGGGGTATAAATGCTTCCCATTTGCCCTTCTGGTTTCTCATTCCCTACTTTCCAGACGGGGAATGGTTTAAAATGGAACACAAGACTCTATGGCTTTGGAAAGTTAGATTTTTTAAAAACCCACAGAGTTAGGATTCATGTTACAAACAAACCAACTCCGAATTATGTACTCATTTAAAATATTTATATATTGTTGAACACTGCAGATTCCTCTATTCCAGGGATGTCCAACTTCCGAGAGACTGCGAGCTACTCCCACTAAAAAAACACTGGCAGTGATCTACCCATTGCATTGACCAGAGTCGTTGAGATTTTTTTTAGGGAGCCACAGTTGTTCAGCTTTTTTCTTCTTCCCCCTTTTCCTTTTCCGGGGGGGGGGGGGGCGTGTCCTGCGATTGGCCAGGGATACCCTGTGATCAACCTGTTGGGACATCCCTGCTTTATTCTGATGAGAGCACCTGCTATTTATTTCTCCATTACCCATAATAGGTGGCCAGAAACCAAGGAACTCTTCTCACACAGCTTGAAGAGCAAATTTAAAAGGATCCATTATATATAAGCATTAATATTATTCAATATGAAAAACAGAAATATTTGCTTCCTTAAAACTTTCCATGAATAGTATTCTAGTAAGATTCCAGCATCCTGATGAATCTGAATTCCAAAAGAACGAGCAAGACAAGAACCACAAACAATTAACTCCAAACCAAGTCACTTCTTGTTCAAAATCTCACAAAATTCATTCCAAAAAAGCACTCCTGCAGCTCCAAGCACCATGCAAGAAGAACCCACAAGGAATTTTTAAGTCACCCAAACCACCATGTGTGAGTTTGTCAAGAAACAGGGCAGTCTCAGTGCTTTGATAACAAGGAAAAGAATTCTCAGTATGTGTGTGTGTGGGGGGGGGAGTTGACTTGTTAGAGCCAGAGGAAAATACCTATTAAAACAAATTGCAGAATTCTTTCACAACGATTAATAATACACAACCATATCCATCACACCGAGACATTACGGCATCAATAACATTATAGTTAAGTGGTTTATTACAAAAGGCCTTTTTTAAAAAAAACAACTTGGACGCTTAAAAAAAAATAGACCACCAAAATAAAATGTCCCTTTCCCCGCTTTTTTGCTCGCTGATGCATTTATATAAGTGAATTTTTGTTGTAGTAGTTACTGTGCTCCCATTCATTCTTAAGCTTTAGTGGTTTCAACCGCAATTTATCAGCCGGGAGTGGAAAATACCTGGCACCTACTTAAAATGCATGGAGCTAGCAATAAAATTAACCTTGTGGCAATTGTTTTCCCACATGTTTGATAGACCAATGTCAGCTCATCTGTTAGATGGAAATAAAAAAGTCAAGCCTAAATGTACAAAAAATTATGATGGAAGTCTTAAATAAAGCAAGGGTAATGCAAGTTTATTGAGTCAAAAATCAATCAATCAATGAGCGAGTGGATTAGGAGCACCTCAGAAGCCCCAAAGAAATAATTTGCCCGAACACTGGGATTTAACGGTGGAGGACCAAATTCCAACACTTTTAGGAAGTAAATAATGAAAAATCAATTCAAAAGGAAAAACAGATCAAGAACCCTGGATTCTGACACGCCGACACATTTATTGCTGAATACCATTTCTCGGCTGACCCGAAAACTTCGGAAGGTGTTTATTTACTTTCAACACCTTCCAGAGATCAATATTTTTAATTTGGATCCGAGTTATTATTTTTCACATCACAGCATCAGGGAGCGGAGTAAAGTGGCTCATATTTTAGAGCTAAAAAGATCGATATGACAGCTTCACCTTCAGCGCAGCCCCCTGCAGTTGCCTAGGTGCACATCATAATGTCCCACAGGGGGGTGCAGGTGCCACGGCGCAGGGAGCAGGTCATTACCCAGCCAGGGAGTGAGACAGCCTATGATTTAGCTGATCATGAAGGGCCTGGTGCCCTTAGAAAACCAATCTTGTTTCCTCTCACTTTATCAGGCCTGTCTTTTGCCCAGCATACGAGTAGTTTTTGGGGTGGGGGGGGGGAGAAAGAGGGAAAACAGGGGGGGGGGGAGAGAGAGAGAGAGAGAGAGAATGAGAATCTGTATCATAAAGCTGCCCTGCATTTTGAATGCATCCATTCTTTTTTCTCCCTCTGCACCCCGTTTTCAACCTCTTCTCTTACTAGGCGACATCTGTAAAGCCGCAATTAATTCTTCATCTGTTTCTCCAAATGTTATTCAGCAAGCAAGGGCGTGGGGAGTGGAGGATGGGATCTTCTGCAGCAAGGAAACATCATTCATGAGGTCCAGTGGATTGATCGATCGCCACTCACTGGGGTTGAGGAGGCAGCTGGGAGAGTTATGAACTCAGTCAGTGGATCACTTGCCCTGACGTCTCCTCTGCTGCCGCTGCTGCATGGACTGCTTCCCTCCTGGGTCTGAAAATAGCCACGCGTTCCTTGGCAGCTTACTTAACTCTTAAGCAGAATTCAGGACAACGCCGGGCCCTTACAGTGTGCCAGTTTACAAAGCCTGAAGACAAATGGGCAGAAGCCGTTTGCTGGGTGTTGATAAAGGTGGGATATCAAGCGTCTGAATGCTCCCTCCACATAAAAACGGCTGCTCTCTCACACACAACTAGCATGTCAGAAAAAAAAAGTTAGTCTAGACACTCAAGGAACAAACCTGGACTCTCTTCTCTGGCATATGAGACAGAGTTGGAATGCAAATGTCTGTGTGTTCTCTCCCTCAGAGAACAAACAAACAAACTCAACCCTTTAATTGACTCTCTCTATAGATTTCCCCCACCACCAGTGGTGGAGAATCTTGAGGACCACAGGCCTAATTTGGCCCACCAGGCTGTTTGGCCAAGCCAGGTGTATGGCAAGTGTGACTAGGCCCAAGGTGGGTTCTGCAGGCATTGCCAATCAGCTGATCATCGGCACCCACAAAGCCCTGCTAAAAGCTCCATGCACACCACTTGTCAGCCCCCAACAATCAAGTGCTTCACTGGAGCTTGCAAAGCATACATGGGGGAAAATGGGTAGATGATGATGTGATATCAGGTAATAAGACCTGTGGGCTGTCATGCCCCACTGTCAAAGTCACCCCACGGCTGGCAGGGGAGGTAAGGACCCTCACCTTTGCCACGAAGGATACAAAATGTATAGTCAAGGGCAGTTCTAGTCACAATGATGGTGTTTCATGCAATCCATGCCAGCCAACGCTGACAAAGAATACCAGAAGGGAATAGGGTGGGTGATCAGCTTTCAGAGAGAGACAGTGGTTGAGCAAAACTGGATTGACCATAGCAGTAATGGTCAGCTGTAGCAGAACTTCTGAGTGTGAATGTATAACAAGACCAACTATTTATGGTGAACAAGGAGGTCTTCAAAATGTCTACCTTCTCATGCTTAACTCCAGCAAATGTCACAGCACATAAACAAAATGCCCCCAACCAGCATTGATCCACATTCCTAGCCTTTCCCATTCTTTTCCTATGTCTCTGAATCCCTGATATCACTCCCCATCCCTGATCTCACTCACAATCCCCAACTCTAAGGTATGGTGCTCAAAGGAGAATAGTTTGCTTTAAAATGGAAGTTTGCATAAAGCTTGGTATATAAGTGTACTTGGAAGGAAGTCTTATTATTTTTCCAATGGTGCTTACCGCCAAATAAGTGCATATGGTACGATAAAGGTAAAGGTGCCCCTGACTGTTAGGTCCAGTCGCGGACAACTCTGGGATTGCGGCGCTCATCTCACTCTGTAGGCTAAGGGAGCCGGTGTTTGTCCGCAGACAGCTTCCGGGTTATGTGGCCAGCATGACTAAGCCACTTCTAGTGAACCAGTGCAGTGCACGGAAACGCCATTTACCTTCCCGCCAGAGCGGTACCTATTTATCTACTTGCACTTTGACGTGCTTTGGAACTGCTAGGTGGGCAGGAGCTGGGACTGAATAACGGGAGCTCACCCCGTCACACTACAAGATATCCACTTCATCCTTGGTGTTTAGGGGCCAAACTATACATTAAAAGCATCATTGCATTTAACTTCTACATTTGAAGTTGCAAATAGCATCCACTGGGGCTGGGTGATAACGGGTGGATTGTGTTCAATGCTGTTCCTACTCAGAGTAAACCCCTTAAAGTTAATGGGAATGGCTAACTTAGGGTTATTAATTTCAGTAGGCCTTCTCTGTCAATGTCAATTTTCCCTCAATGCAAATAGCAGCTTCGAAGAAGTGATTTTCTTTAGGAGGACAAGGGTTAAACACCTCCCGTAATAATTTTCAGAACTTTTAGTTGCAATCTGCATTTTAGAAAACGTGCACCTTAAATCCAAAGATGTACCCATTTTGGCCTTAAAAGGGGGGGGGGGTTTAAAACTGCAAAACATTATGCTGAGGTACGTTCTGAATAATTTCCCTGAATGGTTTTATATCCCAGGATCTATGGCGGCAATTAGGCAAATACTAAACAGAACACAACCCCAACAATACAAAACTGTGTTTATATTTTTGCTTGAGAAATGCTAGCCAGAGAGCTACTACACCAAGTTTAAACTATTCATTGTCATTTGTCTTGCCTGCAGATTCAGGGAGCCCCCTAGCTGTCTCTTTGCTAAGCACAAAAGCAAGTCCCACTGATTCCAACCAAACTTCTGCCGAAGTAAGTTTAACACTTTCCTCAGACTTGTTCTGAATGTTGCAAAACTTAGCATACACAATCAACAAACACTCAAAATTATAACTACATCTGAGCATCACTGCAGATAAATAACCATTATGGGACCTTCACAAGGTTTCCTTTGAGCTATCAGTTCAGCACAGTAATTGCATGCAAATATGGAACGGTGCCCTGCTCACTTTCAATGATCTGAGTTTCTCTCAAGCCTCTGAGTTTCTACCTTTAACTTTTCCTTCTTCTTCAGGCAGACTAATACTTAGAGCAGACAGGAGCAATAATATGAAAACATTTCCATTTTCCAAGTTAGTGAATGCAGACAGGAATACCGTCCTTGGCCCTCAGTGCAGTATTATATACTGGCAGAACACAGATAAATATTCCTGCATCAGTGAAAAACATGAATTCTAGTCTGAAGAGTTTTTGTCCCAAGTTACACTATCCATACAATTATAACTCACGGCCTTTGAATATCAATACCCTCTGGGGTATATGCGTCTCCTAATTCTGTACTAAACAAAACCAGTTTGTTAATATGCTGACCTCAAGTTATTGTTTGTTAAGCATATCACATCATAAAAATACAAAAAGAACACACATTTACAAAACAGAGCAAAAGAAAAACCAACTTGACATCTTCAATGTTTAAATTAGTCAAGTGAACTTTTTGACAATTTAGATTCATAATATGCTGTGTTATTGTTTCAGTGGTTGAGTTGCTCATCTCACATTTGTAGTACAGCTTTTGTTACAAAGTATAATGCGTTATCTGGAGGAAAGAAAACTAGAGATAGACTGTAACAGGAAAGAATACAAGTGTTCATGTGTTAACCACTTTGTTGTTTTGCAAATTGATCCGGAAATGTTCAAATGCAGCTGTTACAAAGCTTTTTATATGTGTGTGTGTGTGTCTATATTCCATATGTTAATATGTGTGTATATTCCTTACAAAATTCCACATGCGCACAATAATTTCATGATGCACAACTTTTCCCTTGGATTTTTCAAAGGTGACCACAGATATCTCAGTTGTTCAGTGATAAAAGGTATGTTGAAGGGACTTTATTTTTGGAAAGCTTTCTCAAGTCTCTTTGGGGTTATTTAAACTGCTAATCCAGAAACTGAAACACCCAAAACCACTACTCTCAGTGGGTCTTTTTAGTAAAATATATAATTTCTTTCACGATTCCTATTTTCATATAAAGTAGGATTTTTAAAAATTGCTTTTGTGAGATACTCAACATAAAATTGTGTTCGTAGGGTCGCGAAACTTTATAATTCTTATTATCTCTGGATTTTGTTTCTATCACAGTTTTAAAATCCCCATACATATATAAAACCCATCAGTGTATCATCTGTTTCCATGCACCATATTAACTAAGGGATTAGACTGTAGCTCACTTTGAAAAGTGAAGTGTCAAAAGAAGACATTCGTATAACCTTACAGCCACAGCATCCGTGCATTTGTATCTCAGTGTGGGATTTAGGTGCACAGAACTGCCAAGACAAAAATTAACAAAGCATCAGGGGATATCATGGAGAAACACAAGGTTAGCATGAACTAAGAATTTTGTCTTCCCCTGGAATAAGGAGACACAAAGTTGACACTTTTAGACAGTAAAAAAAAAATGCCCAGTTTCTTTTCCTTTACAAAGTCACTAGTTTAATTTGAAAATTAACATATGGGCAATTATAAAAAGCATTATAATATTCTGCTGGAACAAGATGCAGGGACCAGGCTACCTCAAGGACAGTCTCTCTCTACACTCATATGTAACTTGCCTGAGCCTTAACACCACAGGGCATTATTGGTGGTGGCACACCGTGTGCGTGCAGGAACAAACAGGCTGAGCCTGGGGCTGCTTTAAATGCAGCAAAAGCAAGCCCCCCAGCTAGCCGGATTGGCCAGCTGAGGGCGTGATGCGGGCCCGGATCTCCTAGTGACACGGGGGGTGGGGGTGGGCAACCACGCCCCCCTGCAAAGCGAGTCCTGCTTGCAACCCCTCCGCTCCCCTCATGGAAGAGGAGAGGCTTTGTGGATTTCTCTCTCCAGAATGTCCAAGTTGCCTTTCCCTATGTTCAGATAGCACTTTTATTCTGGAAAACAGCTTATGACTGAGTCTGCTGTTTAAAGAGCCCAGTCCCATTTCTGTTTTCATAGTTTTTGCATGTTTAATGCTGTGGTGTGATTTTAATTTTATGTGTGATTTTTTTAAAAAAATATTTATATAATAAATTTATAAAAATAGATGGAAGAATGCAATTTGGTCAGAGAAGAGCTTTTGATATATAAGTTTTCAGATATGAAGACAACCATTCTACGTAGCCCAACGCTGTGACAGCAGCATAAGATGGCAGGCTTTTGTGCAATGAAAAGGTAAATAGTAATGATTCCCAAAAATCATATCCATCAGAATATCCGATGCTATAGAATTTCACACAGACAACTGGGGAAGTCCAACAACATTAGATCTAACATGTACCAGGGCATGCTTTAAAGACAAACATATAGTTGGTCAGGCATAATATAACTCGCTCCAGACTGATGATATTTAAATAACATTCTATGACACAAACTTTTGCTGTCCCTTTTGCTTTCAGTGTTTAACAACCCAGTGGAAGGGCCAAATCCTTTTTTAATACTGTTTTTATTTATTTTCATAGTACAGAATTAATAACTAACTTCTCCCACAGCCCGGTTAAGCCATGACTCCCAAGCTGGATTGCCCGACTTTCCTCACGTGACATTCTGCCTCCAAAAGCATCCTTTGGGTACAAGAGGAGACCAGACTGGGAGAGAAGGATTTCAACAGTAACCCCATGTAATTCGCATCAGGTCCATTCGACCCTCTGTGACACAGTCCATGCTTAGTATGCACAGGGCGCAGATCATAGCTGGCATTTGTGTGATAAAGATATCTAGGAGCTAATCTGGGAAAAGCCATCTGCAAAGATGAGTTTAAGGCCACTGCCAGTCAAGGCCGATCAGTACTAAGCTAGGATGACTCCTCATTTGGGTTCAAGTAGGACAGCTCTTTGGAACCTTTCTACCTTTTTAAGGCTTCTGTTTGGGTGGGGACAGAGGAAAGCTGCACAGTTTGCACATCAGACAGATTGTCAGGAAAGAAGTTCTGGTGTGACATTTCACTCTTAATGCCTTAGTGTTGCAGTAAAACAAGACAACTGGTGAAATTATAGGAAAATAAATGCGTAATTTCTTCCTCATTTAGCCATTTTTGAGGCTGGAGTATAGGAAAGTCATTAATGTTATGTCCTCCTATTGATGTTCTAAGCCTTTCAGGGGATAAGTAATGCTTTTCCTATACTCCTCCATGTGGCCAGTTAAATTAGACACATTATTTCTGTGCTGTTGGAGATCACTGATCAATAGACACTTGGAAAGCCCTCTACAACTAAGTAGAAACATTTCCCCAGTGTCAAAAGAAGTCTGGTTCGAGTTTGTACATTGCAACCATTGTTAAACCGAACAACAGAACAAATAAGTATTTCTGACATTTTAATACTACCATTAGAGGCCAAGAAATTATCTTGTCCATTAAATAAAATTAGACAGAAGGTACTTTCCTTTCTCTTTCCCCTCTTTCACAAAGTTTTTTGGTCTGGCATGGAATATCATGCCAGGCATTAGTTGATAATGGTAAACAGAACTTTTTACTGTCTTGTAAACTGAAGAAGATATTGATGTGAACAGTTTTGGGTTTTTTTTTTAAGGAATATGATAATTCTTCCATCCACAAATCACACTCAAATTGCATCACTATGATGATGATGATGATGATGATGATAAGGATTTATTACCCATCCTTCTCTCTAAAGTGCCAGAGAATGTCACAAGAATTTAAAATATAATATTTAAAACAGTTTAAAACAAATTGCATTTAAATACTCATAAAGACATAGTTATATACAGCAGGGGTGGCTAACTTTATGGGCCTCCAGATTTTCTAGCATCAAACTCCGATCAAACCCAGCCAGCATGGCTAAAGGTCAGGGATGATATGATATGCAGTCCATCAATGTCTAGAGAACCACAGGATAACCACCCCTGATTCTTATGTACAGCAGCAGGATCCTGCCTTGAAAATCCTTCCTTGGCTTTTTGGGTGATTTTTTTTTTAAATGATATTTATTAAAGTTTTAAATAACACATATAAACACAAAAGACAATAAAAACATAAACAAACAAACAAACAAATCAGAAACAAGTATAAGTTCAAACCATAATTTCTAATCCTAATTTCACCGACCTCCTCACACCTCCCCCTTCTGTATTCTAATCTCATTTATCTTATCAGCAAATCCATTCCCACATTTCCCATAGTTTTTATTAATTCTATTCTTTTTCCTTAAATCAATTCCCCTGCAAACCACTAATTTTTAAACCCATATCTTTTTAGCCTTCATTAATTTTGTAATGTTTATTAAGATAGTCTTTAAACTTCTTCCAATCTTCTTCCACTGTCTCTTTGTCCTGATCTCGGATTCTGCCAGTCATCTCTGCCAGTCCCATGTATTCTGTCATCTTCATCTGCCATTCTTCCAGAGTGGGTAGATCTGGTGTCTTCCAGTACTTTGCGATGAGAATCCTTGCTGCTGTAAGTAGCATACATAAAAATAGTTCTGTCCTTCTTTAACACCACATGGCTTACCATACCCAGGAGAAAGGCCTCTGGTTTCTTCAGGAAGGTATATTTAAATTACCTTTTTCATTTCATTATATATCGTTTCCCAGAAAGCCTTAATCCTTGGGCATGTCCACCAGAGGTGAAAGAATGTACCTTCATTTTCTTTACATTTCCAACATTTGTTATCTGGTAAGTGGTAAATTTTTGCAAGCTTGACTGGGGTCATGTACCACCTATAGATCATTTTCATAATATTCTGTTTCAAGGCATTACATGCCGTGAATTTCATGCCGGTGGTCCACAACCTTTCCCAGTCAGCAAACATAATGTTATGACCGATATCTTGAGCCCACTTAATCATAGCTGATTTAACTGTTTCATCCTGTGTATTCCATTTCAACAGCAAGTTATACATTTTTGACAAATTCTTAGTGTTGGATTCTAGCAACTCTGTTTCCAGTTTTGATTTTTCCACCTGAAAGCCCATTTTCCTATCCAACTTATAGACCTCCAATATTTGATAATAATGAAGCCAATCTCGCACTTTATCTTTTAGATTCTCGAAACTCTGCAACTTCCACTTATCACCCTCCTGTTCTAGAATTTCACAATATTTTGGCCATTTGGTCTCCATATTAAGTTTTTTCAAAGCTTTTGCCTCCATTGGTGACAGCCACCTTGGAGTTTTGTTCTCCAGCAAATCTTTGTATTTAATCCAGACATTGTATAATGCTTTCCTGACAATATGGTTTTTAAAACCTTTGTGCACCTTAACCTTGTCATACCACAAATATGCATGCCACCCAAAAAAATTGTTAAATCCTTCCAAATCCAAAATGTCTGTATTCTCGAGAAGCAACCAGTCTTTTAACCAGCAGAAAGCTGCTGATTCATAATAAAGTTTCAAGTCCGGCAGGGCAAATCCCCCTCTTTCCTTTGTGTCAGTTAAAATCTTAAATTTTATCCTGGGTTTTTTGCCCTGCCAGATAAATTTAGAAATGTCTTGCTGCCAACCCTTAAAACAGCCCATCTTGTCCACAATTTGCAAAGTTTGAAACAAAAACAACATTCTAGGCAATACATTCATCTTTATAACTGCTATTCGACCAGACAAGAAAAGCTTTAGGTTTGACCAGATTTCTAAATCTTTTTTCACTTGTTTCCAACATTTCTCATAGTTATCTTTAAATAAGTTCATATTTTTAGCTGTCATATTGATCCCCAAATATTTTACACTCTTAACCACAGTTAAACCTGTCTCATTCTGAAACTTCTCTTTCTCAATCTCTGTTAAAATTTTCTCTAATACCTTAGTTTTTAACTTATTTAATTTAAACCCTGCCATTTGACCAAATTCTTGCATCAGTTCCAAAACTCTTTTAGCACTAGATTCTGGCTCTTGTAATGTAAGTACCAAATCATCTGCAAAAGCCCTCAATTTATATTGTTTCGCTCCGACCTGAACCCCTTTAACCAACTGGTCCTTTCTTATCATATTTAACAAAACCTCCAGGACCAAAATAAAGAGTAACGGGGAGATTGGGCATCCCTGACGTGTCCCTTTCTCAATTTTAAGTTCTTCCGTAATCACATTGTTCACTATAAGCTTAGCCTTTTGTTCAGAATATATTGCGCCTATAGCGTTTTCAAACCCTTGGCCTACCCCCATACCATGGAGATTCTTCTTCATAAAGGTCCAAGAAATATTGTCAAAGGCTTTCTCCGCGTCCACAAATATCAAAACAGCTTTTGTGTTTATATTAACTTCTAGCATCTCCAAAATGTCTATTATATTCCTTACATTATCTGATAAATGTCTTCTTGGGAGAAAGCCTCCTTGGTCACTATGAATCTCCCCCATCAATACCTTTTTCAATCTTCTAGCTAAAATGTCAGCAAAGATTTTGTAATCCACATTTAATAATGAAATTGGGCGGTAGTTCTTAAGTTGGGTCTTCTCAGTCTCTGTCTTTGGTATAAGCGTGATGTAGGCCTCTTTCCACGTATCAGGTGCCTTTTCCCCCTCAAGAATCTCGTTACAGACTTCCTTTAAAGGTTGTAGTATCCATTCCTTTAAAACTTTGTAATATTTGGAAGTCAGTCCATCAGGCCCCAGAGATTTGCCCAGTTGCATACTTTGAATGGCACTCTCTATTTCTTGTTCTGTTATTTTCTGATTCAAAAGTACTTTACCCTCACTCGAAATTTCCTTCAATCCATTTTTCTCCAAAAATTGTTCTATATCAGAGTCTTTTTGTGGCCCTTGTGCATACAATTGTTTAAAGTATCTCTGGAAACAGCTTCTGCTTTTTGGGTGATTTAGGCACTGGTGTACAGCATAAATAGTGAAAGCCTTTAAACTGTATGATCAACCAAGTCAAACACAGACTACCACACAATTGTTTCTTCTGATCCTGGATGTTGGGGTACCTATGTATGAACTGCTCCTATGTTAAATATAATCCAAATACTCCTGGTTTAATGTATGACATGCAGCCCAGAATTAATATTATGCCACCATACTAAATATCAAGGATGGCACTAGTGAAAAAGGTTTGACATGCTGGTAGGTTTTTATGTAGGGCTGTGCAATAAACCCAGAAGCTCTCAAACCACGGTTGTAATGTCTAATGTCTAATTGAAGTAATGGAGATCCTCTTTAAACCCCTAAATGGCTTAGTGCTCTTTCTCCCATATCATTATGCCTATTTGTTATGATCTGATGGAGAAGCCCTCGTTTGTGTCCCACCTATTACAGATATACAGCTGAAAGGGACAAGTGATATGGACTTCTTAATGGCTGCTCCTAAAATATGACACACCTTGTACAACTGGTCCTCTTCCCCATTGTTCTTCACTAATTCTTCATATTCTAGCAGGCTTTTGTTTCATAAGTCAAACAGCGTTTTATTTCCGGTTTTAGCTGCTGGCCCTTTCTCTTTTATATTACTGTATTTTGAATGTTCTTTGCTGCCAGGAAAAAATGCATTTGCGCTAGATGATCGGGATGCTTGCTTGAAAATAAGGTAATAAGGATCCGAAAACAAACTCTGAAGAAGCCTAATGACCATATAGCTATGAAGAAACATAGTTAACAGCTCTGGTGAAAGTCATTGATAACCAGAACTTATTAATCTATTTCAAGCCTTATTTTCAAATGCTAGATAAGCAGAAGACCTAGTTGGCATTAACTACGGTTAAAGACAGTGTTGACCTCATAACTAAAGTTAAGGGGAAATTCACCGTAGGAAGAGAATGCATATGGTTGTTTTTCAACTCCTCTCTTGGACAAGCATTCAGTGTCTGCAGTCCAATATTATAGTTTGTTTCATATATATTTTTATGAATGCTGTTTTACTGGTGGCTGAAGAAGTGGGTTTGGCCTCCCAAAAGCTTGTGCCATCATACATTTCTTATGTTTTAGGTGCCATAATATAATCCTATAATACATGCCTGCGAGTAAATCCCATAAAAATGAATGAAGCTTACTTCCAAGTAAGCTTGCATAGGATTGTACTGGCAGTTAATTTTCCTATAGATTAGCAGCCACTATCTCTCTGGAATGTGTTTTCCAAATGTTATTTCTGAACAACATTGTGGTATTTTTGTCTCGGGTTTCAGAACTGCAGTAGGCTTTTAATCTATGCAAATAAACCTATAAATATACTTCATTAATTAATGTCTGCCATGTCAAATTCTAATTAAGCAATCTACAATATAATAGGAAGCTTGCCCAGTATTTAGGATACTTATTCATCAATCAAGTTAATTTAAAAATCAGGCGTTTTGAAAGCACGCAAAAGCGTTGAGGTTTCTATTAAAAAACCATGCAGGAGAAGACACTGCAGCGTCAGAACATCTCATGATACCAATATAAAAAGGAGTTTTCAGAATGAAGTATTGCTTTCTTTTCTGCCATCAATACTTCATTATAGCAAATGTAATATTCACAAGCTCCAATATGCCCATTAGTTCATATTACTAAATAGTATTCATGCTATTACTCCAGCAAGTCACAATGTTCTTATTTATGAATTAGCTGAATGTCTACGAGCAAATGCATTAGCAAGTTTCTTCACACAGCATTTCATTATTTTGCAAGCAATTATTTTCAGATTTTACCATCTGACAAGAGTTTTGAGAGACAGCTCCGTTCCAAGCAAAGTACTTCATCCAGCATAATATATGGCTTTCAAAAGGCTCTGGCTCCTACTTTAATCACTGCCAAGCCACATTCACAAACTTTAAAAACGCCATTAAGTTGTTGTGCGCCAGCCTCACTTACATCAATGGACATTGTGTAAGTCAACAGAGTCGGAGACCGTAGCGAACGGTGCCCAGGCTGAACCCACACTGCCTAATCTGGTTACAAAATTTTCCTCCCAAAGTGCAATGGGATTTTCTGTTACTTTTAAAATACATTTCGCTAAGCCAGGTGAACGCTGCATTTCTCTGTGCTAACCTCAGGAAGAGCATGGAGGGAAGTAATGACATAAGAGGCTTGGAGAAGGCTGCAGTGATTGACTCTGTTTCTGCTGGATTTTGATTCAATGGATCCTTGGCTGAACTGGCTTTCTTTCCTAGCTCTTTCCTCCTCCAGCGAGTGCCCTCTGGGTCTTCAAGGAGCCAGGAGGGAGGCTGCCACCCTCTGTGATTGTCCCCCCTGGCCTGGACACAGCAGAGAGGCTCTCCCTAATCTTCAAGGAGGAGGGTGAGATAGTTATTCATTGTCATTTAAAATGGGGGGGGGGTTACAATGAGCCCCTCCTGTAAGCCTTGTCTTCTCTCCAGCACCTCCACTCCAGGTGTCCCTGAAGAGACCCACTTTTGTTTGCTGAATGGGGCAAACCAAATTGGCCTTTTCGGACAATGAGCACTTGGCTTGGGAGATCAAAATGAGGCGGGATTAGCTGGTGGGGTGGTCACGGATTGGCTGGGTGCAGAGGAGCGTTGGGAGGCACCAACTGGGGAACCCCCAAGGGAACCCCCAAGGAAAGAAGACTCAGAGCCAGGGGAATGGTGGTGGGACGACAACAAGTGGTCCGAGGGAGAAGAGGAAGACTGAGAGGAAGAGGAAGCGGAAGAGGTAACAGGGTTTAGTTGCTTCCATCAAAACACTCTCGTGGGGGGCGGGGCGCAACCCTTTAAAGTCATTCTTCAAAACAGCGCTTTTACACGACCCACCCCTAAGGAAGATAACAATGCAACAAAACTCACAACAGTCACAATTAATTGCATTTCCCCCCAAAATCCAGTTAAAATTATTTTGTTGAATTAATTCATCAAAACGGATGGACTTGAATAAAATTGGAAAGACCCGTGAACCACCACTAAGTTTTACATCCTCCTTCTAGCCCAGCAAGGCTAGCTTCATAATATAATGAGGCAGGGTAGTACAAGTAGAATGGGGGAAGAAAGAAAAGTGACTTTAAATCAATTGATACATTTTAATTGAGTCATCTAAATCTGTATTCCCATTTATTCTTTATTAACACTTTGTCAGTTTAATACATTATAAAACCTGTTTCGGGGATCAGTTCAATATGCTAATTCAATATACCTGCTTTCTACACTTGATGCAAGCCAAGACAAAGCAGTTCTTGGTCTTTTCCTTTTAATTCACAGAAATGATTTGTTTTTTATTTTCTACATTAGCTAAACACATCTATTCCAGTATCTTACGCTGAAGTTGTAGTTGTCACTGTAGAAAGAGAAAAAGTGAGGCTCACTCAAGTCACATTCAGAAACTTTTTTGGGGGGGGGAGAGTTGCAGAGACATTAAAGAATCTGTTAACTATGTTGCTTGGTTAATAATAATAATAATGAATTTATATAAAATCTGACAGTTTCAAATCTGAAAAACAAAACTACATCCTTTAAGTTCTGCAACAGCACAAATCTCAGGGAAGTAAAAAGATACGATTTTGGAATGCAGGAATAAAGTAAATCATCTAACCATCAATTCTAGCATGCAGGGGGCCACCTAAATTGTATAATTTGACTTTTGAATGATTGGCATTATTAAAGGTATTATAATTTGGCATTGTTATAATGAGGCTTTTAGTGGATTGTTGTAATTGAAAACACACACACACACACAGATACAAGAGACAGTTTGCCTCTAGAATCAGCAAAAATTTAGAAAAGTCTTTGCTGTCATTCTTATCATTTTTTATACACATGTTTTTGTTTTATTACTTTAAAAATTCCTTTTAGTGCAATTAACTAAAGCTGCAAAGATATTGGCAAATAATAATAAAGGTCCCCCATCCACTATCAAAATTTAGAGTTTTAGATAATGATAGCTCCTTCAACCGCAGGGTCCCAGGACAGAGGGACATAGCAAAACAACCTAAAAGTAGCATAAAACATGTAATCAAAATGGTAATGAAGAGGGCAAACAGCAGCAAAAGTAAAAGCTTATTCATTAAGTTAACCTATAAAGCACTATGTACTTTGCTGGTGCATTTCTTATATTATTGGCGATGCTCAATGTACATAGAGAGTTGGAATGAAAGAACTGCATATCTTGCTCTGCACCCTAAAGAAATAAAGCTCATGATTCTTGGAATTGTTGCCTCACGTCCAACATCACGGGACGCTCACATGGAAGTATAATTTTGCACATACCAAATATATTAGGAAAGTGACAGCACTTCCAACAATTTGCAAGATGACTCTGTCGGTCAAAGACAAACAAATTAATCATCTCACTGGGTTTGCCAAAGTTCCTGGGCTTGTCTAAAGTAGCTCTTTGGATTCCAGGTACGGTATAAAGTAAGGAAGCAAACCTTACCCCGCCCCCACTATGTATACTGGTATCAAGAGCTTTAAAAACTATATTCAGACGGCAGAAATAAGTTAATGAATCATTCAACAAAGCAAGGGTAATGAATAACAGATTGGGGAAAGGAATGATGAAGGAGGAGGAGGATGGCGAAAATGTGTTTTGGTAGATAGGTACTTCAGATACTGCAGCAATTGCGATACAGAGCAACCAATTCTGGGCTGAAAACTGGTATTTAAATATATCATAGTCACCATCATAATTTCCGCAACAACACCAACGCGATCCTTTCCTGGGAGCGCTAGCAATATTCAAATTAGAAACTTCATTACAATAATGCTAAAGTGTCGTTGTGTTTGTGATGTTTTACTTCAAAGTCCTGTTAGGATGCAACAGGTAAACTCATGTTTCTTGGCCTTGTAGCCTGTTCTTGGTAATTTTTTCATGTGATAGACTAACTCTACCTCAGCTTTGCAAATAAGTCTACTAAAGTTTCTAAATGTCTTAGCTCAAAGGTTCTCAAGTCCACCTGCCCACACATACCTATGTTTGGCCATTTGCAGCATACAAATAAGCCCAAAACAGGGCATATGATGTGATCATTTGGTGGACAGTCTTACCTGCCATGGGTGAGTAGTCTATAAGCTTTAATTCAGTACCTCGGGTAAAGAACTTAATTCGTTCTGGAGGTCCGTTCTTAACCTGAGGTACCACTTTAGCTAATGGGGCTTCCCGCTGCTGCCACACCGTTGCCACACAATTTCTGTTCTCATCCTGAAGCAAAGTTCTTAACCCGAGGTACTATTTCTGGGTTAGCGGAGTCTGTAACCTGAAGTGTCTGTAACCCGAGGTACCACTGTATTTGATGGGCAACTGCATTTTTGAAAGTGACCTGGAGGATGCTTCCAGATTATCTATTTTAGAACATTCAGGTTTATTTGTTTGCAGGGAGATTAGATGACGGTGACTATTTTATGAGCATTCGGTTCAATCTGTTCTCTTTGCAGGGAGCTTAGATGCTACTGCAAAGCCAAATTGAGTGCATTCCCAGTGCATTTCATTACAATGATATTTGGAGGAAGTAGGCTTGTTGTGCAAAAGCTGCAAATCAACTATAGTTGCACATACCACCATTTGTCCTGAATCCCACCAGAAATTAGCAATGGCCTGGAAGCACCTCTATAACGGACCCAGGGTTGCTTCATGTCACAAGTCACCTAATTACATAAAACAATGACCTGATACCAAGCGATTTATAATGAGTCACTCAGGTCTTATAAGTGATCACTCCTCTTGTAATATACAGCACACGTTAAGCACAGTCTCCAAACATTCCATGGAAAAGGCACATTCAACAACTAGTCCTTGCATCTTCCTATGTCCAGTATATTAGGGAGCTAATTTTGTGTAAAAATAATACCTCAGCTCCACCTCCTGGTGATTGTGTGCAATTTTGCCTGGTGCAATGGTGGGGGTGGGAGAGGAAAGGAAAGGAACTTTTAAGAGATAAAATAAGAGATAAAATGGTCCCTCAGAGCTAATCAAGTCTTTGAATTCTCTCCGTGCTAAATTCAATTATGTCAGTCTTCCTAAATCATTTCATGATATTTAGCGAAACTCCTTAACTGCCACATTTAATATGCTCACAAGACACGCAGCCTGTTCCATTCGTTTCTGGGAACACAATGATATTTTCTGAGACCCATTAATAACTTGCACAGGATTTATGTACATGATAAATCCAATTCAATTTCCTTTTTCAATTAATGACCAATTATTTGAGCCAAGCTTGACGGAAAATATTGCTCAAATACCATTAATCTAACAAAAATTAACTTTACCATTTTTGTAATAAGGAGAACATAATTTTAAGGTAAAATAATGCTCTTTATTTAATAATGTTATCCAATATTAAAGCACAGTTACTATTCCCTTGTTAAAAGGTCACATTAGCTCAAGGTACTGGCATTGATCACAGTGTGAGCATTTATATTTAAGCTTAAAGATTTTTAGCGTCTGCTGCAAACATATTCACATGCGTTCATGGATGTTGCTATTCCCCTTTCTGGCTCTCAAAATCCTCAACCTCTTTCTCTACTAATTAGGCACTGCTTAATGCTGCTCAGAAATCTGAGTGATTTGGTTAATGACATCATGAAGCCATGTGATGTCACACATCACTAGCTATTGTGATGTCAAATGTTCGCAAAGAAAATATGGGTTGCCTGAACCAATCAGAATTAAACGTCGGAAGATTGAGAGGGCAAAGAAGAAAGTAATATGGCACTGAGAAGATGCACAAGGAGGAGGAAAACAAAGGGTGCTGGGCCGTAACAACAACCAGTAGTAACATTCAATGGGGAATTTCCATAATTTGTGTGGATGGATTGAATGTGCTATTTATACAGGGGATATTAAAGTCGGAGAATATACAGTACACATCTAGTTATTAGCATATCATTCCCATCCTTTAAATCAGGTGTAGTGAACCTCTAAAGGTTGCTGAACTACAACTATCAACTAACAGTGCAATCTTGAACATGTCTACTTAGAAGTAAGTCCCATTAAGTTCAGTGGGGCTTACTCCCAGGTAAATATAGGATTTCACTCCTAATTGAGTGACTGGCCACCATTTTCTATGAGTTGCTGACTTAGCAAGTCAATGCAATAAATTTCCAATTTTATGTCTGAAAAAGCAACAATGACAATGACAACACAGCCTGGAAGAAAGGAAAGGAAATGCAAAAATCAGTGTTACTTTTATACTCCCTTGAATATTCTAACCGCCTTGGCTCTTATTTTCAAGGGCATTTAAAATAAAATAGTATTCACTCTGCTTTGAGATAAACATTCAAGGTAGCATACAATATGTTTAACAGCCTCAGCATCTCAAAACAAAGTGGTTTTTTTAAATAGATATTAAAAGTAATTACAGAACTATCTACAAAAGTTGAGTTTTGAACTACAATTTTGGAAAACATCATTCAGGAGTTTTCAATTAAAATATGCACAAGGTCAGTATTGAGAGTACTGTACATGCTCAAGGGAAGTCTTGCCAGCTTTGATCTATAGGAGCTCATCTTAGGTTTTGGCTTGGCCTCTCCAGTGAGGTTTCATACTTGCAGCAAATAGTGAAGTAAGGTGACAATTGTATCAAACTGAAGTAGTGTGCCTTTGGTTATCAGTTCTGAAGTACGGTATTCTTCTGCCTACCCCTCCTTGCCATTACACCCAGTCACTACAGTTGGCTCATAGCTCCCTCCCTACAGCAGTACCATTTCCCCTAGATCAGAAAGACCACTATCCCAGTCTTCTCATCTCAAGCAAGACAGCTATAACACGGGGAGACTTTCTTTTAAGCCAGTGAAAGGAAGTCAAATTTCCCTTCCTCTCTCTTTCCCTTTCCCTTTCTCTTTCTCTGCTGCTGCTGCTAGAATATATGATTCTTCCACTTCTCTCATTTGGTGGAGAAATCAATGCACAATCAGTTATTGATTTGCTCAAGAGAGCACATTTCAGAGGACCAGAACTCCCAACAAAAGCAGAAATAGTCAGGGAATATCAAATGAAGAATGGAGAGTCAAATTGCAGCGGAAGGGCAAACAAGGTGAAAGATTAGGCTTATTTATTTGATCTTCCAGAAAGTTGGGAGATAAAGAAACATCTCTCAGTGGAGGTTTCTAAGGTGGAGAACACTGTGGCAAAATAAGGAGAGATCAGACCGTTTCAGGTTTCACAGCGAGAGTGACTTTGGAGAGAGTCAGAACTACATCGAAGTTGATAAAATGAGGAGATACACCAGAAAACTGAAGGTGGTCTCAGTGGGCCACTGAATTATTTTAGTTGTTGTCCATCAAATCAAAGTGCATAAACATTTGTTTCCTTCAGCACTGGCATCGCTGTCAAAACCAGCAGTGTATTATGAAAACCATGGAGAATATTGTGGCAAAATGCAGCTTAAACAATGGTGTGAAAGCCAAGCTGCGGGGGAAAGCCCTTTTAACTGATATGTTTTCAGGGAAACGTTGGTTGACTGCGCCATAACTGTATCATGAAAACTGTGGGCCCTAGGTCTTGGTTTCCATTTAGTGTTCCTAAAGGAGATTATGACAATAGGTAATAACCAATGTTACATGCTTTCCCCTTCCTGAAATCCTACTGAATTATGTTTCAGTGGGTAAGGGAAAGTCTCAATAAAAGCAGGTTTTATTTATTTTTATACTCTGAAACTTCTACCATTCTACCAGGTATTTTATTTGCACGGCGTTATTGGAGTATATTTGATACTTAATTTTTTTTTCTTCTAATTTCTTTTTTCTACTGTCAGGGGATTAGAAAGAAGAATTATGGCAACAAACAGAGAAGTTGATCTGTAAAGAAAATGGCAGACAAATTGGAAATAGTGGGCCTTCTACTCATTTGATAGAAACTTTATACTGAGTCAGATTATTGGTCTAGGTCAGTATTATCTACAAAGACAGACAGCAGCTCTCCAAGGTTTCCAGCAGGAGTCTTCCCCCGGCCTACCAAGAGAAGACAAGGACTGAACCTGGGCTCTTCTGTAGGCAAAACAGATGCTCTACCACCAAGCTGCAGCCTTTCCCTTTTCTACCTGGGCAATGCAAGTCTCTCTTAGGCCTCCTTTACGGGATCCTTGCCACCTGAAACAGCTACAACCATGCAGGACTGTTCACTTTCCTAAAGGATGGAGCAAGCTGCCTCTAGACCAGTGTTGGACCAGTGACTGTTACGGTCCTTTAGAAACAGAACTGGGATCAAGGATAGGCCTGTACCTTTTAAGGAAGGGATGGGGAACCTGTGGCCCTTCAGCTGCTATTGTCTCCAGTTCCCATCAGCTCCAGCCAGCGGAGTCAATGGTTTAAGGATAATCAGAGCTGTGGTTCCACAACATGTGGAGAGCCTCAGGTTCCCCATTTCCGCTTTAAGGCAAGAGAGAAAGCAAGAGAGTAAATGGATGAAGCACTGCTATAATATCTAATAGCGCAAATGAGATTCCCTCATTGTGCAGCGATTGTGTAACTTAATTTCAAGTGTATTACATTAACTTAATGAAATGAAATTAAGTGTAACTTCATTCCAAGTCTACACATAAATGAAGTGTAGTTTTGTTTCCACCCTAAATGAATGCTGGAATCAGCGCTTGCAGTATGCCAGGGACAGGGGACAGGATCTCGTCACCGGGGCGGATTCCAAGTTCCTCCACCCCAGGTTTAGCAGGAAGCTGCCCACCTACAAATTACCAGACGTCACCATGCTATCAGGTAGCCCATCCCCCCCCCCGTAGCGCAGCTTGAGTGCAAAGGAAGAGCACAGCTGATCCAAGCCATGTCTGAAGTCCCTGCAAATCAGCTCAGCACAGTCTGTCCCAGCTGATTACTGCTGAAAGTGGGTCTTGAAGACAGCTCCAATCAGATGGACTCCGGAGCTCTGGTTGGCGAGATCCCTAGTGGAACCAATCCCAGTGCCAAGAAGTCTTCAAATACAAGCCCAACTCGCCAAGGAACAACCAGGAGCACATTTTAAGGCAACCTTGCTATTATCTGGTGTGGGACTTGGGGGAAACTGCCTGGAGGGGGCGCTTAATCAAGTCCCCTGCTTGGCTAATTAGATGTGCGAGACAGAGGTGACCAACTGCATTGATATGAAAAGTGCAAACCTTGTGTTTACCTGGAATTTAAGACCCATTATATCCAGAGGAGCCTACTACTGTTAAATGCATTTACAATTGCGGTCTAAATGCACAACCTTCACCACTGGCGACGACTCCCCAAGAGCCTCCGTTTTAGGACGAGCAAGTAATGTCACGCCACCTTGAACCAAATACATAACTGCACAAGGAACCTTACCGTAAACTGTTCCTGCGACTTGAAGTTCTCATCTAGGTAAACCCGGGCTCTGTTGTAGTCTTTCATTGCATCGCTCGATAACAGCTCTCTGAAAGTTGCAAAAAGCGAGCCACAAATGAGTAAATATTCTCCTAGAGAGATTACATACCTAATTCCTTAAAGCAACAACAATAATTCAAAAACAAAAGGCCAAAAACTGAAGCTTGCAAAACCAGTGAGCTTTGAAAATAAATTGCCACATTTCAAGTAATGCTATTCTGCCACATTCTGGTCTATTTTAGTTCTGCATACCTCCACCAAGTCAACCCTACGAAAAGCACTCCTTCGCCAAATGCAAACGCATTCCAACAAACGGGCTCTGTTTTCAAACCATACAAAAGACTTGTCCCTACAGCCTTCCAAAACATAACACACAACAGAAAAACCGCCATGCAACTCAACAATGATCCAAGACAGTAGAGGGCACTATTTCACTACTTTCAAGAGCTACGGTCTATTCCATACTATATTATTGGTAGAACTGCAACTGAAAAAAAATAATCCCACAGCCTGAATGAAACCTGAAAGTTACATTATTGATTTTCAACAGTGTCTTATTAGCAGCATGAACACCAGGCAAAAGTTCTGCAGGTCCTAGTGAAATATACTTCATTATTGCTCTCACTAGCAGTGAACTCATCAAGAAAAAATGGTTGGGATTCATTCACACTGAATGGGGGGGGGGGGAGAAAACCCCACAGCATGCTCAAGACATTTGGTATCAGAATATAAAGGAGCAGAATATCTTCAACCTGCACACAGCAAATGCGAGGGAAAGCCGAACTTGCTGAATTTCTGCCTGGACAGCCTAATGTTCAGCTGCCAAAGCAAAGGATTACTGTACGGGACCTCATTTGTAAACCAGTATAATATGCAAGGCTAGGCAAAGCCTTCGCTCCTACACTCACATTTGCTAACCAGGCAGAGGGCCTTCTTGGTAGTGGCGCCCTCCCTGTGGAACGCCCTCCCAAGGAAATAAACAACTATCTGACTTTTAGAAGGCAGATAGCTGAAGGCAACCCTGTTTAGGGAAGTTTTTAGTGTCTGATGTTTTATTGTGCTTTTAATTCTTTTGGGAGCTGCCCAGAGTGGCTGGGGAAACCCAGCCAAATGGACGGGGTATAAATACAGTGGTACCTTGGGTTACATACGCTTCAGGTTACATACGCTTCAGGTTACAGACTCCGCTAACCCAGAAATAGTACCTTGGGTTAAGAACTTTGCTTCAGGATGAGAACAGAAATTGTGCTCCGGCAGCGCAGTGGCAGCAGGAGGCCCCATTAGCTAAAGTGGTGCTTCAGGTTAAGAACAGTTTCAGGTTAAGAACAGACCTCCAGAACAAATTAAGTACATAACCAGAGGTACCACTGTAATAAATTAGTAGTAGTAGTAGTAGTACTCCAACTTTTTGTTTGCCCTTTTGCATTCTTTAATGCTTACAAGGCGATTGCCTGACCCTTTTCCATGGGTTTTAGAGCACAAATAAAAACTGTAAGTACTTTACCTCACATCTTAATTGTGGAGCAATAATGTGTTCTATAATCAATG
This sequence comes from Podarcis erhardii, assembly GCF_964252035.2. NCBI lineage: Eukaryota > Metazoa > Chordata > Lepidosauria > Squamata > Lacertidae > Podarcis > Podarcis erhardii. Next base: position 39,838,783 of record NC_138509.1, read on the forward strand.
TTTGTAATACTGTATATTTTTTAAGTCATAAAAATTAATATGAGAAAAAATTGTAAAAATAAAACGGGCAAGTGTTTGAATAAAAACTCTTGTCTATATAAGTCAAAACATATATGCAGTCACACATATACGTAGGCTTTCCACAAAATTTTTTAATAAATTTTGTTAATTGTTATGTAATCGTATGAAAAGACACTGAGCTGGGACTCAGCTAGACTGGTAAAGAAAAAGCAATTTATATGTGTTGTATACGCGATACAACACTGTGCCACCAGGTGGTGATGTGGGGCCATGTTTTTCCCTATCAGATTTCTCTGTTTAAATTTACAACACGTTAAAATGAAACGCTTCTTTGATGTGTCTAGCTCCAGCCTTGATTTCTAGCTACACATTTAGAAATGTCAGTATCATTTTGCAGAAACTGATTGCATTTCTTTTTTTTAAAAAAAAAGCTTACAAAAGGTGAGAAACTAGCAAAACCTTAACATTAGCAAGTCACTATTGTTTCTTCAGCTGTGTATTTTGAAATTTTACCTCATTCTGAGCACGTACAATAGAGGTTGCTATGCTGTCTGCCTCTGACCTTTCTTCCTTGCTCATCAGCTGGGCTGAAGATTCAGTGACAGAAGAAAATGATACCTTCTGTCGGGTAATTCTTCAAACTGAAACTTTTCACACTCTGCATGAGCTTTTTTTGTGTGTTTTAAAAATAAAAACCAATTCTCCCTACTTGACACTTCATCCACTCTTGTCAGTGATTGCCTTTGCACCAGGATGCACACAACACAAGCAAGTCTAAAAACTGGGAGGCCTCTCTCCCAGATATCAAACACCTTTACAATTATTACAGAATTTTAAACAGCATGCTACTTTTGCTCATAAAATCTTTTAAAATGCATTTCTGCCAGAACTAGTGTCCCATGTCATATAGTATGAGGTGCAGAAAGCCCTGAGAAATATCCATCCACCTAGGCAAAAAAAAAAAAAAAGAGTCACTCCCATTTTTCTTTTAACGGAAAATTAAAAACAAAACTTTCCCCCGTTCCTTCCTTCCTTCTTTCTCTCTCTCTGTTACACGTCACTAAAAACAAAATCAGAACTTGATGAAATCAAACACACCAGGTTTCCCACATAAGAAGAGTCCTGCTGGTACTGGCCAAAGCAAGCCACTTCTGGCTAGATTGACAAATAGCCTTACCTGGCATGAGGCATATCCGTTTGCCCAAATCACTGAAATAACTTATAATTGAAAGCGAAACTGGTACTACAAACTACTACTTCTTCTTTTAAAGCTTTTTAGAGGCTCACATGCTTAATAAGGTAAAGGTAAAGGACACCTGGACAGTTAAGTGCAGTCAAAGGTGACTATGGGGTTGTGGTGCTCATCTTGCTTTCAGGCCAAGGGAGCTGAGGTTTGTCTGCAGACAGCTTTCCGGGGCATGTGGCCAGCATGACTAAACCGCTTCTGGCGCAACAGGACACCATGATGGAAGCCAGAGCACATGGAAACGCCGCTTACCTTCCCGCCAGAGCGGTACCTATTTATCTACTTGAACTGGTGTGCTTTCGAACTGCTAGGTTGGAAGAAGCTGGGACAGAGCAAGGGGAGCTCACTCCGTCGCAGGGATTCGAACCACCAAACTTCTGGACAGCAAGCCCAAGAGGCTCAATGGTTGAGACCACAGCGCCACCCACTCCCCTTGATACATGTAGTGAATGAAGTGGTAATTTGAAGGAGACATGAAATACCTTACTTTTTAAAAAGGTGTGGGGGTAATTTTGACTTTGAAGCACAAGCCATTGTCTAGGTTGGAACCCCATCGTTTCTCGTTACTTACTTAACAAACTTGTCCACATGAGACATGGATGCTTCATAGTTTTTCCCACCAAACTCTTGACAGTGCAACGCCATGAAGTGTGGTTTGTGTGTATGTACAACCTGTAAAATGAAAGGAGAAGGGGGGGAAAAAAGCATGAGCACTGTCACAATTCTAAAAATTACACAAACTGAGCAAGATTAGTAGAAATGAATTTTTTTCAGGGTAATGGCTTGCACGACAACTTTTCTGGTCACAATAGCATTTTTGGTAAGAGTTCTTATCTGCAAAATGTACTGGAAGCATTGGTCAAACCCCTGACAAAACGCTTTCCTGCGGCATAGTGCTTCAAGGTTTCTAGGTTCTGTGGCTGAGCCGCTTACATACGTTGCACTTTTGCTACACAGACAGGAACTGCATGGCAAAATGAGACCTATGAAGCAGCCATCCCTACACTGTACACACAGATTTATGGATAAAGAAGTAATAATGCCTCTAGCACATTTGTCACCATTAATCATGCATGGAACTTAAGCCATAACTAGAAAACAAACGGGATGGACTGACTCTGTGTTACACTGGCAGATAACTGAACAAAATGTTCCCTTTTCCCGAGTGACTAGAAAAGCACTACACCTTTCTCTCCGTGAAATACCACTTAAAACACATGACGCATTTATTTATTTTTTTTAAAAACCATAATACTGTAAGTTGAACATGATAGGATCAGCCTTGGAAGAAAAGATAGTGGGACGAGATTAAATGGCTTTTATTCTTAATATAGATTGTGGAGGATGTTGGTAACAGGTCCTCAGAGAGTGGTGTTTTATGATGGAGAGGGAAAAGGATAATAAAGTTGTTTCCTGTGGGATAACCTAGGAGAGATTTGTTACAAGACTGACGGTACCACAACAATGTAGTGAATATACCGGAAGCATGGATGGCCCACCTGAAGGGCAAATTCCATGTGACACAAACTGTGGGCATCCATGGCAGAATTATTTTATAACCTGGCAATGACAAAGAGTCAGGGCTGCACTCCTGTCATTTCCCCGTTCAGCAGCCTAGAGCAGGGATTTCTGTCCTTAGGGCCAAAATATGCTGAGGCCGAACAGTCACTAAATGATTGTACAGAAATGGAGTCTTGTCATGATTCGCCCAGAAAATTGTGACATAGTTTGACAATTACTTCTGCTTGGTGGCTATCAAATCCCCCATTAGAAATCGCCAGGTTCTTAGCCACAGTAGTTTCCTTGTGGCAGGGAGTTCCATAGTTTTCCTTTTTCAAGAGATTGGAGGTATCATAGCTCGGGTTTCCCATTTTTAGTAGAATTTGCTGATTCAGAGGTTCTGAGCGGAGATGTGAGAACAGTGAACAAGGGGGTCTGGGCTGCACTGATGATGATGATGATGATGATGATGATGATGATAATAATAATAATAATAATAATAATAGTTTTTTTATTTATACTCCACCCATCTGGCTGGGTTTCCCCAGCCACTCTGGGTGGCTCCCAACAGAATATTAAAAACACAATAAAACATTAAAAACTTCCCAAAAGAATTAAAAGCACAATAAAACATCAGACATTAAAAACTTCCCTAAACAGGGCTGCCTTCAGATGTCTTCCAAAAGTCAGACAGTTGTTTATTTCCTTGACATCTGAAGGGCAGGCGCCACTACCGAGAAGGCCCTCTGCGCTGGACCTCAGTGTCTGGGCTGAGCGATGGGGGTGGAGACGTTCCTTCAGGTATACTGGGCCGATGCTGTTTAGGGCTTTAAAGGTTAGCAACAGCACTAGCCCTGCCATCCTGTTCTTGCCAAATTCTGCCCCTGACTGTCACACAATGAGGCAACAACCTGACAGGGGATTCGCCACATGTTTCAGCTTAGCTGAATGTGCTAAGAACACCTCCCCCCCCCCCCCCGATCTACAAACCCAGCACAATCTTTCAGACAAATGCAAAAAGAATCCTCCCTTGGACCCTTTCCCTGCCTAATCATGTCAGAGGGTATTTACTCTACCGTGGATGTAATATTTTGGCTCGAGTCTACTCTGGGCCCACAAGAAAGCAGCACACCCACTATGAATTTCGATACGTGCTTTTTTAAACGCTGCAATGCTGCATTTTAAGAAATAAAATGACAGGGCACAGGGCAAGCAAAGAAACCGAAGCCCTGAGCGTAAATGCCCAGCGGCAATTATGTGGGATGCTCCCTTACAGGACCTTTGCTAAGGGGGCGGGAATCACACTATAAACTATAATTAAGTTCACATTTTGCAGAAAGTTAAAATGTTAAGTTCTTTAAAAAGACTTACAACACGAGCTCAGTGGTTATATTAAGGGACGGCTGTTTAAAGATAGAATTAAGCGGTTTTGCATTTTCCACTCTTCAACAAGCAAGGGATCTGTCCCTGGCAGCAAGAACAAGTCCTGTTTCCTCTAATTCAAGGGTAGGAACTGAGTGCTCTAAGGCCATGTTACTCCATGTATGTCTGGAGCTATCCACTGCTATTGCGAGGTGGATTTCACGTTCCAAAGCTTTAAATGAGAGACATAAAAATGTCACAGCAGCAGCCTTTCTTAATAGTCACAATGGCTTTAGACGTGTGTACCAACTTTCAACCTACTGTTGCCTTTCAAGAGAGGAATTTGCAGCCACGTAAGTCTTCCCCAGTTGTTCAGCTGCAGCGTCGTGCTGAGCTAAGCCATAGTTTGCCGCCGCATGTAGCTCGACCCTGGACTCAAGGCTTAGCTCTCTCAAACTAACCATGAGTCTTGAATCCAGGCTCATGCAGAGGTTGGGGAACATCAGGGTACACTTGCCCAAAGCAATAGGTGCTGACTCACAGGGGCTGAGACAGTTTTGGTCCCAGGAAATATATTATGTTAGGGGACTGGGCCCCCTCAATATTCAGAGAACGTTGCACGACGTTGCATGGTCCCTCACCCCCCAATCCTCTGGAGAAGCTCCAGACCTCAGAGGGTTATGTTGGCCAGGGGCCCCGCCAGGGACTAGTTGCTTTTTTGTTTGAGTTTATAACTTTATTCTAACAAGACTCTCACCCCGGGCCCCAGACCAGCTCCGCAAGGGCCCTGCATAAATCACAGGACAAACCTTGTTAACAAGTGGTGGGTGGCTTGTTCGAAAGAGCTAAACCACAAGCCTTGTTTTTGGACAAAATGCTAAGCAAACTATAGGTTAACAGCAGCAAAAGGACGAGGGAGGAGCGAAGTGGCAACCGTTTTGTCTTCCGTAGTCTGATTACATGTTTACGCCAAGCTATGCTTTAACTTAATCTTTCTTAAACCCACTTATGTGACAGGGGCGCCAGGAGGAAAGAACAGAGTACCGTACCCTGAGATACGTGGGGAAAGGTTGCGATAAGAATGGATAATAAGTGGAATAAAGAAAAGGGGGGGAAATGCCACAATGGAAGAAAGAGCAAACCCCCTCTGCAAAATTAAAATCTGAAGTCCAATAGCTTTGCACTATATAGTATAAACATTAATGTTTCAGCGCATACTATCTGTACGTGAGAAGTGGGGGTGGGGGGGAGATGCAAGATGGAAATAAAACCTTCATCCAAATTGAAAGCTGCTGCTCAGGAGTTTCAAGGAAGAACATGCTTTCCACGCCACCCCCGAAACCAAGTCATATGAACAACATTCCCATGCAAAACACACCGTAAACATGTCCTTAGCAGCTTAGCAAGTTGGTCACACTCAAAAAGTAGAAGAGGTAGCCCTATCCATCACTTTGAAATACTCATTAAAGCAAAGTGCCTGCCAGCCACTAATAAGTTAATCAATAAAGGTGTGTGTGTAACAGAAAGTATGCCACTTGGCAGGAATATCATTGATGAAGTATTTGAATCTGACCCCAAACAGTCAGCAGCAGGTCAAGAGCCATCTACTTACTGTTTACCTGTGTGGTGAGGGGCTGGCAGCACATTAAAATGAACAACCAATATCAATCACATCAGGTCAATGGCAAGAGCAGGACACAATTAAGCCAGAGACAAACACAGAAATGCAAAGAATTTTTACTGTTTATTGCAGCCAAGTCAACCTCTTTTTCTTTTTAAACCAACCGAAGGTGCTTTGAATTGAGCTTGAAAGTCTCTAGGCAAATAATGTTATTCAATATTCAGGCGCAGCCTTTCTGCCTTGGGGAAAAACAACAACAAACCAAGGCCATTGGAATTCAAAAAGAAGAGAAAGGTAGCAATAGTTTATTCAACTAACGCCCACCCACACATGCTTGGGGAATTCTGAGGAGCAGCGAAGACAATTTGTGATGGGGGGGGGGGGATCACGGGGATAATTGGAAAACTCATTTAGGTTCCTTCCACCATATACAGTGGTACCTCGGGTTACATACGCTTCAGGTTACATACGCCGCTAACCCAGAAATAGTACCTTGGGTTAAGAACTTTGCTTCAGGATAAGAACAGAAATCGTGTGGTGGCGGTGCGGCAGCAGCGGGAGGCACCATTAGCTAAAGTGGTACCTCAGGTTAAAAACGGACCTTCAGAATGAATTAAGTACGTAATCAGAGGTACCACTGTATAGTGGCCGTGCTTTGCTCAATTTGAACCACCATGTTTTGGTGCTTTCATTAGATATTTCATGGAGCTACTTAAAATGATTACCAGGAGTTCTGTACACTTTGTCTAAAACACAAAAGCAAACTTGGATATACTTCTAGAGGAAAGCTTTTTTTAAGGCAAGAAAAATGAAACTTAAACCGAAACATTAGGTGGTGACAAAAGTTTGTTTTAGCAAACACTCTTGTATTTTAATAATGTGTATCATTTGAGAGATGTAAAAAAAAAAAAGTTTTATAGAGTAGTTGGTAAACAGCCAATATTTGCTATTTATTTCATAAAATCCTGCTGGATTTCAAACAAACCACAATTCGTTTCCACAGCAAACATTTTCCTACACTTGCTTATTATATTTTAGTTACCTGGCATTTAAAGTGAGTTCAGTGAAACTGGCTACCGTTTGTATTAATGAATTACTCTAAAGGTCAGGTTTGTGGACGGAGGAATATACAAAGCTGCTCTCTACCTGGTAAGCTTATCTGCCCTTACTGACTCAAACACAGCCTCCTCTGACAGCAGTGACTATTCAGAGCCTGAGGAAGAGGCAATTTGCATCTCATCCCATCTGATCTTTTAAACTGCAGATTCCCAGAACAGATCCAGGTGCCTCTTTAATACAACACAAGTACTCTGCCATTGAGCGACAGGACCGCCCCACTTATGTTTAAGTGGGAAAACCAAAGCTGTTGTTTGTGGGGGGTTTTGGTAAGGAATATTAACCCCCTTAAGGCTTAAAAGGCTAGCAAGTCCATTACTGTGACTTTACACTGGAAGGAGTAATAGTTAAAAGGTTCTATGGCACATGTATGGCACACGGCCATACGTAATGCATCACAACTGCCAGCGAAACTCAGCACAACAATGAGGGATCTGAGTTAAGGAAAGGAAGTGCACATTGGACTATATAGAGTTAAAAAGACAATGCATCCGGGGTGCAACTTTCCAGAGGCTACTTTGCTGCTGGGCAGCCTTCCGGAGGCAACATGCCCCTGTGGGCAAAGCCAGAAGAAAAAGTGGACCAAGTAGCAATGTAAATTTTACTGTAAACAGGAGCGAGCCAGCAATCTGAGACTGCAGCTGTGTGCAGCCAGCTTCTCTTACACCCTCTTCATATCCCTACTGGTTCTTGTTGCAGCAGGAAGGGGAAACTCCTTTGCCCCTTCATCAGCCAGACTCATCTCCGCCTCTTAGTCCCTTTCCTCCCCTGCTTCAGCTTCTGCCTCTGGTTCGGGACGTCTGTCACAAGCTCTCCTAGCCTTGCTTCCAGGCAAGTGAGAGGCATTACTGGACTTGAAGGATGTACTCCAACCAGGCAAAAACATTTGGGGTGCAAAGGAGGGACAATGATGGTTGTGGCCTAGAGGAAGCTCCAGACAGAAAGGTCTGGGAGGCTGCATTCAGTGAATTGCATGCTCATTGCTCTCCAAACCTTAGAAGAGGATTTGAAACATACAGTGGAAGGCAACAGTACTAATCATATGTGGGAATAAAATGACATTCTTCTCCAGAACAGCCCTCTCAGCTTTCAGGATGTAAGGAGTACAAACAAGAGCACATGAGTCTACTCATATTTGAATTAGGTGATTCTCGGTAATCTGCTGCTGCCACGCCACCAACAGTAAATGCCACCGACTTGTTCAGACAATTCTCTGTTTGCTCTTCCTCTTCACATAACCTCATTCTACTTTCTCCACGTGTTCTTGATTACCGATCCCTTGAAGTCACAAAGGAGATCCCTATTCCTCTGCCTCATATGCCCCAAGTCATAATACAATCAGCAAAGTGCTACCAATAAAGTGCAAACAATTCTTTTTCCAATGTTGGAAAAAATAGTAACGATCAGATAAAGCATGCTTTACACCTGCAGAAACTAGAGGTAATAATTCTTTACAGCACAATTGTTATTCCAGCTATTAGTTGGCAGGAGGCCAGCATCCTTTTACATGCTGACAATGGCTGCAAACCAAGAAGAGGGCAAGGAGGGGAATGCTGGGAGGAGAACTAATACCAGGCAGAATGCATAAACTGCTCTTTGCATCTGTCATCTTCAGAGGAGCTGTAGCTTCAGTAAGCTTCACAAAACCACCTTTTTCATGCATTTGCATCTAAATAAGCAAAATGGAAAAATGGGAATCCTTTCTTTTAAAAATACTGATGTAAGTACACAGACAAATGTGCACATGAGAAAAAGGTTAAAAGCACACAACAGTACCCCAAAGGGGGAAAAAATACAATTAGATATAAGAGTCAGAAGAAAGAGAACAGTAGCTCTGGCAGAGGTAGGGAATACCATTTGCAAATCAGACCATGCGGAACTCCTGAAACCATAGCTATGGTTTTCCCAGTAGTGATGTATGGAAGTGAGAGCTGGACCATCAAGAAGGCTGATCGCCGAAGAATTTATGCTTTTGAATTATGGTGCTGGAGGAGACTCTTGAGAGTCCCATGGACTGCAAGAAGATCAAACCTATCCATTCTTAAGGAAATCAGCCCTGAGTGCTCACTGGAAGGACAGATCCTGAAGCTGAGACTCCAATACTTTGGCCACCTCATGAGAAGAGAAGACTCCCTGGAAAAGACCCTGATGTTGGGAAAGATTGAGGGCACAAGGAGAAGGGGATGACAGAGGATGAGATGGTTGGATAGTGTTATTGAAGCTACCAGCATGTTTGACCAAACTGTGGGAGGCAGTGAAAGACAGGAGTGCCTGGAGTGCTCTGGTCCATGGGGTCACGAAGAGTCGGACATGACTAAACGACTAAACAACAACAACAACAACTCCTGAAACCACCAATTGTTTGATGAAGAGAAGGGGGTGACATTGTCCACAGCGTTGAGCACTGCCCTCTCCTGGACAAAATCCTCCTCCTGCTCCACAATGATTGAGCTTGTGGGGGCTGGTAGGTCAACACAGTTCTCAAATGCAGCAGCCACTACTGGGAAAATCTGACCTTTCCACCCACATCCAAATCAAGCCAGGTGTACCAATCCACCTGCCCTGCCCTCCAAAATGAAATCTACACACAGTCTTATAAACTGAAGGCAACTGACAGCTTTGTACGTGACAACGCAAGGCCACAAAAATGGTACTGCATCAAGAATCAGCAGGTATGAGAGCAGAAAGAAGCATATTGCTAGCCAATTGGATCAGTCCACTGGCAATATGAACACTAAATGGACGGCAGAAACCCTGTATCTCTTCAGCAAGGCTCAATGTCAACAAAGGGCCAGAAGGTCAGGTCAAACAAACAATAGCCTATATTCCAAGTGGCAGACCTTGGCACCCATACAGGGCAGACTTGCATTGTTGTAATACTTACTGAAAGAAGAGGGATATATTTGTGTGTACACAAACATGGGCAGAGACTTACAGTTCCTGTTTGTTTTCCAGTATTAATATCTAAGCAACAACTTACTGTACTCTATGACTACTTTCTATGAGGGGGTGTTGGGGGCTGGGGTGGGGCTGGACTCTCTTCTGCTTTCAACAGGAAAGAGAGAAGGAGAAAAGGGGATAAGAACACATATTCGATATGTGGAAGTTCCCTCTTTCACCTAGAAAAAGTTGATCAACTGAAGGGAGGGAGGGGAATTTGAATTAAGGATTATCTCTCCCCACAAGAGAAGGGTGTGTGCGCAAAAGAGACAAGGATGAAGGCTCCACACAGAACATCATGTAACCCAGCCTGCTAACAGTAGAGGAATCTGGATCAAGGGTGAATTAAATCACAAACTAAATGTGGCTTGTGCTACGATGTGTACATCACAGTATTTTATCTCTTCAACATCATAATCTGCTCTCCCTTAACTGCTCATTTACACAAAAAGCATAAAAGAGAGTCTCCACAGTTGTTGGTACGGAGCCATTCTTCTCCAGAGATGGGGTGGGCACATTCCAAACCCTTCTAAATGATCAGCCCCCTTAAAATGAATAAGTAAATCCCCTATCTTTGGTTTCATAAAAACGACTACGATTAGGTTTCCCCTCTGCAGGCATCCACTTGGAATGTATGGCTCTCAGGAGGAAATCCTCAGAAGCCATGGGGGGCCCATAGCAGGTCCCTGCTGTCCCTTGTCCTCGAGGAGACCCCTTCATGTGCTTAACAGGTAAAGGGGCTTTAGAGCACTGTCCTCCCAGGGAAGCACAGATGATCATGCTCCACTAGGCCATTTCTTCTGCATTAATGTCCTCTGCATAGTTTTCTTTGACTGTGTGTATGGCTGGGCAGAGAGTAGGGGCCTCACAAGACCAGGACGCACCGTGGACTTCAAAAAGGGGGGAAATCCTTCCTTTTGTGTGCTTTGGCGGGGAATGGACATCCACACACAGAAAACCTGAACAACAGTGTGTAGCCAGGAGGATTGCTGTCGTCACCAGTCAGCCGAGTTCTCCATGGAGGATAGTGGAGCAGAAAGTGGAGCTTGAAGTCAGTGCCTATCAGCTTTGGAAAGAGACCAATGCCAGCACCGATCAGCTGATTCGGCTTGACTGGGCTTCTTGTACTACAAAGGAAAAGTGGGTCTTCTGGGACCATAGAAATGCCAGGTCATTGCCTAGTGGGCAGGCCCTGTCAAAATGGCCAACCGAGGGCAGGAAAACCCAGGTCTGGCCTATGAGCCAGCTCTAGTGACCCTGTACGCAGATAGACTCCCCCTGTTTGGGAAGCAAAATTACTCAGCATAGTTCATCTGACTCCTCACGATTCCCCCTAGCGAAAGGGAAACAGTGGAAATTAATTTTCAGAGATTCCTGTTTTCTGAGTTTCTCTTTCAACAGAAAGCGCAGGCAAGGGCACATTTTTTTAAAAAAAACCCATATATATATATAGAGAGAGAGAGAGAGAGCGCGCGCGCTATCTCCTGAGAAATATTTTATTAGCCCACCAACCAACCACTCTGTTCTTAAATCCAGCCTGCTGTGTCATGCCATTTGCTTCTGCAGAAGCTTACATTCTTCTGAGAAAAGAAGGCTCTGTGGGCCATGTACTTATTTTCTTGCCGCTCTACACACACAGGATACCACAAGTTTCCATGATGTCACACACAGGGCTTGGCTGCCTTCCCAAGTATGATAAAACTTGAGTTCATCTGTCCTTCCCCTCCACACCCTGCCTGCCATTCAACAGTCATACACTGCTCGAGCCTTTCCACCTGAACTGAAGAGGGATCTCTGAGGGAGTGACTGTCAAAGACTAAAACTAAAACAAAACTTACTAACCAACCCAGAAGCACACAAGGTCACACACTCCAACAGCACAGAAAGAGTGTACATTAAAACACTGTAAACAGCTCTCAGTTTAGGTGGGGCAAAAGAACTTTCAGATTTAAAACACTAACTTAACACATTTTGTGAAGCTCTTTTGCTACAGGCTGTTTTACAGGTTGGATGAACTGAGGGCCCGTGAATCCCATCAGAAAAAGAAATAACTGGGTCTCTCTCTCACACACACACACACACACACCCTGCACCGAGAATAGATGAGATGTTTCCTGCTCAGCTAACTGTGGACTTCAGCCTTCAGGGACGGAAAGCTTTTTCAGTCCCAGAGCTGCATTTTCTCTTGCCTAACCCTTCAGGGGCCACAAGTCGGCAGGGACACTTGCACACCAATGCAGCACATGAATAAAATCATATAGCACGTGCATGCATCTCCCTTGAGCCTTTGGCTCCCATCCCCAAACCTATTTGTGAAGCAGGGGATGAGAGGACTCTTCGTGGAAATTGCAGCGGGGGAGGAAGGGGTTAAGGCTTTCCTCCCCAGCTGTGCTTTCCACGAAGAACTCTCTGTGAACAGCACTTCATCTTGAAAAATAACCTTCCTTGGCACACAAAAATGTTGCTGTTCTGAAGCCAAATTGTGGCACAGGGAGAGGCAGATTTAACAGGAGGGTCAGACTATGTAGAGAGGGGTTTATCCTGACCCCAGATGCAAGCCCTTCTGCCCTCCAAATGTCCCTGAGCCACAATTAGACTTGAAAAAAAGCCACCTGTTGGCATCATTAATGGTACCACACCGAAGATCCTTCCCCAGCTGCATCTCCCCCTGAAAATAGTCCCTGCACCACATTCAGACTTTTTGTGGGGGATGCTGTTTTCAAGCCCCTAATTATTTGGGGGAGGCAGGGTAAGGAGATGGTGCTGACAGCTGGATGGGGATCTAGCTCATAGGCCACCAGTCATCGTCCCCGCCCCCCCCCCCCAAATTAAAAGCATTCCAAATCAAAGTACTAGCCTGACTGGAACGTAAGCTCCAGCCCATACTGCTAACAAGATATACCCTATTAAGTGGATCTCAACAGGAACTCATAGTCACCAACTGTGTGTCCTGTTTCTCCCATAAAGGAGAACACTTTACTGACCCCCCCCCCACCTCAACCTTCCACCCAGGGAATGTGCTCCCTCTCTGCACCTCCCCACCTCAATCTAGGCCTAGCTCAGAGACTCAACGAAGCTACAGCAACTTGTGGGGCAGGAGAACTATGAAGGCTGGCCAATCTTGCATATGGTTCAATGAGGGACCAAAAACAACAGGAAAGCTTCACTTTCTGCGAAGTTCTGGTTGAGTTGGTGTTTTATGTGCTAGCATGTACACCTGATATTTATATTATGAAATCGGACACCCATGGCGAGGTGAAGAACCTGCAGCTTCTTCTGCTGCACTGACACATCTGGCTTTACCCTAAAACCACAAAATGCAAACCTTTTCTCTTTTTCTAAACCAGACATTTCTCTTTCAAAGCTCTGCCCTGAGTGTGGTCCACATTCTACCATGCTAAATAAATCAAGGAAGGCCAAATTCCTGGTTAGGCAATTTTTTGTTGAATTTTATCTAAAGGTATGTTGTTACTGCATCTTAAAACAAACCTGATCCCTGCAGGATTTTGTACTGTGAGTAATTTTCCCTTAGGTGGGCTTATATGGCTTTTCAATGTGAGCAGATTTCAGGCTTGCAAGATCTACTTTGTGGCTTGTTTGTTTGTTGTTTGTTTTACTGGAGCCCCAAGATCTGCAAACCAGAACCAAGTGCAAAAGAAGTGAGATTAGAATTAAAGAAAAGCCACTGAGCACATTCTGAGTCTAGGAGTTCATTTTTGTGTCTAGAACTGGACTGAGCTCATAGCCTTCATACAAAAGTCCAGTCCTGTTTGCTTCCAGACTTTCAGCAGCCTTGTGTAAGTGAAAAAAATGCCATGTTGCCTTGTTTATTTCAGGCTATTTATACACCATTTAATTACTGAATGAGGTGAACACAAAACCTAAAGAGCAAACAAAGGGTAAAATCAATTTAAAATTAACCATAAAATGACTTCCTTAACGTGACTATTGATATAAAAAGTGCCTGAAGTTCAGCAGGAGGAGAGGCCTGTCTAGGGGGTTCCAGAGAATCAGGTCCACATTACGGAACCAAACAACTCCAGTTGAGTAGGAGCTAGGCATCTGACCCCATGAATCTGTCTCACCTGGAGACTCCCTCAAAGATCTCAAAGACTGAACTGGAATAGAAGGGATAAGGCATTCTGGACCCAAGTTATTAGGGGCCTTGTAAATTAATACAAAAACCCTGAACTAGGCCTGGCAATATATGGGCAACCAGTGCAAGATTTTAAGCACTGGAGTTGTGTGCTTTTAAGCACCAGTAGTATGTTGGGACTTGCTATTGTTGAACAATCGAGAGTCAGAAACCCTTGCTCATCTACTTCTAATCGTGCAGAGATCCTTCAAGAGATCTTGACTGACCTTCTTGACCACCCAAAATCCTTCAAGAGATCTTGATCAACCTTCTGGCCACCCAAGAGCAGCTTCCTCACTACATGTCCCCCCCCCCCAGCCTTCGTAGCAGTGAGTGGCAGCAGCCTCTTGACCTAAGAATGAGGAGCCTGTGGCCTTCTGGACGTTGATATGTCTCCTCCCATGAGCCTTTGCCAGCACAGCAAGTTGCATTCCAGCAACTGCCCTCAACCCTAAGTTGTTACATACAGAAAGTGTTCTTCGACTGTGCCCTCCACTTACCTGAATTTTGTGTCTCATCTTCCTTGTTTCATTGCTAATCTGAGATGCTCCTGGACACTATGAACATGGCAGCTGTGAGATCGGTCCTGAAGGGGAAACTGTGCTTTTAACTCGAGTTTCCCAACTACCAGCTAGTTGCAAATATATCCTGCTTGGACAAACTGCCCAAATGGGTGGTAGCAGGATGACCCAGATGCTCTAAGTCTATTTCAGTCTGGTTTCAGGGATACGATTAGGGAACTTGTCATCTTTCAAATGGTTGGACCCCACCAGCCCTAACCAGCAAGGTTAGTGGTCAGGAATGATGGGAACTGGAATCCAACAGCATCAAGAGCACTGATTGCTGTTCTATGAGAAAAGGAGATTTAGCAGTGGGATAATGAGAGATAGTTTTTATTTACTTATACCCGTTGCAAATTTTTGCTTTTTGGTTTGTGATTGCAATAACATCAACATTTTATTGATCAGTACAGAGCAATGCTTGCTACTCAGAAGTAAGTCCCACTGAATTCAGTTACTTTTACTCTCAAGTTAAGTGAATGTTGACTTGTAGTTTAAGTCTTATTTTTAATGGGTGTGGGTGTTGTGGGTGTATGAGCTGCCCTGGATATTTATTTCGGTAGCAAACATGGAATTCTCCCCCCCCCCTCCACAAATTTTATAAATATTAACCAAACCAAGCCAGCAGCATTTTCCACAATGGAAAAGGGGAAATGATA
The DNA here is from genome assembly GCF_964252035.2 of Podarcis erhardii. Lineage (NCBI taxonomy): Eukaryota > Metazoa > Chordata > Lepidosauria > Squamata > Lacertidae > Podarcis > Podarcis erhardii. The sequence continues at coordinate 39,853,943 of NC_138509.1, forward strand.
ACAAGTGAGGTGCGGGGAACAGTATCATGGCGTTCATAATCAGATTTAAGTTATCAGTATGTTTCCATCTACATAAATGTTAATCTGCAACTTCTTGGTTGAAAGCCAACTCGCTTGGTTGAAATCTTCAAACCGCTTCATTTTAAAGCCAGCCTACAAGTGTCCCCTGCTGACCTTTTTTTCCACTCAGGGGAACAGCCTGGCAGACAAAACTGCAATCCTATATCCACCTACATGGGAGTAAACTCAACTGAACTTGATGGGCTTACTTCTCAGGAGGCATATGCATCAAGTCTGCAGAAGTTACAAAAGTCCATTATAAGTTTATAACAGACTACCTGCCACCACACAGCTACATGTGTCAATCATGATATTAAAAAATAAATAAATCTCCAGTGGACAGAGACCTCTATAGCTCAGTTGGTAGAGCACGAGACTCTTAATCTCAGGGTCATGGGTTTGAGCCCCACGTTGGGCAAAAGATTCCTGCATTGCAAGGAGTTGGACTAGATGACCCTTGTGGTCCCTTCCAACTCTACAATTCTATGATTATCCAATATCTCTACAAATACAGTAGCAATTCTCTGGGCACATGACTCATCATGAATCAGCTGCTTGATGATCCCCTCAGCATGTTCCACTTCAGTAGGCTCATGCTGGACACTTGATGATGCCGTCATCACTTCAGCCATGGATATAGGGTAGTTAGAAAAACACCGCTCCCTCACAAACTTCCTCCCGTGTAATACAATGAATTTACTTGGCTGTTAATCAACTGTCACTCCCATCCTTGCTCAAATTGTTCTGTATGGCTCTCTGAGTTCCTTTCTTCTTATAAGTGTCAAAAACAATTTTCACATGGGGTGGGGGATCTGGCCACCATCTTGCATCATTCTATTTGCCGAAAAGGAGGGGCCACCAACCTTCTTGGGCCTGTGGCAAATTTGAAATTTTGAGGGAATGCTGTGGGGACCACCTTCTCTGTTTGCTTCCCCTCCACCTCCAGCTTCCCAGACTGAAAGTAAGAGAGAAAACATGTGCATCGTCCACACACAAAGGAAGTCAATTAATATTCATATTTTACAAGAGAGGAACACTATGGTTGCTAACTGATTCGTAAAAAACCAGCCACAGCAGATCCCCCTCCCCTTCCTATTTTACATGCTGCTGTTGCAATTATTAGTGTTTGAAATCCTAGCCAATATACTACAAATACCCCAAAGATGTAACAGTAAATACCAATCCACCTTTTCTGCCAGACCTCCAGGGCTGACCCATCACTGCTCCGCCTATTTCAGCCCTCTTCTGGTTCTGGGAGGCAGAGCAGGGAAGGGAGCTTGTTGCAGCAGGAGGGGGAGACACCCATCACTCTACACCAGCCGAACTCATCTCTGTCCCTTGGCCTCCCATGCACCTGTTATACTGCCTCCCCACAGCTGTCTAAGTCCCCTCCACTCCAAGGCTTTCCCCAAATAACTGGAGACTGTGGTTGAATGAAGCCAACCTCTCCTCCACCCTCTTCACGCCTCTCCTGGTTCTGGGAGACGAGGGGAAAGGGAAGATTACTACAGCAGGTAGTAAGCAGGGGAGACACCCTTGCCCCTTCACCAGTCAGACTCGTCTCTGCTTCTTGGCCCCCCTTCTCCCCCGCTTCTGCTTCTAGACTTCTCTCTGCCACAGATTCTCCCACCTCACTAAACCTTGTTACCTCCTCCGTTCCCAACACCTTCTCTTCCCAGTCTTCTCCCTCTGACCACTCATCACTGTCCCACCACCAATCCCCTGGGCTCTGAGCCGCCTTTTCCCTTGGTGGTTCCCCGGCTGGTTCTTCCCACCATTCCTCTGCGTCCAACCAGTCCGTGACAGCTGGGCTCAAGAGGAGTGGGTTATGAGAGCACATGCATGCCTGATTGCAAGATGAGAGGCTGCAGGAGCAATGTGCCATGCTTCGTGACGTTACCAGGTTCTGCCCAGTGTGACATCACCACAGGTCACTCCTACATCTCAGGTTTGGGGCCTGAAATCCTGGCAACTCTACTAGTCAGTTCAGCGAGGCATGAAACAGAAAGGTAAGTGGCTGGGAGACAATCTTGGTAGAAAGGAAAGTGATACTGACTGATACTGGGTGGAAAACTGCAACGCATTTTAATAACTGTGGAAATACAAGACATCCCATCAGTATTGGCATTCTGCTGCTCTTGAAGAAACACCTATTCCCCTACATGATCTCCTGACTTGAACCTCCTGTTTTAATTGCTCTTTTAACTCCTAAAAGCCATGCTGCTTTAATAGGTTTATTTCATTGGAGAACTTCATTGCAAGTACTTATTTTCATGTTTTGATGAAATTGCTTTCTTGTGTATTTTAACTACAGTAGTACCTCGGGTTACACACACTTCAGTTTACAGACTCCGCTAACCCAGAAATAGTACCTCAGGTTAAGAACTTTGCTTCAGGATGAGAACAGAAATCGTGCTCCAGTGGTGCAGTGGCAGCAGCAGGAGGCCCCATTAGCTAAAGTGGTGCTTCAGGTTAAGAACAGTTTCAGGTTAAGAACGGACCTCCGGAACGAATTAAGTACGTAACCAGAGGTACCACTGTATTGTGTTTTTATTTTCTGTAATTGCTTTTATGCTTATGAAGCACTTAGAAGCCACCTTGGCGGTATATAAATTAGCAAATTATAAGAAAGAGAATTTCTGCAGTTCCTCCCTAGATTTGCCAATCTGTTCAAACAACAAAATACAGAAGTGAGAGCACCAGCTTTATTTGCAGCTTCGCTTGAAATATGAACTGTAGCTTCAAGCTTCGCTTGAACTGTAGTCAATTGGGTGGGTGGTGGTGGGGAAGCAACATTGCAACTGTAGATCAAAACGGTTAAGAATAAGGAAGAAGAGAAATCTTAGTTAAAGCCGTAGCAGATTACACTTTCTAGAAATACGTGTGAGTACCACTAAGTATTCTTCCTTTTTTTTCAAAGGGTGTATGCACCACTTAGAGAAGTTCTGTTCAACTTTCAGTTTAACAGAGGTTATGAACATTATGTTGACACGACTATACATGCAAATTACATTCCGCAGAAAGGACGGGGGAAATGTGGTTTGTGGTTTATCTTGTTTCAACTTCACAAAACAAACCATCTACAGTCATTTTCCAACTCTTCTCTGTTGACATTGTGATATGTCTCCAACAACAACCATTTAAAAAACAATGGACACTGATTTCCCCTACCTTAATGAAGAGAACACATTTATCAAAAGCAGGGACTTTTAAAGAAAGTTTTTGTTATTTACGTTATTTTTACTGTTGTAACTCCATGAAGTGGAAATTTTGCTGTATGTATCCTATACCCCATATAGCAAAAGGAACAGACCCAGTGTGGGGGATTCTATAGCCCCACAGATGTTGAACTCCAACTCACATCAGCCCCAGCCAACATGTCAAGGATGATGGGAGCTGAAGTCCAATGACTTCTAGAGGGCCACACGTTCTCAACATCTGGAGTAAGAACTGTTGTGGAGTTATGGTTTGTTTCAGTCTAAACAAACCATGATCTGTAGCCACTATCTGTTCTGGCTTACTGATCATGGTTTGAGCAAAAAACAAGAACACACACACACACACACAACCCAAACAACCACAACCCCCAATTTGTACATAACACTTAGTCAAGGATTGTGGTTTGTTTTCCCCATGCATTGATGGGGAGGAGCACAGTGGCCCAGATTAGTGGAATAATGGTAAACCACTCACTCTGGTTTCCTGTGACGTGTGGATTGACCTACAGATTGAGTAAAGTATTCCCAAGAAATGGGGAAGCTACAACTGCTGCTGCCGCCGCTACTGCCTGTAAGAACTGCCAGGGACATTAAAGTAGAACAAGACAGGGAGGGACAAGAAGGGAGGGAATTTACAACAAAAAGCACCTGCCGCATGAACGTCATTTGGATTGTATGCAAAAAATCTAGAGTCATTTTTACTTCCCTATTCCACACAGTGCACAGAGTCTGGAAAGCCCTTCAGGGTTTGAACTGAGCCTGTGTTCCTCAGGCACTGATTTAGGGCAAGGTCCCCTTCAGCCACACATCCTCCTTGCCTAATGTATGCCTAGCCTGCTTATGCCCAGGGCTTCAGCTTCCAATATATCAGGATTTTTTTTACGTAGAGACACTTTCCAACAAGCAACCCCACTTGCATGCATTGTGAGCTGATGACATCCTTCAGAACCAGGTGCCTCCTCCATACATTTAAATGGGATATAGAGGTAACACCAGACAAGTGAGGTAGGCAGAACCTCTCCCTGCTTACCTCCCCATATTGTTATGCAACCCCCTGCACTTGTCTCTCAGCTGAGCCTCCGGTATCATAGTTCAACTAAGGAGAAAGACAGCTGGGCAGGTCAGTGGACCACCGGAGAGCATCCTTAACAGCAGATCCCTGATGCCTGCTATAGGGCCTTCTTAAACAAAAACAAAAAACTTTCATCCAGATGGCTACCTCCCTCCCAACCACAATGCCCTGGAAATTCTGGGGAAATTGCTTCTGCTTGGAATTGTTGTCAGAATCAAGGAACAAATGGTGGGGGGTGTCACTACTGTAGCTGGGGGTCACAAGAAGACACTTTGCTGAGGGCACACCCAGCCCTGGAGTCACTCCTGATTGCTGTCATTATCGGTTTACTCACCAAACTGCTGAACCAGTGCAAGCTCTGACATTTCAGTGGGGCCTGAACCACTCTACAAAGATTTTAGAGATGCTCCGATGGTAGGCCTTAAAGCCAGGGATGGAGAACTTGTGGCCCTCCTGATGTTGTTAGACAACATCTCCCATTGTCTCTGACCACCAACCATGTTGGTTGGGGCAGATGGGAGTTGGAGTCCAGAGGGTCACATCCCTGCCCTAAATCATCTGCCCCAGTGAATACACATTTGAGACAATAAGAACACTTCAAGCTTGGGTTTCCCATTAGACTTCACATTTGACATTTACTGCTTTGACTGCCCGCTGCCCCCCTCAGCACATCCACTTCTACTCCTCACTTAAAAGTCTTTTCTTCCACAGAGTAAGGGAACTCCTTTAGAAGAGTTCAACCATTCAAGGAAACATGAGGTTATCTACGTGGGTGCTAAACAATATAAACTGATATCCAAGTTCTCCTCCATGCACAAAAATAAAGTCTATAAATAGTTGATTTTCACAGGACCTTAGCTTGAACGGAATCTTATATTATTCCAGAATAATATAAAACTTGATCCTAAAATTTCAGGCCAGTGTATCTATTACCTGAAAAAAAATCAGCTTCTGTGATCCTTAGAGTTTGGGACATTTCCCCCAAGTCAAGGATGGGGAACCTCCAGATGTTGGTTGGACTACAACTCCCATCATCCCTTATCATTGGCCATGCTGTCTCAGACTAATGGGAGTCCGAGACCAACAACATGTGGATGACTACAGCATTCCCATCCCTCTTCTAAACATTTATATATTGAAGTCTTATCTAGTAACACATAAAAGAAACAAAATCACTCTCTTTAAGTTGGGCCATGGCTATACAGTACCACTGAAACAAATCCTTCATTTTTCTTTTAAACACTGGCTGACCTTTACTCACAACTTGCAAGTGACTGCCCTATCTATTGATTTTTATTAATACTACGTTCCAGGCAAGCATGTTTATGATAGCAGCCTTACTCATGATTTCCGGTAAAAGTTTAAACAGAGCCAAATACATGTTAGAATTTATTTATTTTTTGGGAGAGAAAAAAAACTTTGTCACAAAATGGACAGTCTCTCAAATATTTTATATGGTGTCTTGAACAATGCTATACAATGCATTTCAGTGTAAATTTGAAAAATGTTTATGTTTTGGGGTCCAAGAAAGGAAATATTTATATGGCTTTAATTAGTGACAGTTGAAAATTGTTGTTTTCTTCAGGACGTTTGTTTATAATGGCAGTTTGCAGAGAAATGTTTTATCTTCCTCTTCTAAGGCTGTGTATACAAGAGTCAAAACCTACAGTTGAGTATTAGCCTACTGTCCCTTGTACACTTAAAAAAAAATAAAAGTTATTCCAGTCCTGCTGTTCTTTTGTTTTTAATTTTCACAGATTCTTTAGGTTTCAGGTTTTTGATGTTTAGATTAGCCCACTGATAAAGACGCTGACAGTCTGTTTGACTTTATGCCATAAAAGAAAATAGTTCTCACTGTACCTGATAAAATTCCCGAAGCCAATTCTTCTGTAAATTTTCTGGCTGGAAAATAAACAGATAAAACAAAATTAATATATGACTTCTGTAATACAGACAAGGCAAAATGACTAAGCGAAAAATACAAGCACTGATTTTAGCATGTGCACACTTAAAAGGAGTATTTCAATTACACACAAATAAGACTTTTGATTTTTGTGTTGTTGGAAGTTGATATTGCTTCTCTCAGGCACACAACCAATAAAACTTTTCACCAAAGGAACTTTGACATAGTGGGTTTCATTCAATGTTCTCTTCAGAGCAGACCCATTGAAATGAACAAGCATGACTAATCTAGGACCATTAATTTTAGTAAGTAATTAGTAATTTTAGTAACACTGGATACAACTCACTATATTTAATTAATTTACAGCATTTGTGTCCTGCTCCTCAGCCAAAAAAGGCTCTCACAGCGGCTCACATAAATTCAAAACAAGACATTCCCTATCTGCAGGCTTACAAGCTTTGTTTTATAAAAAAAATAAAAAATACAAGGGGAAAAAGGAAAATCAAAACTCAGGCACCAATTTCTAGACCACTGCTCCTGTATTGACCAGCTGACACAATTCTGAGGCAGGAAGGTAGCTGATGGAGCTGAGACTCCAACAAAGGCGATGGAGTGAGCTCTGCTTTCCTCTCTCCTGTTGATGCAGTTTGATGGAATGGCAGCCCGCAGGTGACATTTAAGGAAGGAGGCGGCCTGATGGAGCTGGCCTGTCCCAGCAGAGTCAATGGACCATTATGGTTGTGAGTCTTGGAAGACCTGCTCCCTGCCTTGAAGGCCTTCTTCCACCTGGCTGGGGTGGGTGGGCCCCTGGTTGAATCCAGCTACAAAGTCTGATACTCTTTGGTGAGGTTTGTTTGGGGTGGGGTGGCGGTGGTTGCTGTTATTGATATCAATTTTTTGGTATCTTTATTTTGTATATTTATTATGATTCGTTCATAATAACTGAGAATTGATATTCTCATAGCACCACTCGCCAGGCTATACAGCAAACGTTTTTTCTGGAACCAAAACTCAGATACAACGGTACCCCAGTTTTCGAACATAATCCTTTCCGGAAGACTGTTCCAAGTTCTGAAACGTTCGAAAACTCAGTAGCTGACAGCTAGGCCACAGGACCTTGCATTCAGCGGAAGTCACGTGGCATGTTCAACTTCCAAGGCTTCAAAAACCAAAGCATAGGTTTACGGCATTCGAAAACCGAAATGTTCGTCAACAGAGATGTTTGAATACTGAGGTACTACTGTACATAGAAAGTTGAACTGGAAGCAGATATTACAAAAAAATGAACATGGGGCTGCTGCTGGAGACACTTGCCACTCTTGAAATGCGGGGGAATAATGAAACGAATGTGTGTGTTTTTAACTGCACCCACCCTGCCAGACCTGGAAATAGCAGGCAGAGCTGTTGGTAAGTTGCTGGAGTCATAGCACCCCAGCAGGCTCACCACTGGTAACTGCTCTGGGCACTCCAGGGAGCAGGTCTTCCAGGACAAATTAGACTATCTAAAAGCATTGTGAGCTGCTTGCTGGGAGCAGGGGAGGCAGGAACGTGACGATCTAATAAAAATTATGGGAGAAGGGGAATGGAATGAAATACACAGGAAGATATCAGGGCTAAATGGCTGGCACCTAAACTAGAAACACTCCACACTGCAACACTTCGTTGCAGGTCCCACTTGTTAACTTCTAATAGACATATTTTACCGAAAACAGTGATTTATAGCTTGTCACAAAAAGAGAAAGGAAAATATTTTTACGGTTCTCGGGTAATGACGTCAAAGCTTTATGTTTTCTGTGTGACTAATTATCGGTTTTAAACTGTCAAGAGCTGCAATTCCGAAAAGCAAAATGAAGAAAATGTTTTGGCGCCACTTTCAGTTTGGAAAACAAATACGAGAAGAGAGTCACATCAGTTCAGGGCATTTTCAAACGTCACAAGCCTTCCACGCCACCATGTTATATTCACTGCAAGCCTTTTAAACAATTAATATGGCAGACTGAGTTTGTTACACAAACGGGAAGTTGGCTCTCAGTGGCTGGAATGCAGATTCACAAGCCTCTGTTGTACAACCACCTCCAAACGGGGAACAGCTCCTAGCCAACTCAATCCTTGCAAAAACTGCAAAACCAACACCAGAAAAAAAGCCACAAAATAAATTTATGTCCAAGGCAGTCAGTCAACGGTGTTATGAAAAGGGATCGCTGCACTATAAAATACTTTATGGCAGCTGTTTTATAGATGCCAAATAATTCCAGCATTACACAAGGAGAGGACAGAGGTATGGGAAAGGCAACCCAGCCATAGAGCTGGTAACTTATTTTTATTTCTGCTCAGCGGCTGCACGGCGTTCTGGAAAATTACAGAGAAAATTCATGGACCTATAATCACAAATGCCAACTATCATTTGACATGCTTTTAAAGCCTGTCAGTATAGCATTTTATATATATATAAAGGCAGTTAAGACTGTTCTTACTCATAAGAGCATAAAGAGAGCTCTGCTGGAACAGCTCACGGAAGGCCATCGAGAAAGTAACAAATCTATTTCCAAAGCCATTTGGGTATTCTGGCAAATGTGAGGGCCTTTCCAGTGGTGACGCCCCAGTTGTGGAATGCCCTCCTTTCCCGTCATTATCTTTGTGGTGCTAGGTGAAAGCCTTATTTTCCTAGGCACTGTATATTTATCTTTTAGTGCTTTTTCATGCATGTTTTCAATGGTGTGATGCTTCTGGTTTATACTCTTCCATTTCCATTGTGATTACCAAGTCACAAGTTACCATTTGCAAAATTGTATTGTTCAAAGCAGTGTCGCTGACTGGTGTGCGAAATCAGCCATGGCTACTCCATCTTCCTAGCCCTCTTTTATACAGCGGCGGCAAAGTTCCAGTTGCCACGGCCATGCTCTCTGCATTTGGGTTTCGGCAGAAAGGAACTGCCTACCCAACCAGTCAACGTAGCCAAGAGAGTTTAGACACAGCCATTTTTCTCTGCACCAGGCACAGTCACAGGCAGATAAGCGAGTGGCCTTGATGCGCACTTCTTTGCTGCCATGACTGCCACTTAGGTAAGCTCCATGATGAACCCTCACCAGTGTTCAATTGCATTCGACTGCAGTTTCCCTCCACTCGCATTCGAACCGTCTCTCAGCTCGTTTCCTAGCTCTAAGTTCTGGGTCATACCAAGGAACCACAAAGCAGGAGAAGGCATATTAAATTATCTATGGCCTTTCAAACTGTGTGTGTTGGGAGGGTATTGCTTTAGTTTGTTACTGCATTGTGTCAGGGTGGATTTGATTTAAATCAAACAATTTAAATCACAATTTAAATCACTAGTCAGTAAGACTTGATTTAAATCTTCTTCTTTCTTTGTACAGAAAGATTCATTCTTGCTGGTATCATCTTAATACTGTATTTACAACCAGATAAAGGTTTCATTTTGGAATAATAAATGTTCAGAGTAGTTTTTACTGATTTGGTCATACTGTTAGAAATACATAGACAGATAATTATGAAATTATTGTGAGGTTTAATAATTATTTAACTAATATAGTAACATTATAGCATATGTATTCATGTTCGTTAACTGATGTGGTTAAATGATTAAAAAATAAATACTTAGACTGAGTTTTAGCACACATGAGAAACTGAAAACAAATCCTTATTTCCTGATGAGTAGCCTTTGGAGTATAATTTAAATAGAAAACTATCTTTAGAAATACTTTTCTTCCAAAAGCATTTTATTTTAAAAAACCGATATAATTTTTTTAAAAATCCAATTTTTTAAAAAAATCATTGATTTTTATCCACCCTGCAATGTGTATTTTTGTGCTTTTATATTGGAAGCCGTTGTGTGATCCTCAGATGAAGGGCAGTATAGAAACATAATAAAATTAATATTTGCCATACCTTTATGGACCTACCTACATGTCCTTGTGAATGCCCAAGTGAATACACGAAGGCTAAGTTTGCTTGTAACACCAAACTGTAGCTTAATTGATTGTGTGTACAAGCCTGAGGCATTCCTTCCTCCCCTCTCTGCCTCCAGGATGACCACAAAGAGGAGATCAGAAGCTTTCACTTCTGTTTTCAACTTAACCACATTTTAGTGTTGCTTCTGAACTTGAAACTATGATTATTAACATTAACCGGTTCACTGAAAACAAGCCAGGATCTTGAACCAAGGTTCGACCTTTCGGCAAACCATAGTTATTACTAACTGCAGCTTGTCTGGGTTCAAACATAATGAGAACTGTGGTTAGTTGAAAATGAGAGGGTTTTTGCCCAGCTGGAATATACCCTTGAACTTTGATTGTGCTTCTTGCTTTCCTGGGTGGAGAATGCTGGGGGTGGGTTACAGCTAGTTTACTGTGCAGAGGGAAAATTAACACTTTCGCTTGCAGTCCAGCCTTCATTATTAACGTGGCCTCCAGAATGTTGCCCAGAATGGAATGCAGCCATCAGTCTGAAAAGGTTCCCCTTTCCAGGTAGACCGAGCCTAAGAATTCCAGAGCAAAAGGGCACTTCACCATCCTATCAGCTTTACTGCTGCCATTAAGTTATGTGGTTGTGAAACAGAATATAGTGGTATCTTGGTTCTCAAATGCCTTGGTTCTCAAATGCCAAAAACACGGAAGTGTTTTGGTTTTTGAACGTTTTTCGGAAGCTGAATGTCCGATGCGGTTGCTGGCTATTGTTTCCAGGGCACCTGCACCAATCAGAAGCTGCGCCTTGGTTTTTGAACATTTCGGAAATCAAACGGACTTCTGGAATGGATTAAGTTTGGCGCTTTTGTTTTTGCTATTTACCGGTATTTTGCGTTTTTGTTTTTTAGACTTTATCAGTTAATTTGTTTTTGTGACTGTGTGGAACCCAGTTCAGCTACTGATTGATTGATTGTGTGGCTGCAGAAATGGATAAAAGCCCCCCATCCAAACAACGACTATTATCAGTGCAGGTAAGATTTTTTTTTAAAAAAATTATCAACTATAATACTGTCTTATTTATTTTATAGTACAGTACATTGAATATTGCTTTCGTTTTATGGATCAATGGTCTCACTAGATAGTAAAATTCATGTTAAATTGCTGTTTTAGGGGTACTTTTTAAAAGTCTGGAACGGATTAATCCATTTTGCATTACTTTCTATGGGAAAGCATGCCTTGGTTTTGGAATGCTTTGGTTTTGGAACTGACTTCCGGAACTGATTGAGAACCAAGATACCACTGTATGGAGTTGGAGCTCATGAGCTCTGCTACGAGGCCTTGCCCTTTTAAGTAAGGCACAAACAGGGCAACTGCAAAGCACAGTCTTGGACGTCACTCCATGGGTCTTCTATAAACTAATTTGTATTAGAAGGCAGCAGAGATTATGTCAAAACACAAAGGAAGCCGTGAGTGGAAACAGGAACAACCTCTGAATGCTGGATACAAAACTAATCACTAAATGTGACAGATATTGTGAAACATTCTGCAAGGCTTACTGTATTTGGGCACATATGAGTGAATCAAAGTTTTGGCTATTAGGCAACACACATTCCTCTGGTGCTTAAAAGAATATACAAAACGACATTACAATTTTTCCTCTCAATCCTGTCTTCAATCAAATAAATGCATGCCACCCTTTAGAGACTTTTATATAGCATTTATATAGCAATTCTGAGTAGAATATATTTGAACTTGTTCGTCTTCAGAGCCACTACGTGAAACAGAATAGTGCATTCAATTTTGAAGATGGAAATGGAGGCCATTAAGTAGTTAACTGTCCTAGCAGAATCCAACTCCATGATGGAAGATAAAGTGGTTGAAGTGGGCAAATCCAAAAACCCTCCAAAATCTCTGTCCTGAATGTCACTGGGACATTCTGACAAGTGATGAGATTTGAACAGATCACAGCTAGTGGTATTTGAATAAAATAAGAGTTTAGTTCCCATTTTAAAATATTTAGAAACTTCTTCCCACATATAAACTATCAGTTATTTGCTGTCGATATAAAATATAATAAAAGTGAATAAATAAATCACTAGCTGCCTTCACTGAATTTGTTCACCAGATGGCAGCAGGAAGACGATATTGTGGAACAAACAACGGCTTCAATGTCAGATCTACATAGAAAATGAACTTGCTGGGTTCTGTTCTAAAAGGCTTCCCGATAGTTTTTGAAACAACACACTGAGTCAAAGGTCACTTCATCTCTGCAAAGAGATCCTGGTTGAACTTCCTGGAAAACCAAGGTGGTATTTCCATTGGTCAGCCAGTCCCTGACATCAGAGAGGTAGTTGTCTGTATGCTTTAGAAATCCGTCATACTCAAGGAAAACCATTTAGTTATTCCGTCAACAAACGAAAACTTAGTTTACAGAACATATAATGGGGCCTTCTTGACAGCAGAGCCCATGTTATGGAACAATTCCTCGTCCCCACCCAAGGCCAGGCTGGTACCAACACTGTTTCCAGTTTACACCACCAGATTAAATATATATATATTTTCTGCCAGGCGCTTCGGAATTAAGAGTGGGCCTGCTTTCTTGAGTACTGTGTACTGGATATGAATTTTACACTATGTACAGCAGATTTTATAAACATTTCATTGCCAATTTTATATATGTAGCCAACCCTCTGGTAATTTTTAATGACCAATGGAGGAATATTGAATAAAAATAAATAATCAAATTTCACTTAATGCAAACGTATAGGAGTATTTCTCTGTGGGCATGGTGAAAATAACACCCTGCAATGGATGCTAGTTCCTCCCAACTGCCAAGTAAGGCAGCTGAGACAAGCACACATGAGGAATTTCACCAGGAATAAAAGTCACCCTCTCCTATTTCAGATCCTTATTTGACTTCTTACATATACGCACCCTTCTGAGCCAATGGGAGAGAGCTTTCTGTCTTTTTCTCGTGGTTTGAATGTATTGGATCTGGAAGAATTCTGAATCTTGAGGTGCCTCAGGGGGAACTTTGGATGAAAAAAGTAAAGCCAGATCAACTCAATGTGGGGAGCCCAAAGTTCTTCTGTTGGTATTTTTAGTGTTTGGTTGTAAATAGTTTAAAAGAATAAAATGAGAATTCCCTGGATGCCTAGATCAAGGTATGAGGCATGTATTTTTTGGTGAGAAAAAGCCCCAGCAAAAATTTGAAATCACAAAAAATCCAGCAAAGTAATGCATGGAAATATAGGCTGTTAGACTTTTTAAAATTTCTTCCAAAGGCTGTTATACCTTTTAAGTCCCCCACCCCCAAGTTCCCCTTACTTCCCTTAGCAAGAAAAAGAAACCATGCATTTGGGAAGTTAAAAATGATTTACTTACAAACTCTTCAAAGGTGAGATTCATGTGCTTTTCCATACAGCGGCAAGAAAGGAGAGGCTGTGCAACTTAATTTCAAAGTTCCTAAATTATTTGTATAAAAGCACAAAGATGGTTGTAGCAACCAACCTAAATATCCTTCTTGGTCTGTTACATCGTGGAAAACAAAAAGAACAAAGGCTTTTGGCAGGACTGCTTACTCTATGGTCCTCTATGAGTTAACTAGAACTAAGCACATTGCTGATATGAAGCTGGTATTTACTCCACAACTTCATAGTGTCTAAGTGACCCAGATGCTTAAAAAAATGCTGCAGGCAGCACCTGCCAAAAACACCTGCTTTTAGCATCTCCTAAAAGTGAAATTAGTGGAAAATGGTACGATGGGTCAGCAGTACTCATCAGACCTCCAAGACAGCAGTCACTGACTAATACTAGCAAGGAGAGGAGGAAAAGTGAGGTTGGGGCAGCACAAATGCATCAGCAGGGCCAATAACTGCTTCTGTTGGTGCATTTATACTGTGCCAACTCCCCAATGCCTCACTCCTCCCCTTCCCAGGAGGTCAGGTGTGTGCTAGGGCTGTGCAATAAATCGCCATACCATTGAATAGAGGTATTGAAATAACATTGTGATAAGTGTTTCAACAGGGCAATATATCAGTAAACAACTGCTGGTGAAAAAAATAGGGAGAACCATTTTTATTTTCTGGTGGTGTTTATGTTGTTGGTTGCCCTTAAATAGCTTTCCTCCATCTTAAAAAGGAAGGGTTGTTTTGCTTGCTTGCCCTCCCTCCCTTTGATAAAAAGGGAGAGATTGGTGGGATGAGGGCTTGGGGGGGGCGTTCTGTGGGGAGGGGTAGAGGGGAGAAGATATAGCTGACTGCCTTATGCTGAAATGGGATGTTGGGTACTATGTGAGAATGATGGGGAGGGTGTTTTTCAGTAAGCAGTGCAAGCAAATGCATGTCTACTCATGAGCATGCCCTACTGAATTCAATGAGGCTTACTCCCAGGAAAGGAGATGCAAGTTTAGGTGAACTCAGTGGGGCTTATGCATGCATAGATTCCACTTAGACCTCTGAGTGGGGAAGCAGATGCAATATGACTAGCAAATCAATTAAACTACTCTTAAATGAGTTGAAAATGTATTAAATATATTATATGGAAGTTTATTTAATATTTTTTATTAAATCTCCTACTTCTTTACATTTTAAGGCCGTTGACCGCCGCAGGGAGCCTCGTCAAGGCCCTCGGCTGCTGTGGGAAAGCACGGCACACCCTCCACCACTGCGGGGAGGTATGGCGGGACCCTCTGCCACCACAGGGAGGTGCAGCAAAGTCCTCTGCTACTGCGAAGTACAGCACACCCTCCACCATTGCGGGGAGGTATGGCATTACAAAGGTCCTTTTGGACCCAGAAGAGGGCGGAACAGGGGTGGGGACATAACAGTTTTATGTGTGTTTCGCTGACTTGTGCGGTGGCCAGGAAAGGAACCCTCGCACAAAATGGCCGCAGCCTGTACTGTATTGCAGTTCAAGGACACATTCCAGCCAAATAAAAGAGGGCACAGAGAAGGACTAGTGAGGGGTACGGCCTGAGAAGAAACGTTGCCAAGTGATGATCCTGAGGGCCTGACAGGGAGGGCCTGGTAGGCCACATTTGTTGCGCACACACCCAAGCTACTTCTGTCTTACACAGTCAACAGAAATATTTTGGTTCTTTTATTTGCTTTTTTCTACACAGTACTACACATATCTTGAACAGCCAGTTGCTCCCCCCACTCCATTGTCCCTGCTAGCTTCTTTTTTAGAACTGCAAAAGTATGTAGAATCTCTCTTAAAATAACAGGATATGTGCACAGTTCACCACCTCTCATTTCAACTAAACACTATTTCAACCTTTTCCTGAAATTCTGAGTCCTACCAATGCTAGCTCATTTTATGCAAGAGAGTGTGTGTGTGTGTTTAAATTTGGAGTGCTTATAATATTGGTCAGGAACATAAAGCAATAGGCCTGCAAGCACATGGATACCACATGAGCTGCCAAGTACTGAAACAAAGAATGCTTCACAACACACAGCTAATTTCTTAACTTCTCAACACTCACATGCCTGGCAAAACTATATATTTTTAGACAAAGCTGAAATAATACCAGCAACTAGAATACAGAAGCGAAGAGGGGGTAAAGTTTACTGATCCCTTTTGAAGTTTCCCTAAAATTGCTTTATGAGGAAAGTTGCATACAAATACAAGGCATGTTTGTAATATTAACAAAACGAACGGTAACCCTTTGAACAATGCACACTTGAGGCTCTGTATGTAAACACTCCTGTTCGTGGTTAAAATAACATTTTCTTGAGACAGGGATGTGAATTGTGTGGCTCCAGATGTTTGACTACAACTCCAATCATCCCTGACTGTCAGGAGTGAGCAAGCAGTAAATCATACTGTGCAAATTGGAGTTAACTCTTTATTACTAATAACAAGATTGGTATGGACTTGCCAGAGTGTCAGGCCTAATGAGCACAGCAGCTCAGTCCTGTGGCTCAGTTGCGGAGACTGAAAGTCCCCACCTTTAAGTATCCTAAGTCGCCATTAGCTTTTACAAAGGGCTGCGTTTTACTGAATTTTAAATGAGTCAGTGTTAGATCAGACAGGACTTTCCCTGACAATGGAGTGAACAAAATAGGCTGTACCTGGGAGTTGTCTTGCATATTGACAGGAACCCTCATACTCTCTCCAGGAGCACCTTTTATATTAAAAAAGGAAAGCTAATATATAGTAATTAGAGGCTTTGATATCAGAATTTTTCTTTCTGATTTAAAGTAAATGGGCTGTGAAATAGAACTGGTTGGGAAATCATGCAATACATAAGCACTAGAAAGATCAAGACTTGAGAGTGCTTTGGCTGGCTATTTCATGCCAGAAACCTTAAAAGGATTGATAACCTGACAAAGCGAATCATTAAAATTGCAAGGTTTAAATGGCAATACCGCCCGCTTAGTATTTCACATTCTTGCTCACATGTAATATAATAGCGTTGGGAAGAACCCAAAGGAGTATTCAATTGCCTGCCCGCAGACAAGACCAAGTACAATATATTTCCTCCTATTTAAGGATAGACAGATGCAGAAAGGATACAAATTCCTTTTGAAAATTTCTTTTACAGAAAACTTATCCGGAGAACAAATTTAACAAAACTCCAACCAAAGTTCACTGAAGAACAATACATGCCAAAATATATCTTCCATAGCTCCCACTCAAAACATCTTAATGAAAAGTTACCAAATCTAGTTCCAAAACATCTTCCCCAACCAGTGATTCCCTTTCATTCTGCTCAAGTTTCAACACTGAGAGAATTAGGCAACATTCCGACTTCCGGTCGGCGCCAGCGTTTGATGGCGGTCCTAGCCTCGAGCTCCGAGGCAGGACTGCTCCGTAAGTTCGGGTCTTACCCGCTACGGCAAGCGGGGGACCCCTAAAATCACAGGCGCTGAAGCCTGTGAGCAAGGAGATTCGGTGGGCACCTTTGCGCCCCCCCGGCATCGTGAAAGAGCCTTTTTAAAGGCTCCGGAGCGGCATCGGGGTGAGCGCGGTGCTGAGGATCGCTACCCAGCTTACGGAGTGAAGCCGCGTCGCCATTAACGGAGAGCGCCGATTCCTTTCTGAAACTAAAGATTGGCAACAACAATACCCGTGAGTAAGAACGCAAAATTAAAAACGGGACTTAAAAATCTAGAAGATTTGGCTGAAAACGGGAAGGCAAAAATTAAGGAAGTCAGCCTCCCGGATCTGCATGATTAACGGAGCAATGAAAGACTGAGCTGTGATTAAACGGACTTTCCTTTTAACTCTTATTAAACCAGACATCGAAAGGATCTCCCCCCTGTAGTGCAGGAGAAGGGGGGGAGGAAACAGAATTAATTTAACCTGCAAAAGAAAGGGATAAGGAATAAAAAACCTCTGCTGCTGACACTTCTGGTCAGGCTGCCGGAGCAGCGATCGCCTGAAAAAGGAACTGTCAAGTGAGCTGTCAAAAGACAGTGGTTACAAAATAAGACTTATTTGAAACATATTAACGGGACTTTGGTGGATTACAATTTTAACAGTAAAGTGCTACAAATTAAAGACTCTTAGTGGGACTTTTGCCTTTGGACTTTCTGTTTCTTTGTTGTGGGTGCCTTTGGATGGTTACAATTGCCTCCTCTAGAGGGCTTCAGTTGTATTACGGTGTATCCAGCGGGATTTTCCACTTGCAACTTTCCTGTGTGAATGACCTTGAGTTATGAGCAACCCGCCAGAAGAAATTTCAACAAGAAGTAAAACAAAGCAGGCTCAAAAACAAGCTCAAAAAAGAGGTTCTTTATCAGGAGCAGCAGCTGCACAAGAAAAAATAACAGCAGCATCAATGGAGTCAATGACACAGGCTCTGCTCAAAATAAATCAGTCATTAGAAGTACTCACCAAGCAATCTGCAGAACTTACTAAACAGTCTACAGAGAACTCTAAGAAACTGACGGAGCTGACAACAAGACTAGACCTGAACACAACAACAATCTCATCTAATACAGATTCTATAAACCGTTTGGTTCAAGAGTCTACGGAAACAAGGAGAATAGCTGAGAGTGCTAGGTCTACTGCCGAAGAAACCAAAGGAAAGTTTGCGCCTATTGCAAAAAAAGTACATGAACATGATACAGCATTAGCCCTACTAGAACTGGAAAGGAAAAGCAAGAACCTGAAATTAAGACTGGTTCCAGAAGAGGAAGAGGACAAGCTTGGGGAATTCCTCACAGATAAATTTCAAGATTTTTGGAATGATGAGTTAGATGGAGAAGAAGATGAATTTGTGATAACCTCAGCCTTTCGGATTGGCAGGAAGCAAGGGAAGAAGCCAAGAGACTGTTTAATTACCTTGGGATCAAAGGAACAAAGAGACAAAATACTGAACCTACATTTCCAGAAGGCCTTGGTCATTAAAAATTCTCAGATCCAGATTTTCAAGGATATTCCTAAATACTTTTTGGAGGTTAGATCTCAATTTAAAGAATTAGTTGATCTACTTAAACAGAATAATATCCCATTCAGGTGGGAATTTCCACAAGGGTTGTCCTTTAACTTTAAAGGGAAGAAAATTAAAATAAAAACAAACCAGGATAAAGAACTCTTTTTGGAAAGAAATCAAGAGGATCTTCAGAAAGGAACTGTTAGTGAGGGGGAAGTACCGGACATTTCAAATCTATCATTTGGACTGAACCGAGCACCGACCGAGGAGGAACAACAACTTGGTGCAGTCGGTGGAAGAGCTACCCAGTAACAAAAATGTCTCTGCAACTCTTCAGCTGGAATTGTAATGGTTTGAACCACCCTCGAAAAAGGGGTCAAGTATTCCATCTATTAAAGAAGGAACATCTAGATGTAATCTGTCTACAAGAAACTCACATTGCCAGGACACATAGAAAACTTTTAACAAATAAGAGATTAGGACAAGAATTTATTTCATCAGATAGAGTTAAGAAAAGAGGAGTTGTGATCTATGTCAAGGAAAAATTTGAACCAAAACTGATCTTTAAGGATGACCAAGGAAGATACCTGGCAGTGGAAATTCAAATTCATGGAGAAAAGATTTTGATTGTTGGAGTATATGCACCAAATGAGGGGAAGGCTGAATTCTTCAAGAAGTTGCATGAGACTTTAATGGACTTTTTGGACTTTAAAATTATAATGATGGGTGATATGAATGGAGTTGTCTCCACAAACATGGACAAGGCCCAAAGACAAATAATATCTAATGATGGAAGACTACCAAAGACATTCTTTGAACTGACTGACACTATGGACCTGATTGACATTTGGAGAACTAGGAACCCTCTGGAAAGGGAGGGGACCTTCTTCTCTGAAGCAAAAATGACATGGACTAGAATTGATCAAATATGGACTTCTAGTAATCTGGCATCAAAAGTTAAAAAAGTAGAAATCTGCCCAAAGACCTGTTCTGACCACAATGCTGTCAAGATGGAAATGAAACTGACAACAGCTGGAACCTTTAGATGGAGAATGAATGACACTCTCTTTGGAGATGAATAAATTTGTAAAAAGGCTCAAAAGACACTTAAAGACTACTTCGAGATTAACCTGAGATCAGACACTGAAAAAAGAGTTATTTGGGATGCAAGTAAAGCCGTGATGCGTGGCTTCCTAATACAACAGAATTCAATAAAGAGGAAAAAACAGAATGAGAAGAAAGAGAAAATTTGGAATCTAATAAAAGAAGGGGAGAAGAAATTGAGATCTAAGCCTAAATCTCAAGAGATACTAAGAGAAATAAAATTCTATCAAACACAATACATGGAATTGATGAATCAGGAAATAGAATGGAAAATTAAACAAATGAGACAAAAGACTTTTGAGTCCGCAGATAAATGTGGGAAGCTACTGTCTTGGCAATTGAAAAAGAGGCAAAAATTGAATACAGTGACATCACTCGAAGTAGATGGGAAGTCTATTAATAAACCAAATGAGATAAGTAATTGTTTTCAAAGTTTCTTCAAGAAATTATACAGACAAGGGCCAAAAAACGAACAGGAGATAGAAGAATTTATTGGAAAATACGGCTTACCAAAAATCTCTGAAAATAATAGAAGGAGTTTAAATGAGAAAATTACAGATCAAGAAATAGAGAGCGCCATTCAGGACATGCAGCTGGGAAAATCACCAGGACCAGATGGACTAACTGCGAGATACTATAAAGCACTGAAGGATTGGTTAATACAACCATTGAAAGAAGTTTGCAATCAAATTTTGGAAGGGAAAAAGGCTCCCGAATCGTGGAAGGAAGCATTCATCTCACTTATACCGAAGACAGAAACTGAGAAACATCAAGTTAAGAATTACCGCCCTATATCACTCTTGAATGTGGATTATAAAATTTTTGCAGACATTTTAGCAAAAAGATTCAAAAAAGTTTTGTTAGAGGAGATTCACAGGGACCAAACTGGCTTTCTACCAGGCAGGCAATTGTCAGACAATGTGAGGAATATTATAGACATTTTAGAACTTCTGGAAACTGACATAAATAGAAAAGCTGTTTTGATTTTTGTGGATGCAGAGAAAGCCTTTGACAACATTTGTTGGAGCTTTATGAAGAGGAATCTCCAAGGGATGGGGGTAGGCAAAAACTTTGAAAATGGTATAAGTGCAATTTACTCTGAGCAAAAGGCCAAACTAATTGTAAATGGTATGGTTATGGACGAAATTCCAATAGAGAAAGGGACACGACAGGGATGCCCAATTTCCCCTCTATTGTTTATATCGGTACTGGAGGTTTTCCTAAATATGATTAGAAGAGACCAGCTGGTTAAAGGTATACAGGTCGGAACTAAACATTATAAGTTAAGAGCATTTGCAGATGATCTAGTCTTGACATTACAACAGCCAGAAACCAGTACAAAAAGAGTTTTGGAACTTATTGAAATATTTGGTCAGGTAGCAGGTTTTAAATTAAATAAACATAAGACAAAGGTGTTGGAAAAAAATCTCACGGTGGGGGAAAAAGATAGTTTTCAAAGAGAAACTGGTTTGGAAATTACTAAAAAGGTAAAATATCTGGGGGTGAATTTAACATCTAAGAATGTGAACCTATTTAAAGACAATTATGAGAAATGCTGGGCCGAAGTGAAGAAAGATTTCGATATATGGTCAAGATTGAGACTTTCCTTGTTAGGCCGAATTGCTGTTATCAAGATGAATGTATTGCCGAGATTGTTATTTCTGTTCCAGACATTGCAAATTTTAGATAAGATGGACTGTTTCAAGAAGTGGCAGAAAGATATATCTAAATTTGTCTGGCAGGGCAAAAAACCCAGAATAAAATTTAAGATTTTGACTGATGCAAAGGATAGAGGGGGCTTTGCCCTGCCGGACTTAAAACTTTATTATGAAGCAGCGGCTTTTTGCTGGCTGAAACCATGGCTACTTCTTGAGAATACAGACATTCTGGACCTGGAAGGTTATGATAATAGTTTTGGTTGGCATGCATATTTATGGTATGACAAGGTAAAGGTACATAGAAATTTTAAAAACCATATTGTTAGGAAAGCATTGTATAATGTATGGAATCGATATAAAGATTTGCTTGAAAGTAAAACCCCCAGGTGGTTGTCACCAATGGAAGCCAAGGCGGTAAAAAGATTGAACATGGATACAGAGTGGCCAAAATATTGTGAAATTATAGAATATGATGGTGAAAAGTTGAAACTACAGAGTTTTGAGAAATTGAAACCTAAAGTTCGAGATTGGTTACATTATTTCCAGATCAATGAAACTTTTAAGCAGGACAGAAAACTAGGATTTCAGAAGGAGAGGTCAAAGTTAGAAACAGAATTGCTAGAACCCAATACCAAGAATTTGTCTAGAATGTATAATCTGCTGCTAAAATGGAATACACAGGATGAAACGGTTAAATCAGCTATGATTAAGTGGGCACAGGATATTGGTCACGATATTATGTTTGCTGACTGGGAGCAGTTATGGACCACAGGTATTAAATTTACGGCATGCAGTGCCCTGAAAGAGAACATAATGAAAATGATCTATAGGTGGTACATGACTCCAGTCAAGCTTGCAAAGATATATCATTTGCCCAATAACAATTGTTGGAAGTGCAATGAATGTGAAGGAACTTTTTATCACCTTTGGTGGACCTGCCCAAAGATTAAGGCCTACTGGGAAATGATCTATAATGAAATTAAGAAAATCCTTAAGTGGACATTTGTAAAGAAACCGGAGGCTTTTCTCTTGGGCATGGTCGGCCAATTGGTACCAAAGAAAGATAGGACCTTTTTTATGTATGCAACAACAGCAGCAAGAATCCTTTTGGCGAAGTATTGGAAGACTAAAGAATTACCTACTCTGGAAGAATGGCAGACCAAGGTGACTGAATTTATGGGATTGGCAGAGATGACCGGCAGAATTCGTGACCAGAAGAAAGAGACAGTGGAGGAGGACTGGAAAAAATTTAAAATCTATCTTAAAAATTGTTGTAAAATTTCGGAATGTTAAGATGTCAAGGGATTGGATACAAAGAATTACAGCTATAAATTGAAATTTATAAAATAGAATTTTTTTTAAAGAGAATTAAATATAAAAATGGGATGAAGAATTGCTAAAAATTTTTAAAATTTGGATGCAGGGAAGGGGAGGTTTGGGGAAGTCGTGTTATGTTTATTTGTTTTTTGTTTATGTTGTAAAATCAATAAAAATTATTTTAAAAAAAAAAAAAAAAAAAAGAGAATTAGGCAACATTCCTATACCCATTTGTCTGAGGTTAAACCCCATTGAATTCAATGGGACTTCTGAGTAGACAGGTGTAGGATGGTGCAGTATATTACTTGATTGTTCTGTTTCTCAGTTTTGAAGGTCTGTAAGTTATTAGCCTTTCAATGTGGTAAAACTGGCGGGTCCAGTACATCTGCTATTTCTGCCATCTTTAAAATGTAAGTCCTTAGCAATCTGTTGCTACTATGCTTTGCTGTCTTAAAAAAAGATTGTGCACATTTAATACCGGATGAAGAAATCTGAAAATTTTAACACCTAGAGATATAGCACTACCATCTGGATATCTTTAAAATTATGCTTATAAGAGGCTAATGGTTCAGAGTTTGATCCTAGCATTTAGAAATGTTA
This sequence comes from Podarcis erhardii, assembly GCF_964252035.2. Taxonomy (NCBI): domain Eukaryota; kingdom Metazoa; phylum Chordata; class Lepidosauria; order Squamata; family Lacertidae; genus Podarcis; species Podarcis erhardii. The sequence continues at coordinate 39,877,178 of NC_138509.1, forward strand.
AATACACCTCCAGTATGCACAATTAAATTGTCAAAATAGAAGAAATAGAGCATTCAAGTTCCTAGGTTTGGCCCTGATTTATGGAACAAAGTTTCACAGCAGAAAGACAAATAGAAAGATTAAATATTGCAGGGCTTTTAAAAAACAAACCAAACCAAACCAAACAAAAAACACCCCACCTTCCCCTCTATAATTTATATCGATCCTTTACTTAATGCACTCAAGGCAGTACACACAAATGGCGATAAAATACCATCACACCCCCAAGAACAATGGATTAAATTCTTACAGAGGAAAACATTACAGAAACCAATATGGTGTGCTGAAACAACAGAGGCACGAACAGGCCAAGACAGATCTTTCCCAGGAGGCTGGACACCACAGTCACAGCAGAGTTCTCTATCAGGATCCTATTTACTAACCACAAACTCATTCTACAAAAGTAGATCCTTATGTAGCCAAAACAACCTCATCCATGACTCAAAGTTGGACTGATGGTTACAGGTTGTGGCTAAGAATGAAAGACCTTAACCATGGGTCCTGGGTTCAGACTCAGCTATGAACTATGAGGGAAACATTGAAACTTGGACTGGTTGCGCATGAAGACCCCCAAGACCTCCCAAAGAAAGACACAGTTGACACCAATATTAGCTTAAGGTTATTGGCATAATTTTGGCCACAACTTTATTGATTACAGAATGTGAGTGGTTTGCTTAGGCATTGGTTCAACTAGCTGCACCTACACCTCCAGCAGGGCAGAACTGACAACTGGACACCGGCAGAAGTCAGTAAGGGTAAACATACTGCAGGAGCATTGGTCCTACCACAGATGCAACCTCACCCCAAAATGCTCCCAGGTGCTCTGGCGTGGCCCTAACCCCTGGAAGGGGATTGGACAAAAGCATGGCGAGCACCTGAATTCCTTTAACGGAACACAGTGGTGCCCCGCAAGATGAATGCCTCGCAAGACGAAAAACCTGCTAGACGAAAGGGTTTTCCGTTATGGAGGTGCTTCGCAAAACGAATTTCCCTATGGGCTTGCTTCGCAAGACGAAAATGTCTTGTGATTTTTTCCGACTCCCCCCCCCTTTTTCTAAGCCGCTAAGCCGCTTATCTGCTAAGCCGCTAATAGCGCTAATCCGCTAAGCGGCTAATGGGCTTGCTTCGCGAGACGAAAAAACCGCTAGACGAAGAGACTCGCGGAACGGATTCTTTTCATCTTGCGAGGCACCACTGTACCCTATCGCACATTGGGAAGGGCAGGTGTGACAACCTCCCCTCACCACACCTTGAACCAATGCCTAACTGCCAAACCTTACAAAGTTGTGATGATTTGCTACGAGGCAGGCGAAACCCAAGTGGCACCAGCCAATCAGCCAAATGGGAAAATTCCTACCGGGCCCCTGTCCCAAAAGCGTACGACCCACAACGGCATAGCAAGGTCATAATGAACCCTAAATATAGGGTGGGTGGGTGGGTGATGCGATGCATGAGGCGCTAAAAGGAAGCTCGATGCAACGTGCAGCGGTATAAATAGGTCCCCCAGCTGCTAATTCTCTCAACCCCATTGGCCAGAATTACCCCAGCAACCGAGGGACCCAATAGGGTTGTTGTGGCTATCCAAACGATCCCACCCACACAGACAGTGTCTTCATGGATTTGAAATAAGAAGACGGGGCCTTGCTGGTTAATGTGACCCTAAGAGCAGGGCTTTCTTCAGCTGTAATTGCGGGAACCTCTTAGGTGGGTGCCATTGCCATTCTAAGACGACAAGAAAGGTGTTCATGCCGAGTTCTGGCACCTCTTTTCCTAGCAAAAAAATAGCACTGCCTAAGAGAGAGTAAAGCTGAAGGAATGCCAACGCAGAAAGAAAATTAAAGGGAACAAGAAAAGCCAAGGGCCAAGTTCAAAGATGGCGAAGAAACCACCACAGTCACACCTAAGGCACAAACAGCTAAATGGCAGAGATAAGGGAGATAAGCCCAGGAAGAAAAGGTAGGGCACACACCTTGAAACAACTAAAGGGCAGGATCCTTGGAGCACTAACATCAACAGAAGACTTTTCTTGGGAAACGGCGCAAGTATAAACTGCATCTATAAAACGGAATGCTGCAATGACCAGCGGGTATGCAAGTTAACTTGGAGGACTGGGCCGAAAACAAAGTCAGCTTATTACATTTTTTAAAGGTCATGTCCCAATTTAACAAGGCGTATAACAGACATGGCCCTCAATCCACAAGCCAGTTAAAAGCCAAAGCATTTGAACTCAAGCCATTTTAATACTCCAGCCAAACACACATTTGCTTGGATGGAAGCCACATTCAAAACTAATTCACTTCCAAGTGAAGCATGCTTACGGATAGCAGTGTTGAAGCATGATCTCCTTCTCCTCCAACTTGGTGGGCAGGCAAAGAGGAGGAGTCCTCAACATCAGCAGAGGAACCCATAGAAAGCAAATAGATGGTCCAGATTCCCTTGCTACATGCAAATGGCCACTGCATGGTGAAGGTGATGGCATTATTGTGGCTCCTTGGCTACACCAGAGTAGCTTTATGTGGAATCCATTTTGTAAGCAATGGCAGGGGCTCTTCTGCCCTGACTCAGGCATTTGTGTCCATTGTTGGGACCACAGCAAGACCCATGTACCTGCAGCAAGATGGCGATGGTAACTTGCCATCCAAGCCTACGTCTGCCCCAACCTTAAACTTTATTACTACTAAGCCATGTTTCTATCATAACCAAGGTTTGAAGCTGATTGACAATCCATGGTTAAGAGGAAGCAACAGCTAGCATGAACATCAGTTTATGACAGCGGTCCAGAAGTCACCCCCAAATGTAAGGAACAGTGGTGCTCCACAGCCATCACTTGGCAGGCCATCACCTACAAGAAGGCGCACTAGAAAATCCCATTAAATGAGAGATACGGGTAGCAATGGTCTTGTTGTCTGGATGACAGCTACAAATCCACTGTGTCGCTGGTCCAGAAGAGAAAGGGAGGAATTGCCTGGTTGCCGTGAAAACAGGGGCTGCACTTCCAAGTCCAGAGAAACCTTTGACAGGGGAAAGGGATGTAGACTACATGCACATTTAAGATCAGAGATGAAACAGACTTGGGAGGACTTCCCCCACAAATTGTCCAAGCATGGCAAGCTGTAGTGGTTGAAGAGTGCCAGTTAACCTCCACCTTTTTCCTCCTGATTTCTGTGTTATACCTCTGTAATATTTTTATTTCTTTCAACAATTTATTTAACAGTGTAGGTTGTAAGTGGTGTACAATGAAGAATAAAATCAACTGAGATTAGCCATAAAATCAGAAAAGCTTACATAACACGTCTAGTGATTTTTTGTTTTAAAAGTCTTCAGCAAGAAGGGGGCCTGCCTGATCTCATAGCCAGCTTGGTCCCACAATACTGAATGCACAGCTCCTGGTGGATGTGAGCCAGAGTATGAGCCATGAGGGACCATGAACAGCAACTCCCTGCAAAACCTCAGCGACTGGGGCAGGGATATCTGGAGTGGCCCTTAAACCAGGCATAGGCAAACTCGGCCCTCCAGATGTTTTGAGACTACAGTTCCCATGATCCCTGACCACTGGTCCTGCTAGCTAGGGATCATGGGAGTTGTAGGCCAAAAACATCTGGAGGGCCAAGTTTGAGGACGCCTGCCCTTAAGCATCATTAAGATGGTGATAGGCTGGGGAAGAACTGCCAGCACAGAGGAGCAAGTATGAAACCCTGAGGCTTCCCTCCCTCAAAACCGCCATTGCTATGTTTGAATCGGAGCCACTTTATTATGGTACAACTATGAATTGTTAATTTAAACTTAAGCGCTGTAATCAAATTTGCAATGTACTTTATATCAAATAATAGATGGCTTGTTAATGGACTCCTTTGAGCCGTCTGACTTTTTTTTAAAAAAGGGATTCCCTCCCCTAAGCAGCAAACTGCTCTAGAAAGGATCATTCAGCATGAAGTTTTATTGCCCTCATGTGATATACCCACGCTAAATGTATTCACTAAACTCATCTCTCCTTCACACTGATCTCTTCTCAAAACATAATTGGGAACAGTCATTGTGTGATGGAATGGCTGCAGAAAGAGATCAAGCAAGTTAACCATAGTCAATGTTTGTAAAATGTATTTCTATGGTTCAGTAGAACAGCAAAGGCCAGCAGGCTGGTAAATCATTATTATCCTTCTGCACATGTTACCACAATAAACACCAACCAACAGGACAGGAGATGCATGCGGGCATGAGCTGCGTTAAGCACACATGTTATTCAGTATTTCCTACAGGGGCTGTCATGCTTGCAGCCATTTTGAAACACAGAGCCTGATTTCCTCCTTCAAGTCATTTTGCATAATATGGCATCCAAACCTAAAGAGCTGACAGGGGTCAGAAAATAGCTGCAGGACCAGCGGTGGGCCTTCTTAGAAGTTCCACCAAGGGGACTGCAGCCCATGACAGGGCTTTCTCTGTGGCAGCCCCTATCTTGTGTAGCTACCCCTCGCTACATAATTATTGCATAATTATTGCACAGCTTCTCCATGCTGAAGAGACACCTTCGGCAACTATGGCGAGTTGATTTTTGTGGGATCGACCACTCTTTTCTCTACCTTTGCTATTCTCTTTTTGCTTGGATCTGTTTCACTTGCTTGCTTTGCTCTTAGAATTATAGGATTATATTTTTGCAACCCAAACTGGGAGCTTATGGTGAAAGGTGGCCAAGAAATCCAATCAATCAATCAATTAATCAATCAATCGTCCTAGAAAGCAGGGCATTCAGATCCAGGGACATGTGGCCCGATTTCACATTTTGGTAGATATGGGCATGATACAAAAGTGAAATCCTTTCACATCTTTTCCAGAACTTTACTACAGCTTAAAATACGACACGCACAACCCTAACAAAAAAATTGTAGCAGTAGTACAGAGGAGAATAAAGAAACTACGGTTAGACTTCTCAGCTTACACAAGGGCGGGGGGCATCTTTTCTTAATATTGCTCTGAAGTTCAAAGCAACTGTCTGGTTAGAGGGAATATCAGTTTCCCCAGGAAACCCTGCTCAGGCATTTGCTCTTATCCATATGGAAAGATGTTTCCTTCCAATGGAAAAAGACAGCACTGTTTACTTGCATGCAACAGCGAGTGTATTTAAACGCTAAATATAGATTGGCAAGGAAGGAAATATTAGTCAACAAAAGCTAAAAAAACAATTATGTACCATGTCAGATGGTGTAAGCTTTGCTGGAAAACGGCAGTGAATATGAAACCCCAAAGGCTCTTGCTGGAATAATGCCAAAGTGAAAGATTTGTACATTCCAGTGGAGACTCAGTATTTTTTTGATATCACAGTATTTTACAGGGAGCATGTGTACTTGCTCTGACATTTGTTTGTTTTTCAGTCTTGGATACTGAAATGTGCTAGCTGTGGAGTTGGCTTAATTTTCTAAAGTAAGAATAGCTCCCCATTCCCTCCAGTCCTAAAGCTATTGTAATGACCACAAATTAGTATAATGTACTCTTTATTTTAAAGAAGCACTTCTTATTTTAAAATGCTTCCATTCAACTCTCCTGTCTCACAAACCAGAGAAGAGAGTTCCAAATAACCTTCGGTTTAGAAGTTTTCATCTAGCAGCCTAATAGGGTTTGCTCCCAATATGTTGATCTCAAACTACACATTACAGAATTATTTTACCGCACTCCCACTTATTACAAACTGAGCCTGTTCATTCACTTACCCTGAGAAGTACACTTTTCTTACAACCAAACATAAAATTAACAGCCCAATCACTGGAGGCACAGTGAATAGCCACCTACTGCAGGCTCTTAAAAAACAGTTTTTGTGTGATCCACTTGTGACTGTTCACTTCTGAGTCCTGAACTCCCACACTGCACAAAAGTATATCCATGGCACAGCCACCAGTCCCAATCGCTCCTATGCATCACTCAGCTGATGATCTTCAATGAATTACACTTCCAGAGACTCGCGGCTGAAATTAAAATGAACTAAACACTGGCAAAGGAAGAACTCGTCAAAGTGAAACAGGAATGAGACAAACATTCAATAAGTTTTTGTCTCTATATTTGGTCATCCCCAGGGGTCAGCAAACTTTATCAGCCGGGGGCCAGTCCACTGTCCCTCATACCTTGTGGGGGGCCAGACTAGATTTTTTTTGGGGGGGGGGATGAATGAATTCCTATGCCCCACAAATAACCCAGAGATGCATTTTAAATAAAAGGACACATTCTACTCATGTAAAAACACGCTGATTCCTGGACTGTCCGGGGACCGGATTTAGAAGGCGATTGGGCCGGATCCAGCCACTAGTTTGCCTACCCATGCATTAGGGGATATTTTTCGAATTTTAATACTGTATGGAAGTCACCTTGTGAGGTTAGCTACCTTTAACCACGCAGAGGGCCTTCTCGGTGGTGGTGCCCGCCCTGTGGAACGCCCTCCCATCAGATGTCAAGGAAATAAACAACTAACTGACTTTTAGAAGGCAGCCCTGTTTAGGGAAGTTTTTAATGTTTGATGGTTTATTGTGCTTTTAATTCTGTTGGGAGCCGCCCAGAGTGGCTGCGGAAACCCAGCCAGATGTGCGGGGTAATAATAATAGTAATAATAATAATAATAATAATAATAATAATAAAAAAAACGGTTGTAAATATTCAAAATAAATCACAGCACAGAAGAGCAACTGAGATCTTCCCTTTAATGCTAGGACCACTAAAATTCCAAGCATTTGATCACCTGGAAACCCAACAGGGGAAATCCTATGCATTCTTACTCAGAAATAAGTTCCACTATGTTCAATGACACTTACCCAAAGGTAAGACTAAATGTTGGAATCTAGGAAAGCTATTTCCAGCCCTACATAACGCAAGCCACCTAGAAGTTTGACCTGGGCTCCTTGAAAACTGAAATGACTTTTCACTCCTGCAATCCATGCAGAAGTAGTTGGCTGCGTAGTGGCGCTTACCTGAGCTCCCTTCCTTGGCACCACTTTCCGAGAGAAAAAGGGGGAGCTGTGAGGCTACGGCGAGTTCAGCATGGTTTGCCAATCCTGTGCCCATCTAATCAGTATGTTTGCACTGCACAAATCTCACTCCTCCCAGTAACCCAAAGTTATGCTGGGCCGGGGGCCAGGGACGTGCTACTGCTCCACCCGCTGCTATTGCATGGATAGTAGGCCTGAATAACCATTTCAGAATTCCAATAAAACATGGAAAAACTGCTCTCGGACTGTGTAGACAATACTGAGCAAACTGGACCAATGCTATAAGGTATAAGGCTTCCTAGGTTCCTTGAATCTGAAGGCATTTGTGTATGGCCAGTGCAACTGCTTAGTTATGGGCAGCCATACTCCTTAGCTCGGACTTCAGCCCACACCCATCACTCAAGCAGTACTTGTGGGAGCTCATGCCCGCGATCAAGCAAAAAAGAGCTGCTACTGCTATTCAGGCTTGGGGATCTGCAGAGACAGTCTCCTGTCCCAGGAGTTTCGGATGTCAGTTTGAAACACTGCAGCAACCATGGCCGTACCTGGGCTTTCTACTCCAGACTCCTGCTGGTCACCAAAGCAAAGGAAAGCAAACACTTGCTTCTCTCCTTAGAGCTCATGTCCACTGAGCTTATTCCCTCAGCAGTAATCCCAAGATGAAGGTGCCAAGGCTGTGTCGGGCTTGCCTTACATTTTAATAGGGGTGAAGCTGTATGTATGGAGCACACAGAAAGCTGCCTTATGAATTGCTTAACCCAGACAGTTGGTCCAGCTAATCCCCACATCACAGTCTCTATGGGATGGAGTTCAGAGTTTTGGCATTGCTTCTAGATGCTCAGCTGGCAGCTGTGGTTGGAGTGTCTTTGCCACAGCGACACATGCCTCAGTCACCTTTCCGTGTGGCACAGGTCTCATGTGGGACAGATACTTGGGCATCAGTGACTTCCACACACATGGATACATGGCGCATTGTGCACATCTCATGCGCCGCAAACAAGGTGCACATCTGTCCTTGACTGTGGTGAAAGTTATAGGTAAAGGTAAAGGTACCCCTGCCCATACGGGCCAGTCTTGACAGACTCTGGGGTTGGTGCACCCATCTCACTCAAGAGGCCGGGGGCCAGCGCTGTCCGGAGACACTTCCGGGTCACGTGGCCAGCGTGACAAGCTGCATCTGGCGAGCCAGCGCAGCACACGGAAACGCCGTTTACCTTCCTGCCAGTAAGCGGTCCCTATTATCTACTTGCACCCGGGGGTGCTTTCAAACAGCTAGGTTGGCAGGCGCTGGGACCGAGCAGCGGGAGCGCACCCCGCCGCGGGGATTCGAACCGCCGACCTTTCGATCGGCAAGCCCTAGGTCCTGAGGCTTTTACCCACAGCGCCACCCGCGTCCCTGGTGAAAGTTATAGCTGTACACATATTTCAGTCAACGTTGAAGTCCTGTCCATACACAATGTTTTTCACTATCTCCCCACCCCTGTTAGCACTGAAATCTATAGGATTTAAGTGCTTAATTCAGCTTGATCAGCTCCAAATCCTTGATTGGCTTCAATTGAGCCTAAACGTGTTTCATCTGCATTTACTTGCACAAGGAAGCGGAAGCAGGAGGAAGGGAGGAAAATATATTTAAACCTGGCTATTAAGAGATATCCTGTTTTTAATAAGGCACTCTATATTCTTCTTTTTGACAAGGAAGTGCATTTCATAAAGTAACATTTTAAAACTGTACTGGAACTACACTTTTCCCATTAAGGAAATTTCCAAACTACGGTAAATTTAAATCTACTCTTCTGATAGCACCAAATCCCCTCCCTCCTAAACAGTGCTAGAAACCGAGATATGAAAGCAAGGAGCTAAATGGTGCCTTAAACCTAGGTCATGGGCACAACAACAGAATGTCTAGGCCCACTTTATTTCGATAACAAGAATATTAAGCTGAAAATGAATGAACTGCAGCTAAAATATTATGTTCATTTTTCACATGCTCTAGTCCTTCCCCTGCCCACCCCCCTAATATTTTTAAGAGGGTCTCTTCTCCAGTCTTCAGATTTGAGCTTGAAGTGGGGAGGCAGGAAAAGGTCCTCTTTTCTTTCCACTCTGCAGTTTTAATCTGACATTTTAGGCACAGCACTGCATCCAGAACTCAGAAACTGCTCACGCTAATGAAATTCCCTGTCACAAAATGCGCCGAGAACATGGGTAGGCAAACTAAGGCCCGGGGGCCGGATCTGGCCCAATTGCCTTCTAAATCCGGCCTGCGGACGGTCCAGGAATCAGCGTGTTTTTATATGAGTAGAATGTGTGCTTTTATTTAAAATGCATCTCTGGGTTACTTGTGGGGCATAGGAATTCGTTCATTCCCCCTCCCCCCCAAAAAAAAATCTAGTCCGGCCCCTCACAAGGTCTGAGGGACAGTGGACCGGCCCCCTGCTGAAAAGGTTTGCTGATCCCTGGCCTAGAATAATGGAAGTTTTGAACACTGCTCCTAAATTAACTCCTAGATTATTTGCTTCTATTGCAGCCTTATACCCATTTACATGGCAGTAAGGCCCATTAATGCATTTTTAATCTTGTTGGAAGCAGCCCAGAGTGGCTGGGGAAACCCAGCCAGATGGGCGGGGTACAAATAATAAATTATTATTACTATAAAGTCACTTGAACGTACTGCTGAGTAGGCATGCATCACTCTTAGGAAGATTCAACTTCTAAATCTTATTCCCAAATCCATAAGAAGATATAACTAAAGAAAATGAGAAATGCTGGTTATTTTGTTAATTCAATACACCAATATTTACTTAGTTCCATTTGACCTTTCCATCTGCTATTACAGATATCTGTAGGATTAAATTAAATACATTTATGTATTGTTGTTAGAAGCCAACGTTTTGTTATTGAAAAGAAAATCAACACATACCTTAGTGGGTTTTTTATCTGCACAAAAGAGGATCTTTTTTTTTAAAAAAAAGAAACTACATTTGTTGAAGCCTTTTTCGCCATTAGTTCAGAATTAAACTTGATCTCAGACCAAACCAAATAATTCTGAAAGAGGCCCAACATGTGACATTTCATAAATACACCCACAGCAAAAATAACTTACAGAGGCTCAATGTGAGAACTGTTAGGCTGCCAATTGTTCCAGAACTTGGGAACAACTTTGTATTTCAAAAGAAAGGACCTACACAGACTAGAAAGCTAATTCAACAACACGACCTTCAGCCACCATAACATTTTGGACCAATGCTTACAGTTGCACGCTACACCCTATCTCAGAAAGCTTAAGTACCACTTTATAGCTAAAATCCACAAGAGAAGGCAATATACTTAGTGCAACCATGAACAACTCCTTCAGATAGTCAACTTTTAAGGAAGGCTTTATAAGCTAATGATGATAACGATGCATAGCTCGCTAAGAGCCACAAGCAGCCAGAAGTGAGCTGCATTATCCCATACATCAGTAAGGCTGCATTTCCATAAGTGAACCCTCTACATCAGAGACAGGGCTAACCTCTCATCAGCCCCAGCCAGCCATGGCCAATGGGCAAGGACGATGGGAAGTAAAGTCCAACAACATCTGGAGATCCACAAGTTCCCCAACCCTGTACCACAGATACAGACTCAGTTTCTCCTTGGGAGACTAAAGGGAAGTTGTCATCCATTCATTTCAATGAAGCTGGACATTTAGACCACCCTATCTGAATCACTGGAGCTTTCTATGTCATTCTTAAAAAGGAAGGAAGAAAGGAAGGAAGGAAGGAAGGAAGGAAGGAAGGAAGGAAGGAAGGAAGTTCTATTTCGATTGTGCAATAATTAATTGCACATTTACAAACTCTGATAAATCTCAATTCACTGTAGAGGGTGCAGCTAAATCCATGAATTTATAGGTCATCTTACATAAACTCCTTTCTTCCCATGGGTTGATTTTTGACAACTATAGAGCAATTATGGTCACTTTTTGTTTTTGTTTTTAACAGGTTGTCCTTCTATCTACCTTTTTTATTTACATTAAACAAATCAGTTCCTGGTCCCGGTGTCACATGATAAAAAAACAAAACAAACCACAAACACACACTCAAAATAGCAGTTATAAAGGCAACACTATATATATAAAAAATCCACAACAATTAAATCATCAATTAAAACATGATGCCATAACTATAACAACAGAAAACAGCTATTTTATAACTGGAAAATCAGTCTCTCCTCCCCTCAAAGACCTGTGTAAATATATATGCTCCTATCTGGCACTAACAAAATAAATGACGACGGCACCATTTGTACCTCGAGGGGGAAGGAATTCCACAACCGAGGTGCCACCACAGAGAAGGATATATATGGTCCACAATGCGCTTCTCCCAGCAGTGAGACGACAAGAAGAGCCTGTCCTTTATCTCTTAATGCTCTGTCAGGTTGTTATAGTGGGAGGCCCTTCCTCAAGCATTTGAGCTCCAAGTTGATTATGACTAACATTAACACCTTGAATTGGATTCAGTGCACTGCATATCTATCAGAACTGGTGTTACATGAATGCCTTAGACCAGGCATAGGCAAACTCGGCCCTCCAGATTATTTTGGGACTACAATTCCCATCATCCCTGACCACTGGTCCTGTTAGCTAGGGATGATGGGAGTTGTAGTTCCAAAACATCTGGAGGGCTGAGTTTGCCTATGCCTGCCTTAGAAGCACTCGGGATTTTAGGAGCCGCTGCAGCCTCTCAACTGCCTTTAAGGGTAGCCCCACACAGAGCACGCATTACACTTTTCTGCTTTCGGGTGCTGCTGAATGGTGCTATGTGCTGCCTCCATGCTGAGCGGATGGCTGTACGCCCACCATTTGAAGGATTCTTAAATTGGGTTTTTGTGATTGTTATTGGTTAAGGGTGAAAAAGCAGGCACAAATCTATTCATCACTGACTTTGTCACTACATACAAGAAACAAAGCCAAAATACCAAATATAACAAACATCAAACCACAGAATCAAGGCAGACCAGGAAAAGTACCACATTTATAGACTACTCATCTTGGAAAGTGAGTGATCGGCATAGATATCAATTCTCAAGGAGCCAATTCAAGCAGAGGGCCTGAAATATGGACAGGGTGCTCTCAAACAAGCAATTCCCACCAGACATGCACTGCTAGCATGACAGAGAGAAGGGTAAGAGAGTCCCACTTTGCACAGGCAGGAGGGCTATTAAAAGGAGTCCTTTCACGACAAATGTTTCCCACATAGGCATAGCTGAGATTTTGAAGCCCTAGAGGACTGCATTACACAACAACCTGCTCAACGTATGAATCAGGTCCAATGCCGCTGATACACCGCTAGCATAGCGTGGCTGCCACAGGAAACAAACAAAAAATCAGATTTGACGCATCCAGGGAGCCACGTTGCAGTGGTTAACTTATGCAAAGAACCACGAGGCTCATCCAGACTCTCTAATGAGAGACACACTGTTGACAGCAAAAGTTACCACACTATTTACTATTGCCTCCATTGCCATTGCAATGTGAACCCGGTGTCACATAGCAACTGTGTTTGATGACAACAACACTTGCAGTGGCAATCTAGGTAATGCGCCTTTGAGTAAAGACAAGGGAATGAATTCTTAGCCAACAGGAACTAAGATCCCCATGAAATCAGCATCCTCCTTTTATTCAAGAAGCTGCTGTTTAGGTGGATTCAGCAGACCAACCATATAATCCCTGTGCCTAGAAGTAAGTCCAAGCATGTTTTGGGTTGCACTTCAAATCAAATATTATTCAAAGTCTATTCACCATTGTGTAATGTGATTTGACTTTTCTACTTCCAGATCCAAGAAAGCAAACGTCTTACAGATATAATCCACACTCTTGGAAAAATTTGATGACAATGTTTACATTGGTCAGCCCCGTTTTCAAGCAGCCAGCTCCACTGCAATTGTTTGAAGTGCATCTGACAAGACTCTTTCATATGCAGTATTCTGAAGTTTGTGAGACAGTGGGCAGTCCTCCTGTACCACTGCAAAGGCATATAAACACGGAAGACGAATCTGGCTGCTCATAATCCTCTTGGCAAAACAGGGTTTGTTCTTCACTAGTGAAGAGACTAGAGCTGCAGTCCTATACCTACTTCAGCAAGGCAGTAAGCCTCACTGAACTCCATGGGATTTACTTCTGTGGAAAGATATATGGGATTGAATGGTAACTCATGGAAGAATGTAGCCTCTTCCCCAACATAAACCCTTATTATTTGGTCATCAGTGGCCAAATTATGATTTCTGAAACAGTGCTGAAGTTTCCAACAAGATGATCCGTTGTTACAGAATAGTGGCTGGGGGAAATGTGCTGCGTTTAGTAAGTAGAAAGATGGCCCAGGAGGATGTGAAAAGGATTGCTCAGTGGCCAATTTTTGATGTACATGGCCTGTCTGTAAGCCTGGCTCTAAGAGAGGTTTCAGTTTATTTTGCAGACATGCATTGTGCACACTTGTGTACAGACCAGCATGAAGCATATACCTGGAAGCTGCCGGATGTGCATTTCACTATATGCCTGTTGTTAAACTGCATGAGACTCTTAATCCCAGGGTTGTGGGTTCAATCAATTGAGCAAAAAGATTCCTGTATTGCAGGGGGTTGGACTAGATGACCCCTGTGGTCCCTTTCCAACTCTACAATTCTAGGATTCTAGGAGTCTACCTGAGAGTAGGCTCCATTAGAAACAAAAGACACATACTGCTGAGGAAACATACAAAGGGACTGCCCTCTTAATAGCTACTCTGGCCTTAAACCAGGTGTGGGGAACTCATGGTCCTCCAGCTGTTGGACTTCAACTCCAATCAGCCCTAGTCACTGTGGCCAATGGTCAGAGCTCCTGGGAGCTGCAGTCCAGGGATCACATGTTCCCTATTCCTGGCTTAAACCAGTCTGAACGGAGTTGCACAAATCTCTTGCACAAATCCCACTGAAATGAAGAGCTTGCAAAAGCAGATGCATGGAGGACACTGCAGTCGTTTTCCTCTTTGCTGGCAGCTAGACTGTTTTTATTTATTTTATTTATAAATGTAACTTTTAGGTAATTTCTTAGGGCCTAGCCTTCCCAAGGTGGTTTACTTAACACAATACAACATACATTTTTTTAAAAAAGAAGAAAGTCACCAAACTAATCTCAGCAGAGAGTACAAGAAAACAGCAGCTTACTGAAATTCTCCTGGTTATGCATGTAAGTTGGTATAAAGCCTTCAAACAGATCGGCAATTTTGAAAACCACAGCAATTAAAACTCTTTAAGAAAAAAGCAACACAGAACAGATGAGTTTCTAAAGCCCACTTAAAGGCTTGCAAAGATTAAGACACCAGGAACAATTCAGTCGAGGTGTTCAGCTGTAACACTTAACAAAACTACTTCACTGTGATTAAAAATAAGCAGCCCAAGTCATTCAAGATTGATGTCTTGAAAAACAAAGTGCGTGAAGCCTTTAAACACCCACAGACAAGATCTAAAAAGTGTGTTAAGTCGATTACTGGGAAAGAGTTAACTTGTGCATGAGAAAAATAACCATGCAACTGAACCTGGCTGTATAATTTTTACAACTGCTTACAAAAAGACCGCCATGGAGTTTGCCCATTACTGATCTCCAAACAATATTTTTGGGGGCAGCAGCACAATAACTGGGTGCATCCAGGTACATAGCTATGGATTTAGCCATGCCCATAGCAGCTTTATATTTGCATTTATTTACTAGTTAAATAACTTTACATTTAGTTTGTAATATGCATTGCGAACTCAAAGCTTAAGTTATACACCATTGTTCTTTGGAAGAGCATGGTTTGAATCAGCACTAAAAGGGGGGAAAGTATAAGGAGTTGCTCTATAAAAGGCTCTGCTGTCTCAAAATCAAACCATTGGTTCATTTAGCTCAGCACTGTCTACACTTTCTAGCTGGAGATACATATCAAGCTTTAGAGACAAACCATTCAGCTGTGGTCATTTTTTTACATGGTACATCACATTAACTGTATCAAAGTTTTCCTATCAGCTGTCTTTTGGGATCCAATCAACCTTTAGTCCAGGAGCAGCCAACACGGTAACCTCTGGATGTTGTTGAACTCCCATCATCCCCAGCCAGCATCCCCACCTGTCAGGATAATGGGAATTATAGTCCAACTTGAGGGTACCACATTGGCTATCTCTGGTATAGTCATTTTAGGCTGTTCCTGTTTATAAGTTATAGATCACTGCCCACAAACTTTCAGGGTGCCAGTGAGATTAGATGTCCATTTTCCATGCCAAATCAATTAACCAACTATTTGCATAATTTACAATCAACTCACTAGTCGATCTCCCTAACTTCTGACCCTTAATTTTCAGTTAACATTTTTTTAAAAAAAGCATACAAGATATTCCAAAAGCCATGATATATTTATTAGATTAATGTTCCAAGGGACTATATTAAAACATCTCAAAGAAATTTCTGTGGTCTCAAAAAATACACACTAGAGATTATATTCCTACCATAACTGATCCCAGTATGATGTAAATTATGTGCACAATTAGAGCTGATCTTCAGAATAGACACTTGTGGCTCTTTGGGGACAATGGCTTGATCAGAAGTAAAAAAAAAATTATTGCGTCTCACCCAGAGTCTAGGTTTTTCCAGAACCATGACATACGGTACATTTGGAGGACAGCAAAAGGACTGATACTCCAAAATAAAAAATAAAGTGATAAATACAGTGGTACCTTGGGTTAAGAACTTAATTCATTCTGGAGGTCCGTTCTTAACCTGAAACTGTTCTTAACCTGAGGTACCACTTTAGCTAATGGGGCCTCCTGCTTCCGCCACGGCGCCATTTCTGTTCTCATCCTGAAGCAAAGTTCTTAACCTGAGGTACTATTTCTGGGTTAGAGGAGTCTGTAACCTGAAGCGTCTGTAACCCGAGGTACCACTGTATCTGTTTCACCCAACAAAACTGCTCTTTTAAGCATGTTTTCACATTATTAAAAAAATTCCAAAAGCCTGAAACTGTTCTGGTAGATTATTTGTTCCAAAAGATTGCAGCTGCCACACTATAAAGCAAAGGGGCAGATTTTCAATGTGAAGAAAATGTTGAAGAAGTCAGAAATTGTGGTTTATACATTCTTTCGCATCTGCACATAATATAATGCCATAATCCAAACTCCGGATTTAAACACCTGCAAGTATTCAAGAGGATTAAAAAACAAGCCACTTGATGGGGGAGGGGCGCAATCCTTGCTAGTGCAAGCAGTTGGTTTCCAGCAGACCAAACACCTAGGACAGGGGTCAGCAAACTTTTTCAGCAGGGGGCCGGTCCACTGTCCCTCAGACCTTGTGGGGGGGCTGGACTATATTTTGAAAAAAAAAAAAAATGAACGAATTCCTATGCCCCACAAATAACCCAGAGATGCATTTTAAATAAAAGGACACATTCTACTCATGTAAAAACACGCTGATTCCCGGGCCGTCCACAGGCCGGATTTAGAAGGCAATTGGGCAAACGTAGGAATTTGACTTCACCCCTAGAGGTACACTCCATTGCCACTCAAAACAGACGGAAGCTTGCCAACAACAAATTGCAAGCACTTTGGAAGGAAAGAAATACAGCAACACAGCTGGTAAAATAGAAATATATTTTGATCATGTATTTTGTATTGTATTGTTAGTTCTGAATAAAATATTAGAAAAACACCCTAGAGAGTATACATTATACTGATAGCTGGAAAACTACCCTTTTAAAAATGCCCAACACTGCAAGCACTGTCACAGTTTTAAAATGCGTTTTATAAAAAGGCACATCCACTTGAACATTTTGCAGCTGAAATGTGCCAGCTCTACAAAAATAAAATAAAAACCACGCCACTGCAATTTGTTTTAGCCTGACACATGTTTTTTGTCAGAGGTTTCTTTGTCCCGTCTGTAAGTAATCTCCATGTGTTATCCACATAAACACTGTCACCTAACATTAAACTTTATACATTTTTTTGGAAGCTAACCATTGGAACAGATTCTGTCTTTATGCAATTAATCCTTCAAAATATTAACTGGTCTTTACTAAAATCATTAACCCTTGAGTGCTCCGAGGCAAAACTGTTCCTATTACAAACTTGCCAAGTCCTAGGTTAAGCTTGTTTGTTCGTACAGTATTTTTGAAAACTGACGAGTGTTTTGGCAACTAGACAATCTACTTTAAGGTATATGGGCAAACCTTGAACTCAATCCCAAAGTTCATAGAGATTGCCAAATGTCTAGAGGAGTGCAGGCCTGCTCCCAAGTGATTGGTTTCACTTCTTGCTCTTCTTTTCCTGCCAGTTACGCTCCTATCTCTGCCCTGATACTGCCACATGTTTCATTGGCTGGTCTGAACTGGAAATGGCAATAAGGGCAAGGCTACATGCACAGCCTCCACAAAGCAACTCTGTGTTACCTATCTACAGCAATGAACTGTGCTATTTTCATTGCCCTTCCAGCTGGAATGAATGAACGTTTGGTCTGATCCAGCGGCTGGCTATTTTAAAATTGTTACGGAATTGTGAGTCACCCAGCAAATTTCACAAACTGGGTAATCCAACATTAAGCATGAACAATTGTTCCACTTTCATATCTAAAGAGATCTCGCACATCTCCACGTGTGGTTTAGCTGCACTCATATTGCCAATGTTTACCTTGAAACAGAACGGCCAACGAAAGCAATCAGCAGAAGATTTGTGTTTCAACCTGATCTCTCCACGCAATCTTCTCCTGAACTTATGCCACAAGACCTTTGACATCCTTTGAAAATTGCATTTTACATACAAATGAATATGAATATGTAAAATTATATATATTATAATAATGATTAATAATTGCTGGTTGCAACTCTTTAAAACAGCAATAGGAATCTGATCTAAGGATAGAGACTGCAGAGGTGGACTGGAATAATTTGTGGGCTGAAAACACCAACTTAAGATATGAGCAAATACATTTAAATTACTAATCTGACTGTCTTGGACACCATTATGATGTAGTTATATTAATAAAACTAGCTCACCATTGTGCTGGAGAGGCTGTAATAGTATTAGGTACAACACTTCACGTGTGGTGGACATGTGAAAATATAAAGCCCTTCTGGCAGAGGATGTTTACAGAAATAAGCTACATTACGGGTCAATATGTGGAATGTACCCCAAGTTAAGTATTTTTAAAGAAGGGCAATCTGACCTTTGATATAAAGACCTAATTACTTTTCTTTTAGTAGTGACACGCCTGCTAGCAGCACAGAATTGGAGAGGATTGGAATATCTGTGTATCTCTCATTGGAAACAGATTGGGTGATCTATTTCTATCAGGAAAAAATAACAGTTTACATGCATTGAATAATACAAATGATGTAGATGATTTTATTTTATAAAATACTTTACTGATAATTCTACCGAAATCACAGATTGGGCTTTGGCAAACTTAACTACTGTAGACTGATCTGTCGGGGGGGGGGGCGCGAGTTGTGGATTTTACTTTTGCATCTTTTCTCTCTCTCTCTTTTGTAATTGTTATATATTAGAAATCAATAAAGCTATATATATATATATATATATATATATATATATATATATAAAATAAAGCTTCTCCTGAGCTAGGAAACTTCCAGGAACTAGGAAGGAAGGGGAATCCTTGATAAACCTAAAGCTTAGGGAACCTAGACTGAGCTTGAAAAACCTAGAGTTTCTCACCAAATGACCCTTACCTCTAAGATGGGGGGGGAGGACTTTACTTTTTTTTCATCAAGGAGACTGATCCTTTGTTTCATCAGAAGCCAACAAATTAATCTCCAACCTCTAACTGTACCTATTAAAATGAAACTCCTATCTCCAACTGGCAAGCAGGTTCTGGGAATCCTACACAAGGAAACCAAGATGTTTCCTAGCAACCAAATCTCCCTTATATTAAGGAAATAGCATTTTGCTTCAGCTTGGTCCAGAAGGCCAAGACTGCCATGGATAACAGGCCTGGAAGTGAACACTGAAGAGGGAAGCAATAACCAGCAGAGCAATTGGATCGCTGCACATCAGTGTGAAACTGGAAATGACACATTTGTCTCATAATCCGGCCAAAATAAACAAACTTTTATTTATATTATTTATTTTTAAAGGGCTGCTGCTTATTATTTAATGATTCACCTGTCTTCGATTTTCCCCCCACCATGAAATTCCACATGGATGACCATTTCCAACTATTTTCCTTGTGAGTTTTTTCCTCCTTAGGAATCATCCCCCCCCCCCACAAAAAATACAGAATGTTGTTCAATACAGAATGTTCGCCCTAGAATCTTAAATGAATGTTGATACTTCCTCTTACTCATCTTCTCATAAACACAATTGCATGGATCAGAAAGCCTTTTACCATTCAAGGATGCAAGAAAAGCTACTTATCTGCAGGACAGTTTGTCAGGTCAGCTTTCAGCAACGGTTTCCTGTTCCTCTTGGGGGTGGGGAAGCCAACTGCTATCAAGCGTATACAAGATCGACAAATAAATAGTTCTGCTCTCCTTGCTCAATAGCAGGCTAAGTTGCAGAACAGAATTGGAGGGGCTTTGGAAGAGAGGAATGTTCTCCTATAGCAGAACAATTTTCTTTTATGGGAAGTTTTTCACATCTGTGAGGGGCAAAGCTTACTAGTAACTCAATTATTAGCTCCTTTTCCAGTTGGCAGAAGTTGCAAGAAGATTTCTGATTGTCACACTAAAATCATACCACATAACGGTGTCATGGAGTCTTGAGCCATATCTACACCACAGACTTAATAACTGGCTTAAATAGTTGTTCCTTTCCTCAGGGAATCTTGGGAACTGTAGTTCCATGAGACTAATCCAAAACTAGTATACAACACACTGGGGTGAGGAACTTATTTGAAAAGGGAAGTCACCAGATGAAATAGAGAATGCAGAACCTGAAGTGCCCTATAAACACACTAGACTGTGTGCCCTAGATTGTGTTAGAAGGCAGGGAGAGTAAACAAGTGCAAGGAAAGGAAATACTGCACATCAGGTTTATTGTTTAGATCACAGAATCTGCAGAGCATATACAATCATCTATTTTTATAAGTAGGAGAATCTTCCAGTTATCTTGGCCGTAATAAAAATATTTGCACATTATGTCTCCAACAAGGCCTGCAACAAAATGTTTCAGTACATACAGCCCTCCTATCAGTAGCACCTCCAGCAATATATTTATCCCCCTCCCTCGTTTTTCTGTTCTGTTTTTCCAACTCATCATCAATCTCCCCGGGCTACTGAGCATGTTTAGTTCTCTTTGGGCTGCTTGGATGCTCCTGTTGTTGTTGTTGTTGTTGTACTAGTATTATTTCTGCATAACTCCATGGTCCCCCGTGCATGCTAACGCCTTCCTCTCATTTCCCAGTAGCCCAATTTTAGTTACAGTCCTGCTAGAACTCAACACATCAGTTCACTTTCGGGAGGAGAAATATCAGAATCCTCCCACAATAAGAGAAAGAGTGCTTTTGGAAAATGCGCAGCGAAGAGGCGCAATCTCAGTTATGAGCTTATGTAAAATCATTGTAGAATCCTACAGAAACACATTCAGTTTTGGGAGAGGGAGTGTGTGTAAAAAGAGAGACATTCATTAAAGCAGCTGTTTCTGGGCTGCATTTCTGGACATGGGTTTATCCCCTGACAAGGGCAGCGCTAGGAGAGAAGAAACTCTGTAGTTGCTTGCTTTTTCTGTTTCCGTACACTAGAGATGGACTGATAGCATTTTCCACTGTTCAGATTGCATATCTCCCAAAGGACATGAGAGACACAGTGCAAAAAAATATTAACAACCACAAAAGCTTTTAGCACTTCTTTGGCACTTTGGACAGAACACAGAATTGCTTCCTGCCTGCATATCCAAGAGCAAGGTGAAAAATAAAATGTGAGTAAAACAGGAGGGAAGGCAAAAATTAAACAAACAAACACACACTCCAAGATAGGTTACAGCCAATTAGTAAATTTAAGTAGTGGGGGGAAAATCATGATGGTGATGATATCTTTGCTTTCTGCGGAGGGAGTTTCCCCCCCCTTCAACTCAGAGATTTTGAGATTAAGAGGAAGCCTCCTCAAAATCACATTTGCTCTTCACAGGAATTAAAGGCAAAATCCTACACTGAAGTTACAGAGGCTGAGGGGAGCAGAATGCAAGATATGCCCCCTGTACACACACACACACACACACACACACACACACACACACACACGTCCATGGAAATCTGCAACATGCTAATAGCCTACTGCCAAAAAAATCAACTGACAGTCCACATTAACAGTGCAGCTTCACAACAGCTCCAAGCTTGGCACCAGGAATTCCCCCCCCCCCAATCAGTAGTAAGAACTGGGGAAGTCAAAATCATATCGTTTATATGTTGTTAGGTACAACTCTCATCAGTCTCAGTCAGCATAGCCAATGGTCAAGAATGAAAAGAATTTTAGTCCTTCACAAGGGGGAAAGAGTGTGCTCTCCTTAAAAATGGACCATAGAGAAAACAAGGATAAAATGTTCAAAGGAGAGTTGCAAATATACAAATAGATAATAAATATTCCATAAAACAAAATCAAGGCTACAAACGCATATTAATATGGAATACTGTTTGTACATTTGTCCCTTTGAGCATTTTGTCCTTCTCATCTGAAGGATACCACATTGGCTACCCCTGACAAAGAATTTTACCTCAGAGATGTTGAAAGTCTTCTATTTAACATTCAGAACAAGGCCCTTCCTTTTTTTCATCTGTACCAACTGTATAATTTTTTTTTAGAAGTGCAACATCTTCATTAGCAAGTCACATCAGAGCACTGTTGTTAGTACTTGCTCCAAGCCATGTTAGAGTTTCCTTTTAGCGCCTGCTGTTTTTGCCAACTTCTCAATTAAGGCAACACCCCAAAAATTATTCACTGTTGAATTTCACCAGAAAGAAGCAACAAACGCAAAAAATAAAAAATGAAATGAAGGTGGGATAAACAGACAAAGACACGTCAGCAAATAAAGTTGTGTGCAAGCAGCGCAGAGACTAATCCTCGGGTGTTTCAGCTGTTAAATAAAATTATAGTAATGGGGGTGGGGGCAGGGGCATAAGAGGGAAGCAAGCCAAAAGCCAGCACAGATAACAGGCTTTTAAAAAACCCCAAAACATACGTCTAATACGAAGTAAAGTTTACTTTGCCAGATGTTCCTATGGGAAAATTAGTTTTGCGGTTCCCATGGGGATTGCTAGATCTCTAAAATTAGGCAGCTTGCTGCAATGAAGTAGAAGAAGAGGTCTGTAAGGGGGACCTGCATTTTGGCATCCCAAAGGACTTACAGTTCGCAAACATGGCTGAAAATGAGGTGGCGACGGCTCATTTTATAAAAGAAAAATAACTAACGTCCACCAAGATTCTTGATCTTAAAAAACAAATAAACCCAAGCTCTACGAATTAACTGTATGAGGCTAGCTCAAGCCTTTGGAAGGGATGCAGAGAGACCGCACCAATCCAGTATCCACTTGAGATTTCTATATGGGATACTCTGACATGCGAGCATTAAGCAAACATGCACTCCCCCCGTAACACACACTTAATGCTTAATCCAGGCAAGACTGAGGCCTGCTCGGGATGGGATGACACTGAAGGTGCAGGAGTGTAATTTAGCAGAATTCATAGAATCATAGAATCATAGAATTATAGAATCATAGAGTTGGAAGAGACCACAAGGGCCATCGAGTCCAACCCCCTGCCAAGCAGGAAACGCCATCAGAGTACTCCTGACATATGGTTGTCAAGCCTCTGCTTAAAGACCTCCAAAGAAGGAGACTCCACCACACTCCTTGGCAGCAAATTCCACTGTCGAACAGCTCTTACTGCCAGGAAGTTCCTCCTAATGTTTAGGTGGAATTACTGATGCCTGAATCTCAAGGGGCCTAGGTGGGATGGAGTGCCTTTTCTATCAGCTTCAACTAGTAGCCCAGCTGCACCCCTGTCTAGACACGGAGAGCCTAACTTCTGTTGTAACCTCTAGGTAGAATTACTGCACTTATTTTTATTTGAGGGAGGCAGCTATTCCTGATGTCCTATGGTTTCTCCACAATGTTTGAGACGTTTGGGAAAGGTGCACAGGTTTGCCTATGAATTCACTCTGCGTTATTACGTTGGGCAAACTTACGAAAAACAAAACAGCGGAACAGGAATCTCTCTTCCCCTCTACACCTGCTGCAGCAAAAAGCTGCAGTGTCAGCCATGAAGGTTTCTTCTCTGGATCTTAAACTCAGATTATTTCAGTCAAAGGTATTACTCAGGGACAGTCAAAGGTATTACTCAGGGACTCCCCGGACAGCAGCCGGATACATGTATATGTATGAGAAGGCTTATGCAATGCACTTTGGAATTGGAAGGAAGCTCCCCAAACCACCTTTCTATCCCTAAATGTACAGGGCCTCACACTCTCAAGATATGGGAACTAAGCAAGAACCAAGCAGCTTGGGTTCAGAGGGTAATGCTGATCTGGCAAAAGAAGGGAGAAGAGAAAAGAGAAGAGAAGAGAAGAGAAAAGAAAAATGGGTCAAGCAGGACCAGTTATAAATCACTACCAATAATTTTGTATGTGGATTGATTGCATAATTTTGATTTATGAACGTAATCACTTGGATAGCCATTCCTGCTGCCAGGAGATACTGGGGTTGAGGCTGGCATGCCGGTCACACAGATTGGCCAGACTGCACTTTTCAGGTGTCAGAAGCAGACTATTATCACATGCCCGTGTCTGTACATCATGCTGCTGTTGAAAGCACAAAATAACTCTTCAACCAGCTGACAACTCTAGTCAACAGCCCATGTTAAAGTCATCAGTAGCTTTCTTCATTGCATGAATGAAGGCTGCAGGGCAGCCATTTCTCTCCCTCTCTCACGTGCTGGAGGAATGTTGCATTTATAGGCTGTACAAATGCCCTCCCCACATGGCAAGCAGCACTGTCATATAAATGCAGAAGCAACCACACTCCTTATAGCTGCTCCAATGCACCCCTGTTACTGCCACACAACACACCACGAATACCACACACAGGCCAATGGGGGGAAAGTTACTCAGCTACTGCAAGAACCGCTGAGTTCAGGCCCCAAAGACCACAAGGCCACCCACAGAAGGTTTCAAGGGGAAGTCAAAACTCAGAGCAAACAGCAAAGCGACATGTTTTTACTTGTCACTAGTACGGATCCTTTAAAACAAGTGTGTGTACTTGTGTTTTCCTTTCTGGTCACCCAGATGCAATTCTTAACCATCACAACAAGCAACCAGGGAAGCAGCTATTTACAAGACTGTTGAACACCTAACAACTCACTGGGCCACAAGAGATAAGAACATAAAGCATTCATATTTCAATATGGATAGTTATGGAGCAGTCCGTAGTTATAAAATCTGGTGGGTGGGTGGGTGTGTAAGCATCACACTGATGATTGGCATATTCTCTTTTTTCAAAAATTCCCCCTTGCCTTAAAAAACGAACACACAGTTCAGTTTGGAAAATTGATTTTTGGACAAATTTTGAACTGTTTTTCCTTATGCAAATGTCACCTGGTTGGCGGCTAATAACAGTGTTATGAATGCTGCTCAAA
This sequence comes from Podarcis erhardii, assembly GCF_964252035.2. Classification (NCBI taxonomy): domain Eukaryota; kingdom Metazoa; phylum Chordata; class Lepidosauria; order Squamata; family Lacertidae; genus Podarcis; species Podarcis erhardii. The sequence continues at coordinate 39,901,788 of NC_138509.1, forward strand.
CCCTGCCAGACACCCTTTTTGTCAGGCAAAGCTTCCAGGTAATGATCTAGTACGTTACACAAGGATCAGTGCCCAAGCTGTACCAGCTACATTTTTGTTGGGGAACTTGCAGGTAAAGGCTAGGAAACAGTTGGGAGACTCCCCATGAATGGGACTCGTACACAGACACACACAGACTGATGTAAGCTAGATCTGTGCGAGCAGGGAATACAGAGAAAGACTCAGAATGACAAAGAGACAGACTCATGGTGAGTGAACGGAAGGCTTAGAATGGCCTTCTCTAAACTGGCGTATTCCAGCTGTTTTGGATTACAACTCCCACCATCCCTTGACCATTGGACAATGCTGGCTGGGACTGATGGGCAATGCAGTCAACTGAGGGCACCAGCTTGGGGAATGCTGATGGGGCACAGGTGTCTCACTCATGTGAGGCAGTGGGTCTTCTGCTTATAGAAGTGGTGAAGCCACTGCACTGTATATTTGTAAATAAACTCGAGGCAGTCTTCTAGCCAGGCCTCCATCCAAAGGAAGCCAATCCCAGATAAACTAGCCATGCCTCCAAAAATTCTGACTGGTCATAGAAATGGGAAGCACACAGCAATTTCCTTAGAATATCAGCAACAATACAGGAGTCATGCAGAAGACAATTTAAATACCCAAGCATTCTTGACTGCATATGCCTTCCATGCACGAGGTGACAAAACATAGCTGCGCACACATGGATAGGCTCAATCATGCAGCTGGCAAGATCTATGCATATAATAAAATGCCAAGGCTTGTGATCCATGACCAGGTACACAAACACAGCAGGTTTAGTGGAGCATAGGGCAGAAGAAGCCACCAACCCAGTACTCAAAAGATCAAGTGCTAGGATCAGCAGACTGAAGGACCATGGTCCTTCCTTTAGAAATTCCCTACACTGAAAAACAAAAACTTGATCCTCTCTTTCTCCAGCCCCACCCTGAGATCTTCTCATCCAGCAGCATTAAAAGCACGCTAAAGCAATTGATACCTAGTTTTGGACCTCAATCACCCCTATATGCAAACAGAATAAGCGAAAGGATTTCAATCTTCCTGTTCTATTTTCCATTTGCTACAATTTATTTTCCCACCCATCCCAGATAGGAAAACAATTGTTTTGATGTCCCTTCAGTTTGCTCGCTTGCTTGTTTGTTCATTTTGAAACTTCAGAAAACAGGGTGAAGAAAATGCATAGCAAAGTCAGAATAAAGAAGATATAGTGTATCAGACAGCGTTTCTCCATAAACAAATTCCTAACCAGTATGATATGACACAAGGAAAGGCACCTCTCTACACAATGCTAGGGTATGTGTGGAAACAATCATTTTACAGCAGCAGACTAAAAAAATAATAATCAGTTAAGCAACAACTTAAAAAAGAAGGGCCTAATCCTATACAGTGGTACCTCTGGTTACGTACTTAATTCGTTCTGGAGGTCCATTCTTAATCTGAAACTGTTCTTAACCTGAAGCACCACTTTAGCTAATGGGGCCTCCTGCTGCTGCGCCGCCGCACAATTTCTGTTCTCATCCTGAAGCAAAGTTCTTAACCTGAGGTACTATTTCTGGGTTGGCGGAATCTGTAACCTAAAGCATATGTAACCTGAAGCGTATGTAACCCAAGGTACCACTGTATTTGAGTTCTGTTAGCTGACAGCCTTTGGGATTTGGCCGAAGAACCGCTACATTGGCAGACTGTCTTCTGCTGCAGCTGAGCGGTTAGAGAACTGTCATGCTATGTGTTTGTGTCATATAGAAGCTCCATGTCACTGGTTTTTGCTTTGTTGCTTTTTGTCACCTGACCCTTCCCCTCTGTTGCTTAGCAAGAGTATTTTCCTCCCAGGGAGTAAGGCCTTGAAGGGTTTGCCAAACTGTTGCCCCAGGCTGGGACCAGCCCATAGATTCCTCCTCCAAGCATGGAAGTTTGCACCACTAAATCAGACTCTCCAAAATCAAAGAAGCCTCTGAATGAAGACGTGTAAACTCGTGACTCAAAGCCAATGGGGGACCTACATTTGTGGGGCCCTGAAGCTTGAACTGTTATGGCAGGCCCTTCACAACCAGCAATGAGGTCTGGGTAACCACTGTTATATTCTCCAATGGGGTTGTTCCATGACAGAACGCCATACACACACACACCCCTACTAAATCTCAGATTTTGCTTTAAATCTCAGATTTTGACACGCTACCTTTACTGTGTTACTGACTCTCAAACTTTGGAATTATTGAAATATAGACAACAAAAAATTAATTTGAGTTGCACAACTCAAATTGGGCCTACATTTTTAAGCAAGTCGCTTCTGAGGCCCCCCCTAGGATTAGAGCCCCCGAAGCTTAAGCTTCATTAGTTTCATAGTGGATCCGCACCTGCTCAAAGCACAGACAACGTAACACTGAACAAGATCCAGATTTTGCAAACTACACAGGTGCTGTTGCAAACTGTACTGATCAGAGCTAACACAGAAAGATGGGACTACACTCAGTCGGCTCTTAAGAGTCCAGAGATACCACAGCGATTTAAAAGCCGCAGACTAGCTTCCTTCTAAACCTGATCTTAAACCTTTTGATCCCAGGGTGGATCATGAAACCTTCTCAAGGAGGGCTGTGTGTATTATTTCAGAACTCTGTCAAAAGAGCTGTGTGCTATGTGGTTCTCCAACCCTGTCACAATGTCATACACTATCACAGGGCTTGTGAGGAGCACAAAAAGGTTTAAACCCTTGACTGTAGGGGTGCCAGCAGTGGGATCACTACTGGATGTGTTTGTGGACTGCGGAGGATGCAATATCACTATGTGTGCTAAGGACGTACCCCATTGTCTTGAGTTCATTGTCTTTATTTGTGCATGTGGACAGCGTGTGGGTGCCACTGCCAGTATGGACCCTGGTTGGTGGGTAGTGCTGGGATTTCCAGGGATGCCTGCAAATTTCCCCTTATGGAGTTGTTATTTTATCCTCTACCAGGCTGAGCATGCTTAGGCTGTGGCTCCGGCCATTCTGCTGGTTCCCCATCCACTGGAATACCGGATTGTTCTGTAAATCCTTTTTTTCCCCTCCCCCTTTTCCAGTGGAGAATTAGTCCCAGGGTCTGGGTCTTTGAAGGAACTTCACTGAAGCTAAGATAGTTTAGGTCCAATCAGTGCCTGGATGAAAGAGAACCTTGTCTGTGTGGAAGGTGGGAAATAAAATTTAACCAAACAGAAGCATGATAAGTCAGTTTCAATTTGATGAATGACACATACAACAATCACAGTCTCTCTAAGAATTTCCAGACAAGGAGCCTGTAACAAAAATGAAAGGTGTTGTGGAACCTTAAAAGCAATCTGTGGCCTTTACTGGGCTTATAATTTACTTGGAGTGGGTAGCATTTTAAATAAAAACAGCAATAAACAAAACCTAATTGTAATGTCTCTGTTATTTGATTTTATTTTTACTGTGAGGCACTTAAGTGTAAGAATGAGACCAATAAATAAAAATAATAATGTTACAGCGTTAGCTTTCACAGACTAGGGTCTTGTAGACTACAGCCTACCCTAACCCACCAAAAACTTATAAAATACTAAAATGTGTTAGCCTTTGAGTTGCCCCAGACTCTCTCTCGTTCTTTTCTAAGGCCGAGACGTCGGCCAATACCAAGTGCACTTTGACCAAGCCGTCAGAAGTACTGCAGAACCAAATTTTAAGTGTATGCTGCTATATAGCTGTAAATTAGAGACAGCCGTTAACCAAGGGTGAAATTCATTTAGTCTGTGGGGAAGCTGTGCAATCATTCTTTCCCTTCAGAGAGATGCACAGGGAGGAAAAATACACCTCTCAAGAAGCGGAAACAGCAGCCATAGGCATTTGGTATCATTTGAAAAACATACTGGAGTCAGAAGAGTGTAGATGCAGAATCCTCTCTCCTTTGAGAGTGCATCAAGCAAAACAGGTAGATGCAAATGACCGGCTAGCATCTTTCCCCAGTCTCTCTCCTACAAACCTGAAGCCATGGTAATCTGACAGTTTAGTTAAGACAAGAGAAAACAGTTGGCAGTTTTACAGCTCAGGATGTATATAAATGGGCACAGAAACCATCGTGTGTGTCACCATTTTGGTGCTTGTTTGCATCAACCATGGGAATAAACAAAAAAGCAAGGCAAACAAGTACACCCTCAGTTCAGCAATATTCTAATACGAGACAGATTAGATAACAAAACCATACTCAAATGATTATTACGGCTAATCAAAACCATATTGTAAACAAAATCAGGAAGAGGGGGGAAATGTATTTTCAGTCAGATCTCTTAAATGTAATGAATTGTTCACATCCACGAGTAGTGGTTCCTCATTTGTAAGTGCAACCACTTATCATAATCTCGGGGTCAAATACACAATAGATTCTTTTTCCCGCTCCAAGTAATAGGAAACCTGCAAAGTAGTCATCTGCTAGTTTATAAATGTCAAACCTCAGAGCTTAAGACCTTGAAACCAGTCACTTCATAACATTTCTTAATTATTGTCACAATTCCAGATTTTTGACCATTCAATTTCCAAGCCTTTATTCCAACAGCAACAAGCTCTAAGGAAGAACCGGGGGTGGGGGGTGGGATCCAGAAATGTTTGGACTACTTGATATCCCTACCCAACACTGAACTTCATGCAGCTGCTTTAGGCTGAACTTACTCTCCATATTCTACACATGCATAGGCAATGTCCTGTTTTAGGTACATATGAACTTACTCTCCATATTCTACACATGCATAGGCAATGTCCTGTTTTAGGTACATATGAGCATCACTGAACAGGCATGTGTAGCAAAGGGTGCCTCTGGGCTGACAGTATTTTGTGGGAGGGATTCACACGTGCACCGGAAAATTTAGGCTTACACAGTTCAAGTGGATTAAGAAACTCTGTTGAGCCAGCATAACAAATCCATTTTTAAAAAGACCACCGCCCTGCAGACCTTTTTCAGTTAGGAAAGTGATGAGGAAATGCACCGAGAAGCAAGGGATTGACAAATGACCAACATAAAGACTTATAAACGCCCTGTAAGCAAATCAGAATCGTTGTGTGCACTCCCCACCCAACAAATCAGAATGAACGCTCAATAAAGACCAGACAGAATCTAACAGGCTGTCTGGGGAGCCTGGTAAATGCATACATGTTTACTCAGATATGAACAAGATACCCGTTTTAGAATATAGCTTGAATCCTATGCAGTACAGTATACATTTCCCGAGGAGTATGCCCCTTCGACCACCAAGACTTACTTCTTAATGAATTTGTACATCTCCAAACACTCATTACTTAAGTGACACATGAGGTGGGTACACCCACATTTGACCAAAAACCCCAGAGGGTTGGGCTACAGGTCAATGTTAGCTTTCTGTTGAAAAGTGTCAGCCACCCCTGAGAGGTACCACCTCCAACCCACAGGAACCAGCTCCAGATGGGCCATGCAGCAAGGATGCTGCAGAAGAAATCCCAGCATGTTTTCTCTAATTCTAACACAGCTAGCAAATTACACATGCAAGGAAAAGTGGAACCTGGTTCTCGGTCTCTGTGTGGCATTATAAATTACTGGAGACACACCAAGGAGCAGCTCTTAAGAACAGTCAGCAGGGATTGTATACCTAGAGGCATTCAGACTGGGTTCAGCAAGCCAGGAGTTACCAGGCCTCTAGATAACAATGGGAACAGCACGTTCTTGGGCAATGAAAACTTTCTAGTCAATCTACAGGCCCCACTAAAGAAGCTAAACACTCCTCAGACCAGTCGTATTTCCCTCAGTTGTCTGGACTCTTTCATTCTCAGTCATGTACACTCATTGAGAATTCTTCTTCTTTCTCAGAAGAATATAAATTAATCTTGACTCTGATTTCAGAGGCATTTCTGTAAGGATTGACACCTGGCAAGTCCTGCGCTGAATTTGGGACCAGATATGAAGACCTATTGCTAGAAAAGCTGCTCATTTAGTGCTAAATTGCAGGGTGGGGAGAGGAAATGGACTGGTTTCACTTCAATAGTTTGCCAGATTCATTTACATCTGATAAAAGTAATTGGGGTGGATTACTACCCCACTTCAAATGCTGCGCTGATCCATAATCCTTTTCTACTCTGGATTTGGCACAAGTATATTTTTTTGGGGGGGGGGAATATAGTAGACTATAATCCAAGTTTAGCACTATAGGTTTTCTCTGTGCTAGTTGCTTTCATAAAAAAATCTGTTTGCAAATAACGCTGAAGTAATGAACTATATTCCACTATAGTTCTAGAACTGGATTTTCTATTGTGTGACAGCTGAAAGGCAACATGGAAATTAACAGTTAGAGGAACGCCATTAAAATGGAAACGCCATTGCCATGTGAAAATCAAACATTGCTGCCTACTTTTTTTTAACTAAATCTTAGTAACTTTTAGGTAAATAGATTTTGACCTAACAAAGCTTAATCCAGCATTTTCACATCAACATGTGAGAAAGTATCTTGAGAATTTTATAAATAAATAGCACATTGTATACAGCTGAGTTGCAGCATATTTCAAAACAAACCAAAGGAAGCACTGTTTTTACACAATGCATAGTTAACCTAGGGCAGGGGTCAGCAACCTTTTTCAGCCGTGGGCCAGTCCACCATCCCTCAGACCATTGGCGGGGGCGGACTATATTTTGAAGGGGGAAAAAAATGAACGAATTCCTATGCCCCACAAATAACCCAAAGATGAATTTTAAATAAAAGCACACATTCTAATCATGTGAAAACACCAGGCAGGCCCCCAAATAAGCCAGAGATGTGTTTTAAATAAAAGGACACATTCTACTCATGTAAAAACATGCTGATTCCCAGACTGTCCGCAGGCCGGATTGAGAAGGCGATTTGGTCACATCCGGCCCACGGCCCTTAGGTTGCCTACCCCTGACTTAGGGTATTCACTGCCACAGGATCTCCTGAGGGCTACTGCCTTAGAGCCCTTGAAAGACATCGAGTTATCCAGACTCAACTGAAATAATCATTAACAGTCCCATTAGCCATGACTGCGAAGCAATATATCACTGAATATCAGACACATGATGGGGGAGAGCTGTTGTATTCATGTCCCACATGGAGACTTCCCAGAGGCTTGGAAACAAGCCTTTTCCCCCTTTATATTTCTAAGATCACTTAGTGGGATGTTCTGCAGTAATCTTTTGTTCTTTCATGGGAGAATGAATGAAGCCAATGGAAGCTCATTTTCCTCCCAGTTCTCAGGCTTCAAAGCATTTGGAGCACCGGACTGAAAGGGCACTAAGATGCATAACAGTTTAGATTACTGGCAGATCCACACCACACCATATATTTAAACCGCATCTAACCCCCCACATTAAAAGCACATGGCTTTCCACCCCACTGAGAATCCCAGGAACTAGTTTTTAATGGTTCTATGAATTGTACCTCTATGAGTAGGAAAAGTACAGCTCCCAGGATTCTTTGGGAGAGGTCATGTGCTTTAAGTGTATGGTGTGGACTTGTCCTAAGTGAGTAGTGCATGTGTTATTACAAAGCATTATGTGATTCTACTACAGTCTCAGGCCTAGAAAACATGCAAAGCTCCTATGGAGAACCTCTAACCCCCAAGTATTGTAAGTGCTGCAGTAGGTCAGTGTAATAAAGGAGGCAACAAAGACCCCTAAAATGTGAACAGCCACCTAAATTCAATGCAACCATTCCATTTACACTTTAGTAATGCAACACTTTAAACTAAACTGGAGAAGTGGCATTAAAAACTAAAACTGCCATCCTTTACCCAAATATCTGGAACAAGATATTAAGCAAGGTTACTACAACATGTGCACCGGGTTCACATCCAGGACCAGGATACAACTTAATAATTAATTATTTTTTAATTTAAAAAAAAGACTTTACACCTGAATTTATTTTACCCCAAATCCTCATAGGATGCAATTTACAAAATCTAGAAACCCCAATCATTCTTGGTTTGTAAGTTACTTCAAATTATATCAAGATAACAACTCAGAATGCCCAGATATGGAGGAGATGTTTTTGACCAACAGAAATACAAGATTTCTTTCTTTCCTGGGTACAGTGGAAAAATGATTATAAATAGGGCTAGCACCCTGGAGGAATTGATACACACACATCCCCATCACAATTAACATTATTTTTGCACCTGCTGTTCCTTGCAAAAACAAAACAAAGATAGAACAGGGAAGAAAAACAAACATTAGTACATATTCCTTTGTATACTGAAGTTTGCAATTAGCAGCCACTTCTCTCATTGGCGCACAAACCTTTTTATGAAGCCACCTCCCTGCAAATTAACCTCTCCCTTCTTCCCTGCTCTCCCTTCCCCAGCTTTTATTTTTGGCACTGGGCATTTGTATTTGAAAGATTTATCTAGGGAAAGTGACTTTTTTTTAACAATTCCAACCAACTTTTTTAAAAAAGCATAACCTTCTTTCAACTAAAACAAAGACATAGCTTAACTTTTTTCATTCTCAGAAAAACTTTTAACAACAAAAAAGCACATGTTCCTACAATTGAGAGTGCAAATCTGGTTGTAGATAGCGCACACATTTACACTGTTGTGGTCAAACCATCTCTCGTTTCCCAAATGCTCCAAGGTTTCAAAACCTGGCCAAGTCTGTCAAGACAGCAAGACGCAGTTCCCAAAGAAAAGGCAGTTCCCACAACTTCATTTATATAGCACTTGTTCACACTGGGTGATCTTAAGGTCGTGGGTTCAAGTCCCACGTTGGGCAAAAGAACCCCGCATGGCAGGAGGTTTGGACAAGGTGCTCCCTTCCGATACTATACTTCTACGGTGGTCATTACTTCAGGGCTTTCCTCCGTGCCTAGTTCCACACATCTGATTCTTCCGCCAGATCATACAGCTGAGGACCACCGGCCCTGCTCACGTGTAATGCAAAACAAGTGTGTGAACCGCCTCTAGGCAAGTATTGCAGGGAAACCACAAGAAGAAGCTGTTGGAACCAAGACGCTGCACAAGTACCTATGGGCAACGCGGCCGCAGAAAGGATGCACCAATTAAAAGGGTAACGCCGGGGGGTTAAGTGCGTGGGAGGGAAGGTCCTGCGACCCCCCCATCCCCCCCTCCGCCAATCCACCCTCCCCCAAACGGCGGGCGGCTGCCCCAGCTAAGGAACAGAGAGGGAAAACTTTGTCGAGGACAGCGGGCCCGGCCCTCTCGCCGTCCCCAAGCGCCGCTTCCTGAAGAGCGCCTAAGGGGCCGGGCGGGGCGGAGCGGAGCGGCCGCGCCGGATCAGCCAGGCTAGGTGCGCTCTCGGGGAGGCGGCGCGACTCGCCTCCGTCCTTCTCCGCTTCCTGAGCGGGGCGGCCCAAAGGGAATCCCCAGTCTGACGCGCAAGGCGTCAATCCCCAGAAGTGGCGCCGCGCAGGCACGGGCTCCGGCTTGGCAGGGCTGCCTTCCAACCGCCCGTGGGACTTTCTCCTCGCTGAGAAGCCGACACTGGAAGGGCGCTAGGACCTGGAGAAAAGCCACGCCGGGCTCAACCCCGACCTCCTCCCCTTCCCCACCCCCCACCCCGCTTCCGAGCCACCAAGGAAGTAGGCAGGCTGGCGCGGTCATGGTCGCCAGCAGCCACTCCGCCAGCGATGCCCCAGCAGGGAGAAATGGGGACACAGAACCACCATTGCCCAAAGCAGCCAGGGCGCACGAACGCGCCCGGAGCCTCCATCTGCAGCAGGTGACCGGGCCCCACCTGCGCGCGCGGCGTTTGCGAGGAGCCCCCCAACCCCGACCCGGCCGCCTGGCCAGCCCAGCTACTCACATCGTCGAACAAGGATCCCACGTTGGCCGTCACGAGCAAGATCCCGGTGTTGGCGGCAGTCCCTTTCATCGCCATGATCCTGGCCCCAAATAGTTTCTCTGTGCGCGCGCGCGTGTATGTATTTAAATAGACGACGAAGCAGCACCCCACCTCCGAATTGCACGGAAATAATCACGGGCAGGGAGGCCAGGGGGCCGTGCACTCCGACGGCGGGAGAGGGGAGAGTCCGAGGGAAGTTCGCCCAAGTGCTCGCCTCGGATGGGCTTCTGCAGAGGAGCTTTACGCGCCGGCTGGCGGCGCCCCAGCGGAGGGAGGAGACCCTCGCACTTCTCCCGCCGGGGGCAGCAGGGGCGCCGGCATCCGGACTGAGCGCCCCGTCTCAAGGGGGGCCGGGTGATCCCCCACCCCGCCCGCGCTGGCTGGCTGGCTGGCTGCCTCCCTCCTCGCTGCTGCTGCTGCTGCAGCCGCCGCCGCCGCCTCGTCGGGCAGGAGGGGAAAGCGGACTTCGCTCTTAAATCGCCCCCTTCTCAGCCATTCGGCTCCGGCTGGGAAAGTTCCTCCTGCCGCTGGCCGTTGCTGCTGCCGCCGGATCCTGGTGCATGGCAAAGCCCTCCAGAAATACAAAGGAAACTCTTCGGCGGAGGGAGGGAGGGAGGGAGGAAGGCAGGCAAGGGGGCAGTGCCCGGCGGCGGCGGCGTCCTCGCTTCCAGGGGGGCAGCAGCCCAGGCAGAGGAACCACTCGATGCAGCCGGAGAAGCCACCCCTCCTCTTCCTCGTCCTCCTCCTCCTCCTCCTCTTCCCAGCCTTTGCCTGCAATAACAGAAAGAGGAGCAGCAGCCGCGACGACTAGATCTCTGCACTCCTCTGACGTCACGGGCCTGACACGGCTCGTCTTAAAAGGGCAACGCCGCTCCGCTAGAGCGGCTCGACCGAGCAGTCCCCAGCCACAGGCTGCTGCTGCTGCTGCTTCGACATTGGGGAGGGCGACGGGCGACAGTAACGTGCTTCGAGTGCAGGGGGTTGCGAGGGGAGGGAGAGGTTGGCCTGCGGTTGCTTTTGCTGCACTGAAGTGGGGCGTGTGTGTTTGTGTCTGTGTGTGTAATCGGCGGAGGGTTTCTTCAGCTTCGCGCCTTCGGAAGAGGCAGCGAATTACGCAACTCGCACGGTTGTGGAACTGGCGTCTGCAACGCCGGGTCGGATGTGTTTAACGCAGGAGCACGCCGCACAATTGTTGAACCTTTCCATACGCTCGTGTGCTTTTGAATGCCAGGTGAAACTAATCTGCCAGCCGTTCTACTAACTAGCGTTTCAACGCATTTTTTCCCTCCGTGTGAATCTACATAATACTGTATTAACTTGGGCTTCTGCGTCCTATACTAAAAGTCGAGGGGGGAAACCGTGCTGTTTCGACGTTAGTATAGCACTCAGTTAAAAAAGAGATCTCCAGGATAGGACATCTGGTTTCCTGTTGCCTCTGCATAAACAGATGACATCATTGCAGTGATGTTCTGAATATTCAGGAAATTAATTAAGGGTCGTATAATACACTTTCGATATATAGAAGCAGGGGAAACTGCTTGAGACTGAGTCAAATCACTGGTCATTATAGTCTGACAGGGATCCACTCTTCAGATCTCAGGCACTGGTCTCTCTGCCAGCCCTACCTAAAACTCCTGGGGATTTTGCCTGGTACTTCTGCATGTGAAGCAGCTGCTCTGCTACTGAGCTACAATTCCTTTTGTTTCATGTACCTATGGAAAAAGAAGGGCTTCCTGACTCCCAAGAAAAGGCATGACATAGAGACAATGCTCCACCAGCCCTGTCCTAAAATATTTGCAGCCCAGTTCTATGCAACTGCCTTTGATGGACTTAACTAGCCGTAGTAGATTCTGAAGTGCGGGAGCTCATCCTGAGAGCCCCCACAGCTGTACACAATATCTTCATATATATGCACACCCCCCCCCCCCTCACAACAACACAATCCCCTGATATACAAGGATCAGCTGGCAGCCATCGAATAGAGGTCCAGCAAAGGGTGGTATCGCAATGCTTTTGTGTGCTTGAATTGCTGATCAGCCATGCCCTATGATTACAGTACCAAGCATCACTGACTAGGAGAAAGTTCCACTGAATTCATGGTGATTGCTTTAGTTAGAAATGCAGCCGATCTTGCAAACAAGTAGGAACCCCATCAAAGGAAAGGAAAGAACTAACAAACTATTCTTCCGCCTACCACACATACTCAGCTTGATTTTTCCTGTTATAATCTGTTTTACTGTCACAGTAAAACTTGAAAGCCTCATTATCACCTCTGGCAGATGAAGTAATTGCTCCTGCTCTCAGTGTTCCTGTACTCCCATGTTCCTGCTCCGCTACACCACTGATAAGTAAGGTTGCAGTCCTTTACTCATCTCAGAAATAGTCCCATTAAGCTCAATGGAGCTCACTTCTGAGTAGATGTGCATAGGATTGCACTGCTCATACATTATGTGTGTTTAGGAATCTATATGAACAATAGGAGGCAGAACCTGATCACAGAAAGCACCTATAGGACCACCTACTTTTGGCACTCCTTTGCAGACATTCATACTGAATACATGGCTATGTTACCCTGTGATTCATCTGGAACCTGACATTTTTATGGACTGCAGAACATCATGCCTTGTGCACAAATTCAAGGTAAATTTGGCTCTGTTTTGCCGTAACTTTTTGGAATTGGGTACAGAATGAAACAATTAAAACTACCTATTAAAAGACTAAAGAAACACATGGGAGTCTTGATCTGCTGACCACAGAGAGGCGTTTAAACCCAATTTATACAGGCTGATAGTTTTCTGTCTTCCATTATATATTTGGCAGTTGTGCCCTATTCAGCCATTGAATCAAGCACAAGTCTACATTCCATTGACATCAGCACAAGTGCTTGGAAAAGCCAGTCAAGAGTAGAACCCAGGGCTCTTAATAGTTGCACAGAGAGGTTTAGCTGTCTTTTCACATTTATCGTCCTAGTAGTCAGTATACACATCTAGAGTTCACACTAAATACATTACTTCTGGTAAATAAGGCATCATAGCCACTAGAGGGCTGTTAAAATTTGGGTTCCAGATTTTTTAGACTCGTCTACCCATGTACTATCTGAAAGCAAAGGTGCGTATTGGTTGCCAGATGTGAAATATATTGGCATTATTTTCATATCTCCTACCCCACTGTAACAAATGCAAACACCACCTCCCGACACCATCTGGCTGGCCTTGGGTGTAGAAGTGGTAGCATTTCCAAGAAAACTACCTTGGAGGTCCTGTCTTCAGGATCCTACTACCAACCCAAATTGGGCTTCAAAGAACTCATGGCTACATTTCCTGATGCCATTGGTGCCAACATGCACCACAACCACTGACTTCTCCCTAGCATTGCATACCAGGCCATCTAGGCAACAACCTTTCTACCAGGCAGGCAATCTGCCCTGTGGCCTTTATGTTCATCAGACACCCAAGTACATGTGTCCTTCATGATAAAATCACACATTACCAGGATCGCTCCCCTGTCCCATTGGAGTATCCTTGGAATGAGGGGGTAGCTGTTCATTCCTCAGGGAATCAGTCCCTTGTAAGGGAATGTTTCTTCCTTCCTCTGAGTGACATTTTCCTTCCAAGAAACCCTAATTTCTTCCCTGACAGTAGGGGAAATGTCACGGGGGTGGGACACAGCTATAACATCTCTGAAGGCCTCATCCACCACCCTCTCTGCCTCTCTTAGCTTTCTCGGGTTTGGCACCTTGACCTCAAGGAAACAAATGTGTTGTCAGAAAGTCAGGAGCTTCTTGCTCCTTAGACGCACCCATGACCTCTGTCCAGCAAGGAGAGATGCTCTTGCAAAACAGAAGAATATCCCAGTGCCCCTCGTGGCATAAAGGTGTTTGCACTTTTAAGGGTTTTTTTTTAATTGAGAGTATGGTAGAGGGGGGGTTAATGGAAGGAAAGGTGAAGCCGAGGCCTGTACCCTAGGCCTCCTCACCCTGCTGCCAAACTCACACATCTGCCTAACTCACCTTGGTGCTGGGGCTGCCCTAAGTGGAACCGGTTCCCCTTGTTAGGCTGCCCTACACGGACTGGCAGCCACTCTCCAAGTTTTCAGGAAGGAGTTTTCCTAAAGATGCCAGCGACTCAACTTGGGATCTTTCGCATGCAAGGCAGATGCTAAACCACTCTGATTAGATACCCTCACAGCATATCAATACTATTCAGTCCATCAAAGAGACGGTGTGTGAGCCCTTAAGAAAGGAAAGGGAAGAAGACCCACATTCTAAAGGAATTCCTTTCATCATCTCCACACAGAACTCTGTGTCTTGCAGTATTCCTTGCCTTGTAATCAATAATTTGAATCATGGGCATGTAGGTCCGGAATTAGTTTGAATTCTTTATATATAAATCCTTTTCATATATTAAAAATTACAGAAAGAGTGGGAGAGACCGAGAGAGAGATCTAGTGCAAGGTTCTTGGTGCTGTTGGGTTCCAGAGGCTCTTAGATCTTTTATTCCTTTTCAGAATATTTTCAGAGTCAGAAATATGAAACAAGCCATGGCACTGATCGCTAGCTTCACACGTAAGCAAACCATGGGGATAGGCTGTTGCATATTTTAAAAGCAAAGGGCTGAGTTGTTAATGTTATAACAATGTTGTCGTGCAGTGGATCTTCAATTCAAACAAGGGAAACTTTTGAGAAACAGCAACTGTCTTATGTGTGGGGGGGTTTTTTTTGGGGGGGGGATTTCCTATGCCATTTGAAGGTCTGATAAAGGAAACACTCCTCTACATATTATGCTGTCCAAGCACCATCATATTTGACTTTATTGTCATTTCTCTTTTTGTCAAGTTGATGATTTAACGCTTTTATCAGAATTATTTTTACAGAGTTGACTAACAAGTGCAAGTCTCTCTCTCTCTCTCTCTCTCTCTCTCTCTCTCTCGTGTTGTAGCATTTATTTATTTATTTATTTGCTTGCTTGCTTGCTTGCTTGCTTGCCACTCATCTGACAGGGCTGCATCAGCCACTCTGGGTGGCTTTCAACAAATTAAACCACCAAGTACAGTAAAACATCAAACATTAAAAACTTTTTTATGCAGGACTGCCTTCAGGTGTCTTCTAAAAGTCAGATAGTTGTTTATTTTCTTGACATCTGCTGGGAGGCCATTCCACAGGGAGGGCGCCACTACCGAGAAGGCCCTCGCCTGGTTCCCTGTAACCTCACTGCTCCTGTGTGATGATTTATTGTATATTTCCCCAACCTGGTGCCCTCTAGCTGCCACTGGACTACCACTTAGGGGAGAACCACTGCCAATCTGTGTAGACAATGCTGAGCTAGATGGACAGGTGGTCTGGCTTGCTGTAAAGCGTGGGCCATGCCCGATGTGACTGGTGGTAGTTGTATTGCATTACATCCGGAGGACAGCAGGTTATTGGTTATTGTATTGCATTCAATGGGTCTTAAGAATAAGTTCATCTGATTCCAACTCAGCAGCCGATTAAACAGACATATTATGTACTTTGATAAATCGATGAAGCAGTTTCAAAGATCAAGGGATATTACATGAGGATTTTCTGCTTTGACTTCCTTTTCATTTCCCCTTCTTTTCATTTTCTTATCAAAAATGCTGTATAGGTTGCTTAGCTTAGTGACTAATAAAAGGGAACACACACCCCCCCCACACACACACGGCAGTCGCAAGCCCTGTCCTCCAGGCAATGGTACTGAACTATCACTGTGGCTGCACTTGCAAGACTTTGCCCCACAGGATGTTCCTAAGAGCAGCTATAATATACTAATTCTCACTTTTCACACGCTTAAGGCCAAAGCACGAAACCCAGTTACTAAGGCATATGCCTATTGGACTTCCTTCCGAGTGCAAAACTTCCTTCCGAGTGCAACATCTGCAGCATCACTCTGTAACTAACTGCACACTATTCAGATGGTGGAAAGATGGATGCATCCCATTTATTTGGCATGTGTTTATTGGTGCTTTGGGGATTCTGTTTCCTGCAATTGTGAGGACAGCATCTGGACTGCAAGAGTGCAGTTTTCCTATAAACACCCTGTACAATAAGACCACAGGCTAACATATATTACTACCAATATCCTCCTCCGCACCTGCCAATCTCTGACAGTGCCATTGTATTCATATCCACTATGCGAGTTCATGTAAGTATCAAATTGCCATTTTAGTAGATCATCTCTTATGCATTCTAATCCACTTTCCTTTTGACTGAAATGTATTAAATGAGCTTCACTCAATGCCGCTGTTCCACTTGAGCAACATACTTCTGCTTGTGCAGTGGAATTTCTCCTCCTCCTCCTCTCCCATGAAGCTCCCTCGTGCACCCTCAAATTCTGTTCCAGAGAGTTGGGAAACCCTCCAGAGCATATTTTAGGGGGTGCTGGGGGTGGATAAGGGACGCAGGTGGCGCTGTGGTCTAAACCACAGGGCCTAGGACTTGCCGATCAGAAGGTCGGCGGTTTGAATCCCTGCGACGGGGTGAACTCCCGTCGCTCAGTCCCAGTTCCTGCCAACCTAGCAGTTCGAAAGCACGTCAAAGTGCAAGTAGATAAATAGGTACCGCTCTGGCGGGAAGGTAAACGGCGTTTCCATGCACTGCTCTGGTTCGCCAGAAGCGGCTTAGTCATGCTGGCCACATGACCTGGAAGCTGTACACTGGCTCCCTCAGCCAATAAAGTGAGATGAGCACTGCAACCCCAGAGTCGGTCACGACTAGACCTAATGGTCAGGGGTCCCTTTACCTTTACCTAGGGGTGGATAAAGGGAAGGGGAAACCCCGTAGTGTGAGCAGATCTCTGGTCACGCAGCGCCAGATGCAAACCAATGTGTTAAAATGCTCTTGGATGAAGTTGGTGTTCATTTAGAAGGGTGGGAAAGCTAAACCTGTAACCAAAAGCTTCTTGCCTTTCTACAAGTCTGATAGGAGTGTTTTCAGCTATGTCTTAACTGTTGGGATTTCACAAATGGCCTTGTAATGTTACCAGCTATACTACTATAGAGGGTGTTATGATGTAATTCAAACTGCATAGTAAATATCTCACATACCCCTTCTCAGGCAAAACAACATACATTCATATACACTTATTAAACCACCCAGAGTCCCATCTTGACTCGAAGGTTCAGGAAACTAATTCTACATTATCTGATCAACTTTTACTATCAGCAATTTGGGAGCAATGTATATACTTAAGGAGCTGTTCAGTAAGACAACTGAAATCCTCATAGAAAGGCACAAGTGGGATCTGAAACAAAATGTGGCAGCATGGAATGTTCTCCATTCAGGATTCCAGCTACTCCATTCCATTCTCCCCATTGTCTGTCCTTCCTCAACAGGAATTTAGCATTTTGTAGCTCAGTCCTCATTGAACAATTGCAAGTGGGAGTACATTCCCTTAGTACATTCCCTTTTCTAACTAAAGGCTGATACCTTGTAGCTAAAACATATTGTTCCTTTTGGACTGTACCCCACTAAGTTTAACCATTCATGGGGCTCCTGGACCTGTGTGTGTGTGTGTGTGTGTGTGTGTGTGTGTGTGTGGCTAGCATCCTTCATTCTCTTGATTTACCAATGAGCACCAGGGCAATGTAGGTGCCTGGCCTAAGCCAGGATGTATAGAATTTCCGGAGTAGGCTTGCAGCCTGTTTTGGATGCAGTTGCATTCTTCATCAGAATTTAGGGGTGCCTTTCAATTCTAGATCTGGTGATGGCAATGCCAGTAGTGCCTTTCATCAGCTATGGCTGGTATGCCGGCTACGTTTTCTTAGATAGCCACAAGTGATTCATGCCATAGTCACCTTCAGGATGGATTATTTAACACACTGTACACAGGGCTGCCTTTGACGAGTTCTCAGAAACTACATCAGGTTCAGAATGCTGATGAGGATGAGCATGCAGTTCACACCTTGGCTGGAAGACTTGCTCCCTGCCTTGCAGGCCTTCTTCCACCAGGCCTGGGAAGGTGGGCCCTGGACTGACTCCAGCTACGAAAGCCGAGGCTGCTGAATAAAATCTTGGGCTGTGATATGGTTTGTGGAGGTTTGTTGGGAGGGCGTTGCTGCTACTGGGGTTTTTTGTATCTTTAGTTCAGATCTTGTTGTGACTTGTGTGGAAATTGTTCAGCTTGGTTGTGTATTTTTAATGTTTTGTTTATGACTACTTTTGCTATGTTGCAGTTACGTATTGTTTTCATGTTGTGAGCCGCCTTGAGCATGGTTTGAATTGTGGGAAGGCAGCATTCAAATAAAATTATGTATGTATGTAACACAACTACAGTAGCTTCCAGTTAAGTTTCTAGCCCCACTTCAAAATGCTGTCGATGACCTTCGTAGCTGTAAGTGGTTGGCCCAGAATCTGTCTTCTCCTCTATGTACAGGGGCGCCGACTTATAAAAAATATGGGGGGGGGGCGGGGGCCCATACCGACTTATAAAAAATATTGGGGGGGGGCCAAGACCTCCAAACCGCTGCTGCTGGGGGAACGAAAGGGGTGAGACCCGGGCTGCCCCGACCTTAAGTGAACCTGTGAGGGCCCGCCCTTTGCGGCAGCCGATTGGCTGCCACCGTGGGCGGTGAATATTAATGAGCTAGGGGGAATCCCCGCTTCTCGCGGGGCTGACGCAAGCCCCGCGAGATTGTTAATGGGTCGAGAGCCCGCAACCCCACCCCCTCTCTAGATCGGGAGTGGCTTTGTTTTAACTCATTACTGAATGTATTTTAAAAGGTAACTATCGTCAAACAAGGAAAATAAAAAATACCAACATATTTTTGTGATTTTACAAAGCATAATATAACTAATAATTTTCTTAAATTATTGGGGGGGCGGAGCCCCCCCAAACGAATTTTTGAGGGGGCTCGGGCCCCCTCAGGCCCCATGGAGTCGGCGCCTATGTCTATGTATCTACCCAGACTTGCTGGGAAGGCCTGCTCAGAGTATCTCCACTGGGCATGGCCAGTGCAGAATTACTTGGGACAGAACTTTGCAACTCTGCAATTCCCTACAGCAAGGCTGGCCCTCTCTAACCCCCTCTAGGGACTGTCCCCAGGTCACATGCTCACAGGTCCTGCTCCATCCCCTCCCTCAATGTCTCTGAACTGGCATAATGTCTTGTTGCATGCACAGATCAAGAGACTCACATGGCTTATGTATGTACAAACCTCTGATTGGTGGCTAGAAGGTATCTTACTGTGAAAGTAAGGTAAGGGTCACCTCTGTTGCTCCACCCACTTTTGCCTTCATCCCTGCCCACCACAAGCACGAGCCTAACTTAAATGGTATGCCTTTGTCCAGAGCATTTTAACAGGTATAAACCCACCACTAGTGCACTATTGTTGCATCAATGACAACAAAAACAGTCTGGAGAGGCCCCTTGTGAGACAAGTCAGGATTGGACTGTCAGAAGTGAATTGCATATACTTAAGGGCAGGAGTCACAGTCCTGTGGCCTCCTGGCCTCTCTGTCCAATCCTTGACTCTCCCTAGTCTTCTTCTCTCTATGGCCTTGCTCTGTGCCCTTCTTGTTTTTGCCCGGTTGGAATGTGACATTGAATTATGACAATGCTTCTTGCTTGCTTGGATGAGGGATGGAGGGGTGTGCGTGTGACATAACCTACTGTTCAGGAATGTTGCCCATGAGGCAATGCTGTCCTCTGGGTGAAAAAAATGTCCCCTAGCCAACCAGAAAAGACTTTTCATGTGTGGAACAACAGCCACCCAGATGCTACTAGCCCAGAGATGGAAGGAAGATACAGTTCCGACCAGAGAAGAATGGGAAACCAAGCCGGTGGACTATGCTGAAATGGCAGACTTGACTGGAAAACTCAGGAATCAAGAGAACAAAAACTTTATAAAAAGAATGGGAGAAATTTATAAGTTATCTAAGAGACTACTGTAAGCAGATAGAAACATTGGCAGGATTTTGTATCACTTGTAGTGTAACTATTGTTATGGAAAATTTGGATTGATATAATAATTAGAGTTTGAAGAAGATGCAGTTTTTAAATGATTAAAATGGAACTCTGGGAAAGGGGTGGGGGAAAGTCCTGAGATTCCAAGGATTCTCTTTATATTGATATGTAATTGATTTTTTAAATATAGATTTGTATTGTAAAAACCAAATAAAATGTTTTCCAATTAAAAAAAAATGGCCCCTATCCCAGGGTTACAGAAAGATCACCTTGATTTATTTCTAGGTTCTGTAGCAATGGACTTTGCTATAATTTTCCATTGTTTTCCTGAATTAGCTAGCATAAATCAAAGCAGGCAAGACCCATTTATTTTGCTTTTAAAACTTGTTATTAATTATTATCATTTAATTCATTATTATTTATTGTCCTGCTTGTACTATCCTGCTATATTGATTATGAAAAATGTAATGCAATTTTAAATCTCCAGTTCTACAAATCATGCCCGGTTATAGTTGCATCATTAACAGCCCTTGAAAAATATCAAATCTCCTGGTGGGGGTCAAATTTGCACGACGGTTCTAAATTAGACTTTTTGCCCATGGATCTGCAATAGCACCAATCAACACTCTAGCCCACGTGCGATAGTCTGTGAAGTGAAGTGTCATGTGGATTTCATGGCTACCATGATCACTTTTTAATTGTTTTAATACTGATTCATTTTGTGCTGCTTCTCCCAAACAGCACTCTTAAAGCAGAACTGTTTGAAGCAAGAGGGGACATACCAAGTCCCCGTTTTGCACAGAAAAGTCACATACATTTATACCACAATTTACCAGAATCTACACACACTCTTACACCCCTCTCTATTCTTTTTCCAGGCATTATCTTTCAAGGACACATTTAAAGCCAGGCCAAAATACTCATGGTAAAGGTAAAGGTACCCCTGCCCGTATGGGCCAGTCTTGCCAGACTCTAGGGTTGTGCGCTCATCTCACTCTATAGGCCGGGAGCCAGCGCTGTCCGCAGACACTTCTGGGTCACGTGGCCAGCGTGACAAGCTGCATCTGGCGAGCCAGCGCAGCACACGGAATGCCGTTTACCTTCCCGCTGGTAAGCGGTCCCTATTTATCTACTTGCACCCGAAGGTGCTTTCGAACTGCTAGGTTGGCAGGCGCTGGGACTGAACGACGGAAGCGCACCCCGCCGCAGGGATTTGAACCACAGACCATGTGATCGGCAAGTCCTAGGTGCTGAGGTTTTACCCACAGCGCCACCCGCTCAAGGAGGGTACCAAGTAAGGGTGGTGGCGGGGTGGCATGGGAAGAGGGGTGTGTGGCTGGGGAGTGGATGCTGAAGGGCCAGACAGAGAACATTTGACCTTTGGCCTCAGCTTTTATGAGCCAAGCTGAAATTCAGAAGAGAACCGGGCTCAGTTTGCAATGGCTAAGGGGGTTACAGACTGGAGGGTAGGGACTCATTTCTGTCTCCACCATTTTCAAAATTCTTCTCTATCAACTGTATTAGATATCCTTCTTTGTTCTACTAGTTATGTTCATCTCAAAGCAAGATGAACCAAGAAACCAAACCTGAAATGGAAAAAATTGCCACTGTGCTCCTTTCCTCCCAGACAGCAGAGTCCATCAGCTCTCAGCCACCTTCTAAGTGGCAGAAGAAGATGGAAAGACAATAAATGCCCCAACCATTGATATGCATGCTCTCCCAGGCTCACTCTGTATATATTTCAAATAAACAGATAGCGCAAAACCAAATCTCTGATATTCTTTCTTCCGAGTGACTTGGATTGTATCAGATTACATTGCCCTTGGTAGCCGATGAGGCAAGTGCCAAATGAGCCCAATATATTATTTATTTATCTATTTACTAGCCACACATAAAACATTTAGATATTCAAACTGATGTCTCCATCCATTACAGACTAAAGACTCTACTGTGCCAAGGAGGCAGGAACAAGCTTGGCTACCTACAGTCTTTTCACACAGTCTTTTCAATCTCTAGAGGCAAGTTGGATGTCTGCATAATTTAAAACAGCCTCAGGACTACTTTGTACATTTGTAAAATTGATAGACCATCTCTCTCTCTCCCTGCCTCCCTCCCTCCCTGACAGGGGATCTAAAGGCATCCATTCTCTTGCCCCTGGGCCTATAAACTTCACAAGGATGGCACAGAGTCAATTATATGCTAGGCAAGAACTCTTTACTTGGTTTTTCCATGTGGTTCTGCAGTGATGCAATTGTGATGTTGTACAGGGGTAAAACTTTGCCCTAAATAATCAGTTTCAGATTCCCCACCAAGAGGTCCAGGTTAGTGATGAAAAATCAATTTCAGAATGATTTCGCTTAATAATTTCTGCCGGAGAAAATGAGCTGCTCACCACACAAAGAAAGCAGACTGTGTGTCTGCATGTGGAAACAGTAAAAAAATACAGTAAATCACAGGCTCCTAATTGAAGACTGGGAAAGTTGTAACTTTCATCATGGTTGCAGCCCTTGGCAAGTATCTATCAGCTTTTTGTGTAAGTAGTTTAATGGTGGAGCACATATTTTGCACACAAAAGGTCCAACATTCAGTCCTGAGCTTCTCCAGGTAGACCACAGCAAGACGTATGGAGAACTGCTATGAGTCTGCATAGAATAGGGTTGGGGAACCAGTTTAAGCCTAGAGATACTGTTTCACCAAACACAGAATTGGACCAGACTACTGCTTCTGCTGATTCAGAGCCAACACATCTGAAGGTTGGTGGTTCAAAGCTCACTGAACCTGTAGCTGGTGCTTTGGAGTTTGCTAAACTTCAGCCAGGAGCTTCACAGATCCTGTCTCCTGAACACATCTCACCAAGTGCTCCCTGTGCTATCACATCTGCTCAACAGCGCAGGGAAGTTGCCAGGTGGGAGGCCACAGAACGGTGAACAGGTGCTTGTATGCAGGTCAGGGAGTTGGCCCATTGAGAGCCACAGTCTTTAGCCCAAGGAGGTGGAACTTGGGAATGGAGGACTGCAGGAAGAGACACTTCGTATCTGAAGACACTTCAGACACTTCAGACACTTCGTATCTGAAGAAGTGTGCATGCACACGAAAGCTCATACCAAGAACTGACTTAGTTGGTCTTTAAGGTGCTACTGGAAGGAATTTGTTTTGTTTTGACTATGGCAGACCAACACGGCTACCTATCTGTTGCAGGAAGAGAGTCACCAATGGCCTTTGTTGGAGCAAGTGGCTCACTTGGAGCTATCCATGGTGCTGCAACCACCTGTCTTGTTTGCCCTGTGGTTACCTGGTGGAGATGCATCAGATCATTTGCGGCCCTACCGGTGTTGTTGGAGTCTTATCTTTAGTCGGCTCCAGCCAGCATGGAAAATAGTCAGGGAGGGGCACCATGTTGGCTATGCCTGACCTGCCACCCGATCCAATAATCAATTGCAATGCTCCCATGAGCACCTGGTTTCCTTTTTGAAAAAGAAAGCAAAATAGAAATCTTTTAAAAAAAATTAAAACAAACAATCTGTTCATTCTAATGGAATGAGCAGTTCCATGCATTCATTTATTTGCAGGCTCACAGTTGTTCTCTTCCTGGAAGTAAATGAGAATCTTAAGCACCAGGAGTTGCCACTAGGGACTGTTTTCCTTCAAACTGCACCCACTTACCTCACAGCTCATGTCACATGTAGAAAACATGGCTGGAAAGAAACAAAGGGAGCTCCTTGTTGTTCCTTTGTAAGTGGGGTTCACTGGCACGCATGATCAGCACTGATGTCAAGCCCTATGGACAGCAAGTCCTACTAAAGAGTTCCTCACCAGGTGTTGAGAGAGTTAAGGATCCAGCCTACCAGCTACATCCAGTTCCTCACCTTTGTTATATGGGATTAGAACAGCAGAAATAAGCATTTTTAAAAGGGGGGGGGAATTGTTTTCAAACAATATATTCCTTGCTGCTGTCTCCCACTGGAAATAAAACAGATTTGAGTTGCTATCCCAGAAGAGCAGTGCTGAGGAATGTTGTGTCATAGTGAAAAATTAAGCCCTTGATCCTGTTCTTTCCCAACAAAACTCTTTTATTGGAAGAAGCAAAAACATCACCCCAAAGATCCTTGTTTGCTGGAGACACCATCAACGAGACATTGCTATAGTCCTATTTCAGGATTTGGGGGGGGGGGACTCATTGGAATACTCTGCAGTTGACCTATATTGCTCTGATGATTTGGCATATATTTCTTGTGCTTTAAAATCAGGGGATAATTTGTGTAGTTTTCTTATGCTACTCCAGTTTGCACTTACACACATCTGTCTTCTAGTTCTTGACAGTTATTATACATTCTTGAAGCACAATAATAATAAAAGGCTTTGAAAACACTGATGATACATCCCGTGATTTAAATACTTTGGGGGAGGGGGGTGAAATTGGCAAGGAAGTTCACCTGAATAAGTTTATCTGCTTTCCAACATTGGTTGAGTGTAAATGCAGTATTTCCTAATCATAACCAGGCTATCAAGAATATCCCACTCTTCTCCCTAACTTATTCCCATTTACATAGGCGCTTGGAGATAACTATGATTCAAATCGCATATGTATCAATGTTAATACTAATCACAGTGGAAACCAAACCATATTTTGTGACTATGGTTAACTATAGGATTCCAAACAGCGTTAACATCGGTACAGACAGAACACTAACCATAGTTTGCTTCAAAGTTGAAAATGAGGGTAAATTACTATGTGAGATGGGGCAGGGCAGGGCAGGGCAGGGGAAGGAGCAGGGAGTAGTAAAAAAGTATGCATGATACTTCTCGCCGATATAGCCATGGTTAAGTATGGTGAAGTGGGATGCCTGCACTGGACCGCTCTAAGTTTTCTACTTGTTTCATATTTCATCTCTCAAAGAGCAAAGCGTACCTGGTTCCAGGTACAACAAGCATCAATTCCGTATTGCACAAAGCTTTGGAAAATGGCTCCCTTGGATTTATATAGCCTCTTTCATGCCAACATTAAGCTCTTAATCCTTGACCTAAATGAGAAGATTTTTTTTCTCCTCCTCCTCCTCCCTATAAACTTAATCCTCAGGCAAGCAGTAAATTCCAGCCATGAGTACTGTAAGAATATTTTTTTCACTATGGTTCTCATCAAAGGTGAAGAAATAACAGTACACAGTTTCTCCTTAGATTGTAGCAGCATCAGTGCATATTTGTAGGCTGCCTTTCCATAGTCAAGACAGCTCGCAACATGAAAACAATTACATAATTACAAATGTAACAAAAATAATCATATGCAACAAAACATTTAAAAAGTACACAACCAAATCAAACTATTTCCACATAAATCGTAGTAAGATCTAAAATAAAGATTCCAAATTAAATAAATAAATAAATAAATAAATAAAAAACGGCAACGACCACCTCCCAAGAAAACCCTCTAACAATGCCCCAAGCCAAGAGTCTTTTCAGCAACCTCGGCTGTTGCAGCTGGAATCAAGTCAGTCAGTCCTTCCCAACCAAGCCAGTTAGAAAAAAAGGCCTGCAAGGCAGGGAGCAGGTCTTCCAGGACTCATCAGTCAAGATCAGGCTGCATGTGAGTTGGAGGCCTCTTAACTGACTGTCTTTTTGCTGCAAACGCCTAGCCACTATAGCTAGCAGCAAGGAAGTTTGCAATTCGCCCCAAAAGGGAAGAAAGCATTTTGCTGCAGTGTACCTCGGGTTACATACGCTTCAGGTTACAGACTCCGCTAACCCAGAAATAGTACCTTGGGTTAAGAACTTTGCTTCAGGGTGAGAACAGAAATTGTGCAGCGGCAGCGCAGCGGCAGCAGGAGGCCCCATTGGCTAAAGTGGTGCTTCAGGTTAAGAACAGTTTCAGGTTAAGAACGGACCTCCAGAACGAATTAAGTACTTAACCCGAGGTACCACTGTACTGTGCTTACTTCAGTTGCTTAGAACCTAATGCTTGCAAGGGCTTGCAGAATGCACAGACTGCTTCCTTAAAGGCCATTTAGCTTATTTATTTAGATTTTTAAGTATGCTGCCAAGAGTGCCCATCGAAGCTCTGTGTGCTCTAGCCACCTGTTTAAAATTTAAATGAAACAGCTCTCAATTGCTTTTAATTCATAACGGTGCAAAAGCAGAGCAGACAAATATAAAAGCCACACAAGTATTTTTCCACACTCGGGACCTCACAGGTCTCTGTTTTCTTTGAAATCTTATCATAACATGCTTTCTTTGTTGCAGAACTGTAGGCCTCTCATGCATGAACAGCGATGTCATAACTTCTCAGAGCATGGTTTTGGATCAAGGCCAGTGTCCCTGCTAGCAATAGAAAGAAAACCTTTCTCTCCCATCCATGTGTGCATACAAACTGCTTGCATGTTGGACGAATACCCCATCCACGCCATACATTTAAAGCACTGTAATGCCACTTTAAACAACCATGACTCACAGAATTCTGGGAGCTGTAGCTTTGGAAGGGTGCTGAGAGTTGTTAGGAGACCCCTGTTCCCTTTAGGTAAAGGTAAAAGGACCCCTGACCATTAGGTCCAGTCGTGGCCGACTCTGGGGTTGCAGCGCTTATCTCGCTTTATTGGCCGAGGGAGCTGGCGTACAGCTTCCGGGTCATGTGGCCAGCATGACAAACCTGCTTCTGGCGAACCAGAGCAGCGCACGGAAACGCCTTTTACCTTCCCGCCGGAGCAGTACCTATTTATTTACTTGCACCTTGATGTGCTTTCGAACTGCTAGGTTGGCAGGAGCCTGTTCCCTTTACAGAGCTACAATTCACAGAGTTCCCTGTGAAGAGGGATCAATTGTTAAACCACTCTGTAAATTGTAGCTCCAGGAGGCAAAAAAGGCTCCACTAATAGCTCTCAGCACCCTTCACAAACAACATTGAGCTGAACAACAAAAATAGTTTACCCTGTCTTTCTAATTATGTAGGCATTTCTAAAATGTCATCTGGCCCTCAAATTCTTCTGCTGATTTTTATTTTTTTTTAATGCGCTACGTTTGGTTTCCACATTTCTTTCGGCAATCCAACCTTGCAGAGGCTGTCAATGGGATACGCCATCATATTTAGTTATCTGAATGAAGCACGGTCCAGTAAAAGTAAAAAAGCAAAAAGCAAAACAAAACCAAAAAAACAAAACAAAACCCAACTGTCACCCTTTCATGTTATGGAAGATTTCATTTCCTGGTGTGTCAGAAAAGCAATCAAGCTTGACAATACACCCGTGGCTCTTGCTGGTTTAAGTGCTTGAAGC
Source organism: Podarcis erhardii (assembly GCF_964252035.2). Classification (NCBI taxonomy): domain Eukaryota; kingdom Metazoa; phylum Chordata; class Lepidosauria; order Squamata; family Lacertidae; genus Podarcis; species Podarcis erhardii. The sequence continues at coordinate 39,928,809 of NC_138509.1, forward strand.
ACAATGGTGCTGGGGAAAATAGGATAAATCCTGCCATTGGAGACGATGGAAGGAGGCTCAAATGGCAGCGCTTATCATTTTTATCTAACGCTTGAAATAGCAGTAAAGGAAGCGCCAGTGCATCTTGCAACGAAGGATACATTTTCTCCAATCTGAAGGCATTTTAGTGGCCATCACCAAGCATCCAGTTTCGAGAGCTAGATCCTTGTGGTTGTTGCAACAATAGCTAAGTTCCTAAATAAACTAAAGTGTACCCAGAAAATGTTTGCTGCTATTCACCCTCCCCAGGCTCATGCTTTGGAGCTGTGTGCCACGGATGTTTCAATAGTTGACAATGACTGCCATCAAGTCAGTCTCGTGATTCTGGGCAGACAGATATCACAAAGCAAACAGAATGCTATTATGCTGTGATGAAATCTAAGGGGTCTGGGAGTTTGAGGTGGAGTGGGATTTGGGGAAAGCTATGAAAGGACACCTTCTTTGCATGGAGAAGACCCCAGGTTCCATCTGCAGGTAGGGGATGGGAGAGAGCCCTGTCTGAAACCCTGGACAGCTGCTTCTAATACTTGTGCTTAGATGGACCAATGGCCTGGCTCAGTTCCAGGCATCTCCCTATGAAGTCCGTTTCATCAAAGTGGGCATTTCAAAATGAAAAACAAGTTCAGCACAGCCTTGGTTTATTTTCTTCCTCCGAAAAGGAATAGCAACCAGATCTCGCTGATCTGAAACCAAGAGAAGGAAAAGGAAAGCCCATCCCTACCACTGTCCGCTACTGCCTCTTAAGCTAATGGGGTGGGGGACACCAAGATGATGATGGGGAACCCAGAGGGCACCCCACTTAGGGTCCCCTCAAACCTGGTGCTGACTCTGCCTATGATGACCTCTATGCTTAGAGAGGCTGCTGTTTTTATGTTATGATTATTCACTGTGTCTGCTGCTTCAACATACAGTATGATGATATGCTTCATTGTCTGCAAGAGTTAACTATTTGTATTCTGCACAGCCAACTATTTTATCCTTCTTTTAAGGAAATGTCAAAATAAAACTCCTCATACTTCAGTCTGCACAGTGCTTCTGTTTCAGTTATATTTGTGGTTCCCAGCATTTGTGCCATACATCATATGCACAATAGTTTACTGAACTACTTTCTGCCCACTAAACCTATCCTAATCATGTGGAATAGTTTGATTTTTTAAAAAACTTCATCGTCCGATGAATCAGGCTAAGGCTGCAATGCTAAACACGCTGACATGTGTGTAAGCTCCAGGGAACACAGATGGATTTACTTCTACCTAAATGTGCATAGGATTGCACTGTTAAATATCTCTGTGGTTAAAGTTGTCTAACATGCAAATTAAAGACAACCTGACATTTGACACTCCCTGTGTCAAACACCAGCAATAAAACTCTTTCTATTTGTTCCTCCTTTTTTCCTCCTTTGTGTGTAAGCCAGAAAGAGCTTTTTCTTTCCCAGAGGTTCTCTCTTTTTCCAGGATTTGACTCTGAGACAGATCTGTTTACCTAATATTAAAAGCTGTCTAAATATTGGCAGCTAAGTCTCTTAATACTGGTTGTCAGAGCTCCTGGGATGGCTTAGAGTACTCATTTCCTCAGGAAACCAAGAAGTTTCCAGTCCAGCTTCAGTGAGGAAACTGAAAATGGTCTGTTGTTGTTGTTGTTGTTGTTGTTGTTGTTGTTGTTGTTGTTCTAGAAAAAGAGGTGCTGGAACTCACAATGACAATGGCACCCACCTGAGAGGTGCCAGAACTAAGTTCCTGCTGAAAAAAGCCCTGAAGATTATTATTAAAATTTCTATACTGCCTTTCATCTGAGGCTCACGAGGCAGTTTCCAATATAAAAACACAAAAATACATAACATAGTAACGAACAAAAACAACACCCCTCACATTTTAAAAAGGCCATGGATTGTTTAATTAGCCAAAGGCTTTGGAGAAGAAGAATTCTAAAGGAGAAGGAGCCTGGGTCAAGGAGCTAAAAGGGTGTAAATTAGGTTATGGATTGAGAGAGAGGAATCTGAAGGAAGGAGGGATGGAAAATGAAGGTCTTCTTTTTGCTTCAACTTTTCCAGGTTTTTCCAAATGTTGGCTAGGTTTGAACCTGCTCAAGCTCATAAAAGGTAATGAGATGGTGGCCTGAGGTGTAATTGGTTGACTATTACGCAGTTTCTTGAAAACATTTCTCATTAACCGATATCGTCCTATAAGAATTGGACTTTCCAGTTCTTTAAATCAATCACTCCTTCTATGGCTCCTCACTTCCCTTTTGACACAACCTGATTGAGCACACTCAGAGAACGCTTTGTTGGTGCACTGAACACAGTTTTGAAAGGTATTGCTTCTCAGCTTGGTGCATGGTTGAAAGAGGAGTTTAAGAACTAAATTGCACGTTCTGGCACACTGCTAAAGCTCTTTACATCCTCCACAATTTCTTAAAAATACGTGACGATGTCTGGGATTTCATTCCGGTCAGCGTACACAATAGCAAAGGTAGAACAGGCTGTTTATCCACTGTATACAGCTTGTGTGGCAGCTGAACAGTGTTTCACAATAAAATAGTTCTATCTTTCACACATACTGTACTGAGATGAAGTGGTTCATGTGCCTCTTAATCCTATGTTTACTTGTAAGTAAGTCCCATTGTATTCAGTGGGGTTTGAGCAGGGGTTAAGTGTGTATAGGATTCCACCCTTAGTTTGTATTCTCATTGAACCACAGACCCTGCTGGGGGTGGGCCTATGGAGGCCGAGTCCAAAAACTTTTTCTAAGCACTCTAAGTGTGTGTTTCTGAGTGATAATGAATCCAGGGGAAATTCAATTGGTGTGGGTGGAAGGGTGGTTTTCGGGGTTACCGAGCCTCCAAGTCTCCCTATTTTCTTTTCTTTTCTTTTTTTTATAATAATTTTTATTCAGTTTTTAAAACACATAATTAAAAAAACAAACACATCACAAAATACAAACAAACATAAACAAATCAAACATAAATAAATTCATAATCTTATTTTCTTGTAACTTCTTTCAATCGACTTCCCCTTACCTCCCTTTCGCTGCATCCTTATTTTAAAAAAATTTTTAGCAACCCTTTAGTCAATTTGTCCATTTAGTTCCCTTCATTAAATTCCCATAAATTTGTTAATTACAGCTGTAGTTCTCTGCTTCTTACCCCTTGACATCTTAACACTCCTCAATTTTACAACAGTTTTTAAGATATATTTTAAATTTCTTCCAGTCTTCTTCCACTGCCTCTTTCCCCTGGTCACGAATTCTGCCGGTCATCTCTGCCACTCCCATGAAGTCAATCACCTTTGTCTGCCATTCTTCAAGAGTAGGTAGTTCTTGCATCTTCCAATACTTTGCCAGAAGAATTCTTGCTGCAGTAGTAGCATACATAAAGAAAGTCCTATCCTTCTTTGGCACCAATTGGCCAACCATGCCCAGGAGAAAAGCCTCTGGTTTCTTAGTAAATGTCCATTTAAGGACTTTCTTAATTTCATTATAGATCATTTCCCAGAATGCTTTCACCCTCGGGCAGGTCCACCATAGGTGATAAAAGGTACCTTCATTCTCATTACATTTCCAACATTTATTATTGGGCAAATGGTAAATTTTTGCAAGCTTGACTGGGGTCATGTACCACCTGTAGATCATTTTCATTATATTTTCTTTTAAGGCATTACATGCCGTAAACTTAACACCAGTGGTCCACAACTGTTCCCAGTCAGCAAACATAATGTCATGACCGATATCCTGTGCCCATTTAATCATAGCTGATTTCACCGTTTCCTCCTGTGTATTCCATTTAAGCAGCAAATTATACATTCTTGACAGATTCTTAGTATTGGGTTCTAACAGTTCCGTTTCTAACTTTGACCTCTCCTTCTGAAATCCTATTTTCCTGTCCTCTTTAAATGTCTCATTTATCTGATAGTAATGCAGCCAATCTCGAACTTTGGACTTTAGTTTTTCGTAACTCTGAAGCTTTACCCTTTCACCTTCATATTCTAAGATTTCACAATATTTTGGCCATTTAGAATCCATATTAAGTTTTTTCACCCCCTTGGCTTCCATTGGTGACAACCACCTGGGAGTTTTAGTTTCCAGTAGATCTTTGTATCTGCTCCAAACATTATATAATGCTTTTCTAACAGTATGATTTTTAAAACCTTTGTACACCATTGCCTTGTTATACCATAAGTATGCATGCCAACCAAAACAATTATCATATCCTTCCAGATCTAAGATGTCTGTGTTCTCAAGAAGTAGCCAGTCTTTCAGCCAGCAGAAAGCTGCTGCTTCGTAGTATAATCTTAAGTCCGGCAGGGCAAATCCCCCTCTATCCTTTGCATCAGTTAAAATCTTAAACTTAATTCTGGGCTTTTTGCCCTGCCAGACAAATTTTGATATATCTTTCTGCCACCTCTTGAAACAATCCATCTTGTCCAAAATTTGTAAGTTCTGAAACAGAAAAAGCATTCTAGGCAGTACATTCATCTTAATAGTAGCAATTCGACCTAACAAGGACAATTTCAACCTTGACCATGTTTCTAAATCTTTCTTTACTTCTGACCAACATTTTTCATAATTGTCTTTAAATAAATTCAGATTCTTAGATGTTAAATTTACCCCCAGGTATTTCACTTTTTTCGTTATTTCCAAACCTGTTTCACTCTGAAACCTCTCTCTTTCTTCCATTGTTAAATTTTTCTCCAAAACCTTTGTTTTCTGTTTATTCAATTTAAATCCTGCTACTTGACCAAATATTTCAATTAATTCCAACACTCTTTTGGTACTAATGTCTGGCTGTTGTAAAGTCAAAACTAGGTCATCTGCAAATGCTCTTAGTTTATAATGTCTGGCTCCGACCTGAACTCCTTTAACCAACTGGTCCTTTCTAATCATATTTAACAAAACCTCCAGGACTGATATAAAAAGTAGAGGAGATATTGGGCAACCCTGTCGTGTACCTTTTTCTATAGGTATTTCTTCCGTTACCACATTATTTACAATTAACTTTGCTTTTTGTTCCGAATATATTGCACCTATACCGTTTTCAAAACCTTGGCCTACCCCCATCCCTTGGAGATTCTTTTTCATAAAGCTCCAACAAATGTTGTCAAAGGCTTTCTCCGCATCCACAAAAATCAAAACAGCCTTTCTATTAATGTCAACTTCTAACAGCTCCAAAATATCGATAATGTTCCTCACATTGTCTGACATATGTCTCCCTGGGAGAAAGCCAGTTTGGTCCTTATGAATCTCCCCTAGTAACACTCGCTTCAATCTTTTTGCCAAAATGTCTGCAAAAATTTTATAATCCACATTGAGTAAAGATATAGGGCGGTAGTTTTTAACCTGGTTTTTTTCAGTCTCTGATTTCGGTATAAGTGAGATGAAAGCTTCTTTCCACGATTCAGGTGCCTTTTTCCCCTCCATAATTTCATTGCAAACTTCCTTTAGAGGTTGTATTAACCAATCCTTCAGCTTCTTGTAGTAACTGGCGGTCAAGCCGTCTGGTCCTGGTGATTTTCCCAGTTGCATATTCTGGATGGCACCCTCTATCTCTTGTTCTGTTATTTTCTCATTCAAGATCCTTTTATTCTGTTCTGAAATTTTTGGTAATCCGTAGTTTCTAAGGAATTCTTCAATTTCCTGTTCGTTTACTGGCCCTTGTGCATATAATTTCCTAAAAAAGCTTTGAAAACAATTACTTATCTCATTGGGTTTGTAGATGGTCTTTCCCTCCATCTCTAAGCTGGTCACTGTATTCAGTTTCTGCCTCTTTTTTAATTGCCATGACAAAAGTTTCCCACATTTATCTGCAGATTCAAATGTTTTTTGTCTCATTTGCTTTATTTTCCATTCTATTTCTTGATTCATCAATTCCATGTATTGCGTCTGATAATACTTTATCTCTCTCAAGATCTCTTGGGACTTTGGTTTGGACCTCAATTTCTTTTCTCCTTCTCTCATTTTTCCTAAAAAATTTTCTTTCCTCTCATTTTGTCTTTTCCTTTTTATAGAGTTCTGTTGAATTAGGAAACCTCGCATGACAGCTTTGCTAGCGTCCCAAATTGTTCTTTTCTCCACGTCTGTTCTCAAGTTTATCTCAAAATAATCTTTCAATGTTTTTTGGGCCTTTTTATAAATCTCTTCATCTTTAAATAGGGTGTCATTCATTCTCCATCTGAAGGATCCAGTTGTTGTTAATTTCATCTCCATCTTTACAGCGTTATGGTCGGAGCAGGTTTTTGGGCAGATTTCTATCTTTTTGGTTCTTGGCGCCAGGCTGCTAGTAATCCAAATTTGGTCAATTCTTGTCCATGTCATTTTTGCTTCAGAAAAGAAGGTTCCCTCTCTTTCAAGAGGGTTCCTTGTTCTCCAGATATCAATCAAGTCCATAGTTTCAGTCATTTAAAAAAAAGTCTTTGGTAGTCTCCCCTCCTTTGAAATCACTTGTCTCTGTGCTTTATCCATATTTGTGGAGACGACTCCATTCATATCTCCCATCAATACGATTTTATAATCCAGAAAGTCCATTAAGGTCTCATGCAACTTCTTAAAAAATTCAGCCTTCCCTTCATTTGGTGCATAAACTCCGACTATCAAAATTTTTTCTCCTTGAATTTGTATTTCAATTGCCAGGTATCTTCCTTGTTCATCTTTAAATATCATTTTTGGAGCCAATTTTTCTTTTGCATAGATCACCACTCCTCTTTTCTTCACTTTGTCTGATGAGATAAATTCCTGTCCCAGTCTCTTATTTATCAATAATTTCCTGTGTGTCCTGACAATATGGGTTTCTTGCAAGCATATTAAGTCTAACTGCTCTCTCTTCAAAATATGAAAGACTTGGCGTCTTTTTCGGGGAAGGTTCAAACCGTTACAGTTCCAGCTAAGAAGTTGCAGAGACATTTTGTTACTAAGTACCTGTTCCTCCAACTGCTCCAAGTTTCTGTTCTTCTTCTGATGGTGGTAACAAAAGTCCAAATGACAGGTTAGCAATATCAGTTGGTTCTTCCTCGTCTACAGTTCCTTTCTGCAAGTCTTCCCGGTGTCTCTCCAAAAACTGTTCTTTATCTTGGATTGTTCTTATTTGAAGTTAAAGGACAAACCCTGTGGAAATTCCCATCTAAAAGGAATGGCGTTTTTCTTGAGCAGATCAACCAATTCTTTAAAGAGGGTTCTCACCTCCAAAATGTATTTAGGGATATCTTTAAAAATCTGTACCTGAGAATTTTGGATCACCAAGGCTTTTTGGTAATGTAGATTCAATATTTTATCTCTCTGTTCCTTGGATCCCAATGTGATTAAACAGTCCCTTGGTTTCTTTGTCTGCCTCCTACCTAGCCGAAAGGCTGTTGTTATTTCGATCTCAACTCCTTCTCCTTCTCCCCATTCCTCATGCCAAAATTCTGCAAAGTTGTTTTTAAGGAATCCCACAAGGTTGTCGCCCTCACTCTCAGGAACCAATCTAAGTTTTAAATTCTTCTCCTTTCTCTGTAGTTCCCATAAAGAGAGGGTTGCATCATGTTCATTTACTTTTTTTTCGATCGGCTCAAATCTTCCCCTTGTTTCCTCTGCAGTTTTTTTTGCACTTTCAGCAATCCTTCTTGTTTCAGAACTTTCTTGAATTAATTTATTTATAGAATCTGTGTTAGATGATACGCTTGCCGTGTTCAAGTCCAATCTTGCTGTCAATTCTGTCATTTTTTTAGAATTTTCTGTGGACTGCTTTGTCAGTTCTATAGATTGCTTGGTCAGAGCTTCCAAAGATTGATTTATTTTGACCAGTGCCTGAGTCATAGATTCCATAGAAGCTGTTACTGTCTTTTCCTGTGCAGCTGGTGTTATATCTGGTATTGAGCTCCTTTTCTTCTGTGCTTGTGCTTGCGCTTGTTTTGATTTATGTCTAGTTACTATCTCATCCACAGGGCCACTCATGGCCTCAAGGTCGTTCTCACAGAGTAGGCTTGCAAGTGGAAAATCCCACTGTTTCTTTTTTCAATGTACAAAGTTTCTCTTTAAACCCTCTAGAGGGAGCTTTCAATTGTGTCCAAAGGGAAATGAGTAACAAAGAAGCAAGGGAAACATAGAGCAATGAGCCAAAAGTTCAAAAGTCGATACTGTAAATCCACAAATGTTTCAGTTTAACCATAAGTTCAACAGCTTTATTAAAGTCCAAAAGTCCAACAGCTAAGTTTCCAAAAAAACCTTACTTTGTATCCAATTTAGACTGACAGTTCTCCTTTCCCGGTGCCTTGCTCAGGCAGCTCGATCTGGGGGAGTTTGGCAGTGAAAAGTCTTTTTTTACGATTATTTCCGCGCAGGAACAATATCCAATTTTATCTTCCCCCCTTCTCCTGCCAATTGGGGGGAATATTAAGTCCAATGTCAGGTTTGACAGTTTGCGAAAGGTTTTTCCTTCAAATACAGCTTGCTATTTTCGTTGCTTTGCTAGTCATGCAGTTCGGGGAGGCAGACTTCCTTGTTTAATGCCTTCCCCGTTTTCAGCCAATTTTCAAATTTTGTGTCCCGTTCAATCCCTCAATCTTACTCACGGGTGTTGCAGTCAAATCTTTATTTCAGGAAGGAATCGGCGCTCTCCGTTCATGGCGACGCGGCTTCATTCCACAAGCTGGGTAGCGACTCTCAGCACCGCGCTCTCCCCGATGCCGCTCCTTTACAGTATCGAGGGGCGCAAAAGGTGCCCGCCGAGTCTCCTTGTTTACAGGCTTCCGCGCCTGTAATTTTAGGGTTCCCCCGCTCGCCATAGCGGGTCGGACCTGAACTTGCGGAGCAGTCCTGCCTCGGAGCTCGAGGCTAGAACCGCCATTAAACGATGGCGCCGACCGGAAGTCTCCCTATTTTCCAGGGACATCACTGATTTAGAGAAGCCACCCCAGTTTCTGATTTGATCCACTTTTCCTTAGGATGTCCTTATTTTCATTGGAGAAACGTTGGAGGCTATGGAGTTATCTGACCCCCAAGTCATCTAAAGGCAATCCTGTAAAGGGAAGGCTTTTTGTTTTTAATGTTTAATATTTAATTATGTTTTTCCATATGTTGGAAGCTGGCCAGAGTGCTGGGGCAACCCTATAAGATGTGTGGGGTATTGATAGTAAAATTATCATTATGGAATGAGACGTCCATGTTTTCATCAGAGAAATGTTGGTGGGTATATGTTACTGAGTGTGATGTCAATTTGGGGGATTTAATTAATTAATTTCAGATTACTTGATCTAGATACAATTTGGGAGGAGTAATGAATACCTATTTTTGCTCTGAATTGGTGAATGTATATTGAGAACAACTTGGAAAATCCTCTAAATGTGGGAGGGATGGCCCAAGTGCTAAATGCAGCCCTCAGAGTGCCTATCTGGCCCTCAGAAATCTCTCTAGCCCACCCCCCACTTCCAGCCACAACCCCTGTAGCCCCTGTGTGTCAGTGTGTGTACAAACTAGCCTGGTGTACTGAGGTAAGAATCCACCCATTTTTGCTTCTGGCTCAGCCCAGATCTGGCATGTTGCCACTGGAAGATTGTCCACAAACTAAAGTGGCCATGAAATGGAAGGAGATTCCCACTCCTGAGGTACATTCTGAAATGACATTGGCAATGAAAACCAGACAGTTGCTTGAAAGTGAAGATTATGAAGGAAGGGAATGATGCTGAGAGTTGAGGGCAAGTACAAGAAGGGGGCACGGGTCGCATGGGGAAGCGGGTGGCCTGTGGGTTAAACCACAGAGCCTAGGACTTGCCGATCAGAAGGTCGGTGGTTTGAATCCCCGCGATAGGGTGAGCTCCTGTTGCTCGGTCCCTGCTCCTGCCCCTTAGCAGTTCAGAAGCACATTAAAAGTGCAAGTAGATAAACAGGTACCACTCTGGCGGGAAGGTAAACGGCGTTTCTGTGTGCTGCTCTGGTTCGCCAGAAGCAACTTAGTCATGCTGGTCACATGACCCGGAAGCTGTACGCCGGCTCCCTCAGCCAATAAAGTGAGATGAGTGCCGCAACCCCAGAGTCGGTCACGACTGGACCTAATGGTCAGGGGTCCCTTTACCTTTACCTTTACAAGAAGGGGGCAGTACACCAAAAAAGAAAAAGTAAGAAAACGCCAGCTATATTGACATAGCTCTGGATGCTGAAAGTTGTGTTTTTCTAGTCTTAGAATAAGTTGTCCTTAATTAGGAGGAATTCTGACCTGTATATGCAATAAACAAAGGCCAACAAAAGTCCTTGCACAATTTATGTGTCCTACTAGTCTCTGCATTGTGAATAGGGCAGGTCTTCCTACCAAATTTGAAGGATGACTAGGTCATACAAAAATTGTCAATAGGCACACTGTGAGAAGCAAACATTTGAAAAAATCTGAGTAAACAGCCATTACTGATCTCTGTAACATGTGTGAGACGCTTGTTGCCATACCTACCCTTGCTTGCTTAATAGGTTTTTCCCGATAATAGGGCACTTGATCCAATACACTGGAAAGTAACCTTTGATCTTGTCTTCTAATTGCCATGGTTAATTTATCTGACCTAGGTTTGAATACACAGATGTAGCTCCTCTGTGTTTGTAGGTTCTTTTAATACTCAAAAAGTATAGTTAATCAGAATTAAAGTTGTTTGAATTGTTTGTCTTGACATTTCCCAACACAAGACAGACACGACTATAAAAATATTTTCCGGTGTGCTTTTAAAGTCTTTCATACACAGCATTTCATTGTGCTGAAAGTTCAGATCCTCACACATCTTAAAGTGTTGTCCGTGGCTGCAGCTGCAACCTACACGTCTTAGCTACAGAGGAGTCTATGTGTTGGTTTAAGTTTCTCCCAGTTTCTCATTTTCCCAATTTTATATCAAATCTCTAGACTTTACCTTAATTTTGAAAAAATAAAAAATAAATGCACCCTGGGATTGTACATAGGTATCTACATATTCAAAGTACATCTTCTTGCCATTACCTTTCCCAGTGGCCAATTAGTCCAGCATGAGGACTTCCGGGTTAGCGCGAACGGCTAATGGCGGATTCCCTCCGAGCTCCGGAGGGAATCGGCTCTACTGAGGACGGGTCTTGCCGTGCCGGCGACACGGGGACCCTCAGAAACCGCAGGCGCGGAAGCCTGCGGACTTGGTGACTCGGTGGGCACCTTAAGCGCCCTCCCCGACCCACGAAGAGCCTTTTTAAAGGCTACGGAGAGGGTACGGAGAGTGGCGTGGTGCTGAGAGTAGACCGCTACTTCAGTGGAGCGAAGCCGCAAGCCATGGCCGGAGAGCGCTGACTTTCTTCCCAAAATTTGGACTGGATAACAAAGGACCCGTGAGTAGTGGAATTTGGACTTTAAAATTTTATCCTGTGAATTCGGCACGATCGGGGGATGTGTTAAAGGGAAGTCCGCACCCCCTCTACTTATAGACGATTTAAAGCAAGGAACGGAGAATTAAGGCGGAATGAATACTGTTTTGATGATTTAAAAGTTTTTCACAAATTTGATAGAAGAAGATTTTGTGCTGGAGAGAAAGGGAACTTTGGAACTTTGTGTGTAATCCCCCCCCAAAACCCGGGAGTGTCCTATTTGGGTGCCGGAGGAAGAAATGAAAGGAGTTTGACAGCTGTCAAAGAAGCTGTCAAACGGGCGGACAAAGTAAAGAATTTTGTTATTTAACAACTCTTGGAATTAAAGGTGATACATTTGAACTGAGGCGATTGGAAACAAAGTATTGATAATAACAAAGTAACAGATTATTGGAAAAGGACTATTAAATAACTGAAAGCCCCCTAGGGGGAATTAGTGACATTACAATGGCTGCAGAGGGAAAATTACTGGCGGAGATAGAAAAAATGTTCTTTCTCGTGGGAATCCTGCAGGAGCAGAGTATGGCTTTGAGTAAAGTTTTTATGACCTTGAATTCTGAAACAAACAACTCTGCTGAATGCACAAAGGAGACGTATGATAAAAACTCTGCAGCTGAGCAGGAAGAGATGCCTTTGGAATTGACAGAGAAGAAAGAAGGAGTTCAGACACTACAAGTGGAAAATATCAACCAGGAATCTGCATTGTTAGAGTATGAGCAAGAAGACCTTTGGATTACAAACCTGCGAAAGATGAGAAAGAAGAAGAGAGAAGTCCCTGGAGTACTTGGAATATTAAAACTAAAAAGAATAAAGCAACATGATTGGGACTTTCCTCTTGAGGATGGAAAACTAGATGGTCCTTCGCAGCAAACACTCTTTAACATTCTGGATGAAAGAAAATATGATGTGACTCTGACTGAACTCCTTCGGGGTCTTAGGACCAACAAAGAGGATTACCAATATAGTTGGCAGAGAGGGACTGACAGAGAATCAGACGCCTCGGACGTGAGGAATCCGGACTAAGAACTATTTTTTGTTTGTTTTTTGGACATTTGTCTGGGAAGGGACAGAAACCGGGGCGGGGGGGGGGGGAGAGAGAATAGAACTATAAAATGTTATGATTTGTTTTACTTGGTCAATGTGACCTATAATTAATATAATAAAGGGAAAATTTGTGGAAGGGAAGTTAGATCGACCTTAAAAAAAAAGAAATTAATGATTATAAGAGAATTGGATAAGTTGAATATAGATAAACAAAAAGAATTTAATTTTTAAAAAACAATATGAATATGTTTAAGAGGTTAGGTAAGAACTTGCTGAATCAATTTTGGAACTGGGATGTAAGAGGAGGGGGTGGGGGGAAGTCAATGAAAGTGGGTAAAGAAAATTAGGGTATGTAATTGTATTTGTGTGTTTGTGTGTTTTTGTCTTTGTGTGTGTGTTTGTTGTTATAAAATGTAAAAACCCAATAAAAATTATTAAAAAAAAAAAAACAATTAGTCCAGCATGAAGTTGGAGCTAGGCTGCAGCAAGTTGGAAATAGCAACTATGAAAGCCAATATTCCCATTCTGAGCCTGGAAAAATATAGAGCTGGCAACTGTGAGCTTTTCTTACTAGCTCTGACATTTGTGAAACACTTTATAATTTATAATGGGGCTTTATAATCGGGAAAATAAGAAGTAAATCTCACAATCTAGACAGAAACGTTTATAGTTTACTCTGGATTTATGAACTGTATCTTGACATTAAAATAATATTGATGATGGGAGACAATATTCCTAGGGCTTCTATGTTGTCCTAATTTTGATCCCTGGAAGTTTATTAGGCACAGGATTACACTAATGTGGCCAAAGTTCTTCCCCATTATCGTAGCAGTAAAAGTGGTATGATTAGCAAACCTGGAGGAAACCTGCTTTTTCCTAGCTTTTGAAGACAGTATGACATTCTCACGTCTGGATTAACAATGGCAGCAAGAGCCCCAATAAAGACCACCACAATTGTGTCTGTTTCTGTTTGCTCCTGTCTGACGCAGTGTTTCAAATTCCTCCCAGTGAAAGATCACCAAATCCATGTTTCCCCATAACTATGGAGAGAAAAAATAGTGTTACGCACATTGCTGGTAGCCTGCCCTGAAGGAAGACCTTAACGGGGCCTGTAGCTTTGCAGGAATCATGAATTAAGCTGGGGACATTTTCTGAATTTTGATCTCTGGGCAGATCCACACTAGACATTTAAAGTACATCCAACACTCATTAAAAGCGCAGGCCTTTCCTCAAAGAATCAGGGTAACTGGAGTTTGTTAAGAGTACATGTAGCACCCTGCTTGTGGTTAACGCTTAGCTGGAATGAAATATTCAACGCAGCAATAGAGAAATTAAAATAGTAATTTATTTGTCAGACAAATAAATAAGAGGCACAGTGGTACATGGTTACCAAGCTCTGGCCTGCCCTCCTGCCATTCTGGCCAGCACTTATATTCCCTTAATCCAGCCCCCTTTGCTCCTCCTGTGGCTGCCTCTGTCCAATCAGCCTGGTTGAAATTCCTATTGGCTGTTTGGTAGAACCAATCACAAAAGATACACCCACAAAAGATACACCCACTTCCTTGCCCTTATAAGGGAGACAAAGAGCTATATATATGACATATAAGTAATAATATATCTTACATGGAATCTTAATTACCAGCTCACCTCTTGCCCTCCTTGCCCTATTGCCTTCTAAAACAAATGTTTAATCTTACATTTTTATGTTCAACAGATGTCAAGGATCTTGAGTTTCACATCAACATTGAAAGATTTCCTTCATTTAATGTTTCTAAACAAAATGCCTGACAACTATATATCAAGACTGCTTGGATGGCGTCTTCTGTCTGGCAGGGGGGGGGGGGGGCTGGTGGCTGACTTAATTTCAGGATAAATACAACTCTTACAACCATATGAAATAAGAATCTAGCATTCCTTAAATCCTTTGCATAATTACATTTAAGCCAATATATTTAAGCTAATATATTTCATACATTTATCATAGGTAGCCTCTTAAAAGAATAAAGCTTTTCAAAGTAAAAAGGAAGAAACTCAGTAAAACACAGCTTTTAAAAGAAGCCTCTTCAGTGTACACCTCCCCCTTTCCAGCCTCAAAATAAAATAGGAAGAAGCTGCTTCTTCTGCCAAGCCAGTTGCCTTTCCAACATTTAACACATTTTAACCTTTTTAACTCTCTCAGTTTAAGAAACAGCTTTAGAAGAGACTTTTCAAAAATGTTCTCTTTTTTTCTAGCTAAATGTTTTTCCCCATTTGCTCCTGGCCTTTGAACCTTAGAAAGAAGATCTGGCTCATTTTACTGGGAGGCACATTAGTATTATCTTACCCCATTCCTAATGGTGTTTTTTCAGCCTTGGGGCAGCATATGTAATTCTCCCTTTTTATGACTTTGAGAATTGTTTTTCTACTATAAATCAATGGGGCCCTCTTGTCTTAGGAGAATGGCCAAGGTTTTCTCTGCCTGGCATGAAACATTTGAAAATCCTTTTTAAGCTCATTTTTAAATACAAGCCTTGATTGAAATATATAGAAGCTTTGATAAAAATGCAGGCTTATGGTTAGGTGCCTCATACTGGGAATGGTAAATCTGTGAGGGGGAAATTACAGTTCCTTTTTTGAGGGGGAGGGAGTTATGTTCTTTAAATGTGTGTTGAAAGCACTTTAAAATGTATGTTGCAGGTCAGTCTGAGATTTTCACATAGACGCTCTTTTTGTCATTCCCTTCTATTCAAAACTCAGTGTCCCCTCTTATTCTAAACTCCTCAGTTCAGCAAGAACTGGGAAAAATGCTTTTGCATTTATGGCATTTTTATAAAGCACTGGCAAATGCCAGGTTTGATGGTGTTTGTGTAAATGGGCGCTACATTTGATTTCTTCTCTGAATTTAAAATTTACGAAAGACACCAGAATTAAAGCTTGTGAAAATAGTGTGTGTTTTTAGTCCCCCCCCCTGCATGTGTTATATCAAGGGTGGGAGTGTGTTGACTCACTGTCCAAGCTGCTTTTAAACATCTGTATTTCAAACCAGAGGCGATGTGGCTTATTTGTTCTCACTCAGATCTACCCAGCACAAAACATTAAAGCTACGGCTCCTCCTCTTGAACGAGGTAATGGAAAAAATGATGTAGGAATTCTAGTGAACAAATATGTGCCCTACGACCTTAATCCCTTGGGGGGGGGGGAATATCTACCACTCAGAGTCAGACAAAAATAGTAAAACCTTTACATTGCTGAAGGATAACTGCACTTAGTAGCTAATTAGCTAAATCCTGTTAATATCAGGGGATTGGATAGTTGATTTAGGAAATGAGCATTTATCCAGATGAGTACTAGGGCCAGGGAGCTGAATAGAGATATATTAGATCCGTACACCACCTTCAGCCAAATCCTGGATGCCAAACCAAACCAGACTGATTTGGGTCAACCCTGGATTCGGCTGAAATGAGTTGAGCCAGCCTCAGATTGCTCCAAGCAGGAACAGAGTGAGCCAGGGATGGGGGGTGGGTGGGCTGCAGCCATAGCTGTCAACCTTCCCTTTTTTGGCGGGAAATTCCCTTATTCCAGTGCCGTTTCCCACTGCTTCCTGCTGCTATCCCAGATTGTTAGATATCCCGTAGACTGTCCCCGGGACAGGTGAGGCTGTTGATCCCTTATTTTCAAATCTGAAAGTTGACAGCTATGGCTGCAGCAACAAGGAGATTGGGAGGAGATGCAGGCAGGCCTCCTCCTCCTCCCTAGGGCTTCCTGGTCGCATGTTTACTCAGGGTTTTAAACCCTCACATGTACAATAACTCAATAAAAATAAGTTTATGAAATCAGAATTCAGTTAAAATGCCTGCTGGAATAGTTTGCAGTTTGTTGCAGGTGCCGAGAGTTATTAAAAAAATGGTAAAGGGACCCCTGACCATTAGGTCCAGTCGTGGCCGACTCTGGGGTTGCAGCGCTCATCTGGCTTTATTGGCTGAGGGAGCCAGCATACAGCTTCCAGGTCATGTGGCCAGCATGACTAAGCCGCTTCTGGCGAACCAGAGCAGTGCACGGAAACGCCGTTCACCTTCCTGCCAGAGTGGTACCTATTTCCCTCAGACAATGACAGTTACCAGAGTGGTCTTTACAATCCAACTCTCTTCCCAGGGAACTCTGGGAATTGTAGCTCTGTGAGGGGAAGAGATGTCTCCTAACAACTCTCAGCACCCTTAACAAACTATACTTCCCAGAAATCTTTGGGTGAAGCCACAACTGTTTAAAGTCAGGCATAGGCAAACTCGGTCCTCCAGATATTTTGGGACCACAGCTCCCATCACCCCTAGCTAACAGGACCAGTGGTCAGGGATGATGGGAGTTGTAGTCCCAAAACATCTGGAGGGCCGAGTTTGCCTATGCCTGCTTCAAAGTGGTACAAAATTGCTGTCAGTGTATAGTGATTTGGCTTTATGATGTTATGAGATAGTCAAATCACATTGACTAAGTGGTATCATCTGTTCAGAGTGAGGGAAATGTTGGAGAAACTTTTAAAAAAATAAGTTTGAAAACTGAAAACTGAGATGTATTCAGAAGTCTCCTTGGAAAAAGAACATGCAGTGACAATTAAGTGGCCTATTTTTCATTTCTTTCCCCATAGGTAATAAAACTTTTCAATCTTACCTTTATAGTTTCTTTTAGCCGTTAATGGAAACCTTTGAGAGGGACAATTAAAGTTCATCAATGCCCTTTCTATAGTAACTTTTTCTGCTCAGGGGAACAAAGTGCAAGTTTATTTTCTATCTACCTTGTTAAAATGTAGCATGAAGGGCACTAGTATGAAGAGAATAGCAGAATTTAGCATAGCCACTGTTTTGCACTTGTCTCCAACTGGTGGAACTCAAGAGTGCTAGGAAAAAACAAAGTAGGTTCCAGCTCTTTCAAAGTTATAGTTCATCCTGTCCAAAAAGTTCATTTTATAAAATGAACTAGTTCAGTCCAAGTTCATCAAAACAAACTTTTTAGTTCAGAAAAAGTTCATCCTCTGCAATTTTTTTCATAATGTTACAAGTTGCTGTGCTGAAGAATAGGGTCCAAAAGTAAACCAGAGGCCACACACAGGTAGCAAGCTGTTTGTCTGACAGACTGTTATCACTTAAAGCTTTCTTGATAATTGTATTTCCATACAAGGAAAACCTACTGTGTTTAATTTTTGCCTGTGACACAGCTGTTAAAGACACAAGGCATAATTCACTTTCTTCCTGTGCCTGTTGAAAATGGGAGACTCTTCAGCAGGGAAGATGCAGGAATCGCCTCACATTCCTTCCTTCTGACTGCTTACCCACAGTGACTAAATGACCTTAGCAACAGCAATGACTCTGTATCTGCCTAATAAGCCTTAGAACATTTGGCTATCTAATTTAATTTAAACATGTCTTATTTATTTATTTATTTATTTATTTATTTATTTTCAAAAATGGAAAGCTAAGAGTGTGATGTGGGAAGAGAGAAGGAATGAACATGAAGCTGAACTAGAAATTATTGAATGGACTTAATTCACCTTTAGTTCACCCAACAATTATGGTAACTTCTTTCAGGTGCAGTTCAATGGAACTAGTTCATTTCAAGCACCGGTAGATCTTCCTGTAAATGTCAAGCCTTGCAATGATAGGACTCATTCCTAAGTCATATTTCTATGCACATTCTCACCATTTGGTATCTCATTAGTAAGCTCTGACAAATGTTCCGCTTTTCCACAAGGGGCATTTCATTTGCCCTTTTCCTCCTTAGAGAAATGTGTGTTTGCAGACAGCATAAAGCATTCATATGCAAATGATCTTTTTTGCAGGTGTATGAATACAGAATGGGGTTTGATGCCTCTCTTTCTGAAAATAGTCACATTGCCATATAATTGAAATGCAGGTCTCCTCCACAAAGTTGTTCTTTTGGTTTTTACAGACACCGAGTTACCACAACTGGGGTGTGTGGAGAGGAGGAACTGCCCCACAAAAACACACCGATCCACCAAATGGGCTGAAAAGGCCTCTAGTATATAAGAGCAGTCTACGGCTGCAACCCTAACCATGTCTAGGGACCCCTGACCGTTAGGTCCAGTCACGGACGACTCTGGGGTTGCGGCGCTCATCTCACTTTATTGGCCTAGGGAGCCGGCATACAGCTTCCAGGTCATGAGGCCAGCATGACCAATCCGCTTCTGGCGAACCAGAGCAGCACACGGAAATGCCATTTACCTTCCCACAGGAGCGGTACCTATTTATCTACTTGCACTTTGATGTGCTTTTGAACTGCTAGGTTGGCAGGAGCAGGGACCAAGCAATGGGAGCTCACCCTGTCACGGGGATTCGAACTGCTGACCTTCTGATCAGCAAACCCTAGGCTCTGTGGTTTAACCCACAGCACCACCCGCATCCCTTAACCATGTCTACTAACAAGTAAATCATTTTGAATTCATGGGGTTTACCCCAAGGTAAGTGGGGGGATGATTGCCGCCAAAGTAGGTAGTAGGTACTGCCCAAGAAAAGGAGATTCTCCGAAATAAGGAGTGAGTGCAAAGAGTGGGTGGTGCTGTGGGTTAAACCACAGAGCCTAGGGCTTGCTGATCAGAAGGTCAGCAGTTTGAATCCCCACAAGGGTGAGCTCCCATTGATCAGCCCCTGCTCCTGCCAACCTAGCAGTTCGAAAGCATGTCAAAGTGCAAGTAGATAAATAGGTACTTCTCCGACGGGAAGGTAAACGGTGTTTCTGTGCGCTGCTCTGGTTCGCCAGAAGCGGCTTAGTCATGCTGGCCACATGACCTGGAAGCTGTACGCTCCCTCGGCCAATAAAGCGAGATGACCACCGCAACCCCAGAGTCGTCCGCAACTGGACCTAACGGTCAGGGGTCTCTTTACCTTTTACTGCCCAAGGAAAGGAGATACTCTGAAATAAGGAGTGAGTGCAAAGAGGCACTTACAGAATCTAGAAAGAACCTAGAAAGAACATTGCAAGCTACCTTGTTCTGAGTCAGGCCATTGGTCCATCTCAGTATTGTCTACATCAGGCATGGCCAAACTTGGCCCTTCAGATGTTTTGGGGACTACAACTCCCATCATCCCTAGCTAACAGGACCAGTGGTCAGGGATGATGGGAATTGTAGTCCCCAAACATCTGGAGGGCCAAGTTTGGCCATGCCTGGTCTACACTTATTAGTGGCATCTCTCCTCTTCAGGCAGGAGTCTTTCCCAGCTCTACCTGGAGATGCCGGAGATTCAACTTGGGACCTTCTGCATGCAAGGCAGATACTCTACCTCTAAGCTATAGCCCTCTACACGAAATAAACACAAACCAGGGACAAATCACATTTAACACTATGCTTGCCCGATCTGGGATGTGGATTTTTTCTCTCCAGAAAAGGAATCTTGCCACCATCTTGAACTGTGTAACCTCCCAACATTTGTTGCCTGCCTGGTCCACTTTCGTTCTTTTCGATAGCCCTGTTCCTCTGGGTCAGCCTTTCTTTGAGATGGGAAAATATGAGCGTTTTGTTTCGGCGTTGGTCCCCTGCCCCATACTTTTGCTATTACACAATATATTTTACTTGTGTCAAAAGGAGCCCTATGCAAAACGAACTTTGGCTGGGCTAAAAATAACTCCTGACATTATCTCCCACAGTCAAAGGAACAACAGTTTCTGGCCTCTGTGTCGAATCACATTTTTTTTCCTGCTGTAGTTTATTCCTATCAGAAATGTCACTGCTTTTTAATAATGCAAGTCTTTAGGGTCAAGCTCCCTTTTACGTTGCAAATGAATGCGTTTGAAGGGACTCCGTAACGGATTGGCGCACCCTGTAATGGAAGGGAACCAAGCATAATTGAAAGACTCAACGTGGATTTACAAAACTCTGAGGTCCTCTCTTGTGGTTGATAAAGGTCAGTGGTATCATCAGGGCAGGACATTTGTGGCAAAATCAAGGGTTCCACTGAGCACAGGGAACAGGAGGGCCTCCCAAACTCAGAAAGGCTGGCTCTTGTCACATGCTCAGGCATTATTTATTGTACTACTTTTATGAGCTGCCATGTGAAATAATTCCTCTTGGTACGATGCAAATAAAAAGAGAATAAAAACAAGTATACTAAAGATAAAACCACTGCAAATTTAAGAGGCAACCGGGGGGGGGGGGGCTGGAAACAAATACTAAACCAGCACAGTAAAATGCCACACACAGTACACATTCTGAATACCAATCGCTGGATCACCCAGGCGATCACCTCATGAGGAAGCCGGCCTGCCTCTTATGTTAACACTCACTGGATCCAGGGGTAAGAGGGATCTCACATGCAGCCTACTTCCTCTCCTCACCCAACTCATAACAATATATTTCCAAAACGAAGCACACGAATGCTAACTTTGACACTAATCAGTAAATATTTACCAGCTGTCTTAATGTTTGGTTTGTGCAAAATTCCAGTACATCACCATGAGTCAAACAAACAAAACCAAATCTATTTTACAATTTGATACCTTTAAACAAAAGAGGTATTCTAAGGTCTGTGGGTGGGAACTGAGTCAGTGCATGAGAAAGCAGAAAGGCTGGTTGGGTTTGTAGATAGAAATTTAATAGACTTTCCTCATTTTAGTATTTACTCAGTCAAAGGTACAATCTTTCCATCACACGGTAACTCCCATTCTTCGGGCAACGGCTCACGGTTAATCTTTTTTTCTTCTTTTTTTCACTTATGAATGGAAAGATACTTGGTGAAAAAGATAGCTGTAGCACTTCCTTATCTAGGAATGAACTTCAGCGGAGTTTGTTTTGGATGTCAGCCACATTGCTGGCTAAACAGCTTTCTTTATAAATCTGATCAGAATATGAAAGTTGAACTGCAAGATAAAAATGCCAGGTCTCAAAGTCAAAGAGCTTGTGCTACAGCTCTGTGCAAATTCCACTGAAATGCATGGAGCCTGCGAAGGGTAGAGGATTGAACCCAAAGGCATATAATCCGCCGTTAAATCATTTCAAGCCATTAACTCAAACAAGTCATTCACTGCCCCCCCCCAACCGCTTTGCTCAGAGACTTACTTGGAATCCATCAGAAACTAACAGACTGGAAAGAGTATTAGCACAGTCCCAGTAGATGAATAATGCATTCTTTTTGACAGTTTTCCTGTTTGGCCTTCATAGTCACACTTTTCCTTCAAAGTTTCTGAGAGACTATTGAATAACTGCCTACTTAAGTTATGTTGGCTGACGAATTATTTCACTTTCGTTTGAACAATTAGGGGGCACTGCTTTTAATTCTCAAGGAGAATGATGAGTAAGACCTACAAATACCCAGCCTTGGCTATATCAGAGTCACAGCTACAATAATGATGCATGTTCTGGCCTGTGAAGAAAGAAAAACCCATCAACTTCCTTAGGCAGTTAGATGAGGATGGGCATTCATCTTATATGAATCCTTTTTAAGTAGATAGGTTCTGTATCAAGGATTGGAAACTTGTGGCCCTCCAGTTTTCATTGAACTCTCCCATTGACTCCAACCAGCATAGCCCATGACTTTGGCTCATAGCTCATAGCATCCACTTTTCAAGCAGAAGGTCCCAGATTCATTGCCCAGCATATCTGGGTTGGAACAGAAACATCTATCCAAAACCCTGGAGAGGCACTGCAGGTTGGCATAAACTATTGGGCTAGATGGACCAATGGATGGTCTGACTCAGTACAAAGCAGCTTCCTCTCTTCATATGTACCAGGGATGGTGGATGTCCACCAGTATCTTCCCCATCCCTGTCCTGTATTTTTGTTCTCCGTATACAGATTTGAATGCTTTGTGAACCATATTCCCGAAATATAAAACCAGGGCTTAACTTGAACTGCAGCTCAAGTTCACCACACAGATTGGAACTGTAGCCTGTTTGTTTGTTTTGCGTTTTTTATACCTGGGCCTGTGATGTGATTATATTCTTCTGAGGTTATGTAAAATGCCCTTTTCACATCACTGTGGAGACACACCCAGCCCTGCATAGGGAGAGAGGTTTTTTTTGGTGACAGATGACCTGATTTTCTGACAGACTTTAGCCTTGCATCTGTAATCTAATATTATGCACTGCTTATACTCGCCGATAACAGCAGTGGCAAAACTTAAATTTCAGATGGGAATTTAGACTAATTCATTTTTTTAAAGACATCTAAAGCAATTGCTTCTTCCACACAGAAGTACAGCTAGGGCTGGACCTAGAGACCATTGTCTGGGCCTACAGAACCCAGAAAACCTCATGACAACCACCAAATAACCAAGATAGCTATGTATGTACATGGTTACAAATGCCCATTTCATTATTTTTACTTTTAGAACACATTTTTCATTTCTCCAATGAAATATTGCTTATCCCCAAATAAATGCATTTAGCAGCAGGGCAGCAGAAACAAACCCCACCTTATTTTTGTAAGTTGTCATGCTGTTCCTATGATTTAAATAAGCTTAAAATGGAAAACTGCACATGCTCAGAGCTTTCCCCTTTTTAATCAGGGTTGGGTTTGTTTGTGGCTCAAACACTGGGTAGAGAAGCCTTTTGGCCCAGTGGGCCAGATCTTTCTCCCCACCCCACCCTCAACTACAACAGGTGTGCTGAATCATTCACCTGTCAGTCCTCTGGCATCAGGTGACTGCCAGTCAAAGATGGTCCATGGAAGCAGGGCAAGATAGTGCCTTCAAAGCACCACACAAGAATTTCCAGTGTCGCTAATTGGCAGGCTTGAACTTCCTGCCTATCATCTGATAGGTGCTGAGTTCAAGCCTGCTTTCTGCAGGAATCAGTTGCACACTTGAGTCCCCCAAGAGGGACTCACTCGTGTAGCTGAACCTGCCTGATGAGGAGACCTGGTAGGCCAAATCTGGGCCACAGGTGAAAGGTTTCCAACCTGTACTCAGAAATCTAGGAGCAGTTGTAAAATGGGATGATATGGGTGAGTGGGGAAAAGAAAAATATGGTTCACAATTAAAGTAATACACATGGATTTCTAAAGCTGCCCACCACCACCCTAAGACCATTAAGTCCAGGGTTTCTAATTACCTAGCTTCACTACTGCTTCCAAATGATAAGGCCGGTTCATTTAAGGCCAATTCATTGCTTTCTTCTCTCCAAGGAATGCTTTTAATAGCCTGAGCAAATTGAAATATGAATTATACGATTATAATTAGAACAGCCTATTCTTGATGAAAATTGATTTCCACGTATTAAGGTCCTGCTGAAGTTCTACTTTGTCCCTGTGTCAAGTGTTTTCCAAATGTTTGAGATTCTTACAAAGAAGGATTTGAGTGGGGAAATTACTTTAGAAGGGCTGGGTAAAAGCCAAACAAGTTTAGGGGCAAAGGAAGCTGCCCTGTACCAAATCAGATAGCTGGTCCAGCTAGCTCAGGACTAGTCCTGAGAATTGACAAGTATGGGGAAACCTTGACTCTCCAGGTGTTGCTGAACTGTTGTTGTTGTTGTTTAGTCGTTTAGTCATGTCCGACTCTTTGTGACCCCATGGACCAGAGCACTCCAGGCACTCCTGTCTTCCACTGCCTCCCGCAGTTTGGTCAAACTCATGCTGCTAGCTTTGAGAACACTATCCAAACATCTCGTCCTCTGTGGTCCCTTTCTCCTTGTGTCCTCAATCTTTCCCAACATCAGGGTCTTTTCCAGGGAGTCTTCTCTTCTCATGAGGTGGCCAAAGTATTGGAGTCTCAGCTTCACGACCTGTCCTTCCAGTGAGCACTCAGGGCTTATTTCCTTAAGAATGGAAAGGTTTGATCTTCTTGCCTCGGTCTAGTATATCTGAAGGAGCGTCTCCTCCCCCATCGTTCTGCCCGGACACTGAGGTCCAGCTCCGAGGGCCTTCTGGCGGTTCCCTCACTGCGAGAGGCCAAGTTACAGGGAACCAGGCAGAGGGCCTTCTCGGTAGTGGCGCCCGCCCTGTGGAACGCTCTCCCATCAGATGTCAAAGCGATAAACAACTACCTGACATTCAGAAGACATCTGAAGGCAGCCCTGTTCAGGGAAGTTTTTAATATGTGACATTTTAGTGTATTTTTCATCTTTGTTGGAAGCCGCCCAGAGTGGCTGGGGAAACCCAGCCAGATGGGCAGGGTACAAATAATAAATTATTATTATTATTATTATTATTATTATTATTATTATTATTGCAGTCCATGGGACTCTCAAGAGTCTCCTCCAGCATCATAATTCAAAAGCATCAATTCTTCAGCGATCAGCCTTCTTTATGGTCCAGCTCTCACTTCCATACATGGTTGCTGAACTACAGCTCCTAAAATCCTTGGCCATCGGCTATGTTTGCTGGGGCTGATGGGTTGTAGTTCAACAACATCTGGAGGGGCAAAGGTTCTCCACACCTACTGTATCAGTGGCTCTTCAGGGTTTCTGGCAGGGTTCTCTCCCAGATCTACCTGGAGACCCCAGAGCCTGAACCTGAGGCCTTTAGTATGCAAGGTATGTTCTCTACTACAACTGAGCCACATCCCTTCCCTAAATTCTATTCAGATTGATTGGATTTAAACTCCACGGCTGTGCACGAAAGCCCTACTGACTTCAATAGCATTTAGGCACACCTGTACACTTCTGGTTTGCTCTTAATTCACTTCGAATTTATGATGGTCAGACCCAGATGGAAGGGTTCTGCCACCCAAAGTGCCTTCTCTAATCATTTCAATGGAGGGAAATGGTCTGCACATATATTATTATTATTTATTAAATTTGCATACCGCCCTATACCCATAGATCTCACGGCATAAAATTAAAATACAAAAAACACAAAATACACAATGGAAACAAAAACAAAGACAACCCAATAATCCCCCTCTTCCACAACACAAGGGCATTAGATGTCAATCAACCAAAGGCCTGGTTAAAGAGGAACATATTCACCTGGTGCCTAAAGGTGTTTAATGAAGACTCCAGCCAAGCCTCCCTGGGGAGAGCATTCCACATATAATCCACAATCCCCCAGTTCCCTCCATGAAAATGAAAGGGAACAGCCCATCCACCATGCATTTTTGGATAGGGTGAAAAGTTAATGAGGGATTACTGGAGGAGGAGAGTAGAGCTGGGCACTCCCAACCTTTGCCCCTGAGCAGGCTGCATCTTCCACAACCTTATTATACGATGCAAAGATATTTATATTTCTGTCAGAATGAATGCAGAAAATTATGTGCATGTCAAATGCCACTCACGGTGAAGTCAAGAGGATGTTGGCATTTCCCAGCAAAAGCATTGCCAGATGGTTGAGGGGGAGAAAGGAATCTAATCCATCTTCCATATCTACAGCATGTTAATGTCATCTTGCGCTCACTCAGCTGTTACCCTCTCAAATCTTTTCCTGTTTGCCTTCTTCTCCTTCCAACAGTATGTCTTGGCCAGGAAGGACGGCAAGATTTCGTAAAAGTCAATTTGCATGTTTTGGCACCCTGGCATTTGCCTTCTGACGAGTGAGTGTTAACAAGAAAGCATTCTTAGGACTGAAGTATATGGAAGTTAGAACACAAGATGGTAGGCAGAGCCCTGCTGGAACATCTAGTCCCGCATCCTCTTCTCTCAGTGGACAACCAGATGCCTGTGGGAAGCCTGGAAGAAGGACACAAGCACAACAGCAGAGGTGGGACACAGCCGTTGTGGCTAGTAGCCATGAAATTGTCCAATCCTCTTTTAAACCATCCAAGTTTGTGGCCATCACTACATCTCATGGGAGCAAATTCTATAGTGAATTATGCACTGTAAAGAAGTACTTTCTTTTATCATTGGAGGACCCTGGACCCCAGTATTTTGATAGAGAGGGAGAAAAACTTCTTCCTGTCCACTTTCTCCATAGCATGCGGTGTTAGTTTTAGACACCTCCATCAAGTCCCTCCTCACTCAACTTTTCTCTAAACTGAAAAGCCCCGAGTATGCAACACTTTCACCACAGTGGAATTGCTTAACCTCCTTGATCATTGTGGTCACCCCTTTCTGATCCTTTCCCACCTTCGCCATATCCAGCTATAATAAGCCTCGATTGAGGCCTTTTGTCAGAATGGAGTATTACTGAGTGGTTACAATATCATTTTAAACTTGGAGAGGGGTATCTCAAGGACAGGCTTAGAGCAACTTGCAAGCTGTTGACCCTGAAAGCAGAGACATGCAAAAAGCATCAGGAGTTCTGCCTTCTTTCAATAGGAAGGTTCAAACTTTGCTCATTTCCAGATGTTGTGATTTTTTAATATATATTTTGGAACAGCAGAGGGATCTTTTGAGATCTACTTAGACTACAGTGGTACCTCAGGTTAAGAACTTAATTCGTTCCAGAGGTCTGTTCTTAACCTGAAACTGTTCTTAACCTGAGGTACCACTTTAGCTAATGGGGCCTCCCGCTGCCACCGCACTGCCGCTGCGCAATTTCTGTTCTCATCCTGAAGCAAAGTTCTTAACCCGAGGTACTATTTCTGGGTTAGTGGAGTCTGTAACCTGAAGCATCTGTAACCCAAGGTACCACTGTATTCAGTGCAATTGCATTTTGAGAACAGGTCGAAGAAAGGTTTAAAAAAACCAAACAAGAGAGAAAGAAAGGCAAATCTATGAAGAAGCAACTGAATCATAGAGTTGGAAGGGACCCAGAGGGTCACCTAGTCCAAACCCCTGCAATGCAGAAAACCTGCCCACAGCAGTCTCTGGGTGGGCTCGAAGCATGTGGTAATGATGTCATCACATTACTAAGTAGAGAGTGAATGAATACCAAATCCAATCAAATGAATTCTAGATCCAATCTTTGACTTTCAATGTGGCTTGTAAAAGGACAAAACCATATCAGATGCAATTTGAAAACAAGCAAAGCAATTCTAAGTGGCGTGCAATGGTCTAATGGAAAAAGCTCCTTTCCACCAACAGAGCTGCACTTCTGCCCAGTCCTAACCACCCTCAACTGGTCATTGGCAAGGGTTAGGCTTGCTCTGCTTGTGCCCTTCCCAAAGCGCCCTATAACAGAATGGTGATGTATATATTTTGAAGCACTGAGGCTCTTAAATTCCAGACAAGAATCTTCAAAGATGGAATAAGAACAATTCACAGAGGTTGGGTAAGACAGAAGGATAAACAATAGCACTCCCAGACAGGAAATCCACTTATAGACCATTATGTATGCTTGATAGGATTCTACAGTGGCCAGAGATCTATTACTCATTGCACTAAAGGCCAATTCTCACAACCCCTTAGGCATACAGTCTGTTGCTTATTTTCTGTTGAGGCTGATGTTTCCTACCCACCAGATAAAGTGTGGTGAAAAAGTTCTAGGAGCACTCTCTTCGTTGCAAATTCATCCAAACCCTTCCTGCTCCTCATTCCTCACTTCATTTGATATCCCTGCTAGTATTGATTACTGTATTTTTCGGTCTATAACACGCACCAGACCATAACACGCACGTAGTTTTTAGAGGAGGAAAATCTGTAGGCATGCCACCCGTAGGCATTCCCTCCATAACACGCATAGACATTTCCCCTTACTTTCTAGGAGGAAAAAAGTGGGTGTTATGGTGCAAAAAATACGGTAACTAGAGGAAGAGTCAGAACAAAAAAAGAATGATAAAATAAACTGCACAATAGATTTTGGCATTTCAAAAGGGCAACATGGCAATAGTTGATAGTCCAATGACTATTTTCATACATATAGAGTTCAGATATGAATCATGCAGTTCTTTGACATTTAGCAGTTCTTTTTTTGTATGTGAAACATATTAACCTAACAGAGAGCCAGTGTGGAAGAGTGGCCAGAATGATGGACTAAAACATGGGGGACCAGGGTTCAATCCACTCTCAGCCTTGGGGAGTGAAGTCAAACCACTGTGTCAGATACCTCTCTGGAGGTCCTGGGCTGCCCAAATGTCAAGACCCTCCCCTCTTGGCTTCACTGATGTGCTTCAAAGGAATGCAGAGCAATATGCTGGGCACCAGCTTGGCTGCAGGAGTTGCCCAAAGGAGGCTTCCAAGGCACCATCCAGCCGTCTTAGGGACTCCACTCTGGATTTGTGTAGGGTTCGCTCCTTGGCCTTCTCTTCTCCCAAAGATATCTCACAAGACAGTGGAGGTTTAGGATCAGCATTTTCCTTCTCTTAGATGAGCTATCTTCCCAGACTGATGAACCCCATCTGCCCATCATTTCCCTCTACAGCACAAGCAGAAACTGCCTTCTTGACTGCTGGACCCACTATTGGTCTTGTCCACTCAGTCCACCGGAGCCTGTATTCATAGAGAACATTAGCTACCCTCACCTGGTTTAGCCAGCCAGTCAAAGCTGTTCCCAGGGTGTGGCTGTTGTCACATGCTGACAGCTTCTAGGAGCCACAGGTGAGAGCTGAGTGCAGGGTGGGGACCAAAGGTGGACAAACTACCCCAAGCAGAGCATGATGTGTGTCCCCCACCAGAGGTACTATCCCTCCTCTAACACACCATACATACCAATGTCATAAACACTAACAAATGAGTTTTACATTCTTAGCCGAGATAGTAGGCAATTGTCCAATCTCCACTTCTCTTTATACACTTCATTTAAAAAGCTGCGTTTTGTGCATGACAGAAAATGAGGCATTAGAGGAGGCCAAGATGGATGGCTACCTGGCAATTTCCACTTGCCGCAAGCTGAAAACAGTTTTTAAGTGGCATCCTGTAACTCTCCACTACTTGTCAGGAAACTTTGACTGAAATTTCTGCCTTTAAGGGAAAAAAAACCTTTCCAGATGTTTTGTCTTGCCTCTCTATCCAGTTTGTACAATTTTAGCCACTGTACATGGCAGTGGTGGTGGTGATGGGATTCTATTTCTGTCCCAGTGGGTTGGGAAAAAGAAACTTTAGCTTAAAAAGCACCCTAGTCATATTTTTAGTTATGGTGAGTTGCTAATCCTTGCTAGTTATAGCAGGGGTGGAGAACCTTCTAAACCCAAGGGCTGCATTCCCTTCTGGGCAGCTTTCCAAAGGGCCAAATGCCTGGAGTGGGTGGGGCCTGAGTGTGTGTGGAGCAACATATGCAAATGTTACCTTTTTGCTGTAGACTAGTTTCTACACACACACACACACACACACACACACACACACAAACACACAGCATCCAAGCAAGCAAAAAGCATGATCAGAATTCAAGGACATATTCCAGCCAGGCAGAAACACCTGTGGTGGAATGCAGGGCCAGTGAGAGGTGTGGCCTAGAAAGAGGGGTGTGGCCTGGGAAGAGTATGAAGGCTTGGAGGGCTACATTTAGTCCCCACTTCTGAAGATTCCCACTCCTGCGTAATAGGAATGGGAGGCCTGTATAGGCCTCCACTGAGACTTTTACTCTGATCAGCCAAGTTATTTGAGCAAGTTCCAGGAAAGAACAGTACCCAAAGAGCTTGTGCCTTGCAGCCAGGTAGAACATAAATACAAATATTTGTAAACATTTGTTTGAAATGTTGGACACTTAAAATAATTCCTAATGAAATGCATAAAGCACATTCTTTGTTTACATTTTAAAAGCAATTCCAAAATACCGTAATTACTTTCAGCATTTTATTTTATAAAGCAAGGTAAGTATTTTTTTGTGGGGAGGAGGGCCCATCCTATGTAAAGGTCATGGTAGCAAATCAGTATCATGCTCCCAAATTGAAACTTGCAGGATTGGTGGCAGGAGGCAGATGTCAATGGCCCAGGTTCTGAAGAGGGCACACCATCTAACCAGCAACTGATCCAAAATGCCAGCTACAGCCACCCAGGCATTGGTGACTGCAGCTAGTGCCTGCAATTTTAATTTGCATTTTAATTACCCCACAATGTTTCTGGGGCCTCTACAAAGCATTGCTCCTATGTAATGACTCCAGATATATTGTGGGGGAATTTAAATGGCGGGCAGCAGCAGGAGTGTTTGCCAGCTAGACTGGCGTTATTCTTTAACTGTTGCTGTGTGTGCCTACTTGCTACCTGTCAAGGTAAGTTGAGAAGAGAGGGTGCCATGGGGCACCAGCCCTACTAAGAAGCAAGCCCCTTTGTACTTGCATAGGGCAGGAGTCTTTGAAAATGCCAAAAATATTGGATCCTGGAAATATTGGAATAAATAGGTTAATTGTGGTTTCAACTCCTGTATGTTACTTCATCTTCTCTTGACCTAAATAGAGTGAAAATTACCATGACTACACACAGCTGAAATCAGAAAGTGTGATCTCACAAAAACATGATCAAAAGCAGAATCTGTAGAGATTTGAAGAGAAAGGAAGGACTGGACTCAAAATGAACTAAACAGAGAAGGGAAACATGACTGTTGAGGCTTGTGTGACTTATCATGGTGCAGATTTTGTGGGTGATGTTCCAAATAAGGTTAAAGTAAAGGACGCCTGAATGGTTAAGTCCAGTCAAAGGCGACTATGGGGTGTGGCACTCATCTTGCTTTTCAGGCCGAGGGAGCTGGCATTTGTCCACAGACAGCTTTCCGGGTCATGTGGCCAGCATGACTAAACCACTTCTGGCGCAACGGGACACCATGAAGAGTTCCAGAGCACAAGGAAACACTATTTACCTTTCTGCCACAGCGGTACCTATTTATCTACTTGCACTGGCGTGCTTTCAGACTGCTAGGTTGGCAGAAGCTGGGACAGAGTAAAGGGAGCTCACTTTGTTGCAGGGATTTGAACCACTGATCTTCCCATCAGCAAGCCCAAGAGCTCAGTGGTTTAGACCACAGCGTCACCCATGTCCCCATATTCCAAATACATAATGTCAAGGATTGTTTAGTTACACAGGTAAAGGAAATACTTTACTTTTTAAAAGGAAGTGTTTCCACCTTTTCTGGCTCCCTTGACACTGTCAGCAGGCACTGAAGCATCTGGCTTAGAACAATTTGCCCACAAGGGCTAAACTACACATTACACACAGTCCTGCATAACTTTCTTCTAACTTTTTTTTTTTTAAATGAAAAACCGGAGGAGGAGGCTAGAATCTTGATTGGTGGACCAAGAAGTGGCGCAACTGCTTAAATCTTTCCCTTGCTGCAATTCCTCATCCCCCTTGCTTTTCTGTCTGTGGAAGATACAGGACTTACTGGGGGAGCAGTATTTGAGGGGGGGAATTTTCAGGGGAAAGGTTAATAATACCCTCTCTTCCTGAAATTTCTTTGCTGAAGATTCCAGCCTTCAGTACCCACTTTTCATTAAAGTAAAAAAATCATCCGGGGAAAATACATATGTTTTTAAATATAACATATAGTTTTGGTCATACTGGATGAATTATTCTGAACCACAGATGTGTCTCAGTCCATGTTGGCGCTCATACGTAAGTCAGATGGAAAACAGCTCTGAAACTTTTTTTTTGTCAAATGTCACCAATCTGGGTCCACTGAGGTTCAAGAGGAGAAACTCTCCCCACATTTATTTTTGTGCAGCTCAGCTCTTTCTAAAAAGTTATCCAGCTCTTAATAAATCTAAACTCTTCCTCTCAACACCATCTGATTCCAAAGCCCTGCTTATTTTCTACTTCCAATTTGCTTTACACTACTCTTTTGCAAACTTTGGGTAATGTTAAGTAAGATATTTGTTTTATTCTTTAATAACCTGCTTTGAGACGGAGGATAGGCTTCGTGGACTTAGGAGGTTGTACGCTAACCTGTTTGTAGCACAAAAAATGCTGTGTTTCTCAATCCAGAATAGTTTGTGTTCATCCTCAGCATGCCGCTTCCAGTCTAGGTTGATTTTAGATGCTGCTGTAGACAAGGTGGGTGTCTACTTGAAAAGCAATTGAAAACCTGCCTCTTGGTTAGGTTATCTATGCCTTTTCCTCCCCACACATGCCACAGCTGAATGAAGAAGGAACTTGTGATCTTGGTATATGCCCATCCACAACACCATTGGCTCAGTGTGGATATACCCACCTGCCCCTTTTCCAGGACTGCCTACATCTGTTTTCATTTGTTTTGACATGGACACACTCTGAGGGAAGGCATGCAACAAGCAGTTATTTTGGAATGAAACCAGTTTCTCAAGAAGCACCTGGGGGGGGGGAATGCAACAGATTTAGATTATGCGTGGATACTCAGTCTCCAATGATTCTGGAATTAAATGTCATATGTACACAGCTTTAAACTTTTCCTTTCCTCCCCGAGTCTCCTCAGTACACAGGGGAGCTCTCCCAGAGTGAAACATCTGAGGGTCCTTACAATAGGCTTGCATCAGGGATCTCTTCCTTTTTAGCATGAGGAGCACCACTGTTTTTCAACAGGACCATTCGCTTATCTAATCTCCTGTTATTCCTAGCTCACTTGTTCAGCATGGCACTTGAAAACAGCTCCATAAGACTCCTTGTTCCTGTGAGCATATGCTAGCACGGTATTCTCTTCTCCTTCAAGCACTGGCAATTTGCCAACTGCAGCTGTTCATTTGGAACAGTCTCTCCCCCCTCCCCCCTGTTCTATAAGACTGTCTTGTTTTTCAATCTAATCTTGATTAACTAGGGCTTTGGGGGAGCTGGGGAGAAAAATAAAAAGATGGCTGCAAACCATAATTGATTAATTTTTTTGACAAAGGGCAGGTGGCCTTCGGTATCCTCTGTAGTTTGTGAAGAGGGCTGAGAATTGTTTGGAGGCCCCCTCATGGAGCTACAATTCCCAGCACCGTTAACAAACTACAGTTCCCAGGATTCCCCAAGTTGCGTTGTTTGACTTACACACAAAACCTCCTCTTGTAATTTCCATTTGAGAGATAGAGCAGGGGGAGGTGGCACTGCTTCCATGGCTTGCCAACATGTCTCTCCTGTCACAGAGGGTGAGGGCTGTCAGTGACTACTAGCCATGATGGCTGGGCTCTGCCTCCAGTGCTTCTGAATACCAGTTGCTGAAAGCCACAGGAGGGCAAAGTGTTCTTGTGAGTGAATCCTGCTTACTGGTTTCCCACAGGCATCTGGTTGGGCACTGTGAGAACAGGATGCTGGAGACGATAGGCCATTGGCCGAACTCTTCCTATGTTCTTATGTAACCAAGAGGAAGAGAGGTGAGGCAGTCAGAGGCTTGCATTTTGCAGGTGCAGCCAATATGATGCTTTTCCTGTACCACCCTGCCTCTCAATGCAACCTCTGTATTGGGAAACCAGCTAAGCAATGCCCCATTCTGCCCTGCCGGTCACTACTGAAGTGAAAGGATGCTGGAAGTTAGAGTTTGCTCAGATTTGATCCAATGCTAATAATTAAGAGTGTCCATTGAACAGTATTTGCAAATGGTGCTTTGATATATCCTAAATCTCTTAGAAAATATAACCCACCCTTTCTGGATTGGTTGCATTTGAAAGCTGCTGAAAGTCCAGTTTTGTAAAGGTGATTAATTTCCTCATACAATTTAGTGGATTTCAGATAAAAACACAGGTGTGTTCCATGGCAGCAAATACAGACTCTAATTGTTCATCTTCCATTATTTGCTATTTTCTCCATGCCCTCCATTAA
Source organism: Podarcis erhardii (assembly GCF_964252035.2). Classification (NCBI taxonomy): domain Eukaryota; kingdom Metazoa; phylum Chordata; class Lepidosauria; order Squamata; family Lacertidae; genus Podarcis; species Podarcis erhardii. The sequence continues at coordinate 39,962,645 of NC_138509.1, forward strand.
CTTCTAAATCATCTAGGACTGTTAAATTGGGTACCCTTGGTTCAAGGGAAGACAAATAAGTATCTTTTCAGACCTGGGATTCAGCTTCAACCCAAACATACTGTTGCACACCACCTCAGTCTCCAAGAGGTGAGAGATTCCAGGAGTTCCAGCGGCTTACCCAGGGTTCAGTTTCCTTAGAATGAGGGATGGCAGAGAACTTTTCTTTACACATATATACAACCTGAGGTTATGATGGAGGGGCTCACAGGATTAACACCCAAAGCTAGAAGCTTCTTTGCTTCTAGCACACACACCTCAACTCAGTTTTCTTCTTCTAACAGACAGTTGAAGGGGGGGGTCCCATCCATTTGGCTTCTGGCACAGAACCACTTACTTTGTTCCCTTAACATTTGGAAGGCCTTTGCTTGGTTGTAGTTTAGATGGGAAAGTAGTCTAACATGGGCTAAGGCAACTCCTTACGTATGTTGTAAAGCCTTAATATGGGCGTTCAAAGGGAGATAGGTAGTGTTTAGAAAGGTGTAGGAGCCTGCTGAGTGGATAAAGGGGCACACAGTCAGTTTTCTAAGTGGAGAGAATAAGATCTAATACAAATTGAGGAGACAGCTGGTGCCCCCACAGGGGTCCTGCTTGCTCCTCCCCACCCCTGCTCCACTACCTCTGCTGGAGAAGTGGCATGGGCAGTGGCTCAGTGGCGCCATCTTCTAGCAAGATCTCATGGAGCACACAAGATCTAAGCAAGATCTAGCCAGAAGTCACAGATGTTGCCATGGCTTTGAGGGTGCTGCTGGGCAACCAGGGAGGCTGTGACAGCCATGGGGTGGTGCAATGGCAGTGGCAGTGCGGGGCGGCACCTTCCCATTTCACCTCAGTGGCGGAACAGGACACACCACCCCTGGAGCCCAATGTTGTGCAACTCCCCTTCCTCAGAGATTTTTAAGCAGAGGTTGGACGGACATCTGTCTTGGATGCTTTAGTTGAGATTCCTGCATTGCAGAGGCCTTGCCCTAGATGACCCTCCAGATCCAACTCTATGATTCTATGTTGTGAAGTTTGAGAACCTCTATATTGACCCCAATCGTAGCTGGCCGAGGAAAGCTGTAGCAGCAGCTTAAATCATTGCTCTGCAAGGACTTGCTGAAATAGTTAATTGAAGTGGAATACAAAAAGGGAGGCGTTGAGGAAGTCAATGAAACAAGTGTATGAAAGTTAAAATCGAAAATATTGGAAGTGTTTTTAATTGTTTTTGTTTTGTTTTGTTAAGGTTTTATGTAGTGTTTTTGTTTCTGTTTTTCTATGTTTAACTTTTTTTTTCTTTTTGTAATTTCCAAAATCTTAATAAATATTTTTTTAAAAAATAAATAAATAAATCATTGCTCTGCAAAAAGGACAAACTTTGGCCGATATTCCCCTCATATTGCTTAGCCAGGTTTCTGCAGTGTTGTTTCCGTTTGTTATCTACTTCCTGCTGTCAATGTCTCTGTCCTGCAAGTAGCAAAGTTATCTTTAGCAGCAACATGTGTTAATCTAACCCCCCCCCTTTTGAAGAAATGAAGAAATGTCCCCCAAAAGGCTATGCCCCCACCATTGATGTACATCCAGAAATAAGTGGTGCAGTTTCACAGGGGTGCTCTGCTTCTAGATTTGCTGGTGGAAAAGTTAATTCTTCATAAAAAAAGTACTGTATTAACAGGCATCAAGTGAAATTTAAGCATCCTGGCTGGGAACCATTCCCAACTAGTGGATTTACGTGAGCTAATGTGGTGCAATGGTTGGAATGGGAGACCAGGGTTCAAATCCCCCACTCAGCCATGAAACTCACTGGGTGACCTTGGGCCAGTCTCTGCCTCTCTGCCTAACCTACCTCACAGGGTTCTTGTGGGGATCAGAGGTGGTAGAGGAGAATCCCATATGCTACAATGAGCTCCTGGGAGAAACAAATACTGTAAACATGTACACATGACTAAGCACTTCAGGGTGCCGATTCATTCCTGCATTTCAGGCTGGGAGAACTGAAACAGAATATTCTCCAGGAAGCCAATTTGCAGATCAGTTGATTATTGAGTTGGTTGTTTCAAGTGCAAGGTTGGAGACTTCTGTTCCCCGTGGTGGGTCTGCTATCGAGTCCCTACCTCAGCCTCCTCCTACCTTGCACCGAGTGCTCCAGGCTACAATTGCTTGGAACAGAGCATTCTTGACCAGCTGACTGGATTGTCAAATGCTCTTGACAATGAAATAAAGAGACTGGAGGTCAATTGGCGGGGGGGGGGGGGGTCCCAGCCAGCTTTTCCAGCTGGTGAGCACCCCAGTTTGCCATTTCACATGGCAAGTCTTCTTTTGCGCATCTAGTTCTCATGAATGTAGAGCAGTGGCTGAAAAATGCTTCAGGTGGAGAAATGGTACAAAGAGAGTTTACCTGGCCTTTTCCAGGAGGCCTACCCCACTCCCTGAGAGACTGAACAGGTCATTAGAACTGAATTTATTCCTTAAAAAACATTCCATGTTTCTCTCTTCTAAATTAATCTGTATTCTTCTTTTATAGCTTATCTGATTTTGGTTATTCCTCCTGATTCTTCTGCTTCTAGATGAATTATATATGGCATGTGCCTTCACACATAGGTGTACAATGATGTGGTGCTTATGCTGTTGCAGTGTGCAAGTCGTGCTCATGATGGTTTCTCTGGTTTGCAAACATGCCTATGGGCACCCAAAGAATGGTGATCCCTGGGAAGATGAAGAAGACGACGACGATGACAAAGAAGAAGACGCTACGATCCACTTCGCTGGAAACCTTGCTCACAGAACATACTGTCTTCGGGTGGAGCACTTGCTGCACTTTCCCTCAAGTCAGCCCTCAGCAGACAGGCAAGTATACAAACATCTTCCTTTTCAGCAGAACAATGCATGAAAACATGGCCGTCTCATGCCAAGACAAAACAGCTCACACAGGTTTCAGTTCACTCCCATACACACAGAGAGACAAGGAATACACAACAGCCCCACCCAGTAGGACTAAACTCCATTAGGAAAGTATTGAGGAAAACTGGACTATTCCATTACAGTTAAGGTTGAATGCATGGGTGCAGTTTGGGGTCTCTTAATTTTCCAATCTTTATGTCAGTTCTCCACATTGGTGGGGAAATCCTCATAAAAATTAATCAGCATCTTACTGCAAACTTCTCTGAATACACACATTTTTGTATGCAATTTCACCTAATTTTTCCAAAACAATTCCCCCTAATGTAATATGTTATTTTCTCTAGCATATGCATTTTATGCTCATGCCTTTTCATATGCAACATCGCTTGGCTTGAGAACTGCATTTCAAAATTCGGAGATGTAAACATTTTGAAGAATGACCATGTTTCAGTTCATGCAAGTGCAGATTTGGTAGGCTGGCCTTAAATGTGAACTGAACTGAATATTTCCCATCCCAAATTACAGGGCCCTTCAAAGTACATTCAATATACCTGCTTGATTTAAAATAAACTTGATTATCTAGATATCTGTCTGCTGTTGTAGATGTCAGTGGGACTTAACCTTGAGCTCGATTTATGCCTGTTTATTTATTAAGTTTATATACCCTTCATCCGAAGATCTCAGGGTGGTTCACAAGATAAAATATAGGATAAAAGCACAAAATAAATAGGTAGAACAAAAACAAAAGAATAACCCCCAGCTGGATCTAGACACATCAAAGAAGCAATTCAGTTAAACGCGTTGTAAACAGGTAAGTTCTGTTGGCGAAAAACAGGACTCCACACCGCCATCTGCTGCCATAGGGTTATAACGCATATAAAGTGCTTTATCTTTACAAATGTAGCTGAGTTCCCCCCTCCCACAAACACATTTAAAAAGGCTGTAGAATATTAATCAGCCAAAGGCCTGGTTGAAGAGGAATGTTTTCACCTGGTGCCTAAGGATGTCTTATGAAGGCATGAGAGGAACCTCCATGGGGAGAGCATTCCACAAATGAGGAGCCACTACAGAAAAGGCCCTTTCTTGTGTTGCCACCCTCTGGACCCCACGTGGAGGAGTTGCACAAAGAAGGGCCTCAGATGAGGATCACAGAGGTGTGACCTGCTTTCAGAAGCAGGTAGCCTGACTCCAAAAGGTTTTGGGGGACTCAATCAACAGGGGTTGCATCTCTTTCTAGAGGAAAACTACTTGCATCACACAAAAAAGCAACAATATCCCAAAATCTATTAGCAAGTGGACGGAAAGGGGCTTAACATTATCTAACTTCCTACAGAAATATTTTTTCCCCCTGATGTATTTCGGTGAATTTATGAGACAATTGCAGGAACATTCCCTTATGTATAATAACACAGACGACATTTTATTTTTGCTTTCTAAACACAGAGCAGCTCATCGAGCTTGCTCAACACAATTAATGAAATGACTTTCTGCAGGGCTTTATGTTTGAATTTTCAGTGACTCTCCAGAGTCAGAGCTATGTAAACCAGGGTTTTTGCAAAGGGCGACGGCCGCAAAACAAATGAACAAATATGGTGGGGAAAACACAGAGCAGCTTCCCCCCGATTAGGCTCTCACTGCATTGACACTTTTCCAAGCCGAGAGATTTAGTGCTGTGTGTCCATTATCTCTTAAATCCTTTTGACTGGATGTTATGAAATTCCAGTTCTGCTTATATTCATGTTGCAGCCAAACCTCTCCCGCTGCCTAGGCTTATCAGCTGCGCTTGAATTCAAAAACAGCAACAGCTGAACGGAAGGCATCAGATTAAGGCAAAAAAGTAACTTGGAACAACATGGCAGAAAAACATGCAGCCCAGTTCAGGACATTATAATTTAGAAGGACAGCTCAATGGTGGCTTGAAAGGCAGCAGAGGAGCAGGGACTGTGGAGAAAGAGCTATAGGAAAAGAACCAAAACATAAAATAGTTTGGGTGCAGAAATTAATGTGTTTGTATATATGTTCAAGGGTGCAGAGTTCATAACAGGATGGATTTTCTTTTTTAAAGATCTTTTGTTGCTGTTCAGTGAGCAGTTATAGTAGATTTGGGGATGGACGGTAGCTATGCAAAAGACCCATGATAGGACTGTCTTCAGATAAGGTTGGAACAGATTCCTGACTGAAATTCTGGAGAGCCACTACCAGTCACTAAGCAAAGCAGACATAAGAACATGAGGATCATAAGGGCTATTTCCTCCAGGCCCCTGGATACCCAAGCTCTCACATTTTTGTTGTTGTGGGTGCCTGGCCTCCGCCCCCAGCTACTGCCACCACCTGTGGCCTCTGCAGCCACCACTGCAGTCTCCGCCGTGCACCACAGCCACCTGCCACCTCTGCGCACTGCCTCCGCGCACTGCCACTACCCACTGCCTGCATGGCCGCACGCCGCACGCCACAGCTGCTGCCTTAGCTTTTGTGTTCCAGCTCCGTGGCGGCAACAGAACTGTAGGGCTGGGCAATATATTGTATATCACCCAAAATCGGATTGAAGTTCACATCATGATAATTGCTTCATAATATTTGAGCTGGCAATATAATGTGACTCACAATGTGTGTAAGAGCTAGGTGATACCTAGGTTTCAACATCGCGATAACTCACCAGCTAAACATCAAAATAACATGGCAGTTACCCAGCTAAACCTCACAATATCTCCAGCTAAACACTGAAATCTACCACCATGTCTGAAATAAGGATGGAACTGTACAGAGGCAAACAGGATAATGTCCTGGCAACTGCTACTACTTAATTTATATATATATATATATAATATTTTATTAAGTTTTACACAAATAAAAAACATGTAAAAAACAAACATAAAAGAATAAAAGAAAAAAGATACACAGATAAAAAAAGAAAAAGAAAATTTTAGCATATAAAAAAGAACTCACATTCCAATTATAACATTCAAAACCTTATTTTCCTTCCTTCCACCCACCTCCCGATCTTGTATTCTATGTAATAATTAGTTCAGCAAGATCATTCTTATTAATTTTCGTCCTTCGTCCCTCCCTTTGTACTCTTATTTAACTTAAACACTAGAACCCCTTCTTTTCCTTTTCAATGTCCTCAACATTCAAAAATTTTACAGTGTTTTTGTAAATAAAGTTTAAACTTCTTCCAGTTCTCCTCCACCTGCTCTTCTCCTTGATCTCGAATTCTGCTGGTCATTTCAGCCAGTTCCATATAATCTATTACTTGCATCTGCCATTCTTCCAAGGTGGGTAGATCTTGCATCTTCCAGTGCTTTGCAATGAGTACTCTTGCTGCTGCTGTAGCATACATAAAAAAAGTTCTGTCCTTCTTTGGCACCAATTGGCCGACCATACCCAGGAGAAAGGCCTCTGGTTTCTTCAAGAAGGTATACTTAAATACCTTTTTCAGTTCATTATATATCATTTCCCAGAAAGCCTTAATCCTTGGGCACGTCCACCAAAGGTGAAAGAATGTCCCTTCAGTTTCTTTGCATTTCCAACATTTATTATCGGGCAAGTGGTAAATTTTTGCAAGTTTGACTGGGGTCATGTACCACCTATAGATCATTTTCATAATATTCTCTCTTAAGGCACTACATGCCGTGAATTTCATACCGGTGCTACTACTTAAGGGTCTAAAACTGATAAATGACCATGTTATCAATCATCACACACTCAGTTTCATCATCAGGCAAAAGGACCATGGTGGCCACAATGAGAAGCAATGGCTGGCACGAGTGGAAGAGCCACTGCAGACAGCGCACATGCCCTCCACCTAGGGGTGGGACCAGCCGCCTGCGGGGCGAGGCAGGGCAGGATGCTCCATGGGGCCTCCAAGGAGTCTGCCTGCCTCCTCCTACTCAGCCACCCTACAGCTGAGGGGAAAGCAGCGGGCAGACCACTTGGGGCAGCGCGGAGCCTGCAGGTGCCCAAGCCATCGCGTCACTCCCAGGAGAGATGCGTGGCTCGGGCGCGCTGCAGTCCCTGCGGTGAGTGCCGCCCAGCATTTTGTCACCCCCTCAGTGGTGACATCCGGGGCAAACCGCCCCCACTACACCCCCTTCCTCTGCCCCTGACCACAGGTCAACCACTACCAACACAGCTTTGCATTGTATCTCCTCAAACACATTTCCATGAAAGCGGTTCACATGTTGGCTTGAATGAAGAAAAAACACCGTGAATCAGTCTTGAGTGACATGGCGTGGCATGGCATGATGAACTAACACACTGCAAGTGACCTGAATCTGAACAAACTCAGAGGCTCTCCCTAATGTGTTCAGTCGTAGGGTGTCCAAATTCCACTCTGCGAAACTGGGGACGTGCAGATTGTGGTGTTGTTTTAGACCCAGCCTGGTGGCATTCTTGAAGGAGCTGAACAAATTCCAAAACTCCAGTTTAGACAATGGGACCTGCCAGGGAGAAGATTAATATTTGCTTTGTTTGCCAGATCCTGTCTAGCATAGCTTTTCTTTATTCCCTTCCACAGTAAATAAACCTCCAGTCAGTTAAGCGAACGGCCTCTGTCAGCAACCCCCCCACCCTCGTCAAATTAACAATAGTGTTACCTGGTCTTAAAATAGACGGGCAATAGTTCAAAGGGGAAAGGGTTGGGGGGCGGGGATTTCTGTAGTGATCACTCACCATCTTTCCCCAAGGGAAAGAGGCTATTAGTAGCGTCATGGTTTATAATCTCCAAGTGGAAGAAATGCAGACCGTAGCCCAAAATATACGTGGATACATAAATATTTGTTCCTCGGCATTTTACTTAAGTGGCTGCTATTATGATTAATAACCATCTGTGTCACAATGCAAATAAATCAGAAGAGAGTTAAGGACCCCTATGGAAGCAGAGAAAGAAACCACTTTTGCTCTGAAGTGAGCAGAATAGATTTTAAAAGTTTATAAATAAATAAATAAATAAAAACAAAAGGGGGAGGAAAACACAGTAGTCTTTATAAAACGACACCATCTCCAGTCTCTGCCACAACACAAAAGCCTTCCCAATAGATCTACATGAAATCTAGGCCACAATGTCCCACAAATACACACACTGCAACAAACTCCCCACAGAATAGAAAGCGTTAGATTACTCATACTGTCACACTCTGGGTCATTTTCACACCATACATTTAAGGCACTAGGATACCACTTTCAACAGTCATGCTTTCCCCCCAAAACAATTATGGGAACTGTAATTTGTTAAGGGTGTCAGAGTTGTTGGGAGACCACGATTTCCCTCACAAATGTGCAATTCCCAGAGTTGTTGAATCACTCTGGGAATTGTATCTCTGTGAGGGGAATAGGCAAAGGTATCCACACCTATACCAACTGAGTCTCCTGTCTCAGATTCTTCTCTCTCAGTGGTAGTGAATCTCCAGCCCATGAGTCAGTATTGGATGACTAGAAGGTTCAGGTCGGCTCACGAGGCCATTTCCCTCACACCATGCCCAGCTGCCCATCAGCTGATGCCACTGGATGTCATCACCTGATGGGTGAGAGGGCAGAGTTCAGTCCTGTTGAAGTCCCTTTCATCAGTGTGTTGCTTGTGGGAAACGCATTGGTGAAACAGACCCCTGGATCTGCAGGATTGAGCCTTCTGCTCATCAGCTGGTGAACAGAGGGTACAATCCTTCTGGGTGCTGCATTGGCAGTCCGTTCCCTGCAGGGTTTAGTTGGGAGTGAACCTAGGATTGAAGACCATATGAACTGCTCCTAGGACTGTATTTATGCAGAGCTCTAACACCAAGCAATGACCATGTCTCCCAATATTAAATTTAAAAAGCATTTCCAGATAGTTTGCAACCAGCCTTGGATGTTTTTACTCTAAAACTAAGAGCACTTGCTTGTGTGTGAGGCCCAGCTGGTTTCAGGAGAACAGCTTCCAAATAAATGCATTTGGGGGTCAAGCATGTTTATTGACAACTGCAGGGAGGATGAGGAAAATTCTAGGAAAGTTCCTTTAAAGACCAATATAGCTTCACTTCAAGTCATCTTGAATATTATGGTCAAAGCAAAGTGGTTTTTGAGAGTCAGTGTGGTATATTTCTTAGAGTGTTGGATGGACATGGGAGACCAGGGTTCAAGTGTCTCCTCCTACATTTTCTCTCAGCCTAGTTTACTTAAGCTTAACCTGCCTTTTCTGGGATAAAATGAGGAGTGGCAGAACCATGTATGCCGCCTTGAGCTCCGTGTAAGAGATGTGGGATACAAATGTAAGCATAAGCAAAAATGTTTTGAAAAGCAAAAAAACTGGCTAGGCCATAAGGGCAGTCTGTGTTTTGTGTTACACAAAAATAAAATAAAAAATAAGCAAGAACTTGCTAGAAGAGCAGACTGTTGCTTTTTTATTTTAAATGCTACACCTTACTCATCTCTGTCAAAAGGATTTCTGTTTGGTTGCCTGAGGGAGGACAGGGAAATCCCTCAGCTGCCTGAAGAGCTGCTTATATCCATTTTTGGAAGTACTTGCCTCTCTTCTGTGGCGTTGCACACTACATAGAGTTACATTCCCAACTCGTAAATGCAAGGCAAAGCAAAGCTATTCCACATGCCTTGCTAATTTTAAACAGCTAGCTTGTTTGGCTGGGATTGTGGGGCTGTGTGTGAGGTTTTAATTTATTGGCCTTCTCTACTAATGGAATTTGTTCAAATGTCACAGGCATGACAGTCAGACCCAGAGTTTAAAGTCGTACTATGGCAGCAGTGGGGAATCTTTAGCCCACAGACCTGATTAATCCCACCTTTGGCCTGTGAGGCCATTTTTCTACCTGTCACTCACCTGGTGTCAAACAGGGGACAGGGAAAGCTGTGACTTGAGCCTGAGGCTGCATAGACACCATACACGACTTCCTAAGCAAAATTCTGGGATCTATAGTTTACCTCTAACAAAACTACAGCTCCCTGAATCTTTAGCAAACTACAGTCCCCAGATTGGGGGGGGGGGGGAGTCATGAGCTTTAAATGTACTTTAAATGAATCATGTGTACACAACCTTATAGAGTGCACTCCTTATTGTTCCCGTGGAGCCCCAGTTTGCTTTTGCTTGTGTTTAAATTGGTGCCAAAAGTGAGCTCCACTGCTTTCAGGCAGGACTGGTGCTGCCTGACATTATACTGTACCAGGTAATTGACAGGTGAGCAAGACTGTCAATTACCTAGTAAAAGTTTGTTGAACTTAAAGGCTCCATTGAAACCAACGGGACAAATCAATTGTGCATTAAGTCCCATTGATTTAAATAGGAAATAATTGCAACTGAGAATGTGTACACACTGTACATTCAAAGCACATTCAGAGCACATTTCCCCGCTCCAAGAACACTGTTATTTACCCCTCACAGAGTTTAGATTTCCAGCAACCTTAAGCTACAGTTTCAAATTTGCTTTAAAGGTGTAAGGTGTGTGCAGTCTCAGTCTGGACCCAGCCCATTACATCTGGGAAGCAGACTGCCCTTTCTGCTACTAGTCAATATTACCGGAAGAAGGGAGAGCTCATTGGGAGAGCAGTGAACACATTTGCAGTGAAGCGTTTGAACTGTATATCTCAAGGAGCCCAGGGTGTGTGTATGTGTGTGCCAAAAGCAGTGCTATTTTTCTAGAAAATAGGTGCCGGAACTCACCATGAATGCCTTCCTTGTTCTCTTGTAATGGCAATGGTGCCCACCTGAGAGGTGCCGGAACTGAGTTCTGGCTGGGGAAAAAGCCCTGGCTGTAAGCGTTCCACACTTGATCATAGTGGTGAATTTATGAATAATGTTATCACATGGAAGCAACATATTAAATGAATACAGTGGTACCTCGGTTTACGAACAGTCCTGTTTACGAGCTAATCGGTTTACGAACTCCACAAAACCGGTAGTGTCCCAGTTTGCGAACTTTACCTCAGTCTACGAACGGAAGCCAAACGGTGGAAGGCCTCATTAGGGAAAGCGTGCCTCAGTTTAAGGGATTAGCCACTGGTCCCAAAGAGATGAGTGAGCTCATATTTCCATAGTCCTAATACCCAGGGACTTGTAGGGTATAGGTGAAATACTTGGGCTGATGGAAATTGTATTTCAAAGCATCTAGAGGGCACCAGGTTGGGAAAGACTGCAGTAGTCAAATGAGTGATGGGTATTAGGGGCACTACACATGTCCTTTGAAGTCTTCCTGCCCACAGGACAGATCCATTTTCAGCTGCGGACTACACAACTCAATTTCAAACTCAATTTCCTTTCTAGTTTTTGCACCACTGAAATGTATGAGGCTTTGTTTTTTAGTTTTCCAAGGCAAGCTGTCATTGCTTAGTAGCCTTTGATGACTGAGGTCCTACGGCTCAACGTTCGCGGTGCTTTGCTGATGAGGGTTTTAAAGGCTGCAAGCAGCAAAGAGGCAGGTCTCTTCATTGGAGTTTTTGGGTGCGAGAATTCATAACAGCATCCTGCAGCTCTGCAAATCCCCCGCCCCCTTTGATGTAGAACACAAATAGTTGTGTTGTTTCCTCTGGTAATGGATTCCTTCCATCTTTTATAATATGAGCTTCCAGACAGCTGCTCTCTTGCCATTTCTTTAGCCGGTAATATTGTATCATTTGTAAGTACTTAGTCTTTTTTCAGACACTGATTATATATATATATATATATATAAATGTGTGTGTGTGTGTGTGTGTGTGTGTGGCAAAAGGCGAGATGACGGCTATAACTAATTTACAGCCCTACACCTATGTTTCCACCCCACTCCATGGCCCTATTTTGTGTTCATAGTTTCATTTGATCATACGAGCATCATGCCCAGAGTTTTGCTTTGCAGCAAATGTTTATAAATTAACTATAAATTGATGAATGGGAAGAATTGCTCTGTTACGTATTGCAGTTTATTTGTTCTCTTCTTTGATCAGGGAATTAGCTGTTCTCCAAAGGAACATTTTGTGCCCCATTCCCCCCCCCCCCCCCGGCCAACTAGGCTGTCCTCACACATAAAACTCAGAATTAAAGGTCGGAGTGTGACAGATAGTAGCTGCTTCCTCAAGGCATCGATGCGCAACCCTGTCTTCCCCTGCTAAAAAACCCACCAGCAATCCAAGCAAACAAAACACAAGAAGCCCAAGAGTAATCTTTATTCTGAGTCACAACCCTAAACATCCAGTGAAAACAGAAAGGAAACCAACAAAAACAGATTAAGACAAACATCACTAAGGAACCTGCCATTTGTTTGGATACGTCTGCAAGGAATCTTGTGAGTAGAGATAGATGAGTGATAATGAGAACCTTTACAATCAAGTTCTTCATGCTCTTTAATTTAGCCAATATGGATGACACAAACCTGTAGCTGAATTGTCACCAGGTGTTCCATCTACTGTCTTAAGACCTTGCATGTTATTGACAGGAAATGACCCCCTTGCTCTCCAAGGAGCTCAAGACATGATTCTTCTCCTTCTCCTTTAATTCCCACAACCACCCTGCGTGGTTGGTTAGGCTAAGAGACATTGACTGGTCCGAAGTCACCCAACGAGCTTTGTGGCCATGTGGGGATTTGAAACTTGATCTCCTAGTCTGACACGACTAACCACAACACCACACTGACCTCAGCCTATGTTCTTAACATCTTAGGCAAATCATAGAAGACAAATTGCGGCTTGCATTGCCACTGAGTGAAGGGAGAGTATTAGATGCTAATGGACCATCTCCACCGCAGAACAGTGCGTGGTTTCTTCCTGGCTCTGGATGATTGCAAAATGTTCTCCCTCAGCACCCAACTTGGAATGGGTTCATCTCCAATTAATTAATTTTTGCCTGATTAAAACATGGAAGGAAATTAATTCATGTTTGTTTGGGCCAAGTCCAAACTGAGTCTTGTCATATCCTTGCCAGCAACCCATACTGACATCAGCCTTTCCTGCTACTCACCCTTTTCTCAAACTTAATTCAGCCACTTAAGCCTCCAGTGACAATGTTGGATCCAGGAGTACCCACAATTGATGGGTTTACTTCTTCCAAGGCAGTGCAACCTATCTAAAACAATCCAACATTTCCTCACCTCTCAGATCCAAGAACTTGGAACATGTAACTCTCAGCTTCAACTTATTGGCCTTCATCCAGCCCATAACTTCTTTCAAGTGCCGCTAGCGCCTAAACCACCTCTCCTGATTCAGATGAAATGGACAGATAGAGCTGAGCATCTGCACATGGATGGTGACCTGGTTCGTATCTCCTGATGACAGTTCCCAGTGGCTTCAAATGGATGTTAAATAGCATGGGGGACAAGGTAGAACATTGCAGGATGCCACAGGACAACTGCCATACTGTCAAGATGCTGTCATAACTACTTTCTGGAAATTGGCTTTGAAGCAGGAGTGGAAAGACTGATATTCCCAACACTACCTCCTGGAGCTACCCCAGAAGTATACCAGGGTCAACAACCGTAGTGCAGTGGGTCCAGACTTAGAAGAGTGGTGAATGCCAGTTACTATTTCTGGAGCAGTAGCCCTGTCTCCAGCATCCTAGAGCTAACCCAGTCACCATGAAGGAGACCTTTTTAGTCATTGTATGCTTCAAAGTGAAGCATTTAGGAACACTGCAAACACACAGTATTTCATTTTCAGGAGAATGGTTCAGGTATGGTTGAATGCCATGGAACTTTATGGCAAACAATCTACTGTAAGTCCCTCCGAAAGAAGATATGGAAGCACACCAAATCATTTGCCCATGTATGTGCATAGAAATTAGTAGGTCTACCAGAAAGGCAACACATGGAGATCTGCATTGATCATTGCAATGCATCCATTATTATTATTCTGTATTATTGTTGTATAATAGTAAAATTATTGCACGATCTTAGAAGGTTGAATAACCTTAGAAGGGGCATGGCTGTGATGATCATGGAGGGATCTTGCACTTCTGAATTTGCCACTACACTACTGGTCAACATTATCAAAAGTCACCAAGAAATCAAGGAAAATGAGCCAGCTTGCACTCCCCCACATGTCCCTTGACAAATGTCAACAACCAGGTGGGAAAGGTGCAGATCATCACCCCCCCCCCACATGTCTGAGCTAGACTACAGCCACCCACTCAAGCACCTTGTCCCCAAAGGGGATATTCACTATGATAGGTGCAAAACATGAGTACAGGGACAGCCAATCATCTATTTAAGTATTAATCGTATATTTCTTACAAAATTCATTGTAGAACGAGGCTATTGAGAATGGGAGGAAAGGCAGCTATATGTTATACAATACACAGATTGCCTACAAACTGTCAGTAATCTGTGTCTTACACCATAATGAGGAAGCATAAAGTTATCTCTGTATTTCATACTTGGAAAAGGATGGCTAAGGGCTTATAAGAACTATCAGCATCTTTTTTTTTTTTAAAAAAAAGTAAATAAAAGCACTGCTTTACCTTTTTATATATATATAAAAAAAAATCTTTTAAAAATGGAAACTTCTAGGCCCTCTGGGGATTCTTTTTGTAATGGAACATCATTTTTCCTTCAAGAACAATCCATTAGCGTACAAAGGACTGAGCTATAAATTCACCGGCCCTGTGGCCGTGATGATTCAGTCCTTCCATAGATGGCTTGAGCTCTCCATGTTACAGTCTTGCTTTCTGTGATACAAAATGATCTCTTTGATTTGCTTCTCTGCTAATCTACTGCCAGGCTGCCAGAGAAGGCCACGCTAAAGTCGGGCTGTGTACCCACGATACATTTTAATCTCATACAAAGAATCCTGGGAACTTCATTTTACCCATCACAGGGCTGTCATGTGACACTGTTGGACCCTTATTTCAAGATAACAGCTCATGCAATTCTTTGGTTTATGCGACCCAAGTGTCATTCTGAGACACGTTCACTTTCAAAACAAGGATATCAGTTCAAAGAACCACCGTATATTTTTAATCATCTGGATAATCTGGGTTATTCTTTCAAGTACACGAATCCAAAAACACTTTGGATAAATCTTCCAAGACAATCAGCTAAGGAGTGTGACTAAAATGTCCTGCAGCAGATAGAAATATCACAATTTCTATCACTACATAACAATGTAAATAGATATCAAAAACTCGGTAACAATATAATTAGATGCATGCTCATCTTTGGGTGATTAATGTTCTTTGATACTTATTGCCTATATAGATACAAGCAGTAAATAATTGCAAACTGCTCTTAATAATGGTTGGCTATGCATTTAATAGACCATGGTGATTATTTACTTGCTCTTCATATATAAAATGGGTATGGACAACTGTTCTAATTGCAAGAATATGGCAGTCCAGTCACCACACATTAAGGCAAAGATTGGCATTATTTTTCTTGATGACAAAAGACATGTCAGAAATACATATTGTGAGCTGAATGGCCACAGCTATGATAATTCACACAACTTGCATAGAAGGAAGATGTGTTAAACTGATTTGTTGCATTTTGTCTGATGGCTCTTAAGCTGTAAATGTGTGACACATTACCACGTGTGGTATTTCAAGAAATGTTACCAGCTCACCTTCCCAACCCACCCGGATTGAGACATGAGTCCACAAGGTTTTCAAGTGTTGAGAGCATCTTTATAGATTGACTTCTAAATTTGTTGCTCTGAAGGAACTGACATTTTCCATAATGCCAAACCACAGACTAATTCCTGTTGCTTCCCTCTCAACTGCTTTCTAAGTGGTGTTCCATTGAGCAAAGGCCCCGCTAAAAGCCTGTTGGTGATTGCAACATGCGTTGTGAAGAATGTCAGTTAACAATTGCAAATGTATGTCCAACACATTAAAAAAATGATGTTTTGGAAATATTCCTGTCAGCTGATAAGATTGACATCTAATTTGCCCAGTTATTTATCAGGGCTGTTTATTTATGGTTAAGATAATCACTGCTAAAGCTCAGTGCCGGTTTGCATCATACTTTCCCACAAAAGCTTCACTATTACGTACAGCCCCAAAAGATAGAGCAGTTGTTTCATCTTATTGATGTGGAGAATCAATTAAAGGTTCTCAATGTGCAGCAAATGTCAATTGTGCAAGTATTATGACATCAGAACCAGCATCTGTAACTATGGGAACCATTCGGACAAGAACAATTATAGTGATAACTTATGACAGAAAACAAACATTCTTTTTTGCTGATTTTTTTTAACTGGGGGAAATTAAAGGGTCACACTTTCCCCTTGTGCAAGCTAACTTCTGATTTTTGCGAGTCATACACCCATGGAAATCCCTTTTTGTACATGTGCACGCATGCTTGTGTGTGCTTGTGCAAATCATTGTGGTGATCAAGACATCAGTAGCATTGTCTGCATTCTTTGCAGCATTAGGACTTCTTCTGGGTTGGGAACATCACATTTAAAATTCAAGGATGTCAAATGCTCTATCTAGAGATAAACTTGACTTTAGTGAATCTCTCCTTAGAACTGATCAGACTGAAGATAGCACTCTGTGGTAATGTTACCTGATTGAATCTTCTGGAGAAAATGCATTTTTCCCTTTAGTGAGCTGCTTGCAAAACTGGAGCCGTTACATAAGTGACTCAATGGAGAGAGATATGCACATAGACAACAATTCTATTATTTGAGAGGTTTATCCTAAAGGAGTGTTTCCGAGTTGGGCCATGTGTTTTGTTTGAAACTATGAAACAGTGAGCTAAAGACTGCCGTCTTAAATGCGACCTCTGCCAGAAAGTGCTAACAAAAAAGATTAAGGGACACATTGGAAATCCATTGCCTGTCACGTTACAGGGCACACACTTATAGCTGTGAGTATACATTGTGTACACTGTGAGATAGACACTAGGTTAAACAGCATCAATTTCCCCCCCATTCTGTATCCCTTTCTGTGAAAACTCCTCATACTTTTAATGGACTATATGTGGATGTACTATTTCTTCATAACCGCTGTCACATTTTAACTTAATAGCTATTTGCACAATTAAGGTATTGTGTTGAATTGAGGCCATGTGCTTAGAATTCAGATTCAGGCTGCATACATACTAGAGGTTTAAAGCACGCACACACACACACACACACACACACACACACACACACACTCCTCAAAGTATTCTGGGCACTGTAGTTTGTTAAGGGTTGCTGGGAATTGTAACTCTGTGAGGGGTAAACTACAATGCCCAGAATTCTTGGGAGGGGAAAATGGTGCTTCAGATGTGCTATCATGGTATAGTGTTTACACAGCCTCAGATATGCTCTGGACAGCCAAGCAATGAACTCTTACCGCACATAACTGATAAATGCACACAGCTGCTTTTCTTGGGAATACCTATTTGAAGATAGCAGAACCAGCTGCTATCTCATTTGGCTCTAGATCTCCATGAGATCATCAATGAGAGTGGCTTAAGTATGCAAATATTGTCATGTGGAATTGTGGTCAATTTAACATGTGTGAAAATGGAGTTGAATTACTATAGGCTCTGGGCACAAACCATCAATATTAACTATTGGGCCAGGAATTGAGAACCTATGGCACTCTAGATGTTGTGGCCTACAGTCAGAGATGATGGGAATTGTAGTACATCGACACCTGGAGGGACACTCCTGCTTTATGTGAACATCATTGAAATACTTGGCATGTACAAAACTGCGTACCCATCATCATTTGCATATGGTTTTCATGAATATAGAGGATGGTGACTTACGCATTTTTTTCTTTAAAGAATCTGATTCTAAAAAGTGTAACAACCTTGGCTCAAAATACAAAACACATGCAACTTTGAGTTACTTGCTCCCATTGAATCTTTACATCTTCCACAGGGCTAGAAACATTATTTAAAAAGTAAAATAAAATGGTAGGTTCTTGCAGTCAAAAAACAGCTTGCAAGCCACATGGATGTTCCTTCTGCACCACATGCCATTTACTGCCCAACCAACTGTTAGGATATATAGTGTTTGAAAGGTGTGCGCTACCCCCAATCTCTGCCAAGATTCCAGGGGGTTCCAAGCACCCACCAGGGATTGTGTTTCCATTGGGAATCAAGACGTGGCATAGACTGTTGTGTCTAAAATATGGTTTATTCTACACATAATCACACTGGAAGCTTTCAATGGAGGGAGTGCAGAGTTTACTGCCTTCATATCTCCAAAGGGGCTCATTCCCCACAGCAGTGCAGCACCAGATTCCAAAACATCTCCATGTCTCTGTCTCCGCCTGCCTTCAGGCTGCCAACCAAGATGGTTCTGACCTTCAGCTCCCGCACAATGTTCTGCCTATTTTCTGCTTCTCCTTCCCAGAAAACTCCTTGCCAAGCAATTCCTCCCCTTCCTCCAACTATTCCAAGACTCATTTTAAAAGATGACAATTTTCCTGTGTGACAGCACGCCCCCATTACCCTGGCAACCTCCCCCTCGGTTACCTGTATGGTTGTCTTGCAGATGGATCAATGGCAGGGCCATCATTTCCCTCTGCCCATCTGTCTGGCAGAAAAACAAACTCGTTCTGTCAGTTCTCATTGAACCCAAAGATCTAGAGGACAAAACATGACACCCAGGGTATCTGGGGGAGCCCTGTTCCTCCACTAACTCCTAACGATACTTAAAGAAGAAATGCAGTTTCTTTTTGCTTTTGGAAAATGTATCAATTTGTATTTAAGGAAAGGCACTGGCTCCAAGCTGTGCTGAAGAGATTTACTCTTGACACCCAGTATCGCTTCTGAGTAAACTATAAATATTCACGGTGTGTACAAAATAATCAGTTCGTCAGCCAACATGCGCTGTCACTTTTTTGAATGCGGCTACCATGAGTGACTCAGATGTATAAAAAGGAATAATGGGTTCCTAAGTTCCTTCTCTCACCACAATGCACAGCACTCACGTACTGGTTTATCAAAGATGGAGAAAAAGATAACCTGGGTTACATTGGTGGTTGCCCGTTACTTAGTTGCACTTGCATAGCGTACAGATCAAAACTTGTAGTATACACACACTTTTCAACACTTTGGGTGAAATCCAGTTGATGCCCTTGAGCTCAGACAGACTTTGGACCCAACATACTTTTGCTGGTACAGGACAGGGTGGGGCGAGGGAATCTTTTTCAGTACTATATTCCCTTTGGGGCAATGTTTTGAGGGCCACATGGCTGTGGTGGGCAGGGATGAAGGCAAAAAGTGATTATGCAAAAAGTGGGTGGCACTCCAGCTGTGACTCTTACAATGGTCTGTCTATATTCCAGCCACGCAGAAGTCAAATAATCCTACACACATCTCTCTCCCCATCCAGGCAAACAAGAGGCATCCTCACAGTTCAAGGACACATTCCAACCAGGCAAAAGTCCTTGAGGAGAGTGCAGAGCAAGGCCAGGGAAGGGAGTATGACTTGTTGAGAAGGGGTGCGGCCTACTGAGAGACATAAGGAACACATAGAGAAGCATGGAGGGCTATTTTTTAGCCAGGCCTGAAGTTCCCCATCCCTATGCTAATGGGCAATGGTAAGATGGGATTTTTGCTGCTTTGCCCTCCTCCCAAAACTGCCTCCAGAGGAGCTGAGTGGTGAAGCAAAATCCCCTCCCTATCTCTTCTGTCAACAGAGGCATTCCCTGTGTCTCTGAGGAACACTTGCCTGAAAGCAGAATCCACATCTGAAGTCCAGAGGTCACAGAATCCAGATGAGCACAGAGCCAAGGTTGAGAAGGCAAGCAGGAAGATAAGGCCAGGAACCACAGGCATTGTTTCCAGCATCTGGCTGCTGCTGAGAGTTCTGTTTAAGAAGGCCAGAGCCAGCTGGTTCTCATCAGTGCCAATTGGCTCTCATCAGTGGCTTTCTTATCTGTGAAGGCTGATCAGCTGCAGGTGGAGCCACTCTCCCTCCTCCCCCTTCAGGTTGCCGTTCAGCAGGTGAAGCTAACTCCCAGCCCATGACACCCTGGATCAAAATCCCTTCTGTGATTGCATAGCACCAATCAGATGACAGTATATATGTTACTGACACTTTTTCATCCTTTAGTTATCTTAGTGAACTAATAAATCATTATTAGTGTTAGGTTAAAAGTTAGGCATTGATATAAAACATAGTAAACAGCATTCCATTTATACTAGATGCATTCCAGTTGAGACTAATGTGGTACCGTATTTTTCACCCTATAGGACGCACTTTTCCCCCTCCAAAAATGAAGGGGAAATGTGTGTGCGTCCTATGGGGCGAATGCAGGCTTTTGCTGAAGCCTGGAGAGTGAGAGGGGTCGGTGCGCACCGACCCCTATCACTCTCCAGGCTTCAGGAAGCTATCCTCAAGCCTTGCACGCCCGGCGGGAGTTCCTGCGGGCACGCAAGGCTTGCGGGCAGCAGCCTGCAGCCCGAAGCACGGGGCGCCCTCTAGAGGATGCCCCATGCTTCGTGCAGGTGTCCACAAGCCTTGCGCGCCCAGGGGGAGTTCCCACAGGCTTGCAAGGCTTGCAGGCGGCAGCCCGGAGCACGGGGCGCCCTCCAGAGGACGCCCTGTGCTTTGGGCAGGTGTCCGCAAGCCTTGCGCGCCCAGGGGAACTCCCCCCGGGCGCGCAAGGCTTGCGGATAGCAGCCTGTTCTGGGGTCGGGGGAAGCTCGGGCTTCCCCCGCCCCAGCCCCGTGGCGGGGGGGGGAACAATTTTTTTTTATTCATTCCACCCCCCAAAAATGAGGTGCGTCCTATGGGCCAGTGGCCCTATAGGGCGAAAAATACGGTATGTATGCCTCTTCTGAAATCATGTGGTTAGCTAACCTGCAAGATCCTCACTTGGCCTAGTCAGAATATCAGTCAATATGCACTAGCATTGTGTAGAGAAGTCTTGGATGCTGTCCGACTGAACGAAGAAAATTAAAAGGAGGAAATTCCTCCATCTATTGATTGCAGTTTATTTAGGAACTTAAGTTAATTTAGCAGATGGATTGTTTACACTTTCTTAATACATTAATCTTTATGATCCTGTCTTTTCTCTTTATCTGCTCTATATGGGTGGTTTTTCTTTTTTATGGTTCACGGAGCAAATGGAACCTAGCATTTCGGAGGTGCCAAGATTAACTAGGAATGCTGATGATGTCAATGGACATTGTTAACTTCTGAAATGCTACTTATATTTAAGTTGGGGAGTTTATATAAAAGCAAATGGGATGTCTTTATCAAACCCAGAAGAGAAACCAGGTCTTCTGATTAAAATAACAAAACTTTTTATAAAACACACACAAACACACACACACGTGCGTGTGCACAGACACACCACCCTAATCCACATAACTGATTTAATGTGATTTCAATGACAACATGTAGTTCTTTATTGTACGCTCTTCTTGATTTCTTTTCTCTTCTTTTCAATTTTTTTTGTTTTCTTATTTATACTAAATGCAGGTGCACTTGGAAAATAACTTATATGGACAATTTGTTATTGGGCTTCTGTTTGGACCATAACACTGGGCAACACTGGGCACCGCCAGAGGCTATGCTATAATAATTTGTTTTGATTTTCACATGTCACTAGCTGAAATAAGAATGTGGGCCAAACTATGCATTGTCTGCCTTTAAGAGCAGAGTTGGTTTCACACACACACACACACACACACACACACACTGCATTTACGGAGTGGGGGTTTATCAGGGCTGATATTGTAGCATGTGGAGGTACAGATTATTAACTAACCTTTTGCTTCCTGCTGTGCTTCT
The DNA here is from genome assembly GCF_964252035.2 of Podarcis erhardii. Lineage (NCBI taxonomy): Eukaryota > Metazoa > Chordata > Lepidosauria > Squamata > Lacertidae > Podarcis > Podarcis erhardii. The sequence continues at coordinate 39,984,194 of NC_138509.1, forward strand.
GATCTGGGCTGGGGGTTCCATACCTGGTGTGTAGTGGTTTGTGTTTGTGTGAAGTTTATTTCTGCCGCAGGGTCCCTTTCTCCAGCATCCTTGTGATAACCAACAGCATGAAGGCAGGGAGCTTTTCAGCCACTGTATTCTCCAAAGCTAAGCATTTAGGAGCACTGAAAACATAAGGTGCTTCAGTTTCAAGAGAACGGTGTACAAGTTCTGTTACGTACAATGGAGCTTCATGGAAAATGCAGCTTAAGTCACTCTGGAAAAGGATATTGGCGAACACCAAGTCATTTGCCCATATACGTACACAGAAAATAGTAGTTCCACCTGAAAAGCAACACATGAATTGTTACAATGCATCCCTAACTATTATTATTGTCCACACGTGCCATTTGCACGAGTGATGGGGAAGCTCCCATTGAAACAAATGCGAGGTACCTACCCCGCAAAATGTAGCAATGTGGGAACTGACATACATGAGAAGCACAGTGAAGAGTAAAGAACTGAGTTCCTTACTAGGCTCCCAGTATAGTTTGGGGGACCCACACTGCCAATCTGTTTAAAAACAAAACGCCTGCATGTAAAACACAGCTATGCAGCTTCATGCAATGTATAATTTGGCTTTCGGAGTCTTTAAAAGACATAGGCCTTGGGTGTTGTTGTTTTTTCAAACTTGGATGGATGTTGAATGTTCAGGCTGAAAGTACTCTATGTCCCCAGTCCATACTGAGAGGCGTAATTAAACTGCAAAAATTCAGAAAAGTGCACATTTTGGCTTTGTTGTGGTTCATGTATCCCTTTGAAAAGTGTAGATTAGGGAGGTTCATGTTTAAATGTGAACTCCCAAGTAAGTGTACATAGGGTCTTTCTACTCCACACAGAAAAACATACAGTGATGCTCTTGCATAGTAAGAGGCTTATGCAGAAAAATGTGCTGGTGGATCATGTCCTGCCTTAATGGAGTCCTAGAAGTCTTAAGACTGGAAGGCATGTAATCATAATCGAGCAGTTCGTACCCATGACGCACAATTTCCTTTATACTCAAGTATTTCTGAAATGGCTAGAGTTAGAACTATTGAGCAATGACCATAGCAGCAACCGCTTCATATGGATGAGGTTCCACCCAGATGAATATCTTTCTTTGAGTTAAATCTGTTCCTGTAAACAGATGACTAGGAATCAGGGGCCTGCTTAGTGTTTCTTTGCATTTCTGAAATCTCTAAGGTGACCTTAAACTCACACAAAATTGAAGGGACAAGCTGTACTGGCAAAAGGGGATCTGTGTTTGTAGAACTGTGCTTCATCCAGAACTTCTAATGGTGGCTGAAAACACCAGTTAAAAATAATAAATTGAGTCAGTTGCTTCAGAAGCTAAGCACAGCTTAAATATCAAACACACAAAATCTCAGCGTAAATCCATCAATATAAATCCTGGATGATTTTTGCAAAAGCAAAATAAGCAGAACTCTTTGCACAAAATCATACCAAGAAAACTCTAACCAGAGTTGCCAGTAGTATGGGGTGAAAACTCAGTCAACTACGGCAGTGGCGTAGCGTGGGGGGTGCAGGGGGGCCGGCCGCACCGGGCGCAACATCTGGGGGTTAGGGTTAGGGGGCAAAAATCCATGGGTTAGGGGGTGCAAATTACTTGCCTTGCCCCGAGTGCTGACAACCCACACTACGCCACTGAACTACGGGGGTGGTCAGGCAATTGAAATTAGCCTCACCATATCTCAGACTTAAGTGGCTAGCTTGTATCCTGTGGAGATCAGACACTTCACTTTGTGATAGCTGGATTCACACATGGTTTTGACTCAAGACAAGAGTGGGAAACCTATGGCTCTCCATAAGTTGTTGGACTTCAACTCTCATCAGCCTCAGTCAGCATGATCAGTGGTTAGGGAGCTAGTAGTTGTCACTCCGCATTTAGCTCAGTTGATAGAGCATGAGACTCTAAATCTCAGGGTTGTGGGTTTGAGCCCCAAGTTGGGCAAAAGATTCATGCATTGCAAGGGATTGCATTAGATGAGTCTATGATTCTCTGATTTTAAGGAAAGGCAGTAATAATAATAATAATAATAATAATAATAATAATAATAATAATTTATTTGTACCCCGCCCATCTGGCTAGGTTTCCCCAGCCACTCTGGGCGGCTTTCAACAAAGATTAAAAATATATTAAAATGTTACACATTAAAAACTCCCTAAATAGGGCTGCCTTTAGATGTCTTCTAAATGTCAGGTAGTTGTTTTTCTCTTTGACATCTGGTGGGAGGGCGTTTCACATGACGGGTGCCACTACTGAGAAGGCCCTCTGCCTGGTTCCCTGTTACTTTCCTTCTCACAGTGAGGGAACTGCCAGAAGGCCCTCGGCGCTGGACCTCAGTGTCCTGGTAGAACGATGGGGGTGGAGACGCTCCTTCAAGTACACTGGGCCGAGGCCATTTATGATAGGTCAACAAAAGGTCACAAGCTTTGCATGCCTGCAGATGGTCCTAGGTTCAATGGCAAGCATCTCCAGGTAGGCCTAGGAACAACCCCTATGTGAAACTTGAATTGCTGCTGCCAGTCAGTGTAGGCACTATTGTGACAGATGAATCATTGATTAAGGCAGATTCATTTGTTTCACCAAGGTGTCTTCTTCCTGTTTCTTTTCATAGGGGTCTCTGAGAGGTTGTTGAGAAGCTGGACCTAAATAAAGTTCAAGTGGACTCAGGTCAGCTTGGATTCCAAGGTGGGCAGGGACAATGTGCCCTTCCACACACCTGTACTCATTCTTCCTAAAGGGTGTCCTGAAGACCACAGGGCTCAGGGACTGAAGAGCACAACTACCACTAGTCTTGACTATTGGCCATGCTGGCTGGGCATGATGGGAAATGGAGTCCAATACCATCTGGACAAGGCCAGGGCCAAAAGGAAGTGATGACTTGAGATGACCACCCCCAGGGTATCCTAGAGCACATAACCCAATGCATGAACTCTGACAGCTGCCAGTTATCACTACGAGACCCTCCGTGGATGCTAAGCAGTGACCTTTTCTGTCTGGTACATGTCCTTCAAGCACAGGGTCCTCTTCACTGAGTCCATAATGCTTAGTTTCCATTCAGCTGTGGAACACATATGGTACCCCCCCCCCCAGATAAAGCTACTCAGTTATTCCTATCTTATACAGAAGAAAATCAATGACCTCTTTTACACATAGAACTTGTGAAAATGTTGTTTTCACAGTTCAGTTTCTAACCATCACTACAGAAACCAAAGTGTTTTAGTTACTGGCTGGTTTGCTTTTTTAGCTGCACTTTGGTGAATTTCTCTGCTGATACAGTGGGGTAGTTAAAGTTATCAAGGGTGGGGCAAGAGTTTCGGAACCCAGTTCACAGCCTAACCGACCTCAAAGGGCTGTTGTGAGGATAAAGTAGGCTAATTCATTCATCCATTCTCAGGTTTATATCCCACAATTCCTCCAAGGAGCTCAGTGTGGCATACATGGTTGTCCTTCTCCCTATTTTATTCTCACACCAACCCTGTGAGGAAGGTAAGACTGAGAGACAGTGACTTGGCCCAATGTCGCCCAGCAAGTTTCAAGGCCAGGTAGGCATTTGAACTCTGGTCTCTGAAGTTGGTAGTCCATCACTCTAACCACTATGCCACATTGACTCTCTGGGTTACCATGTACAATATCTGTAGTGGCATTAGCTCTAAATGTAACTACTACCACCAATAATGATGATAGTTAATAGCCCTATTACAAATCTCACCTTAACTGCAAAATTCTTGCAAGCTTGGCTTCCAATCTACAAAAATAATCCTGGCCTACTTCATTTCTCTTGCCCTGCAAGCAAGAAGGAAGCAGCTGAAATCCCTTCCCCCTTGCCCTAGAAATCAATACCCACAAAAGGGCAGACATTTTGAAACTGGTTTGCATCTATGAGTTAAAGGTAAAGGGTAAAGGGACCCCTGACCATTAGGTCCAGCTGTGGCCGACTCTGGGGTTGCGGCTCTCATCTCGCTTTATTGGCCAAGGGAGCCGGCGTACAGCTTCTGGGTCATGTGGCCAGCATGACTAAGCCGCTTCTGGCAAACCAGAGCAGCGCACGGAAACACCGTTTACCATCCCTCCAGAGCGGTACCTATTTATCTACTTGCACTTTGATGTGCTTTCGAACTGCTAGGTTGGCAGGAGCAGGGACCGAGCAACGGGAGCTCAACCCGTCATGGGGATTCGAACCCCGACCTTCTGATTGGCAAGTCCTAGGCTCTGTGGTTTAACCCACAGCGCCACCCGCATCCCATATCTATGTTAGGTCATGGTAAATTTCAACTTACCTTCATGTCAATGTCAATAGTTGTGGGGGTTTTTTACCTCTTGCTGGACCTCTTCAGTTGCCCTTGGTGAACCACCACTGAACACCTGGTGAAAAAGATGGACTCAGAAAATCCATTAAAACAGGGGTGTGAGTAAAATGTTCACATCTCAGCTGCATTGTGACACCAGACCTTAGGGCAAATTCCCTTGCAGGGAATTTTAAAAAATAAATAGTGTAACAGGAAACTTCTTTTGACTTTGAGAAGCTATTAAGCTTTTAGTGAATCACATATTGTAAAGAAGAAGCTGTAATGTGAAAAATGCAGCTCTGGGAATTAAAATGTAAAGCAGGCCAATTCTCTAGGAAGAGACTGGTGGGGAAACCTGCCAACTTTTACTGGCAATGAGAGGTAACAGTTGCAGAAATCCTCTTTCAAGTCTAAACCATATCTAATTCCACCGTCACTGGAGCTTCATTGACGGAACTTCCATTTTTTCTTTTCCGTCTGGGACCTTGTTAATTCTGTTCCATCCGTTGGTTAGCTGGAGCTCTGCATTAGAAAACCTCTTCCAGGCACAAAAGGGGTGTCGTATAAGTAAAGTTAACAGCAAACACACATCTGTTCTTCTGTTTTGCACAAACTAGTACTGTGCCTTAGTTGGACCTCCCAGCTTCCATCTTTTTGCCTTGTTGTGTTGTTTGATTTTAGGCAAGGAAGACTGTGAGGAACACGGACAGCATTTTAGTTGGAGGTCAAGCAAGAGTTGTCCATTTTTATTTTTATTTTCCAACCAGGGAGGAAAGACGGCTGTTTAGGGCTGCAATCCAATACAAAGTTGCCTGGGAGTTGGCCCCATTGAACAGAATGAGGGAGACTTATTGCTCTGAATAAACACAAAATAGATTCTGCTTTAAATTAATCTTGGGGTGGAGGATGGAAGCTAGTTTAACATGCACGTATCTAATACGCAGAAAATTAATAAAGAGTATTTAAATAATGTGCATATTTAGTCACTCTGTCTCTTGCTGAAAATTAACTCCAGGCATAGCTTGCAGTTTGGGGATGTACCTTAGCATGATGTACCCCCATACATGTTGTGTAAACAGAAGCTGTATCACTTCCTAATAAATACTGCAGTGCAGCTGCCTATCAGTTTCCAGTTCCTGTGCATGGTTTTGATGGAGGAAGGGCATCTGCAGAGAAGCAACTTTTTTCAAGTGCATATCTTTCTTGCCCGATAAGGATAACTTGTGTTTCACTACAGTCCATTGTTACATTTGTGTTGGTTTCTTTTCTGCTTCTCGTCTCAGGCTAAAGTATCCCCTGGTCTTCTTCCAAACACAGCAAAAATGTCAAGGAACATAATGACCTGGGTGGTCCATAATAAACTCCCCTTTTCAAGAGAAGACCTGGTAGCAGAGGGGCAGAAAAAATACTTTTGCTTCAGAGGACCATGCTTTGCATCTCATCTGCTGTTTCATGCTTTTACAACAAAATTCTATGTATGTCTTTTGACATGTCTCTTTATTTTATTATGTATATAACCCCCCCTAAACTGCTGGTTTTAATTATATTTTGAGGGGGGGTGGGTAAGTGAACTATTATTTATTTATTGAAACAGAAATACAAGATAAAAAACACAAAATACATAATAAAAATAAAAGCAAAAACAAACCAATAATCCCTGGAATGTTTTTGCCTGGTGCCTAATGAACCTCCCTGGGGGAAGAAAGGTCTACAAACAGGGAGCCACTGCAGAAAGGGCCCATTCTTCTCATGGAGAAGGCCTGGACTTCTCATGGAGGCACACGAAGAAGGGCCTCAGATGATGATCTCAGGGTCTGGGTAGGTTCATATGGACAGAGGTGTTCCTTGAGGAATTAGGTTTTAACATTTGGCTTTATGGGTATTTTTAAATTATTGTTTTATATAATGTCTTATACAAAACCTTTTGAATGTTTATGATTAGGCGGTACACAATTTCTGTTAAATAAATAAACGTCTATTCAGAAGCGTACACAACAGAATTGCACCCTTAATTTCCTAGATTGCAATGCACCCACCAATCTATTTACATCAGCTTCATCATGAATCATTGGTGGTGTCAGATAAGAATACGTAAATCTGTAGCTTTGTCTAATGACAGATTTTGGTTTATAGTTAATTCACAACTACAGTTTAGTGCTTTAACACTGGAGAGAAACACAGTGTGTCGTTATTTCAGATGGATGCCACTGCAAAATAATTTTTTTGCTTTGTCCTGTTTAACATCTTTGAATAGAGGAAGTATTTTAGCTGAACTAGTGTTTGAACTAGTGTTTGAACTTCAGCATTTGTTTCCCATGTCAACCCACTCTCCACCCAGAAGTCCGCTTCAAATGTTTCAGTTGGACACATAGGATGAATTCAGGGAAGCAGCTGTGTCATAGAAGTAACATCTGGCCCATCACTATTCTGGTTACAGCTGCAGTTTCCTGGCAGCAATTTGTATGAGCGCAGCAATTGAACATGTACCAGCTGTAACTGGGGACGCAGCAGATCAGACAACACTTTCTCTCATGTTTCTCTTGTAAGCTGCTCTGGGAGCCCTTTTGGTTATGGGTATCAGTGCCTTAAACAGACATACTTAATCACTGGCCAACCTGCATAAATGAAGCGGGAAATATCTGAACCAATCCACAGAAAGAAATAAGAGTACTCCGTGAGTAAAAAAATATAGGTATTCAGATGGGCATCCGCTCAGCTTGAAAAGCTGCTAACTCTGGTCCAGCTCCTCAGGAGGACCAGCTCTACCATTAGGTATCATGACATGGCTACCCACACAAAGCAGGGTTGGTGAGGGGTGTGGCTGAGGAGGAACTCTGTTCCAGGGAGAGTCTGAGGGCTGAATTGTTATGTACTGAAGTTCTCACCCTGGGCCAGCAGGAGGATACTGTAGATAGTTTTCACTCAGGTCCACATATGCAAATAAGGGATTGAAAGCGACGTTCAGTGATTGGATAGTTACAGAAAATGGTTACTGTTGCTTTCTAGTGGAGCTCTACATAAGCAGGCTGGCTGAACCCTTCAGTTCAGTTCTGTTCTGGCCTGTGAATAAACAAGAGCTGTTTGAAGAATCGCTGTGTCGTCTGATATGTTCACCCACAACTTAACATGAATAAAGAGGCTTGTTGAGGCATTTGGTCTCCAGCCGGCATACCCACCAACACTTCTGCAATGAAAATAGGGACATCCTAAGGAAAAGCGAGACATTTCAGGATAAAATCAGAAACTGGGATAGCTTTTGTAAATCTGGAAGTGTTCCTGGAAAATAGGGGCACTTGGTCTGGGCCTGAGGCTCCCCTGCCATTTCTAGTTTGAGAACTCTACTTTCTTGCAGAACCTGAAGATGCTTTGACCAAAAGGTCACCTTTTATGTGCTGCAAAACACATTGTGTTCTTTCTTGCTGTTGGTTTACCGCTTGTGGCCTCACTTTTCCACCTGCCTCTCACATGCAAGTGCCTATTTGCGGCTCGAACATCATCTGCTCCAGTTGTGTCCACAAGGATTCCCATCGCATCCATTTCTATTTACTCTGCTTTCCTTTTGCCTGCTGTACAAGGCTGCAATTGACTGATAATAATTAAGCTGTCAGGCACCTCCATGAGGGCCAGCCCGGAACGAAGGAGTGACAAATGGGGCTGTTTCCGTAGCCTGCCATTTTTCTTGGAGTTAATGGTGTGGCACAAGTGCTGTGCTCAACAGCCCCTAAATGAACTGATGGGCACAGCTGTTCCCAGTGACAGTTTTGTGACTTGAGGAGAAATTAAGGTTGTGAGGGAAGTTTAACAGCACCTATTTATGGCAATCCATTGCTAACTCTAGCATGCAACATAAAGCCGTGTGCTCAGGATTGATGCTTTTCTATATATATATTCAAACAAATATTCAAACAAGAATCACAGTGCCCCATTTCATTTGCAAACAAGGTGAGATAAAACAGGATTCTCTGTGTTGCCAGTCTAGGAACAAACACACATAGACAGGCATCTACCTGCCCCAGCTTGGAAAAAAGAAAGAAAGACTATATTTGATTTCCTGTTACTGAGTCCAATACTTTATGTATTATATCCTGTTTTATTTTCACAGTCATTGACTTTATTAGGCTTTTCTCTTATGCACTTGTTGAACCAGACATTCTCATAAGAATTATACTGGGTATATTGTAAAATCTTTTATATTTTTACTTCCTTTTCCAGTAGCAAGTATTAGTGCTTGTGTGTTTGTGTCCTGGTTGCAAAATCTCATAATATGTATAAAGGGTCAATATAAATACATTTAGATGTGTGGATCACCTGTTGCAAGGGTTTAAATGAGCTGATACGGCTTTGCAATTTGTGTGAGTGCAAGTGTATGCTTGTGCATGTGTGGATGGTGAAGCAAGGTCCAAGCAACCCAGTCTTACCATCATCCAGTGGTTGGCACAGCCTGTCCACAGTAGTGCCCTTGTAGAATTTAGCAGGGAGTAGGATGGAGACAACACTGGAATTAACTGGCTCCATCTGTCATTGTCTCTGCCTCTCTAGATCTCTTGGACTTCCAGCCACCACTTTGTGTGTCTTCACACATGCACATGCATACTTCAAAAATAGAGGAAATGTACAGAATTTCAGAGTGTAGCAACTTTGGCAAAAATTTTTTAAAAAGCTCAACTATGGCATCCCTACAGTCTTTCTGCTTGCAGTATTTGCCCCCCTGGATTGATTTTCTGTTTGGATTTTCATGGATCCTATACCCTAGACACCAGATTGATCTCTAGTAACATGCATCTAAGACCATAGGAGCTTGTTTCATGGAAATTTGACTCTGAATTGGTAGTTGTGTTCTCTTAAAGTAAAGGCCCTGCAGTTAGGATAGCTCGTATAATGTGATAAGGTTTAACCAGAGGAATTTAGGTGGGACAATGTAGGATTCAGCAATGGTGGAGCTATCATTAATTTTAATATTGCATATTCTGAGTAGTGTTAAGTTTAAAAGTTAAGTTGCATATTCATATTCTACTGTGTTTCCTATGTAATCATTATTTGTATATACCTAGCTCCTTGAAATAATAATAGTTCTGCAGTAGATTTCCCCTAGAGGTGAAATTTATTTATGTAGGGGGTGATGAATTTATTCCACCTGTTTTTTCCAAAGAGACTCAAGGTGGCTAAGAATATTAAAAAGAAAGATCTACCCACCCGGAAAGAATGGCAGATGAAGGTGATGGACTACATGGAACTGGTGGAAATGACTGGCAGAATCCGAGACCAGGGAGAAGAGTCGGTGGAAGAAGATTGGAAGAAATTTAAAGATTATCTACAGAAATATTGTAAAATTAAGGAATGTTAGAAAGATGTTGGAATGAAGTTACATGGCTTTAGCAGAAATGTTATAAAGAATTAAGTATAATAGATTGTAATTGGATTAAAGGAAAAAATAATGTTAGAATTTGTTAAGTTAAATGATAGGATAGAAGTTTGAGGAAGATGGAAAGGATTTGCTGAAACAATTAATTGAAGTGGAATACAAAAAAAGGGAGGTGGGAGGAGGTCGCTGAAACAAGTAAAAGAAAGTTAATAACATTGAAGGTATAGGTTGTGTTTCTTTTTTCTTTTTTTAATTACTTTTGTTTTATTTTTGTTATGTATATGTGATATTTTTGTTTTTATATTGTATTGTATGGTTTTGTTATGTTTGATTCTTTTTCTTTTTTCTTTCTGTAACTTTCAAATCTTTAATATTTTTTTTTTAAAAAAAACCAATATTAAAAAGAAGACGCACGCAAACATAATCCCAATCCAATCCCAATATACCTGTATGTTATAGTGGTTCTTCCTGGGAGCAGAAGGGGTCCTTTTGTTCCAACAGCAGCTAGAGATCTTCAGGTTCTCTACATGTAGTGCATTGACAGAAGAGATGGCATTTTAAAATTGTACATTTTAATACTGGCCATTATCTGAAATGTACTTAGAAGCCCATTCCACGTGTTCAAAGACTGGAACAAAAGTACACTCCAAAAAGTGATGAATCAAATATTCTCTTCCTGTTCCTGCTTTCTCTTTTCATGGCAGGCTTTTATTCACATTAGATTCATTATGTGCAAGACTGAACCAACTCAATGCTGTGAGGAGAGAGCAACTGACTGAAATAACCATTACCTTGAGTTGGCTGAGCTTCTTTTCCTTTTCGCTATTAAAAAGGATCCTGCATGCATTTCTTCCATGGTTGCACAATGGCGTAGATGGACACACATTGTTACCAGGAAGAAGTTGCTGGAGGAATCCAATAAAAAATATTTTAATAGAGGATCGTTTTCATATGTTGGGGTTGATCAAGGGGTCCACACATGTATATGGAAAGGCTGCTCATAGAGGGCTAAATTCTGACCATCAGGTGACATTTCCAAACAAAGATATGGGGGGAGGAACAGCACTAAGGGAACTCTGGGAATTGCAGTCCTGTGAGGGGAATAAGGGTCTCCTAACAATGCTCAACCCACTTAAGAAACCACAGCTCCCAAGATGCTTTGTGAGCAGCCATGACTCTTTAAAGTGGTATGATACTGCTTTAAATGTATAATGCAGATGAAGCCTTAGACTAGAGCAAAAATCTTCAACTTTCAACTTTTCAACCTTTTCAGAACTGACAATTGTCCAATTAAGTCCAACTGTGCATTTGGAGACTTCTTTCTTTCTTTCTTTCTTTCTTTCTTTCTTTCTTTCTTTCCTTCTTTCCTTCTTTCCTTCTTTCCTTCTTTCCTTCTTTCCTTCTTTCTTTCTGGTATGGTGATAGTACTACTGCTGCAACCCTTCTGAAGTCCACCTGTGACCCACTGAGTCCTAGCCCATAGGTCAAACATATGCTAGAGGACCTGAGAGCAGGGGCAGAGGAAGGGGTGTGTGGTGGGGGTGGACTGCCCTGGGTGTCTTCGCTGGGGGGGGGGGTGACGGCGCCTGCCCACGACTCCCAAGCCTACCCCAAGCCGTCAGGGGAAGGGGGGAGCTGCGCTGCTTTGCCGGCGGCATTCCCCTCTTCCCCCTTCGTTTTGACAGCTGGGGGAGGCTTGGGAGTTGTCGACGGGTGGGCGGTACGCCGAATGTCCACCACCGGCTGCAGGGCACGCGCGCCACTCCATGCATCCAAGCAGCTATCCCGTACCTGGGAGGGCACTCTGCATGCCCCGCCCCCCTCGGGAGCACACCACCCTGGGCAGCGTGGGCATATGCTCCACTGCTGCCTGAGAGTTGCAAGCCAGAAATTGGTCCCTGAGTCGCATTAAGAAAGACGAATCATTTGCTGAATGAGATGCAAGTATTTTTTGTGTGTGGCACAAAACAAACATTAAGCTGCACAGCTGCAAAGAAATGGAAACAGCTTTAGCAGAACCACCAGGGGCCAAGATCATTAAGCAATATTGCTGCCTCGCAGAATTCTAATTGAGCATTAGGAGATTGCAATAAAACCTAATGTCAAAGTGACACAGAATTAGAGAGATAATTAGGTATGGATATATGACTCTATTATATTTATTAAACTACACTAGATTTATGCTACTCAAGCCTGCATTGCTATGTGGTGAATTAATCATTAGCATCTATTACATATGAGAAATAATGTTATCATCATTTTTTAAATCTGTTTTCTCAATTGTCTCTCTTCTACCTACTTGTGAAAATATTTTCTAGACGCTTATTTGTTCTTGCTCAATGTAAATCAAAATGTAACTGCAAAACCTGCAGACCTGATGATGTAATGTTGTAGCCTACTTAAGGTGCTATCACAGATTTTGTCCTAGATAGATACAGTTCCAGCACTAGTAAGACCAAAGGCATCCTTGCTGAGTCAAGAACTTCACTCTTGGGCTGCAATCTGGTACACTGTTAGGCGACTTGGATTTCATTGACTTTCATGGGATTTTAGCAGCCTAACTATGTGGAGGATTGCAGCCGCCTTCTGATTCATATCAACGTCTCTTTTGATTAGTTTTAATGTTCAGGCTAATTTTATGCTTCAGTCCTTTGGCCCATAGGCTTCCCAATATTTCTGGTCAGGAGTCAGAAGCCTACTTCTTATAATTAAAGAATATTATAAGTGGCATAGCTGCTGCAGCCCCAAGGCTTCACCCTATGCTCCAGTACTCCCAATATAGCAATGCAGAAATCTCATAGGAATTCCAGGAAAACACAGACAAAAGCACCCTTGCCAACTCCTTGGTTTGGATAAATTGAACAAAGTCGGGTGTGTGTGGTGCTTCTAGATCTCATTAAGGGCTGTTCTACCTCTACCCATAATTTGAGCACTGAGGATGACAATCAACCAACATAAAACCAAATATTTTTGACTGAAATTTTAAGACCCATACTAATAGAGTGAAGGTCAGAAGCAGGCCTCAATTATGCTAGGCCACATATAGCTGCCAATGTGGAAGCTGGATTCTGGTTTCAAAAAGCCAAGGTGCTCGGAACTGTAATTCTATATATTTATGTTGTGTCCAGGATGTTTTGGAACCTATTGTCTCAAGTGCAAAGTTTCATGGCAGGTTTTGACATGCAGGCAAAGCAGATTCCCACATGCACTGCCATGATGGAGGAAATGCCATTCTTCAGCTGGTCCATTAATCCAAGCTGCCAAAGCTTTTCTTTCAGAAAGGCGTTATCGCTGCTCAGGTCAGAAGAATGCGAAAGGCATACAGTAGGTGCTGCCAAACATCGGTTGGTGACATACATGCACAAAGTGAGCTTTTGGGTTTCCAGAATGCTTCTCTGAATAAAAGAGCATTTGCTAGATCAGGCCAAAGGTTTATCTCGCCCAACAGCCAGTTCCAAACAGTGGTCAACCTGACACCTCTGGGAAGCCCACAATCAAGAGATGGAGGCAATAGGTCTCTTCCAGACACTGATATTCAGAGACATGGAGCATCTGGCTAGGGGCCATTGACAGCTTGATCCTCAGTGAATTTGTCTAATCCTCATTTAAATCTGTCCAAGTAGGTGGTGCTGAAGAGCAAAACTCAAAGCTCTGTCTCTCCTCAAACGTACCCTTAATCTTATACAGACTCGTTTCCTTTATGATCTCGTTAATGAGCTAACATGTAGGTAGTATTGTAATTGCTGTTGTTTTTCTTCCGAATACGCAGAGGGATGTTTCCTGCCACCTTGTCTCAAGGTTAGATTTAACTGAAACGTCTCAATGGTAAAGGTATACAATATTCAGGTGGTCATAGCAATTCTGAATGGATCATAGCATCTGAATGGAAGAAACCACACCCGCCTGTCATTCTGTGATAAATTATATCCCGATCTGTGCGCACACCCCACTAATGTAAATAAATAGAAGTTCTACCCGGGCAGCCCAAAGTTCTGTGCCAAGATATGCTGGATTGTATGTGCTGCATAAATTACGCAAATTGGGCAAATATTTCTCCTGGGGAGGAGACAGCAATGTGCCGGGATGCTGGGAGCCCTGCCCCTTAACCACAGGCAACCTGAATCAGCCGCTGCTTGGGCTTCTGAGATTTGACACGGCATAGTGCAAACACTTTCGAGCATATCTTTGCACCCATAAGACCTAGAAATGTGTTTTGTTTCTTTTTTAAAAAGGGGCGGTTCTCAGGATGGTGAATTTTGTGCTCACCTTCAAGTACTACACTCTTTTTGTGCTCCTGTGGAAGCTGGCATCCACACACAGAAAGATTATATCATTACGCTGTATCACTAGCAGAGAGAGAACAAACCTATCATACTTTAAATTTACTTGTTGAATGTTCCCAGTATATAGAAAGGTAGATTGTGTGGGGGAAAGAGCTCTAACCTGACCTTCTATCAGTTGTGCTATTTTAGGTGTGCAGGGACGGTTTGTTTGTTTTTTGCTGACACCCTTTATTTAATCATTTGTGCTCTTGCAGGAAATTGCATGGTGTACTGCAAAGTTTGTACTGGAAGCCAGTCACATAAAAGCAGCTCCAGAGCTCAGGCTCCTATGGAATATATGTGAGGGCTGGACTGTGGGCTGATAGACTTGGCCCCTGAGGTCATGTCTTAGCTGTGCCACTGATTTCAGGTTGCCCATTCTCTGGTAGAGTGACTCAAAATTTGGGATCCCACCATTAGGACAAATGCAACCCAAATAGAAAATCTGAAGATGGCACAAAGGTGCATATGTATTCTCCAGTAACTTGTTCAGCTGTAACTGTCTTGCAAAAAGTTACTGCAGGAAGTAGTGCTAATTTTTCTGCAGTTTTTTTCCACCCCAGCGGCGTGGGGGGAAACTAAAATTGGAGCCCCTCAGCACCTGAAGTCTGGTCACTTAGGACTGAATACCTGTGTGGTTTTCCAGGGAACTAATTAGGTCGGTTGCCATTTTGAGTCCACCTTCGGATGCCCCAGAGACTAGTGAAAGAGATTGTTCTTGTCTCGTTTTAGCTCTGAACCCCCTTGGGCTCCACCTTTCCACCCTCAGGTGCTGAAGCAACTTGAAATGTTAGCAATCATTTCCTTGGTTCTGAAGCTTAATAATTGGAAGGGGTCCTGTGGGGGTGGGGGGAAGCAATTAATTCCCCATCATGTCACCCAGATTAAACTCCTAGAGCTTCAGATCCCAGGATGTGGGTAAAGGCATATCACAGAACTGAATGCAACCACACAGGGATGGAGAAGAAGAAAGACAGAACTTGACAATTGGCTGGAACGCAGGCACAGGGCTGGATGGGGGACACTCCTGGGGAGCTTGAAGCATGGCTCCCCCCCCCCATTGCTCCTTTAATTGCATAGATTCCCGGTTGACATGATAAACATATGAAAGAGATTAATGAGTAGAAATATTCAGTCATCAGCATGAAGGAGCAGAAGGGGTTGAGGGACTGCATTAGCCCAAGACATGAGTCAACTATAGTTGAGCATTATGTCTGAACAAGGTCATCATTTGAGTTGAATGTTTATATATAGCTGACAGATGAAGAATCAGAAGTCCTTTAGTTTCTTAACTTAATTTCCCCCTCTCTTTTAATCTCTCTCTTTTTCCCTTCTTTCCCCCTTCTTTTCCTCTGAACCTATGTTTTTCTTTTATCTAGATTTATATAGACCAGAAAATATATTTGATAATAATCTTTGTATCTTTTTATAGCTCCAATACTTTGGCCACCTCATGAGAAGAGAATCATAGAATCATAGAATCATAGAGTTGGAAGAGACCACAAGGGCCATCGAGTCCAACCCGGCTCCCTGGAAAAGACCCTGAGGTTGGGAAAGATGGAGGGCACAAGGAGAAGGGGACGACAGAAGACGAGATGGTTGGACAGTGTTCTCGAAGCTACAAACATGAGTCTGACCCAACTGCGGGAGGCAGTGGAAGACAGGAGTGCCTGGCGTGCTTTGGTCCATGGGGTCACAAAGAGTTGGACACGACTAAACAACTAAACAAACAAACAAACAAACAAACATCTCTTTATAAAATCTAATAAAAATTATTCAAAAATATATATGAACAGGATCATCTTTACTGTGGAAAACAGACCTAGCTGCTTGGGACCTGGGGGATTGTGCATGTCTGCATCTAGCAGTGAGAGAGGGTGCTGGATCAGGAACCCTACACAAATCTGAACACACAATTCATTGCCATGGGAATTCCAACACAAAACATCAAATGAGGCTGCTCCCAGTTACATTTAATATCAGGAACAGCACACATTTCCATCCACATCAGATGGAAATATGGATCCACACAAGGAATGGGAATGCCTTCAGCTATACATGTGCGTTGTTGTGCATGACTGCTTGGATTGGGTCCCTTCTATATTTAGGTAAAATTATATTTCTTGTCACCCTTCTGAGTTTTGAACAGCAATCTTTCCTTTGCCCTGTGTTTATATCTAGAGAATTTTAATACCCCTCTAGGATAAAATAGTCTTATGAACCGTAAACATTATTGGAAAATGCACCGTAAAACCCAAATGTATATCTCAGTTTGATCGATGCTCAATAAACAATCTTTGTTAAAAATAGAATCCAGAAATACTGGTGGCAGCCTCTGGAGAAAAGAATGCCTGTTATGGTATAGAAACCTCCTATGGAACAGAATTAAAAATAGTACATATTTATCTTCCTCCTTTGGTCTAGGAAATCTTGGACACATTTCAGGAGAACTGATCCATGGCCAAAACTGTAAAGGAAAACAGAAACATCTGTTCGAGGAGAATGCTTTACTC
This sequence comes from Podarcis erhardii, assembly GCF_964252035.2. Taxonomy (NCBI): domain Eukaryota; kingdom Metazoa; phylum Chordata; class Lepidosauria; order Squamata; family Lacertidae; genus Podarcis; species Podarcis erhardii. The sequence goes on from NC_138509.1 coordinate 40,000,723, forward strand.
AGCAACAATGCCACCTACTGTACTTAAGAGTTATATCAGAAAGATGTGCAGGATTTTGGCTCAGGTATGCTGCATTCTCTAAGGCAATGCTTTCCTTTGTGTTTAATGGATACGAAGTAGATTTTGGTAAATTCAGATGCGAAGAGTTTCTTATTCTTCACAGTCTAGCACAGCTTGATACAAATCCCACCAATTCTACAACATTCATCAATGATGTTATGCGAGATGATCTATGGGGAGAGTTTTCATTTGTCTTGGGCATACAGGTAATAAGGTACCTCAGCATCTTCCTCAGCAGGAAGCCTCAGAATTCTTCAGTCTTGGGCATTAATCATTAGCCTTTCTTCCGTCTCCAGGGAGGTAGAGCTGTTTCTCTGAACAAATGCTTCTGCTGTATATGTAACACTAAACTTGATTTTTGTGCCAGTCAGCAGTCTTTGTGGCATGATAGAATATGCTCGATCCTCTTGCAATCAGTTCCTTCAGCCTCACAAGTTGGTACAGGCAGGGTTATTTGGACAAAGGAAACACAAAATGGGCATGAGTATAGTTTCTTTATCAAACAGATTTATAGAGCTGAAAAATGACAGACTGCCCAAATCATTGCAAGAGGGACTAGCCTCTTGATGATTCAACTGATTGCTTTAACAGATTAGACCACAGGAAACAAGAATCCAGCTCAATCCTATGCATTTCTCTTCAGTGCACTCAGCGGGACTTTTCTCCCAGGTGCGTGATTGCAGAACTGCAGCCTGAGAGGTCTTAGACAGCATGTTATTGTTGTTGTTTAGCTGTTTAGTCGTGTCCGACTCTTCGTGACCCCATGGACCAGAGCACGCCAGGCACTTCTGTCTTCCACTGCCTCCTGCAGTTTGGTCAAACTCATGCTGGTAGCTTCGAGAACACTATCCAACCATCTCGTCCTCTGTGGTCCCCTTCTCCTTGTGTCCTCAATCTTTCCCATCATCAGGGTCTTTTCCAGGGAGTCTTCTCTTCTCATAAGGTGGCCAAAGTATTAGAGTCTCAGCTTCATGATCTGTCCTTCCAGTGAGCACTCAGGGCTGATTTCCTTAAGAATGGAGAGGTTTGATCTTCTTGCAGTCCATGGGACTCTCAAGAGTCTCCTCCAGCACCATAATTCAAAAGCATCAATTCTTTGGTGATTAGCCTTCTTTATGGTCCAGCTTTCTTTATGGTCCACTTCCATACATCACTACTGGGAAAACCATAGCTTTAACTATACAGACCTTTGTTGACATTTAATAATAATAATAATAATAAAAATAATAATAATAATAATAAAACAAATTGTAAACAAATAGAGCCATTTTTAAACAAAAACCATACACTTTATTAAAATGCTGCAAGAACCACATACAAGCTCGATTTGGATTTTGTTTCTGCTCAGTTTCCGTATTTGTGCCTGGTGGCTGGGAGAATAATTTAATCAGATTTGTTCAGACACAAACCATCCCAGCAGTAAGCCCCCTGCTGGACAATGTGAGACGTCAAGGCAAGAATTCACTGCTGGCTGAAAAGCCAAGAGGCTAAATTGCAGAGAGCTTTGGAGTCCTGTAATTAGGCATTCCGCCTGCCTGATCATTCTAATCTCTTCCGCCGGTGACATCCAAGATCCAGGAATAGCTAGAGTGGATGTTACCCTTGGAGAACAAGAAGCCATTCTTCTTTAATGTGGCGAGAAGGAATTTAGCTTAATGAGCACACAGTCTTGCACCAACTCGGGGAAAAGCAGCCTGTCATTATCACATTAAAAAGAGAGCTTGTCTATTTGCAGGTTTAGACATATGTGTCCTTCATTTTACATTTTGAATTCCAAATAGCAGCTCTTGGGCTCATCTCTTAAGTCAGGCAATTGCAAGCATTCCCCTCCTTTCCAGCCAAGGGCTACATCCCTAGGCATGTCTTCAAACACTTCTAGTATCTGTAACGTAGAAGAAGCCTCATGGTGCTGTTAATAGCCAAAATATGAAGGGGAAGAGTTTCCCCTTCCTGAAGAACAACTGTCAGTTCCAGGGAACTGCAAAATGAATAATTGCCATGGTCACTCAGGGCTGCAGCAGTTAAGAAAGGCAGGGCAAAAAGTCCTAAAGAAAATAGGATGTTAATGTTTAACCTTCGTCTTGGCTGGCTTTACGCATACTTGATATTTAAGGTAAAGGTAAAGGTACCCCTGCCCGTACGGGCCAGTCTTGACAGACTCTAGGGTTGTGCGCTCATCTCACTCTATAGGACAGGAGCCAGCGCTGTCCGCAGACACTTCCGGGCCAGCGTGACAAGCTGCATCTGGCGAGCCAGCACAGCACACGGAACGCCGTTTACCTTCCCGCTGGTAAGCGGTCCCTATTTATCTACTTGCACCCAGGGGTGCTTTTGAACTGCTAGGTTGGCAGGCACTGGGACCGAACGACGGGAGCGCACCCCGCCGCGGGGATTCGAACCGCCAACCATGTGATCGGCAAGTCCTAGGTGCTGAGGTTTTACCCACAGCGCCACCCGCGTCCTACTTGATATTTAGCTGGTTGCTAAAGTTCTTCAACTGCAGTCTTTATAGAAATACAATATTGATTGGGTGTGTGCACTGAATTCAGACAAGCCGTGAGTGGTGGAGCTGGATCTGTTCATGGAAGCACAAGTCAAAACAGGACTCCCTCAAGAATTTTCAAAACAAACAAAATGGCTGCAGACAAGTATTGAAATTTGTCAGGTTTCATACCCTCATAAGCGCCGTACTGGACTGAAAATTTCGTCCAACTCTACCCCAAAATAAAAATAATTATAGACATTTCATTCTTAAAAAACCCCTCTGATGTTATGGGAGCCCAGCACTAACTAAAACCTCTGAAATTATTTACCTGTCATTCGGCAGGTTTTATCCATGGGTGGGTGGAGGGTGCTTCTAGGCATGCAATTTCATTCACTTCTGTCTAAAGGAAAATAATAGTCATTTATTGATTTCTTGGTAGTGAAAGAAGGGGAAGGAAGCAGACTTGGAAAGACCCACAGCTGAACTGGGCAGACTGTGACACATGGGACCAAGGCTGGATCCAGACACATCAAAGAAGCGTTTCAGTTAAACACGTTGTAAACATTGTACAATCAAACCTTGGTTCCTGCATGGCTCCGTTTTGGAATGTTTCGGTTCCTGAACGCCAAAAACCTGGAAGTAAATGCTCCAGTTTTCAAACGTTTTTCAGAAGCCAAGGGTCCGACGTGGGTTCCACTTGAGTGCAGGAAGGTCTTGCAACCAGTTGGAAGCCACGCCTCAGTTGTCAAACATATCAGAAGCTGAACAGGCTTCCGGAACGGATTACATTCAACAACAGAGGTTTGACTGTATGAAAAATCAGGTTGGCAAAAAGGGAACTCCACAGCGCCATCTGGTGTCACAGTGTTAGAATGCATAAACAATGCATATAAAGTACCTTTTCTTTGCCAGTGTAGCTGAGTCCCAAGTTAGGATTTTTTCAAAGAGCTGTACTGGAGTTTAAACAGAATATTATGCTCAGCGTACACCCCTAATATCTATATGCCTTTTACAATCGAGTCTTTTAAAATGCAAAAGGTTTATGTACTTATTCCCTATTTATATTGGCATAGGATACAGACATATTTCAAGTGAGCAGGACAGAGTTTAGTCTTTCAGTTTCTATACTACAAACTTATTCGCCCTTTATCATAAGATCCCAAGATGGATTACAATAATACAGTCATAAAGTTCTGGAACAAGTTCCAGTTATTAAAAGCAAATAAAACTTTTCCAACAAAGGCAGAATAGCACAGATTCAAGAAAAATGGTTAATTCCACAAAATAAATTACCATAACTGTACAAGACTAGTGTGAAGAGGTGCATGCTCACCATACAGTTGAAGTTGTTTCACAAAGATGCTGAATACACCTTTGTGGCGTTCCACAATTCAGACACTGCCAGAGAAAGCTGTCTCTGGGGCCACCATTCCTGCACTTCTGAAGTTGGTAGAACTTCCAAGTTGGTAGAACTTCCATCTAAAGAGCTCAACACATGAGAACGTCTCTGTTGGGAGTGGAGGTGGTCCTTCAGATATTTGAAGGTCCAAGTTGTGTCACCTGTGTTCACCTTGAATTGGTCAGGAAATAAACTGGCAACCACTGCAACTGTTTTGAAACATGGGGTTAAAGGAGCTCCAAAATGTAACCCTGGCCAATGCTCCCTCTTTTTCATTTCTCTGCCCTTAATTGCCAGTGGAAGGTAGCTCTGTGAGGACCCTGCTCTGTAGAGATCTGAGACATGTGATCTGCTTCTTAAGCTTCTGAGAGACTAGAGTGCTCCTGAAACCTCTGGGAGGTGTGGAGAGACTGAATATTCATTTAAGAGCTCATTTTCTTTCTCACTGCTCCCTGTATCAATGGCAACCCTGCCCCCAGTTGGAAAAATTGTAAAATCTGACGTGAGGGTGTGGCCGTAGCTGATTCCATTTCCAAAACATGACCTCTAATTGATGGTGCCCCAGCCACCAACTACAATTTATGTTTCTAAGGCAGGGCCTGCCCAAGACATTTTGCTGCTTCAAATCACAGTATGTAATACTGAAGGACAGGCAAGTTATTTTAACTCCTGGAGCAGAAAAATCCCACAAGGGCCTTTCCTGGAAGTAAAAATACAACAATGATAAGTTAAGGAACTAACAGTATGCTGCTGTTTTATGAATACCCAAAATTTGTAGCCTGAAGCAGTCACCTCACTCTGCCTGATGGTAGGACTGGCCCTATTCTGTTTAAATTAGTTAATCAGTGGCAAAAAAAAAGGCTTTATCAAACAATAGTGGAATTTGTTTGGGGACTTCCTTTTCCATTGTTTAGTGTGTAAATATTGCTAACAGCTATTGACTGGTTCCAGTGCCCTGCCCTCCGGCCAGGTCTTCCTGAAACCCTGTGGGAGTAAAGGAATGAATAAGTAAATGAGCTGCAGGTTAATTAATGTTGCAGCCCAAACCATTAGCATGTACTGTACCTCTGCTAACGTTAATGGACCAGTGTGGGATACACCCCAAATCCTGAAATTACTCCTAGTCCTGGAACTACCATAGATTCCGGCGTGTTAGGCAACTGGGCATATTAGACGACCCCCCCCCCCAATGGCAGCTGCAATTTGGGGTTTCGTTTTATAAGCCCAGTTGCCTAATACACTGGGCCGCTCCGCGCTGGGAGAAGGCTGCCCGGCATGGAGCGGAGCCCACCGACCCTGCTGCTGCTTCTGAAGCAGCGCGAGGGGCAGGCTCCGCGCCGGGAGAAAGCAGTCCGGAGCGGAGCACAGCCCGCCGCCCCTGTTGCTGCTTCCAAAGCAGAAGTGGGCGGGCTCCGCACCAGGCCGCTCTCTCCCGGTGCGGTGCGGAGCGGAGCCCGCTGCTGCTGCGGCTGCTTCGGAGCCGCTGCCACAGCAGCGGGAGGCAGATATCCAGCGTATAAGGCGACCCCTGACTTTTTAACCTCTTTTTCAGGGTTAAAAAGTCACCTTATACGCCGGAATTTACAGTATATTTACACTGACCACTGTCACTGCCTTGGAAAGAAAATACTTAATTATTTCAGACACTGACAAACTCATGTGTGTGTGTTCAGTTAGGCATAACTCAATAGCATTCTGCTTGGTTCACAAACCCATTCGGGTTGTGTAAGCACGCCCATCAAGAGCCCACAAAGCCTCAAGGGGTTTTGCCAGTAGTGGACAGTCTGGTGGAATAACTCCTGACGGGTTTATGAGCCTTCAATCCCCATTCATTCACCAGTTAAAACAGGGAGTCTGCCCCCGTTCCCTGCTACCAAGGGATAACAATACTTGCTCTATAGAAGAGTAAAAAACAGTGGAGGGTTCCCTGAAGCTTGAAAGCAGCCATCAGGCTACCCAGTGGGCAGCAAACGATGCACATTAATGTCTTTTTTATCATTGGGGAATCATGGGCTGGGCGAGAAACTCCTTGCTTCCCTGGTAGGAAATGAGACACAGCCTTGAAGCATCCTGCCTAGAAGAGGATGCAGTAAAGGAGGCTCAAGGCAGACTTACAGTTGCCCCAACAAACACATGGGGTCATTCCTTAGAGGAACTATGGATGAACCCAGTCATCCTGATCCAATGAGAAACTGCATGTATTCTTTACTGGAATTACTGAACATTTATAGGAGTTTGTCCCTGAATAAATAAAACTCCAAACTCCAGACTCCAAAAAGTCTGAAGGAACAGATCTTAGGCGGTTTATCTTGCAGGGCAAGATCAGTCATATCGCAGGCAAGACGTCTTGTGTGTGTCTTGTGGCTCAGTTGCTTTGCTGGTTGCTCGTTCTCGCTGTGTTGTGTCTCCAAATGATTTTAGACATTTCTGTTGAGCGGTTCAAGGTGTGTGCAGGACTAGCAAGGACGGAGGATGTCCACACTGGGCTAGGGGAAAAGGGAAGGTGGGCCAAGCTACACATGATTATAGCAATGAAGAAGCCTTTGTGCAAAGGCTGTTTCTGCAGTAGGCAATACTGGCGCAAGCTGTGACTCACCGAGACAAAGCAGTTCACTCGTCACATACTGAGGCCTGACGGGTGCCCCTGTTTTTACAAGGTTGGCCAGCCAGCCAAAAAAGGGAAAAAAGAAGTTCTTCAGCCCTAGTTGAGTCATCATACATGTTCTTTCGTCTACATTCAGCTTTGTAGGTCACAAGCTGTGCTAACCTGCCTGATGTGATCAGATATATGTTTGGCAATAGCTCAGACTGACATGTGGAAAAGCCAGAACTATATACCGTATATTAGAGCATTATTATACCAGCCCAGGCAATAGAGTAAGAAAACCAACAATAGAAAAAGCCACACGATGGCGCATTTCTATCACATTGCCTCTCCTCTCTCTCTCTCTCTCTCTCTCTCTCTCTCTCTCTCTCTCTCTCGGGTTTGCTATTAAGTGATGTTTGTCAGATTTTATTAATGGGCTGGCTATACCCCCAGAGTGTTCTGCACCCTGTAAAGTGTTGTGAAAATACCTGATGATTCTGGCAGTTCTTACTATGTTAAAAAATATTTCTCCATTGCAATAAAGAAAACTTGATAAAGCGTCGAAGGAAAGGGGGAAATGATGGCGCTTTGCAACTAGGAAAATATATTTGGTTAAAAGCTTTTCTTCTTGCTGTGTTCAAGGTAGCTGGTCATAGCAATAAACTGGAAATTGGATTAATCATCTGCAGCAGCGGCCCTACAGAGAACAGGTGAAGGATTAGATTCAGTGTCTCCTTCATCTGGTAACGGGGCCAGGACACTGCCTCTGTCAGGAGCTGCTGTTATAGATTTACAGTGGTACCTCGAGTTACAGGCGCTTCAGGTTACAGACGCTTCAGGTTACAGACTCTGCTAACCCAGAAATAGTACCTCAGGTTAAGAACTTTGCTTCAGGATGAGAACAGAAATCGTGCTCCAGCAGCACGGCGGCAGAGGGAGGCCCCATTAGCTAAAGTGGTACCTCAGGTTAAGAACAGTTTCAGGTTAAGAACGGACCTCCAGAATGAATTAAGTTCTTAACCTGAGGTACCACTTTATTTCCAGCTAAGAAACTTATGGTGCGTGCTTGCTTTGAAACTCTCCCCCTGCCACCACCCCTGTCTGGCAAGGCATAAGAACACCCACACACAGCCAAGACAATTAAAAAAAACCAACAACAGCTGCAGTGGGGGTGTGCAGATGCAAATGGCATGAAGGAAAGGGGTTAAGCAGTCTTCTTCCTGTTAACCCACCATTCCTGATTTCAGTCTTCCACAACTGCTTTTCATTAAAGAGAAAAGCCTTGGTAAGAAGAACCACAGAACGTTTCCGAGCACAATTCAAAGTGTTGGTGCTGACCTTTAAAGCCCTAAATGACCTTGGCCCAGTGTACCTGAAGGAGCGTCTCCACCCCTATCATTCAGCCTGGACACTGAGGTCCACCTCCAAGGGCCTTCTGGCAGTTCCCTCCCTGCAATAAGTGAGGTTACGGGGAACCAGGCAGAGGGCCTTCTTGGTAGTGGCACCTGCCCTGTGGAACACCCTCCCATCAGATGTCAAGGAAATAAACAACCATCTGACTTTTAGAAGACATCTGAAGACAGCTCTGTTTAGGGAACTTTTTGAAGTTTGATCTTTTATTGTGTTTTTTAAAATCCTGTTGGAAGCTGCCCAGAGTGGCTGGGGAAACCCAGTCAGATGGACGGAGTATAAATAATAAAATCATCATCATTATTATTAGAATTGTCCATCACATGTATTATCAGCTGACATCTCCAAAAGCTGACATCCCAAGTGATACTTGATCACATTAATACGGTACTTTCATTAGTTCTGTAAAGTAATCCAAGAAGACCACTAGAGGGCCCTGTTACATTTAGTAAGTCAAACTCAAATCAAAGAGCATTTCTCCATTGGCCTTTCTGAAATCTATCTCAAGAAGCATTGAGTTTCTTAATGCGTTACTGAACAATTAAAATGTTGCACCATCATTAAGTCTTTGAAAGAGAGTTTACACAGAATATCCTTTCCAAATTCCTGGATATTCCACAGGGCCATGCATCACACAGACATATATACATACTGTAGATTAGGGGTGAGGAACCAGCAGCCCACAGGCTGAATCCAGATAATATGGTGCATTATTATATTATCTAACTGATGGTAAAAGCTGATCTTCAAACAAAGAAGAACCACATGAGGCTGTTTTCATGGGACTGCACCACTTCAGACGGCTGTTGCGGGAGGGCTCCCATGTTGAATGCTCCTCATGTAGAAAAATATATGTATACTTCTGCATGTAGAAATGTAGCATGTCAGAGAGAAGATGAGGCTGGAGCACTTTTTTTCTTTCCAGTACTCTTTTCCATGTTCAGAGAGGTTTCGTTTGGTCTTTACATGAGGAAGAATACAAACATGGTGCCTCTCCATTGTGGCGTAAAGTGCTATATGCGCAGGGTAGCTAATGGCAGGTTGCGCCTGCTGGACCTAGTGGCGCTTCTAGGAGATCTCCGGGGTGTGGAGAAGTTGTTCTGGCTTTCTCTTCATCCTCCTCCCTTGGGAAAATAGTGCAGTTTGACACACTGCTGGCAACCAGCTTCTCTGCAACTGCGGCACCCACCTGTTCTCGTTCTCTCCCTGTCCCTCTTCCTTTGCAAAAGAAAAAAGAAAAAGTGGAAACTTAACAGTTTTATCACTACGTAGCACCTAAGTGTCTTAACTTGGACCAGAAGGGGGCCCTGCTGCAACAATTTCTAATGTGAGTCCATGCCACAACAACAGTACATTAATTAGAAGTAAGCCCCACTGAATTCCAAAGTGATAGCTCCCAGAGAAGCATGTACAGGATTGCATGCTGAATTAGTCTTCAAGGTACCACACAGGACTGTAAAAAAGGGACCCTGTAAATATCCAGACCTATGGAGAAAGATTATTCCCGTTCCCCAACTTATTCACTGTTACATCGCCCCCACCCGAATGTGGAATAAGGTAGAGGGGTAATAATTAGCCTAGAACTTGGAAGACCAAAATTAAAATCAGTCATGAAACTTATCTGGGATTTCTATGGCAAAATTAGCATCCAGGGGGGAATTCTGAAAAATCAGCAAAATGTCTGGGTTTTAACCAACAGAGTATCACCCTCAACAAATTTGGGGCAATTCCCCCCCCCCCAAAAAAAGCTCAACGAGTTTGTGTCCGGATTTTTACTTCTTGAAATCTGGGGACACTACATTGTATGACCTTGGGCCAGTCATTGTCTCTCAGTCTAGCCTACCTCACAGGGTTGTTGAGCTCCTTCCATGAAAGGTGGAATGGATCCAAATGTCATACTGATAAATAAACAATAAAAATAAACAGTCTGCCCACTCCTGATTTTTGGAATTGTGAAGAAGCCCAACCTAAAAATCAAAGAATAAAAGAATCTATGACACAACCAGTGGTATTTTTCTAGAAAAAGAGGTGCCAGAACTCACCATGAATGTCTCACTTGCTCTCTTATAATAATGACACCCATCCGAGTGGTGCCTGAACACAGCTCCAGTGATTTCCGGCTGGAAAAAAAAGCTCTGGGCACAACCAAAATAATCAGGCCTGCAAACAATGGACTTTACATGTAGGTCCTCAGCAAATCCAGCAGCTGTCTGCTGGGACAAGCTTGCCTGAGTGGGATATGCACACAGAGCGTAATGCATGGTCCCGTGTGATGTATTGCTTCTGCACTCATCTGAACCACCCTCTGCGCCATTCTACTTTTTGTAATAGCCTTTTAGGTTTGGCCAGGTGTTTCATAGTCATTCACCTTCACAACAACCCTGTAAAGTAGATCACAGTTTGTGGAACAGCAAAAATAGCAGTATCAGCACTTTCAAGACTAAAACTGTATTGAAGGAGCTGGGTATGTTTGGCCTGGGGGGGAAAGGAGACTGAGAGGAGATATGATAGCCATCTTCAAATATCTTAAGGGCTGTCACATGGAGGAGGGAACCTGCTTGTTTTCTCCTGCTCTGGAGGGTAAGACTTGAACCAATGGCTTCAAGTTTCAAGAAAGGAGATTCTGACTAAACATTTGGGGGGAAACTTTCTGACAGTAAGGGCTGTTCAGCCGTGGAACAGACTCCCACAAGAGGTGGTGGACTCTTCTTCCTTGGAGGTTTTTAAAGAGGTTGGATGGCCATATGTCATGGATATTTTAGCTGAGATTCCTGCATTGCAGGGAGTTGGACTAGATGACCCCCAGGATCCCTTCCAACTCTAAGATCCTATGATCCTATGACATAATAAGATGTCTTGGGCATCTTATTCAGCAGATGCATCATTCTTGCTTAGTAATCCATGACAGTTTATGCAATAATATATTCGCTAGCCTTTAAAGTGTTTTCGGACTATTTCATTTCTGTCACAGCTAAAGTTGGCTGCCCTTACCCATGGCTAGTTGGCATCTTGCTCCGCAGTGCAGAATCACTATATTAATAAGGATATTAATAAGGTGATTCCTCAACAGTAGCTTCAGCCTGAAATGCAAATTCTTCATGGCCAGTCAGTCACATGATACACGGAATCACTGTTGTTGTTTTTAACCAAGGTATCAAGAGGGGGGGAAACAAAGAAGCTACCGGCTCCAGAATCAAGATATGGCAATCACTGCAGTCTTAAGGGAATCCAGCCAGAGAGCTGACAGTAGAGCAATTCCAGGCCAGGTTTTTCCAAAAAATCAGAAGCAGATGTTACCCTGCAGGCAAGGAGCAGACAACCAAATTAACTTATTTGCTTGCAGAACTATTCCTGCAGTTTAATGGAGGCTTAAAACAGGATCCCACAGTCCTAGAACTCTTTCACAACTGCTACAGTAGCATATCAATGAAAGGCAGGCAGTAAATTCACACCTAGGCACTGAGACAGTTGAAGAGGGAGATTTCTCATGGGCCTGATGTGTGTTCCACGAAATGAAATGGTTCGGTCACCATCTCAGACCCTCCAATTGTCCCTACTTTCTAAGGACAGCCCCGGATTTACAGAAGTAGTCTCAGTTTCTGATTTGATCCCAGAATGTCCCACTTTTCCTTAGGACGTCCCTATTTTCATCAGAAAAATGTTGGAGGGTATGGAGTTATCTGACCCCCAAGTCATGCATAAGGAGGTTTTTTGAAAATTGTTCAATGTTTTATTGTGTTTTTATATATGTTGGAAGCTTCCCAGAGTGGCAGGGGCAACCCAGTCAAATGGGCCAGGTATAAATATCATTATCATTATCATTATCATTATCATTATCATTATCATTATCCAGTTACAGATAGGTAGCCGTGTTGGTCTGCCATAGTCAAAACAAAATAAAAAAATTCCTTCCAGTAGCACCTTAAAGACCAACTAAGTTAGTTCTAGGTATGAGCTTTCGTGTGTATCTGAAGAAGTGTGCATGCACACGAAAGCTCATACCTAGAACTAACTTAGTTGGTCTTTAAGGTGCTACTGGAAGGAATTTTTTTATTTTGTTTTGATTATCATTATCATTATCATTATCATTATCATTATCATTATCATTATCATTATCATTATCATTATCATCAAATAGGACGTCCCTATTTTCATCAGAAAAATGTTGGAGGGTATGTCATCTTTTGTATGAAGAGTACAGTGGTACCTCGGGTTAAGGACTTAATTCATTCTGGACGTCCATTCTTAACCTGAAACTGTTCTTAACCTGAAGCACCACTTTAGCTAATGGGGCCTCCTGCTGCCGCCGTGCCACCAGAGCACGATTTCTGTTCTCATCCTGAAGCAAAGTTCTTAACCTGAGGTACTATTTCTGGGTTAGCGGAGTCTGTAACCTGAAGCGTATGTAACATGAAGCATATGTAACCCGAGGTACCACTGTACATCTTACAATCACCACAGTATTCTTGTTCTACACTCAGTCTCCCCACACTAAACTGACAAAAAATTAGTACACTTTTTAATACAATAAATAACCCCTGGTCCCTTAAATTTAGCCAGACCATTGCTCCATCTAGCTCAGTGTTGTCCACACTGACTCACAGGACTCAGCTAGACTAGTAAAGAAAAAGTGATTTATATGTGTTGTATGTGCGATATAACATTGTGCCACCAGATGGCACTGTGGGATCCTGCTTTTCTCTACCTGTTTTCCCTGTTTGAATTTACAACGCTTTAAAATGAAATGCTTCTTTGATGTGTCTAGATCCAGCCACAGTGACTTTCAAGGACTTTCTCCCAGTCCTACCTGGAGATACCAGGGCCTGAACATGGGACCTTCTGCATGCAAGGCAGACGTTCTGCTTCTGAGCTATAACAATCCATTATTATTTACCTCAAGCTCAGGCTAGTTTACTTTCTCACCAAGTTTCTCCTTAGTGAATGACTTCCATCTCCCACCCCCTTGTGCAGTTGCAAGCCAATAATACTGCACTGTTTTATTCTTAACCTATATTGTGCCAATCAGCTTCATACATTTGCAATACATATTGCTGATTGGTTGTTCCCCATATTATGTCACTTGGGATGCTTTTCAGGTATTTTGTGCTGTGTTTCAATTTTGCTTTAATGCTGCTTTTTATTGTTTGCACTCTTGTAAGGACAAGGGTGGTGTATAATAAATTCATCGCCACCAGCAGCATCCAGCAATGCAGTTTTAATTATCTCTGCCCCTAATGTGTCTGGCCATACCTGCTACATTTGTTTTGCCATTGCCGTGAAGATCAAAACCTGCTTGCTTGTTTAATTCTCACCTTCTCAGAGACTGGGGAGCAAAGGGTTAATGCATAAGCTAGCAGGGCACATTTTTCACAGTGAATATATTGTGTTCTGCATCTCATAAACTGATTTTACGGGGGCAAATGATCCACACCTTTATTTTCCTTTGTGCTGATGCTCATCCCTGCAATTTTCACCCTCGCATCCTGTTCTATCCTGCTGTGTCCTGCCCCGCCCATGGGCTTCTCAGCAGCCAGTAATATGGGCAAGACATAGCAGTTGGGTTGCTTAGAAGGTCATTCAGTTCAGAAGGGTGTCCCTCTCTGGCTTCATTCATAGTGGCAGAATAACCCTATTATACAGGTTTACTCAGAAGTACATTCCTCTGTGTTCAGTGACACTAACTTCCAGGTAAATTTGCATAAGATTGTAGCCTTCATTCTGTTTAAGCAGAGCTTCAGTGAGGAACCGGATTAACTCTCTATTTGACAGTGTCATTCGGCTCATTACAATTAACTCTACATTTGCTGGATATCATCCTATGGGACTGAGCTGTGGATACAATTTATAATAGACCTGAACACCAGTATCAATCAATCAATCAGTCAGTCAGTCAACATGCTTTTGCAGTTATCCCACGTGTTTGTTTCAAATCGACATTTGCTGCACTGATGTAAACCTTAAAAAGAGGAATCCATGTTTGTGTCCCTCCCAGTGCTTGGAAAATGTGTTAGTTCCAGTTTACCTCCTTTAAAAAGGAATTAGCTCTAATTCAAGTTCACCCCTTTTAAAAAGGAACTAATTCCATTACAGCTCAATGCACAATTCATTCATGTGGTCAACACTTTTCCCCAGCCTTCAGAATTTTACCAGCTGCTCTGCCAAAATATAAAATATACTTAAGAAGACTAAGGAAGCATCAAAAGATGCACACAGTGTAATTTCCCCTAAGAATTAAGCTTAAACAGCAGTATTTCTTTTCAGATAGTTAAAAATGGTAAATGCAGTGGCTACGATCAAACACAGTTACTATATGTGTGTTTATATACTGTATGACTAAATTAAAATTGAATTCAATTTAAAATCTAACTAAGTCTCACTGCAAAAGAAACTTGATTCACGTTGAGTTCACCTGGAAATTATTGGAACTATTTTCAGGTGCAATTCAGAAAATTCTTAATTTTGTGAATTTATCAGCTAATTCTAAAGACTGGTTCCTGCATTCTGATGCTCATATAAAAGTTTTGATGTTCTGTTTCTGCATATGCAGAATCCTGAGTTGGTATTACATTCTGGCCCCAAGATGTTTCCTGCGGCTTTATAAGCTATAATGATTGCCTCAGAGAAATAGTTTGCTTCCTTCTTTATTGATGTCTACATGCTTTTGTGCAGAAGCCAGTTTCTGTATAGCAAGGAAATCCTAATTTTAAAACGGTGCTTTTGAAATAATGTTTATTTACACTAACTGAGCAGTTCAAACCAGTTGCTGTAAGAGGAAGAAAGGATGAGAACGAAGCCCTTTCCTTTGGGATCCAAACTCCTGCTGTACCTCATAGTAGCTGGAAACAAACTGTCTTCTCCTACTGAGAAATCACATCAGATGCCAACTGTGAAGAAGAAATTATGTTAGCGTCCTGAAGCTTTTTCTAGAGCAGAGAAATTTATCGCTCCTAAGAACTGCTTGCTCACTCCTAGCTCAGCCATAAAACATCCAAGCCCCAAGTGCTGCAATCAACTATGTGTGCCAGAGAAAAGATGTTCAGATCTAAAATAATAATTTAGTGCTAACAACGCCACTGATGAAGATCATCGCACTGAGATTTCTCTCTCGCTGTTTTCCTCCAGCAAAGCATTTGCTTTTCAAGGCCCGTGCTGAAGATTTCTTAGCAAACAGAAAGGGCTACTGTTTCCCTGCGCTGCTTGGTGACCGAGTAGATTTGTTGTTGTAATGATATTACTGTAATTCTATTTGTGAATTGCTTCCAAGGAAGCCTCTTGAAGAGTTTTCACAATACAGTGAAAATGCATATAAAACAATTGCAGGTATAAAAACATTAAATAAGTGCCCTTGAGGTTGCTGTTAGCCCTACAGTAGAACAAAAATGCCTGTTAACCACTGATATTAATGACCAATAATAGCCATAATGACTATTACCCACTGTTAATCATATCCTCTGTGAATCCCTTCACTTTTGTTTTTTTTTGCCCCCCCCCCCCCCATAGCTGCTTACTCCTGGGATGGACTTCTGAAGTCCCAACTGAATATCTATGACCCTCCCAAATCTTACAGCTCCACAAGCTCCACTACCTCCTGACAGAGTGTTACCCTTGAATCACTCCATGTTCCTTCTGCCTCTTAGCAAGCCCTACTCTCCAGATTGGCACCACACCCAGTACTCAGCCCATTGGGTTTGGCAACCACTCCCCATCTCTGCTCTTTGTCACTCATCTTCCATGCCTGTTACCTGACTGTCAATAGCCTCCGTGTAACAGAAGATTCATCCTCCATCCTTCTTGATGTTCTTGAGCTGCCAGAACATCTCTTCCAGGGCAGACCAAGGAAGATTCTCTTCCATCTTTGGCTGCAGCAAAAGCAGATGTGCTGCTCCCTTACAAACAGCTGTCCTAGGGAGCCACTGAAAGCTTTCTAAGGGAATTGCCAGCTTTCAGCAAACTTTGGTGGACTGGATCATCAAATTTTCACAGCAGGGCTGAACTCCATGAAACACCAAGGTTTCAATGAAAGCTTGGAGCTTTCTGTATTCGTATATCCTTCTTAGCCATAAACACAACTGGATCGTGGCTGTAAATAATAATAATAATAATAATAATAATAATAATAATAATAATTACTTATACCCCACCCATCTGGCCAGGCCTCCCCAGCCACTCTGGGCGGCTTCCAACAGGATTTTAAAAAACACAATAAAAGATCAAACTTCAAAAACTTCCCTAAACAGGGCTGCCTTCAGATGTCTTCTAAAGGTCAGATAGTTGTTTATTTCCTTGACATCTGGCAGGAGGGCGTTCCACAGGGTGGGTGCCACTACCGAGAAGGCCCTCTGCCTGGTTCCCTGTAACCTCACTTCTTGCAATGAGGGAACCGCAAGAAGGCCCTTGGAGCTGGACCTAAATTCCTTTAGATGGATGTTTAAGTGGCATAAAAGACTGGATGATGAAGTATATGGGGAGAACAATTTGTTCTCCAAGAGGAGAAATTGCTCATGGTGAACAATTCTTTCCGCGTTTCCTGAGTGTTCAAACGCCCTGGTGATGTAAGAATTCAGCTAGGCATAAATGAAAGCCAAACCACACACTGATAGACGGGTGTGCCTGAAGAAGGATATCTTCTCTTATAGGCCAACTGTATCCTAAATTTGTGTCTAATGCCATACATGCTTATCATAACACGTTGATAAGCTGTTCTTTTCAGGTGAACTTTGCACTAAGTCATACGATTTGAATAGGAGTCATGTATTAAGAATTAAGGGTGGGTGGGGGAACACAATGGAATAAAAATTAACCCAATTAATGTATGTCTAAATCTGTCAGCCTCAAACAAACAAAAAGATCACTGAGAGGGGTGATTCCCATAGAGGGGCCGAATTGCTGCTTTGAACTGTGATGATCAGAGAAAGCATGATAGGATCTCATGCTGCAAATTCCAACTTTTACAGGTGTGAAGTTAGAGAGCTCACTTTGAGCATGCAAGTTGCCACCCTAGTTTGTTATGGTTGCTATATGTCTTGTTAGCCGCTTCTTACACAAAGGTCTCAAGGTGGGATATGAATGTAAAAAAAAAAAAATAACATGTAAAAGCTGGGGAGGCACACTTTTGCTCGGGGCTAGAAAGATCTCAGTGAAGGTACCGGGCAGATGTTGATGGGGAGAGCCTTCCACAAATAGGGAGCTACAATGGGGGGGGGGAAGGCCCTCTTCTTCACCTTATGAGCCATGCAGAAAGAAGGGACTCGGAGAACGTTTAATGAAAATCCACTACATAATATAAGCATTCTAGTGCCTCTTAATGGGCTTTATAGCAAGTGCCACACCTTTGCAGCTGCTACTGCCAGTCTCATTTTGTACATGGAATGTTGTACATTTTTGTCCAGGGAATTCCTCTTGTATGGAGCAGCTGTGAGAATCAGGTTGTTAAGCACCAGGAGCACTGATGTATAAGCTGCCAGGACCATCAGGGCTGCTCCTCACCTGCACCCCAGGCTCCCCTTGAGGAGCATCCCTTCGTCTACAGGAGCCACCTGCAACCTTGCGTCCCCATATGTTGCTGCACTACCAATCGCCATCATCCCCAGCCAGCATGGTGGGCGGAAGGCCGCTTTCAAATGATGTGTCGAGTGCTGTGTTAGTTGAAAGAAGCATTTCCCTGGGCAAAATGTGTGGTGTATGAGGCTAGGTGAATGCCCATGGGTAGAAAGATGAGCTGGGGAACCAGAAGAGGCAAATGAGTGCTAAAGAGGGAGGTCAGCGTGTGCACAAAAAGGGAAGAGAAATGAACTTGAATGGGAATGAAGAGAAGTAAGCTCTTTCAATTTATTTTTAACCATGTCCATTTATTTCTCCATCTACCCCAGTATTGTCTAGGCCAGGGGTCAGCAAAGTTTTTGTGGCTTGGGCTGGTTCACGGTCCCACAGAAACCATGGTGGGCTGGAGTGCGCACGCACACACACGCACACATGCACAGATGCTATTTCTGGTGCTTCCTTCCAGTGCAGAGGAGGCGTGCGCAACTTCCCATTGGCTGCAGGAGCTTCCTGCAGCCAATGGGAAGCTGGCCAGTGTCGCAGAAGGTGGTCCCCGCACTGCTTTAGTGCAGCGCACTGGAGCCGACCAAGCAGGCAGCGAGGGTCCCTGAGCAGGTGGCGGGGGTCCATGGGCCGCTTAAACGACCCCCATGGGTCGCTTGTGGCCCATGGGCCTTAGGATGCCAACCCCTGGTTTACACTGACTGGCAGCAAGTCTTTAGTGTCTCAGGGGCAGGTTGTTCCCAATATATGGTACATGATCCCTTTTTAAACTGCCAGGAATTGAATAGCTAAATAACCATATTCTGGCTTTAGTGCATTGAGCTGCCTCCTCCCCACCCCCACCTCCCACCAGCAGGGAAATAATGATGTTAGAACATAAGGTGATCATTATGCTAGAGGTTGCAGAGGGGCATGGGGAGATAGGGTTGCTGTTTCAAGCAGAAACCAAGGGTTATGTTATAACATGCCATTTCAGCCTCAATTTCCATCTTTTAAAAAATGTTCATAACGCCATCCCCGCCCCCTTGCCCAATCAGTCAGTGGAGACAGGCATATAGTTGTACATTCTACAAGATGTAAATGCAAGAGCCAGAAAGAAAAAGCCAAGTGACAATTCATCTTTATGTGGCCCATCTGTATTCCATAATGAAGCTACACTGTAGGAAAGAAAGAGTGGGTCTTGTTTATGTGACCTTAGTTGCTCGGGCTCCCAGGAGCTGTGGGTATGAGGACAGGGTTTATTTGCAATTTCTGAGTAGGAAGATTGTGTCCCAGGCATCTCTCATATAATATGGACTTGAAAAGGACCTTTTCTTTGTACAGTGTCATCATTTATTCACAGCTTTGCTGTGGGCATGTCGTGCTATTTTTATTTCTGCAACCATAATTCTAACTTCTAGCACGCTTAAAGATTTGGGAGGGTCGGCAGAGTGGAGAACTGGACGCTGGCGACTGCTGTGGCTCCAGTTTCTTTTTTGAGTATGATCCAGCCAAAGCGAAGGACATTTTGGTCTTAATTAGTCTGAAAGGCTGGCTGATCATGCCCAGCTTTTCCCATGCTGCAGTTCATTTCAGAACATTTGATCGGCACAGTATGCCAGGGCAACCCACTTTTCTATGATTAACAGTAACAGTGACAACAATGGATGTGCAATGTGTGTGTGAAGAACAAGTCCCTTCCCAGGTAGCAAACATAACACACCTATTGCTAGGGAAAGTGAGAAAACAATCTGCTGAGAGCACGCTTTGGATGTAGTGGGGAAAGTAGACACAGCTGCAGCAGCCCAAGTGGAAACATCTCAGGTGCTGCTGCCTGCATTCAGTTGGCCATCCTTTCCACCATCAGGACGGGATGAGTGGCAGCAGTGGGCAGCTATCAAATCACTTCTTTAAAGTTCCCACAATTCATTGGATTCCAGCACCGCTGCCACAAACTGTCACTGCAATAAACCTTGCCTGGTAGGGCTGGGCGATATCTGGTTTTTGGGTGGCGCTGTGGTCTAAACCACTGAGCCTAGGGCTTGCCGGTCGGAAGGTGGGCGGTTCGAATCCCCGCAACGGGGTGAGCTCCCATTGCTCGGTCCCTGCTTCTGCCAACCTAGCAGTTCGAAAGCATGTCAAAGTGCAAGTAGATAAATAGGTACCGCTCCGGTGGGAAGGTAAACGGCGTTTCTGAGCACTGCTCTGGTTTCGCCAGAAGCGGCTTAGTCATGCTGGCCACATGACCCGGAAAAACTGTCTGCGGACAAATGCCGGCTCCCTCAGCCAGTAAAGCAAGATGAGCACCGCAACCCCAGAGTTGCCCACGAATGGACTTAACTGTCAGGGGTCCTTTACCTTTTAAACATCGCAATATACTGATATACCACAATGTCTGAAATAAGGATGGAACTATGTAGAGGCATTGGTTGGCTTCACGGTTTTCCCCACATCGTGATTTTTGCATAGCACACATACACACAAACACACATCATGATTCGTGATCTATTGCCAGGTCAAAAACTATGAAACTGATACCATGATATGGACTTCGAAACGGTTTTGGATGATATATTGATATATTGCCCAGCCCTACTGTGAAGGGGATCGCCTTAGTGTAAAGAGGATCCCAGAAGGGCATGGGGTGGGGGAGTGGTCTCTCAGACCTGGCACCAGCCTAAGGAAGACAGGTGAAAGAGAGGACAAGGCCCCTGCATTGTTTAATAGTTCTGCCGACATGCCTTCTTCTACACAACTAGTAATGGTGCAGGAGCCCTTCATCCAGCCAGTGGTGGAGCAAGCCAATCAGGGGCTGGGGCGGCGTGTGAGCACTGCGCCTGGGGGTGGGGCCAGCTGCCCATGGGGGTGGGCGAGCTGGGGCAGGATGCTGAGGGGGAGGTGGTGGGCAGACCATTTGGGGCAGCGTGGAGCCTGCAGGCACCCAAGCCACCACGTCACTCCCAAGAGAGATGTGACTGCCGCTCGGCATTTTGTCACCCCCCCAGTGGTGATACCCAGAACAACCCACCCCCACCGCACCCCCCTTCGTCCATCCCTGCATCCAGCTGCTCTACCTGCTGAGGACAACAGGAAGTGTGAATGCCTTGTGCTTCCTGTTTCTGTGCTTCTCCAAAGTGAAACTTCCACTCTTCACCCACCCACCCCACCATCAAATATGCAAGCTCCTCATATTTTAAAAGCTGGTTTCTTTCTTTCTTTTTTATGCTGCTGTGCCATCTTGTCACTACATCACAAAGCAGGAGCCTGAACACACCACCTTTGTGTTTCTAAAGAGTAGCAGAACACCATGTTTTGTTTTAATCTGTGTCGCTTTGGCAATTCTCCAGAAGCAGGAGTGCTACCACCCCGGCCTCCCACAGTGGGACACAGCACCCACTCCAAATATTCGGCGCTAAGGATTGTTGTCATTGTGCCTATAATTCCTAAATGAATCTCGGCCGAGCTCCACGTCTCAGCAGGCAAACAAGATGTGTTAAGGCCACCGCTGTGTCTGCGTTGCGGGTGCCTGGTGATCATAATCATGAAAGGTTTACCCTGGCAAGGAAAGCATGTTGGGCTGGCTGCAACATAAAGAGAAAGGGAGGGGCATTTGGGACCTGGTTTTGCCGTGAGTTGGCCCACTTTGCCATTAAAAATATACAAAATGAAAAGAAGCAGATGTGAAGGGGGTGTTAGTTCAGGGAAGGGGAACCTGTGGCTCTGCAGATGTTGCTGAACTCCAACTTTTATAAGCCTCAGCCAGCAAAGCTAGTAGTTGAGGCGATGGAAGTTGTTGTCCAATAGCATAGCTCAGTCGGTTAGAGCGGGGTGCTGATAACAGTAAGGTCACATGTTTGATCCCCACATGGGACAGCTGCATATTCCTGCAAGGCAAGGGGTTGGACTAGATCAGTGCTTCCCAAACTTGGTTCTCCAGCTGCTTTTGGATTGCAACTCCCATCATCCCTTGCTAGCAAGACCAGTGGTCAGGGATGATGGGAACTGTAGTCCAAGAACAGCTGGAGACCCATGTTTGGGAAACACTGGGCTAGATGATCCTCAGGGTCCCTTTCCAACTATACAATTCTATGAACATCTGGAAGGCCAAAGGTTCCTTATCTCTGATGAAGTTCCTCCTCCTCTTAAGCTTCCATCTGCTCAGTGGCTCTGCCAGACTGTCTATCTATTGCCAGGATGAGTCACTAACAGAAGCTCAGCTGTGATGTGTTTAATAGGCCATTGTGTAACAAGCATTGTCTGGAAAGTTTTAAATTGCTCAAGGGGTATTATTTTTTTTCCCTTCCTCCCAGAGAGAATTGCAGTAGTCCGACAGAGACCTGAAAAGGGATTTGCAATTGCTCATCTTTCACACACACCCCTCACTGCCCACCTAACAGAGCTACCCCTCTGGAAATCACTTATGGTTTCTGCCTCGTTTTTCAGCATGTAGAAAACATTGCTGTTCTTATGACCTTTGTCCTCATAGCAAATCTGTGAGAAAGCTTAGCATGGCAGTGACTTATGATTGATCAAAAGTTACCCAACAATTCACACGGTTGATATGTGCAGTAATAAATCAAGAAAGTGAATAGATTCTCCACCTACCACTCCCTCTTACATAGAATTCAGCCAGAATTTGCATAAGATGGTGCCCTCAGTTTTACAAGCCTGTCTCTCGCTATCTCTCACCAGATCTAGACCTAGCTAAAAGCAGCACTAGTTATCAAGAACCAGTAAAGCTGCAGTCCTAAAAAATACTTACTAGTCTAATCAAGCAGGTTTAGGACTGTGCTGTAAGAGCCACTTACAAAAACTAGCCAAGAGTTGCTTCAAGCAGCACAATTTCCTGAGCTGAGGGCAATGGCACTCACACAAAGGTTTAGAGCTAGCTGACAGCTAGTTCTTGCTGCAAGGCACACCATGTTCTTTTTGATATCCTGAAACTATATGCCCACCAGTTATGGACTTCATACTCTTTTTGTTTTTAAGGATTTCAAAGCTATATTAAGAGGCAACTCTATTTTTTAAAAGCAGAAAGCCCATCAAAATATTACACCATCAACAAATACCTAGTAATTGCCATCACGATGCTTATTATGCTGGCACTCCAATGCAGTGACGTAGCATGGGTTACCAGTGCCCGGGGCCACATGGAGCAGGGTAGGTGGGAAGGTGGGTAATGGACAGAGTAAGCATGCACATTCAGCTGCCGACCACATCACTCAGGAGATCGCAGCTGCAGAGGTAAGAAAATAAGAGTCATTCTGTTGTCTGGAGAGGCCACGTCCTGGTTTGCATGGAGAAGCCATTTTGAATGGAGTCTAGTGACGGAAGTGCGCAGCTGTATTGAGACAGCACCGGGTGTTGAAATTTTGCACCCCAAACAATTTTGTACCCGGGGCAACCGCCCCTGTATCAACCGACGCTACACCACTGCTTCAGTGAGAAGCCCTCTTTGTAATATAGGAAATAGGTCTGATGCAAAAGGGGTGGACGCAGTGAGGTGCTGGGTACCATTATCAAGACCAGCTTGGGGATTGCAGGGTTCTTGGTGGGTGGGGAGTGGCAACGCCGGCAGCAGAAGGCAAGGGTTATGGCTCAGTGAGACAGCATCTGCCTTGCATGCAGAGGATCCCAGGTTCAATCTTTGCCATCTGAATGGAAAACAGCAACATTGCAGCTGACGTTCAGGGTTGGTGGTCGTACAACAGCACACAGAGTATAACAAGAACTGAGAACTGAGAGATTGTGGGTGGGGAATGGGGGCTCATTTAATCTCACTGTAAACAAGTGGTACAGTGACAATAAAGTACAGTCATACCTCGGGTTGAATGTGCTTCGGGATGAGCGCGTTCGAATTGCACTCCGCGACAACCCAGAAATAACAAAGCGCGTTACTTCCGGGTTTCGCTACTTGCGCATGCGCAGACGTTCAAAATGACGTCATGCGCAGAAGTGCCGAAACCTGAAGCGCACAGGCGCAGACACGGGTTACGTTTGCTTCTAGATGCGAACGGGGCTCCGGAATGGATCCCGTTCGCATCTAGAGGTTCGCATCTAGGTGTGATACCCAGTGGAGAGCCACTGCACTGTCAGTGCAGACAACACTGAGCTACATGTGCTCACGGTCTAGCTCAGTATTAGGCAGCCTTTTGCAATCCTGAGGATTGTTGGGCAGCTAGGAGAGAAGGAAATTTGAGTTTGGGCAGAGCCGAAAGGAAACTGAAACAGGAAAGAGCTAAGGAGGTAAGAAACTTCTAAGGCACTGCACAGATGCACAATGAGGGTGGGGTTATATGTCGCAGGGGATGGGACCAGGAATAGTAGGCTGGTCAAGAGGCAGCTTGACTCTGGGAAGAGGGACGAAAAGGAGACAGTGGGTTGAAAAGGGACCAGGTCAAACAACGGATGACCCAAGGACATAGCAGAGCTGGGCCTGAAACTTCCCATCAAGCATAGGAAGAGAAATCTGAAAGAGAAGAGAAACTGGAGGGTTGGGGCTATGGGTCAGGGAGGCATGTGAATATGAAATTCACAAGGAGCTGCAAAAGAGGGAACTTCAGTGGCTGCATCTCCCTTCATCACTGCAGCTTTATGAACCAGCAACCCTAAGGGGGCAGCAAGGGCCAAGCAATGTAGTATGGGAAGGGGCTGAATATTGATTTGAACTAAGCAGACAGTTCCTTGGCTGCAGGCTTCTGGTGCCTTAATACATCAGCAGCGTAATGAATTCTACATATTAAACTGTCACATAATTACAATGTTGAGCACATCGCTGTCCCTCACCTTATACAGTGGTACCTCGAGTTAAGAACTTAATTCATTCTGGAGGTCCGTTCTTAACCTGAAACTGTTCTTAACCTGAAGCAAAGTTCTTAACCCAAGGTACTATTTCTGGGTTAGCAGAGTCTGTAACCTGAAGCATCTAACCTGAGGTACCACTGTGTGTGTGTGTGCATCTCACACACATGCACACACAGATAGTGGGGCCTACATTTTCCTCAGCTCTGTCCCTCTGAGGATAAGCTTACAGATGTTCAGTTAATAGCCTCTATTTCTCCCCTGTTTTCCCCCCTCCCTGCCTCTCTCTTGAGAATTTCTGACTCTTTCCTACCATTGTGGAGGAGTGTGTTTGCTCAACTAGGGATACAAACAATGATCACTGGTTCCAAAGAAATTATTAGCTATTATTCTTAGAAACAAGATCTCTATAAATCACAAGGCATGGCTAATAAAAAAACCGACCCGCGATAAGGCTCCCTGTCACAGCTCTGGCACAACAGCCTTAATCTTTTTGCTGAGTGGCTCATTCCCACCCCACCCCCACCTCGTAAACACACAGCCATAAACCATTTTCTCTGCTGCACTTTAAAATGCCATGGTCGGGCAGCTCATTCCAGGGGGGGACCTGGCTACAGACAGGCCTTCTATTTACAGACAGCTTTGTCACTGCTGACTAAATAGCTGAGTTTCCTAGCCAATGTTTTGCAAATTAAGGCCATTGCATTCTTTAGGCTACTGGCCTGGGGTAGGGAAGTTTGGTTTCAGGGATCAGATGTGGCCCTCAGAGCACCTGAATCTGGCCCTCGAGCTTTTCCCAGGCAACACCTCTTCTTTCCAGGCCCCACCCCTGACTGGTTCTGCTGTGCAGCCTCCTTAAGAATTTTTGCCTAGCTGGAATGTGTCCTTGAATTCTGATAATGCTTCTTGCTTGCCTGGGTGGAGGAAAGAGGGGTGAGTGTGTGTGTAGAAACCAGCCTACTGCATAAAAGTTAAAGTAATTTTCTTTTACTCCACCAGCCTTTTGCCTCTGGCCCCACCCACCGAAACATGGCCCTTGCCCAGAGCAAATGTGGCCCTCAGTCTGGAGAACGTTTCCCACCCCTGGCACATCTCTTTTGGCATCTAGCCCCAGGCTATTGTTCGGAGACACACGCACCCCAATTCTCCTCACAGAGTCAAAGTTCTCAGAGTGGTTTAACAGTCAATCCCTCTTCCCAGGGAATCCTGGGAATTGTAGGTCTGTGAGGAGAATAGGGGCCTCTGAACAACTCTTAACCCCCTCAACAAACTACAGTTCCCAGGATTCTTTGTGGGGAGCCGTGGCTTTTTGAAGTGGTATGACACTGCTTTAAATGTATGGTGCAGATGGGGGCCTAAAAGGAAAAATAAAAACATTTTGTAAATATGAGCACCTTTGCATTGAGGGGTGTTTCAGATTCACTCACTCACTGGAGTATCAAATTTGTCGAAGTATTTCCACAGCATACAGTAAGCAGTTCTTTGGTACACACAGGGCTTTTTTCCCAGCCAGAACTCACTGGAACCGAGTTTTGACACCTCTCAGAGCTGCGCTGTTACCATTATAAGAGAACCAGAGAGGTGTTCATGGAGAGTTCCGGCAGCTCTTTTTCTAGAAAAATGGCACTCGGTACTCATATACCGCAATGTCATCCAATTACTAGAAAAAATATATGAAAGATTATCCCGCTGCATTTTTATCCCGTGTTTTCTCCAAAGAGCTCAGAGCAACACAGACCCAGTGCTTCAACCCTCACAACAACCCTGTGAGATAAGTTAGGCTGAGCAAAGATCACTCAAGGAGCTTCATGACTGAGCTTAAGAAATGAACGCCAGTCTCCCCAGCCTATCATTTTAAGTGCTACACGACAATGACTCCCTTTGGGCTGTTGTATGTTACAATGATAACTGGCAACATAAACTTGAAAACACATACGTGGAGCCTCCTTCACAGTCTTTAACAAGTGATAGATTGCCAATGAGGGGTTTGCACTATTGACCAGAATGCTTGAGTAAGGCAAGTTGCATTTATTAATTTTAAGACTAAGTATTTCCTGGTCCCCTCACGGAGGTTGCCATGTTATGCTGAAAATGATCTTGAGTTAAGGGTTTGCTTTTTAAAGAGAAGAAGAAAGGGCAACGTGGTTCAATGTTTGCAGCGCACAACATAAACCTAGCTAGCTGCCTGTAAAAGGCTAGGCACGTCCTTAAATGTTAGCTGGGGAAAAGACCTTGTCGGTCTGTTTGCTGGGCAAAAGAACAATCAGAGCTACAGTTTGCACTGCTGTCCTAACCAGATCCTCTGACTCGCTTCATTGTAAATCCTTCATTGCCAAGGCCTCTTGAAATGGGTGTTTATTTTTGAAAATTGGTCGCTGTTCTTTTACAAGAAATTGAAGCTGGCTTATGAAGTCACACCAGGGCCTTTGTCGTCCAAAGAAAAGAAGGTGTTAAATGGATTTTGGTTTTAACAGAGGACAGCTATATATAGGTGGCTCCAGCCAGCGCTGCTAGTACTGCACTGCAGCTGGTGTTGACACGGACAGCAAACCTGGGGAAGGGAAGAAATGCTGCATTATCCCTTGGGTGGAGAAGAGGCAAGAGGGCACAGAGACAGAGAGATGCCCATAGTAGCCAGAGTCATAGGAATATAGAAAGCTGCCTTATAATGAGTGAGACCATCAGTTTAACTAGATCAATAC
Organism: Podarcis erhardii; assembly: GCF_964252035.2. Taxonomy (NCBI): domain Eukaryota; kingdom Metazoa; phylum Chordata; class Lepidosauria; order Squamata; family Lacertidae; genus Podarcis; species Podarcis erhardii. The sequence goes on from NC_138509.1 coordinate 40,027,689, forward strand.
TGTACTGTCTACTCTGACTGAAGCACCTCGCCAGGTTTTCAGACAGGAGACCTGCCTGGAGATGTCGGACCTTGAATCTAGGACCTTCTGCATGCAAAGGACATGTGTGACAGAGGCAGGGGGGACAGAGGCTGACCCAGGAGAAGGGGCCAGTGATTTATGTGGTTTTGAGCCACCTGCGAGGCAGGAGCCAGGGCAGCAGGGAGGGGAAGGGTCTGAGGAGTCTGAGATGGAGGAGGAGGCACAGGACATGTCGGAAGCAGAGGAAGAGGCTGTTCAGGTGGGGGAAGGGCCAGTCACATCCCCACTGTCTCCTAGAACCAGGAGGGACTTGAAGTCGGAATTGCAGCAGTGTCCTCTGTGCAGAAGAAATTTCAGGTTGCGTGTCTGCACTCTGTTAGACAAGGGTACATAAGCCCAGGTGTGTAAGGCTCCACGGGAAACCCTGGTCCCTGGTTCTGTGAGGAAAGGGATAGGTGTTGAAGGCCAAACTGCTAGAAGTGACTTTAATTGTGTGGTTCCCTGTTGATGTTCATGGGTTTTGTGATGCAAAACAGCAGTAATAGTGGGGGGATGGAATCAGGAAGGGTAGTTTCATTCTCTCTCATCAGGAGAAGAATCTTCTCTCTTAATGCACTAGGGGTGTGGAGCAGATTCGGTTCTGTTCCCATGCAAATCTACCTAATTTGCACTTCCCCAAATGACATGCAAGCCAAAGCACAGCCGTCCTTTGGCATTCGCACATCTGTGAATTTTGTATATGCAGTTTTCCAACCTGAAAACATGTGCAAAAATGTTAGAAATATATTAGGCAAAAATCACTTGTCCAAATGTGTCTATTCAGAGAAACACAGACTAAAACGGTAATGAATTTTCACGAGGCCTTTAAAAGACGTAATTCACAAACTGGCGCAGAAATGTGCCAAATGGAACTTAAGACCAGAGAAAGGAGAAACTGCAGTTAATGCATTTGTCCATTCCTGTTTGTATTGCAAGGTAAGTGTCTGTGCCTGCAGGGGTTTGTGGGTATTATCACCTGTGCATTCTGCGTGAGAGGTCACTTTTAACAAAGCAATTGCCACTGTCTGTACTTTCTGCATTTCATTTCCTCCTGACCTGGTGGTTTACAACCATCTCCCAAGCATGAAAATTCATAGAGAAGGGTATAAATGTTCATTGCTGGGAGGTGGTTGCAAACCATCAGGTCAGTAGGAAATGAAATGCAGGAAGTACAGACAGTGATAATTACAGGAGTTGCACATAATGTTCGTTCAGCAGCTGTCAGCTTGGTAGCATATATGTTTTGCAACTGTCAGCCCACTGACCTCTCACGATGCTGTTTTAGAAGTCTACTAAACCCTTTTTTATTTCATCAAGACTATGCAGACACATTCCCCCTCTGGAAATTGTAACAAAAATATGCACACTAATTGCATTCACATGCATGGAGGCTGACCCACTAGGGCAGAGGGGGCACTGTCACACCAATATAACTCTGCCCTTAGCCACTCCCCATGTCTGTCTTCAAACTTACAACCAGCCTAGGGGAGTGGCCCTGGCTGTCAGCTTCTGTCTCAGTTTCTGTGCCACCCTTGTAGAATTCAGCAGGGAGGTAGATGGGGACAAAACCAGAATTAGTTGCCTCTGCCTGTCATTGGCCTCCCTGCCCTGCCCTACAAGTCCCAATGGATACCAGCAACCACTGATTCTGGAGACCCACAACTGAAAACAACTGTTCAAATTGGGCTACTTTGGAATATCCCTATGTAGTACCTGTAGAAAGATGGGCGGCAAAATGACAAAATGATTTTGTGGGGAAGCCCGCCTTAAAAAATCGGGAAATGAATGGTCGTATGGAAGAGCTGGGTGAATTTGGGTATATTAATGTTAGGCCAGCTGATAAACGAAGAGGATGAATTGTATACATATTTCGTCTTAAGAGACAAATACAGATTACCTACAAATGCTCAATGGTGATATCTCCAGTTAAAACACTTGCTAACCACCATCTACGTACCAGCAGCTTTTACAGCCTCAGAGATCCCAGAGATATTGAAGCAGTTGATTAATTCTTACGTAACAAAAAACCTGGCCATCATATCTAACTGTTGGAGATGCAATAGGGACAATGCTTCTCTAAAACATATGTTTTTTCATTGTCCAGTATTGAAAGATTTTAGGTAGAAGGTAACTGAAACTATCAACAGAACTGTACGGAATAATCTTACAGTGCAAAATATCCTTTTGACTTATATACCCAGCACATGGAACCTTACAAAAGGACAATCCATGCCCCTACCACAGCAAAAAGACTGATATTGATGAATTGGAAAAATAAAATCCCTTCTACGATTGGATTCTACGATAAACTCGCAAGATATGAGCAACTTGCATATAAATATAGACTTGCCATGGACAAATTCAATGATATTTGGAATCCATTCTAACAAATACTGTAAAAGGTTAAGATCTGGTGAATTACAATAACAACTCTGTAAAGTATGCAGTTTTGGTTTTCTTCCCTTCCCCCCTTTACTTTGCCTTCTGCGCTGGTGCTGTTTCTCTTTTTCTCATTCTCTCTTTTATTTACGTCTCACCACGTTTAGTGCACATATAATTATGTATTTCAATAAAGATGTCTTTAAAAAACAACAACATTCCAGCCATGGGAATATCACACACCCAAGCAAAAGGCATTATTTTCAAGGAGACCTTTCAAACCAGGGAATGGCACTTGGGAAAGGGCACAGAGCAGGCGAACTTGGCCCTCCAGATGTTTTGGGACTACAACTCCCATCATCCCTGACCACTGGTCCTGTTAGCTAGGGATGATGGCAGTTGTACAGTGGTGCCTCGCAAGACGAAAAGAATCTGTTCCGCGAGTCTCTTCGTCTAGCGGTTTTTTCGTCTTGTGAAGCAAGCCCATTGAGGGCTTAGCGGATTAGCGTTATTAGCGGTTTAGCGGCTTTTAGCGGCTTATCGGCTTAGAAAAAGGGGGGGAAAGGGGAAAAAACCTGCAGGAACTCGCAATACATTTTCGTCTTGCGAAGCAAGCCCATAGGAAATTCGTTTTGTGAAGCACCTCCAAAACGGAAAACTCTTTCGTCTAGCGAGTTTTCCGTCTTGCGAGGCATTCGTCTTGCGGGGCACCACTGTAGTCCGAAAACATCTGGAGGGCTGAGTTTGCCTATGCCTGGCACAGAGCAAGGTCTGTTATAAGCATGGCCTGGAGACAGGGGGTGTGACCCAGAATAAATCCTAAGGGCCAGACAGATAGGTTTGGAGGGCCACATTTCCCCTCTAGGCCTGAGATTTGCCATCCCTGATCTAGGTAGCTTGTTCCACACATTCATTTATGTCCTCCCCCCCCCCCCGCCACAAAGAACAAATGTTTGGGTGTGACTTTATATGGAAGAACTTTCAGAGGTCAAAACAACCTCGGCGTCCAAGGCTTCATAATTCTGAAGTTTACCTCTAGAGGACATTCATATCTCAGAAACACATATTCTAGAAATCATTTATAAAATATGTCATAGCCGAGAAAAGTGCTGACAAGAATAATCTTTTCAGAGGAGGAAAAATGACATTGATTTTTTTATATTAAAAAAACAACCACCACTGTCAGCCACAGCTGTAAAATCTAGATGAGCTGCAGGGGGTTCTCCCCCCCTCCCCAATATATGATCTTTAATAGCTTATACTTTCCTATCTGGATCCTTATCTTTTATGGAAAAGTTAATATGACCGAGTTGCTGAATAAGATTGCGGGGGATGGGCACCATTCTACACTAGAATCCATAAAGACAATAGACAGTAGCTGAAGAGGGAAGCCTTAAAAGAAACCACATCCGTATCCAAAGGATAAGGAATTAATACAATAGCTCTGCGCTGGCTAATGACTCGCTGGATCACAATGGGAAAAGGTAATTGGCGTAGAAGATGGGCTGCCTTGCCAGTGACCTAAGGAAAGGACATTCAGCAGAGTACAGGCTGTACACGGATAAGTACAGAAACGTGAAGCAAAAAATGATCAAGGTAGACCTGCCAATTTCTCTCCCTTTTGGCACTCCGCTACTAATTGATCCTCTTGCCTGCTGCCTTTGAATATTATCCACCTGGGGGAAATCATTTGTGCTGATGAGCTGGCAGATCTTGCCTGAGAAGGCAGAGAGAGAGAGAAGCAGGAAGGACTCTGGGCATAGGCTCAAGGCTCACAGTGCCCCTAGAAAGAGTGGTCCTGGCAGGAAGTCGGCTACAGCGGCTTCCTGTTAAAGATGCAGGCACATACATCACACATAGGACGTGCCCAGACTTTTAATACCTGTTTCCAGAGTGGGGCTTTAATCTAATCTGAAACTGTCAGAACCAGAAAATGTCACGCTTTGCAGCAGTTTCCATGTACTGTGCCCTGCATGGATACCTCACTATCCCTTGACTCCTTTGATTGATCTGCCATTTGAACCACTCCACACATTATATTGTAAGCTGCCCTGTGATCCTTGAACAAAGGGTGGTATAGAAATTTAACTAATAATAATAATATTTTTAAGCACATAGCTCCCCCCCCAAAAAAATTGGGAACTGTAGTTTACCCCTCAGAAAGTTAAATTTCCCAGTACCCTTGATAAGCTACACTTCCCAGAATTCTTTGGGGAAGCCAGATCCTTTAAATCAGGCTTCCTCCAACTCGGCCCTCCAGATGTTGTGATATCACAATTCCCATCATTCCTGACCACTGGTCCTGCTAGCTAGGGATCATGGGAGTTATAGGCCAAAAACATCTGGTGGGCCGAGGTTGAGGAAGACTGCTTTAAATGTATGGAGTGGATATGATATCAGGCCTGGTAACTGTTCATAAAGAATGTCATGCGCCAGGAGATTGGGTGGGGGGAAGGATGAAGGAAAGGTTGTGGCAATGGATAAGGTCACAGAAATCTAAGTAGGTGTAGGTGAAATAATTACACATTCTTCCCCCTTTACCTCTGTCTTTATTTCCACGCTCTTCTTCAGTTTCTCCCTTTGCCTACTTTTAGATCGCCACTAAAATGCCACGTACACAGACTGCACTATATAAATGAAAAAGAATGATAAATAATAATGCTTGAGTTCAAGCGGCACAAATTACGGGAAGTGGGGGTAGAAGAGGTCTTAAAATATGTGGCATGCTTTATGGGTGACCCTGTAATTGTACTAAATTGGCATAAGAGCCATCATAGTGTAGCAGTCAGAATTCTGGATTAGAACCCAGGAGACCAGCGTTCAAATCCCTACTCAGCCATCAAGCTCACCGGCTAATCTTGGGCTAACCTACCTCACAGGTTTGCTGTGAGGTAAAAAAATCTCCTTGGAGGAAATGTGGGATGGAAATGCAAATTTTAAAAGAAATAAATAAAATGACAAAGCTCTTACAAAAACAATCACTCGGACGTGATTTCATCTAGTCAACAAAGGAAGAGAACGGTGGACCTCACTCAGCTTAATAACACTGTAATCAACACATTAAATAACCAAACCATTCGTTTGGAAAGTTCTCTATAGAACAATGGTGCAATACAAACTCTGTTCTAGGTACGTCACATGAAACTATGGCTCTTTTCCCTCCCTTGGGAAACAGGACGTAGCTATGAGTCAGCTGTCTGATTGCTGTGAATATATTTTCTGATACAATGGTGCGGAAAGCAGAGGGAAGGAATGTTTCTAAACCCGAGGGCCACATTCACATCTGGGACACCTTCTGGGGGCCACATACCAGAAGTGGACAGGGGCAAAGGCAAAAGTGGACAAAACAATGGATGCAAATGTCACCTTGATGTCGCAAGCTAGTCTGTACACATGCACCATAGCTCAGGGCCAGAGTATCTGCTTTGCATGCAGGAAGTGGCAGGTTCAATCCCCACCACCTCCAGACATGGAGTTCTGAAACTCTGGAGTGCCACTCCCAGATAGTGCCAACAATACTGAGCTAGATGGCCTAGGTAGCAGCAGCTTCCTACATTCCTACCTTCCGCATGCATGATACAGTGTCCACTCCTCAACAACAGTTGGCAGATTTCCGTTTGGAGATAGAGAGGAAGGGACAAAGACAGCTCAGAGCTGGCAGAAGGAAAGCACCTTGAGGTGGAGAGGGGCTGAAGATCAGCTGCTTGGCAAGAAGGCCCATTGCTTCTGCCAGCTTGTACTTTGCAAAGGATACAGAGCAATGATGTCTTGCATCTCCAGCGCTTTCCCATTGGAAGTAGTGCTGCCCTTGCAACTCCTTCTGGCCTGTGGGGGGAACTGGGGAGCACACAACCATCTTCTGCGTGAAATGCAGAGTCACAGTGTGACTCATCCACAGGGTGTGTGTCGAGAGAGCATGGAGGCCTTACCCTTTGCCCAGCTGCAACAGCTGCTGAGGTGTGTCTTGCCACCGCCATGGCACACCTGATGATGTGAGCTTGTAGGTGTGCTGAACCACCCTTCAGCCTGAACCTGTTGAGGCAGCAGCATTCTGAATCATTGATCATTCATTTGCAAGGTTACGGGGCTTAGAGACCGACGCATGTGCACTTGGAAGCGAGTCCTATTGAGTTCTAAGGGACTTGATCGCAAGCCAGTGTGCAGAATGTGGCTGTCTTAAAGCTGCTTAAAACAGGCAGCTCCCAACACTACAGAATTATTGCTCAATCTTCTCTACAAAAAGGGTTGCCATGGACTTTCCACACTCCATACAGCACTTGTTGTTTGCATGCATCCCATTGTGTTCCATCTACACTGCTGCTTTCATTGATCTTTCAGTGAGCGTGACCCATACTTTAAAGAATGCAGCAGCTAGGTTTATTGGGTAGTGTGCCTGGCCACAGACAAGATTTGATACTGTGCAAAGTTTAAGGTTGCAGTATTAACCTCTAAGGCCCTAAACACTTGGAGAACATGCTTTTTCCCCATACAGGCTTGCCAGATCCATAGCTGTCAACTTTTCCCTTTTCTTGCGAGGAAACCTACTCGGAATAAGGGAATTTCCCTTTAAAAAAGGAAAACGTTGACAGCTATGGCCAGATCACTAAGATCATCTGCAAGAGGTCCTCCTAGTTGTGTCACAGTTTGCAGCAGTTGAAACACACATGAAACAGGAAGAGGGCCTTCTGTGTCATGGCCCCCCACTCTCTGGGATAGTCTCGCCGTAGAAACAAAGCCGTGCAATTCTAGCAAACGCTGAAAATGCCTGTTTGCTGTGACCTTTATTGGTAACCAATGCCAGCCATTATACAGTGGCGTATTTTTTGTTTTGTGCCTTTTTCTTCTGTATTTTAACATTTTAAATGTATTTGTTTTGTGTTTTACAAAACAAAATATTGTTGCACATCGCCTGCATAATGTAACCTAAATGTATATAAATATAAAATAAACATTTTAATTAATAAATAAACTGTTAAAAAAACAAATCAATGTTTGCTCTGATTCAGCTTTAAAAAGCGGGTTTTTGCAGGGGAAACTCTGGGCCAAAAAACAACCATGTTCAGACAAGGGGCACATGGACCTCCACCTGGAAAGAGTGAGGCAAAAGCTAAGTATGAATAAGCTCTTAATTACAGTGCAATCAAAATTTACATACATTTAATTCATATGATTTCAACCATAGATGGTTGTAGGCTGGCTGGCTGGTTGAAAACCCACAAGTTAAATGCAAACAAGGGGAAACTCAGCACAAAAAGAACTTTTAAGCTCTTACCTTGCTTGCCAGGCAAGACTCACTCAGAGTGCCAGTTCTTGAAGGCCAAGCATGCTTCTGCAAGATCTTATGGACCCTGAGTCCTGTGAGAATTTGCGAGGGCATCCCAGAACTGGTGGACTGAGAGGGCCTTGCCCCTCAAGCAAGGCACAGAGCTTAAAAGCTCTTTTTGTGCCAGCACTGCTTCAGTTTCCCAGGATGAAAAGAGCTTTTAAGCTCTCTGCCTTGCTAGGTGGAAAGGCTCACTTAGTGAGTCAGCTCTGGAAGGTGAGGGCTGCTTGGGCGCTGTGGTTTAAATATAAGCATTTTTGCATATACACGGAGCCCTCGGAACCAAACCTCCATGTAATATGCAATCATATTGTAACTGTCTATTTTCCTCGTCTTGTTTCTCAACGCTGTCGAAGCAGAGACTTGCAACAACTGAATCTCTGAGCACCCGCTTGGTTTTTACTGCTCTGAGAACGGGGGTACAAAAATATGCTAATATTCTGGATTAAAAAGGCACAGAACAAAACCAATATCAGCCGTAGTTCGGCATCCATTATGCATGTGCAGGTTATGAGAATAATATGTGAAGAAGAGATGCTAATTAACTTTGGCCCGCCAGGTCATCATATTTTCCCAAGGTGTCCCTTCAGGCTGAGAAGCTTTCTCAGTTCAGAATATTTCAGTACAGTGGTACCTTGGGTTACAGGCACTTCAGGTTACAGATTCGGCTAACCCAGAAATAGTACCTCAGGTTAAGAACTTTGCTTCAGGATGAGAACAGAAATCGTGCAGCGGCGGCGCAGTGGCAGCAGGAAGCCCCATTAGCTAAAGTGGTGCTCCAGGTTAAGAACAGTTTCAGGTTAAGAATGGACCTCCAGAACGAATTAAGTTCTTAACCCGAGGTACCACTGTAATAATTTGGCATGTATACAGAAACATCTGCTGCCCCACCCCCCTTACAAAGCTACAATCCTAAAAACACTTACTTGGGAGTGAGCCTAACTGAACTCAATGGGAGTGACTTATAAGTAGACCTGCGTAATATTATGCTGCTCAAGATTTTTGCACCACCCCCTCCCTGGGTTTCTAACAGAAGGGAGATTTCTGTAATTGCCCTTTGGTGGCTCATGGGTTTTTAAGCTCCATAAGTTAAGCAGCGTCCCGAAATGAGTACAGCGTTGGCATTTTCTTTTCTAGCCCGCTGGAACTAAATTAACGAATTAGCCTCAGGAACACGAGGTTTACATTACAGCACTCTAAAAGGATGAATTCCCGAGGCAATGGTCTTACTTCCGAGGGAAGCCCTGCGAACAATGGGCAGGGCAAATTGTTTTCCAGAGAGGCCAGTAATTTCCCAACAGCTGTAGAAAATGGAAATACATAAAGAAGGCTCCGGGGAGTAGCTGTTACATTAAGCAGCCCTCGCTCAGGCTGTGAAAGGCCGTCCAGCAACAGCATCTCCTAATGACTGTGCTAAGAACAATTAAAGAGGTACAAGCTGCTCACCATGGCTTGCATGGTATAATACAAATAATTGCAGAATGGGTTTCCCAACCTTTAGATGCAAGCTTTAGGTCAGTCGTGTAACATGAAATTAAGTAAGTGAATAGTTATGGGTGCTCTTAGTTACAAAACTGCAACATATTTTATTTCTTTTTATTTAAATGTTGATTTAAAGCATTTTTTGAACCATTCCTCACTGGGTTAAATGTCAGGGAGGTGTACAACACATATAGATTTAAAATTCCAATACAACTGCCCCACCCTTCAATAAAACAATAACATTAACAACTACTTTAGCAAACAAGCAGATACAAATTTCAAGGAAGGTGGCAGAATTTTGCCAATTGAAATGCCTGGGTAAGTTAAAACATATTCACCTGGCACTGTAAGGGCTATTATGTAGATGTCAGGTCTTGGGTTTCTGTGGGTGGCGCCTAGAGGAGCCACAATTCCTAGTTTCAATTTAAAAATGAAAACAAAACCAGAGAAGTCTCTAGACCTTGTAAAACCTGAGATACAAGGCAAAATCTGCAGGCACTCTCATTTATTTTGTGAGAAATGTAGCGTTTTTATCATAATATCAGCGTTTTTAGCCAACAGACATTTAGAAAAGTAGAAATTCAGAAAATTGGACAGTGAAGGTTAGAGTGACACACCCATTGTCTGGAGGTTTTTTTCTGGTTAGGTTTTAAATCAAAACTCCAAAACAGTACCACATTCTGCAGTTTCATGTAGATGTTAAACAACATGGAGGACAGAAGTGACACCTGCAGGGCCCCAAACTAAAGGAAGGAGCAATGCTCCCCAAGAACCACTTTCTGGAGCCAGCCAAGTAGGAGCAGGACGGCTGCAAAGCGGTGACCACAATAGTCAACTCAGACAGCCGCTCTAGAGCAATACCATGGGGTCATGAGGACTGAAAACTGCTGAGAGATTTTAAAAATGAGACGAAAACTTTATCCAAAACATATAAATTGTTACTAGAGTGGTATACAAAGGATGAAGAGGTTAAATCTGTTATGATTCACTGGGCCAAAGATTTTGGTTATAATATTCAATTTGATGATTGGATAAAATTGTGGAAGGAAGGAATGAAGTTTACTGCATGTACTACAATAAAGGAGAATGTAATGAAAATGATACACAGATGGTATGTAACACCTGTAAAGCTTGGTAAGATGTATAAGGTTAGTAATAAATGTTGGAAGGAACATTTTATCATATGTGGTGGGAATGTAAAAAAGTGAAATGTTTTTGGGAAATGATTTATAATGAATTAAAGAAAATGTTGAGATATACATTTGTTAAGAAACCAGAAACATTTCTATTAGGAATCCTAAGTGATGAAATTAAAAAGAAAGATGCGAAGTTATTTTTATATGCAGTAACAGCAGCAAGAATTTTGTTGGCCCAGAAGTGGAAACAAGAAGAAATGCCTACGAAGGAAGATTGGAGAATGAAATTGATGGAATACGCAGAATTGGACAAATTAACAGGGAGGATTCGAAACCGACGAGACCAGAGATTCACCGAGGACTGGAATAAATTTACAGCATATATTTAAAATCTATGTGATGAACAGTTAACGTTTGTAAGTTTCCAAGAAGCTCTGTGAGAAATATTGGTAGAAATATTGCTTTAAAACTATGATAAAGCTAATAATGATAAAGTGCAATATTAAATTGAGAAATGTGAGAAGATGTGATAATACGGAGAATTGTCAGACATGCTGGTGGAAGTCCAAAAGAAGTTGTTGGTGAGATTTGGATGTTAAATTGTGTTTAAATGTCTACTGGAAAACTAATAAAAATTATTCTAAAAAAAGAAAGAAAAGAAAACGGCTGAGAGATGAAGAAGGACCAACAGAGTCCCACGCTCCCATCTATCCCGACACAGGTCATCATACAGGGTGTCCAAAGCAGTTTATCTACCCAAGCCAGGCCTGATTGAAATGAATCTAGAAAACCTGTCTCCTCCAAGAGTACCTGACTTGTTGTGGTCTAATGGGGAGGTCTGGCTGGCCTATTTAAGCCCAGGTGCCAAAGACCCCCCACTGTTGCATTAGACTAGAACTGCCAATTGGACCATAAAGCTGACCCTGGCCAAATTGCAATGTCTTAGCCTAACCTACAGGATGAAGAGAAAACATTTGTGAGTTGGACGGCCTGTTTATGTTGCTCTCAGCCGCAGAGTAAAAAGGTAGATGAGGGGGAGGAAGATACAGTGGAACCTTGGTTCTCAAACGGCTTAGTTGACGAACAAATTGGCTCCCGAATGCCAAAAACCTGGAAGTAAGTGTTCCGCTTTTTGAACGTTTTTTGGAAGCTGAATGTCCGATGTGGCTGTCAGCTATTGTTTCTGGGGCACCTGCACCAATCAGAAGCTGTGTCTTGGTTTTTGAATGTTTGGAAGTTGAACGGATTACGTTCAAGAGCCAAGGTTCCACTGCACTATAATTAGCAGGTGGGAACATTTCTAGATAGCATTAAAGATTCAGCAACTAAAGCATCCCAATTCATTTTACATTTTTACAACCCAACGTGTGAATTCCAAACAGTTAGTAAAATACAGCCCTGAATTCTCAAACAATTGTAATGGATTCTGGAAACAACCACGGTGAAAAGATCTTCCAGGCCTGAGTCAATGGAAAGCCATTACAAGGATTTCCAGTTTTACTAATCATTTGGTGACTAACACTGCTCTGCAAATTCAAGATGACCTCCTAATTCCAGGAAACCTGGGTGGCTACCCAGAAATAGAACATATATGGAAAAAAGGGAGAGAAAACACTAATTTATTATTTACTTATTAAATTACACACTGCCCACCCTCCCCAAGAAACCCAGGGCGGCAAACAGACAAACAATTTACAATTTACAAACAAAAACAGTCTAAAACAAAGATCAAAGTTCAATGACAATTAAAAACATCTAAAAGCAGTTACAGCTGAAAACATTCCAAAAGCAATTGCAATGAAAAACATCCATCCATCCAATGATCTCAAGGTGGCTGGGAACAGTATTAGGGAGCAACCCTATAGCAAGATCTGCCAGGATGAGTGGGGTTAGGATCCAATGGATCTCCTGCTGAGCTTAGAGGTTCACAGCACAGCTATGCTGGCTGAACTCCCTCATCCTCTGCTCAACTGGAGATATGCTGTTCTATCTCCCACATCCTGGTTCAGCAGAGTCCCAGCTGGTTGAGCTAAGCCCAGTAGCTCGTAAAATGGCACAAACCCTGAAAATGAGACATTTGGGGGGGGAGAGGCAGACTTAGACTGTATCCTAACCCCGTTCAGCTCGCTCTTGTGACCTGGCACCTGGCAAACAGGGTAATGTACTGTAACTCAAACTCTTATTTTAAAGGCTTGCTTTCCCTCTGTCAGACTCTGGCCGAGTGAGCCAGCAGTAGCCCTGCTCCTGAACATTTGGGTGTTGGGATGTGGTATATTTTACACTGACTTAACTTACACTAGGCTTGCCTTATACCTGTTTTTTTTTTGTGTAGAATTGTTCCTTTAGTCTGGAAGATATTGCAGACCCTTACCCAGATGGGAAACACGCCCTGATCCGCACTACATTTCCAGCGCAGAGACAAATGTCTTTATTAAACAGTTAAAATACTTGGGCAATGAATGTGCTTAACAAATGCATATCCCGTTTTCTCATCCTCATTGTAAGGTCAGTGCAAAATGCTAATGTTTGCAGAATGGGTGGGTATATGTGTGGATAATTCCGTTATCAGCCAGCAATTGTTCCAAACAAGCAGGCCTTTCTGAAACTCAGTAATCCTATTATATGCTGGTTACATATAATTGACGCTCCTGAAGTATTTACCTGCAGAAGACGGCATATAACTGTGCCTTGTTGAACTGGTTTGCATGCCAATGTGACAGCTTCAACATTTGCCATGACTACAGTTGAGCCCTGCTCAGTAAGTACAGCAGACCAATGAATGCCTGTCATTAAAGCTGACTTTCTGATCTATAGAGGTAATGCATCTTCCATCATAAAAGCAGATGTTCTACATACCTGGTGTTCCTGTCCTAAAATCCATGTACATTGGGAAAGGATAATAGATAAGATTTAGGCGACAATCCTAAACCAAATTTTCTAAGAGTCCCATTGAATTCAATGCGACATACTTCTGAGTAGACATGGTTTACATTCATGAAATCAGTGTGACTTAAGTTTGTTATCACTCTTTGAAGTCCTATTGTCTCGCCGAACGACACCTACTTTGCCTCTGTCTTCACCCAAAAGAAAAGCAGTGCCCAACCTGGTGATAACAGAATAAACAATGCAAGGAGGGAGCTGCAGCCCAGGATGTCCAATGCGCCCCTCAGCCCCCCCACCTTTTACTATATTGATCCTGCCCAAGGCAATGTCTGCCACAAGGGAAGAACTACCACAGTTTGACTCCTGCCAACGCAACCTACTTCTGTAGCCAGTCCAGAAGGTCGGAACAGAGATCTTCCAGGCAAATGGCATTGCCACTTTCTGACAGGTGAGTTCTATCTGAACGAACCAAATCCACACGCTCAAACCTGATTGGGGGTGAATTATCACACGTTTCAGTTCCACAGTCTTTCCTTCTGGAATCTTAGGATGTTGTATCCAAAAGTTATCTCATTCCATTATTGCAACAGCCCTGTGAAGTAAATTAAAGAAAACGAGTTAAGCAGAGAATGAGCTCAGATCTCTTTGGTCCTAATCCAACACTGTGTAGTGGTTAGAGTACTAGACGGGGAGCTGGGAGACCAGGGTTCAAATCCTTGCTTGGCCATGAAGCTCACCGGCTTGGCTTCTGAACAAATTGGCTCCTGAATGATTGAAACCCAGAAGTGAGTGTTTCAGTTTTCAAACAATTTTTGGAAGCCGAATGTCCAGTGCAGCTTCCATGGCTTCTGATTGGCTGCAGGATGCTCCTGCAGCCAATCAGAAGCCGTGCCTTGGTTTTCAAATGGTTCCAGGAGTCAAACGGACTCCTGGAATGCATTCTGTTTGAGAACCAAGGTATAACTGTATCGCTTACACATAGTAATATAGCAGGCAAAATTCCATACCCAAATATGCAGATTAGGGGGGGGAAAATGTACACAAAATGTGTACAAATTCTCAGGCAGGCTTTATGATTATGATTATTAACGTTTGCAGGCTTCTGCAGAAATGGGGCACATAGAATTTAAGACTAGGGAAAAAATGTGTTACTGAGAGAAACCAAAGTTGACAGATCCAACCACCTGATTTGCTTTCTCTCCTTCACTTTCTGTCACCTCTGCTTCTCTTTTTTAGAAAAGATATTGTACAGGGTGGAGATAATGGTAGGAAATACATATAATTTGGTTCCTCTGCTAAGTCAATGAAATAGACCTTCCTTATCTTTTCCAGTCTTCCTTCTGAGTCAGTGCAGTGTGGGGCTAATTCCCAGGTATAGGAGTGTATTGTGCATAAACCTTTGCTCCATATTCAGCAATGGAGCTTGGCTAACTTTTTGTTGTTGTTGTTCAGCTCAGCAAACTGCACTCTGACAAAAAAAGTGCTTACTCACTTCCTCTCTGCTCTTCCACAGACAGTTCTCAGAGCAGATACTACTGCTCAAAGACTTGGGTGAGGCAATTTTTTTAAAAAAACAAACTGTGCGAGGCAGGATTTTTCACATTCTTTCCTTCTTCTGCATGCTTAAATTTGGAAAGAGGCAGATCTTGATAAACATAAAATATGCCACATGCTAGGAGTGACCTGGAAATATAATTTGTGAAAAACGCAAGGCATGAGCAATCTCCTTGGAACTCACAGAAGGGGGGGGAGGGAACCTAACTTGGCTGGATACTAGAATTATTCATCAAACACAATGTTTGAACTGTGCTAAGCTTTCAGCAGGAAATACACAGAGTCTTGTTATCTTCAAGGGAAATAAAAGAACTTGCTAGCAATAAGCTCATCTTGCTTAAATCTTTTTTTTCCCAGGGTAAAAATACTTTTCGTACATGATTTCTATCTGCTGCTAAAAGTGAGCAAGACAACTTGAAGAGAACCATGTGTGTGTGCGTGCGTGCAAGAAAAGGAAATGGAAGCACTCAAGCCCCATTTTCACTTTCAAAGCAATGTCATCTCATGTTAAACCAGTGGTTCTCAAAGGCTAAGGCATGCCACACTCGTGTGGCAAGAGAGGATGGCAAGTGTGACGGAAAGATTCAAGGACAATCAAAGAAACGTTTAATCATTTCAGTGTAATATAGTATGTTGTTGTTGGTATCTGCCTGTCTTGAGAGCGAATGGAGTGCGCCTCCAGGGGTGAAGTCAAACAACTGGATTAGTAGCACCAAAGTGACCTTTCTGGGGCACAAGCTGGGGCAGTGTGGACGGAGAGCCTGGGCTGCCCAGACAACAAGACTCCCATCTTGGCCTCACTGAAATGCTCCAAAGGAAAGCAGAGCAATGTTTGGCACCAGCTTGGCTGCAGGAGTTGCCGGAAGAAGACATACAAGGCCAGGAGCGGAGCAGGCCTCTCAGGCACCTGGGGAGGCGTGCCCAGGGGTGGGGCGAACTGCCCATAGGGGTGGGATGTGGTCCCATAGGGGTGTGGCACGTGGTGCACATAGGGGACGGGCAAACACCAGGGCCTCAGCCACCCTACAGTTGGGGGGAGGCACGAGCGGACAGTGTGGAGCCTGTGGGCGCCAAGACGTGTTGCTTGTGCATGCTGCAGGCCCCACAGTGATGAGTGCCGCCCACCATTTTGTCACCCCCCCGTCAGGGTGACACCCAGGGCAGACTGCGCCCCTGCACCCCCCTTGTACCCCTCTGTACAAGGCACCATCAAACCGTTTTAGGGACTCTACTCTGGATTTGTGTGGGGTTTACTCCTCAGTTTTTTCTTCTCAGGAAATGTTTTTTTACTCAAGAAATGAAAGTAAGATTGTTCTCCACTTACATTTGTATTGTAAAATTGATGTTACGTCTTTTTTTAAACTTATTGTTTTTTTAAAAAAAACCACATAAGGTACACTTGATTGGGTTTTTTAAAATATAGTTTTATTGATTTCCTATATACTGTATAACAATTACAAAAAAGAGAAAAAGATACAAAGTAAAATCCCAATTCGCCCACTCCCCTTTCCAGGACAGATCAATCTAGTTAAGTCTGCCAAAGTCCAATCTGTGATTTCATAGAATCATAGAATCATAGAGTTGGAAGAGACCACAAGGGCCATCGAGTCCAACCCCCTGCCAAGCAGGAAACACCATCAGAGTACTCCTGACATATGGTCGTCAAGCCTCTGCTTAAAGACCTCCAAAGAAGGAGACTCCACGACACACTTTGGCAGCAAATTCCACTGTCAAACAGCTCTCACTGTCAGGAAGTTCCTCCTAATGTTTAGGTGGAATCTTTTTTCTTGTAGTTTGGAACCATTGCTCCGTGTCTGCTTCTCTGGAGCAGCAGAAAACAACCTTTCGTTATTTGCCGTTCTTCAGAGTTATCAGTAAAGTATTTTATAGAAGGATGGCATGTTTCAACAAAATTGTCTACATCACTTGTATTATTCTATGCATGTAATCTCTTCCTTAATTTTTCTGATACAGCAATAGACCATACATTGTTTCCAGTGAGAAATCCACAGATGTTCCAATTTTGTGTCACTACTAGAAGAAAAACATTTAGTTCTTTATAACAAAGGTCAGGTGTCCCTTCTTTAAAAATAGTTAACAATCCCAAACTTGGGGTACATTCCACATGCTGACCCATAATATAGCTTATTTCTATAAACACCTTCTGCCAGAAGGGCTTTATATGTTCTCACGTCCACCACATGTGAAATGTTGAGGTACACTTGATGGTTATACAAACACAAGACGAGCCATGCATTATCCCAGCAGCAGAAGCCCAGTGCAGGTGTCCAGCCCCACTGTCAGCTGCTAGTGCGAAAGATCACCCATTGGGTGTGAGCTGGCAGGAACCATGCCAGAGAAGGCATTCATTACTGATCAGGAAAGAGGGAGTGCTTCTGGGATAGGTCTTTTGGCCATTTGGCAGTGTGAACCACCCACCTCAGGCTGCTGATCTGGAGTGTCATAAAAGGGCAGCAAAAATATTGTTGGTTCATTATATTACTATAGTATTGCTGATGCTTACGGGATTTTCTGCCTCAGGCACCAGAATTACTTCACCTAACTTTGGGTGCTATACTATGTGCCTTGACTGGGGCGGTGGATTTCTTTGGGCTGGCCAATTGCCTAATCATCTGGTGACCAATGGAAACCCAGACACTTCCTCCTTTGCCTCCTGCAATCCATGTATAAACTCCACCCTTGTGATTAGATTATATTTGTTAAGGCATAACTGGTTAGCAGGTTATGAAATTGCCTGGCTTCTGAGTAGGACATACCAAAGCCGGCCAATTGTGTTTTATACTGCACACTTGTGGAGTGAACGAAATATGTAGTGTGGACATGGAGGGAGCTGCTTAAACTAACACACTCCAGTGCACAGGCAGACTCCTCCTCCATCCAGTGTCAGGCTATCAGCAGCAACAAGGAGCGTCTCCTGTTTCTTCTGCTGCTCTGGGAGGCCACCCCACATCCCTGAATGCCAGGCAGGGTGATCAGCATTCCTCCCTCTGATTGCTTAGCAACAGTGATTAAGCATCCTTATCAAGAGTCGCTTCTCTGTATCTGCCTTAGAATGCTGCCTCCATGTTTCGCTTTGTTCGTTTGATGTCTGATTGTCCAGCTGACCTGCTTTTTAAAAATACGAAAGCTCAGAGTCTAGGCTCCCTGTTGGCTCATACTTCCTGTCAGCTTCTTTGGTCATGGTCTTCACCACTACTGGGAGAGGTATTGCATTTCTATTTAAATTACCAACATTATTTCTAAATTTGCACGGATACATAGAAATTAGCACATCCAAAAAGTTATGCAAATTGGTGACTTCCTTTTTTGGTGATGCTTTTTTTTTTGGCAGTGCTGTTACAGGCACAGGACAAAGGTCATAAAAAAAGGTTGGTGTCTCTTTGTAAAATACATGATTTGTTTATTTACGGTATTTTAAAAACCCAGCATGTATCTCTATGACCACTGAGCTGCTAAGTACAAGCATACTTAAGATCTGAGATTCTAACGATGGACTGTAAAACTTTTCAGGCAGATTTCAAACTTCCACTACTCATTTTCAGAAATGTAAGCAATGGTGTGTTGTATATTTTACGAGTACTCTATTAATCAGTGCAGAATGCTGCCTGTGTATCATCCAAATGCTGGTCTTTATTTGCCATATGGTGATGTAAGCATCCTTTTTTAAAACAACAACAGCACCTTTTCTTTCTAGCCGTGAGGTCAGCAGAGGAAAATTAGCAAAACACAGACATGTGTAACTTAAAATGTTCCAGGCTTCAGGAGAGAGGTAGCTGAAATTATTATGCAGCCGTTGCATTAATTGGGCAATGGATGTGGGGCTGGAATAAACACATTCCTCTTGAGCATTTAGTGCAGCAGTGGGGTACCTGTGGTCCTCCAGCTGTTGTTGGCCTCCAACTCCCATCAGCCCCAGCAAATATAGACAATGGTCAGGGATTATGGCTCCATCATCTCCAGCAACACCTGAAAGATCACAGGTTTCCTATCACACTTAGTGCCTCAAGCCCTGTTGCTAGCCTCTTACTAGGTAAGCAAAGGATATTTTTGCTCTCTGTTACAAAAGAGGGTGATGTGTGGGGAGGAACAGGGGGAGATTTCAGCACAGATGCTATGTTGGTTTTGTTTTAAATACTGAAGGTACATATTCCTACGTACTGGTTATGTACCTTTCCACACTGCAGAATAAAGCAAACATTGCTGGCTGTTTTGGAAGCCAGCAGTTTGTGAACAGGGACAAGGTAATATCTGAGCCATAAATGGAAATATTTATGGCATCTCATGAGGTGATGTCCATAAATGAAGAAGACTTTTCTAGGACAGAGTGCATAAGTGTGTGGTGTTTGGAAATTGTGACATGCTTGATGCTGTTGCAATTGCTGGCGGCATCGCTGGGAGAGTGTTCTTGGCTAGGTGACAATAATACGATGAAGATGGAATGGTGGCTAAGAAAGTAAATCTCTATAGATTTAAACTGGTTTCACAGGAATTCCCTCTCCCCAAGAAATCTTGGAAGCTATAGCTCTGTGAGGGCAGTTGGGTGGGTGGCTACAGATATTTTGGATTCTATCTCCTGTTAGAATCAGCCAGTATGGCCAATGACCAGGTCTGATGAGAACTGTAGTCTAATAGTATCAGGAATTCCCCACACATGGCAGTCAAACAAGTACAGTGGTGCATCGCAAGACGAAATTAATTCGTTCTGCGAGTCTCTTCGTCTTGCGGTTTTTTTGTCTTGCGAAGCACGGCTATTAGCGGCTTAGCGGCTTAGCGCTATTAGCGGCTTAGCAGCTTAGCGGCTTAGAAAAAGGGGAAAAAAGGGGGGGAAAGGGGGAAAACTCGCAAGAACTCGCAAGACGTTTTCGTCTTGCAAAGCAAGCCCATAGGGAAATTTGTCTTGCGAAGCACCTCGAAAAACGGAAAACCCTTTCGTCTAGCGGAAAACCCTTTCGTCTAGTTTCCAAGCACAATTCAAAGTGTTGGTCTGACCTTTAAAGCCCTAGCTGGCTTTTGGCCCTGCATACCTGAAGGAGCATCTCCAACCCCATCGTTCAGCCCAGACACTGAGGTCCAGGGCTGAGGGCCTTCTGGCTGTTCCCTTGCTGCAAGAAGGGAAGTTACAGGGAACCAGGCACAGAGACTTCTTAGTGGTGGCACCCTTCCTGTGGAATGCCCTCCTGTCATATGCCAAGGAGTTAAGTAACAATACAACCTTCAGAAGACGTTGGAAGGCAGCCCTGTATGGGGAAGTTTTTTTGGAAAAAAAATGTTTTATTATGTTTATATAAGCGTTGGAGGCAACCCAGAGTAGCTGGGGCAACCCAGTTAGATGGGTGGGGTACAAATAATAAAATATTATTATTATATTATTATTGTTGTTGTTGTTGTTATTCTTGGTACAGTTCGATGAGAAGCACCGTTTGCCACCACCAGGTGGTGTTGAATTACAACTCCCATTGGGGGGCTAGAACCTCATCCAAAGGTTTCCAGCCAGATAAGCCAATTTCCCTACCCCCAGTGCCTTCACCTTGTCTGGATTAAGATCCAGCTTCTTTGACCTCATCCATCCCCAAACTGCCTCAAGGCATCTGGAGGGAACAGCTGGGAAATGGATCAAAATGTCAGAATGGCCACATGTGAATATCAGGTGCACAGCAGACAGAGGATGTCCGAGGTGCTTTGCAAAACACACGTTTCATAATAACACCTCTGGTTACAAAGAGGCACGTGCATATGTGGTCACTTTCTGACCACATCGCTTTATTTTTTTGCATCCTGTCAGGAAGGGATTGATGATAGAGACACAGCTGCTTAAATGCAGAAGCTTCAATCCCTGGGATCTCCAGGCAAGGCTGGGAGACACCCCTGTTGGAAATCCTGGAAGAGAGGCTGCCAGTCAGTGCAGACAGTACTAAGCTAGGTGGACCTATGATCTGACTTGGTATAAGGCAGCCTTCTTTATTCCTGTTAAATGACCATAGTGCCCTTGAGTGACAGACTACCAAGCGTGTCTCAAGCATCTCATTTTTTCCCAAGGGTTCTTCATTAGCTCTTCCAGCTCCTTCATTTATTCCATTTCAATCTGTCAACACTAGATCCATTTTTATTTTATTTTTAAAAAATCTATATGTGAATGTGGGAGGGAACAGAACCAGAAGCTGGCGTTTTCTTTATTGTTGCTAGAGCAGCAGGTTTCTACCTTGGAAAATACAAATTGCTATTTATACTGTATGCCAGTTTCTCTCTGTTGGCAGTGAGATTTGTATATCAGCACTGCCAATATACAAATTAAGGCATGAGTGATTCTTCCTCCTCTGCACGTATTATCTGGATCCTGGGCAAAGGGAATGTGACAACCAAATTTGGGTTGTCTCTTCACAGAACAGCATATGCAAACCAAACTTTAAGATATGTTTTAATCTCTGGGCCCAAAATGCCAGATCATACCCCAAACTATTGTGCGATTTCCTAACCCAAAAACACTAAGCTCATTTTATGATTTGAGCCTTATAACGTTGACAGCTTTTATGCTATTTGGTACATGCTGCCACAGTGATATTGCTGTGTGCTGCGTTTTTAAATGGATATTTGAGTCACGGAAAATCAAACATGGCTATGTAAGTTTAGTTGTGTTTATTTTAGCTTCACAGCTCAAGGCAGGCTGAACTGGACCCTGGCTATCCAGAAGTGTGTATTGAACTTCACAAGCCCATTTTCTATTTACAAAAATGTCTTCAGAATGAAATGAGAGTCAGGACTGCCCTGGCTACAAGTGATAAGCATATACACACAAAAGGGTATGAATAAGGGGGCGGGGAGCTGGAGCTGCTTGGCATTTTGATGCAGTAATTTGGCTACTGATCAATGAAATGGCTTGAGAAATTAGATGCTGGTTCTGTTGGGATGCCCACTGTCGAAACCGATTCAGCAGAATGGTGCCTTTTCTGGGGTGCCCCTGTCCCAATGGGATTCAACTTTGAGTGGATATGGGATAGTGTAGATAATCTGTTTCTCCCCCCCCCTCCAATCCTATATTTTAAAAGCAATCAAGCAGGGGTCATTCCCAAACATACGGAATTAAAGATACGATTAATGACACTGGGCCAGTCAGTGCCTCTCAGCCTAACCTACCTCACAGGATTGTTGTTAGGATTAAATGAAGATGGGGAGAACAATGTACACCACCTTGGGCTCCTGGAAGAAAAAGGTGAGATAGAAATATACAGCACTTATTTTTTCCAGAGGGAACTGGCCAGAACTCAGTTCCAGCACCTCTCAGGTGGGCACCATTGCCATTGTAAGAGAACAAGGGAGGTGTTCATGTTGGGTTTCAGCACCTCTTTTTCTAGAAAAATAGCGCTGGAGATTAATATAATATAATATAATATAATATAATATAATATAATAATAATAATATCGAACTTAATCCATTCCAGGAGTCCGTTCAACTCCCCGAAACCAAGGCGTGATCTCATCCAAAGTTTTGCACACAGCCTTGAGATGAGTACTTCGCTGCAAACTATGCCCAGGACATGAAAACGAAATGCTCTTTGTGGAGGCTTTTTGCACAGTATGGAACTGCAAAGTCTGCAGCACTAGAACAGGCCAGATGTGCCTCAGTACCACTAAAATAATGGGACGTGAGCACACCCGACTCTCTGTGAGCTTCGCTGGTGTTATTTGGAGGAACTGCGGTGGAAGAAACATTTTAGGTTTGCAACTGCAGCCAAGTTAGCATTGCTGATGCCATTCTTAGCCAATTTCCACATAACTCTGAAGTGTAAATGAGCCATGCAGGAGTTAAACGGTGCCAAAGACAGAGGCACTTCCTATGGCAATACAAAGCTGTCTTAGTAATCTCATGGCAACAGCTGCTTTTTTAAAAAACAACAACTGTGACATGAAACTTCCATTCTAATATTAGATAGGATGGAGCTGAGAGCTCCCTTGATCCACTCTAATTACTTGATATCAAGACAAAAGGGGATTAGCACTTATTAAAATTGATAGGCTGTGCTTCACAATGCTGGTGCCATCCTGTCTCAGCCACCCCCCAATGAGCCCTGGAAGGCTGCGGTCTTGCATCTTCCTTAAAATCAGGAGCCAGGAAACAAACCTAACTGCCAGTAATAACAACATGAGAAGAGTCCTGCTGGATCAGGACCATCTAGTCAGGCATCCAGTGCTCACAGTGGCCAACTGGATACCTGTGAGAAGCCCACAAGCAGGAGCCGAGTGTAGCAGTGTTTCCCCCCACTCCTCTTCATCAGCAGCTGGCATTCAGAAGCTGACTGACTGCCTCTGAATAAGGCCTAGAACAGAGGGGTGGAAGTGGATCTGGCTAGTGGTCTAAGCCCTGATCTTCTTCATCCTCCTCAGGCCAAGTGGGCGGGGTCACCTACCTGCCAATCACCTGATATCAGGTGACCACTTCAAAGGGTGCAAGCTCCCCAGAAAGTGCTCTGTGACCACTGCAGCCTTCATGAAGTCTTCAACCAAGAGTGGAGAACCTGCGACCCTCCAGATACTGTCGGGTTTCAGTTCCCATCAGAGGCGCCATCTTGTGCCCAAGATTGAGGGGAGGGGCGGCGCACGGAGCATGTGTGTGATGTCATGCACCCAGTGCTTGTCACGTGTGTGTGATGTCATGTAAACATGACATTGAGTTATCAGGGGAGGCCCAGCATGGAGCAGATTCCTCTCTCACACTCAGGAGAAGCCAGCCACTGAACTCAGCCTGTGCTCAGCCTTCTCCGTTTCCTCAACATCGAGGGGGTCTGGCCCCCTGCCAGCAGATACTGAGGGGGCCAAAGACACCTTTGCCCCTGGGAGTTGGCATGCCTGGCTCCCATCATCCCTGCCCTGCCCAGTGCCCATGCTGACTGGGGCTGATGGGATTTGGAGTCCAACAACATGCGGAAGACCAAAGGTTCCCCACTTTGGGCTCAGAGTAGCCAGCCCAGTCATTCCCAAGCTGTGTACTGGAGAAAAAAAGAATCTGAGTTGTGAATGAGCTGCTGCTGC
This sequence comes from Podarcis erhardii, assembly GCF_964252035.2. Taxonomy (NCBI): domain Eukaryota; kingdom Metazoa; phylum Chordata; class Lepidosauria; order Squamata; family Lacertidae; genus Podarcis; species Podarcis erhardii. The sequence continues at coordinate 40,051,551 of NC_138509.1, forward strand.
TGTACCATAAGAAGTAAGATCAACGTTCCTCTGAGACCCTGATCACAACTCCTTCCAGTTAGTCTCTTAAAAAGGCAGCAGATTTTGCCATGCCTCTGCGCTGCAAAGGATGGAATGATTCCACCACACTTGATACAAAGAGGTGCTTTTATGGCTCTGCTCTTTTATTCAGCATGCTTTAGTTTGGCTGCTATTATTTGTTTTGTGATTAACATGTTTACAGGGTGTTTTGACGATACCAAGCCACCTTGGGCGCAATTTGCAGGAAGGGGGCAGATGAGCTTTAAAAGCAAATAAAGGAAAGAAATGTGTCATAATGACCTGGCCTCAGAGAAGGTCACAGTTGCCTGCTCTCAAAAACCCTCTTGAGGCTTTGGCCATAAAACACAGAGTGGGGGAGCAGGCAGATGCAAGACCTGCCCCAAACACCCCCAGAAATGCATGTATCATGTGTAGGACCAAAAAGGGTTTCCAAGCACATTCTATGGAACATGCTTATAAATCATCTACAGACCTTGGGCTACACATGCCAAAGTGTGAAGAGGAACCTGCAAACCTGAGGATGTGGAGGGGGCAATGGTTTGCATTTGGGCCTCTGCCCCGCTCTTCTTGCCAGTGCCTCCAACTGGAGGCAAAACCAGCATTCTGCTTCAATCGGAAGCCCCTCCAAGTTTCCAGCTGTCGCTGTAAATCTCATTGGCTGGCGGCACATATTTTCTCTTATGTTGGGATCTATTTTAAGATCACCTAGTATCCATGACAGGTTCACACTTCACTTTGTTAGGGCCAAGCCAGACATTACATGGCAGATGCAGGTAAGAGTTTCCTGGCTATTTTTTTTAAATGGAAAGCAGCCTCAGGACACTGTCAACTTAAGTGGAGGGACAGCAGGTTGGGAAGACTGTGCCTTCACTCTTCCTGGCTGCGTTTCCATCCCAGGGATGGAAATATGAGTAAGGAGGGCAATTTTAAGTAGAGAAGTGGCTGGAATGAAAGGAGTGAAGCAGTCCCCTCACCCCAGTTGCCCTGGCTTCCAGTTGCTGAAGGATTCGAACTCAGAGTTGGAAGGGACCATGAGGGTCATCTAGTCCAACCCCCTTCATTGCAGGAATCTTTTCCCCAACACAGGGCTCAAACCCCTAACCCTAAAATTAAGAGGCCACAGCTCTATCGACTGAGCTATCCAGGCTCTAAAGCTTTTAATGCTTAAATCAGTGTGAGACATATGCAAAATGCTAGTACAGAAGGTACAGAAGGCGAAACCTGCTTCATCTGGTCACACCTCCAGTGGCATCTCTGGGCCCTAGTAACAAAGGAGATGTATCTGTCTCCTGAGAGGTGGACAGGGCAGGTGCAACATCCCCCTCTGGAGAGGTAGGGCTAGGCCCACTACCTGACAGGTGGGCAGTCACTATGTGTGTGGCAGAAATGGGCTCCAACAGCTCTGGAGAGGGAGGTGGGGCTTGTGACTATCCCCGCGGTGATTGGTTGAGAAAGCTGGTTGTGACAACTCACCACCACCACATGGTCCTTCCCTAAGATCCTTAGTATCAGGTTTCTCAATGTCCTTGGCAAGCCACCCAACTTCATAATCCTGACTTTGACAGCTCATGATACCTGTGTCTCTTAACTCAACAGGGTAGCATCTTGTGACTGCTTTTTTACTTTAAAATAATACTACAAATAATACTAGGAGATTAATACTAGATTAATTGCCTATGGTGTTGGAGGAGACTCTTGAGAGTCCCATGGACTGCAAGAAGATCAAATCTATCCATTCTGAAGGAAATCAGCCCTGAGTGCTCACTGGAAGGACAGATCCTGAAGCTGAGGCTCCAATACTTTGGCCACCTCATGAGAAGAGAAGACTCCCTGGAAAAGACCCTGATGTTGGGAAAGATGGAGGGCACAAGTCGGACACGACTAAACAAACACAATTGCCATGCAATTTCTAGCTTGGCCCTTTCTCTAAAGTGAAGGTGGAGCCAACCAGCTGAAAATCAATGCTGACAGAAAAATCTATTTCCTGGATTACTGGGGAAAGCTCAGGTGGAGAGAGCACTGTCATGTTCTGGTTCTGCTTTCGGGTTTTCCATGGGCATCTGGACTAGACATCCCTTGGTTTGATCCAGCAAGGCACTTCTTATGTTCTTTTTTTAATGTTTATTAAATTTTCTAATTTACATTATATTCATATTATATTTAATATTCATTTAAACAACCTTAAATCAAGGACTTCCGTTCTTCTCTTTCCGTGCTTCATTTTGCATACCATACATCCCTGCATATTTTACATGAACTAAACCATTCAGTAATCCATTGTTACATCCATCAAAGCTTATTTACACTGTTGAATTAATCTTAATGCTACCAGCATTTTTAAATGAACACAATTTTCACCTTCACCCACAATTTTCAGTAAACATTTTCCAGTCTTCTTTAAACGTACATTCTTCTTGTTCTCTTATTCTATATGTTAAATCTGCAACCTGTGCGTATTCCATCAGTTTAAGTTGTCATTCTTCTTTGGTTGGGACCTTACTCGTTTTGCATTTTTGGGCTAACAAAACACGGGCTGCTGTAGTAGCATACATAGTCTTTTTTTGACACCTGGGAATTTCCCTCTGAATTATCCCCAACAAAAAGGACTCTGTTTTTGGGGGTTTTTTTTTAAAGGTACTTTTAAACATTTTTTTCAATTCATTCATTCAATCTTTTCAGTTCCATGGGAATGTTGTCGTCATGGAGCGCAAAGCAAAGCAAGTGTGTCTGGAGCCAATTGCAGGTGACCTCCCCTCCACCCCAGAAATCAGTCTGTTCTAAAGCCCAAGTAGTAATCTCTGCCAGCCCCAGGTTTCCATCTCCTACTTTGTCAACATGCCCTTTAATCCTTTCATCTTCTTATATGTGACAATGAATCAGGCAATAGAACAAACTGTAGCTCTGAATACAGTCTTTCAAACACATAAAATAAAAAAATCTAGTAAGATCAGGCTTTGGGGTCTATTTTTGGTTTTTTTTAAAAGACTCGTTATTATAAATTGATAATATCTCATAGAAGGGAGCTTTAATATTACATGAAAGGAGGGAGCAGAACCACAGGGAGACAGGAAACCCATGAGACAGGCACACAAAGAAGATGGCCGAGTCTGACCACACTTTCCAAAGGAACAATGGGCTTCATTTTTGGTGTCTGAGAAGCAGGCTGAAACTATGCACGCTGTGGCTTTGCTGAATAATAATAATAATAATAAATCTTCCTTTTGAAAAGCAAACAATAAGCTGCTGGACGGACTCCTTGAACAAACGTTAGTGTTGCTAGTGCTCTGATTTATTAACTTTATTTTTAGACCTGTGGAATGCAGTTGTCTCTTACTCTCTAGGTAGGGAGGGAGAGAGAGAAAAAACAAACAAATCACAAGGAGCAAAAGACAGCCCAGCGAGCAGCCCCCTTAGGGCTATTTTGCACTTTGCATCTGCCAGTGTACCCTGGATTGTGAGTCCTGCAAGTGACATCCATCCCATAATATGAGTGGGTTAAACAAAAGGCTTGTTTCTTTACCAAACCATACACCGCAGCACCCTGACAATAACTTTGCACTCCTTCTCCAATAGGTATATAAACACACATGGCTTTTGTGGAAACACTGTTCCTTAAATGAAATACCCGACTCTTACTCGTCTTGGTATTGGTAACTAGAAGTAGCCTGCTATACCACAAGCAAATAGCCTGGCAGCTTGCAGAGACCTCATACTGCCCACCAATTGCAGGGCCCAATGCGGCACACCCCTTTTTCTCCTTTTGCATTGGAGGAGGATTCTGGGACCGGAACACACATGGCTCCAGGTAGTGAACAATGCTAATTTCCAAACTTGTACCATAAGGTTGCTGGCTCAAACACCAGAGTCCTTGTCACGTCATCACTGGAGTGGCGGGAGAGAAAAAGAGAGCACCCACATGCAGACTAGGTGCCTGCCCATTCTACCTCAAAACAGGGCAGCACTGTGTCAAATTCTGCCCTCATTGTGAGCTAGAGGGAGAAAGCACACAGCCCAGGCAGGCACCTGCTCCCACAGTGCTATTTGCACAACATAGGTCCTTTCTAGGTGTTTGATGAACAGCAGCAAAACTCAGCGCAGTAACCCCTGAACCATCAGCAATATTGCAGTGCTGATATTTCAGATGAGGTTTGGAGACGAGTCATGTTTCCAGCTTTTTCCTTGCCAGAACTGGAAGCCAGCTGAGGCAGGAAGCAAGCAAGCAAGCAAGCACACACACACACACACACACACACACACACACACACACGGCCAGTGGAGGAGAGTGGGGGGGAGTCATTGCCCCTTCTGCCCAGTAACTCTTCAGATTTCAGCATGAACACACTCTCAGCTACCCAGAATGCCTTGCATCGGTACACAAGCCTCAGACAAGTCTGAGCAGCAGGTTGGGCCAGGCGGCCTGTAATTCCTCTGCTTGACAGAGTTTGTTTCACTCGGCAGCCATGGAGACGACCAGCTTGGTGTTGGTGATTCAGCTGCTATAGCCAACTGTCACAGCTGACTGTTGACTTTGCAGTTAACTGGGACTTTTGAGCCATAATAGGCTTGTTTGCTGCATTAATGCCTCATTAAAAGTTATAACTATCTTTAAATGCCCCCTCCAAAAGCAGGTACTTGGTGAAATTCAGTTAGTGGACTATTTAATTGTTCACAATAGCAGCAAATTGCCAGGAGCTAAATCACATTAATGATGATAATAATAACTTTCATTTATTGCATTATATCCCACCTTTTTCTCCAAGGAGCTCAAGGTGTACACCAGACATCCCCAAACTCAGCCCTCCAGCTGTTTTGGGACTACAGTTCCCATCATCCCTGACCACTGGTCCTGTTAGCTAGGGATGATGGGAGTTGTAGTCCCAAAACAGTTGGAGGACTGAGTTTGGGAATGCCTGATGTATACGGTCCTTTGCTTCCTCATATAATCCCCACAACAAGGTAGGTTGGACTGAGAGGCAGTGATTGTGTGACCCAAGGTCACCCTTTGAGCTTTGTGGCCAAGTGGTCTCCCAGGTCACAGTCTGACACCCTAACCACCGAAAAAGAATAATATTGAAGATCTGATTGGCTTCCACAACTATTTTTTTAGAAACAAACAACCCTCTAGATTTGGGGGGGGGGGGAGTACAGATTTGCAGTTTTTAAACTTTCTGAGCTGGGACAAGCTTTTGAAAGGAGAAATGAAACAATCCAAGAGTCCTGGGATACACTCAATATGCAATCCTGTGCATGTTTCCTCAGAAGGATGTCCCATAGTGTACAGTACAGATTACTCACAGCTAAGCATGCATAGGGTTGCAGCCCTATAGATTTTCTCAGAAAACAGGACACGGCCTATATGTTCACCCATCCACCACAGAATCGAAAAGGTTTAGCTTTTGTTTACTGTTAGAAGTTTCAGTTCAAGCTTGTCCTTGCCCTTGTGTCCATTCCAGATAAACTGAAAGAAAAACAAAAATAGGGACCAGAAATCTGCCTTTAGTTTTACTGCATTTTCCCTACATAGAGCTGCAGATGTGAGCTGATGTCATAGGAATATTTAGACATTACAAAACACATTTGGATTACTGAACGAACATATGACAGTGAATTAGAATAATTATATATTTTGTGCTGAGGAAAGAAATTTGGGGAGACTATCCAGTTACTAATTTGAATTTCGGTGTGTTCTGATTACATATTGTTTTATTCATTAAAATGAGTTATTCTCATCAACGGGGGGTGCTGGAATTTGATAGCATAATGAGGGCTCGGTCAAATGCTTTTTCCAGTTGACCTGCTGAAATCAATTTTTGGGATCTACATATTTGCCCAGCCTTTCTTAACCAGTCAGTATTTTACTGGACTGAGAAATAAAACAATGCTCTGACAGGTAGCCTCTTTTGAGGTGAGGGAAAAAAACAAGAACACTAAGGCATGCCAGGTTCCACATTCCGTGAATAGATTCTGTCAGAGTCAACTGGTTAGGTAAGGGTGTGTGTGTGTGTGTGTGTGTGTAGATATAGATATATACACACATATATACTGTATACTTGAGTCCAAGAAAGAAAACACAAATATGCATAGAAATCAAGAACTAATAAACTATAAACAAAAGTTCCGCATCTGGTAAGGAGCGGTAGGCAACAATTAGAGGATACCTGGATACAACAGTTTGATTGCATAAAGCCATAGAGGTATTCTGGGTAGTAAAAAAAATTAAATTCTAGGGAGATAGACCAAAGGGAGGTACAACCAGGCTGGGTAAGAAAAGAAAACCAAGGCCACCAAGTACGAGCAAATCTACTTGATTTTATCATATTTCTACTGAATCTTCTTTGTTGGTTCAATAGTGCTGAGTTCCATATTTTACTCCACCAGCCTCCCAGAGTGTGAGGGGAGCTGTGCTTCCAACAATCAGTGATTTCCATTTTAGCTACTGCCCGGAGGAATAACATAAGCTCCTTGTAATATAATACATTAGGGCAGCTGGGTGATACCTGTAGGCAGTCACCAGAAGCAGGCCTGGCAGGCTACAAAAATTATCCTGTTCATTTGGGTGCACAGCTACTGTACATACTTGCTGGCCCCTTGTCACTTATCCTCTCCTGGAGAATCAGTGTGGTGGCATGGTTAGAGCACTGGGCGAGGCCCTGGGAGACCAGGCTTTGAATCCCCACTTGGCCACTGGGGTGGCCTTGCACCAGCCAATAACTAACAACAGCTCAGTCAGTAGCGTACGAAACTCTTAATCTCATTGTGGGTTCAAGCCCCACAATGGGTAAAAGATTCCTGCATTACAGGGGATTGGACTCAATGACCCTCATGGTCCCTTCCAGCTCTATAGTTCTAAGATCCTATGATTCTCAGCCTAACCTATCTCACAGGGCTGTTACAAGGATGAAATGGAGAGGAGGAGTCCCTTGCATGTTGCCATCAGCTTCTTGGAGGAAGGGTTTTTCAAACGGAGACCACTATAAATGGTAAGACTTGGACAGAGAACAGTGTCCAAGACACTATCCCCTGTTCTTACACACAAGGCTTTTCTCATTGCTACTTGAACATGCTCCCTTGCCCAGTAGCATGACATATACAAAGCTGACAGGCATGGACAGAAAGTTACTGCAGCACCCCAGACGGATGCTCCTTTCTCCTCTTCAGGTTTATCTACCCTCACCCACACAATGTGCTTTTACCCCTGTTGGGGAAGTTCAATCTGGCTAAGAAACTGAGAGGATGCACTTATATAAATATGCTTGTAGTGTACTAAGGGGACACAGCCTCTCTACATAATTTCTAGACTGAGTATATAAAGAACACGGCACTTAATTAAATAAAAAAGTCACTATTATCTGCTCCCTTTCCCAATACAGTGGTACCTCAGGTTACAGACACTTAAGGTTACAGACTCCACTAACCCAGAAATAGTACCTCGGGTTAAGAACTTTGCTTCAGGATGAGAACAGAAATCACACGGCGGCGGCAGGAGGCCCCATTAGCTAAAATGGTACCTCAGGTTAAGAACAGTTTCAGGTTAAGAACAGACCTCCAGAACGAATTAAGTTCTTAACCCAAGGTACCACTGTATGATCACTGCTTTGGCAAAGCAAAGTTTGCTCACTCTTGGTTTTCCTTTGTCATTTGTTGCTCTGAGCGATTGCTGCTGCTCCGTGCCAAGCCATTGTCTGTGATATTGAAGTAGCAAATGATTTCCATAACTAAATGTACCCTTGGAATGGCGTCACCTTGTGATGCTTCAATTCCATTGACTTCAGTCAGCTTTATGGCTTAAAACTGTAAGCAGTCTAATCGTGTGCAGTGTTGTAGCATGTATATTTCATGGATAGTTTCTTACTCATTTGTGTGGCTATTTAGGCATGATATATCTTGGGTCTTTTCTTTTTTTTTAAAAGAGCTGTTGGCAATCAAATAGGGGTTTTACAGGGAACTGAAATTTTCAAGGAAGAATATTGTTTAGAGCAGGGGATGTTTTCAGGAAGTGTCTGAAAAGGGAGAGATGCGGGGAGCAGTAGGCAGACAGGGAAGAGGACATTGTTCCTGGAGGTTGTTTTCCCCATATTACTGGAATGGCAAGATATCTTTGGAATACACAGGATATAGCCTGAGTGGGAAGCAGAGAACACTGTGCTTGTTTTTGCAGAAAGAAACTTGTTCCGGAGAACTTCAGAAGGAGAGAAATTGTTGGCTTGTTGTGAAAGATTTTTGGACTAGGGGGAGGTTGAGGTTTTGTTTATTTTTTATTATTGGTTAATGAATGGTTCTGATGATTGCTTTCCCAACAGTAAGGTAAAGGGACCCCGACCATTAGGACCAGTTGTGGCTGACTCTGGGGTTGCGGTGCTCATCTCGCTTTACTGGCCAAGGGAGCTGGCGTACAGCTTCTGGGTCATGTGGCCAGCATGACTAAGCCGCTTCTGGCGAACCAGAGCAGCGCATGGAAAAGCCATTTACCTTCCCACCGGAGCGGTACCTATTTATCTACTTGCATTTTGACGTGCTAGGTTGCATTTTGACGTGCTATGTTTGAACTGCTAGGTTGGCAGGAGCAGGGACCGAGCAATGGGAGCTCACCCCGTCATGGAGATTCGAACCGCTGACCTTCTGATCGGCAAGTCCTAGGCTCTGTGGTCAACCCACAGCACCACCCGCGTCCCTTCCTAACAGTAAGGCCAGACTATTTTTGTGATAAGGACGGACACAGAACCTAAACCCACACGAGAAACTTGGTTTAGTGAAAAGGTCTCAGCAGCTCACCTGAAGCTTAAGGGAGAGATGGAGTCAACTGAACCTCTTCTAGGGAGGGAGTCCCACAACTTGGGCCTCTCGCATGAACAGACCTCGGCTCTTGCTTCTTCACCTGAAGGGCAATGAGCTCCGCCACCTGAGGCAAGAGCGATGTTGACCAAAGAGAGGATATTTTTGGTTGTAGCACCACATCTGTGGAATGCCCTCTGCAGAAAAGATCTCCTGGCACCAACTCTGCTGCTCTTTAGGCCCCAACAACTTTATTATGCCCCAATTTTCTGTGTGTTTCATAATAGACTTTAGCTTTACAGCATAGCTGTGGAGGATTCTATTGGTTTTGTGGCAAATGCTTTTTTTGGGGGGGCGGTATCTTCATTCTATGCACATTTTTGTCCTAACTTGTGGTTTGTCTATTGTTTTTTAGTTGTACATTTTATACAGCCTAGAAATAAATAGCACGCTCTCTCTCTCTCTCTCTCTCTCTCTCACACACACACACACACAAAAACCAAGTCAGCAACAATGTGCATCCTCTCTACTATGGATTTCTTCCCCACCCAGCCCCATAAAAATCCCCTCCTTCTATAATGCTTTTTTTTTTTTTTTAAGAACCAGAAGTTCAATTTTTTTGGGGGGGGGGCTAAGTCTTTTATCAGCAAGGAGAACACAGTCAACACCAGGGGTCAGCAAACTTTTTCAGCTGTGGGCCGGTCCACCGTCCCTCAGACCTTGTGGGGGGGCTGGACTATATATTTTTTTGGGGGGGGGAATGAACGAATTCCTATGCCCCACAAATAACCCAGAGATGCATTTTAAATTAAAGCACATATTCTACTCATGTAAAAACACCAGGCAGGCCCCACAAATAACCCAAGATGCATTTCAAATAAAAGGACACATTCTACTCATGTAAAAACACGCTGATTCCTGGACTGTCTGTGGGCCGAATTGAGAAGGCAATTGGGCTGCATCTGGCCCATGGGCCTTAGGTTGCCTTCTCCTGGTCAACACTATCTACAGCCACTGCTTTATTCTCCCTGCCTGGCCTCTTAATTGTTTTACCAACCAGGAAAAGCTGGATGTTGCATTCCTACCTAATGCATTTCATGTAAAGGAAAAGCAAGACATTGCAGTAGAAATGGCACAGGGGGCCGAGGGGAGGGGAGCTCGTTTTTGAACTACCAGGACCAACAGATTCTTTTCCTGGTGCAGGGAAGGAGCGTGTCAGAAATGCTATTAAGAGGAAACGCAATTAAAAAAATAGGATGATAAGATGTCCCTTTCCGAGGTGGAGAAGACCAATCTACCAGTGCTTTATCTTTGACAGGCCAGCTCTGCTAAGATAAATTGGAAAGCAACACAGAACGGTACAACCAGCTGCATGAAATGGGAATACAAATGCTTATTTTAGTAAACAGGGAGGTTTGGAGACACCAGGTTTTTTCTTCTCTTTTTTAATGCTGAACATAGTCTCCACATTGGAGAGTTAAAACACCACACCCTCTGCATTTCAACACAGTGCTAACCAAACTCCTCCCCCTCAGACCACTTGAAAACTGCTGAGGGTCTTGGTGGACCACATAATGATTTTTCTGCCTGTCGTATCAATTGTAGTGCACCACGCTAGATGCTCCATGATTTATTAATTCATATGCTTATTGCTTCTTTCGTTTGTCTTATCATAACTTGAATTCCGTAGAGTTCAAATTACAATATGGAATAATAAAAGAAGCGATAAAAATACAATTGCCAATCAGTGTGGATATTTAGTGCAGACACAACATGAACCGCCTAAAATGAAGCTCACAGTCCACAGACCTCTCCGTTCAGAAGTGCTGTTAATGTGGTGGTGCTGATCTTCAAGCTGATTAAATTTAAAGTTACATTTAAAAGGGGCCCCACTGTACTGAAAGAAGCAGTTCGGCAACATTACTGAATAGAAGTAGAAGCTCACTGTTCAAAGCTCAATCTCCTTACATTCAGCCTCTGCTTTCCTCACACTTGAGCTCTCAGTTCCTCCCTTCACAGCTAAGCTCGCTTCTCAAGGCACAGCAAGCACAAGGCAGCGATGGGTCCATGAAAATAGTTTACATCTGGCCTCTTCTTTATCAATTAGGCTTGACTGAGACAAGTACTTCACAAAGCATATAGTTATACCCAGTGCTTTGTTTCTTTAAAAAAAAAAATGTTTAGGGGTACTCTCATTTTGACTCAAGAAAACCACCATTTTATAGTTCAAATTGGGAAAAATACAGTAAAAGGACAAAAGTACAAAGATTCACAAAATGTTTAGGGGTATGCATCCCCCTGCGTCCCCCCAGGAAAAAAACCCACTGGTATCGTATGGAATTCGTCACCACAGGGACATAGTGCAGCAACGGCGACCGCCTCACAGAGCGCTTTTGGCAAACTATTCTGGAGGGAACTAAAACATAATGAGGGCCATGTTCACACTATACATTTACAGCACTGTAATGCCACTCTGAACAGCCATGGCCTCCCATAAAGAATTATGGGAGCTGTAGTTAATTTTTGGGCCTCATGCGTTGTTAAGAGGCCTTTATTCCCCTTCCTGAGCTGTAATTCCCGGAGCAGTTTTACAGTCAACCCCTCTTCACAGGGGACTCTGGGAATTGTGGCTTTGGGGGGGGGGGATAGTAACTGCAAGGCATTCTTGACCAGGTCAAAAAATGTAACACCTTAAGGACTAACCAATGTATTATGGCATGCGTCTTCATGGGTTAGAATTGAAACACAGATAAAGGTATAATGAATAACGACACCTTCCAAGAAACATGGACTCCTTTTATTTCTGTTAATGAACAAAATCAAGGCCTTCTTATACCAACCGGTCAACATTCTTAGTGGAGGGGTTACGTTAAATAATATGTTTGAATGTGGAATGTGTAAGTGTATGTTTAGAGACGATGGATAAAACAAACACCATTAGATGTGCTGTTGGATAAGTGTTTAATGGCTATTGTAGTTGTTTAAAAGCCAAGAAAATAATTGTTAAAAAAACAAATAAATGTATGCCTAAAAGTATGTACAAAACTGGACGTGTGCATGTATATGTACACATACACACAGACAAGTTCTGAAATGTACCTTTTCTGCACCCACTGAAACCCCCCAAGAAGACATATGCAGTTTGAAGTGAAGTAATGCAAGCCTTCCACAGTTCTGTAATAAGGGCTTGTCAATAATGATCAATGAAGGGTGCTTGGCCATTGTTTTTGGAATTACTCAGGGGGGAGCAGACCAAGGCAGATGTTTGCGCCTGAATGGTGCCTTTGTTGCTGACACACAGCAATGAAAGGTAGAAGACGAGGCAAGCTATCGATTTATTTGGCCATCTCCCACTGTTTCTCTGTAAGCTGTGCTGCATGCAAGAGAACAGAAGGAGGAGGGTGTTTTAAAATAAGTCACGTATCCTATAATAACAACCCTTCAATTTGCTTCGCCATCCTTTTCTTCTCCTTTAGAAAAAAACAACAACACTACGCCATGAGGGACGACTACTGGAGATTGAGCCATAAAGCAAGCTGAAAATAAAGACGAGTTTATGGATAATCACGTTCTTCCCCAACGGTCTATTGTCTTTTCAGGGTAACTCTCTGTGGAACTAGTTCTAAAGTCAATACCTCAAAGGGGCCTCAGGGCACAAACGGTATGGATTATACACTAAGGCTGCGCACTGGGCAAGGTTTCAGACATTGATGTAGGCCTCAGTTATCATTGCCAGATGGTGCTTTCTGCTGCCCCCTTCCTCCACCAGCCATAAGGCTGCCTAGGATTTAGCTGTGCCACGGCTGCCATTGCCCCCGGGCCACTACCAGTTAAAGCATAATATGTGTCGTAAAGTGAGCCAGAGAAGGAGAGATAATACTGTTGAGGCAAGAGGAGGGGAAGCAGAGATAGAGAACCTCAGGGGTCTTGAGTGTTTCAGGGCAATGTTGGAGGGTAAAGTTTCGGGCAGGAGACAATTGCCACACGACACACATTAGCAGAACCTTCCTCTTTACGTCATGCAGTATAAGAGAATCGTATTGAGGAAGTTGAGCCTGCAGTCAGGAGAATAAATGAGGTATGGTCACAGCTATGGTGAAATAACTATCCACAAAATGAAAATTCTTATAACTAATAGAAACAAGGCTGCTTCCGAGTCCATCCTATGGATCCAAAAGCTGTGCCAAAAAGCGAGTACAAAGCTGTCTAAACGGCGCTCATTAAAGATGGGGGAAGGAAACAAATTGCCCGCCTCATTGCTGTCATGAAAATATAGTCAATCTGATACATTTTAATCAGATCCTTTTCAATTCTGAGCGCTGGGGCGAAAGTGTTTTGCAAAGTAATTCGAGCCAAGTTTTTCCCCTCTCTCTTCCTTTCAAGAGACCACATTAGCACAGATCCAGCTAACTTTGCAGCAACCCTTTGTCTTGCACTACATCCAATACAGATTGGTGGCATATACCTCCCACTGGTGGGAAATCTTAAATGCGGCCTCATTTCTCAGTCTGCTGAAAAGTTGGCCGCATAACAGTGCAAATCTTTGGCAGAAATAGGCTTATTGTTCTCTGCAACAGCTAACACCCTAGTTTTCAAGGGACCGAAAGCATTGAAACCGAGACTGGCTAGTGCCCCATCTCATCTCTCAGGTCATCTTGGAAATGCATCATCTGAGAAACTTCAGAAATGCCTGGTTAAGCAAATAAAAGCGTCAACAGCAGCTGCCGAGCCATCCTTGCGACCTCTGGTAGTTCGTGCTGGCTGTTGCCGGCACATCACAGGACAGTGGAAGTGCTGAGTAAAAATGGAAAGCCGTGCTTAAAATTCCTACTTTGCTGTGAAGCATGATGAAGCATTATCTAGGGAAATAAGGAAACAGAAAAAGAGGGATTATCTGGCCATTATTAGAAAGCATCAGATCATAAGAACCAAATAAGTGAATTATGGGCAAGGGAAGCAGGAGAGTTGAAAAACAAAGAAGGGGGGGAGCAGAGAAAGAGAACCCATCTCTCTGCTTTTGATCACATTCTATTTTTCAGAGACTCCAAACTGAAACACATTTCTTTTTCTTTTTTAAAAGGACAGCAAAAAAATTGTATTTTAGGCATGTCTTTTCTATGGTTCCTTTTCGGAAAAAGAGCGCTCAGAAAGGTCTAATCCTGGATTCCTATTGCAAAAGTTTAACAGTGCGCCTAATCCTATGCATGAAGTTTTTAATGCTTTTTTAAAAAGTGATAAACACAAATACAATATTTAATTAGAGACTGCATTTGGAATTCCAGTTTCCCCAGAAGCCCTGTCCATTGCACAGATCCACTTGCAAAGTAATGAGGCTGCTGTCTTGTCAAGACAGCAAGGAAAGAAGGAAGGAAAGAAAGAAAGAGGGGGAATTTTGTTTATGTAATGCTTAGCTCTGACCAGAGTGCCCTAGACCAAAGCCTTCTTTCGTCTTCCGCACCCATTTATTTGAATACAGTTGAGATCTCTTTCCCCCCTTATTCCATCAGTTCAGATTCTGTTAGCATATGCTCCAAAAACCAAATCCAACCTTGGAAAGTCAGGGATTGAACCTGGGACCTTCTGTATGCCGAGCATGTGCTCTGCCCCTGAGCTACATTGAGCCAAGCTCTGCACCAGGCATGAAGCTGAACTCTCACTCTCTTTGTTTATCAGCTCTTGGGATTGCACAGGTGACTCTTGCAGGAGTTAGCAAGTGGCATGCTTTTCCTTTGTGAACTGGAAAGTCCACCAGGGGAGGCTCACTGGGACTGATCCTCCTTGGAGGCAGCCCCCCCCCCCAAAGCCACCTCTACAGTGTCCCCTTGGAGAAGAGGAGAAGTTGCTGGTTTCCTCCCATCTTTGTTCCCAGTGTAAATCTTTATTCCCCCTCTTGTACCTGATGTAGATTTTCATTCCCCCCTTCTTTCCTGGTGTGTGTGTGTGTGTGTAGCATTTTGTGGTTTGCTTCAGGTGCCAAAATGTCTTGGGCCAGCCCTCTACCCAGCACTAGGTTCATGCTACTAAATTAGAAATATAATGTTTATGTAGCATGCCTCCACCTTTTCCTGAGATGAATCCTAATAGCAGGGCTAAGTCTCTATTTCTCTGCCTATGCAGGACTGCTTCAAGCATATGACATAGATTTATCTGTTAAAATCATAAAGGCTAACTCAAAAGAACCAGAATCACAAAAGTTTCCAGCTTCCTGGGAATCTGAAAGCAAACATCAGTCCTTCATAATTTTTGCATGTTCTTTGTTTATTTAGGGGGGTGTTTTTTTTTAGCAGACTGCAATTTTGCATCAGGTAGATTAAAGATATTGTAGCTGGCCATTCTTTCTCAACACCTTTCTTGGAATGTTAAGCATTCCTGTCTGTGGACAGTTAAGAGTCACTACAGAGAGAAACTCAGCCTACCATAAAAGTTCAACAAAAGAGATATGAGTTAGGAGTACATTCCTTGAGCAGGAAATGACCTATTGGCCAAGAATGCATTTCACATTTGCCAACACATCTCACATTAGTCTCTTTGGTCTATATTTCTCTGGACTGTGACAACATACAGTAGCTGGAATAAGAAACCACAGGACCCATTTCTTGGATATAATAAGAAAAATGCTAATGATATCCCCATGAAGTGTAGACATGGAAAAATAAATTGAAATGCAGTGTGTGCCCATTGTATGAGCAGACAATCATAATCCACTGTTCAGTACTAATCCGCAGACCTAATTAACTGAAGTATATAATAATTTTCTGCACTGGAGGAAATGGATAAATATTTAAACAAGGGTGAATCAGATGTACAGCCATAGTTGTTCTTATCAAGCACCAAGCTACCACGTAAATCATATCAAATCCTTTCCTGAATGTGGAGTCTTGGGTGGAGACAGAGTTAAGAAACATCAAGTGACTATTGTGAACAATATTTAATTCAGTTTTAGCCCTGGCTTTTTGGTGCTGCACTCAAGGACCCTGCTTTTTAACTTCCCATGACATTTTTAAGTAAATGCCCCGCTGAAACTCTAGAAAGAATTGAGGTGCTGAGATCCCCAGAAACAAGATGGCATACTTTCATCAGGATGTTGCCAAAATTGTTTTAGGTCACAGAAGTTCTTCTGGGAAATGAGATGTTTCCTACCAGCCATATGCACATCTATGACACATTCCAGATTCCGAGGGTGTTTTCCGGCTGGAACATAACCACATAATCCCAAGGGTTTCAGGGCTGCTTCAGAGTACTCAGCTACACATAAAAAAACAAGTATCCATGATATTTTGAAGCTGCATATGTGTTGTCTTCCTGCCTCATCATTTACATATATAAACACATGGCAATAAGATTGCTTAGGCGTATTACAGAATATGAATCATTCCTTATATTCTTTGAAAAGTTTTGAAGAACATGCTAGTTCTCCTTCTGGAAGTAAGAGTTCTGCTATACCAAGTTTCATGTTTCTCTCGGATTACCTAGGAAGGTAAGTGTTTCTTCCTACTGCAGCTCATAATAGAGGGCTGCTGTTGGGCATCCATATTTGGGAGAAATTTGGAGAGTGTGCGGCTGAGTCATATAATCCTAACAGTGTACCAAGGAAGAAACTGATCTCCTTGCTTCTTTAGCTGCATTGACCCATCAAAAGCAGAGCATCCTCATACCTAAACTTCTGTATAATAAGGCAGTAGCTCATTCTGGTCTTCCTGGTCTTCTTTTCTCCTTGCACACTGGGTCTTGTGTGCTTTGCTGCTCTTCAATAAGCCAGCCTTTCCCTTTTCCTATTTATGTCCTCTCTTATTTTCCTTTCCTTCTCTGAATCCAGTATCTCTGAAGGCAGAGAGAGTGAGAAACATAGTTCTAATATACATTTTCAAGGTAAATAAGTTTCTGAGATAGGGCAAATTAAGCAGATGACGAGTAACAGGGCGAGGGCAATTAACATATGCATGAGGTGTGCAGTGAAGCAGGAAGCAAAACCAATTGCTTCAATTGTACGCAAGACACAGGGTTAATTAGCAATTGATACATGGGTCTAGAGTTGCCCACTGTGATTGTAAGTGGGTGTTTTAAAATATAATTACCACCATTTTGTGCAAGTTGGCAGTGCATTCATTGTGCAGTGCTGCTCAGGCACACCTGGCTTGTGATCCAATCCCTAGCAGCTCTGAAAGAATCAACTGCGGCTGAAAATACACACAGTGTAAAAACCAAATAAGCAATTCTTATTATTTCAGGAGAGGGAGGTCACTTCCAGAAAACCTCTTAACTGAGCATTCATCCTGACTTGCTTTGCACAAAATTTGTAGAGAGGTTATACAGTGCCTGCTACTTGTTGGGCATTTATTCCAATTGGTTTGCAGGGAAATTATATGACATTCTTATCCCACACTTCCCAGTGCATTTTCATATCACATTCCTTACCATTAAAAATTATTGGTTCATAACGAGGGTTGCTTCTGTTCATTATACAGTGGTACCTCAGGTTACATACACTTCAGGTTACAGACTCCGCTAACCCAGAAATAGTGCTTCAGGTTAAGAACTTTGCTTCAAGATGAGAACAGAAATCGGGCTCCGGCAGCGCGGCAGCAGCAGGAGGCCCCATTAGCTAAAGTGGTGCTTCAGGTTAAAAACAGTTTCAAGTTAAGAACGGACCTCCGGAACAAATTAAGTACGTAACCCGAGGTACCACTGTACTATTTAAAAATTAATCCCCACCCACCTCCACAGAATTTCTAAAGAATATTCGTGACTAGATACTTTTCTCATCCTCTTTGTTTGGGTCTTAGATAGAAGATAGCTTCTGTAAACCCAACAGCATTTTATTTAAAACAAACTTCTCTACTCACAGCAGCAACCAATAAAAACATTTTTTAAAAAACAAAACAAAACACACAATACCATTTTTTTTTTTTTAACATAATACCATTTTGAACCCTAATTCACTTAAAATTGGCTGGGACTTGTCCCACTGAAAGCAACAGGCTGTTTGACTTCACAATTAACTTGTTCCACTGGTTTCACATTAGATTTTTTCCCCATGTACAGTATATTGTCAGTTTCAGTTAACGTAATGGGGGGGGGGGTGGACTTTAGCCCTTTTAACATCCCATCTAGCAAGCATGCCAACCCTCTTGTAGCCTATCTAGATGCCTTTACAAATAAACACCTTTCCCACCACCACCTCAAGGGCAAGAGAGATGTGCATTTATACACGTAGCAGTCATCCCAGAGCCCTAGGGCTGGAGTTGTAAAAGACTGACTCCTTGCTGCTGCTGCTGTTTTAATCTCTCATAAAGATGGAAGGCATACCGGCACCCCTAACAGATTATCTCAATGCCAGAATTTACGCAAAGAAACATGCTTTAAAGTTTGCTACCCTCCAGGCTGCAAAGGGTGTTAAAAAATCAGAATCAGTACTTTCAGTGGGCCAGAGGTTAACCAGAGCAGCAGCAGCTGCAAAGTTGGCTGCATGTGGCCACATCTTTCCTTACGAGGAAAATGGCAGCAGTCTGCAGCATGTGTGGCTTCCAAACAAAGGCCAAGCACTTGAATCATCGAATTGTAGAGTTGGAAGGGGCGACAGGGGTCATCTAGTCCAGCCCCCTGGAATGCAGAAATATTTCTCCCAATGTGGGGCTCAAACCCACAACTCTGGAATTAAGAGTCATGCTCTGCTGACTGAGCTATTTTAGTATACCTCTGAATACCAGTTGCTGGGAATCACAGGTGGAGAGACCCTACCTGCCCTGCCCAGAGACTGTCTCACCAGAGTGGTGCATGCTCTGGTTATCTCCCGCTTGGATTACTGCAATGCACTCTACGTGGGACTACTTTTGAAGGCAACTCGGAAACTACAACTAACCCAAAATGTGGCAGCTAGACTGGCAGTGGTCATCAAAACCATATAACACCGGTTCTAAAGGATCTTCACTGGCTCCCAGTATGTTTCCGAGCACAATTCAAAGTGTTGGCACTGACCTTTAAAGCCCTAAACGGCCTCGGCCCAGTATACCTGAAGAAGCGTCTCCACCTCCATCGTTCAGCCCAGACACTGAGGTCCCCCTCCGAGGGTCTTCTGGTGGTTCCCTCACTGTGAGAAGTAAAGTTACAGTGAAACAGGCAGAGGGCCTTCTCGGCAGTAGCGCCCACCGTACGGAACGCCCTCCCATCAGATGTCAAGGAAATAAACAACTATCTGACTTTTAGAAGACATCAGGGAAGTTTTCAATGACATTAGATAGATAGATGTTAGATAGATGGATGGATGGATGGATAGATAGATAGATAGATAGATAGATAGATAGATAGATAGATATTGCTGGAAGCTGCCCAGAGTGGCTGGGGAAACCCAAGCAGATAGGTGGGATATTAACAACAACAACAACAACTGTAGCAGCAGCACTAATGGTGCTGCCTAAGGACTTTCCTCAGGCATCCGGTTGGCCACTGTGAGAAGCAAATGCTGGACTAGATAGGCCTTTGATTTGATCCAGCAAGGCACTTCTTTCATTCTTAAGCAAGCCATTGAGTCAAAACTACACATCTAAATCTCCATGATGTGTGAACTGACCCATTTCTCAAGTTCAATCAACACAAGCTACCGATCCCTCCGAAACATATGAGAACCTGGCCGAAATGCAGCAGCGGCATCATTACAAATGATACACCTGAAGCAGGCATGCTGAAATCATGAATTTTTATTACCCGGGCGGTTTTGCCACGTCAAGCCAGGATTTCCCTATGAAAACAAAAGGTGGCTTCTCCCCTTTTAGAACTAAGTTGTGCAAATTGAACGACAGCTGTAGGTAGTTAAGGGTCAATGGACACGTCCTCCTTTTGCTTCAGCAAAATGCAGCTGCTACAAGCAAGGCTTGCTGCTCTTAAAGGAAGAGCTTTGCTGGGTCTTGGCTTCCCTGAATCACAAAAACTGGTTGAGCAAGCAGGCGAGTTTTCTTTGGAGCCAACGTAGTGGTTAGAGCAGGTGCTGCCCATTGCTGGAATACAACTCCCAGGATCCCTCATCACTGGCCATGCTGCTTAGGGCTGATGGAAGGGGGGGGAGTCCAGCAACTTCTGGAAGCTCCCAAGTCCCTCCACACTTTGGTTAATAGGACAAGGGAGACATAGGTTCAAATCTCCAGTTGCGCCTGGTCTCTCAGCCAGCCTTCCTCACGGACTGCTGCAGTGCCAAGAGAGGGAGATAACTATGGACACTCCTTGGAGGAATGGCAGGATACAAAACATTGTAAAATAAAACAATACGAAACCGTTGTTGGGCAAAAACGCATGAAGCCTGGGGGAATGGATACAACTGGTGCTAGCCTAAAGGTGGGGAGTATTTTTTCAGGGGAGCAGGGACAAAGTAGAACATTGAAGGGGGACAGGGAGATTAGGGAGAACAGTACCTGTTCATTTTGTCTCATATTTCAGGCTCTACATGTTAGAAACTTGTTCTTTCTTCTATGTGAAAGTTGAGAATCTGGGGATTATGGTTCATTGGGAAGGGGTGGGTGCAGATGCCCTTGACGGGAAGTGTAGAAAACAAGTTCAGCCCAGTCTCTCTCTTTAAAGTGATCAGAATTACTCACAATGTACAATATACTCCCCTGGTGGTGTGACAGGTCCTTCTCATTTACATTTGCACTAGTGTGTGTATACACCCCCCCCCCATTTTGCATTTTTTAATATGTGAAACTGGCTCAAATAATATAAATATAAAGATATATCAAGAAATGCACATAAACTTGATGAGTGGTATAGGAATAATTCTGCCAAAGATTTTCTTCCTCGGGCATGCTCTTTGAATATATGTTAATTATTAGCCCCAAAATCTTATCATCTAGCTACTATATCAGTTCCTTGGTGAAACACGCTGCCAATAACCATTAAAGCACATGGGGAGGATTTTATTGTGTGTTGTCCAATCCTAGCTCTCAAATTACCGATCCAGTGTTTCAAGAGAAAGACTGAAAGGTGGGCCTCCTTCCTCTGTCTGAAACATATTTAGAAAATAAAATGCCTCTTTTCTTATATGAATTTCTGTTTTACCTGAACATATGTTACACTAACACATACTTCACACCACTTGTTTTTGTTCTTTCGCAGCAGGATACTGGGAAATTTGTAGGGGTCCTGCTGGCTGTTCTTTCCAACATGGCTTCCATACACTGTGGTCTAACAATCCAGTTTTCCTTTTTTAAAGAAACCCAAAGGAGACACAAATAAGCACTTATTGTGCCAAAACAGTGATCGCATAGCCAAACCCTTTCTGTGAGCTGTAAGGGAAGGATAATTTCTCATTTCCACAGGCCGAGCCGAACAACGTCCCTTAAATTATCATTATGTTGGAAGAGAAATGAGACCCTCTCTCTGCTTCGATAGTCACTTCACCTACCTGTACCTTCAAGAAATTGTGTGATTTTTACAGTCAAGCCACAGAGGGATCAGATAGGGACACAGAAAGATGGAAAAGAGACAGTATGGAAGCCTTGTACCATTCCTACCCCTATTTCGTTTCGTTTGTTTGTTTGTTTTTAAAAAAATATTTTTTATTAACAGGCCAATCACATCACATTATTCAAATCACATTAATTCCAAATTATACAGCCAAATTTTAAATTTTGTTGAGGGTACCCATACATCAAGCTCTGCACGAGTCCAAAATTCTGGATAACTCCAGGCATCACTTATTTTACTGCTTTAATTAGACAGTTCTATCCAGTTCATTCCGGATAGTCCTTTATTACTTTCTTTCTCATCTTGTTGTTATCATATATTCCTTTCTTTGCGATCTCTGATGATTCTCACAAGCAGACTGAAAACCCCTATTTCGTTTTGATCTGTGGAACCCATGAAATGCACAATTCAAGTATAGAATCAATGGTTGTACTAATCACCATCATAAACAGTACAGACTCTGCCTTGAGAAGCATAAAGCAAAACATTTACAATAAAAATCACATGATTAAAAAAAAATATTAAGGGGACAGGTTTGCACAATACAGAACGTCTTAAAGAGCAATCTTGGCCATTCATGAGGACATGGGGGAAATGTAATGTGCCAAGCACAGACAACAGATGTCATCAGTAATATTTCCTGCAGTGAAGCCAATCCATTTTTCCAGATTCAGAGGCCACAGGAATTGTTGGCAGTTCACATATTAGATTTTTGTGTGCTCCAAGGTCACTCCCATGGGGAAGGGGAATATAAAAAGTACTGAGAGAAGTGGCTACACATTTTAGTTCACCTCCAAGCAACCTAAGGTCTATTTACATGAACACCATGTCAAGTTTCATAAACCTTTCTGGAATTATTAACAACCCAGTAATGTAAAGTTTCTCTGGAAGTCTTAAAGCACTTGAAGACTTCAGAAACCAACCTGTTTCCAACCTTCTTCTTTAAAAGAAAATTAACTTCAGTTTGTCAGAACTTGAGCAGCTGGGAAAGTTTACTCAGCTGAGCAAATATTTCTGCAGCCTGTTTGTGCACCTCTCGACTTTCAAGCTTCTGCAAGATGGCATTTAACTTAATTTTGACCAGGACATCTTCATATTCAGGCTGATCTTACACTATGAGTTTGGGGTGTGGTAGGCTGTAGGCCTGAGTGATGCAAGGTAGAAGTTGGATGCAAAAGTATCGGGCTGGAAAGGCAGAGAGAGAGGGGGGGGGGGCTAATTTCTGCTGGGATCCAAGGCTGTGGCTATGGGAGAAGTCAGACCTTTTTGGGGTGTTAATGTTTTGAGCTCCTCTATCCTAGGCCCAGGTTGTATATATGTATAAACAAACCATATATCATAAAGACCCCACAGTCATTTCCCTCATTCTCAAAGGAAACACAAACCCTGGACCCTTCGGATCTTACACAGCTTGGAGACTGAGGGGGTGTGCAACACCTACATGGCACCACAGTCAGCTGGATGGGGAAGAAGAAGTACATTTTGCACCATTTGCCAAAATGGAACACAGTGTCTATAGCTTTTATAAGCCGCAATAGATTTGAGTCTTTTTTGCCATTCCCTTCAGAGTCTTAAAAATTGACTCCCCACCCCCCACCCCTGGAACGCTATTTGCAGAGACCAGGCTGCTTGCTCAAGAAGCATTCCCTGCCAGCAAAAGAACAGGCGGTTCTGAAAACTTTATACTGTACACACCAGAGCTGGATTCCAAAAACGCAGACGTCAGTTAATATGCATCAATGAAAGAGATACCTCTTTCATATCCAAATGCAACTTTGCACGTGAGCCACAAGTGGTTCCAGAACCCATGGATTCTTCCTTCTGAGATTTTAAATATGTTTGGCAGCCTTCAAACCAGTATTTCCCCAAAACTATGCACCACGTGGGCACAGAGTCGTAACTAGGTCATCTTGTGCCCCTGGCAGAACTGTCCGGATTGTGCCCCCTAGCCACGGACAAATTAGCTCTTCTTTCCACCTCTCCTCCAACCCACCCACCCATTCAATTCCTCATGCACTTTACCTCACACATATCAAATAAAGACCCTCTATTAAAAACCTTTCATTATGAGGCAATAATCAATATTTTTATTTATAGACATATTTTTAGCCGATTTTGCGGGGCGGGCCCCCTTGCCTGTGCCCATGGCAGGGGCCTTCCTCACCCCCCCCCCCAGCTACAGCCCTGTGTGGGCAAGGACATTAAGTTACTGACACATTGCAATGCTACACATATCTATTCAGAAGTAAGCCTTCCGAGTAAGTAAGTGGGGTTTACTTACTTCCTGGTAAGGCTGCAAGCAGCTATCCCCAATGCGTCACCTACTCCAAGGGCAAGCAATTCCATTGTTTGCAAATGACCAGATCATTCAATTGCTCCTGAAAGAGACAGAAGAATTACTCACAGTCAAAGGAGGATTGCCTTTCACAGAGATGCAGCAGCCACAGGTTGTGGGCTTGCCTCCTTCCAGTCAAGGAGACTCTCAGAACGGGGACTTGGTGCAGAACCATCTGTAAAGCAGACCTTTTAGGTGCAAGAATGAAGTGATGAGGAACGCATTACACAGGAGGAAATAGAAGTGTGCATTGGTTATCAGAAGTTTCTGAAAGCCGAATGTATGATGTGCTTACCATGCCTGCCTCTGCAGCAATGCACCATTTTCTGTGCATTTCCAGTGTTTGCACAGAGCACTGTCCCTGGGTGAAGCCAAAAAACAGCAATGACTAAATATAGACTGCATAGATGGATGGATGGATGCCTATATCATGTGGAAGACACAGATGTCAAACTACAACAAGACATCTCTACAGATAAAATTACATGTAGGGAAACCACAATCCAGAGAGGAGCCTCAGGCACATAAAAATTTAAAGGGACCAGATGTCCTAGCTCAGGGATGGGGAACCTGCAGGTGCTGGTGGACCACAACTCCCCTCACAGCCCTGATCACTTGGCTCATGAAAGGTACAGTATGACTACATAGAATCATAGAGTTGGAAGGGACCCTGAGGATCATCTGTTGTTGTTGTTTAGTTATGTCCGACTCTTTGTGACCCCATGGACCAGAGCACGCCAGGCACTCCTGTCTTCCACTGCCTCCCGTAGTTTGGTCAAACTCATGCTGGTAGGTTTGAGAACACTGTCCAACCATCTCATCCTCTGTCGTCCCCTTCTCCTTGTGCCCTCCATCTTTCCCAACATCAGGGTCTTTTCCAGGGTCTTCTCATGAGGTGGCCAAGGTATTGGAGTCTCAGCTTCAGGATCTGTCCTTCCAGTGAGCACTCAGGGCTGATTTCCTTAAGAATGGATAGGTTTGATCTTCTTGCAGTCCATGGGACTCTCAAGAGTCTCCTCCAGCACCATAATTCAAAAGCATCAATTCTTCGGCGATCAGCCTTCTTTATGGTCCAGCTCTCACTTCCATACATCACTACTGGGAAAACCATGGCTTTAACTATATGGACCTTTGTTGGCAAGGATCATCTAGTCAATTATTAACCACTCTCAATTCCACCCTGATAACTGCCACCTGCCTGGATTTTAACTAACTTGTCTGAATTAATTTTAAGATGTTTTTTAATTAATTGATGTCTGTTTTTATGCTTATTGTGTTGTTTTTATGATGTTAGCTGCGGGATACAAATAAAATTATTATTATTATTATTATTAGTCCAACCCCCTGCAATGCAGGAATACGCAGCTGTCCCATATGGGAATTGAACCTGCAACCCTTGTGTTTTCAGCACCACGCTCTAACCAACTGAGCTATCCAGGCCCTCTTATGGAAGGCTTCAGGTTCCCCACCACCCTGGTCTAGCTCTTTACTTGGGACGGCCAAAGCTATGATGAGAAGGGAAGCTTGGCAAGATTCCACATGCAAAAGCTGGCAAAGGAGACCATGGCCTGTTGTTTTGAATAAAAGCCACCCAGGGATGATGTGTTGCTTATTTTTCCGAAGTTTAATAGACGCAAAAGTGAGTGCATTTTTAATTTAAGACTACACCGGTTCCATTCTATTGCATTTCCCTTGCAGAAGTGTACATAATAGGAGTAAACAGTTTTGTGGTGTTAAAATCAAAAACAAGAGTGTGAGAGAGATCTTGTTACATAGAAGCAGCAGAAGCAGCAGTGTGTGTGTGTTTTTCTGTGTGTGTTTGTGCGCGTGTAGGGGAAGGGGGAGAGGAACAGGGGAATTATCAAGAGTAGCTAACATTTCATAGGTAATAAATACATTCCAAGGTGTTGCATTTCATTTCCCCCCAAGTCCACTGAAAAAGCACTCGCCAAGTTTGCTTCTCTCGCGTTAAGTAGCTTTGTGACTTTTGGTCAGACTAGCCCATGGAGGGCTTTTTACTAAGCAGTCCAGGTGCTTGTTAAAACTTTCACAGATTATGAGCTGCGGGCCAGTCCGAAAACTCATCCTGCTGCCACGAGCACAGAAACCTTAAGATTCTCCCAGGGAAGTGTGTGTCAGGATGTTTACAGACTTTGTGAAACTCTAGGACAGCTGTGGTCTTATCTTCTGTTACCTTGAAGAAAGTGAAAAAGGGAGAGGTTACTGAAAGTGGCACTGCGCACTCAAACCAGAATTGTCACCAGAAATGTACACACAGCCACCGGTCCAAATATAGCGCGGGACTTCACAGTCTAAATTGGTCGCAGCAAACTTGAGAGAAGGCACAGGGACTCTAGAAGCTGCTCAGTCTAAAGGAAGAACCATAGCTAAACGAAAAAACCACACACTGCAGTGGGTGGTGGGTGGGACGTGGGTGGCACTGTGGGTTAAACCACAGAGCCTAGGACTTGCCGATCAGAAGGTCAGCGGTTCAAATTCCCACGATGGGGTGAGCTCCCATTGCTCGGTCCCTGCTCCTGCCAACCTAGCAGTTCGAAAGCACGTCAAAGTGCAAGTAGATAAATAGGTACCACTCCAGCGGGAAGGTAAATAGCGTTTCCGTGCGCTGCTCTGGTTCGCCAGAAGGGGCTTAGTCATGCTGGCCACATGACCTGGAAGCTGTACGCCGGCTCCCTCGGCCAATAAAGTGAGATGAGTGCCACAACCCCAGTCGGTCACGACTGGACCTAATGGTCAGGGGTCCCTTTACCTTTACAGATTTTTATTTTATTTTAAAAAAGAATAAAACCAATCTGACTAATCAAATCTGCTCACGCACATCTTGCTAAACCATGTTGTAGTGTTGGGGAGCCTGCAGCTCTTCAGATACTGCTGGGACTCCCAGCTCCCATCAGCTCCAGCTAGAATAGTCAGTGATGATGGGATTTGTAGTCCAGCAATCTCTGAAGAGCCACAGGTGCCTCTTCCCTGGTTTAGTGTGACACATGAACACAGGCCTTCTGCCCTTTGCATGCATTACTTCAGATTTTGTTATACATCTGCAAACATGCTTGAAGATCCGTCTGTCAATCCAGCCCTATGACAGACACGACTTTGGCCCTTAGCATTCCCTGTCCCATGATGCAGTCCCTCAAAAACTCTCCCCTCCCTCTCTGCTTACACTGGTAAGCTGACACATATTTCTTCCAGTCATTCATTTTTATATTGGGGTAGGCAATCTGGTGCCATTCAAATGTTACTGGACTACAATTTCCATCAGTCCCGATGGCCAAGCGGTCTGAGGTGGAAGGGAACTGCAGACCCAACAATATCCGGAGGAGGCCGGATTGTCTATCCCCATTTGAAGATTTGTTTTACTGAGCAATGCTGAGCATGTTTTGCAGCACACCACATCACAAATAAGGCTGCAATCACATACCTACTTACCTAGGAGAAACCCCTATTGAATTCAGTGAGACTTATTTTTGAGTAGACCGATATAGAATTGTGCTGCTTATTAGGAACGGAAGAAAATGCACATAACAGGGGGGCCACTAGGGGGCGCATCGGAAGATGGCTGACAATAACATCTCTCCGACCCACACGAGGTAATTTGGAGGCTATGATGGGAGTAATTAGCCTCCCTACCCCCCCCCAGGATGGTGGGGGGGACTGCCCTTGCCTGCTGTGCCCTATACCACCCCCGAATTTATGGGGATGGGGGCACTAGGCACAAAGCCCTCCTGTGGATTCTGGCACTCCTGGACGCCGTCCCTGATCAGCGCCACTAGCTGCTAGAACTTCAAAAGAAACAATTTGGATGAAGGAATGCACATATCTCAAGGAAGGAGGGGGAGTAAAGACTGCTAACAGAAGAGATCTCTGATAAAACATGACAAGAATAAAACATGAGAAGATACGCCAAGATACGGTATGGCAAATGACTGATGGGGTAGGGGAAAAAACTTCCCTTTCTTTCCTTATGTGATTAAACAAGAATCCCCTCCCCTCACGAGTCAGAATTGTCATTTTAAGGACTTAAACTGTGGATTTAAGGCTGTGTGGAGATAAACTTTCGAACCAAAGCATGTTTTAAGAAGAGCGTGGAATGTATAAGAGCTTTGGAATGATGCAGTTAAAAATGCCATCGCCATATTGGGAAGTTCTATCGGAGGACTTAAGTCTGAGAGGAGAAATAGAGAAATAGAGATGTTTTTATATTGTGGGTGAAACTCCTCAGTGGGACTTAAGAATGACAGTTCTGTAATTAATGATGGAAAGAGCGCTGTTATCTATGAAGGTGATGATATATGGAAACCATCTCGATTTGAGGATTGGAAGAACGGAAAATTCACACAGGATTATTATTGGTGTTTATCGGCTTAAGGAGACTATCAGAAGAGATCATAAAGAAAAAAGAGAAAATATATCAACAAGAGGTGATGTGGAAACAGCAAGATAAGACTGGATGGAATTATGAACTTTGTTTGGACTGATTTGGACATTAACGCAGTAGCAAGAAGATGATCAGAATCCCCCTTCGGATCTTGAAATATGGGTCCCCCCAACAAAATTTAAAATTCGGCTTTGTAATTCGGAATTTATGTGATGTGATTTAATTTGATTTGATTGGCCGGTTAATAAAAATTATTTAAAAAAACAAAACAAAATGCACATAACATACTTTATAATATATTAAATACTTTGGAATTTTAAAGCACAACCAGCTTGAGAAGCAGGGAGGCAGAGCTGACAAGATCCATTTCTGGAAAGAATTTACATTATAGAGTAATAGAGATTTCTTATTTCTCGAGAATTTCACAAAAAGGAAGCAGTAGCAGCACGCGCATTGAAGTAAGTTACGGTAATCTTCACATGCAATATCAGCTTGTGCTGACAACTGAAAAGAAGCTTTCAAAACACTTAGGATGAAGTTACCTTAATAGTGGAACAATTCTTGCCAGACACACCTGCTGCTTTAGAAATGGAATTAAATTTGTCAAAATGTTAAAAAAATTGGAAACATTTCAAGCATTTGATGGTTGAGAGATACTGTTCCTGGCAACCTTGAAATCATTAGCTGTAAGAGCATGTGATTGTTTTACATGATTTTAATTGTTTTTAGATGTTCTTATTTTATTTTTTATTGTATTGTTTAATCACTGCTGTGTTTGCCACTCTGAGCTCTTTTGGGAGGAAGTCGGGGGGGGGATAGAAATTAAAAAATTTAAATAATCACAACAATGTACTCCTTTTAGAACCAGTGGCCACTGAATTTTCATTTTGCCTTTCGTTGTTGCTGAGGTTGTCCAGTGTCCAACCACAAAACATCTGTATCTCTTAAGAGTTGATTTTAGGGATGTTTGGATCTGTTTGAACATTTTGTCTTAAATGATTTTAACCCACCCTGAGACTGAATGATGAATAAATGATGATAAATATACTTGTGATTATGTAACTTTCCTCAGCTTTTC
The DNA here is from genome assembly GCF_964252035.2 of Podarcis erhardii. Taxonomy (NCBI): domain Eukaryota; kingdom Metazoa; phylum Chordata; class Lepidosauria; order Squamata; family Lacertidae; genus Podarcis; species Podarcis erhardii. Next base: position 40,080,627 of record NC_138509.1, read on the forward strand.
AACATCTACAGAAGTTTAATAAATAGCTCTACATTTTTTGATGCCTTAAGTAAAGAGGTCTCTTCCTGAAACAAGTGCCTCTTTCATAAATCCACAGAGATGGATCGAGTCCAAATATTACAATCAAAAGCTAAAGACCATTGTTTTTGACAACAAAAGAACAATTTTGGGTGACCATATTCTTGGAGACAAGCCCTGCGGCTGCAAGATACACCAGATAACACCACTTCTAAAAAGAAAAAGAAATCTAGCTTCAGAGTTCATGATTCATTTCAGTTTATAATAAAAAACCAAGAAAAGAATAATTACATTACTAAATCAGGGACTGGCAGAAGGTAGATTTGCAGTAGGTGAGCTAACTCCCAGTTGTTAAAGCAACAACAAAAGGGATCCCACCCTCTAAATTAGACTGCTGAAACAACGAAATCTTAGGAGAAAAACAGGAGTGGGTTTTCTGTGTCAAAGGACTGCAAGTTCCATTCTGGTGCCAAAAACAAGTTTCCTGGGCTGAACTCAGAGGAATCCTATTCCTTGATTCCAAATGCTGAGCTGCTCTGGTTAGTGGACCTTGGGTTTGTAGTGAAACAACCACCACCAAGAACGAAGAAGATCCAACAAGCTTGGAGCACATCAACTGCACTTGCACCGTAAATCACACAAAATACCGGTACTTATTGAGTTCTGGACCAAATACATAAAGAAAAACTGTGGCCACAGAGAACATACAAGTCACATGAGACTCTCCAAGGCTAGCTGTGTTTAGCAATATGTACCTACGCTTCAGAGCTTGGTTTTCTAAACTGTTTCCCAGAGAACCCAGTGGCTTCTTGGAAACTTATCAGGTTCCTCAGTGAGAAGGACCAGCGATAGCAGAGAAACGTCTTTGGCTGACAGCTTGCTTACTTTTACCAATCTTTTCCTGCAATGCGCTACAGCAGAGCTAGACTGCTAGATGCACTCTAGTTCATACTCTCCATGCTCTCTTCATACTCTCCAAGCTGCCCTGCATGCTCCAGTTCAAACCACAAGGGCACAACAAGGAACACCTTGCTCACTGATGGGTTCCTTGGATGTTTTTAAGCAGAGGCTGGATGGCCATCTCTTATGGATGCTGTAGCTGAGATTCCTGCACTACAGGGGTTGGACTAGATGAGGAGAGAGTGGTGGTGCTGTGGTATAAACCACTGAACCTCTTAGACTTGCCAATCAGAAGGTCGGGAGTTCGAATCCCCGCAATGGGGTGAGCTCCTGTTGCTCTGTCCCAGCTCCTGCCAACCTAGCAGTTCAAGAGCACGCCAGTGCAAGTAGAAAGATAGGTACCACTGTGGTGGGAAGGTAAACTGCATTTCTGTGTGTTCTGGTTTCCATCATGGTGTTACATTGTGCCAGAAGTGGTTTAGTCATGCTGGCCACATGACCCAGAAAGCGGCCTGTGGACAAACGCCGGCTCCCTTGGCCTGAAAACGAGATGAGCGCCGCAACCCCATAGTCGCCTTTGACTGGACTTAACCGTCCAGGGGTCCTTTACCTTTACTAGATGACCCATTGTCAAGGGACAATGACAGTATCTCTCTTCAACAATTCCCATTATTTTTGTTTCTTAATGAACTTCAGCATGGGCATTTGTAACCCCCCAGCTACCCACCCAATAAAGCCAAGATCACTGATTTATCTCCTCAAGGAAACCAGGCTTTTTGTCTTGACAACTTCGATTTCACTCATCTCACTTGTATTATACTTCTCATGATCCCAAAAGCTAGACAGGAGTAGCACTGCTTTAAAAAAAAAAAGACAACCCAAACTAAGAACATTTCTGAGAGTACAATCCTATAATACCTACTTAGAAGTAGGCCCCACTGAGTTCAATTGGACTTGCCCCCATGTAAGCTAGTACAGGGTTCTATCCTCAGAAATATGGGAACAGGACAAAAGCTCCACCAGCACAGAGGCCGTCGTATGTTGGTGTCATATTGGCGGTGCTACAGAGCACCAAAAGGGAAGGAGGGGGGAAATCATAGGGCTATAATAAAATAAATCTTGCACTTCTCGCAAGCATTTTATTCAGTGACTGCAGATCTGTGACCAAGACTACAAAAACAAAAACCAAACTCTGAATCAGTCGACCATAAATTTTGTTTGGCCACCTGCTAAAACACTAATTGGCCTTTCTTCGTTATGCAGCCCTGCATTCTTATTAGCCGCTGCATTCTTATTAGCCTCTGACAGCTACACATTACATTTCGTGGCTGCTTAACAGCAGGGCTCCACACTACCAGACTGCAGCTGGTCATCATAGATTATCTATTTCTAGGTCAGATAACTGCAGTTATTACCCCGACTTCCCACTAAGCATTTTCTTTCCAGTCTTATCGCGTGAAAACCAGTTTGAAAAGACTGCATCTGATCCCCCACAACAATAGCCCTCTACAGGGGGGGAAATGATAAAAAAACCAAATTACATTAGCACTTTTATTTCAGCACTATTACTGCCTGCAGTTAGAGAAAATCCCTTAGAATTAAGATATGCGGTCAGAGGCCCAGCCTTCAATAAGAAGAGAAGCCCTTCAATTTACATGAAGTGATCTCTTCTGGAACTTCCTCAATTTCCTTGCATTCATCCAGCAGAGTTGTTCATTTGCCCCTTTCACACAGACACTTATTTTCTGCATCCAACTCTCGGTCATCTTCGGTAGCCCTGGAAACAATTTCCGAGGGAATGGTCTTTGCTGAATTGACTGGTTTTGGCTGAACAAAAGAGTTGACCAGCAAAGTTTTACAGATCTGAGATAACTGAAACTAGAGAACAAAAGGAGGAGGTGATTTTTCTGGGTGGGATGGAGGTTAGGGGGAGGCACAGCAGATGATGAAGTTGGGGTCTTTGGTTGCGTTCAATGACTGAAAGAGAGAAAGCTGCTAGAAAGGTGGTTATCTTCTTCAGACAAAGCCCAAATACCAAAGCATAACAGATTAACTGCTGTTCAGATGCTGAAGCTCCTCCAAAATGAAGCCATCCCATCTAAAGCAGGTTCCACAGCAATGCTTTTCCTTCTCCACTTCCTTCAGGAGCTGCTGTGGTTGTGGATAGATTTGATTTTCTTTTTAAAGAAAAAAAAAATCAATGGTGACTTTCACCTGGAAGCTAGTGGAAGAAAGCTCACTGAGCAAAGTGGGAGTTACATCAGAATCCACCTGCGCAGAATCAGGCTGCTTACAGGATGACTTCAGCAGGGATGTGTGAGAATGAAGCAAACACCATGCGGATGGGACAATTGCACCCTGCCCACATATTTGCATCACCCCCACAATATTTCTCTCCATAGGGTGGGGGTGAGAATCATGTTAGAAACTGAGATATGAAAGCTAGGAACGAAATGGCACCTTAAACCTAGGTTATGGGCACCCCAACCAAGTGCCTAGGCACACTTTTTTATAACAAGAATACAAAGCTGAAAATGAATGAACTGCAGCTAACATCCTATGTTCATTTTTCACATGGTCTAGTCCTCATCTGAAGACTGTAAAAAACAAAGACATGCACCCCCCCCCTCTGCCTTACCCCTCCTAATATTCTTATGAGGGTCCCTTCTCTAGTCTTCAGAGAGTGGCTGGAAGTAGGGAGGCAGAAAAGGCTCCTCTTTTCCTTCCAGCAGTGGCAGTTTTAATCTGAAATCTTAGACGCAGTATTGTGCCCAGAGCTCAGAAACTGCTCGCATTAATGAAATTCCCTGTCACAAAACGCACCTAGAACAATGGGAATTTCGAACGCTGGGTGCGAAGCCAGGAGGTGGGGTTAAGTATTCCTTCTCCTACCTTATATTTATTTTCCCCAACCTGGAGTTTGTCATTCTGCCCAAACGTAACAGTTCCCAGTTGTTACTATTCCTACCTTGAGAAACTTGGTTTAATTTGGCTAGACACAGAAGGGGAAGGGGGAACTTTAGCATGTACCTCAAATAAATTGGATTGCTTTGGGCAGAGAAATCCTTGCTGGACTACAGAGCCATATTCTTTATGCTGAGGAAGCTATGAAGAAAATTAGCCGACAGGATGAACCAGCTGATATCTGCCTGTTGCCTGGCAGCTAATGCTCCAAGAAGCTGTAAAAGAGGGTCTGTGCATTAGGTGGAAGGGGAAGCAAGAGAGAAGTGCAGAGACCCACATGGCTCAAGAGCAACTAGCAACGACTATGGCTTAGAAATCAGTTTCCAGATGCCACAGGTAGGGGGGGAACCATATATAGGCACAATCCCCAATTACTGTAGCAAAGCTCCAGCCATTTTGCATGTTAGGTTAGATAGGCTGGTGGCAGGGGAATCCTCAAGTGCACTCACTTAATGCTCACAGTGAATGTGCCGACCCAGACGTATAATTTAATTACCAATATCCATTTTAAGAAGTTGCTGGTTTTACATTTGCTTTAAACGGATTGCAACAGTCCATATAAGCGGTGTACAAAATTTCAAAAAAGGAAGCAAGTAACAAGCTCTGACAAGCTAAGGGATTAGCAATCCTTACTACAGCAAAGAATATAACAGAGGGCAGGAATGAGACAGGCAGGCAAGTGTCTACATGGAGGCATGAGCTGGGTGGGGGAGCACCATTAGTGTGCCCCCCCAAGTGTGTGAGCACAATTTCATCAAGTTTTGAGGAAAAAGCTACCCAACAAAAAAATAGTTTACTGATGATGGTGATGATGCCACAGAAATACAGCGTATCTAGATGGTACTTTCCGTAATTTCATTCCCAGTTGTCATTGTTTAAAAAAGACCCCAAACAAAACACTCCAGGCCACACAGAGGAATTCCCTAAATTATATTTTCTATTATACGCATCACATCAATACAAAGCAATTTGTAGGGAGTGCTGTTGTGTGTTCAGGTTCTGCTTGCAGGCTTCCTGTCAGTATCTCATTGGCCAGTGTGAAAACAAGACACTGCACTACAGAGGCCTCTGGCTGATCCGGGAAGTTTTTCTCAAGTTCTTATTTGTCATGAGGAACAACAAGACCCATACAAGACCAATTTACAGTTGTCTTTCAATAAGGGTATTTGGCAAGCTCTCTAATAAACGCTGACTTAATCCCCCCTGCCACTGAAAAAGCTCTAACTCCAAACTTTCCAATTTCAAAAGATGGAAAAGATACTCTGGGGTGACTTGGTAGTGACCAGGACTAAGCCCTTAATATACCCAAACTTTTATATCACAGTGCAAGATACCCCCAAAATGCACACTTTTCTTCGAATTTAGATGGGAATTCCCGGAGGGGTTATCTTTTACATACAGAGGTAAGAAGCATAGGTTATCAAACCAGGAGGAAACCGGGAAATTCCTGAGGAAATATAAAGAGCTAAGGGTGGAGACGAATGGAAGGGGGGGAGCGGAAGGAAGAGTTTTAGGAGAATCAGAAGCAAAAGAGGAAGAGGAGGAGGGGGGAGTGGACCGGATGAAGAGATAGAGGAAGAGGTAGAAGAGGAAGACCCAGGGAATTTGTAAAGTAAGGATCAGAAATTATGGGGTTAAAAATTTGGAGCTGGAATGTTAATGGGATGAATGGGAAGGAAAAGAGGAATAAAATTGAGCAATATCTGAAAAGGAAAAATCTGGATATCATCTGTCTCCAAGAAACGCATATAGCCAGAAGGCATAGGAAAGTGTTAATTAATAGGAGGCTGGGGAATGAATTTGAGTCCTTGGATAAGGAGAAGAAAAGAGGGGTGATATTATATATCAAAAATAAGATTGAAGCTAAAATAATATTTAAAGATGAAGAAGGCAGGATAATAGGGGTCCATATTAACTGGCAAGGAGAAAATTTGGTTGTTATTGGGGTATATGCCCCAAATGACAGTAAGTCGGAATTTTTTAAAAAGTTGGAAGAGAAAATATGTGAATATGCTGATCAAAAAATTGTTCTAATGGGCGATCTAAACGGGGTGGTTTCACTAGAAGCGGATAGGTGTAGGGAAGGAGGAAGTAAGAATGGGAAACTACCAAAATCTTTTTTCTCAATGGTTGAAAACGGTAATTTGATAGATATATGGCGTTTGAAACACCCACTAGATAAACAATTCACCTTCCACTCTGAACCAAATAAGTCGATGTCACGTATCGATCAGATATGGATCTCAAGCGAACTATGCCCAAGAACTAAACTAATAGAAATAAGACCAAGTGTAATCTCAGACCATAACCCGATAGAGTTAGAATTAAAAAGCCTGGAGCCAAGAACTTTCAGATGGAGATTAAAGGACTATCTTCTGGAAGACCAAAAAATTGTTGAAACAGCGCAGGAAAAGTTAAAGCAATATTTCACTGAAAATTGTGGTAAAGGAACAAAGATCAATGTAGTGTGGGATGCAAGTAAGGCAGTAATAAGAGGCTACTTTATCGAGCAGAACATAATTAAAAATAAGAATAGAGAGAAAGGAAGAGAGGAAATTCTGAAGCAGATAATGATAAATGAACAAAAATTGTCTCAGAAACCCAACTGTCAAAAAGCAAAAGAAAGAATTAAAATTCTGCAAGCACAATTTGCCACAATAATTAATAGAGAAGTGGAGTGGAACATTAAAAAATTAAGACAAAAAAATTTTGAGTTTTCAAATAAATCCGGCAAGTGGCTTGCATGGCAAATCAAAAAGAGAAAGGAACAGACTACAATAAACAAAATAAAAGTGGGAGACGAAGAGAAAACCGTTCCTAGAGAGATCAGGAGAGAGTTTCTTAACTATTACAGAAGTTTATATTCTAAAAAAGAGAGAGTTAGCTTAAGGAAAATAGAGAGATTTCTGAAGGACAAAGGAGTGCAGAAAATCTCAATGGAGGAAAGACAACGATTAAATACTCCAATTGGAAGTGATGAAATAGAAGATGTAATTAAAGAGCTAAAGAGGGGAAAAGCCCCTGGTCCCGATGGATTCACTGCAGGTTATTACAAAGAGATGAAACCCATTTTGGTGGGACCTTTAAAAGAAACTATAGATAATATTTTAAGGAAAGGAGAACTCCCAGAGACCTGGAAGGAGGCATTTATTACATTTATCCCCAAGCAAGATGCAGATTTAACCCAGGTCAAAAATTATAGACCGATCTCACTGTTGAATACAGATTATAAAATATTTGCAGGGATCCTGGCAAAAAGGTTGAAAAGGTTGTTATCAGAAATTATCCATAGGGACCAAGCGGGATTCCTGCCAGGTCGGCAGATGAGAGACAACACAAGAATTATAATTGACATGTTAGAGTACCTATCTGCCAGGATTGACAAACAGGTTACAATGATGTTTGTAGATGCCGAGAAGGCATTTGACAATGTCATTTGGGACTTCATGTTGAAAAATATAGAACATATGGAGGTGGGAAATGACTTCTTTAATGGAGTGAAAGCCATATATACAGACCAGAAAGCGAAGTTGATTATCAATAATATAGTAACAGAAGAGATAAAGATACAAAGAGGAACAAGACAGGGTTGTCCACTCTCCCCGCTTCTGTTTATAATGACTCTAGAAGTTTTATTAAACTCTATAAGACAGAACCAAAGAATAAAAGGAGTGCAAATTGGAAAGAATGAATATAAGACCAAAGCCTTCGCAGATGACGTAGTAATAATGACAGAAGAACCAACAATTGCGACAGGAGAAATATTAAAAGAATTAGACCAGTTTGGAGAGGTAGCAGGGTTCAAAATAAATAAGTGTAAAACAAAAATAATAGGTAAAAACTTGGATCAGAAAACAACAGAAATAATCCAACAGCAAACGCAAATAGAGGTGGTTAAAAAAGTGAAATATCTAGGTATTTGGATAACACCTAAGAATATAGACTTATTTAAAAACAATTATGAACCGGCGTGGAGGCTAATAAAAAAAGATCTGGAAATTTGGAGAAGGCTGAATCTGTCATTCTGGGGAAGGATTAATACGATCAAGATGAATGTGCTTCCAAGGCTGATGTTTTTGTTTCAATCTATCCCTATAATTAAAGGTAGCCGAATCTTCAAAGAATGGCAACGAGTGCTCTCGAGATACATCTGGCAGGGAAAGAAACCTAGGATTCAGTTCAAATTATTAACAGATATAAAGGAAAGAGGGGGTTTCGCCTTGCCGGATATAAAGTTATATTATGAGGCAGTTTGCCTATGTTGGGTCAAAGATTGGGTAAAGTTAGAGAACAGGGAACTACTTGACTTGGAGGGCCATGACAACAACTTCGGCTGGCACGCCTATTTATGGCGGGATAAATGGAAAATATACAAGGGTTTTAGGAACCATACTTTTAGAGGGCCATTAATTGAGACATGGGAAAAATATAAAAATCTGCTGGAACCGAAAACACCACATTGGCTTTCGCCTCTGGAAGTCATGTGTGTGAAGACTACCAATATGAGAAGTAACTGGGCAACATATAATCAGTTAATAATCAAAGAGGAGGGGAATTGGAAGATACGACCATATGACCAGGTTAAAGAATATGTTTATGACTGGCTACATCACCTCCAGGTGAATCAAATGTTTAGAAAGGATCTTAAAGAAAGAGGTTATGGAGAGAAGGAATCCAAGTTTCAGATAGAGATTATAAATAAAGAAGAGAAAATTATATCGAAAATGTATAGGATATTGTTGGATTGGAATCTAGGAGATGAGGAAGTGAAGTGCGTGATGATCCGCTGGGCAAAGGATGTAGGACATAATATACTATTTAAACTTTGGAAGGAAGGACTTAGTTTCACGGCGTGTATAACGATAAAAGAAAACGTAATGAAGATGTTTTATAGGTGGTATTTAACACCTATGAAACTATCGAAAATGTATAAGGTGGATAACAAGTGTTGGAAATGTAAGGTCAGTGTGGGCTCCTTCTACCATATGTGGTGGGAGTGTGGAAGAGTGAAACAGTTCTGGGAAAAGATTTACACTGAATTAAAGAAGATCTTAAAATATACGTTTTCAAAGAAAGCAGAAATCTTTTTATTAGGTATATTAGGTCATGAGATAAAAAAAGAAGACTGTAGATTAGTATATTATGCAGTTACAGCGGCAAGAGTAATGCTGGCCCAGATGTGGAAAAAGCAGGAAACTCCAACGGTGGAGGAGTGGAGATCAAAGCTGTTAGATTACATGGAACTGGATAGACTCACAGGTAAAGTAAGATATACAAAAGACCAAAAGTTCACCAAGGATTGGGGAAAATATGTAGATTATCTGGAATTCATTAACCAAGGGAAAATAACGCTAAAGGGATTCAGAGACGTACTGTGAAAAAATAAGAGTTATTGTTGAAAGATAATAGGAGACTAAACAATTTATGAGGATAATATAAACTAAGAAATGCATATGAAGAGATACAACGACAATATAGACTAAGAAATGTGTAACTTAAAGTATTACTTCGAATGATTCTCGGAGAAGCTAAAGGAAGCCTAGAAAGCAAAGATCAGGTAATGTGGTGGATGTAAAAACTAAGTCCATGTATATATATATCTTTTTCTTTTTTATTTATTTTACTTTCACTTTGTTTCTTTATACTGTATTGTACTTCTATTCTTTTCTGTTTGTATGTATGTATATATATATTTCTTTTTTTTCATGAAGCAAAGCAATAAAAACAATATACGGAAAAAAACAACAAAATGCACACTTTTAATAGTGTACTATGCAGCCCCTTTGATTAATTCCCACTGAAGCAGTCCATCCCTCTCACTTTTAAAAACTCTGAAAAACAAACTCCAATCACACAGGTGCTTAAATCAGCTTGTGTAATGCACGTGCCGTCTCCCAAATGCACTTACCTGCAACTGAAGCCAAAATTATGTTTCAAACTGTGTTAAGAGGTCTCTTATTTCTGGGGTCAGGTGTTCCACTGCCTTGGCAGCTTCTGTTATAGCTTTCCGATACATCCCTTTCTTCTTACGATTAAATCGCAGTTTGAAATATTCAGAGAAAGGGGAGAGTTTTGAGAGAGACAAGAAAGATGTCGTTGGAGAACCAAACCATGAAACTTTTGCTTCTTGCCAGGAAGGGTCTCCATTCTCCTTCTGGCTGACGTTTATGTCGAGCACACGGGCCGGCCACCAGGGGAAGCCATGGATTTTGCCCCAAACGATATCCCCGACTGAAATAGTCCTTCCATCTTCAGTGATACACTTTGCGACACTTTGCGTGTGCAGTCTTACTGTTAATGGGGGCACAATCTTTCGCTCATCTTTCGAGGACGAAGAGACGGACGCATCGTCGCCAGGTAAAAAGTCACACATGTCTGGCGATGTTACTTCCGAGCTAGAAGATTTGGATTCGTCTAGGCTGTCATTGCTACACACCGATAAGCTAGAAGAATCCGCTTTCCTCTTACGGTAATTCATAAGGAAAGCCAAGTTATCGTGTCCATCTTTACCTTGGGGAAACCTTTTGAAGTCGTCGTCTTCACAGGAGCTCCCTGAAGACATCTCGGCTAAACTTCTATCCGCAGACTCATCGGTATAAAAAGAAGCAGCACGAGACTCTCTGTGACTGGGAAGGACATTCATCTGGTCGATAAGTTCCGCTTTGTAAATTGAAACGTCCCCTTCATTGATCCGATGGGGTTTCAGCCTGATCTTGGGAGGTGGAACATCTGCACTGGAATGCACAGGCCTGGTTAACTTTAACTTTGGAATGGAAGCAAGCTGACCGCCTGCAGACTTATCCACAAAACATTTGGTTTCCTGATCCTCTTCCGAGTCTCTGGTCTCCTCTTGGTCCTCCCCTCTGCTCTGAGGACAAAACAGCTTCCCTGAGCCATGAACCCGGGAGGGGATTTTCACCACCTCCCCTTTACCTTGTGGGGTGCTGTAAGATATTTTTATAACCGGAGTCCTGTGCATCAACTCCCTGGGGAACTTCTCCTCCTCCCTCTTTTCTCTTTTGCCCCTTTTCTCTCCGTAGTCGGACTCGCTGTGCCTCTTTTGCTCCTTGTCCTCGATGCTCAGCTTCCTCCTGGTTTTTGTGTTCTGCCTGGCCTTGTTCCCCTCCTCTGGGCTCAGGGTGTTCTTGCACTTCTCACAGAGCACTCGCCTAGGTCTCAGCCTAATGGTGCTCATGATGAGCCGGCCAGGGTCTCTATTGCGGGACAAGCGTCGCTTTGTCCTTTTTATAGTCCTTGGAGGGGGCTGAGGCACCCACTGATTATATGAGCACCTTAGCCACAACGGAGGGGGGAAGGGGGCTCCCTCAAAATAGGGAGGGTAAGGAAGAACATTGCCTGATGGTGGTGGAGGCAAGAGGGGGGGAACTTGTTCCTCGCCGTTGACTTTGGTAGGCTTTTCGTCCAAAGGCCACTGCCCAGTCTCCAGCTGTATGGGCTGCCTGTCTTCAGACGTCCCGTTAGTGCAAGTTTTATCTAGAGGCCCATCTGTCTTTGGTAACGAAGCTGGTGGAACACAAAACAACCCAGACCTAGAGCAACGTGGGTAGGGAACAAAATAAAAGGTGGGGGAGGGGGGAGAGAGAAACATAAGATCAGAATCAATTTAACCATCCCTAAAAATTACAGAGAGAACAGTTTGAAAATATTTCTACACAGCAGAATTTGAAAGCATCCTTCTTATCTCACAACTCTGAAGAATATCACCTACCGCTTTAGAAAGGTAGTTTTGCTCTTTGTATGGAGTGCCCAAGCAAAACTATGTGCTAAAGATTCCTCTTGTGTGACCAGTGTTAGAAACTCAGGTATATAAGCTAGGGGCCAAATGGTTCCTAGGTTATAGTTGCCAAAGTGGAATGCCTAGTTGCCATTTTGGAGCCCGGCAGCTCTAAAGTCTTATTTTTCAAATGATGGGCCAACTGTGACATCTGTCTAGTTCAGATGACAAGCTTGAGCTAGGTTAAGAGCTTTGAGAACTTAAAGAAAAGTCACTTTATCCAAGGACAGTCTACATATACGTTAGCCAGTTCCTACCTCTTTTTTCTTAATGGTGACACGGACCATACATAACATTAAGAATATTCTTCACAACTGTGAGCAGGGCAGTGGGGTGGGGTAAGTGAAGACAAGCTATAATAGTTAACTATAATATTTTTCACTGCTCCTGCTCAGCCTGAACAGAAAAAGCATTTTGGTTCCTGAAATTCACTCTTGATTGTGCAGATAAAATATAACTGATAGAATTCTACAGGATGGGGTATTAGCGTGTGAAAACAGTCAAGATCCAATTATCCCCAGGAATGCACCTCCAGATGGTGGAAATGTCAGGGAACATCCTAGCACCTAGGCATCTTCACTTGGTTGCACGTGGACAATAGTTAGGTGCAAAATGTGCCTGGCTAATTTTGAACACCATGTGTCGCACACTAAAAAGTTCCAATGAAAAGCAAGCACAATGCAGGAAGGGTGAATTGTGCATAGCCATCAAGTTCTCAAGATAGACACTTATGCTGTGGGCCTTCCCCCCCCCCCCCAAAAAAAACACCTTAGCGTTGCTTGGGAACTCTCAAGGAAAAGCGGTCCTCTTCAAACAGCAGTCATTATGGTGCCAGGTGACAAAGCTACTACTTGTTAGAATTCCTGCTCCATGATTGCAGTCATGGGATTTTTGTCTATCACATGACGGTATATGTTTTGACTTCACAGAGTGGGAAGTGACGGAGACAGGACGTTTGTGTTACTGTGTTCCGTGAAGTGGGACTATCGTCCTTTGTTCTTTTTCTCTTTCCTCTCTGATGCTAGAGAGAGAGGGAGCCATGTTGCAGTGCTCCGTGTGTGTTTATATGTAAATAAAGTAGATTAGCCAAAATGCTGAGTTGCTGAGGTCTGTCACGCAAGGTGCGCAAACTCTGCGGATCCCTAAGTGTGCCGGTGTCTGTTGGCATCAGTCGCTGTGATGTTCGGGCTGAAGAAAGCTTTTGAAGCTCCCGAACGATCGACCAGGAGGGAGAGAACATGCCAGTCGGGCATGTGTCTCTGCCAGGGACCTATTCAAGTGTAGGGACAAACTGCATATGAAGAATTCCAACCTGTGGTGAATCATGCTCACACATACAAAACAATGTGGAGAAAGAAGCAAGAGTGAAGAGTGAAGATTGTTGGGGTTACATATATAGGTACAAAAAAACAGACCCATTAAGACAAAGGCTTATAAACTGAAGACAGCAAGGACTGTGACATCTTATTTATTGGGGCATTCATTTGATGATGGGCTTCTGCACCAGACACAAAACTCATTACTCATTATGCAAGCAATTAACCAGTTGTTCTTCTAGGTGCCCCAGCATTTCTGAGTAACCGGTTCCCAAGGAACATACTGGCTCTTTTCCTGTTACTCAGCTCCCATGAGGAATCCTGAAGTTTGTAAATTATATTGCACCTGAAAGAAATGAACTAGCTGTTCTCAGGCCACGTAAGGGTGGAGCAGAAAGTTTTCTAGTGAACTCTCTGGCTCAAAAGGTGACAGGTAGATTGGGATGTTAGAGGAGGATTGGGGAGAAGACACGGAAATTGAACCTTACTTCTCTTTTCTGTGGCCTGTTTGTTGCTGCTGCTGCTAGGACCACAGACCTGGTGTGATTTGCTGCCCTCACCAGTCTCGAGGGCAGTAAGCTCTGACTTCTGAAGCCAAATCAGAGCAAAGCATTATATAGGCCAACCTCATTGGCTATGTGGCACCATCACAAAGCCAAATCTGAGTGACAGCGGTGTTCTCTCCACATTATTTCAGCATCATGGGAGCAGCAAGGGAGTCATAAGTACCATCCTAAGAGGAATGGGTGTTCTCTCTTTGCAATTTATGAAGACAATGGGGAAGAAGTAAGAGCAACAGTCATTTCAGTTCATGCTCTACATTCCCGATACCCAGCCTTTTAAAATGCAATTCCTGTTTATATCATATCATTAATGAGTAAACTGAGGATGGACAAACATGGGTCCGTTTCATTAGAATGAAAAACATACCTTTGTCTATTTGATGTCGCTCACCTCCCCCACATTTAGACTAGATTAGCCCACAGGAAATAAACCCAGACTGTTGAAAATAAGGCTTATGAAATAAACCTTTTTTTGGTATAATCTTCTTTCAAGTAAAGCCCTTAATAGCAAGCAAGAGCTTGAAGCAACCGAGACTGCTGAATATTTGTTTAGAAGCAGGCTTTTGATGAAGGTCAGAAAAATGCTTAGAGACGAAAAATTTATTTTAAAGCAGCCGGTCAGTTATCTCATCTGCCTGAGGAGAAGGCAGGTTTGAAAGGCATCAAGGAGGATTAGGGTAAAAGTGTTTAATGTTCAGAAGGTTGGTGGCAACTGTTGCCTGCAACTTGGATCTGAAGACCAAATAAACTCCTCTTTCACCTCTCTCCTGTCCCCCTACAACCCACCCAAAGCCTCTCTGAATGGTCAAGAGTCCCTCCTGAACAGCACGGTGCCATGGCAGGGAGCAGGGGGCTTCGGGGTATGTGTGTCAAATTGCCCAAAAGGAACCTCTTGCCATCCCCAAAGTGAAATGGCATGGATGTTAACAGCCACTACAATGATAAGTTAAAGGAGTTAAAGAAATGATATACAGTGGTACCTCAGGTTACATATGCTTCAGGTTACATACGCTTCAGGTTGCAGACTCCGCTAACCCAGAAATAGTGCTTCAGGTTAAGAACTTTGCTTCAGGATGAGAACAGAAATTGTGCTTCCGCAGCAGCAGGAGGCCCCATTAGCTAAAGTGGTGCTTCAGGTTAAGAACAGTTTCAGGTTAAGTACGGACCTCCGGAATGAATTAAGTACTTAACCTGAGGTACCACAGTACTGAAAGTTAGGATTTTCAACAGCCTGGTGCAAACCCATATACAATCGTACCTTGGAAGTCAAACGCCTTGCAAGTCAAACGCCTTGGCTCCCAAACACCGCAAACCTAGAAGTGAGTGTTCCGGTTTGCAAACGTTCTTTGGAACCCGAACATCTGATGCAGCTTACACGGCTTCCGATTGGCTGCAGGAGCTTCCTATGGCCAGTCGGAAGCCGTGCCTTGGTTTCTGCACGTTTTAGAAGTCGAATAGACTTCCGGAACAGATTCGACTTCCGAGGTACCACTGTACTCTATAAGCTGTGCATGGCATGGATCTGAATATAACTTCTACTTTTGCCCTGAAGTTAAAAAACGAAACAAATATATATATAATTATTATGCCCATTAACCACCAAATTATTAATATACATAGGTCTACAAATGAGATTTAAGCAGCCAGAATGTGTGGCATTTCCAATTGCTCTAAACCCATTAATTTTCTCATTTGGCAACTCATCTTGCTCTAAAAGTTCCCTCTTTGAAGGCCTTCCTGTTTCACGTTAAATGTCAAAGGTTTAGGTGCAAAGGTAGGAGGGCAGGTGGGATGTTGTAAATATGGCCAAAGTACAATGTTCTTTAGTTTGGGATGTGGCCTAAATGTGACCAACTGACTTTCTTTTAGAGATGGTGAGTCACCATCTAACCTTTTACTCAGAAGCTCCTCAACTGAACACCATGTACCATCTTCCTTCATGTTCCACCTTTGTCTCAAGTGGCTTCCAAAATGGTTGTAATAAGTTAAAGGAATCGTTGACTTACTGCAATTTCTTCAGCCACCCAATAACTAACAATCTCTGAGCATGCACAGTGCAACAGAAGGACAAAATACAAAAACACTATTCTAAAAAGCAGCGCAGAACAAACAGAAAACTAAAGTCATGCTTTTATAATGCAACTGCAGTTCAGTTGTATATACAAAGTTCTCAGGTGCTCTGCATAGTGGAAGAGGACAGGATCGTGTCAACCACGCAATCTACCTCTATTCCAGAGAGTAAACAGAGCTTAGACAGAATTGCCAGTAAATCCACAAGAACATTCAGGAATCCCATCAGAAGCCATTAGCCTCCAAGGGCAGATCGCCTTCACAGGTCCTTTGTCCTTGCAGAGGGGAGAGGCCATCATGTGCCTAAATTTCTACAGGAAATTATCTGACCAGGATCCAAAATGCTCAAGTCAGGAGGTGGCCTGTTTGAAATTAATTTCACTACACTATGTCTGGTGGAACTGCCCAAGGGTTCAAACCTATTGGCAGCAAGTCTCTTATAGCCAAAGCCAACAAACACAGAGAGACAAGCCCCCAACTCCCAAACAATGCAAAACATTGTTCAATTTAATACACAGCAATCTCAAAACAAATAGGGAGGTGAAGAGAATCAGGATTGCAATGGCTGTCCCTGTTCCTGGCTTCAGTTCGTTCTCCCAATGGTCTACACTAACCTGTGTGGGGTGTGTGTGTGTGTGCATGCATGTGTACAGCACTTGTACAGGCATGGATCTCTCCAAATGACCTAGAACCCTAAGAAATTACAGATTACTGATCACATGGAAATCTGTACATGTTGCAGATGCTTAGGTTATGTACACATAATCAAATGAATTCGTGGAACAAGGTTGAGATGGCATTTCCTGATCCAATCCTTTATTGTTCTTTTAATTCACTCTGCCACTCCTCCCAAATTCCAGTTTAACTGGAAAAGCTCTAAGCTTAAATCCCAGAATTAAAGAGCATGCTGTTTTCACTTGCTTCTGCTTAATTGATCAGTCAATTAATTGGGGGGGGGGAGGTCTTAATCCATGAAAAAGGTACATGGTTGCACTCTCACTCACAAAGGAGGGACTCAAAGATTTATTCTTTTCCTTACACTTACACACCACCTTTCCCCCAGAATTTCAGGGAAGCATACATTGCTCTCCACCCATTTTATCCCCATGTCAACTCTGTGAAGTAGGTCAGTATGAGCGGTGATGAACTAGCCAAGATCATCCAGGTGGCTAGACAACATAATAAGGATTTGAACCCAGGTCTGCCCAGTCCTAGCCAGACACTCAGCATGTGTACATCATTAAAAAAAAAAAAAGCATTCCTCTTGTTTCAGAAATCTTGTTTCTACTCATTTTTTGATGAATCTGTATTTCAGAGAGCTATCAAAATGTCTTTGGTCCAGTTGCAGGCCTATATCAAGTATTTACCATTCTCATTTACCGTATTTTTTGCTCTATAAGACTCACTTTTTCCCTCCTAAAAAGTAAGGGAAAATGTGTGTGCGTCTTATGGAGCGAATGCTCGCTGCGCAGCTATCCCAGGAGCCAGAACAGCAAGAGGGATCGCTGCTTTCACTGCACAGCGATCCCTCTTGCTGTTCTGGCTTCTGAGATTCAGAATATTTCTTTTCTTGTTTTCCTCCTCCCCAAACTAGGTGTGTCTGGTGGTCTGGTGCGTCTTATAGAGCGAAAAATACGGTATATTTCTATAATCAATCCATATACAGTGGTACCTCAGGTTACATACGCTTCAGGTTACAGACTCGGGTTAATAACTTTTTTTCAGGATGAGAACAAAAATCGCGCGGCGGTGGCGCGGCAGCAGCAGGAGGCCCCATTAGCTAAAGTGGTGCTTCAGGTTAAGAACAGTTTCAGGTTAAGAACGGACCTCCCAAATGAATTAAGTACTTAACCCGAGGTTCCACTGTATACAGAAAGCATATATATGTTACAGCAAAGAACTCCCGAGCTGTTGCAATAGCAGCAGGACACCAGAAAAGAGGCCAGCACGACATTTGGCTGACTGAAGTCTAGCGCAGGGGAGACTGAAGTAATATTGGCAGCCAGCTTTTGAAGACTCAGCTCTCTTGCGTGGGAGACTGCACCAACCACTTTGTACTCAGGTCTGCAATTTAGGGGTCAAATCCAGGCAGCAATAGCACTCCAGAGTGCCATTTCTGTGCCTGGGGAAAAGATTTGCATGCAACATGGGTCACAGGTCTCCATAAAAGTGCCACCTGGAAATTAGTCTACTAAGATACATTATATGGCCTCAAGTGCAAGGTCATTTAAAAAAAAAACAACACAACCCACTAAAAGCCCTAATGTTGGTACTTGGGTTCTTTTTGAATCAATGATACCTGGCTTCCACAAACTCCCCAGGGATGCAAAGCTGCTTTTGCAAACTTTCTAGTCAACCTTGATGGGCGCAAAGAAAAGTATGCAAGCAATGCAGAACTGTCTTTTTGAAAGTTATCAAACCTTATTTGCCATCCAAAACTGCAATCTATTGCCTTAGCTATTTCAGGTAATTTTTTACTTCTGATTAGCAGGGTGCCATTCAATTCATGAGCTCAAATGCTTACAGAGATGCAAGCAAGCAGCTCCATTCATTTCAATGGAAGGGCAGGATCTGTGCATCTGTTCCTTGGCATTTATAAGCTGCTTCCATCCACTGAATGAAAAGGTTTTCCAGATAGGATCATATTAGTGCCCTTGGACAAGGAACAAGTATACCAACTTCGCCCAAAAGGTTCACTGAACCTATGGAATAATTCCACTTCATGAAGATCTTAACTTTCATTTTCCAAAATATTTTTAAAAAAATGATCACTTTTTGAATCTTCACTGCAGCACAAAGCACAAACTGAAACATAACTTCAGTCTCTTCTTTCCCATATATTAAGCGTGTTCCCTGTCAAATCTTTCACTGGTCCCTTATTGAGGGGGGAAATATTTCCTTTGCAAAGCTTTCATTTGGCAAAATAAAAACTGAAGCCAGAACTGAGCAAATCTGATTTCTACAGTAGAGAATGTGTGTTTTCTTGGTTGAGAATCCCATTTATTATTCTCCCCCAGTGTTGCCATCTCTGGCTATTGGATTTGGGACAGCAAGAAAATGTTCAGAGACAGCAATTGTACTCTTAACAGCACTGGTCTACTTCTGAAAGTGTCAGTGGTATAAAAGAGAACAATACCCTCAATTGTTCCTCAGTATGCCCTGGGAGGGGGAGAGAAGAATACTTCAGCCAGAACTATTTTAATCCCAAGAGGATATTATTGCCCCGATCTTAAGAGAGATTTTTGAATTAAAGTGGTGCTTTGCAGAGAGAGGAGGCTTTCGCTGCTGCCTTCAAGAAAGTTGCCATTAACACACGTAGCCAAAACGATATCTCCTTGCTGTTGAGAAGGCATCTCCTAAAAACTTCTGGGTAAACACAGACCTGCTATCTCCAAAGCCAAGCCTCCTTTCCCATCAAATATAAAGATGTTCAACATCTGCTATTCCTTCTCTATGCTCAGAGGTGCCAGTTACAAGAATGGGCATGCTATATTAAAGCCAGGACAGGCCACACACATCCGTAAAATCTTATTTGTGTGTGCCTGAGTACTGACTGACAAAACCCCAAGCACTCAAGCTTTACAAAGACCAATTCACACAATCCAAATTGGAAGTAGGATGAGACAGTCTTCCAGAGCACCTGATGTCCTCCAGCTGTTTTAGGCCACAGTTACCATCAGCCCCTAGCAGCGTGGACAGAGGTCAGGGATCATGGGAGTTGTAGGTCAACAACATGGGGAGAGCCTGGGTTATATGGGGTAAAGGGATAGGGCACTCACCTCACACACATTCCGAGCATGGAGACAAACACACTCAATCAGCGGCAGCTAGACTGGTGACTGGGAGTGGCTGCTGAGACCATATAACACCAGTCCTGAAAGACCTACATTGGCTCCCAGTACATTTCTGAGCACAATTCAAAGTGTTGGTGCTGACCTTTAAAGCCCTAAACGGTCTCAGCCCAGTATACCTGAAGTAGCATCTCCACCCCCATCGTTCAGCCCAGACACTGAGATCCAGCTCCAAGGACCTTCTGGCGGTTCCCTCACTGCAAGAAGTGGGGTTACAGGGAAACAGGCAGAGGGCCTTCTTGGTAGTGGCACCCGCCCTGTGGAATGCCCTCCCATCAGATGTCAAGGAAATAATCAACTATCTGACTTTTAGAAGACATCTGAAGGCAACCCTGTTTAGGGAAGTTTTTAATGTTTGATCGTGTTTTAAATATTCTGTTGGGAGCCGCCCAGAGTGGCTGGGAAAACCCAGCCAGATGGGTGGGGTGTAAATTACCGTATTTTTCGCCCTATAGGACGCACTTTCCCCCCTCAAAAAATGAAGGGGAAATGTGTGTGCGTCCTATGGGGCGAATGCAGGCTTTCGCTGAAGCCTGGAGAGCGAGAGGGGTCGGTGCGCACAGACCCTCTCGCTCTCCAGGCTTCGCGGACCTCTCCGCAAGCAGCGGAGCGCTCCCACTGCTTGCGGAGAGGTGCCTGCATGCCGAAGCCTGCGCGCGCTGAGCTCAGCGCGTCCAGGCTTCGCGGACCTCTCCGCAAGCGGGGGGAGCGCTCCCGCCGCTTGCGGAGAGGTGCCTGCATGCCGAAGCCTGCGCGCACTGAGCTCAGCGCGTCCAGGCTTCGCGGACCTCTCCGCAAGCGGGGGGAGCACTCCCGCCGCTTGCGGAGAGGTGCCTGCATGCCGAAGCCTGCGCCCGCTGAGATCAGCGCGTCCAGGCTTCGCGGACCTCTCCGCAAGCGGCGGGAGCCAGCCCTGGGCTCCCACGGCTTGCAGAGAGCTGCCTGTTTGGGGGCTGGGGTCGGGGGAAGCTCGGGCGGGCCTCCCCTGCCCCAGCCCCGTGCCTGGGTGGGAAATAATTTTTTCCCCTTTATTTCCCCCCAAAAAAACTAGGTGCGCCTTATGGGACGGTGCGTCCTATAGGGCGAAAAATACGGTATAAATTTTTATTATAATAATTATAATTAGAACCTCCTACATCAAAAAAGAAATTAATAAGTAGCATGCTCACTGGCTCGATATTTCACTTCATTAGACAGATTGTTCTAATGAACCTTTCAGCAGGGAAATATTTTATTTTATTTTAAAGGAAAGTTGAGACTAAAATATCTTAAGGGCTGTCACATGGAAGATGGAGCAAGCTTGCTTTCTGCTGCTCCAGTGACTAAAATTACAAAAAAGGAGATTCTGAATAAACATGAGGAAGAACTTTCCAGAAGACATCTGAAGGCAGCCCTGTTTAGGGAAGTTTTAAATGTTTGATATTTTATTGCTTTTTTATTCTGTTGGGAGCCACCCAGAGTGGCTGGGGAAACCCAGCCAGATGGGCCGGGTATAAATAATAAAATTATTATTATACTACTATTATCATCATCATTTCTGATGTTAAGAACTGTTTCAACAGCGGAGTGCACTTCATCGCAAGGCGATGGGTTCTCCTTCACTGGAGGTTTTTAAACAGATGTTGGGTGGGCATCTATCAGGGATTCTTTATCTAGGATTCCTGCATTGTAAGGGGTTGATCATTGGGGTCCCTTTCCAACTCCACAATTCTATTAGAAGAACACAAATCAAGAAGGAGAACACCAGGGCATACCGATACATTATACAAAATACTGGATGCTATGGATAGAGGCCAATTTTCATCAAAGCCACAACCATGCGTTATCAGTTGTGGCTTGGTACATATGCACAAAATGCATGCAGTTTAGTTTATGCAAAATTAATGAAGGTGTGCCCATTCTATGCAGCCAAGAAATACCTTAGTCAGCTGAGGCCCAGCATCAAAACAACATTTTCCATTAGGCCCTTAGAGCTGAACAAATACGCCCTGGTATTTAATACGCCTCCAGCTGCCTGATCCTAATGATGAGGCAAAGCTGTGCTGGGCTGAGCATCAGAATCCCAGGACAAGCAATGCTTAGTCCTCTTCCACTGACAGTGGAATCAGTGTCTGGAATAAGTCAGAGAGCATCATCTGTGACGGTGGCTGGGCAAGTGTGGGTGGGTAGATGTGTTTAAGGAGCAGAATAAGGGTGGGAGAATACAGGTTAAAATAGACATGTAAAATGAGACATTTAGCTCATTGCGATTTTAAGTTTCCACTCGAACCTAGCTTTTTTGTTATAAAAACAAACAAACATGAAAAGCAGTTTGCCATCACAACGAGGACACTATTTTTCAAATTCTGTATCGTGTTTACCTACAAGATAGTGATATTGGGAAACAAAGCCAATTAATTTACACACAAGAAAGAGAGAGAGAGAGACCATATAAATAATTTACATGGTATCTGAAGAAGTGTGCATGCACACGAAAGCTTATACCAAGAACAAACTCAGTTGGTCTCTAAGGTGCTACTGGACAATTTTTAATTTTTTTAATACATATAAATAATGTAACCTCAGATGCCATCATTAGATATAGAGTGAAACTTAGTTGCCTTTTATCAGGCAAACGCCACAAAAGGAGTGTCAGCCTGGGAGACAACGATACAAAAAGATCTGTGGTGAAACATTCATTTCAGTGCGAATGCGACCCCAAGTTACTCCACAGCCCTCCTCAAGGCTGGAACCTACAAAATTTGCCACATTGGCACTATGAATTTGAGATACTTTTCTAGCTCTGTTTCAGAGTCCTTTATTTAGCACATTTTACAGAGCCTTGAATTAATAGCCTCATTTTTCTCATCAGAGTACAGTGGTACCTCGGGTTACATACGCTTCAGGTTAAAGATTCCGCTAACCCAGAAATAGTGCTTCAGGTTAAGAACTTTGCTTCAGGATAAGAACAGAAATTGTGCTCCGGTGGCGCGGCAGCAGCAGGAGGCCCCATTAGCTAAAGTGGTGCTTCAGGTTAAGAACAGTTTCAGGTTAAGAATGGACCTCCGGAATGAATTAAGTACTTAACCTGAGATACCACTGTATATATGCCATATATTGAAGTCTAGGGGCACAGAGTATATAGGGTTTCCCATTATGTGTTATCCTATACATTTGCAGGGGAGAGATGTCTGGTGGAAGAAGAAGCCTTAGCCTTTACATCAACTGCCGATTCTCCCTCGCAAAGGCGGTTTTAATTTGTTCAGTCCTTAAGTTGGACTATGTAACAGGTGGTAAATCCGGTGGGGGGGGGGCGACAAGCACCACCAAACACAGATGTATCTCACAAAAGAACTGGTGAGCAAAGTTAAGTATCTTTCTCATAAATTCTCCTCTACAAATGCCACCCCCCTATATCTGAGAGACCGCAGAGACTTTATCTTGTGATGGAGTCAATATTATTCTTCCAAACGTTCGCTGCCAAGGGGTGGCAAAGGGCAGAGGCAAATCCCTGCAAAGCTAAATAGCTACAGGAAAGACTTGAACAAGGGCACATCTGAACTCCTACCTGCCAGATGACTAAGCCTGCTGAATAACTAAGCCCAGACTTTCCAAAGGGCACTTCCCTCTGCTCCATGAATGACTAACACAAGCATGGGCACTGCTAAGCATGACAATTCAATAAGCAGCTGTTAACTACCTCTTTAAAATAGCAGGCTTTCACTTTCCTAACACCTGCTCCCTTCTTCTTGGCCTGGCCTCCATTTTGCATTTTGTTCAGTGCGCTTAATGTCAAAATAAAGATGTTCCAGAGACCAAGCTGGCTTGGAACAAGACACCCTTTAACTGGGAAAGAATCCCATACTCAGATTCATTCTCCTCATTGTAGCAAGTGCTTCAGACTGGCCCCTTGAAATTCAAAACAGTTGGGCCTTGGCTCTCCTCTCTTTCTTTCTTTCTCTCAACCATCCATTCTTAGGACTAACAGAGAGGGATGAAACCTTGAAAGCCCTTAATACCACCTGCCAATCTTCTCCCAACACAGTTCTTCAATGATGGAAGTATCTGCTGAAACAGCACAGAAGGCTGTTGTTGTTGTTGTTTAGTCGTTTAGTCATGTCCGACTCTTCGTGACCCCATGGACCAGAGCACGCCAGGCACTCCTGTCTTCCACTGCCTCCCGCAGTTTAGTCAAACTCCAGTAGCTTTGAGAACACTATCCAACCATCTTGTTCTCTGTCGTCCCTTTCTCCTTGTGCCCTCCATCTTTCCCAACATCAGGGTCTCTACATATTGGAAATACCCAGTTGCCTTTCTGGGCCAATATGCTCACACCCTGGAGATCACCAAAGCGAGCAGAACATGTTGGGTTTGGGGCACATCAGTCCCTATGTTAATATGTACACTTGCAATGCTTGCATTACAGAGATGTTATACTGGGCTTATGTTAAACGGGGGGTAGATTTTTGGCATCTAAGAGAAGAGCAGCTTGCCAGTGGAACCAGTTACTTTGAGGACTGGTGAGTTTTCCCCATCACGCAAGGCCTTCAACCAGAGGCTGAACGGACGGAGGGCTGGATCCTGAATTTCTTGCACTGAACATGGGGAGACGGAGCAGGAGGCCTACAAGGCTCTAGGATGGAGCCTTCTAGCAACTGGTAGATTCATATGCACAGCATCTATACTTGTGTGCCGTATAAACCTATTTACCACATTTGCATCCTTAAATACAGCCTGGAAGGAGCAATGAGATTTATTTCATCTTTGCGACAACTTCATTGGAGCAGAGGTGAGTGAGTTAGGAAGATGTAGCTTCATCAGCTTTTAAACAGCTCCATTCAACTCTTGAGTACCTGCTCCCAAGAATCCCTTTCAAGTGGCAGAAGTTTTCAGCCAGTTTGTTCTGCCATTCCAAACCCTCAGGGCTTTTTCTCCTATTATAGTATGTTATCCATGTCTCATCTGTCCTGTTGCTGCCCCCCTCCCCATTCTCACTCCACCTCACTTGGTTCTCTGCAACCTAAGTTGCTACATTTCACAAAACACTGATAGCACCCCAATAAAGCTACAGTCTTATGCAAACTGACTTGGGCAGTATGTCCTACAGAACCCAGTAATACTTCCTTCCAAGAAAAGGCACACAGGATCAGTCTGCAAGTTTATTCGCAATACTTATTTGCTGAGATGCAAAATGAAGTAAACAAACTGGACAGATGGATGGATGGATCGATCAATCAATCAATAGATAGATACAGTCGTACCTTGGTGGTCAAACGCCTTGGTACTCATCCATTTTGGTTCTTGAACGCCACAAACCCAGAAGTGAGTGTTCGGTTTGCGAACGTTCTTTGGAAGCCTTGGTTTCTGAATGTTTTGGAAGTCAAACTGACTTCCGGAACAGATTCTGTTCACACTTCCAAGGTACCACTGTAGATGGCAGGAAGGGAGAGGAGGGGAGGGGAGGGGAGGCAGAAGTATTTACAATCTGTGGTTTCATAGAGATGGAGAGCAACAAAAAAATGTAACTTAATAGTTGGTCAAAAAAATTGCAGAACCTTTTTTAAAATAAATAAATAAATAAATAAACAATTGAGAACCAGAAAAAAGCCCTCCCTGTTATCATATTATTCCTGCCCAAAGCAAATACTTGTCAAAACAAGGCTAAAGAAAGGGATGGGCAGCACACCTACTTTTATCCAAAATTTAACCCCAAAGGCAGACTATTTGCTGTTGCAGGTGGGTGAAGGGCAAAGCAGCTGGGTGCATTGTAAAATGGGCTCAACATGCCACTGTGTGGACAACCAATGTTCAAGCGACTGCAAATCCATTCTACAGCTTACCAGGGGATGCGTCCCCAGCCTTCGGGTGAGCAGGACAGCGAGCAGCACACAGATATCCTCCACAGAGATTCCATTTGCTGTGCTGCTTGGAGAAGATAAGAAACGCCAGGAGTCTCTTCCACACAGGAGAAACCTCTCCTTCCTTACCTTCCTCAGCAGCACAAATGAGAGACACCCCCCCCCCCGTTGTCTCTATGTGCCAAGAGAGGGATGGGGGACCTCAAAACAATAACAAAGTGGTAAGCCAACCCCATCATTTGTGGATACTTAGCTGCAATATAAACACAGTTTCATTTCTTTAAAAAAATCACTGTAAAACATACAGGCGTTCAGATACTGAATCTAAAAACGTAGGAAAACAGCAAAAGGACATGCAGATTTGTCTGGCACAATAAATCAGGAAGTCAAATGGTTGAGCTGGAAGTCCAGCTGCTTTCTGAGGTCCACTCCCCTCCCCCTTTCGATGTCAACCTCTTGATAAGTGCAAATTAGAAACTCCAGCGCACATCAGGCATTTGAAAAGAGAAGCCGCTCTTCTCTTTCCCAACCCTCATGATGCAGCATTCAGGCCATAACTTCTCTGTGCAGAGACGAGGGCTTCCTTCCCTCTCCCAGAGCTGTTCTTTATAGTCATATTTGTGCATCCTTCCTTGGGCTTTTAGTTCTTCTAGTATCTTGTTACATCTTTTACACAGCTTTGGCTATTCTTACCGTTTCCAATCGCATTGATTTCCACATGCAGTTCTTTTCCTTCGTCTCCCACCTATACTTTTTGCTCTCTAACCTAGCAAGATACTGCAGCTTTTATTTATTTTGGGTTCTTTCCCTTCCTCAGCCATTCTGCAATCCTATGCACATTTACTTGGGAGTAATGCCTACTGAACTCCATGGGGCTTACTTCTGAGTGGACATGGGTAGGAGGGCTGCACTGTCAATATCTTAAGCTCTTCTCCAGGATGCCCCTTCAAAGAAATCTTTCAGGTAACAACTTTAAAGCTCTTGGTTTGACCAGGGAGTGTATGAAAAGGGCAATTATGTTAAACCGGTCAAATAAATCAACCTGCAACAGATGGCAAGGCAATTCTGGAAGCATTTTAGATAGCTGGAAAGAAGTATATCAAACTGAATGTGAAGTATCTTAGTCCTATTGAAAAGAAAGAGTAGAAAGAGGTTAAACAAACCAGGAGGAGGAGAAGGAGGACGAGGAGGAGGAAGAGGGTGGGGGATGGGGCCAGGAACTGTGCTCCAAATGGATAGGCACCAAGCTTTTGAACTGCCTGGGAGGTTTGGAAAAGAAAACAATAGATAAGCTATTTAAGCCTTGCATTAAAAAGCAACCCAAAAGGGCTGCTTTACATTGCCTTTACCCAGGAAAGTCTGCTAGGGGAAAACTCTCATCCAGCCAAGGCAAGAAAATTACAGAGACCCCTCGATCCTGCCCTGTTATTTGGGAGAAAACATTTATTTATCTCAAATAAGCCCAAGCGAGCAAGCAGATGCAACACGGAGGAGTTAAAAAGACTGAAAAGATTATAACAAAGGCACCTGGCTTGAGAAGTGTGGCAAGTCAGACAACAGTACACTGCACCAGGTACATACACCAATAGCCAGGCTTTGATTTATTGCCATTTCATATACCTATAAGTATATGAAGCCCATAAAATATGGGTTGAATGTAGCCTTTAGCACAAGGGTAGGGAATGTTGGAATGCGGGTAACGCTGTGGGTTAAACCACAGAGCCTAGGGCTTGCCGATTGGAAGGTTGGCGGTTCGAATCCCCGCGATGGGGTGAGCTCCCGTTGCTCGGTCCCTGCTCCTGCCAACCTAGCAGTTCAAAAGCATGCAGTACAGGTAGATAAATAGGTACCCCTCCGGCAGGAAGGTAAACGGCATTTCCGTGCGCTGCTCTGGTTTGCCAGAAGTGGCTTAGTCATGCTGGCCACATGACCAGGAAGCTGTACGCCGACTCCCTCAGCCAATAAAGTGAGATGAGCATCGCAACCCCAGAGTCGTCCATGACTGGCCCTAACAGTCAGGGGTCCCTTTACCTTTTTAGGGAATGTTATTCAATCTGAGGGCCAAATTCTGTGCAGGAGGGGCACATGCCACTGGTGTGCAGGGCCAAAGGCAGGGCAGTGAACATGAATACAGTGGCACCTCTAGTTACAAACTTAATTAGTTCCGGAGGTCGTTTTTTAACCTGAAGCTGTTCTTCACTAGAGGCGTGCTTTCACTGATGGGGCCTCTCGCTGCCGCTGCGCCACCTGCACACGATTTCTGTTCTCATCCTGGGGCAAAGTTCTCAACTTGAGGTAACTCTTCCAGGTTAGCGGAGTTTGTAACCTGAAGCGTTTGCAACCCGAGGCGTTTGTAACTCGAGGTACCACTGTATTAACTTTGTACATTAAGCTGGTTTCTACAAACACTCGGACATCCGTCTCTGTCCTCCACCCAGCAAAGCAAGTCACATGATCACAGCACGAGGATACATCCCAGTTAGGCAAGAACACTCAGGGAGCGTGCAAAGCAGAAGGAGTTAAGGGGTGTGGCCTGGGTAAAGTCCCATGAGCCAGAAGAAGGGCTGGAGGGCAATCAAGAGCCCACAGGCCCCGGGTACAGGGGATGCAATGCTATCAAACTATTCAGACTTAATTCTGCACCAAGTTAAATAGCAAGCTTAAACTGAGTGGGTCACAGTTGTGTGCTTTGTGCTATAAAAAAAATGTTTTTGAAAAAGGGAGGTGGTGTAACTTGAAATAATACAACAGCCAGGAGAGAAAAAGAGTGAATCTCAGAAGCCAACATTCAAGGGGCTGGAACTGCCTATATAGAGGAGGCGGCAGAATGGCAGAGAAGCAACACAATGTACAAACAAACATGAAAACTGCTCATTTGGTTGTCTGGTGGAAACTCAAGGGGCTTTGGTGAGAGAGCCCCTGCCTTCCAATGTGTTCCAACAGGGATTGCACGCAAAAAAAATCCCAGTGCACTGTGGCCCATGTTAATTTGCTTCAGAGTCTCAGGTGCCAGGAAGAAATCAATACAGCTGCAGCAATGGCTGGACACATAATGCAAGCATTTCTGTGGCTAGTTTGACAATATCAGAAGCAGTAACTTAGCTACCTGGACAATGAGAAAGGTGGGGGAGGGGGGAGAATAGCCACATAAACCCACCATTAGACTAAATATAATGTCTCCCGATGAAGCAAATTTTACATTGTTTGGTCATGGAGTGCATGTTTACATGCTGAAAATAATGAAAAATATTCACTGCGGGGGTGAGGTGGAATGCACATGAAGCCGTATGTTAAAATCACATGCCATTTCTATTAATGGCTGCTGGCATATCTAATTATGAGATAACGCCTGCAGGATAATTGTCAAAGGCTAATGGCTGCACACTGCCTGTGGGTGGGGGAACAGCGAAGCTGTCACCAAGATCAAGTCCTTATTACAGAAAATGAATTTGGGGCCTCCAGAAGTGGCAGGTGTTTGTTTACAATTTCTCATCAGAAAACAGAATGGCCCATATTTGAGGAGTGCCTTGTGATCACTGCTGTAGAGACTCTTGATTTGCAGTTTGGGGTAGTGGGTGTATTCCAAAGAAGTTCTGGCTATTTTAGGACAAAAGAATGTGTGCACAAGGGAGAGAGAGAATCAGTGCCATTTCAGGTTATTTAGAAAGGAGTGTTTCAATAACATGGTTAAGCTTATTTTTCTATCATCGGTTGCTTTTCCAGCTTTGGTTTGGTCGAGACAAGGCTCCTTTATTAGAGGACCTTATATGTGCACTTTAACAAACCATTAGGAGCTTTATTTATTATGCACATGAAATTCTTTCATTTTGATAATCCTGCAAAGCAGGCAATTTTATACATACTACATGTGGATAACATTATTCTCTACTACAAACACAAAGCACCAACCTTTGTTCATTTGCAGGGATTTCACCAAACATAATAAACCCTAGATTGGGAAGTGGGGGGAGGGCTTTGCTGCTCCCCTTTATATTATGTACCTGTGAGGTTTCCTTCCTAGACACACACACTCTCCAATGTCGGTACTTTTGCTAAATTCAGAAAGAAAGAAAAATGACAAGCTGAGGCTGTTTCAACTCAAGATAAAGGCTTTCTGAAGTGTGCAATATTTTTGAACAAAGAAGTCTATAATTATGGCAACATGTGACATCATGAGGTTATCATGTTGCTGCACCAGCAGCCACCCATAGGCAGCACAAAGTGGGGCTTTATCAGGGGGAAAGGAGGAAAAAACTTTTAGCAAAGTTGCAACATTTGGAGGCAACCCCCCCCCTCCCTCCAACATAGGAAACACAGATGTTTGCTGGTTTGAAAGGTGAAAGCAATGCTTCTCCTCTACATGATGCACATTTTCAAAAAGAACATGCACCCACAGAAATTATGGCTCACTGCAGAAACCTTCTCAGAGGACCCGAAAGCCTTTTGCACCAATCTGAAAGCTGGCTTTCAGAGAGGAGAAAATATTTCTTCCACGAGGAATTTCGAACAGAAAATGAAACCAGAACCTGCTGCACAGAAGGGGCAAGAAAAGCCAGCCTCTCCACCCCACCCCACCCCCTCTCTGCACTTTCCTCCCCTCCCCCACTGCAACGTGCCATGCAACTTTAACTCTTTAATCAGATTATGGCCTAATCCCTCCTCCTGCCCAGCTGCTCTGCCCTCGCCCTGCAGCAGGCCCCGGCGGGGAAGGCAAAGTTCTCCGTTGCAATCCCCGCTCCCCTCCCCCGCGTTTATGGAAGTTTTGCGCGTGCAGTGGCGGTGGCGGGGAGGGGGCGAGGGGGGAGGAAATGGGAGAATAAAGCAATTCGCGTGCCTACTTTTTAGTGCAATCCAGGAGGATCCCCGTGAAGCGCCTCTCCCCGCAGCTCAAGGTGACCACCAGGGTGTCGTTGACCATTTGCTCCACCAGCACGGGTAGCCAGGAGCCGACCTGCAGCTCCTTCGCGTCGGCCTCCTCCATGCTTTTGCGGAGGAACTCGGCGGCGGCGGCGGCAGCCTCGGGTTGCAACTGGAGTGCGGCTGCGGGATCCCAGGCGGCCTTGCTCGGGCCAGCTCCCCTCCCCCCCCCCCAACCCCGCCGGCCTCTGAAGCTGCTGCTGGCGCTGTTACAGTGGCCGCTGCGATGACCTCATGGCTCCAGGCTCCCCCTCAGCAGGAAGGATTAGTAGGTGCGCTGACGTCACAATGCTTCCCTCCCGGGAACGTTCCACGACGGAATCCTGAAACAATTGGCTACATTAAGGTGCTGATTATAGAACAAGGGGGTGCTTTTGTGTCCCGCCCCCTCTGCCTCCCCGCCCCACTTTAAACGGGGTGACCCCTTGAAATCAGGGCTGCCCTCTGCCCCCACACTTGTGCTCAGAAGCACCACGCGCAAGACCGGTAACGTGGAGGGTCAAGTGACCGTCCAGAGCTAAAACAGCTCCCGTCTCTATACTGCAACGTTTTCAAACGAGCGAGCAGGAAAAGCAGATTAACCTCCATGTGTTCCCCACCCCCACCCCAACAGATAACAGTGGCTGAAAACACTAGCTAGATATTTACCTGGAGTGGGTGACACTGCAACACACGCCTCTCTGTGTCCAGTAGGTTTCCGAACAAGCTCACAGTTAAAGTGAATTATTTCTTATTTCCCTTTAGATACCTGGGTTAGGCAAGGGCAACCTCTTTTTTTTTTTGGTTTGCAGAGGAGACAAAGGTTCTGACTACTTCAACACCTGGGGGCCGTGTGTTCGAGTTGCCTTTAAAGTTGATAAATACATTAACACCACTTTTGCCCTTTCAAAGCTGGGAAGTAGCCAGGCATGCTCAGGAATGAGTCACATTGAGTTCAGTGGGGCCGAATCCTAACCCTGTCTACTCAGAGGTATGTCCTATTGAATTGCAAGGGGCTGATTCCCAGGTAAGTGAGGTCGAGAATACAGCCCTTACCATTTACCGTACTTCAGGTGAAGCTGTACATTTCAATGGTGCTTTGGGCAAAATGTCCTGGGACAAAGGACTTGTGTAACCAAATCCACAACCTTTCTGCCTACATGGACAGAAACATTTCCCACTAGCACAATTCAAAGTCCTCGGATTTGTTGGCTTAAAACAGACGGTAGAAAAAGCTGTGAGTTTGCATTTGGTGGGCAGGCCAGCCTCTGAGCTCCTTTTTTTCCTTTTTAGAGAGTTTGAGGGTGGACGGAGTGTGATGACAAGAGGTCATCTTCTCCAACTTACATGGGAAATTTCCAATGCCAGCTGCAATGCAAGATATTTCATATGAAGTATGAGCTGTTCCCAAAAGGCATAAAGTCATCCCAAAACAGGATGCATGACTTTAGCTCAACCCGCCTGCGTTTGGAAATACAGATTTATGACCTGCTTTCTTCTTTGCGACACAGATTCCACATAGCTCTCTGTCTTATTAGCAGTGTACATTTACTCAGAAGTAAGGTGCTGCTTGCTTTCAGCCAAGCATCCTTAACCTTATATGTACTCACCTGTGAATAAACACAACTGAATACAGTGGGGTTGACTTCTGAGTAAACATGCACAGGGTTACATTTACAAGAATATTTTTTCCCCCAGTGGTGCAATCCTATGCATGCTTACTCAGAAGCAAGTTTCAGGGTGTTCAACAGACTTACTCCCTCTTTGGTGTTAAGGACAGCGGCCCAAAACCAGGTTACAGTCCACACACTACTTTGTCTAGGCTCAACAGATGGCACTCTGAATGGGCAGTGTAGCTACAAAATCCTAACTTGCAAGGTTGCTACATGCAGCCAGTATTGTGCATATAGGCTTTGAATTGCTAATTTAAAAGGGAGGATAGTTTAGTATTCTAATGCATCTGTTTAATCTGCCTGGGACCTTGATCCACATAGGTAAGTAAGCAACACAAATTTATGTGGGCGGGGAGGGGGATTAGACTTCCAAGTATAACATGTTCAAGACCAGGGAACTTAAGTATCCACCCGCCTCCCATCACATTGTCAAATAAAATGCTTTTAAAAAACATGCTCCGTAAGAAAACCAGGATCATGATTCAGCAGCAGTCTTGCTTTTGGTCACAATCAGTGGAATAAAAATAGAATGGGCAAAAGACCAGGCCGCTCTCAGGGCCTGCTTTGGCAAAAACAACAAGGAAGTTAAAAAAGAGAAGAAAAAAAGGAAGGTTGATAAGTAAACACAGCGATTTGAACAAAAAGGGTTAAAGCTACTACTGGGTGTCTGTACTGTACTTGTGGGATTGGGGGAAGGGTTGGGGAAGAGATCCAAAGATTTCTTGGAGTTGAAGGCCTCTGCCTGGTGTTGTGTAGAATTGCTTTCTGAGGCCTGTACCCAAAGGGAAACAAAAAGAGGGCAGCTGCCTTTGAGAGGGGTGCAAGGCCACCAGCTCCTCCTGCTCCTGCCACTCTTGCCATGGCTCTTTTTAGACAGAAATCTCCAATGCTGTCAAACAAAATCTGTTTACTAGCACAACCTTTAACACAGTTTATCACATGAATAACACACCTAGATGGGCTGCAAGCTGTATTGAAAGGCAGCCTTTCTACCTCAACATATAGTGTTCTATCCTTTGGAAACAAAGGGGGGGGGGTTTAAGCCCATTCAAAGGAAGTACTGTAATTAAAAGCAAGCAATGAGGCCAAGAGGACAAGGACGATGACAACAACAACAACAGCCTTCAAAGCCTTTAAAGCAAATTTCACTTCCTTGGCAGTGCAAGCCTCTACATGCCTACTCAGAAGTAAGCCCTATTGAGCTCAATGGGACATACTCTCAGGATTAAGTGGATTGCAACTCTTAAGCATGCTTCTCCCCCACTTCAAAGTACAAAGTGCTTGGCATAATTTGGAGACAGAGTAAAGAGAATGTACGGCAAACACCACCATTTTGATAAAATAAAAATGGGTGGATTTCTTAGTCAACCCTCTTAATTTATTTATTTTTTAAATTGTATTTGAGTTGCATAATTTTGCTTTTGGCTCCAGGTATTCAAGCGTACTGAAAACAAATGTGATTTAGAAATACAGTGTGGTGGTTATTTGAAACATTCGCTAGAGGCTTCTCCTCCCCGCCCTCCCCCAAAGCCCCTCTTGTCCAGAAACTGTTTCTGAAGCAGGGCCAGGCAAATTCTGCACAAGTCAGGAGAAACCTTACATCCGCCTTGACACATTTCAAGCCTCGTAATTAACTTGACAGCAGATCTATTCAGGGTGAGATCCTAGAGCCACACTTACCTGAGAGCAAGTTCCATTGAACTCAAAGGCCTCAGTTGCTGAGCAGACATGTATAGCAGCACTGCAGTCTCAATGGACTTTCTCTCTGCAAAATTATGCTCCTGGGCTTCTCGCAACCGCCCCCCCCCCCCGCCGCTGCTTCAAATGATCTTAGCCCAGACTGCAAGCAGGAGCATCGAGGATATTTATGGCCACGCTTTAATCATTTTCTTTTTCGGTGGGAAAATGATTTTGCTTTATTCGAAGTTATCCCACCGTCTTCTGCAGCCTGGATCGGATTTTATTTGTTGTCGTTGTTATTATTATTATTATTAAAAACGGCTACAAAAACGTTAAAAAGGCAAGATGGGAGCAGGGGTGGGGGGAAGAGGCTCCCAAGCAAGTCTGAATTAAACCTTTTCAAACGAGACTAATCGGAATGCCCGGAAATAACGAGGAGGAGAAAGTCTGCGGCTCTCACATTACCTGAGCGATCACTGTCTCTCTTCAGCCCCTTTAACCGTGACAATGTTTGACAATTCAGCGAAGTTACTGTGCGCGGCGTTTCGTTTCCACCACGCTCCCCCTAGCGGCTGCTTACTGGCATTGCCTCGGTGGCCGCTTGTAGAGAGGAGGCACCGCCCCCTCCTCGCCTGACAGGCGGCTTCTGAGGAAGAGGATTTTCTGACCCGAGATTGTGCTCATACATGTTAAAAATTCACCTGTGCAATTCTTAGACCTCTAAATCAGGAGCCAATGCTTCTTCCGGTATGGTTTATGTTCCTGCGTTGCAGGGGGTTGGACTAGATGACCCCTGGATGGATCCCAGCTCTAAAAATTCTATTATCCTATGTGCACTGGGCTGTTCTTAATGTGGGCCCCTCTTCTGTGGGGGGAAAAAAGCTCACTGCGCTGGTGCTCCGTATCCCTCTCCGGGTGCAAGGCTCTTCACAATCTGGATAACCTCTGAATGGGGCATATTAAAACACAGCTAAACCTTAACTCTGCCTTCGCCAGCGCGGTGCCCTCCAGATCTAGGGCTGATGAGTGTTGTAGTCGGAAACATCTGGAGGGCGCCACGTTGGCGAAGGCTGCCTTAGGCAGGCAGGGCAGGACGCCACCTTAAATCTCAGGCACACCCCCTCCTCTTCTGCCTGCTCCTGAACACATTCCTAGCAGAGGATTTGCAAAAGCACCGCCCGCCCGCTCCAAAACCCTCCAACAATAGAAGTAAAAGAAAACGGCCAGGCTACTTACTGCAGGGGGTGGGCAGACTTTAGGCTTGCGGGATCTTCTTTTTTTCCTGTTACCACTGAAACTCTGGAAATCCACCCACGGGAGCCAGGTGCAAAATGCTCAGGCAGCGGACAAACGCTTGGAACTAAGACGTGCACATGCTCAGAGCAGGACTTTCTGATCAATACCAGCAACCAAGATCACAAATCCTTTAAATTAATGCAGAAACTCACTCCTGGTTTCTCTCTCCACCCCCACCCCAGTCTTCTTCTTCTTTTAGTTTAAGGGTAGGGAAAGCTTTTTAGACAATTGGAAGCCGATTGCTTAATCCATTTGCAAATCACCCAGAGATCTTCTGCCCACCTCTAGCTATTGAATAGCAAATGATAAATGCTTGTTACATGGGGGGGGGGGGGGGGACGACCCGCTGCAGAAACTAGTGAACAGCTAAACTAGTAAATAGTGGCTTAGTGATAAACTTTGAAATGCAGGGGCACATCCTGACAGCACTCGCCACGCAAGGAATGTCACTCACACACACAAACAAAACACACCAAAAGGCAGCCTGTAGCATAATACCCAGTTTATTAGGGTCAGCTCTCCTATTCACAGGGATGCGGGTGGCGCTGTGGGTTAAACCACTGAGCCTAGGGCTTGCCGATCAGAAGGTCGGTGGTTCGAATCCCCGCAATGGGGTGAGCTCCAGTTGCTCGGTCCTTGCTCCTGCCAACCTAGCAGTTCGAAAGCATGTCAAAGTGCAAGTAGATAAATAGGTACTGCTCTGGTGGAAAGGTAAAAGGCGTTTCCGTGCACTGCTCTGGTTCACCAGAAGCGGCTTAGTCATGCTGGCCACATGACCCGGAAGCTGTACGCTGGCTCCCATGGCCAGTAAAGTGAGATGAGCGCTGCAACGACTAGACCTAATGGTCAGGGGTCCCTTTACCTTTACCCTATGCACAGTTTCCTGGGGAGTCTGCTCCATTGAACACAGTACTGCAGGGCTTTTTTCCTGAGCTTGTAAAATGTGTTGACATCCCTTTGCCATACACAAAGCATCTTCTATTACCGTAGTTGTCTTGTTTCTGAGAATCAGGGAATTGTAGAGTCGGAAGGGCCCACCAGAGTCATCTAGTCTGAGCCCCTGCAATGTGGAGCTCGAACTCACAGCCCTGACATCTACTGGCTGAGCTAGATTCTCCCCACCCCCTCCCAGTAAGATCAAACCTTGCTACTGCTGAATTTGTGTCCTCACCTTCCTTATTTTGGTTTTTATAATGCTGTTTCAGAGTTTTTATTATACTGTTTGATTGTTTCCATGCTATTTTTTTTTAAATAACCACTGCATGTACCAGGAGACACACACGCAGCGAAGGAAAATAAATGCACACAATCATCACAAAAACAAGGCAATCTACAGTTTACATGCTTTCTCAAAGTGGAAATGCTGTCTTGTTTAGGGAAAATGTGTTAGCCTTTCCCCTAATTGCCCAGTATGCATGTAGCCACTATGCTATCATGTAGCCTTGTGGGAGTGACGAAGCTTTCTCATTCCAAGGATTCCAAGCTTCTGGGAGCCACATACCAGATTATTTTTTTGTGTGGATGGGGCCAGAGACAAAAGCGGGTGGATCAACAGATGTGACTGTACAGTAGGCACACAAAAGCCAGATGTTTCTACATGCATGCATCTCTCCATCCTCCAATCTGGCAGGCGTGATCACAGCTCATGTCCCAGCAAGGCAAATGTAAGGAGGATGCTGAGTAGGTAAGCAGGGCCTGGGGAGGGTCCCCAAGGGCCAGGCAAAGAAGCTGGGGTGGGGGTACATTTCCGCACCCCTGTCACATTGCAGTTACTTCACGTGGAAAGTGGAAAGGGACAGGTACAGATTTCCCAAAACTCTGGGTCACATAGTGGATAAAGGCAAAGGACCACAAGGAGTGATGGTCATTGGTGGCTATTTGGTCATTGTGGTCCACTATGTGTTTTGAGATGTAGTTCCCTGTCTCAAAGCCAACAGAATGTCATTGTGCCTAGGAAGCTGGGTAAAGAAGGAAACAGCAGTTAATATCCTGTTCCAGCTGAATCTGGTAACACCCACAAAGGGCATGTTGTGTGTACACAAAATACATATTACATTTGTGTAGGAAGGTGCTCTCTTAAACGCTGTTTCCATCTCCGCTCCACTTCCTGGTTGCAACTGATTTTTATCCCTTTTTGAGAGGGGCAGCTGCATCTCCAAATGCCTCCTGGCTTAATAGTCTTATGTCAAACAGACATAGTCACAGCATCTGAAGTGACAAAGCAAACTGATCCTTGACACTGTTGTAAGTGAAGCAGCAGAGATCTTTCCATGTGCAAATTAAGGGTTAATTCTATTAGGGTTGAAGTCAACTAACCAAGAGTGGTGGAGGTGCTGTTTAGCAACCAAGCAGAGTGGCATGATGTGTGCTGGGGTAGTTTGGCTGTGGCGTTCTGAGGGAGTTTTCCTCTGTATGTTTGCTTTAATGTCTCCCTTCTATATATAAGGCCTGAAGTAGGAAAGACATACCGTAATCTCTCTGTTCCTTTCTCCTCCAGTTATACACTGCTTTGTTTAAAGCTTGCTCAGTGTGGTTTTATCAGGACTTTTCTCTCTCTGGATTCCATCTGCGCCATTGATGTGGCTTTGCTAACGGACACCAACCAAAGGAGTGGCAATACCTGGGAAATTTGAAATACCCGATCTTCCGGAATCTTCTTCCACACCCTCCTCCCCAGTGGATTTATCTGAATGGGAATTGAGCAAGATTGCTGCTGTGTTCTTGCTCAATGACTGCATTTCATGTAAATGCAATAGGGTTTGGATACAGAAAGTTCCTGGTGGATTGTGCCCCCTGCAATCTTCCTTTGAGGAGAAGCTCCATCGCTCGCTCTGGCTGGGCTGCTCCCTCGCACTTTCTCTTCTGTTGCTGCAGTGGAATCACATTCCTTGCGAGTCTGTCCATGTTGCTGCATAGATATTTGGCAGGTGCTGCACAGCACACGGTAATAACCTTCCCTGCGGTTGCTGTGCAGCCACAGCCATCAACGTTGCTCCTTAGCAGCAGAAAACAAGGCAACTTGCTTGGAGGGCAGCACATTTCACATGGACTAGCTCAAAACTCCAACAATGTCTAAACACTGTTCCTAAGCTACCACAAAGGGGACTTTGCGAATGAGCTTGTGTTCCTCTGAAATCTATTCTCACGCTTGGCTTCCCTCCTTGGATTCAACCCAGAGAACACTTAAGAACAAGATCCCCACTGCAGATTCTCGTTTTATGGATGATTTATATCACAGGCAATTGAGGAGGTTAGGATGGGGAAACTTGTGGCCACACCAGATGCCAATGGACTACATATCTCACCCGTTATGCATTCAGTGCTCTGTGTTTGCCTGAGCTTGAGTCTGGACTAAGGATTCTGAGCTCCTGTGTTCTGATTTTATACATGATGCCCAATCATAGAACATTTCAGAATTTGGGCCTCTGCCATTGGCCCTTGAACTCTGAGTCATGATTCGCAGCTTGGAAGTTTAGACAGCCAATCACGTTGGGAGTGGGAGTGGCCCAGACTTTCAGGAGTGTATATAAGCAGTTGCTTTGCCCCCGTTTCCCAGTTATGTTGTTCAATAAAGGTTCTTGCTGTTATTGCCGTGCCTTGCCTCATGGGAACCCACCTACACTTGCTATTTTTCTAGAAAAAGAGGTGTCAGACCTCACCATGAATGCCTCCCTTGTTCTCTTATAATGGCAATGACACTCAGTCAAGAGGTGCCGGAACTGAGTTCCAGTGATTCCACCGTGTATTTTTATGTGAACTGCCCTGTGATCCTCAGATGAAGGGCAGTATATAAATTTAATTCATAAATAATAATAATAAAACAAACCATTCCTGGGCATGCTGGCAGGAGCTGATGGAAGATGGAGTTCAACAACATCTGGAGTTCAACAACATGTTCCCCATCCCTGTGTAAAGTGACTTCCAGCATGATCCCAAGCATGTTTACATAGAAGGAAGCCCCACAGACCTCTATGGGGCCTGCTCCTTAGTTCATGTCCTTAGCAGGACCAGTCCAACCCTCAGACAGAGGAAAGTCATTTCAAGCACCAGGTGTAGTGATCAGGTGATTGAGTACAGAGATAGTGCTGTGCCCCCCAAAGCTAGCTTATTGACCTCAGGTGTGGTCAGTTCAGACCTCTGGCCAGCATGATCTAGGTCTCCCCTGGCAGCTTACTAGGGGAGCGGTTGTGTTTGTGAAAGAGGCAGGGGCCCCATTCACTTTTGTCTGTAGTCCTGCCCATGGCTGGCTTCAGCTCTGACCACGGCCAGCATGTGCCTCCGCCCACCGACAGATTACACGCAAGGAAATGCAGCCTTTGGGGGGGGGAAGTTGCCCACACTTGGGACAGATAGTACTAAACTGAACTGTACAGATAGCCTGGTCTAGTATAAGGCAGCTTCCTGAACAGGTATGGGGCATTAGAATTCCCAATAAGATGGCCAATACAATGCAACTAGCACCATAGGGACAAGTGCATCAACATTCCAAGCTACGAGAGACCTCTAAAAAAAAAGATTCCTTCGTTCATTCATTTCACTTGTACGACACTTTCCCACGCACAAAGAAATCATGCATGAAACGGCTTACACAGAGAAACAGGGTGCATTTCAAACAACTACTACCAAAGCAATTTCATAATAATGTACAGTCAAATCACAGTTCCCAAACAGCTTTGTTTTGGAACGTTTTAGCTCCCGAACGCTGAAAACGCGGAAGTAAATACTCTGGTTTTCAAACGTTTTTCGGAAGCTGAACGTCCAACATGGCTTCCACTTGTGTGCAGGAATCAGAAGCTGTGCCTCGGCTGTCGAACATTTTGGAAGCCAAAAGGGCTTCTGGAGCGGATTACGTTTGACAGCCGAGGTTTGATTGTAGCAACTATTTCATAATATAGCAAAGCAATAACCACTATAATAACATACCCCAAAACCCACATACTATAAATATGACAAGATTACTTAGACAATCCACAGCATCCAATAGTAAAAATAACAAGGGAGCTTCAGTTTCACCACACTCCTAGAAACACCCCCCCATGGTGTTTCTCTCCGTCCCTCTCCAGCCATAGGTCCTTATCAGGCTTCCAAGGGCAAAAGGTGAGACAGCTGGAAACACCCCTCCCATGATGTTGCTCCCTCCATGTGAGCTTCCCTGTCATACACTCATGTACAGAAATACTAAACTGTTTGTGAGCTGTGCTTAAAGGCGTCCACCTACCTGCAAGAGATGTGTGTACATTTGTGCATGACTGTCTCATGTATCTACTGAATGCTGGCAAGAATGAGTAATACAGTTCCTACGCCCATCTCCATGCCTAGTGTTGTTACTTTAATGAAAACAATGTGCCTGCTGTATATTTTGATAAACTAGACTAGCTTTCAGCTGGTTTTAAACTGATCTGAAAGCTCATACTTTCAGAAGAGTCCTTTTTTTCACCTACCAAGGAAAACTGAATTCTACACTGAGCTTGTTTCTAAAGGCTAAGCCTATTTTTTCATAATCTGGGCTGACTCTCTCCCACTAGCTTGATCTATATGATGCGAAACTATAATTATTTGCAATAATTATACTATAATTATTATTATTATTTTACTCCTTCTCCAAAACTGAAGTTTAATATAGCTTGCTGTGGCCCCCTGTTGACTGTTTTACAAACAAATAAAGGTGGCATTTAAAACCCAAGGTTAATAACATCCTACAATGATATGAAAACAGGTTTTTTTCCATTGGCAAAACTTCAATCTGTTATAGCTAGCTCTTGCACATCTGGCAAATGCAGGAGGCTTGCCTGACCCCGTTTCAGCAGAAGCAGCAGAAGTGTAAGCCACACACAGAGAGCCCTATGGCCTAGACTGAAATGAATGGAGAACCTGCACATTAAAGGCCTCCTGGGCACCACAGAGCACATGGGAGTCTGTATCAGTGAGCATTTAGACATTAGGTGCATCTGGTGTCTAAATGCTCACTGATCCAGACTCCCATGTGCTCTGTGATGCACAGGAGGCCTTTGATGTACAGGTTCCCCATTCATTTCATGTTTTAGGATTAAGGTGTTAGCAGTATGCTTGCTGCCATTCTACCTTGATGACTGATAGAGATATTTAAATATATCAAAACATGTCTATATTACAGCCTCTAGATTTGCATAGTCACCTGGCAGCATCCCTCCCTCCTCTTAGTGAGCCCAACCCTGGAGATGTTTTTATTTTCTGGGAAACGCCCAGTAGGTTGGTTCCAAAAGGGCTGTTCCGATAGTGAATCTTTCTCATCCTCCCCTCGCCCCATCTTCCACAAAGTATCTCCAGAAGATCAAGGATACCCCAACCAGCCTGGGCTCCGTCAAGGGGATTGAAGTGGGAGGGGCAGAGGAATCACTTTAAATGAATGTATTTATTTAGGTATTTCCATAACACATGGAACTGTGGTCACAGGGCTGCATACAACTTCTTAAAACACACCAGTGCATATTCCTAAAACCAATTTGAAGGGCAATGCGAAGTTAAAGACTGCATAAACTAACATAACAAATGAAATTAACACAAAACAGCAAAAGGTACAATACTAAACTAAGCCCAGACAGATTGCACCTCTTCACCTCCCGAAGCTTGGTAAAAGAGGTAAGTTTTCACCATCTTCTTAAAAGAGTATAATGTTGGGAGTGCCACTTCTGCAAAGTGTCTCTGGCCAATTTTTGGCAATCTGTCCCCAAACAGTCACTTCCTTGTCACGGCTCATCCTATTGTTCAGGAAGATCCCCCGACCCTCTGGAGATGTTTTGGATGTGCAGGGAAAAGAAAAGTCTGCCCTCGCCGCCAGGCTGACCTTTGGATCCAGCACAATATTCTCTAATCATGTGCACACAGATATTCAAGGCAAGCTATGAGCTAAGCAATGTATTTATATGATACATCATGATAAAACATGGGCGGGTACTGACTCAAATCAAAATGGATGCTCCCACAGGGGAAAAAAGCCAAAGTATAGTTGAAGGTTTTAGTAGCTGAGTAGGAGGGTTGGTTAATATTTAGCCTCCAGAAAACTGCCTTTGTCACTCCCGAAGGCAAGGGAATGTTGGAATGCAGCTGCAATGTCTAACCATTTCTGCATTACATCACTGTTCAGTCCAATGCTGTAGAAATCAATTCTTTTTAAGGACAAAGGAAAATAAGCAAATGATTAGAAATTGATCCCAGAACAGAGAAACCAAAGGAAACACTGAGACATGCAGAGTTAATCATGTGGCAAATTTAAGTTGCCCATAGCTGACACCAGCAAATGTACCTGCATTTTATTTTTAAGATGTGGTTTTATACACATGCACGTTTGGGAAATGTATCTAAACTTAGGCCGCTCACTAAAACCAACAGCTGTTTGAGCACGTTGCAGTTAATTGATGATTGCAATTAGAATCAACTACATCAATTAATTTGCAGTGAATGAGCCGCAACAAACAGTACAGTCAATGGCTCTCTAAAACCACCACCAGATTTGTACAGTTGCAAGAAAAGGCACTTGTGGATACTTTGGTGCTCTCCTGATAAATTGTGAGCTGAGCAGTTGACCTCTTTGTAACTTTGTTATTCATATGTTGCAGTTCCTTGACGAGGTCAGTAGTGCTGTAGGCCTCTTGTACCCCTCTGCCCTCATATTTTACTGAGGCAATGACCCTGTTCCTGGGCTGTACAATATCTGAGAAATGTTCCCTAGGAGAAAACATTTCTCTACACAGAAACATACCAGGTCAGGGTTAGAACTGTTTTCTGTGCGCAAGGGCTTTTTGTACGGAGAACCGCTCAATTAAGTCACCCCTGCTGGCTGCCTGAAGTTCTGTAGCTCTGACACCTTAGTGAAAAGTAGCCCTCAGTATGTGGAAGGTATCTTAAGCCACATCTGCACTATTAAAGCACTATTATACCATCTTAAGGGTCATGGCTTCCCCCAAAGAATCCTGGGGGCTGTAGCTTGTTAAGGGTGCTGAGCGTTGCTAGGAGATCACTGTTCCCTTCACAGAGCTACAATTCCCAGAGTTCCCTAAACAATTCTAGGAATTGTAGCTTAGGAAGCAAGGAGTTAAGACTCAATGGCCTATGCAGCAGTTGATGGTAGGTGGCCTATGATGGACAGAAAAAAGAGAAGGGGCATTCATAGCTGGGACACTTTGCCCTGGGCGATTGTTCTAGCTGGAACCCTACGATGAGACCCTCTCTGTCAGCCTTCCCCAACATTGCATCATAGAATTGTAGAATTGGAAGGGATCCAATGGGTCATCTAATCCAAACCCCCTGCAAATTGGTGACCTCCAAAGGTTTGGAACTACAACTCTCACCATCCCTGACTATTGGCCATGTTGCACTGGAATTGGGAGTCTAGGAAGGTTTGGAGAGAAGGCTGCTCTGTGCTGACCAATGAGTTACTGCTAATGTGTTCTGCAGGCAGAAAACCAGAACTGACCCATGATCAACCTTCCAGTATGATTTAAAGCACATTGAATGTCTCAGGACCACAATACCTCAAGGACCTCCTCTTCCTATATGAACCTACCTGGACTCTGTGATCATCTTCTGAAGCCCTGCTTCGTGTGCCTCCTTGAGCGGTCAGGAGGGTGGCAACACAAAAACGGGCCTTCTCGGCAGTGGCTCTCCCCAGGGAAGTTACCATGGCACCTTCACTATACAACTTTAGGCGCCAGGCAAAAACGTTCCTTTTTAACCAGGACTTTGCTGACTTGATCTACATCCTATACCCTTTTTTAAATGCTGGCTCTTTTTGTTTTTTGTTTTATTGGGTTGTGTTTTTTGTTTTTGTTTTGATTTTATGTATTTGCTATTTTATGTGAACCGCCCTGGGACCTTCAGGTATAGGGCGGTATAGAAATTAAATAAATTAATAATAGTAATAGTAATAATAATTCAGACTTGGATACGCCTTGTGAAGTTTCCAGAACCAGCCACACGCCTTCTTCTGGATGTAATTATCAAAGCTGCCCTCTCTGCCGACTTGTTTTAGGTGCTCACCTCCAACCACATCCAAAATGCTGAACTGGGCAGGCTTCGACCTGCAATACACAAACCCATCTAGGAAGCCAAGATGATGTTATGCAGTTTCCCAATCCCAATAGATGGGAGATTAGGAACAATTCAACACTGGGGGGACGAACACATGGGAGCTTTTTAGCCTGAGGACTGCATTGCCTCAGAAGCAGCATTCTGGGGCTACATGCCAGTGGCGAGCAGAGCCAGAGACTAAGAGAGAGTTGGCCAAAGGCAAAAGCGGCGACTCCTGCCTTAGTACATTTCAGTCATGCCAAAAGGTAGAGGTTTCTACACATACATCTCTTAATACAGGCAACCGAGAGGCACTGTTACAAAGTTCAAAGATGCATTCCAGCTAGGCAATAGCACAAGGTGAGGAGCAGGGCTGGAGACAGGTGAGAGGGGAGGAGACAGGGAGAGGGGCTTGGCCTAGCGTTGCCACATGTCCAGAAAATGTCCAGAATACTGCAACGGCAAGCGGTGTCTGGGCGAAAATTGGCTAAATGTCCAGGGAAATCTGATTTTCCATAGAAATAGCTCAAAAAAGTCCAATTTCTTTGTGATTT
This sequence comes from Podarcis erhardii, assembly GCF_964252035.2. Lineage (NCBI taxonomy): Eukaryota > Metazoa > Chordata > Lepidosauria > Squamata > Lacertidae > Podarcis > Podarcis erhardii. The sequence goes on from NC_138509.1 coordinate 40,125,085, forward strand.
TTCTCAACAAATTTGCTCCCCCCCCCCCCGCTCAACCCAACTTTTCCAAGCACCTTTGCTGTTCAGGTACATTGGTCTATTCTGTCAGTGCTGGGTCAACAAGCCAAATTATGCTGCGCCACCAAAACGTTTCTGTAGCTGGGATTCCCTGCTCAACAGCAATATATTTAGCTGGAGTTGTGGATCCAAAGTGACCCTTGTCATCTCAGAGGTAACTCTTGCTCATTCTTTAGCACTGGGAATGTGGCATAAAGTGACATAAAGGTAAAGGGACCCCTGACCATTACGTCGAGTCGTGGCCGACTCTGGGGTTGCAGTGCTCATCTCGCTTTATTGGCCAAGGGAGCCGGTGTACAGCTTCCGGGTCATGTGGCCAGCATGACTAAGCCACTTCTGGCAAACCAGAGCAGCGCACGGAAACGCCGTTTACCTTCCCGCCAGAGCAGTACCTATTTATCTACTTGCACTTTGACGTGCTTTCGAACTGCTAGGTTGGCAGGAGCAGGGACCGAGCAACAGGAGCTCACCCCGTCACGGGGATTCGAAATGCCAGCCTTCTGATCGGAAAGTCCTAGGCTCCGTGGTTTAACCCACAGCGCCACCTGCGTGGTGTCAGAAGTGGGATGGCCATCTACAATTAAACAGGTCTTTTTTCCATGACATTAGGAGGACAGCACAACTCTGGTTGTTTTAACTGTATCTTTCCCAAAGAGTCAGCAGATAGAATCTATGTCCAGAGGGCAAGGAACCCGAAAAACTAAAAGACATTACCCACCCACCCCCAAGTTTTATCACCAGGCTCTGTTGTTGCAGTAAACATTTTGTGATTCCTGTTCTTCCTTCCAAAGATTTATCACTTGGCATTTCCATTCCCTGTTCACCCCATCCCTCATTTTCTAGCAAGCTAATGCTCCCCCTTTGCTGCATGAAAATGCATATCTCCCAACTGTTTTGAAAAGCTAAAAATTTCTCTCCAGCTACAAGGCCAGCACCATCCCTCCTGTTCGTTTTGTGGCTATAAAACTACAGCTACAGATGGATTTAGAAATAGGGATGGAACACCAGCTATTTGTGGAATCCGGAGGGGGAATAACAGCTGGTACAGCCACACCCTGAGATGAAGCATTTATCTGATCTGTTTAAATCTCAGATCCTTCCTTCTACCCAAGTCTTTACTACTGGGGCCTCTCTACAGGTATATTTGGCTGCATGTTCTTGACACAGCAGTGGATTTATTCTTCTTTATCAGTTGTGCTGCGATGCCTCCCCAATGCTACCACACTATTGCTGCCTAGGAGGGCTACAGAGAAAGGAAAGTGTGTGTTTGCTAGTGGTGGTGGAAATAAACCAGAACATTTTGGTATAAAAAGTCATGGGATTTGAGCAAGAAGCTATAAGATATACATTGATTGAAAAAGAAGCAAACAAGCTAAAAACAACAACCAACCACACACACCTTTGCAGGTGCCAATGGCATTAAATGCAGGATTGTGTGTGACTGCCCTGATAGCATCAAGAGCACATCGGGTCATGAATGTGCAACAAAAAGGATGTCTTGTTCCTCGAATCTTCATGAAAAATGCCCTTATTTCAAAAGGTATTTCAAATAGGGTATATCTAGGAAGGCTGGCGAAGGTTCCCTGCTAAAGTGATATTTGATCTTCATCTCACTCTAAGTGTGAAACATTGCATCAGGTTAATACTTGCGTAAGCAAGATGATTTATTTTCGAGCCTTAGCTCCTCAAGTTCCTCCTGTAGTTTCTAATCGTCCACAACCACAAAGACCTTGAAAAAATATTGCTGACACCAAAACTCAGGGGGAAAGGATCTGACTCTTCCCAAGGACATAGAAACCAAAATTGCATGTTGATCGGTAGTGAAAAAACTCTTGAAATAAAACATGATGGCTTTAATGATGAGTTACAAAACTGATCTGCCTAAGGAGGCACAGAAGAGCGGCCAGGTGAGTCACTTGCTGCTCTTTAAAACCTCCAGGAGGTTGAATGCCAATCTGATAACCTTCCACTCTCTACAGCTGGAAATATGTTTATTAAGGATATTACCAATCACTGGGTTTTTTTAAAAACTCTTCATTTAGAAGGTGTGAACTTTTTAATTAGAGAGGCCCACTACATTAGAATTGTAGGACATCCTGCAATTCTGCTCCACTGGATCTTAAAAGAGATTGAGAATTACGACAAATATCTACGAGGCTCATCTCGGAAGCAGGCTTCCAGGAAGGTAATATTAACAATAATCGGCATTAAAACCATGCAGTAACGGAAGGCACTTCAAAACCTTGTAGGCACATATTGAAACGGGGAGGGTGTTGAGTGTGAAAGATTCCAATTTTTACGTTCCAAAGCAAAACAAACAAGAACAAAGGAGAAAAGGACAAATTTGAAAGCCTGGTTAAAAGCAGATCAACTGCAAAGCAAGCTGGTGTAGGTGGCTGCTGCATGACAAATTCTCTTTAATATAATTTAAAATGTCGTGTTAGAAAAGATATTTGGAGGCTTGTTGATAGGCAGTGGATTCTCTGGTGGTTGCGCTTCTCCTGTAAAGGCAGTGAAACGATATTCCTGGTTCAGGTCTCTTTTCAGATTTGCTAGCTGCTGTTCTAGGTTTTCAGCCTGTGGCAGGAAACATAAAAAGCATGAACACCAGAGTTGTTATCACATTAACAAGGCTAGTGCCCAACTATTCATTTGTGTCTCAGGTAGAGCTATCTATTGCTGTACAGTGGACCCTCTGGATATAAACTTAATCGTTCTGGGGGTCCGTACATACCCCAAAAAGTCCACATCTAGAAGCACCGCTTTTGCGCACGTGCACAGAAGCATAGAGTGCTTCTGCCCATGCGCGAAGCACGCAGAGCGCTTCTGCGCATGTGGCGAAACCCGGAAGTATACACTTCTGGGTTTGCAGCGTTCGCAACCCGAAAGTTAAGTTACCCAAAGTTAACATAACCTGAGGGTCCACTGTATTTGTGAAACTGGATTCCAAAGCTAAATGGTTCCTACACTGGTCCCCAAAGCAAAGAACTGAATCCACAGCGACCTTTCGGAAACAAAACTTCAAAGAAACCTTCTGCACAACTCAAAACTTTGCTCCCAATACCAATTTGAGAGGGGTAGCTGTATCAGTCTCTTGTAGCCAAAACAGCATGGGGTGTCTGGTGGCACCATAAAGACAAATAAATTTATCAGGAATTATCTTTCTTGTGCCAGGGCTCATTTGGCAGAGAGCTGCAAAGAGGTCTGACTTAATCTAAGTGAATCTTGCAAAGCTCCTCTTGTTTCTTATGCAGATAAAACTTACGGATGTTTACCTAGAAGTAAGTCCCACTTAGTTCAGTTGGATTCATTCCCACAGAAATGTGCACATGACTGCAGCTTTATTAACCAACATAAAAAAATGTAAGATGCCCTAAGTTTTTGGCAGCACTTGAGCATAAACTTACCGGAACAAAAAAACTGTATTATCATGATGTAAGCCCAAATCTGATTTGCTGCAGATGAATGAGGGTTGGTGACAGATGACTAGCAAACCATAGTTTTGCATTGTATCTGAACTAGGGAAAGCATGTTTTGCAGAAACTGTATTTTATTTATGACTAGAACTGCAGAGCAAAATTTGAATGTGGTTTGCAATTTTGATTTGTAATGTTACCTTGACAATATTGGTATTTCTAATCATGTCTTTTGCAAAAACTTCTGTGGCACACAACTGTCTCCAGTAAAAATCCCTACAGTGATACTTCGCTGAATGTGTATATAAGTTGTATGAGTTAGAATCATAAAATGGTAGAATTGGAAGGGACCACTGAGGGTCATCTAGTCTAACTCCCTGTAATGCAGAAATATAATAATCATAATCATAATCATAATCATAATCATAATCATAATCATCATAATTTATACCTCATCCATCTGGATGGGTTTCCCCAGCCACTCTGCGTGGCTCCCAACAGAATATTAATAATGATGATGATGATGATAAAGTGATAAAACATCAAACATTAAAAACTTCCCTAAACAGGGCTGCCTTCAGATGTTTTCTAAAAGTCAGATAGTCTTAAGTATTCATGAGCAGATCTGGTAACAATAGGAGAGCTACGGTTTTGTTTCTGCTTGGGTACTATTTCTTGTTTCTACTTTTTTTTGTTTTATCTTACTCTGTGGACTTGTAATTTTGTCCTTTTTATTTTTCAATAAAGAATATAAAATGAGGATAGCCACTGTTTGCAGAAAAAAAACAAAAACAAATGGAGCAACAAAATGTAATAATGCAACCTACAATCTCATAGTCTTGTTTTGCTCTCTCCATATCTTCTTGAGGGACCCCTGTTAACCTTTTCCTTCTTTCTTTCATCATTTGTGTGTGCTGTCTGATGCGATTCTCCACTTCCTTGCGTTTGGCTGCTCTGAAACAAACAGAGAAGAGTACATCAGGAATAACTTTCTGACAGTAAGAGCTGTTTGAAGTGGAGCGGTCTCTCTCGGAAGGTTGTGGACTCTCCTCCTCCCTTGGAGGTTTTTAAGCAGAGGTTGGATGGCCCTTTGTCATGGATGATCTAGTTGAGATTCCTGCATTGCAAGGGGTTGGACTAGATGACCCTCGTGGTTCCCTCCAACTCTGCAATCCTATGAATTTTTCAATATGTCCTCACCTCCATTTATGGATCTACTTAAAACATTTCATCAGCCCATTACTGTAATAGCATTTTTCTACAAATAACAAAACATCAAAAACCCTAAACTGGCTTTCAATTTGAACCTGGCCTGATCTTTTGTTCCCCTTCCTTCCCTCCCCCTCCCCTTTTTGTGAAGATTGCCCGCTCTAGGAACCCACAGCTGGTTCTCCCTTGGTTTCCTCGCTGTCCCAAGTGGGACTAATTTAGCCAGCTAGCCCTGGTGATTATCTAATGTTTATTGGATGGATTTCCCTCCTTAATTGATTTTTGATTCTTGATTTTATTGTTATTTACACTTTATACCGTATTTTATGCTGTTTTATTTGTAGCATCAATTAAGTGTTTTAAATTTGTTGTTTGCTGCCCTGAACCCAGTTTCCTGAACAGGGAAGGCTGGGGTATAAATAAAATTTTATTATTTTTATTATTATTAAACTGACTGAAAACCCAGAGATTATTTCAATCTGTAAACAGTGGAGCAACCGGTGTGTGTGTGTGTGTGTGTGAGAGAGAGAGAGTGAGAGAGTGAGAGAGTGAGTGAGAGAGAGAGAGAGAGAGAGAGAGATGGTGCCATTGTTTTAGAGAGCAAGCCACAGAAATATTGTCACATACTTCCGACGCAGGAGGAGAAAAGGAGACTGAACCCTGGGCGTGCGGAGGTTTAAATAGGGTAAGCCACGCCCCCCCAGTCGACCTGATTGGTCAGCTGTGGGGCATGACACAGCTGGGACTCCCAATGACATGGGAGGCACCACCATGCCCCCCACCAAACACGGGGAATGCTCGTGGCCCGCCTGCAATTCCGCCCCCCTGGGAAGGGGAGCGGTCTTCTCATTGCTGGTATCAATTGCTTTGTTATCAGCTGCTGTTGAAGGAGAATAGCTTAAGCTGATTAAAGAAAAAGTGTCTGCCTGCTATCTTCAAGCTCTAAAAGCAATATTAAAAAGTTTTTCTACTCCCAGAAAACACCCAACTGTGAGAAGCCTCAGAACACCAGGAAAATATCTGCGGTGACTGATGTTAGTATGTTACAGCAAAAACAAGTATCATGGTATCTGTGGCATAAACTTTTGTGGACTCCACCTCCACCCACTCACAAACGCAGAGTATAAAGTTGTGGGCTTTTCTGTAAAGGATGGAGGAAAGTGGCCGCAAAACCTGAGGGCTAGAGTCTGTAACATTTCTACATAATGCAGGCTTAAAAGTAACTGGCATTACGGTTTTTAGGTTCCTCTCTCCGCCCCCCCCCGCTAACTTGAAAATGCTGAGCCTTTGACTGAATCCGCAGCTTTTCCTTTGTCCTCATAAAAACAAAACATTGCAATCAGTTGTGCTGCCCTATTATGGAAGCCATAAAATGTTGGCAATGTAATGAATATCACCTCCCTGCCCATCCACCCTCTTCAGGCTTAACAACTTTAGATCTTTCAGAACTTTCAGATATTTCAGAATATCTTACACAGGATCAACACATTTCTTTCTTTCAGAATATGACAGGTGTTTCTAATTTAGTATGATATTTGGGTTCCCTATCTGGATGATGTTTTAGTGCATTATGAAATAAAGATGTGAACGAGGAATCAAAACTGAAAACAAAAGAAGAGTAAGAAGGCCTCGGGACCTTTTTTTTTTTTTAAAAAAAGGGTAAAAATAGAGCTGGCTGATAATTGTTGCTGAGAAGTCTGAAAGCAGGTGGGGCTGGAATGTGACAGAACTGCTATCCCGGTCCCCTAATGAGAAAATATTTGCAGTGCATCCATTAGTACAAAAAGTAAATGCACCGTGGGGGTTGAATGAGTACCTAATGGTTTAAAACAGGCCTGGGGCTACAACATTGGCCTAGGGAGGGTGTGTGCTGGTGGGGAAATACACTTTCTTTTGAAGATCGCCTCTGTAACTAAAACATTACTCATCTGCATTCCATCTTGCAGTAACTTTGGACCTAACACAGGAGCAGAAAGAGAGGAAGGAGGTGTAAGAGGAGAGTGATGCTTCAGATGCATTCCAAGTTGTCCAGACCCCATACACCAGATGCAGGGAAGCTTGGGCCCTCTAGGTGTTGCAGAATACAACTCCAACAAGCCACAACAAGCATGGCCAATGGCTGGATTTGATGGGAACTACGGTTTAGCAACATGCAGAGAACATCTTTGTTCTCACCTTAGCTCGTCCGTCGTTTTCATTAAGTTTAGGGTCATCTCCATTTGTTCATCTTGCTTGCTTGTTTCTTTCCAGTCTTCCGGCTTGTCATGATTCTTCATATTGTCTGTTGCGTAAGGTGCGTTTCGAGAAACCTAGAGGAAAGGCAACATATTATGGCATTAAAATGTCAGGGGGCGGGAGGAGAGGCAGTAGCTAGGGCTGCCAAAAGATTCAACATTGGACGTGCCTGGGCTCCTGTGCTTTAAACTATGTCAGAGCAGGGAGAATTTCACCAGATGCAGCCTATCCCATTACTATTGAAGTTACATGATTAGGATATTTTTTTAAAAAAAGAAAAGTTTCACCTACTGAATTCCTTGTTCACCACAAGAGAAAGAGCAAGGGCCCAGGTCCGTACTGAATCCAGCAACTTCAAGTACTACTGAATCTATTCCCTCATCGCAACCTTTTGTTTGACTGTCTGTGGCCATTACTTCTGCCTCTGATCTCCTCCTACTGCAGCCTTCCATAAGAACATAACAAGAGCCCTGCAGGATCAAGCCAAATGCCCATCTAGTGCAGCATTCTGTTCTCACCATAGCCAACCAGATGCCCGCAGCAGGACCTGAATGCTAGAACAACTTTCTGCATTTGCAGATCCCAGCGACTGGTATTCAGAGGCCTACTGCCTCCAGCGGTGGAGGTGGAGCATAGCCACTGTCGCTAGTAGCCACTGATAGCTTTATCCCCACATGCATCTGTCTAAGCCAGGGATCAGCAAACTTTTTCAGCAGGGGGCCAGTCCACTGTCCCTCAGACCTTGTGGGGGGCCAAACTATATATTTTTTTTGGGGGGGGGATGAACGAATTTCTATGCCCCACAAATAACCCAGAGATGCATTTTAAATAAAAGGACACATTCTGCTCATGGAAAAACACACTGATTCCTGGACCGTCCATGGGCTGGATTTAGAAGGCGATTGGACCGCATCCGGGCCCCGGGCCTTAGTTTGCTTACCCATGGTTTAATCCTCTTTTAAAGCCATCTAAGTTGGCTTTAAACTATGGAGCAAATTCCAGAGTTCAGCTATGTGCTGTGTGAAGCACTTTATTTGTCTGCCCTGAATCCTCCGACATTCTGCTTCGTTGGATTGCCCCCGGTTCTAGTATTATGCAAGAGGGAGAAGAAGAAAAAAACCTCCACTTTGTCCACACAGCGCCTAAAGCTGGGACCCAGACCTTATAGGTAGCAGATAGACAGCAACTGTCGTGGCCGGTAACTGGGCAAAATTAGCCAGCACTTCAGGTAAAGAAGGAGTGAATCGCTGGTACCTATCCCCACTCCAGCCTGTGTGGTACAATGCACGATTTACCCCTGGGAGGCCTGGGTTCAAATACCGTCTCAGACATGAAGCTCAGTGGATGACTTTGGGCCTCCCTCTGTCTACCAAACCTACCTCACAGGGTTGTTGTGAGGATAAAAGGAGGCTTATCTCCTTAGAGGAAGAACAAATATGGTGCTTACACACACACACACACACACACACACACACACACACACACCCCACTACCACTGCCTGCTTCATATGAAGATTTATTTCTTACCTTAATTAAAACAATATAGCACTATAGTAAATAATATAGTATATGTAATGAGCATACTCCTACCATTGAGCCAAACCCACAGCATGATTTATTGTCCCTGGAAATCAACTCCGTATTAAAACATTTCTGAAACCGCAGTTTTTTAATAATGGAAGTGACTAAAAACTACTTAGTCTTTTATTGCAACTGGACTGATACAACAAGTGTTCTTGGGTAGGTGGGAAGGTTGTGGATTTGCATGCTCAGAAAGGGCATGTCAGTTTCATAGTTGCTGGATATGTCACTGGTGGTCAAAGGTGCCATTTCCCTTTGCATTTCCCTCCAGTCCAAGTCAGAACTTTTGCACCTCCAGCCATACCTCATTCCTTTTAGAGAAGCCTGTTTCTGAACCAAAGGGCCAGTGGTAATGAGTGGACATTTGTGAACAGCCTGCGATCTCAACACTGGGCCCTGTGACACCCAGCCTTGGCTCCAGCTTCCAAATTCTTGGTACTGCACAGTTTCTTTGGCAACTGTAGGACATGGCACCCTTATGTGGGAGGCAATACAAAGGTGACTTGGCTGACATCCAGGATACGCAGCTGCAAAAAGATGGTGTTTCCCACTGGAATTCGCCCTAGGGTTGGTGTCACAATCAAGAGGCTTTGGTGAAGAACACTCTGTGTTCCATACTTTAATTGCCATTAACTGAGACAGGGGAAGCAGGGCCTCAGATAGAATATTCTTCTTTAATGGTGGGTGGCAGGTGAAGAGCCACGGGATCTGAATTTCCACCAGCTCTCATGAATCAGGGGACTTCATAAGACACATCTTAGGATGCTCAAGGCTTACAAAGTCCAATCCTATCATGTGGTGTACCTTTACCTGCAGTGAGTCACATACTCTATTGCAATTGAACTTGCCTAGTTAGTTATTCTGTCCAAGGGCAGGTTTTCATCTGTGAGTGAATCTTTATTTCTTCCCATACGTCCAGGGGGCATACCTGAACTGTGCAATCTCTGCCTCTTCTGATCTTAACGGTGACTGGAACACCATGGAGCTGAACACCACCCCAAAGCAATGCGAGGAGCCACGGGAAACTGACTGCCTCTTCTCTTACACAGCAGGCTGCTGCAAGTATTTAAGGAAGCCACTGAACCAAAAACCTAAACCCCCAAAGGGATCCTTCGCTCCCAAAAATAGCAAAAAAGGAAGAGGAAAACAGCTCTCTGTACACATCAACCAAATTACTAAAGGAAGAAAGAAACCACTGTCAGAATTACCGTATTTTTCCATCTATAAGACGCCCCCTATTTTGGGGGACTCAGATTGTCGCCAGTCCACCCTCGGGACTATCCATGTATAAGGTTCCCCCTAATTATTGACATTATTTTTTAGGGAAAAAACCCCTAGTCTTATAAACGGAAAAATACGGTACCTCTTCGACCTGCGATCAATTAGAGAGCAGGCTGCTCTCCTTGCGACAAGAAAAATGCTGCATATGCAGACATCCCCAATATTAGAGGAAAAGATGCCTCTCTACTACTCCTCATCACTCACCTAGGACTTTAATCTGACAAGTGCTTTACAGCCCTCATTGTGCATTCCTTCACAACAGCTCCCTGAGGATTTCCCATTTTATAGACAAGGAAACACCAGAGGCTAAGGGACAGTGATGCCAACAGGAAGAGGACAAACCTAAATCTCCCAGAAGAAAACCCAGTTGTCTACTCAGTGGACTACATCTTGGCTTTTGAAATTAGCCAACACCAGAGATGAAAGATGAAAGCCATCTTGAAACAGGCTTGTTAAATAGTAAGCAGCCCAAAGTGGAGGTTTCCCTATATGGGGGAGATTTATCTCACTCTGTCCCCCTGGTAAAATGTCCCTTATGGCAACAGCCCCACTGTAGCTGCAATATGTAATGCAGATTTTTGGGATCAGTCCCTAGGGGAAGCAAAGAAGTCTGGAATACACATAGGGCCACGTGGCTAACGAAAGGCACTTTGTTTATATTTGCTCATTTTGTCAGGCCTCCAATACAGTGGTACCTCGGGTTAAGTACTTAATTCGTTCTGGAGGTCCATTCTTAACCTGAAACTGTTCTTAACCTGAAGCACCACTTTAGCTAATGGGGCCTCCCGCCGCAGGAGCACAATTTCTGTTCTCATCCTGAAGCAAAGTTCTTAACCCGAGGTACTATTTCTGGGTTAGCGGAGTCTGTAACCTGAAGCGTCTGTAACCCGAGGTACCACTGTAATAGAAGCAGAACTTTCAGATTTGACCTTGACTCACAAAACCATTTCCAAAAAGAAGTCCTTGATCCTTCCCATTTGCCATAAAATAAATCACATTGCCTTTGAAAAACAGCCTAAAAGAATGTGCCAGTGACCTTCAATGTGAAAGCTTTTGATGAAACCCAAGCTATCTCAAGACCTTATCAGTTCTTGAAGACTTCTGAAAGAATCCAAGTTTGTTTATTTACAGAGAAATGTGCTGTGTGAAAGAGCTAGAATGAGCACATTTCAGTAAGTGAAAGCTTTAAAAACATACTGTCTTTTTTTAAAAAAGACTGTATTTTTTGTGCTTTATAATACTGGCATCTTGGCAAGGTCTTAATGACTTAATAAAGTGGAAAATGTTAAACCATCTTTTTTTGTTAAAAATGCAAACAGCTGTTAGTAAACAATGAGAACCTAGAGAATAAACACATCCGTTTTTGAACTCTAAATTAAAGCATTTGTCTTACATGGGATTAGAAAACAAAGCTATTCCAGTCAAAAAATGTGATTGTTAAACTACTCTGGGAATTGTAGCTCTCAGGGGAGTAAGAGGTCTCCTAATAACTCTCAGCACTCTTAATATATTACCAATCCCAGGATTCTTTGGGGGGGGAGCCATGACTGTTAAAATGGTATCATAGTGCTTTAAATGTACAGTGTAGATGCTGCCTCTAATGGAAACTCTGCTCCTATATTCCCAACCCATGACGCATACTTCAGCCAGTGGTCTCCACTGAGAGCAACAAGAAGTCCCAGTAATTCTGGGCTCCAAGATTCTTCTAAATCTAAGCAATACCAGCTTGGAGTTATTCTGCCAATATTATGAAAGTATTTTGTATGAAACTGCTGCACAATTAACAACTTTCCCCTCAGATATATTCTTTGAAACCAACATTAGTCTGAGCCACGTGCCAGGATAAACTGGGGCAATTGTTGGTAGACATTAGACAGTTTAGCATTCTGTTTGTTTGTTTGTTTGTTTGTTTGTTTGAGCTCCAGTGTTTAGCAGAATGAACTTTGTTACCCAATGCTCCCTGATCAGCATATTGCTGCAAGCTTATTCAGTAAGTACACAGCATTAGCAATGTTACACAGCCCTCTGCTGGGCGAAACTTGGGTCCACTTATGAAAGAAGCTGCCAAGCTGCTGTAGAAACTCTATTGTGCAAACTAGATTATGCAATTAGCTAAACCCTCTGGGTTTCCCATGTTGGCCCGTTTCACTGCAAGCCTGGGAAGTAATCTGGAAATCAAATCCCACATTAGCTGTAAGAATCGCTTGGTGACCACTGGCACGTTCTTAGTCTCCTGACAACTCAGATAGGTAAAGGTAAAGGACCCCTGGACGGTTAAGTCCAGTCAAAGGCGAATCTGAGGTTGCAGCGCTCATCTCGGTTTCAGGCCAAGGGAGCTGGCGTTTGTCCACAGACAGTTTTCCAGGTCATGTGGCAAGCATGACTAAACCGCTACTGGCGCATGGAGGACCGCGACGAGTGCCAGAGCGCATGGAAATGCCGTTTACCTTCCTGACAGAGTGGTATCTATTTATCTACTTGCATTGGCATGCTTTCGAACTGCTAGGTTGGCAGGAGCTGGGACAGAGCAACGGGAGCTCACCTCGTTGCGGGGATTCGAACTGCCAACTTTCCAGTCAGCAAGCCCAAGAGGCTCAGTGGTTTAGACCACAGTGCCACCCACGTCCCTCCATACTCAGATAAATAAGTGGAGTCACACCACAAGCCTAGCTTCTGAGGTCACATGACTTCTTACCCCCCATCTCTATGTATCAAGCCTCAGAATTCCAGCTCTCATGGAAACTGTCAGGGAACTGCCATCAGCTCAGAGGCGAGAGGTGGAAGGGCAGTTGGGTTACAGGGAGCCTCCAAAGATCGTGAGAAGCAGCACTTCCTCCGCGGAGGAGGAAAGCCACGGCTCCAGTGGGGAAGGGGTGCAAGGCTTGGAGTATGCAAGGGAGAGACACAGCACCCAGCATGAATAAAGCGGGGGTGAGGCAGGTCCCCCTCTGCCCACGCCCTCTTTGCGCAGTTGGTTTACGCGCAGAGAGCGGAGGCGTAGGGTGGGAGTCCAAAGACTACTCTGCTGGGGAAAGTTTAAGGACCGTCCACTCCCAGATTCTGCTAGCGAGTGAGCAGACATGGAATTGAGTCTATCTGCATTGTGAACATTTTGGACAGACAGTAAAGCCTTGAAAAGACCAACGGGGAGTCTTGCCTGTTTGCTCTCGAGCAACCACGCCGGCACACATAACTGAAACCTAGAGGTCTGTGAATATAGCCTTCTCCATCTCAATACATGGATGCTGGAGGGCAGGATCAAGAAGCTGTGTGACCTTGGGTTAGAGTCAATAGTGTGCTCCTGCTGTCCCTTTGATTGTGTAGAGCCTCTTCATATTTAGCTCAGTGGGTAGAGCATGAGATTCTTAATCTCAGGGTCTTGGGTTGGAACCCCATGTTGGGCAAAAGGTTCCTGCATTGCGGGAGGTTGGTCCTCTCCAGCTCTGCAAATCTATGATTGTTCACATAATTAATGTGTGAGGGGACTTCTGTCTCCCAGCCTTAGTCCTTCCTGCTCCTCTGCTAAATGGGGATAATAACATTGACCTATCTTGCAGGGATATTGTCAGGATCACTAAGATAATACACAAAATGCTTCGCACAGTCTAAAAGCATTGAAAAAACTCAGCTGTAGAGTAAGTATTGCTGCATGTAACTATTACTGCATGACTGTTTTGGGTGTTTCCTCCTGCTCTTTACAGCAATTCATATAAATGAAACCTGAACGCTACTAATAAAGGAAGCAGCACGTTAACCACCCTGCCACTTTCTCCACCCACAAGAAGCAATGGTGATATGCTGAGCAGCACTTTCTCCAATGCTAGGTCAGAAACTCTAACTCTCTCATTGTGTGATCCCTTGAAAGACTACCCAGTGGACAAGATGACAGAAGTGGAATAAAGGAAAAACGATCCTATTTGTTCCTCTGCTACTTGCATGGTGATTTGCATTGTCAGCCTGCAGGCTGGATATGTGGCACTCAAGTGCCCTCTTGTGTTTCAGATATGTATTCATCCATGCCACAATGCATTTCTGTGTATGTGTTTGTGTGTGTGTGTGTGTGTGTGTGTACATGTGTGCATACACTAAGCAAACGAGGCAAGTAAGAACAAAGATTCCAAATGCTGGCAGAATAAGCATTTGAGCTACCCGGAGCTTTCATTCAGGCACAGGTGATCAGAATAAAAGAGAAAGGATTTATGAGGGTATGAGTCAGTAGATATTAATCTGATGCAAAAGAAGGTTCTTCAAATAAAGAATAGCAGGCTTGAATGGGAGGGATGCTTGTATTACAAGCTTTTTAGTCAGCGTGGAAAGATCAGGTTAACCTGCCCTCGCCCTGTCTCTGTTGCTGCTGAAGCCTTTAAGAGATGCACCAGAATATGATGGAGAGAGTATGGTGAATGGAAGAGACCATGTGCTATAGGCTTTAAGAAACTTGGTTACCATTTCCTGCATTTAGAATAATAGAATTGTAGAGTTGGAAGGGACCACAAGAGTCATCTACTCCAAGCCCCTGCAATGCAGGGGTCTTTTGCCCAAAGTGGGGCTTGAACCCACAACTCTGAGATTTCATGCTCTAATGACTGCTGATTAAGACCTGACTCCAATCAATATTTTTTAAAAACTTTTGACTTACATATTCTAAAATAACATAAACAATATCAGTTGCAATATAGTTTATTGATTGGTATTGCCTATTTTTTTAAATGAAATTAAAATGTTACCATGTTAATATTCTCAACGTGAATTGCTTATTTGGATTGTGATGTTTCGAAATGAATTGGTAGTAAGACCATTTATGGAAACACTGTACAGCACTGCTACTCATTTTTGTTGCTGTATTGCTTGCTCTGGTGCTGCGAGCTGCTTTTGGAAAAAGAATGGAAATACAGAAGGTGGAAGATTAAGCTTTCTAAGTGATAAGGATGGAAGGCCGTGGTAACAGGAAATAGAATTGGAAGCAAGGGGTGTGAGCAAATGTCTACATAACTCATAACTAATAATGGATATTGTCTTATTTTATAAACACAGCAAAGAAATTCGTGAGGAAGTTGTGAGGCTGGACTGAAGGAAGTTCAAGGCTGATTTTTATATTTAATAATAATTGGAAAACCTCTCTTGGACCTCTTGGATGAAAAGGATAAGAAATGAACGTGAGATGCCTAAACTGAACATTGGAAAAAAATCAACTAGCAAAGGAAGGAAGAACGGGACGCCATTCAGGACTGAACAATGGATTATTATAAGGACGCTTGCAGTTACAACTGACAGGTAGTTGGAAGCCACTTTTATTCTTCTCTTCTCTTTTTCCTTACTCCGTTATTATGCTTATTCCCTTGCTTTTAACCACTTCTTTTTTATCTTTCTCTATTCTTTTATTATTTCCTTTCACTTTGTATTCTTCTAGCTCTTTTCCCTTCTCTTTTTTTATTATTGTTTTCCGTTTAGAATAGTTTGCTTTTTATTGTATTGTGAAAAGCCTTAATAAAACTTATATATATCTACATCTATATATCCTACAATGACTGGCAGTAGCTCTCCAGAGTTTTGGGCAAGGGACATTCACAGTCCTGCTGGAGATGCTGGGGATTGCAACTCTCTGAAAGATCAAGGAAAAGGGAGAGCCTGGAACATGGACTCTAATCACCGACTGCCAGGGACCTAAAGATTCTGACTTGAGAACAGCAGAAGAGCTGCTTCTGTGAGTTGATTTTTTAACCTTTAGCCAGGAACGTCTTCCCTCATACAACCAGAGAGGACATTGGAGTCCATGCCACACTACTGGTAAGGAAGGCCAGGAACGCTGAATAATAGCAGCAGGAGCTGTTGCTGTTACAAAAGCAAGATGGTGAGGGACCAGAGACAGCGCAGGGAGGATGTGCTATTGCCACATACTGCGTTCTAATACACTCTGGATCCCCTATGTCCTCTGGTGTAACATGGCTCTCCTCCCCAGCATCTTTGCCACTTCTCTCAAGCCATCCTTCCTGGGTATACTCATAGATCTTTTCTCTTTGGACCTTTCGGTGCCCTTTTATAGGATTTTCTTTTAAAAAAGAAAAGAAAAGAAAACCAGTGTAAAAGAGCAGTAGTCAACGAGCTGCTCTAAAGCGGTTTCTTTAAAAACAATGCAGCTCTCTCTTGGGATCAGGATGGCAGATTTTTCTCTCCTGGATTAATTGTCATATCCAGCCTACATTGGCTTTGACTTGGCAGAGGCAAAAACCTCAGGAGGCATCCATCAATTTTAACAATCCTATTTTAAACGAAAGCTCTTCTGCTTCAACGCCTCCAAACAGCTTGGGCAGCCGCAGTTTTTGAAAAGCTATGTGCCGAATGTTTCGACACCTACAACACACGTGCCCCCCTCCCCCCGACTGAGCCATGGTGCCATTGCCTAAGTGTTTACTTAAATTTGCATCTGCTTCCTCCAAAAGGCTGAGCAGCAATCGTTCTAGACAAAATCTCTACTGGAGAGAAGTTTGACGGTGGGGGTTCAATATGTAGGGGGCTGATCTTTGTAGGACCCTGCCTTGGTACCAAAGGCTGAACCGGATAATCAAGTGGCAATCCATATCCCTGGAATCCTATTATTGCAAAGATGGTCTTGCACTGCTCTCTGAATGCCAGCGAAGTGATTGGTCTATGTAGGAAATGCTGCAGAGTCAAGGATCTGATAATGTACACTGTACCCTACTCACACCAAATGTTCTGCACCTTCAGTAGTCAAAGCATGGCTTCCTAAATAGCATGCCTGCATATAAATAACGGGATCCACATGTTTGCTGTTTCATTGAAACTCACTGATTGTGCATTTACCCCTCACAGAGCTACAATTCCCAGCACCCTTTAACATGCTATGGTTCCCAGGATCCTGTGAGGGGAATCTATGTGCTTGAAATGCATGGTGTAATGTAAGAAGCAGCCCAATTGTGTTTGGAAGTCCTCCTCCTCCTCATTCTGCTGATAAACTTCTCTCCTGCTGGTATCACTGCTTATCAGATTAGATAGAACAGGTGCAGCTGTAGTTTAAGAACAGAAATGGCACCCTGGTGCTAATGTCAGGAACCAGCCAGAGTTTGAATTGGTTTACCAATAATCCTTGGCGCTTTGCCTGTGACCTAGATAGCTGCCTTCTGGTGGGACCAGAATCAACCTCAAGTAATCCTGCACAGTATCTCTGATTTTGGGTAGCAAAAAACTTTTTAACATGAGGCAGGGGACGAAAAGAATTTGGTGATGAGTAGGGCACGACTGGATGGTTCTATTCTACACTTGCCTAGAAGAAGAAGAAGAAGAAGAAGAAGAAGAAGAAGAAGAAGAGGAGGAGGAGTAGGAGTTTGGATTTGATATCCCGCCTTTCACTCCCTTTAAGGAGTCTCAAAGCGGCTAACATTCTCCTTTCCCTTCCTCCCCCACAACAAACACTCTGTGAGGTGAGGGGGCTGAGAGACTTCAGAGAAGTGTGACTAGCCCAAGGTCACCCAGCAGCTGCATGTGGAGGAGCAGAGACGCGAACCTGGTTCCCCAGATTACGAGACTACCGCTCTTAACCACTACACCACACTGGCTCTAAAGTAAGAGGATGTTTCAACTGTAAAACATCTATGTGTTCCCTAGCAGATAAAGCAGCCCCTTAGGATGGGATTTCAAGACGACTGATGGAGTAATAAACAGTAAGCTGTCAAGGATGGGGTGACAACTGCACAGAAAAATGTAGCAGCTAGACCAAGGTTAGTTAACATACCAGTGTCAGAGATGAGAATCAACTGCAGGTTTCTACAGTGTAGCTGCTGTTACATACCTCAGTGTCTTCTTTATCAAATGAGTACGATACGCTATTCTTCTCTTTCATCATCCTGCTCCGTCTCCTCCATTTCTGAAGCACTTCTTTATCTCTACCAAAAGAAATGAAATAAAATTCTATCAAGCTCTCTCTGTCTCTCTGCAGATGTTGAAAGCAACATGTATGTGCTACAGAGGTGCTGAAAAGTTGCACTTGGAGATATATTCAGAGAGAAAGAACTGCATTTGATTTGTATGTATTAAGCTATAGATAACCTACTTTACATTCCATAGGTGTGATCTAGGTAGATATTGGATCACAGCAAATTTAAAATGATCATGTCATTCAGACCAGGAGCACTCCCAAACAGACCCTCCATGCCATACTCAGGTTTAGAAAAAAAACACACACACAAAAAACCTCTCATTGTGTTTCTAAAAGGTGAAATGTGATGTTGGGGAAGAGTGGGGAGCTAGGAGCATCGGCTGCATCAGGTCCTCAGTCTGGCAATTCTGGAGTCTAAAACCTCCAGCAAAGGTATTTACCAGTCCTCCTACCTGAGATCGTTTTAGCTGATAATTGAACTGGGAACTTTTTCAAGAGGAATGGGGCCTTGTAGCATGCATGTGAAGGTGGCACTGAACAGTGACAGGAGACGGCCTATGTCTTTGACAGCACCTTGCCAGTAAAAAAGCAATAAAATAGAAGCTGCACAACTGCCTGAAGAGAAGCACTGTGTGGGTGTGGAGCATCTCTTTCCAGCTGCGGTTTTCCCCATCCCTCCAAGTCTGCCCTCTCTCTGGACTATCAACCCAAGCTTGACTCATTTCCCAGCCTGCTGGGAGAAACTTGGCTGGTGAGGGAGTGAAAATTGGTGGGTGTGGAAGAGTTTGGCACCTTCTTCCCACCTGCTGTTTCTGTTCTGGAGGAAGTCTTGCCCTTTCCCATTGCTTGTAGGGCTGCCGCCACCACAAGAAGCTCTGCCCAGAGTAAATGTGAGTCAGGATCATTGCAAAGGAACACAAAGCATCAAAAAGCAGGGCAAAGTGCCTACAGATTTCTCTCTACAGGCAAACAATCTGCAATGGCTGTGCATTCTGTCAAGTAGGAAACAGCGGGGTGTGTGTGTGTGTGTGTGTGTGTGTGTGTTCAGAACAGCACAGCAATTTCCAAATAACTCGCTAATAATTCCAATAATAATACTTGCTTTCTCCGCTGTTCGATTAAAGCTTGTTTCTCCTTCATGTCCTTTAGCGCTGCCAATCGGCACTGCTCTACCTTCTTACTCTGAATGAGCACATCGTATGATGAAACTGCAGGGAACAGGGTCTTCTTGCCTCTTGCCAAAGTCCTTTAGATTTTACATTAAAGGTCAAACAAAACAATTGTTTAACATCAATAGCTGAAAAGAAAGGGCACTGTATATAGAAAATATCTATTCTATTTCCCAGACTATTTTAGCTTCATAAAAGATAGTCCCTTTAGTTCAGAATGCCTGGTTCTCCAGGCAGAACCTTCAACACAATAACACAACTGAATAGTATCCCTCACATTATAGAAGTGTAAGTCTCAGCATCATACATAGCTAGGGCTGTTAATGTTTGGTTGAGATGCCAAGAAATCTAGTTTTGTTCCTTTGATTTTTCCTGAAAAAAATGCAACGTGCCCAGTTGTTGTTATGATTTTGGTCACATCTGAGTTAGCTATACATGCAGCATAGGCATAAAAGCAATCAAAGTGATTTGAGCGTGACTTTTTGTATAATTCAGGAGAGCAATGAGGAATCGCCAGGCTGTGGGCCAAATTAAGCACACCATTTGTGTGTCCCCATTTGGCTCATGAGGCCTGGTGACTTGATGCCATATATAATGTCAGATGTGGGGCAGGTAAAGATGTGGTTGGGCCAAAAAGGGGAGAGGGGGTTGCAGAGCTCTGTGTGGTGTGCTACGTACCTGGCTTTGCAATTCCAATGATCAGGTGATTGTTAAACCTTGCAGATTGCTGTGCTGTGCTAGGATCACCTGATCAACAGAACTTGTGAAACTCCACCCATCTGTCAAATTTGGCCCGTGGGCGATTGAGGAGATAGTTACAGTAAACACACATAACAGCAACAAAACGAACTGCATTTAGAGACCATATGTTATTTTTTTTACACTATATTAAGATACAGCTGCTCCTGCTGAATGATCGGTTGCACACTTACTGCAATGTATGCATGTATGTGGTGGAAGCACATACCCCTGCTCCCTTTGCCAAATGATGCTCTGATCCTGACACAGCATTTTTTCTTTTAAAACTGCCCTATGCTTCCAAAGTGGGTTGCTGTTTGAAAAGCATGAATGGAAACTTGCAATTTGTATGGTACTATCCTGGTCTATTTTTGAGATTCCTGGGAACTAATTGAAACCTAAAGAAGCGCTGCGAATTTCAAAGAGAGTGTACACAGTCTGCCACCTTCTGGTTTTCTTCAGGAAAGGGGGAAAAATACAGGAACTGTGTTTGTGCCACACAACACACTGTGCTAAGAATGTTATTCATTCTCCAGTGTTCCTCTGATATAGCTTGTGGGTTAAGTGCCTTTCCTGCAGTATAATCTGTCAACCATAACTCTGGATTGTTCAACATGTACTTTTGCTGTCTCCTCTGTCAAATGTGCCAAAATTTATTTCTCACCTAAGGGAAAGGTAGGCAGCTGTTTAGCCCATCAAGCAATTTATAGCTCTGTGCAAGCTGAAGGGTAGCTAGCTTGTATATTGGTTATATGTCCTCAAGAACCTACAATGTAAAATTATACTCTGAAACACAGGGTTGGCTTTTGAAGAATTATGCAAGAATGGTCTGAAACATTGGCAGCATCTTCTCCTGGAACCTCTGAGCCTTATTTATTTGCATTTGAAATGTGGCATGCTTGAAGTTTGAAAATACAGAAAGCAAACAGCTAGCACAGCTGTCACAATAGCATAGGTGAAGGGAAACATTCAACAGTTTTAATTACGATTCAAGGATCTCTACAATGGTTTCATGTTTAAAAATTCAACATATTCTAATTCACATCACGCGGTAGACCAGTCTTTGCCATCCTGGTGCCCCCCAGATGATTTGGATTTCATCAGCTGGGAGGGCACCGGGCTGGTGAAGCAGACAAGAGTAGAAATGTAAGAAGAAAGATGCTAAGTGATGTGCACTGTCTAGGATAATATTAACAAGGTTTCATTTCACAACTGTCAAACCTTCATTCATTCACCCAGGACATTTGTACAGCTGGCTGATTAATTAATGACATTTACCATGTGTTAAATTATAATAGTGATACTTATTTATTGGATTTCTTAGGCACCCTTCACTATAAGATCCCAGTGCAGATTGCAACAGGGTGGGTTATAAAAGAAATGCAATATTAAAATCAGTAAAAAAAAAATTATTGGTTATTTGTGCTAGTTTTGGATTCTAGTGCAGATAGATAGATAGACAGATAGATAAATATGAGTTTTATATTAGTTTTTGTACGCTGCTTAGGGAATTTATAAGATGAGACAACCAGCAAATATAAATCATAATTTGATTTTTAGCCTGTTTTTCAATTAAGAAGAATCCCAAAGGTGGCTCACATAAAGTAATAAAATATAATTACCTGCGGACTCTTTCTATCCCTTCCAAAATTCTGATTCCCTCACCCACCTTATGAGGGGTTTTATGAAAGGCTCCGATTTCAGAGGCCTCTTGTGGGATATTAAATACGTAAATGCAACTTACTATTTACATGCATTTTAATATACTAAATATATTTTTCACCATAAGAAACTTAAAAGCAGAGCAAGTTGCACAATGCATTTTGTTACCTGCATGAAAACATGGATGATTTACGAGAGAGCTTCTCTTTAGTCTTTGGTCGTCTTAACGAAGGCATGGATTCATTGGGTACCATTTTGTTATCCAGATACTCCTCTCTTTCATCTTGTATAAGTTCGTTTCTTAGCTTTTGAAACCGTACCATTTCCTCTTCATTAGGCCATCCGTCTGACAAATCCAAACTGGATTTCGTGAAGTCTGTCAAGTTTAACTTTTCAACAGGAGGAATTTCTATTGGAATCAAAAAGAGGCGAGTGTAGTAAACTCATTGGTGCAAGCAGTCATGAAAGGGAAATGGCAAAACAAGACCTGGTTATTTTCTCTTTTTCTCACTCCAGAATTAAGCATAAAAAGCAATGTGATTCTACTCTTGAAAGCTTGGCTTGCTTTTCTCAGCCACTGTTCTGCTCACTATTACAGTGCAATCATCAGAAATGACACTATAGTACTGTACATGGAAAAGTTTTCTATGCTGGCAGAGAGAACAGAGCTTGATGAAAAGAAAAATAATACATTTTGCAGTTCTCTTTACTCTGCCACTTGTTTCCGTTAGAGCCTGATGGATTTGTTGACCCTGCCCCTTTTCCTTCAATCCATGCTTTATGATCTTAGTAGGGTCATTAAAAGATTCTTTTAGAAACATCTTCCTCATCTCCTAAAAAGGGAATACTATTACTTTATTTTACATATCCATTAGTCCCTGTTCCCATTTTATTTGCATGGTGAGAGGATAAGGTTTCATTGATTCTCGTTTGCTGGTTTGTTATCCTGAGCTCCATTCTGGCAGGTAGGCAGGCAGTCAGCAGCAGGTCTTGGGGTCTCTAATTTCAGTGGCACCCTGTGCAATGCCAAAATTTGGTGCCCCTCTGCCTCTCATGCTGCATTCTACATCACAGTTGCGATATCCTCAGCAGCACCCCGAGGCTCTGGGTCCAGTGCGACTGAACCGGTCATATTCCCCTAAATCTGCCTCACCACCAGAAGTGCTGAATCCCAAAACACTGCTAGGAACCTAGAAGACATAGGCGCTACACATCTTTCCTACTTCCTCTGACCTCCCAATACCTCTGGCCTTTCGGTTCTATACAACCTCCATGTTTTCTCTCTCTCTGTATCTTGAATAGGCAAATGTCATACCTGGGAAACAAAATACCTGGATGAAGAATAATGGACCTGAAATAATAGCTTGGGATTTCACCATTTTAACGTATGATGAGACCAATTCTAGCACGTTCTTCTTGTATGTGATATAGTCATGGCAACAAATTTGCTACAAGGGGGTGAACACTAGTTTTAGACTTTGTCCTCATACTTTCTCTGAGCATTCCAAGGTAATGTCTGATTAGAGGACCCTTCCTATCATCTGATGCTCCGTCATTGTTTTAGGTTGCAAATCTAATCTGTTTTATCCAAGAGCCATAAAATTCAATACGACTTACTTCTGAGTAGCCATGGTTAGAACTGCACTGTTAAAGTAGGCAGAATATGTAGATTTTCTCTTAGGTTTTCCACAATGTTTGACTAGGAAAAACAGTTATGGCATGTATGTTGGGTATGGCGTGTATTTCCTACAGAGCTCTGGGAGGAAAAGTCCTTTAAGTCCTTAATGTGTGACTGCTGTATATAACTCGAGCTGGGAAATAGCATGCAGTTCAATTCTAGGCATGTTTATTTAGAAGGCAGTCCCATTATGTTCAATGGTCTCTCCACCTATAATTATGTTTAGGTTCACAGCCCAGGTTATGAACCATTGCTCCTGGAATGGCGCCAAACAGTACAGGAAAAGCAACAAAAACCAATGCCATACCATACTGGTTTGGGATTGAGGGATGCCTCTTGCATTCCCTTCCAAATTCAAAGAGTTTGAAATTTTGAGAGAAGCAGTTGATGAGCCTGAAACCTGCCAAGCTGGTTCCAGCTAAGTATGTTCTATTGCTAAGTAAACTAAGGTGAAATGTTTCCATAGGGGCTAGTTGTTAGGAAGTAGGGCTTTCTTTCCCCACTTCCCCCATCTCTGTGGAAGATCATGTCATCATGCTGTTTGGGAAGAAGTTACAGGGTTAGGTTGAAAAGCTGAGAAGACACTGCTGAGTTGGGCTCTGAAGATTTGATAATATTATTGCTGATCCTCATAAGGTTTTATGGAAGAGCAGGAAATTTTTGATTAACTGTAAAGAATGGTTTAATGCTGTGTCTCCACTTATGCTCAGCCAGTATGTTTATAAATAGATGCAATTATTACAAAATGTTATTAAGCCTCCACTGACCTCATTCAAAAGAAGCCAAATTTAAGCACATGGTGCACACCTGAATCCTCACTGTTCAGGGTTTAGGGATGCATATTAACATTATTTTTTGTTCTGAATAGACAACAGTTCATAAGCATAGTATATCTTGACAGATCCTTCCACTTTTAAATCACCATTCAATATTTTATCTTTGGTTTAAGATGCAAGATTCAGGATAGGCTGAGTTTTCACACTAGTAAATAATTAATGAATTTATAGAATGTTTCTGTTCTAGCAGAACAAAAATTTGAGCAACATTTTGATTGAAATATGAGGTATAATTCTTTAAAATAAATGCTATACGAGATGGTGAACCCAGCATCAGGTGGGAGAATCTAAGGCTTCTTTCAGTCACTTAGTTCAGGAATCTACAGCAAATGAATGCAAATCAACCCAGAGGAACACTTCTGATGCAGCAATTCTAGCCCCATTTACCTGGGAGCAAGCCCTACTTAATTTAGAACTTACTTCTTAGTAGGCTTGGTTAGAATTGTACTGTCGGTTGTATAAATATGAAGAACATCATAATGCCACAGCTGAACTATGATCAGGCAAGAACATATAACCAAGCAACCAGAAGCCCTTGAACCTCAACAATGAATATCCAGTAAAATGGCTAAGGGGCCCAGCAGGAAAAATGGGAGCTATTCTGGAAGGTATAGGATGGACAGAAGTGCAACAGCTCTCACCAGGGAGAGCTTCATGGGTTGGGAAGGAGTAGAAAGTTGAAAGAAGCCCTCAGATATATAGAGGCCTGTAGACTCCTGCAGTCATGTGCAGGTTGCCTTGGGGCTCCTGATGTTGCTGGCTCTTTCTACAATTCCTTCCCAATTCCTGGCGAAAACTTTGTGCCTTGTTTTTGAATGCTGACCACCCACGGTTTTCCCAGCATGCAAATGGCACTAGGATGTAGCAAAGCAGCTGCCCTTTATGGCATGGATTTAGATGAGCAAGACTGTAAAGCCTATTGTTTTATTAAGATGCAAATTAAAAATGCACGTGTAAATAATAAAGTTGCCATATCCTTCATTTACATGCTTAACATGAGCAACACCGATGGAGTGTGCTTAGCTGTACATGTAACACAGACTAGATTACCCTGCACAATTAATACAATGTAAATGCCAGAGAAAATATGTATCAGGTAAAAGGGCAACACACACAAATCCCAAAGTGACTGGCATATTAAATGCTTACAGGCCTGGGAAAGTCTCCAGACACATTCAACCTGCACTTGAAATCTCCCTGCTTATAAATGTCACCAAGCCTAGAAATATTTGTGCATGGAACAGAGAACCCCTTGAGGCTTGGTTTTTAATTTAATTGGCCTCCTGGGTAGAATACCAGATAATTTCTATTCATTTATGGCAATTTACTCACAAGCATTAATAGACTACACAGAGCTTTTTAAATATAAAAGGTTAAGAGGAGAAGAATCTGATCCAAACACGAACTTGTGGCATCAGTTCTTAAATACTTTGAGTATAGATTAGGAGAAGAGCCATGGTTCGATAGCAGAGCCATAGCCATTCAGTGTAGATAATACTGAGCTAGATGGACCAATAATGTGACTCAGTACTAAGAAGGTTCCTAGGTTTTTAACCTGTGGCCCTCCAGAGGTGAACTACAGCTCCCATAATCCCTGACCATTGGCCATGATGGCTGGGTCTGATGGGAGTCGAATAGTATCTGGAGGGCCATGCCTTAAGTCTGTCCTCTATGCTGTTTCCCTGATCTTAATCCCTACAGATGCCGCTTTTAGCTTTGCGATGGGGTCTGGGGTAACATGTAGGTATCACAATACAAGAACAGCACAAATCATATATGCATCAAGGAAGGCAATTAGACAAGCTCTAATGCATATTTTAATATATAATTTATTTTCTAGACACATGGCCATAACAAGCACTGATAAAATATACAATATTTTTCAGAAATATTTACAGTGATTTTGAAAACAAACATTGCATGTGTACAAATAGATTTCAGTTAGGATAAATATAAATACCATCTGACTCTACATTCTTATGCTTCCATAACTGATCATGCAATCGGGTTTACATTTAAGTGCTATGAGGAATCTCATGCCTTTGGTGCATTTCAAACACAAATTACCTCACTATTGCTTTTTAATATTATTTTGATCATTAATTTGCATATACAGTTTGAGCAGTGTCTACAGTACACTCTTCTTATGACAGACACATTCATATAAATGCACTGTAAGCCTAAGAGGCAATGAAACAGTGGGGAATGATCACACAGATCCAAGATCTCTGCTTTCATAATACTGCTGCAATGTTGATTCCAAATCATATTTTCAGATGCTGTAACAAGGTAGTTTTCTGATACTTCCCAACCTAAACATTTATTTGGTGGGACATGGTCTCAGAATCAGGCCATTAGGGTCATTATACTTTATGCAAAATGATACTTTTTTATCTCGAACAGGCAACAGTTTGAGCTAAGCATAAAAGGAGTGCACCATATTTTACAATAAACATTGTACACATATATAATACAGAGGAATTTCACCTCTACTTTAAATAGGCTGTTCTTACATGGTTCAGTCCAGAAAAATTGTAAGACATTATAGATAAATATATATAAAGCAATAAATAATAACATCTATTTAAACATCTATGCATATGATCCACTTCTACGGTTCAGACTATTGGCAGCAATATAAGCATTCAGTCTGTGTATCCCAGGATATTCCCGAGCACTTCTGGATTTAAATCGAATTACATCTATAAATCACAAAATTAAAGAAAAATGTATTATTTCATGTATGACCCTCAGAAGTTCAGGGGTTCAAAAAAAGTATTTATAACGTAAGGGTTAAAGAATCACTAGTTCTGATCCAGCACCAATGGCATTATATTGCTATTTCCACCTAATGGACAGGGATGGAAATGGGTTGGGTTTGGGGTATAGGTACTTTGTTTTAAAAAAGAAAAATACAGAAGGATACATAGCATCCAAAGTGGGAGGGGAAAAAAACATGCAACAAAACAGAGAAAGAAGTAGATCAACTCGTGGGGCAGTAAAAATAGAGGATGCACTTGTTATAGAGTGCAAAATGCAAGAGCAATGCTATTACAGGCACCATCCAATTGATGCACAGTACACAAAATAATGTTATTCTAATAGAACTGTATTTTCTCAGAAGCTTAATACTGTGGTTTGACTACAAGGAAAATGCAATTTCCCAGGAATGGAGCTGCTTGACTTGGGGTGGGATGTGGGGGTGGGGGCAGACTTTAGTAGACCATGCCCAACAAATGGGTAAAAATCTTGTAAAAAATGCAGTCTGGATAGGACCTTATTTGATTACAAAGGATGGAACAATTTGTATACATATTTACAATGAATTGGTTCAGGCATCACAGCCAAACCATTTTTTTGGCTCTTGAGGCCATCATTTGGAATCATATGCTTCTTCCAACTTCATCTCCTTGCACATACAAATTTCCTAGTTTTTGACAACTATGGATATCCATATACCAGAATGTGAATCCCAGAATTTGGTTTCCGGGCAAACTATGGCTTGCTGTCAACACATATTGCTCTATTTGGTCATCATAGCAAACTATGGTTACTATGGATCAAGAGGTGCAGGAGGAAACTCAGGCACATGAAGGAGAGAAGGCAGTGCATGAGCCTGAGGCACAATCCTAATGTCCAAACCATGATTTGGCTGCAACATCTGAACTAAACAGATTACAGAAATGGAAATGAAAATATGTATAAAAGAATGAACATCAAAATGTTGTTGCCCTCTAACTTGATACTTTCTGCTAAACTCACTAAGGCAGCTCATCTGTCTCCACAAATCGTTGAAAGCTTTCCTGCGATCTGGTGGTCTGTCGCATTTTCTTTTATATTCTCTAACAATGGCCTTTGCTTCTTCTTCTAGTGGAGAAGGCAAATCTGCGAAATACAGAATTTCAAGGTATGTGTGCACTTTATAAGTGGCTAAACTGGCATGGAATGACTCTTTACAAATACTCTATGAAGAATATCTTGACCTGGGAATAGTCTGTTCTTTCGGCGACAGATAAAATACGAGTATAGTTGTGCAAAAAGCATGCTTTTCCTTCAGGCGTAGTATGTTTGCAGCGAGAAATCACATGCTTATACAGTATGTCCTTTTCCAGTTACAATCCAGTTATATTGGAGCAATATGATTTTGTGGAAAAATGAAACATTGACAGTCTAAGACAAGGATTAAAAGTGTGTTGTTTAAGCAGGCACTAAGCTGATGCTCCTTTTCCAACTCTTTTAACAAATTTCTGCACTGATTTAATAAACATTCTGTTTCCCTAAAGGCCAACACATCAAACATTACCAGTTGTTAAGGAAGATTTATGCCACTTTCACAAGTCACATCACACCATTTTTTAATTGTGAAAAATAAGAATGCAGCACTTTAAGTTTGAATTCTAGTCCCAGGAAATGTGCTTATTTAATGTAATGGTCATGTAGATATTCATTTTCCATAAATCTGCACCACAGAAAATCTGGGCATAGCTTCTCCTGCACTAGAAACTGGTGGTGTAGCAAGGTTCACATATAAAGGTCCTGCATATATTATGGGTATGCAGAAAGGAGAAGTTTAGTGATTGGAATGCCTTTAAGTAGAGATGTGGAAATCTGCACTTATCTAAACTGATGTTTCTACATAGCCATTGCCAGGAATTCTAATGACTGCCTTGATATGGAAACTGAAGCATGACTGATACAATATCTTCAAAAATGTTAATAGGTATTACATCATGAAGATACAGGAAATTAACAAAACAATTAAAATGTCTCTCATGGAATCAGCTTTCCTCTCCAAGTCTTGATACTCAATGTTTAAACCTCCCCATGGTAAGTAATTATTTCATAAAAATGGGAATCAGAATAGCATCATAATTACAGACTCAAGACTTATTTTGTTACAGGAAAATGAGTTTTTGGGTTTCCCCCATACATTAAAAAATAAAATAAAACCAGAACAGTATTATTCAAATCAGCATCCATTATCAATCAATCTTATGAAGTGGGGTTTGATATAACATGAACACTTAAACATTAGCTTTTGACTGTATGCCATAAATACAGTGAAAGATTTCTTCCTGGGCAGGTATACATTTTAAACACTTCTGACTACGCAGTCTGAATGTGGATGTTTTAAATCCACAATGCATTGCTCTCAATGGGATGCTTATGCAGATGAACATTTCTATCCAAATAATGGTAATTATATGCAACTAAAGCTAAACCAGATGACAATTTAGAAAGTTTGCTTTTTGAATGCTTTTTCAGGATGCCACAAATATTGGTACTAAGAATTCAGAACAATTCTTTCCTCATGTCTTGCCAAATGTAAGACTCCTCATCGGTTCTGAACTATGGAACTAATAGAAAGGCAGGAGATAAAATACAAGCAGAAGCTTCATATGAAATATAATCCACATGAGAACCACTTATGACCATTAATAAGTGCAGCTGAAGCCTATTTCACAGCTTGAGAAGTCACATAAACCATGTACACTGAGGCTCTGTCAGAAGACAAATTGTCTTCAATGGCTATAGTGCCCATTCACAATAGTAGGGGGTGTTAAGACTATCTGGCACTCTTAAAACCTGAGCTGGCACAGAGAAGGCTGATGGTCCGGCACTATGACCCACAGGGGTAATTTGGGGTTTCTGTAAAACAAGAGAGACCAAGAGGCCAAATGAATGAATCCTCATTCTGCTTCCAATGTACACACCACAATGAGATGTAATGAGGAAACATACATGGCCATACTATCCCAGCCTAATCAGACTCCACAAAGTTAACTAATTGAATTTAATTGACCCTTCCTGTTCTTATTAGGATGACAGCAGAGCCTTTCAACATAAAAATAGACTAAAAATAAACTTTTAACCTTATGCCATAAAATGCAATAATTAACTTCACATCTATGACTTCACAACCTGACCCCTGAACTATATATGTAGAAAGAACAGTTCTTATCTATTTATTTTTCTCTAGGTGGACACATCTTTTCTTTAAAAAAAAGCATATTAAAGTTACTATACCTGGAGTAACAGGTTCTCTATAGTCAAGGTTCTCACCACTCATCCTTTGAAGGAAGGATAGAATGGCTGGCAGGCCCTTCTGTATCACCTCAAGAGGAGGAAATTCTAGGGGACAATGCCTGAGATTCAAAGCTGTAAGTGAACTTATGTTACCTGCCAAAAAAGAAAAAATGGTTTAAGTTGACCACCATCAGTCATTTGGGAAAATTCAATGCAGTGGGTGGAATTCAACACTAGGTCTACCTAGAGCAGACCCACTGAAATCAATGAACATGAATAAGTTACGTCTATTAATTCCAATAGTTGAACTCCATGCACTGCCACGTAAAGTTTTTGTGACACATTTTATTCAGAGGTGGTCAACATTCCTAGGGAGTTAAAGACAAACACAAACGTATTTATGCACTCAATAATGTAATTCTTCAGCAGCAGCTTCTCCTTCTACAACACTACTGTACCAGGGGTTCAGAATCATCTTGCTGTCGAGGAACACTTTCCCCTCTCAAGTAATTTACACATTGAGGGAGAGAAGCTGCATGTTAGGGGTAGGTGGAGCCAAAGCCAAAAGTGACAGGGCCAGGACAAGGCACTCATTCTCTCTCACTTGCACACCCTTTTCTCCCTCTGAGCTTTTCCCTTTCACACTGTTTTCCCACTCTTTGCTACCAGTATGCTACCAGTAAGTGTATGTGGTCTGTGGGCTGCAGGTTCACCACCTTGTACCAACACAGCCTCTGCTGCCCTTTCTCTTTTCTGCCCCAAAGCATTCTCCAGATCTTATTCCCGCCCTGCTCTCACTTTTCTCAGCCCCCTGTTAAGTAGCTGCCTTTTCTTTCCCCCCTCAATCTAATACATAATCAGTGGAGACTTCCTACTGATAGGTCCCACAGATAGTTCTATTGCTACTGTCGGGCTCGGGTCTATTTTCTGCCCAGGCAGGCTGTATCAGCTTTTCCTGTCAAACCTCTAGATCTGTGAGCATGGGCCTGGGAAGGAGATATAAAGATGTGGCTGACAAATGGAAATCTCAGGTGGCTGCTTTCTTGATTACCCGCGAGCTAGACATTTGAAAAACTCAAGAGCTACATATAGCTTCCAAATACACAGTTTAATAGATCTTAACAGTACTTTCAGAGAGCACAAAAAAGACGACTCAACTGTTTGAGGCCAAAAAAAAAAAAATGACATGGGGCAATTCTTGGGCTTTTGGAAAATACATGCCTCTTATTTCATACCAATTGCAATCAAATTACTCTGTGATTTCCCAGAAATGAGGTTAAAATGTTTGTAATGCTACCCTTACATATTATTTTAAGATGCTTTTAGGCACTATGGAAGGATTCCAGATCAGCAGTATGTTTGTCATGAGGGCAGATGGTATGACCTAATTTTGTATTGCCTGAAAGTGTGGAGTCAATTCTCATATACAAACACAAAGAACAAGTGAAATACCATGACAGTCTCAAAGACAGAATGTAGTCTCTTGTTCCTTCACAGAATTGGAAATATTGTAAATACCAACTTCTATCACACTGAGCAAAGTGTGATAATGTGTGATCTAAACATGTTTTTAAAAGCTTTAAGCCAAAACTGAATACAGTATAGCAAAGCTACAGCTAAAACTTTGCTTTTAATCAGACAGGGTAGATTCCTTAGAAAACAAGAGACCCAGGCCACAATTCTGAAGTCTTCAGTTGTCTTATTGAGAAAGTATCATTTATTCAAAAATGGGACATGTTTAAGATATATTTACAAAAACATAACAGTGGTGTGACATCTATGGCTACATTTGAGTGACCCCCATGTAAAATAATAACAAAGAAATAAGGAAAAATTGAACGATATGTGGCAAGAATGTATTAGAAAATATGAATAGATGAAGGTAATAATTATAAGTACACTCAATATTAAAAATGGTAAAAACATTGGGAGTTGATGGGAAGTCTATTACACTTTAGTAAGAATGTTGAACAAAAGAGATTGTATAAGATTGAATCAATTTTTATCTGTAGATTTATATAAGATTATTTACATAAGATCGTTTTTTGTTTATATAAGTTTGTTTTTGTTATTTATGAAACTCAATAAAGCATTGAATGGGCGGGGGAGAGAAAGTACGAAACCCCCCCCCCCCGAAGTCCTAAAATAACTTGCTTTTTAAGCCAACAAACCACAATGTGAGAGATTCTGCAAAGGCTGCAGAATATCTTAAACTCTTTCCTCCTTCTCTAGAGCAAATTCCAGTGGTGCACATGGGTCTTTTGCATGCACACACCTTTGCACATTGGGATGATAACCTATTTACTTAGATTTATAGCACCATATCCTCCATACTAGGAGCAAATAAAAAGTACTGTAAAACAAATGGTAAAAAGCTTCCTGTCTTAAAGGTTCATAATAATAATAATAATAATAATAATAATAATAATAATAATAATAATAATAATTATTTATTATTTGTACCCCACCCATCTGTCTGGGTTTCCCCAGCCACTCTGGGCGGCTTCCATAAAAACCAGAAATACACTAAAATATCACAGATTAAAAACTTCCCTGAACAGGGCTGCCTTAAGATGTCTAAGATAATCTAAAATGCCAGCATATAATTCCAAAGAAGGCCACAACTTTATTTTGACATAAGATAGGCAGAGACATCACTGGCAGCCTAATCACTAAAAGAATACTATTCTGCACAGAAGCTGATAAGGAAGATAGGGAGGTTGTAGACAACAAGGAACATAATGCAGTCATGCTGCCCCAAAGTCATTCACCTGTGTGTGCAATTGGTATGCACTAAGTGCTTAGGTAACAAAAGGACAAAAGTAACAAAGCTGGGGATAGGGCATCCACACCCAATATAGTGTTTTGGCAGGTATGGTCCAGACCACCCATCAACCTTCCCCCTATCCTCAAGTGCTTCTACTGGAGGGCACTAGCAGAAATGTGGGATGTCTTACTTATACCCAGCTTTAATTATGCATTTTACTTAAAACCTTTACAAATCACTCTTCCTTATTAAAAGCTCAAGGCTGCTAACAACCAAATAAAAATGTAGTTTTATCAATTTAAAATATCACAAAATCTTCAAACACTAAAAACAATACTACATCTACAGCAGAAATTCAGCCCCTCAATCTCACCCAGCACAGAAATCGGCAGGCAGCTGGAGGACACATGCAACTAAATAAGCCCTCTTCCAGCCCCCAGCAAAACAGTAAACTTTTTTGTAGCTAGTATTTTTGTGTGTGCTTATTTACAAGGATAGATGAATAAACATAATGCATAAAAATCTCCATAGTCAGATCATAGAAATAGATATGTTTGCACTGCTGCAGGGTAAAAACCTATAATAATACTTTTTGGAAAATGGAAATTCTATTCATATGAATACACTGTATTCACTGTAAGAAATATTTTTTACACAAAACAACTGTAAGAAATATTTTTTACACAAAACAACTGCCTATTTTCAGGTAAACAGAGCTAACATCAGTTTGGGGAGAACAATATGAAAAGTGTCAAGATCCTGATAGCAGTCAATAACAGATTTTTCTCACTGCCTCGAAAATGATATTTTTAAAAGTCCATTCACAGCTTGAATGAACATCATTCTTTCTTTTTCAGCCTTACTTTCTGAGAGTGCAATACTTAGTATTCTGTATGAGTCTATACTTTATTCATGACTGCATTATGCAGCATATTTGCACATAAATTCTTTCCATGAAACCAGTTCTGGAAGACAAATATTGTTATAGATTGTTTGCCTTATTCTAAATTGCCAGCAATTAAAAGCCATTATGAACGCTGTAAAACAAACTTCCTCTAGAGGATGGTCCTCTAGAAATTTTAGCTGTAATAAGAATGGTAGTCTTGCTGTTCCCAGTGTGGATTTTCTGTTCCTCTTTGTCTTCTTCTTTTCCTAAGCTCTCCTCACCCACTTATATGGGAAATTCTGTGTAATGTAAAAAATCTCTGCTTGCCTGCACACACACATCTACAGCCCTCCTTTGTCATATGGTAAGGAATGCTTTCTTAAGAGGATACAAGGCTGTGATTTTATCATGACTCTCAAAGTGCACAAAATCCCCATTGTAGGAGGATGAACAATGTATAGATTTCTTTCCACGTAATATCCATGACTACTATACAGCAATAATGTAAGATATTCCTTAAAGAAATATACAGTGAGGTTTATACATTAGAAACATTATTGTGTGCTGGAATATGACATACTTTGGATGAGGAGGGTCCATATTTGGCAAATTGTAAAAAGCAGAGGGAGGGCATCAAACTTTCAAGCATCTTTTGACAGTTGACCCACCAGGGATATGTCCATTATGTTCTCACAGAGCCCAACATATAATTGGCTTTCAGGAATATGGATGCTACGTAACACATGGGTGGCTTACGTTGCTCCAGGATGCAGTTCATGTTTAACTGGTGTGGTTCTACACCACTAAAAAGGTGATATAGGGGGTCCCACTATACTGGACCCAGAACTAGTAGGAGGCCTCGATTGAGCCTTCATTTAAAAAAAAAAAAAAAAAAAAACAGTTGCAGAGCAACCCTTTGTCAGGTTGGATTGAGCAAGGGCAGTGCTTTTTTTCTGGGGGTACATGGGAGTATGAATACCCCTAAACATTTTGTGAATCTAAGTTTGGCCTCATTGAGGGCCAGTATTTTAATACGAGTAGGAAAATGAGAGTACCGTACCCCTAAACATTTTTTAAGAAAAAAAACACTGATCAAGGGTGTTGTTGGTCCAGTTCCGACAGCTAAACTGGTTTCAAGTGGCACTTCACTGATACAGAACTGCCCCCCTCCACCTGCTGAATGTGTGGGTGTGCTGCTGGCATGATACCCACCACCAACAGCTGGTAGAAGGCCCTAAAACAGGGCATTCAGAATTGGGGAGGGGCTAAGCTTTCCTGCGTTCCATTGGATCCTGAGCCCGTCAAAGCTGTGGAGTGACATCACTGTGTTCGGATCAGGTCAAATCATTCTGTCCCTGCTTCTGCTGCTGGTGGGGTAGGAGAGTTTGGATTAAGCCCCCAACAGGACTTGCCGATCGCATGGTCGGCGGTTCGAATCCCTGCGGCGGGGTGCGCTCCCATCGCTCGGTCCCAGCACCTGCCAACCTAGCAGTTCAAAAGCACCCTCGGGTGCAAGTAGATAAATAGGGACCGCTTACCAGCGGGAAGGTAAACGGCGTTCCGTGTGCTGCGCTGGCTCGCCAGATGCAGCTTGTCATGCTGGCCACGTGACCCGGAAGTGTCTCCGGACAGCGCTGGCCCCCGGCCTATAGAGTGAGATGAGCGCACAACCCTAGAGTCTGGCAAGACTGGCCCGTACGGGCAGGGGTACCTTTACCTTTACCTTTATACTTTCATAATAGAATTAAAGTTACAAAGCAAAACATGCAGACACCATTAGAAGTGCTCCCTTGTTTCAGCCAACAAATCAGGTCAGAGCTGTGATTGACAAGTGTTATGGAGAAATTCAGAGACACACACAAATTGAGAAAACCCTAAAACAGCTTCAGAATCACCCAAGAAGTCCACTCTGCAGACAATTTAGAAGGTACTTCCTGGTTTGTTTCGAAGCTACACTTTGGTCTTCCTTTGTATGTGTGTGACTCTAAAGAGAGACAATGTAGAAGGGACTGCCTGGTTCACTGCTGAAGAGACTTACTGGCTCCTCTTGAAGCAGTTTTTCATCTTCCCTGTGAGAGAAGTAGTTGTTCAGAGAAAATAACTGAGAAATTCAGAGTGTTAGCGCACCTGTGCCTGGGCAGTAGCTCGTCTATTAAAAAACAAGAAGTACCAGCAAAGAGAGGAGTTCATGCTCTTTCTAACACATATTTAATTTCATGCTATTTTAAAAAGAAAATTAAAATAAATTCCAAATATGTGACTATTAGAAAAATTACGGTACTATACAAATGCAAATGCATCAGCAGTAAATCCATAATGGAAGTGGTACTATTAGGGTGGAGAAATATGAGCAATGCCGAGTGTCTCACTAAAAATCCTAGCATACATTCTGAGCAAGATCAGGCTTTGTTTCAGATGGCAGGGCAGGTGGGTTAAAAGAAATTTAATATTTTCATTAACCAATGCTTGGATGCCCGTGCTTGGATACAGTGGTGCCTCGCAAGACGAAAAGAATCCGTTCCGCGAGTCTCTTCGTCTAGCGGTTTTTTCGTCTTGCGAAGCAAGCCCATTGATGGCTTAGCGGATTAGCGCTATTAGCGGTTTAGGCTTTTAGCGGCTTATCGGCTTAGCGGATAAGTGGCTTGGAAAAAGGGGGGGGGAGGGAAAAAACCCCGCAGGAACAAAAATGTCTTGCGAAGCAAGCCCATAGGAAATTCGTTTTGCGAAGCACCTCCAAAACGGAAAACTCTTTCATCTAGCGAGTTTTCCGTCTTGTGAGGCATTCGTCTTGCGGGGCACCACTGTAATTTCAAGATGAAATTGTTAAAAAGCAAGCAGTGTATTCTAACAGCATTTGTTGTGGTTAATTGTGTATACCTCATAATGACGGTAGCAATGGTCATAAAACAGGTCAAAAAGCTGCTCATTAAAGGATCTGAACCTTTAACTTTAATATACTCATTTAAGTGTTTTGCTAGTGGCAACAGCCCATCTCCATGAATCACCCTATATCTGTCCCTTAAGTGGGAAACATATGAATCACCTCTCCCCACTGTCTTGCTACTACCATTAACATAAAAGTTCCTGCAACTGCAATATTCTAAAACAAAAAACAATACACAACCCAATACACAAAGAGGCTGGTCAACAGTACTGGGTTATCATACTCTACTCTTCCTCAGTCCCCCCCCCCCATGATTACTATTGCAAGGCTGGGGCTACTTTAAAGGGCTGTTGTAACCAACACTATAAGTGTTGAAAGACTGATGCTTCAGCCTTCTCTATTCTGGGATTTGCCATTACAGTGGTACCTTGGTTCTCAAACTTAATCTGTTCCAGAAATCCGTTCCAAAACCAAAGCATTCCAAAACCAAGGCACACTTTCCCATAGAAAGTAATGCAAAACGAATTAATCCATGCCAAACTTTAAAAACAACCCCTAAAACAGCAATTTAACATGAATTTTACTATCTAACAAGACCATTGATCCATAAAATCAAAGCAATAAACAATGTACTGCAGTCACACAATCAATCAATCAATCAGTAGCTGAACTGGGCTCCACACAGTCACAAAAACAAAACAAAAAAGAGCCACAAAAACAAAAACGCAAAATAAATAGCAAAAACAGACAGACCTCAGCGTAACACTCAAAACGGAGCATGTTCAGCTTCCGAAAAAAGTTCGCAAACCGGAACACTTACTGCCAGGTTTGCAGTGTTTGGGATCCAAGTTGTTTGAGTACCAAGGCGTTTGAGAACCAAGGTACCACTGTACTAGTGCGGGTAAAAAAAGGAGCTTAGATCCAACCTCCTTCTGATGATCCCAACCAGTAAAGGAAATAAGAGTTTCCCAGTCAACCTCTGAGGAACTATTACAGAATTCTGAATCAGATTAGCCTTGGTCCTAACAATCATTTATGTCAGATCTGTTGCTATTATATATTAATTAAATTGTGGTCATGTCACACTGTGCCTCTACATAGGTGCATTGTGCCGTGGTGAAATCTGTCCAAAGTTCCTTACTATTCAAGAGAGCATTTACAATAAATGTAAATTACTAAAAATTTCTAGGTTCCCTTAAGCGTTTACTGGGGAGAGAGGAGTACTTACCAAGCTCAACAGGCAATCTTTTAATAGGATTTCTTTCTAACAGCAGCGTTTTCAACTGCCTTTGCAATAAAGAAAACAAAATGTAAATATAAAATAAATCTAAATGAAAATGTCAAAAACTGTTAATTCTCTAATTTATTTTATGAGCCTTTCACAGAAATAACAAGACAAGGCTGCTGGATCAGGCCAATGGCCTATCTAGTCCAGCATCCAGTTCTTGCAGTGACCAGCCAGATGCCTATGGGAAGTCTGCAAGCTGAACATGAGCACAACGGTCCTCTGCACACCTGCAGTTCACAGCAAATGGTATTACCAGAGGCATACTGCCTCTGACAGTGGAGGTAAAACTATTTCAAAGAAAGTGAATTATACAGGTGGATTCCAAAAGGGATCTTATGGTTAGTGTCAAAAAATAGAAAAATGTCACGTCCTTCAGAAGTTAGGTCACTTCACTTGGGTTCATCAGATAATGGATGCAGGTGCTGCAATGGAGCAGCATTTCTATATCAGACAATGTTTAAACTTGATTAGATGACCAGTTTCAAAATACTTTTAGCCATGTCATTTTAGGACAGATACTTCCAAATAAGCAATATATTTTTTAAGGTTTTGGGGCCTCAGTCAATTCATTTAGTGACTTTTCAGTTTATTTATAGTCAGTATAATATATAAAGGATGGAGGGAAGGACAAAAAAATGGGTATATAAAAGCAAACTACAGAGTTCAATTCCATAAACTGGCGAAGCATGCAAATGCATTAAGTTCCAAGCGAAACAAATGGGTCTACATTATCTTGAAGCTTGTTACACCAATAAATGCACTTCATTTTCCCATTTGACTTTTATTATGTTTGTAAACTTATGCATACATACAATATCCCAAACTTTAATAACACTGGTCAACAACAAATTTGTTGTCTGCGTTTTTTCAGTTGATTTAGGATGAATCTGATGCGCTGAATCCAAAAATCACATTGGTTTTGCTCAATCAGGTCAAGTTTTTGAGTTATGGCCACATGTCTTTTTTTACGTTTTTGTTCACATGTACACTTGTGTGGAGCATTTTAGAAGAAGTTGGTGGGGGTAAAATGCCATGTTGAATAATTGTTTTGATTGGAAATGATTATTTTAATGACAAGAAGTATTCAGGTCCGATAGTTCTGGGTGATTATGTCGAAAAGGGATCAGTTTGAAGTCATAAAACCTCGAAATCTTCCATAAATTGGTGCGGCAAAGCATAAAGTTGGGGATCAAAACTAAGTTAATGGGGCAGCTGCCCCACGAAGTATCCGGATCTTCAATCAGCACGTCGTCCTGTAGCTCATTGTGATGAAATTCCAGTGCCTATCTTCGGAGAACTTCCTGACATTAGTGACGAAGATGCCTCCAGTGTTGAAGGACATGAAGAAGAAGTGGTTCTTGAAGATGATGCTCCACATCCATTTTCCCAAAAGGAGTTGAATGATCTAGTTCGTGACCTCAGCTTGTCAAAGGACTCTGCCGAACTGTTGGCATCCAGATTGAAGGAAAAAACCCACCCCCTTGACAGTGCTCGCATCAGCTTCTTCCGCAACAGGCATCAAGAGTACCTCTGTTTTTTCTCGGAAGAGAAGGACTTGGTGTACTGTGCAGATATTGTGCAGCTTCTGCTCAAGCTTGGAGTGCCACAGTACGAACCCAAAGATTGGAGACTGTTCATTGACAGCAGCAAGCAATCACTGAAATGTGTTCTGCTACACAACGGCAACCAGTTTGCCTCTATACCCCTGGCTCACTCGAGTACACTGAAGGAGAACTATAAAGCGGTGAAGTATGTGCTGGAGAAAATTGGTTATGATCAGCATAAGTGGTTTATTTGTGTTGACCTGAAGATGGTGAACTTTTTGTTGGGACAACAGTCTGGCTTCACCAAGTACCCATGTTTTCTGTGCATGTGGGATAGTTGGGACCATGCTCAGCATTACACGAAGGACTGGCCTGTGTGGGGGGGGATTGGTGCCTTGCAAAGAAAGGAACGTCATCAACGACCCTCTGGTAGACAGAGACAGAATACTCTTCCCACCGCTGCACATCAAGCTCGGCTTAATCAAGCAGTTCACCAAGGCTCTGGACAAGGATGGAGACTGCTTCACTTACTTGTGCCAGGCTTTTCCAGGATTGACCATGGAAAAGTTGAAAGCTGGCATCTTTGACGGTCCTCAGATCCATCAGCTCATCAGAGATCCAGAATTCGGAAACTCAATGAACGAAGTGGAACTGGAAGCGTGGAAGGCATTTGTTCTGGTAGTGAAGAACTTTCTTGGCAACAATAAGGCCAGAAACTACGCAGAACTTGTCAACAACATGCTGACTGCTTTCAGAAACCTGGGCTGCAACATGAGCGTCAAGATGCACTACCTATTTTCACATATGGACCGGTTTCCTGAGAACCTGGGTTCAATGAGTGACGAGCAGGGGGAGAGATTCCATCAGGACATGAAAGAGATGGAGACCAGGTATCAGGGTCGCTGGGACACAGTCATGATGGCTGACTACTGTTGGACTCTGAAGAGAGACCTCCCTGCCGCTGAGTATTCCAGGAGTTCCAAGAAACGGAAGTTCAAGCCCTGAAGATTGAAAAATGGTGAAGCAACATGCAATTTACATGTACTTACCTTTAGCAATCCCCACCATTCAGTTTACAGTAAACCTGACCTGATGGAGAAACGGATGCCATTTCCTGATTCAGCAGCGCAAAAATACCCTAAATCAGTTGTAGAAATCTAGACAACATTCAAAAAGTAAAAAATTGTTGCCCAGTGTAATCCATTGTTCCAAAGTTGGTGTCTTTTTAAAATTATAACTATTATAACAAATAGTTATGTCACAAACAGTTAACAGATGCAGGAACAATTCCTTATCTTCTGCTAGTACATTTATATAACCAAACAACATGGTTAAGGGATCCATTGGCAATATATATCCAGTTATTGCCTCAGTACATCTTGACACTGATAATGTACCTTCAAAGAGGCTTGCTGTTACTTAGCGATCACAGGGTGCTTCTTTGAAATTCATTTTGAGGAAGCAGTTTGGATTCAAACCGCTTCCTACATATGTCTGCAAAGAAAAATGTGTTCCATTTGGATGGGAAAATCTCTACTGTGGTGGATTAACCTTGCAATTGTGGCCACATCCATAGCTGCCCTACATCTGACATCACTTATGCCAGGTGTGAGGCAGGTGAGTGTTGTTGCAAGCAAAATGAGACCTATGCTGCACCAGCTAGGCCTCTGGGCCAGAGTTTCCACACCACTGTTCAAAACAAAAAAGTGACCAATTTAAGCATACTTTTTAAAAAGTGACAAATGTAACATGTAGTTTGGCCTACAACCAACTGTGTTAAATCTATTTCTTATACTATAATTTCTGGTGTCAATTGGGGAGAAATGGAATAGTACTTAATTTCATAATGGGTATGTATTGTTCAACAGACAGAATAATTTAAAGAATGATAAACAGGTAAAAGGGCAGAAGACATACTTGTGGCATCCAATTCCAGGGGGAAGCTCTTGAATTTTGTTGTAACGCAGATCGAGCCAAACAAGGTTTGGCACATTCTGAAAGAAATCCTCAGGAACTACGGACAGGACATTTCCTTCCAGATGCAAATGCTAAGACAAATATATATATTATGCACACACACAAATATGCAACGATTGCTTGGTGTATAATTCATGTGTTATTAATTCCTTAGAAATACTCAAAAATATGTAAAACTTTAGAATTATTCAAGAAAGTATATTCGAATAATTAAATTGTACTTTTAATTTGTGCACAAGAACGCTGTTAAGTTTTTATACTTTATAACTGAGCTACTCTTTACTGATTGGATATTTTAACAACTGTTATTATGTATGAGAAACTTACTCTAAGGTTAAGTAACTTGTATATGTCATCCGTTAGATGCTGTAGATCTTTTCTACTCAGATCCAGAGAGATTGTAGAATTAGATTCAAGCTTGTCAAGAGCCTGGCAGATACGACTTGATGAACCGGAATCAGAATCACCTCTCCTTTTGTTTTCTGCATTATCACCACCAGCACCATCAGTTTCTGAGGAAGTCCACTTTTCCTCCATTTGACGAGAAACCACTTGGCCTAAACCAGAAACCTACACACTCATCATCCAAAGGTAAGCAATAAGCTGAAAAATAACAGATTTTTTTATATATATAGAAAAACTGGAATGTACCAGCAACTCCCCCCCCCAAATGTGCTGTAACAGAAGTATATAATGCAGGTGAATCAACCACCTAAATACTTTATACTGTCTGTTCAGACAATCAGCTTTCCAGACCAACAGGAGTAACTTCTTTCTTTACATAACTTGTACAGTAGCCCCATTAGAGCATTGTTCTTTGTATTTCCAAAGATAGCAATAAAAATAAAATAAAAAGAATCTCTCAGTGGTTAACCTCCTATCTTAGAACATCAAAGAGAAAGCTACACCAAACAGAAGCATTACAAATGAAAATAAAAGACAGTAAAATCCACATTTAAATCAGCATAAGTAACAGGATGGCAAAGTATTATCTTAAGAATAATAAAAAAAATTAAGTGTACAAGAGGATGGGGAAAGGGGACTGATGAGAGTGGCAATACTTGGAGCAGTGGGATTCTGAACACTAACATAACATCTCTTCCCTTTGAAGAAATCAAGGAGAGAAATTGGTTCTAATGCTCCAAGTACCCTGGCCCCCAAAAGAAAACTGCCCAGCAGCCTGTGCATCCCCTACATACACGTGTCAAAATGCACACACACTCGTGCCATCATGTGACAATACACCTGCGATTTCCCCATCCCTGGATGGTCACGTGCAACGTGTGAAACGCCCCCCCCCCGCGCTGGGGCATAGATAATAACGGGAAGAGCCAACCAACAACAAAAACTAGCAGTTGCATTAAGGGTCCACATGGTGACAAAGAAGGAGCCGGGAAGACGGCAATCCCCCCCCCCCGCGCGCCCTTTTCCTATTTCTGAGACTTTTGCATCCCAGGATCGTGGGTTCGAGCCCCACGCTGGGCAAAATATTCCTGCCTGGCAGGGGGTTGGACTAGATGACCCTCGTCGGTCCCTCTTACGGTTCCGGTTCTAGGAGCTTTTCTCTCCCGTCGTCGTTTCTAATGCGGCTGCGCGCCCAGAACGAAGGCGGCTCCTGAGTTCTGTGGAGTTAAAAAGCAGTTTTCTCCCCACAGAACATGAAACTCGCCTTT
Organism: Podarcis erhardii; assembly: GCF_964252035.2. Lineage (NCBI taxonomy): Eukaryota > Metazoa > Chordata > Lepidosauria > Squamata > Lacertidae > Podarcis > Podarcis erhardii. The sequence goes on from NC_138509.1 coordinate 40,167,887, forward strand.
CCCCATGTCTGTCTCCCCAAACCTTCCTCTTTTCCCGCTTAAAAAGGCCCCCAGCAGCCAGGCAGCCCCCCACTTCCTCACCGACTTCTTCCCGGGGACTGTGAAGGCCCCCCAGTGCCAGAGCGGGGCGACCTCCCTCCTCCTCCTGCCCCTCTCGCCGCGAGCTTCCTTTATGCCGTGGCCGAAGGGTAACAAGCAGGCCGCTAGGCCGCGGTCGCCATGGCAACTCTCAAGCTGCCGGGGAGCGCCGGGAGGAGGAGGCGGAGGCGGAGGCCTCCCTCGGCGCCGCCAGGGAGAAGAAGGGAGAGGGAGGCCCGCGCAATGCAGCCCAGGCCGACCCCTGGCTCCCTCCACATCCCAGCCTGCTTTGCGTCCCTTTTCCCCCTCCCGCCGCCTCCTGCACCTTAGGTGGGACGAGGGTGTCTGAAGGATGGTACACAGAAAACGCACAAAACATCCAGGCAGGGTGCGGGGAGGGCGGGGAAGGGGGGAAAACGTCTCCTCCCTTTTCGGCTCTTCGCTCCCCCTCTGGATGCTTGCTAGCTGTTTCCACCCCGTTCTTATGAACTCCAAATATTCCCCCCCTTATTCATTTCATGCAGCTTCAACTAACCCATCACAGGCAGTGGTGGATTTACGTATAAGCTAAACAAGCTTCCCAAAAAATTAAAGGGGAAAAAAGCCTGGATGTACATTTCCAAAATACAAGATAAAAAACAAATAAAATAAAACCTACATACCGCAACAGTGTTTTGTGTTGTGTTGGCTCCTATGAAATACAAGATAAAAAACAAAATAAAACCTACATACCGCAACAGTGTTTTGTGTTGTGTTGGCTCCTATGAAATACAAGATAAAAAACAAATAAAATAAAACCTACATACAGCAACAGTGCTTTGTGTTGTGTAGGCCCCTATGATGTAAGATGCTAGCCTGCTCCCTAAAATATCACTGGTTTGCTCATTTCTATATATAGGGTGTCTACATTCTGATTATGAGTCTTTGTAAATTGTGTTTCTAAAGGAACTTTTGTTATTGCCAAATGCCAATGTGTTTGCATTATTAAGTTTGTTACGAATAAAAAATCATTTTAAGTTAGAGCTTAATAATTATTTCACTATTAATATACTTCTTAATTGTATTTCAGCTCAACAATTACTTTGATAAAATACATATTTTGTTATGTGCAAATGGCTTTATATATCTGTTACGTCCATAAATTACCATATAGCATATATTCAACACCAAAAACAGCAACAATTTGTTGTTGACAAAGGACAGCTGGAGGTATAAAGGGCCCCATTACCTTCAGTAGCTTAGGGTCTCATCAAACCGAAATCTGGTCCTGCTCTGGATCCTTGCTTGCTGTTTCCACCCCATTATTATGAACTCCAGATATTTCCCCCCATTCATTTCACGCAGCTTCAACTAACCCATCACAGGCCTTCAGTCTCTTAATACCAACACTTAAATTATGTGAGGGGAAGGCGGTCCTCTCATGCACTGTGGGTATATTCTTTATTATTATTATTATTAACTTTGTTTTTTCGGTCTCCAAGAATGCATATAACAAGCAGGATAGCTCAGTGGGTAGAGCATGAGGCTCTTAACCCTCAGGGTTGTGGGTTCAAGATCCACCATGGGTGAAAGATTCCTGTATCTCAGGAGGTTGTTGGACTAGATGACTTTGACTCAGGCTTGTATGATTTGATTCTAGCAAGCCAAACAAGTGTATTTTGACCATCCTGGTGCTTAATGTGGTTTTATTTTTTTCCATTTGCAAGTTGGCAGCAAAGCTAGGGCATTTTCTTTAGGCGTACCTTTTGGGACACAGGTTCTAGAGGCCCGCTTTAACAGATTAATTTACGAGGCTGTCAAAATGGTACAAAATAACGTATTGTGAACTACTGTGGTCAAGTGATGCTGCCACCGTGATCACTCAAAAAACTCCTACGTTTCCGTTCGTTTCTAACACAACCCATACCATCCACATATTGTTATGTAATAGCTCCTCATCTATTAGCATACAATACAAAACTGCAGCGTATAACTCTAGCAAAGATTAGTGAGGAATTGCATCAGTCTGAAATAGGATCTATTTCCCTCCCCGCCCAAGAGGATTTGTAGGGATTGGTAAAAATCCATTACATGGCTAAATGCAGACAAAGAACATATAAGACATAACCAACTTACATTAATCTTAGATAACTGTTAAGTAATCTATGAATAATTTGATTCATACCGCCCCTAATTCTCGCAAGATGGAAAATCAAATTGCCAATATGGCATTGCCAGAAAGAAGCTATTATAAAAATAATTCTGATGCAGACAGTAATTGCTTTGTGAGAGGAGGAAGCAAAGTGCACACAGGTGAGAAATTGATGATGGCTAATGCCACCGTTTGCACCTTATCTTTGTGGGGATTTCTTTCTGGATATCCAGATTAGTGTTAAATGCAAAACTAAGAACATGCTAAACTTTCAGATGTACCTTTGGGGCACAAATTAATTAATTCCTAAAAATATTGTACTAAATACTAAAATATTCCTCAATGTGGAATACAGTAAATGAAAAACTGGCTGTTACCTTTCACTCAACAAATTCTCCTTAGCCACTGGCTGGCCTCCTGTATGTCTGTAATCTCTCATTCGGCAAACTCTCTACAGCCATTGGCTGGCTTCCTGAGATATCATATAATGTTCTTTAGGCTTCAATCCTGTACTTGCTGGGATTAAGACTCATTGAACGCAGTGTGGCTTCCATCTGAGTAGATGTGGATAGGGTTCTAAATGTTGTGTGGGAAGTTATAGAATGCTGTCAAATGGTGCAATATCTGGGAATAAAGTCAGTGTGCCTGAGAGAAATATTTCATACATGGACAGTGGAAATGAAAATGCAGGTAGGGTCAGAAGATAGTGGCATGGTTGCTGGAGGCATTAATGACTAGGAATACGAGAGGAAGGAATTTTTTGTTTTCTATGCCCCTGCAGGGAGGAGCATAGCATCAATCTATAAAACAATTGAACTCACTAGAAATTAACACCACCTCTTTTCTCTCTTTCCCGTTTCAATATTGAAGCTAAATACTCTGTGTTGCACTGTGTTGACCAAAGCCCAGACATTGAGGATTTTCATTCTTCACATATATTGTTTAAACAGATTCCATACACAGTAGTTTAACCAATAGAGGATACTAGTTACTAAAATAATGTTTGCTTTCCTCATCATCACTGCAAGCTTATTGTCCCTGTAATTCAACTGCTCTCAGGTTTTACTTTTACATTTAAGAAAATAAAAATAATCATATTGGGATTCATTTTGGAAAAGTGAGGGAGGAGAGTTTTTGTGTTTTCTAAGTACAGATTCTTAAATTAAGGCAATTAAGAATAGTTCCTTTTCCTCCAGCTGGTGAGTAAATACCAATGAATGAATGACTAAAAGCAAGTAGCATATGTCCAAAATCTTCTAATGAGACATCTGGATTGCTTCTTGCACGAGAGGAGAACATACAAGCTGTGGAAATAGATACGCACTTGGAGGATGAGTAATGCAAATGCACCCAAGGCTGACAAGTTGTTGAAAGGATGAAAGTTCTCATAAAAGTGTCAAACAAAGAACAATTCACATACTGTGAGCAGGGCTGGGCCAATACATTTTGGCACTTGAGGTGAAGCACAGATTGGCATCCTTCCACTAGGGAAGAAGGGGTGAGTGAATATCTACATTGGGAACAAAGCAGGGAATCAAATCAACCTTACTCAGTGGTTGAAGTGGGAATCAATGGTTGTCCCAGGGTGGAAAGAGTCCTGCTTTGAATCACACTAGTTGGGTGCATAGCCCTGGGGATCCCAGGGGGCACCCTCCACCATTTCCTCCCGGGGATGGGACAAGACCAGCAGCACTAAGAGGTCGCTGTAGAGATGGCATTTGGGGAGGGGCTGCCAAGGAGATCCAGCCTCCAAGGAGTGCACTGTAGATCCTGTTGCCTGAGGTGGTCGCCTCACTTTGCCTCATGCATGCCAATCAGAAGGTCAGCATTTTGAATCCCGCAATGGGGTGAGCTCCTGTTGCTCAGTCCCTGCTCCTGCCAACCTAGCAGTTCGAAAGCACGTCAAAGTGCAAGTAGATAAATAGGTACCACTCTGGCGGGAAGGTAAATGGCATTTCTGTGTGCTTCTCTGGTTCACCAGAAGCGGCTTAATCATGCTGGCTACATGACCCAGAAGCTGTACGCCCGCTCCCTCGGCCAATAAAGCGAGTGCGGCAACCCCAGAGTCGTTTGTGACTGGACCTAATGGTCAGGGGTCCCTTTACCTATTCTTCTCAATATACCTGTGGCGTGGAGTGTGTAGCAGTTTAGGTTTAAACTGTTTAGGCATTTGATTAGGTAACTCTTATATTTTAATGTGCAGAGTGAGCACCAGACTAAATGTAATGTCAACTGTCTGAAAGCAATCAATGTGCACTTTTTTTAAAAAAGTAAGTAATGGCATGGAGGAAAGGGTTAAGCCAGGCTTCCTCAACCTCGGCCCTCCAGATGTTTTGGGACTACAATTCCCATCATCCCTGACCACTAGTCCTGCTATCTAGGGATCATGGGAGTTGTAGGCCAAAAACATCTGGAGGGCCGAGGTTGAGGAAGCCTGGGTTAAGCACACGCTCATCATGCACTGTGGTCGTAATCCTGCTTGAGTGCTAATTGCACTCACACAATCATTTCTCATTTTGGCCTTATTTAAGCAGTAGAGCCCATTTGATCTGGGAGGTGGGTAAAGCACTGAAAGGTGATAAATTATTATTTATTTATTCTAAAATGTAGGCCCTTGCCTCTCCACAATGATTTAAAATGAAATAATACAACAGAATCCAATATGAGAGTAGATGGCAAAAACAGTAAAAACAAAAAGGAGCCCCAAAGCGTAGATTTAACCAAGTTTAAAGTGGGTCAAATTTCTGTATACCCAGTGTGACCTTTAATTCACTTTTTGTTGTCTTGCTCAGATCTGATGAGGTGTACTTTACATAAAAGCTGATGAGTTGCCATGGAACTTCACACTGTGCAACACACACCATCTTTAAAGCTAGGCCCTTTTATCTCAAACGTAAGTTATTACACAAATTTCTGCTAGTTCGGCTAGCTAGTTGAATCCTGTCCTTAATTTTTACATTTTGGAAATAAATATCAGCCACACAATATGCTAGGGTCTTTTATGTGACGTAAGAACAGGCTGTTATATACTGTAGCAATTTCTCGTGTATAAATTCATTCCTGTCACTCATTTGTTTAGTCAGTGAAACATGGTTTCAAGTGAAACATGGATGAAAATGTAACAAGAGCAACTTGCGCTGCAAACCAAGTAGCAATTTGGAGACATTTAAGCTACTCTGCAACACGATTGTTTTGTGGGTGCTGCAGTCACCAGTAAGTAATTGTGGATACTTTATTAAAGTATTTATTAAAAACAGTAGCACTCAGTATAGTAAGTAGTCCTTATCTCTTCAGCTGTGTGCTATGCTAGGGATAGCTTAGACCAGGCTTCCTCAACCTCGGCCCTCCAGATGTTTTTGGCCTACAACTCCCATGATCCCTAGCTAGCAGGACCAGTGGTCAGGGATGATGGGAACTGTAGTCTCAAAACATCTGGAGGGCCGTGGTTGAAGAAGCCTGGCTTAGACACTGGTTTGTGCCTGGCAGTGCTATTTTTTCTAGAAAAAGAGGTGCCAAAACTTAACATGCACACCTCCCACATTCTCTAAGAATGCAATGGCACCCACCTGAGAGGTGCCAGAACTGAGTTCCGGCTGGAAAAAAAACCCTGGTGCCTGGTAACAACATGAGTCACAATTGGATTACTGTCATGCATGCTATGTGGGATTGCCATCAGGTGTCCAGGGTGCTGAAATGAATTCCTGGTTGTGCATATATTACACCTGTCCTGAAGAACCTGCATTGGCTGCCTATTAGCTATTGAGCCATCTTCAAGGTGCTGTTGTTAACCTATAAAGAAAGCCCTGAACAACCTGAAACCAGATTACTTAAAGAAATTGGTTACCTACAGTAAATAAAAGGACAGAACTGCTGTGAGTAAGCAACACCTTGCTTGTCTTCACAACAGTTTTCACATATATGCCGCCTCTGCTTTTCAAATAGTCTTAAGAAATAATGCATAAGAACTGTAAGCAAACTATAGACCCCTGGAGTCTTTCGCTGCTTGGGGATGGTATGTAACAATATATTGTGGATAGAGTTCTCATTTTTGGCTGTGACCTCTGCAGATGGATATAATAGTATTAATTAAAGAGCAGGCAAAGAGCTGTCACTATTATCACCTTCTAAGATAGAACTGGCACTATTTTCAGAAACACCAGTGGCAGGAAACGTGAAGTGCGATGTGTGCTATTTTCCAAAGGAATTGCTTGCTTGCTCAGATGTGAAAATGTAAGCTGATCTGAAGGCCATTTCCCACCTCAGTTTACTATGAAAAGAAATGGATAAACCTTCCAAAGTCACACCGGTGTGTTTTAAATGCATTCTTAGAAAACCCATGAAAGCCAAACATTCACTAGGACCCTTCCAGGTGCATGCTTTGTACACTTTCTTGTCCCTTAATATGTTATTTTTTGCCCAGCGGCTAATTTCTAAGAAGAAATAGGGGTTCAAAACTACCCGCTAGCCATTCCCTCTTCCCCATAAGCGCTTCCCCTGAATCCATGCATGCAAGGTTCCTATGACTTTTTTGCTCTTGGCCTGGGTGGGTGGGGCCCTGATTCCCTCTAGCTACAAAAGCTGAGGTTGCTGCTGAAGCCATATTGGGTGTCTCTTAGTGTAGCTGTAGGTTGTTAATCCTGAGCTTTGATAGTGGCTGCCTGCCATGAACTATCATTGGCAGGATTGGCAAAGCAGCAGCAGGTATGTTACATGCTTGTGATAATATTTTATTTTCTTGTTGATTTTTTTTTTAATGTGCATTTTATATTTGAGTCTCATAAGGTGGCAAGCAGGAATTTGTATGTTGCATCTCTGGGGGTAGAATGCATAACGGGAAGCTTGCCAAACTATTTTCCTTTTGTTTAAGTAGCACAATTTTGCACATCAAAATAAGTTGCTCTGTGCCATAGAACAAATGGGTGGGCCTTTCCACCATGCCACTCACCTGGCTAGTACTTGGAGAACAATAGGGTTGGTGCGGGGCTTGAAGTTGGATGACACAGAGACACAAAGACTTGCCTCGCTCTGTGCTCAGCCTTCAGCAGCTTCTCTGGAAACCACCGGGGAAGCAAGATCTGTTGGGGCGGTAATGCTGTGATACTCTCCATCAGGCATTGGCAAACTCAGCCCTCCAGATGTTTTGGGACTACAACTCCCATCATCCCTAGCTAACAGGACCAGTGGTCAGGGATGATGGGAGTTGTAGTCCCAAAACATCTGGAGGGCCGAGTTTGCCTATGCCTGCTCTCCATCCTGTTCTCAGGTGTTGTGTGTGTGTGTGTGTGTGTGTGTGTGTGTAAATAAAACTATATTTTCTAAAAACACCCACAGTCTCTGCTGACTGTGGAAACAAAACCTGAATAAGTGCAGGAACCTCTACATTGCTTGGAGACTGGGGTTGTGCACATCAATATCTTGTGCATGTATTTCTAATAGGTTGGTTATATTAAATGATGACTTTGCTTTAGCAAAACGTGCTTCCACTTGTGCAAGTTGGGGCAACTGATCTTTGCCAATCCCTGATACCTATTCTGATACCTTGTGTGCAACTTTCTTCTGGGGTGGGGTGGGGTGGAAGGCTAAATTAAGTAAGGAGCATCAGCAAAAACCAGGTGCCCCGGCTTGCAGGTGTCGAAGGCACCACTGAACCCCACTTAAACACACAGACACACACACATACACATACACACCCACTTTGCCCTGCATGGGAAGTAGCTTCCATGTTCATCTAAAAGGTATATTAGTTGTACAGATTGCAAACACTGTCTATTTTTAAATGCTGCCTAAATATGTTGACATTTTACGTTTAGTAAATATTGCTTTCTTAAGAGCCAGAATGTCACAATTGTACTACTCACACAATGTTTTTATCGCCGCAATAAACATGTTTTACAACATTTGCCGTTTTATAAGGAAGAGTGTTCGTGTTGCAAAGGCAATTTTCATTCGCAGCAAAAGAGAATATAACGCTGCTTCCAATTATAGGAACAGAAATTTGTACCAAACAAACAACACTCCCCCTCCCCCAAGTAAATAATTACAATGCAAGAGCTGTCAGGAATATTTTTGCTTCCATGACAATCAGAAATCATTACCCTATCATTGAATGCAATGTCAGCTACCTGAGGTGCTGGCCTCAAACTGCCTAATCATGCAACATACTCCATCCAGGATGGAGAACCTTTTCGGCTATGAGAGCCATATTTTTACCTAGCCCAATCCTATGGGCTGACTTTGTCAGGTGAGCAGGACAACTCACCTGGTGGGCTAACTCTGCCTTGACATGTGCCAGGGCTGTTCTCTCATCACCTGATGGGAAAGGGAGAAAGAAATTTGTATTTACCAAGCATCTGCTGCAAAAGGTTGGCCCATAAGAACAAACCCAAAATCCACAGGTGGGCAATATATTTATTTCGACCAACCAAGATGCCATAAAATCGTAGCAAGCTTTTGAGCTCTGAAGAACTTTTCATCCAACTGGTTGTTTCAAAAAGCAGGGAATGGAGGGGTGCGGAGGGGGCTCGGGAATGCAATAATTAGTCTGGACACTGTAATTATGAGGTTAGCTTGTAGACTCAGATCCAAGGTGGAGATTGCAAGCTACATAAGCCCCTCTCAGATGCTAGAGGTACCAGGTAATACATCTAGGATTCTATTACAGAGAACCAATGTCTGCTCCCATTGTCTTAGAATCATAGAACTGTAGAGTTCAAAGGCACCTTGAGTGTCATCTGGTCCAGCCTTGTAACCCTTAAACAAAACACACAGGTTATGGGGCAGGCAGAAAGCAGAAGTAAAGAGAAACATGGTAGTCTTTATGTTAACAAAACCAGGGATTAATTTTTGGGTGGTGTGCTTCAAAGAGCATTTGTGATGGTCATTTGGGTGTCCCCTAGTTTACAGGGCTGTGGACATCAGCCCTGAGTTCCAGCCCTAGTTGCATCATTATTCAAAAGCACTCCATGTCGGTTAAAATTATTTGGTCTGTTGACAATGCTGGAGGAAAGAAAACAAGTCAGTAGCATTTATTGGGGATCTTTCTGGTGTTAGCAAAAGGGAATTGAGAAATGTGAAGATCAGGCACATGTATAGAAGGCAGCCTGTGATATTATTTTAATTAGAGTTTATTGTTCTTCTGGGTTTCCAAGAGCTAGGAGTTCTCAAGCATTCAGCTTTGAAAACACTCATTTGGCATACAATTAATTGTTAGCTGAAGTCCTTTATTGAAAACTTACAGCATCAGTATCACCAAGAAAGTGTTTTCTTCTATATTTCAGTTATAATTACGAGCTTGCTTTAAATTATGAGCTCGCTTTTAAAATGTCATCATCCCGTCACTGTTCCAAGCCAGGCATAGTTCTGAGAGCTGCTGAAGGATAACTAAAATGGAATAGTGAACAAAGTGCCTTAAAAAAGAAAGGGAAAAAGAGGATTGCTTCAGTTTCATCCTGACAGAGGCTCTGGACCTCTATCAGCTGTAGTGACAAACAGAATAAGCTCATCTGATGGAGCCTGGGAAAAAGTTTTTCCTTCATCACTACAGTTCCATTGCAGGAAAAGCTGCAGCACCCTCTGAAGGTCTGTACTGCAGTTATTCACTTCTGGCAAGAAATAAGGTATCAATCACTCTAAAAATAGCATGTTTTGGTATGTCCCCCCCCTTTTTTTAAAAGCATCCAGAATAGATTGATGGACTACCCAAACCAAATAAAGAACAGAGAAATAGAGAGGTTGGTAGAGGGACACCTCCAAAAAAGATAATTTTAGAGTAATAGTTTCATAGAATTTTAGGGTTGAATTTTAGAGACCTTGAGGGTCATCTACTGTTTTATCCATGAGAAATGAGACATTTTTTTCCTGCCTCATTCCTCTGTCTCCTCATCTACTGGGTCCTGTCCAGGACAAACATCTTACACAGATGTATAGTTACCAGAACGCAACAAACCCCAGGATTTTCCCAAATCCAAGCCTATGTATGTGTACTTGGATGTAAATCCCATAGAGTTCAGTGGAGATTCCAATAAACTGCCCATGGGACTGTAGCCTTTATTTTTGTTCTCCTCTCTTCCTATTTTCACTGCAGTGTCTCTGCAGCAACTATTATACACCCAATTACATTAAAAATGCATCTAAGGTAATTGAATAAGCAGATGAGATTGCTCATGGCCCTCCCCTTATCTTTACAAAAGCTTTTCCTGGATTAAGGCTGCAATCTTCAGGACAGCAAGAACTGTTCAACAGTGAAACAGACTCCATTGGAAGGCAGTGGATTCTTGTACACTGAAGGTATTTAAACAGAAGTTGGATACCCTCCAAAATTTCTCCAGTGAAAATACAGATGTTCCATTCCATAATGATAATTTTACTATTTACACCCCATACATCTTACTGGGTCGCCCCAGCCACTCTGGGCAGCTTCCAACATACATAAAAACATGATACAACATTAAACATTTAAAAAACTTCCCTATACAGCCTTCAGACAGCTTGGTGGTTGGATAACTCCATACCCTCCAACATTTCTCCAATGAAAATAGGGACATCCTAAGGAAAAGTGGGACACTCCAGGATCAAATAAAAAACCAGGACGGTTTATCTAAATCAGGGATGTCCCTGGAACATCTTGGAGGGTCTGTGAATATCTGTCAAGGATTCCAACATTGTGATTCCTGCATTTCAGGGAGTTGGCCTAGATGACCCTTGGGACCCCTTCCAACTCTACAATTCTATGGTTATACTCATTTACAAGGGGCGTGGGTGGTGCTGTGGGTCGTTCTGCTTTTATGAGTAATGTAAACAATCTGCTAATTCAGGATAATGCTTCATGCATCTGATGAAGAGAATTCCCTTCCACAAAAGCTTAACCTACAATAAAGTCACTACTCTTGAAACTGCTGCATGACTTTTGGGTGATTTTGCTGCCATGCATTAGCACAACACTACCCCTCTGGAATTTGTTCTGAAAGTTGTACGGATCACATTTCTCTTGAAGTGCTAATGGCACACCAGGAATTCTGAGAGCTCTGATGTAATTTTTGAAACTTGGCTATAATGCCAATAAACCTAATGTAGAAAATAAGGAAAGCTGCAAGCCTAGGCACACTTACATGGGAGTAAGTCCATGTGGATTACGTCTGACCGCACCTACAAAGATGCACACAACTTCTTTGAGGGAGCCACAAGACTTTAAATGTTCATTACCTGCACTGTCTGTTGGTGTCTCTGAAGCTCCAGATAATCACAGCACTGGTAATTTGAAAGGAAGTCTGCACATCTTTTCTTTTGCGCAATGAAAGCATCATGTAATTTAGGACCTCCTGATTCTTGCTGCTTGGGAAATTATGTATCCATTATGCAACTTTCATCTTTGTTGTGTTATTTATGTATGAGTTTCCAAAGAACTAAATGCATTATATGCAATACCATACCAATGAAGAAGTCCAGAATATGCATTAAACTCAAACCCTCTTTCCTAAAGCCCCGCCCTTTGTCTTTTTCAGTGCACAGCACACAGTTTAAATGAACAATTAAATAAGAGGAGAAAACCGCTGTGAATTAATTAGCAGTTCTAATTGAAAGCAATGCACATTTGGGTGTGTGTTTTTTTTATAAAGTGCTTATCCAGCCTACTGAAAGAATTGTTTAAAGTTTATAGAACACTAAATTGTCTACAATATGCAATTATCCAAAATGATTATTTTAGGGTGGTTGTTGTTGATGATGTTGTTTTTGCCATTTTCGGCTTTAAAACACAGTGATGGATTCAGTTCTTTGAAATTCGTTTTTTTAAAAATGGCAGGAACAAATATAGAATCTGACTGTAGTCCTGGGTGTTCTGATATTACTGGGTGGAATGGTGGATGGTTGTGGAGAGGAGTGGCATGTTTAAGAGATGTTGTTCAGCTCAAACTCTCCTGCAGGCCCTTTCTCCAAATCCCAGAAGTGTGTGAGTTGTGGATCAATCACTAGTAATAATGACACTCTGCACATGCTGAAAAGCTGTCTATGGGTTTACATGTATTGAAAATAAGTTATGAACCAAAGTAATATATTAAGTGGTATTGTTGTTGGCATCTGTCTCGAGAGTCAATCGAGTGCACCTCCGGGGGGGAGGTTAAACCATTGCATTAGCAGCACTGCAGTTACCCGCCCCCCACAGAAGCCTGGGCTATGTGTATAGAAGACCTGGGCTGTCCAGACGATAAGACCTCCTCTCAGCCTCGCTGATGTGGTCCAAAGGAAAGCAGAGCAATATGTTTTGCACCAGTTTGGCTGCACGTGTTGCCAGAAGGAGGCATACTGGGTGCCATTCAACTGTCTTAGGGACTCCACTCTGGATTTGTGTAGGGTTTACTCCGTAGACCTTTCTTCTCCCAAAGATATCTGGCAGTGGAGGTTTAGGATCAGAGTTTTTCTTCACCTAGGTGGACTTCGACTTACCTTCCCAGGTTGACAAGACCCATCTGCCACTCACTTCATTCTACAGCACATGCAAATTAAATAAAACAATATTCAACAACCAGCAATATAGCAGCAGTTCTCTGAGCCGTTTCAGATGACTGAGGTTGCCTGACATTTTAATTTCCCACCATGCCTCATGTTGAGAAGAGAAGAAGAGTTTGGATTTGATATCCGCTTTATCACTACTCAAAGGAGTCTCAAAGCAGCTAACATTCTCCTTTCCCTTCCTCCCCCACAACAAACACTCTGTGAGGTGAGGGGCTGAGAGACTTCAGAGAACTGTGAGTGGCCCAAGGTCACCCAGCAGCTAAATGTGAAGGAGTGGACACACGAACCCGGTTCCCCAAATTACAAATCTACCACTCTTAACCACTACACCACACTGATCATGTCCGGCACCTGGTGTTAAATTAAATTGGCAGTTGACTCCAATCACCAAGTGGTGCTCAAAGTATGGGAAATGTTTTTAAAAGGTCAACAATGGGCCCTGCCTAGACACTGTGGCCCCAACAACTGCCCAAGGATGTCAGGTTCTGGCGCCATTCCTCTCCATCCCAGTCCATTTTGCACAGGCCACTTGGAAGTGCAATTTCAACCGGGAAGTGACCAGTCACCCTCCATTTAAGCCACTCCAATGGCCCTTGAGGAAACTTGGGCATATTCTGGTGGTCATTTGATGGCATTCTTTCTCTGTGAACACCCCATAATCAAACCCTTTCCCTCCAGGTTATTGCAGACCAAGAAAAGAAAACACTCTCAAAGAGATCTTAGTTTAACAACAACAGCCAAAGCCTTTAAACAACAAAAAGGGGGCGGGAACACAACAGAAATGTCCCCTCCCCTTTGCATAATAATAAACTTCCCCTCCTCATCCTGTTTGGATACAATTTTTACTCTGCTGGCATTTATTTTTGCTTTGAGGCGAACAAGGCAGGGCAATCTGGAGGCGGGCATGGGCAACTAGCGTAGCCTAATGCCCCCCCTCACCCTCCACCACCTCCAAACTGCCACCTCCTCCAGCGAGCTGCGTTCGGATGATCTCAGAAGGTGAAAGGTAATCCCCACGTTGGCACGACTCGAGCGCCACCTAGCCGGGAAGTGGCGAGTCTCGCGTTCCCTGGAGTTGAGGGCAAGCGGCTCCCGAGTCTCGCCGTTGTAAACGCGCACCCGCGCCGCGGAACACAAAACCCCGACCGCTCCGGGGGCGCGCCTTGTCTCCAGCAGCGTCTTTGCGCGGGGAAAGCCCAGAGCTCTGGTGAGGCAGGGGGAGGGGGAGAGAGGCGTGTTGCTTGAACAAAACCAGGGCGATTTCGATCGTGTGTTCAGAGAGAGAGAGAGAGACTGAAGCTGAAGAGGCGCTCCGGTCTCTCTCCGTTCCCCAGAGGCTGACGGGGAGTAGGAGGGACCCCCTTCTCTCCAAATCGGGAAGAAGGCGCCCAAAGGGAGCCAAGCTTGGCTCCTCTTCTCCCTTCCCCAGGGCCCTGGGGGTGCGCGCCGCGCAGACAAAAGCGAGAGACTGGAGACGGAGAGAAAGAGAGAAAGAGAGAGAGAGAGAGAGAGAGAGAGGCAAGCGGCTGGCAGGGAAGAAGAGCCCCTCAGACACGTTGCACACAGGCGCACAAACACACGCGCGCCCTCTCTCCTCTCACACACCCCAGATCCATCTTGAAGGTGCTCTCCCGTGCCGTCTCGCCGCCGCCGCGCCCGGCTCGCCCAGCTTCCCGGGACTTTGGTAGGGAATGCCCTGGCGCCTCCTTCGACAATGTTTCAATGGAGCAAGTGGAAGAAGAGGATGGGAGCCAGCATTTCCTCTTCATCTTCCAAGAGACCCGTCTTCGACGAGAAGGAGGATGGTGAGTAAGAGCAGCCGCGATCCAGCGCGAAGGGAGTCTTTTCTTCTCCCTTTCTGCTTTTCAAACACTGCCCATCTTTCCTTTACGCGCGCAGGGTGTATGTGGACTGTGTATGCATGTCGAGGGAAGAGTCCGGCTCCGGAACTCCGCTCCGGAAAGGGTCGTCGTGGGACCCTCTAAGGCGGCACTTAGGGGGGAAAAGTGAAATGGCAGGAAACTCAGAAGTGCTTTGTGGACGGCGGGGCGGGGGGGGGGGATCGATGGGCTTGAGATGCCTCCGACAAGACTGCCCGGAAATGATGTAGCCAATTGCATGGTCGGGCAAAGAGGCAGTTTCTGTAAGAAAGAGAAGAGTGAATGAAGATTGGGGTTTGTTTTCTGCCTCTGAAAGGGGCACATGCTGTCCGCACGGTTCTGTGTCTGTGGTTTATGCCTTTGCCATTCTGTAAGTTTACTTCTAAGCGCAAACGTATACAATTCATAACTTTTTTTAAAAAATAATAATAAGTCGCACATCCGTATCAGATGCAGAATCTGGAGCTGGTAGTATGCAAATATCACCATTGTATAGATATAGGAGGCTTTATATTATATTATAAAGCCTCCTATATCTATATATTATAATTCTATGTCCTTTTCTTTTAATTTGATAAAACCATGGAGGGGGGGGGCTAATAGGATTAGACATTTGCACGTGTTAATGGCAGGGGATTATGGAACAAGGAGAGCTGTGAAAATTTGGTAATGGGGATTAGGCTCTATAGATCACTTTTGATAATGGAGATTACGCTATATAGACTGCATGCTCTCCTTTCCTGCCCCACCACCTCTGAAGGAGGCGTAAAACCTAGATCCTGCCACAACTCAGAGGTTGTGAAAAGTGGTGATAGTTTATTGTTTGCTGTGTATGGCTTTGCAGGGTGGGCTGAGTAATGGAAAAGGAGGCTGCAGCAAGCCTGTGTACATTAACTCAGGAGTAAACCCTTCTGAATTCCTTCTGAAGTGGCTTGTGCATGCTACAGGTCCTCTCAGGATTTGCTTACATTAAACTGGTACTACCATACAGAATTAGCAGGATGCACTGGTAAATGGTATTATTCCTTCTATGCATTATTAATATTTTAGCAGTGTTCATTGGCTTCTGTGATAAAGAGTGCTGAGAAAGAAACTGTCATGAATCAGAGGTGCCCTACAGCAGTGTTTCCCAACCTTGGGCCTCTAGCTGTTTTTGAACTACAATTCCCATCATCCCTGACCACTGGTCTTGCTAGCTAGGGATGATGGGAGTTGTAGGCCAAAAACATCTGGAGGCCCAAGGTTGGGAAACACTGCCCTACAGGACCCAACTCACTGAAGGTTTAGAGTGCAAAAGGAAATATAAAGTTCTAAAGAAAATGAACCTCTACACAACCCATTAGTTTCTGAACGCTCTGAATAAGTACTAAGACCTAGCCATCTATAATTTTATATATATATATATATAAATGTCCAGTAGCACCTTATAGACCATCTAAGTTTGTTCTTGGTATACGCTTTTGTGTGCATGCACAGTTCTTCAGATATCATGCACATGAAAGCTTATACCAAGAACAAACTTAGTTGGTCTCTAAGGTGCTACTGGACTATAAACATATATAAAATTGACTGCACCAGACTAACACGGCTACCACCTGTATCATTTTTAATACAGAAGTACCTCGGTTTACAAATTTAATCTGTTCTGGAAGTCTGTTCTTAAACCAAGGAGCACTTTCCCTAACGAGGCCTCCCGCCGCCGGTGCCCTTCCACTGTTCGGCTTCCGTTCTTAGACCAAAGTAAAGTTTGCAAACCGGGACACTATTTCCGGTTTTGCGGAGTTTGTAAACTGAATAGTTCGTAAATAGGGTTGTTCTTAAACTGAGGTACCACTGTACCACTGTATTAGAGTGGTAGCAATTTTTCCTTCAAGATAGCTTTTGGAGTTAGATGTGTTTACTGTGTTTGATCGGAGAACTGTTCCAAAAACAGCCCAGTGTCTCACATCTGCTGGTCACTTCATTTACAAGACCCTTCTTTATAGAATACTCAGTAAAATTCTGTGCCTGAATAAAACATCATGTCATAAATGTGTTAGGAATAAGCTACACAATTTGCACTTTTATTTTAGTTTGGTAAATTCATTTATAAATTATCTTTGAACAACTTTAATACCTAGGAATCTCTAAACAAAACTTTTATGCCCTTTCATTTTCTTGTTCTGTCACTGAGCTGGATTCAAATTACCATTTTTCATATTAGAGCCTGCTTATTCTCACCATTGGTACATCTAGCCCAATGTTTATGGTGATCTCCAGTCACTCACAGACAGATGACTTGGAAATGCTGAAAATCAACTCTGGGATCTTCTGCATGCAAACACTGAGCTGTATTCCCCACCCCTAAAATAGTTGCAAAACCTGTGTGTGTGTGTGTGTGTGTGTGTGTGTGTGTGTGTTTGTGTGGAATGTTTTAACTCATTTTCCTGATTTTCAAAAATAAATATAAAAAAAACCCATTAATTCTTCATAAGTTTAATAAGTGAGAAGAACCCTGTATACAGTGATATTGAAAATGCATGCTAAGATAATTTCCGTTATTTTGTAAGAAGAAGAAAAAAAGCAGAACACCTATAAATTCAGATGTTAATTGGCTCCCATGTTTATCCCATATCCTGAGCGAGCCATGGAACTGAGAACTTCCTTCTTCTGCTACTCTTAATGGGTAGACTGAGTGTAACTCGTGAACTGAGAGATCCCATGCTAATTTGAAGTTGGGCTCTTCTTGACCTGGCGAGGTAAAATGCACCTTGTTGGTCTGTGACTTACTTCTGCTCTTGCTAGAGGAACAATCCTGGGGGAGAGAATTAGCACCTGAACAAGTCCCCAGATTCTTTTGGGGATGGAGCAAGGCAACTATTGCAAGCCTTCTTTGGCAATAACAGCCTTACTCAACCTGGTGCACTACAGATATTTTGGACTTCAACTTCCCTCAGTATGTGGCTGTGCTGGCTGGAGCAGATGCCCAAAACGTCTTGTGGAGAGACCAGGTTAGGGATGGCTGGGCTAGATATATAACATGGCATAACTTACAGCCCTCTTCAGGTGTTCAAAACAATGCATGTGGGTTTAAAGTGTGGAGGGGTGTGCATGCAAGACCTGCTTCCTTTGTCTGCTCATGCACCATGTTCAGCTGAATGTGGCTAGAATCCTGCACAATGAGGGTTCCTGACTGAAAGGAGGATTCTAGCCTTGTTTAGCCGAGTGCAGTTAGAATCTCTGTGCCAATCATCATGCTTAACACATGACATTCGGGAAAGGCATACAACAAGGAGATGCTGGTGGTGGGGATGGCATAGGTCCCCCCCCCACCCTTGCCCAATTTCAGGACTGAAAAGGAAGATTCCTTTATCATCACAATAGTTCTGAGAGACAGTACTGTTGACAGACCAGGACAGAAATGCACCAAACAACAACCTAGTTTGCTTTTGCTTTTACGAGCTCTGCAATGTGGTGCCTACATTGTCAGATGATGGCTCCTGATGGTGAAAGCAGAAATCTATTTTGTTTTTGCTCTTAGGGAATAGGAGCTGTGCTCCTGCATGCATTTGTGACTACCACATTGCTGTGCTCATGCTGTTAGGCCTAACTGAATTGTGCGAGCACCAGCATTGTAGCTTAGTTGGCCTGCGTTGCTTCCAGATGTCCTGTTTCTTTATCCCAGTTTCTTTGCGGAAAGCTTGTGCGGAGATTATATGCTGTCCACTGTTAACTGAGCATTAATTCGGACTTGTTTGTGTGGAGGTGACATGACTTCCTGTCCATTGCTATTCCTCCTGACTGCATTTGTTTGCCCATCATTTTCCTTACTGCCAGAAATCTGTGTTGTTTTTTAAAAAATCAAGTTTGTTGTGCCAGAGTGCATAAATCCTCTTTAATTGCACAAACCTAAATTTGTGGTGTGTGATTGACTCCCTCTTGTAAAGCGGCGAGTCTGGAGTCTTATCAGAGACAGTTCTGATGGTCAGTCCAGTTGTTATTCAAGATGGTGTGCTGTATAGGCACTTGCATCACATACCAGGAAATTCACATTGTGGAATTGTAGTTGATGGGGAGGTCTTGTGCAACAAACCCACTCCTCCCCCCAAAACCAGACTTCTTATGATAAGGAAAGTGACTGGAAAATGCACTGGGAAGTATGAGATCATAGCTGCTTAGCATCTAGCCTCCCTGCAAACAAATCAGAAGGAGTGATCAATAGACAGGTCATCTGGAAGCTATAGAATTAGAACAGAATAGAATAGCATCAAACACACACCCCACCCTTCACAATCTCAAGTTAAATTGTTTCAACTCAGAGGCCACAAACAACAGCTGACTAATAAGCCAAGCCAACATTTGTGGACCCCACAATCTGTTCCCTCCTTTTGTATGTGAAAAAACCTTGGGTAGGGTCCTGTTTTATTTGCACTGGTGTATGCGGAATATGTCTGAAAGTGTAAATGTCCCTTGCTGTGCTGAAGAGACAACTGCTTTTTTTTTTCTTTTTAACTTTCTCAAAATGGCAGGACATTTGAAAGCTTTGGAGAGAGGGTCTGTGCCCTTGGCACACGGCTTACCAGAGCACCTCCGCAAGCGGATCAAACATTTTTCTCACTGTTATTGATAGTTTCTTATATTACACCTACACTTGAAGCATCAAATTCTTGTGCGATGTGAGCTTGTCACTATATGAAGGAAGTCAAGAAAAAATAGTGAGGAGTGATATAATTCCCAGGTCTTCTTAAGAAACCTGCATTCACTTTGGCTGAGCAATCAGGCAAAATTTAAGGACAAGTTTTAAGGACATAACCCTTCATGTTATGTGAGTCATGCAGCATGTTTTTGAATTGGTTCACGATATACACTGGAGAAACTCCCCAGTTCGGTTGGTTAGAAAGGAGAGATTAGCTCAGGTTTAGTCACTGACTGTGGTGCCCTGCAGATGTGGCAGACTCTGACCCTCATTGGCCCCAGCCGGCTAATGGTCAGGAGTAGGGGAGGTTATGGTTCAAAACATCTGGAGGCACCATGCTGGATATCACTAGGCTAGCATAGTGATGCTTAGTGCTATGCTCTGGTCAGATGCCAGTTCCCTAGGGGCAAGGCAGAGCAGATGTTTCAGGACCACAGACAGCTCCAAGCAAACAGTTCACTCCCACAAAGGTTTTTTTTTTAAAATAATCTTGCAATCCCACCACATATGATAAAATGTACCTTCCCCTTCTTTATACCTCCAACAGTTCTGTTTTATACATTTTTGTCAATTTTACTGGTGTGATATACCATCTGTATATCATTTTCATGTAATTTTCCTTCAACAATATACAATCGGTAAATTTCAAATCCACTTTCCAAAGTCTTATCCAGTCCTCAAATTGTATGTTGTGACCTACATCCTGTGCCCACTTAATCATTACTCATTTGACTTCCTCATTTTTGGTTTCCCATTCCATCAGTATATTATATGCCTTCTTTAATAGTTTGGAATTATCGTCTATAATATCCTTTTGGAATTTTGAAACCGTGTAAGTAAATCCTTTCTTATTCTACGTTGTTAATGAAAGTGCATACGCCTGTTTGCGTATTGAATGTGCTTAATTAATTAATTAATTGTGCATTTAATTATATATATTTAATGAAACAGATTGTGTGTGTCAAATAATATTAAATATATGGCAAACAGTTTAATTTAGGATAGGGAAATTTAATTTGGAGTGCGGCCCATGGGTTCTCTGTTGAAATACTCTTGTGACCCACTTAGTATGAAGAGCTGGACCACTCTGCTTTTGAGTTTTCAAGGGTCAATCCTCTGGCTGAAGGTAGGCAGGCACTCCCATCTGTTCCATAGCCTCTGGCCTGGTGCGTGCCAGGTGCCACTGGGCTGGTGAGGCACTGGATCTCCCAGGCTCTGTGATCATCTCATCTCTAAGAGGAAGATCGGAGCCCTGAACTAGGTCTGGCTCCATAGCTGGAGGCTCTCTAGCCTCTGATTCGGACTCTTGATCACTACTGGAGTCATGACACCTGTAACAGGAGGACAAGGAAATCTGCATCAAAATATGAAATATTTTGAAATAGAATCCACAAGGCTTAGAACTGTCTCCCACAACTTATGTAACTCTAGCTAAGACAAAAGGCTTAAAGCAGCTTAAGCGAAGCACCCATTAAACCACATCTTTTACTTAAACCACACATTTTTACTCTTCCTGCCTCAAGTTAACCAAGCCATAACCATGTTGTAAAAGCGGGCTCCATGGGCAGGAATACATTTTCTATTTTTGTTTTCTCTAGCCTTGCTTTTTGCCATACACAGGTAAGTGTTTTCCTTTATAATGTGCTTATTAAAATGTCTTCTATTTCAGGGCAGCTAACAAGCTCTAAATAGACAAGCATACAGATAGATAGATCACAGCAACAATTCAGCAGCGACTAATATTAGTGAAAGTGCAACTGTTACCTGACGACGCCACGTGCTTTTAAGACATAACAACAGATAGCGGAGCGAGTAAAATAACTGAAGCCAATAACACCCTAATAGAGAACCAGAGGCTCTCTATATTTTTCTCTCTCTTAAATATTTTTTTCATCTTGAGAGCCACATTCCTTTATGAACCATCTTCCAGGGGCCATTTACCAATGATGGGTGTAACCATAGGCAAAAAAGGTGTGTATGTGTGGGAAGACTACATTTCACCCGCACCAAAGAGGTTCCTACACACCCACTCTATCTTTGATCCAGGCAAGCAAAAAACATAATCACAGTTAGGGTGGATAAAAATTAATGTATTGTTTTTTTAAAAAAATCAGATTTTGTAATTTTAAATATGATTTTTTTGATTTAAATTGGATTTTTAAAATAATATGCTTTTGGAGGAGAAATCTTTCTAAAGATATTTTTCTACTTAAGTTACATTATAGTCCAAAGGCTATTCATCAGGAAATAAAGATTTGTTTTAAGTTTTTCATGTGTGCTAAAACTCAGTCTAAGGTGCTTTTTTTTTTAAAAAAAAATTGTTTAACCACATCAGTTAACCAACATGGATACATATGCTATAATGTTATTGTTTTAGTTAAATAAATTATTTAAATTGTTATTAAGGAAATGATTATTTTTCTCCTTCCAATAAAGTACAGCAGAAACGTTGTCCAAATATAAACAGTTAACTTATTAAACCTCACAATAATTTCATAATTATCTGTTTTTGTACATCTAATAGTAGAACTAAATCAGTAATTTTTGATATCACTGTGAAAACTACTCTGAAAATTTATTTTTCCAAAAATGAAACCTTCCTTGGGTTGTAAATATTAAGATGGTACCAGCAAGAATGAGTCTTTCTGTAAAAAAAAATGATTTAAATCAAGTCTTACTGACTAGTGATTTAAATCATGATTTATATTGATTTAATTTCAATTTATTTGATTTAAATCGAATCCACCCTGATCACAGTACATTCCAGACAGGCAAAAGCACTCAATGGGGATGTGTAGCCTGGAGAGAGTCCCAATGGGGTCTGAAGGGCTACATTTGGCCACTGGTCCCGAAGTCCCCCGCTAGTGGCTTAAAGCTTTATTCAGCCACAGAGAATCTCAGTTTCTGTTGTGTTATCTTTGGAATAGCAGTCCTTCATTCACTCAGTCTGGAGACTCCAGATGACAAACCACTGCATTCCAATAGCACCCGAGTTGTGTACACCACCAATGTAAAGGTGGTGTTTCCCCTTCGCAATAGAGCACAGTCAGCGTGGTATTGACAGTCTTTATTACATATATACAACAAACAACTACAGTCTAGAATTACGCATCCGAACCTGTTGAGTCAGATTCGGGGAGTGGCTTCCTACGATTCCCACGCCAAACGTCTTTGATCCTTACATTTCATTTCCCTCCTTGTCTGTGCTGATTTGAAAGCCCCCTGCCTTCCTGAGTCCGAACTTCCTTCCCTGAGCCTCTGGGTGGTTGCAGGGCTCTTCAGCATCCCTGAGCTCCTGTTCTGCCTCTTCTGTCTATTGCTCCTCCGAATCCTCCCTGACAACCAGTTTTTGTGGTGCAGCGTTTGAAATTTCAAAGTGCAGTGTTTGAAATTTGCCGGGTGCATTTTGCACCTGGCTATCAGCCACTTGGAAGGATGTGGGTGGCGCTGTGGGTTAAACCACAGAGCCTAGGACTTGCCAATCAGAAGGTCGGCGGTTTGAATCCCCGCGACGGGGTGAGCTCCCGTTGCTCGGTCCCTGCTCCTGCCAACCTAGCAGTTTGAAAGCACGTCAAAGTGCAAGTAGATAAATAGGTACCGCTCTGGTGGAAAGGTAAATGGCGTTTCCTTGTGCTGCTCTGGTTTGCCAGAAGCGGCTTAGTCTTGCTGGCCACATGACCTGGAAGCTGTACGCTGGCTCCTTCGGCCAATAAAACAAGATGAGCGCCACAACCCCAGAGTCGTTCATGACTGGACCTAATGGTCAGGGGTCCCTTTACCTTTACCCTTTATCAGCCACTTGTGACCAGGTTAAGATGCCCAGGTCCCAGGATGGCAGCAGACATCTCCACCACCTGGAGGTCCATGCCTGGGGATCTTTGGATCTTTCCTATTTCCACAAATTGACAGCACATTCTCTAGAATTCTGTCCGTGATATTTTATCTACACAATCAGAACAAATTTCAGGAACCAAAAAGTCACATTAAAAATACGGTTTTCAAGCTGTCTGGCCCCCAAAATGGCAACCAGACATTCCGTTTTGGCGACTGTAACCTTAGTCTAAGGAGCCATTTGGCGCCTAGCTTATAAATCTGAGTTTCAAACACTGTTAACAAGGCAACTTCGCCGTGTCCTTCTGCATGCTTGCACGGCGTTTAAAATGCCATTTTCCCAAAAGCAGAAGGGAAAGTTTTCGTTGGAGCTGTTAGCACAGCAAAAATTTCCATCTTTTTTGAAAGTGCAGAACTTTCTCAATTCCCATCTCAGCCTCAATTCATTCTCTAATCCATTGTGATTATATAGGTATATGTCTATACCAGAGCTGTGAGGTTTTAAAGTAATTCAGTCAAGCGTCAATTGTACTATGCATTCTCTTGAAAATTATATGCACTTAAAAAGAGAAAACTACCTCGGATAGCGGAAGCAGTATGCCTCTGAATAAAGGCTGCTTGTGGCCTTCTTACAGGCATCTGGTTGTGTGATAATAGGAGACTGGATTAAATCCCCTGGCCTGATCCAGCAGAGCTGCTCTTATGTACCTTTTAAAATGAGGACGTAGTGCCAAGAATATGGATAACAATGATGTGTTACCCCCCTCGTGGGTGGGTGGGATTGTTATGCAATGCTCTTCTAAATATATTACCATTTCATAGAGATGTATTTTAAGCATTGCCTGCTCCTCCATATATATATATATAAATATATATATGAAGACATTGCTTGTTAATATATCCAGAAGCAATTACCACATTGTTCTGGTGTGCTCCTGTTTACTGGCACAGCATGGTTGCTATGGAGACCCCTTAAGAAATTTTGGGGACATCCCTAAATAAAATGTCAATTAATGCCTTATATTTTTGTGGGAGAGAGACAATATTATGAAATCTGTGCTCTCATTATGACCATGTCATATTGGGTTAAAAATAAAATAGCAGTGCTAACTAGAAGGCATGAGAATCTCTCTCTCTCTCTCTCTCTCTCTCTCTCGTTAGTGTACAGACAAAAGACACAGGAATGCAGGAAGCTGCCTTCTATCGAGTCAGAACACAGGTTCATCTAACTCAGTATTGTTTATAATGACCTGTAGTGACGCTTCAGGGTTTCAGACATGGCATTCCCAGCCATTCTTGGAGATGCTAGGGATTGGACCTGAGACCTAATGAACACAAAATGGATGTTCTACCACTGAGCAACAGCCCTTCCTTATCAAAGGTCAATAGAAGCTGAGGGGATGTCCCGGTGCTGGTCTACTTGCCATAAGGAGAGGAGCCAGAAATGGTGTCTGGGCAGGGGCAATGTGGCCTAGTTGTCATCTCAACAGTTCTTCAACCTGCCCCTTCCATGGGACGAAATGGGCACTGGATTCGCAGCTGTGGTGGTCACACCCTGCCTTCAAAATCCCTAGAGGACTCTGGAGGAGGGTAGGTTACATGTCAAACAAATAGTGGGGCCCCACAGCTGGCCTTGATATTGCACAACACCCTACCTCTGATATCCACATATTGTGCTGAACAGGGAAAGCTTACGAGCAATTTGAGTTTCAAATTGTGCAGAAATTGAGAAGCATACATGTTAGGCCAGGCTGTGGAGCTGTGCAATGTCAGTGGCCAGGCCAGAGGTGGAGCCCCACTGCTCTTTCTATGCATGGTGTCTCCTTCTTGAGGAACAAGCGTGATTGAATTATACAGGCTGGGCAGCTGCTGTCTGTGTGAGGGGAGCACTTCTCATATCTGGAGCAGTGGGCAAATCTGGCCCAGCCATGCTGAAACTGTGTGAGACTCTCCCCCCAAACACAGTCTTTTCCTGACATGGCTCTTTAATTGTGCTACATTAGGAGTTCCGTATTTGCTAGGGTAGATCATAACAGAAAACAGAGCCTAGGCAAGAAGCTGGCTGTGAAGAACTCTGTCTCTCGTGTAGACTTGGTCCCCAGCAATGTTGGCCACATACCAGCATGGAATGATGTTCTTCACCATTTGCAATGCAGAGGTTGAAAGTGCTTAAATCAGCCTTCACAACCCCCCTACATTAGTGAGGTCAAGAGGTGCTCTTGCTTTTATTTTGTAGTTACAGATAGGTAGCCGTGTTGGTCTGCCATGGTCAAAACAAAATAAAAAAATTCCTTCCAGTAGCACCTTAAAGACCAACTGAGTTAGTTCTAGGTATGAGCTTTTCGTGTGCATGCACACTTCTTCAGATACTGTATTATTTTGTATTATATCTTTGTGTAGAGTCCAAATGCCATTGTATCTATTCAAAATTGATTTCATAGGATGAGGCACCTGATCCTTGACAAACCCACTTCTTACTGCTGTCCTTTATTATGGAGCACACTTTAAAAAAGATCTTGCTTCCCCACTTTCACCTTTTCACAGTATGACGGTGAAATACTCGAGCGATGCTCTGCACTCTTTGTTTATTTACTGTACAGTATCCAAAGCCTGAATGTGTCTGGTGTGTATTCTGGGAAACCAAGGTATTTCATTTGCAAAGGAATTCATCTTAGCTTGAAATATGTCTGTGGTTTTCTTTAAGAATGATATATATGTTGGCTCATAGAGATCCTGTTGTACAATTTTTAAAGGGTGATTCTCATTCTCAAAAAGTTGTATTTCTTAAAGTGATTGATTTATTGCTCAGATAAATCCTGGCGTCCAGCCCGCTTCGGCTGCGCAGCTACCGGCCAGGCCTCCGCACTTCAAAGGGCCACATTCCGATGCTCTGAGCAAACGCAGAGATCAGCAGCGGTAAGAGAAAGCTGCAAAACTCAAGTGCTTTCCTTCAGTGTGCTTAAATAAAGTCCAGACAGGATCTTAGCAGCTAAAAGCAGTTTTTATTTACAGCAGACTATCCATTGTCGAACAGCATTGTGAAAACACGTCCACTCTCCTCAAAAGCAAAAGTAGAGAGAACAAAGGGTTTAGACTCTCGGATATGACGCAGAATCTCCCCCCTCCCAATAGTAGGCAGGGCATACACTCTGAGCTGTTTAACCCTGTAAGCTCAGGTTCTCCTCACACCCCCTCTTACCCTGCGCTACTGTGGGGAAAGTAAGTACAGAACTTACCCCCAACTCCAAACCACCACAAAACTCCCCATGATGCTGGAAGCTTAAAGGTTTGGTAAATCCATCGGCCAAGTTACTGTGACTGGCACAGTACTTCAGTCATATCAAACCTGACTGAACACTCTGACACACATTTTGGAAACGTATGTCCAGATGCTTGGTTCTGGCCTTAAATTGCGCAGATTCAGCCAATTTCAAACAAGGTTGATTGTCCTCCCAAACTGTGATGGGCATGCTACAATCCCCATAGATCTCTTGCACCAAGCATCTATAGAACTCTAGCTCCTGGCACAAATCTGACAGTGCGCTGAATTCAGCCTCAGTAGAAGACAGCGCAATGAGACTTTGCTTCCGGGACTTCCACCCAACTAGTGACTTCCCAAACTTTACCACCAACCCAGACACAGACTTGCAGTCCTGCGAATTCGTCCAGTCACTGTCTGCATAGCATGTGAGCTTCGCTCACCTTCAGCTGGCAGCTTAAGACAGAAGTCTTTGGTATGTTGCAGGTAGTGCAGTACCCGCTTGATACCGTGCCAAGCACTCACACTGGGCTTTGATACTTCCCTACTTAGCAGGTTGGTGGCAAAGGCAATGTCTAGTCTGCTCCACTGGGACAGATACAACAGACTACCCAGAGCTGACTGAAAGAGCTCAGCATTCTCAAACTCAGCACCTTCTGCTTGCTGGCTATCTTTCACGAAGTTTGTCTCCATGGGTGTCCGAACTCCTGCACAATTGGGCATTCTGAACTTCTCAAGCAACTGCTCAATCTTGCCTTTCTGACTGAGCAAGAAGCTACCATCCTCAGTTCTCGCTATCTGCACGCCTAGGTAGATCTTTACTGCACCCAGGTTCTTGAGCTGAAACTGTTTCCCAAGCTCTTTGGCAAACTTCTGCACCTGTTTGTCTGCCTTTCCAATATGGATGATGTCATCAACGTAAAATAACACCAGTTCCTGTGAGTCTCCTGATCCTCTAAGGAACAGGCAACTGTCAGCAAGACTCTTCCTGAAACCTAGCTTCTCCAAAGCTTCATTCAGGCACAAGTTCCAATTTCTGGCCGATTGCTTCAGACCATAAATTGACTTGTGAAGTTTCCACACAGTATACCTTGCTCATGGCTCTCAAACCCTGGAGGAGGAAGCATGTACAGATCCTCCTGGAGGTCTGAGTTCAAGTAAGCAACATCCACATCAAAGTGATGCACCAGCAAACCTCTTTGTGCAGCAACGGCAAAGACCAAGCGTAGAGATTCACTCCTAGAGGTGGGAGCATAAACTTCCGTATAATGCAACCCCCTGCGCTGTGTGAATCCTCTCGCCACTAATCTGGCCTTATACTGTGGTTCTCCTGTCGCTGTGGGCTTAAGATGGTAAACCCAGTGGCTACCCATGGCCTGTGTGCCCACCGGCAACTTTGTGAGGGAGAACACACCTAGAGACTCCATTGAGTTCATTTCCTTCTGCATCGCCTCATGCCATTTTCTGGCTTCTTCCTGAGGCAGTTTCTGAACATCCTCAAAACTCTCGGGTTCACACTGTGCCATTCCGACCCACACGCTAGTGACGGCAAACCTTTCAGGAGGTTTCCTCTTGGTCATCCGAGCTGAACGGTGCAGCACTACTTCAGGAACCCCCTCTGACCCACTAGGGCCAGCCAGAACATCCTTGGCATCAGAGAGCTCCCCCTCTGACTTACTGCGCCTTCTGGACTTCTCAGCCGAACCTGTGGGAAAAGATGGAGCACTGCATTGCTCAATCTTCACAGCCTTGGGAGTTCTCCCCTCTGCCTGCACTGGGTCTGGACTCTGGGCCTCAGTAGCAGGTTCAACCTCTCCCTCTTCTTCATCAGCAGAGTCAAGCAGACTCTCTGACAGGATGTCAGGGTTCCCATGTATCCTTGCCCAGCCACTCTGCTCACAGAATTCAGCACTGTTGCTGAGCAGAATCCTGGACTGATTCCCTGACGGATAAGCAAACCTTCACCCCTTGGTCCCTGGCTCATACCCACAGAAAATCATCTTTTGGGACTTGGGTTCACCTTTCTTGCGTTTGGCCTTTGGTATGAGGACCCAAGCCTCACAGCCAAAACCACGGAAGTAGTGCACTTTCGGCTTCTTTCCGTGCAGCAGGAAGTAGGGTGTGTCTCCTACCACTGAATTGAACGACCTGTTCAGAATAAAGTTGGCCGTTCGCCAAGCCTCCCCCCAAAAGCACTGTGGGAGCCCGGCATCAAACAAAAGCGCTGAGGACATCTCCCCTAGCGTCCTGTTCTGTCTTTCCACAATCCCGTTCTGTTGGGGACTGTGTGGAGAGGTCAATCTGTGTTGAATCCCCTTCTTGCGGAAGAAACTTTGCAGTGCAGACCCGGTGAACTCCCCACCGTGATTGCTCTGAAAGTTTTGCACCCCTGTGGAGAACTGCAGTTCCACAGCCGCAATCCAGTCTTTGATTAGCGGCGCAGCTTCATTTTTGTGTTGGAGCATGAAGAGCCAGGAGTTGCGCGTATGGTCATCAATCAGAACCAGCACATATTTGGCTCCGCCCATACTGGTCACAGACATCGGACCACACAAATCTGCATGAATTAATGAAAAGCCCTAATGGTCACCCTCTCAGATTTCATTTTGCATCCTTGTGTACACTCTGGGATCTTCTTCACTGACCCCCAGGACACGTGAGCCATTTGTCGATGCCAGAGGTGAGCACACGAATCATGGACTGGAACATTGGCACACTGTGCTTGAGCCTCCTCTGTGTCACCTGTACCTGCAAAAGAAGCATCTAGTACAAACAACCTGTCTTTACATTCAACACTAACTAGGTGCTGTCCATTCTTAGAAATATAACACTTATTGTCCTCAAAACACACTCTGTAGTTCTCAGCAAGAAGTGCACTGACAGACAGCAACGCGCAGGACAGTCCTGGAGCAACAAAAGCTTGGATTGAATCCTGTAAGAAAGAACAAAACAGTGAGCCAGTCTGCGTGAGTAGGTGTTGAGTCCCATCTGCTAAACAGACAGTCTTCCCAGAAGTTACAGAGGTGCAGTTCTCCAGGAATCCACTAGATGGCACTAGGTGATGGGACGCTCCACTGTGCCTCCACTGGACATTCTCTCACAAGATGGGAGGGGGAGCCACAGCAATAACAGCGGTGACGTGTAGCAACAGCTCTCACAGCTCTCTCTTCAGCCATTCCTTTGTTCCCAGCACCCCCACCTTTGGGTGCACAGCCTGGGCCTGCACGCTCCCCAGCACTCTGGTTGCGGGCCTCAACATCACATGGCCCCTCGGAGACAAAGCAGCTACTCCTAACTGTAACTTCAGGAACATGGCCAGCAGCCCCCACTGGGCTCTCGGCTTCCTCCCTGCTCTCAGCTTCCTCCCGGCCCTGGGCTCCTGCTGAGCTTTCACACAGACTCCTCAGCACCTGCCAGGCGGCCTGAGCCGACTCAACGCCCTCCAGGTGGGGCAACAGCAAAGCGTCTACACTTGCTTTCAACATGCAGAGCTCTCTTTGCTTTCTTTGCTCTCTATCTTCCAGCAAAGCAGCCTCCAGGTCTGCTGCACCATCTTCAGCAGCAACTGGCATGGGTGGGGCCGGCTCCTTCTGTTGTCCCCTCTGCTCCTCGGGTGAGTTGGTGGGTAAGTTGGTGAGGAGATAAGACTAGTGAAGGTGTTGCAGTTTCTCAGACTTGTGGCCTCCTTGAACTGGGTCTCTCCCCAGGTGCAAGGGTCATTGATCTTTTGCCTCTCCAGGAACCCAGTTCGCACTAGGGCTAGCAATTCAGTCTTCTTCTTCCTCTGAGGTCTAGTGCAGTTCAGGGCTGAACCTGTTGTGAAGATGGTGAGACATAGCAGATTCCAACAGAGAAAAGTTAAAATATGATAGTCCTCAAACTTTCTTAACTGCTTACTTTCATGTAAATAATCTAAACTGGGATCTTTGGATGAAAGGCAGTATACAAAGTTAATAAATAAATAAATTTTTTAAAAATTGAACCTCAAATATATATTTTTTGTAGTTGTTGGCTTCTCCTCTCCATATCTGTTATAATGGCAATAGAGGTCTACGAATGCAGTTTTTCTGTTTAGGGAAGTTTATAATGTTTGATTGTATTTTTAATATTTTGTTGGAAGCTGCCCAGAGGGGCTGGAAAAACCCAGCCAGATGGATGGGGTATAAATAATAAACTATTATAATTATTATTATTATTATTATTATTATTATTATTATTATTATTATTAACATTAGACTGGGGAAGGGTCACAGCTCAGTGGTGGAGTGTCTGATTTGTTTGCAACAGGTCCCAGGTTCAAGCTCCAGGTCAGGCTGTCTTCTGCTTGCAACCCTGAAGAGCAACTGCCAGTCATTGTAGACAATATTGATGGATGAATGATACGGCTCTGTATAAGACAGCTTCCTGTGTTCCTATGACTGCTTGCCTTGCCTCTAGATATCCAGTAGAAAGTAAGGGACCATGAACTCTCTATGTGTTGCAGAGAAGTGTGAGGAAGGACTTCTCTGAAAAGGCCAAGATGTCTGGTTTCACTGAAAGAAGGAATTCTTTCAATACAGTTGCCTGTCTGAACAGAAGTATGTGTGGACACTTAGAATACATTTTCAGCTTTCATTCCTTTGACACATTTAGAGCACTCTAGGCTTCAGGAGTTGTATTGGACCCCAAAGGCTCTTAAAATCTGTAAGTAGCATTTGAGTTATGGCACTTGCAATGTCTCACCCGCAGCTGCAGTTGAAATTTTCTGGAGGTTAGTGGCTCTGCTTTAGGTTGCCTCAACGCTGTTCTCATTCCCATGGAAACCTGTGAGAAACTTGGGGAAAATAGGGCAAGGTGCTTAAGATAATCTCAATTTTGAATAAAGTAATACTGGGCTTGAAGATTAGATGCGCATCACTGACAAGTGTTGTTTTATATAGTTGAGGGTGAAAACATAAGTGATTCATGGAGTTGAGAGTCCTGATGGACACCTCGCCTTTGATCCAGAACCCCATAGGCGCATAAAGTTGCTACTGTTCCCCACGGGTAAGAAAAATGTGAGAGCACACTGGGACACAGCTGTGTACAGGGAAGCCTTGCTGAGTTGTGCACACCAGTGACTGCAGATCAGCAAAAGTTCCATCAGGCAAAAATTATACGTGGCTAAGGTTCATCAGAACCAGTGGGAAAGCACTTCAGATTAACTATGCCTAAGTCCTAGTTCACTGACTAATTGCAACTAACTTTTGCTTGACTCTCACCAATTTATTTATATTTGTGAAGATTGCTTTCCTGTGTAATCTGTATAGCTGCATTATTTATCCTTGCATATTTACTCCCCTTCCTGTTTCTTTCCTTTGCACCAGACAAAATGATAAGCACTTTAGAGAGCTGCTGAAAAGAGAACATTGAAAAAGACTGCTGTTGGTGATGCTTACTTGTACAGAGGACTAGACCTTAAAAGAGCAACATCTTTCAAAACTTTCCCATAGTTTGAAAGCCACAGCTTCAGTAGAGCCTGTTCCTGATTCAGTTTCATGCCTGATGTATTCCAGTAAAGGCATGGGAAAATCGTGGCTGCATGATGGGCAGCCTTGCCCTGTATGAGAGGATAAAATGAGACAGTGTGTGAAGATTCATATGGGTGAAGACCCTCAAGTCCAGGACTCCTGGGAAGGTGCAATTGGTAGTAGCCAAGCTGGGGATCGAGCAGAGGCAGATAGATTATTCAGTTATGGGAATACTTTCATAGTATTTTTTCCCTTAACACCCTGTTCTAATTCTGTAAGGAGCAAGACAGCTCACTGGACACAGCACCATGGAGAGTTCCTGGTGAGCAATTTGTTTCAGCAAAGGTTGCAAGTTAACTGTCCACATTGCCATTAGCACAGGCTCATGTGAACACGCACAGCAACATATATGTTTCCAGGCAGGATTGAAAGTGATTACAGCTGCAATTCTAAAGGCTGCCCTCTTGGCTGGCATTCCTTTCTCGGCTCTTTCCCTTACAGCTCTTGATTTTCTGTAGTTTTGCTGCTTGTTTGTTTCCATTCTGTCTTGTGCTTATGTTGATATTAGCTGCCTCAGGTGGTTCTAATTTTAGCTAGAAAAGGCAGGATATACATATATACATATGACTGATAAAACAGACACCAGGATAAAATTATGTTGTCAAAAGAAGTTTGAGTGTATGCCTTCATCTATAACAAGAAATTCTTAATTTCAAAATAAAAGGCCTTTAAAAAACAACAACTGTAACAGCTTTGTGTTATTGATGACTATGGAAGCCTCAACTCTGTTTATCACTCACTTATTTAACTAGAAATATCTGTGATAGAATTCTTCCTTCTCAGGGGGTAGTATTATTATTAATAATAATAATATTGTAATTGCCTTCCACATATATACCCCAAGGCAATTTACAGACATATCTTTAAAAACTGCTGAAATAATTAGATCTATACTCTAGATGCTAAAATTCAATTAAATATGTTGATATTTAGGTTTTTTCTCTCTCAAGTGTGTCTATGCATAGATACATGAAATGTCTCCCTTGAGCCAATAGGTTAGCGGGTTTTATCCAGTTAAGTTAGAGCACGCACCCTGAAATGAAAAGGCCTAGGTTAGTCACGGCCAGTAATATCAATGAGTCTACTCTGAGCATGACTTGATTGGATGCAACCCAATATGGCCACCATGGCATAGTCAACACAGTATTGGGTTCAGATGCAGGATATCCTGATTCAATTCCTCACCCACCCATTATTTGCTCAACTGATGGCCTTTCTTGAGCAGGCCAACATTTATCATCCCGAGGAATGCAAGGATACCGGGATAAGAATGGTAAAGCATTTCATTCACAATTCAAAAGCAAGTTAGGGTTGCTAAAGTCACATTGAAATTAACAGGTCATGGCTGAGCATAAGTTCCTTCCTCTGGATTTGGGCCAGGAAAAATATTGTCAAAGGGAGAAATTCACTGGAATGTTCTCCTGCGGCAAGCCCACTGAAATGAATGGAAGCTGCTCAAATTTCACACATGAGACTTTTTCACGAAACCTTCCTGGTGGATTGTAGCCTCAGGGCACAATGCAAAGCACACTTATTAGGAAAGAACTTCTTTAGAACTTATTGAGACTTATTTCTGAGTAAAAGTGATGACAGTTGCACAGAAGTCTCAATGAGTTCAATGAGAAATTCTGTCTAGTAAGGGTGCTCAGGATTGTAGTCTGAGACCACGATCCTATAGGCAGTTAATTGAGAGGAAATCCAATTGAACTCAGTTGGGACTTTCTTCTGAGTGGGCATGTTTAGAATTCTGCTGTGTTTATAGCCTCATTTTTCTGTTCCAGGTAAGTGTCAAAATTGGTGTTGTTACATCAGGGGTCATCATGCATTTCTGTCAATATATTTTGCTTGTCCCTTTGTTAAATGTTGGGCCTGTCAAATAAACACAAGCTGAGAGAAAGAAAAAGGGTTTTTTTCCCTTGTTTGGCTGCAATCCTTTCCTGTAAAATTTTGCTAGATCTAAAGATTTCTTTTTAAAAGATCTACTTGAAATGTTCAGAAAAAAAGTCAGATACGTGACAGGCTAATATCTTTTTTATATAAAAAAAGAGTGTTTTGATATTCAGCTTGCTGCTTTTGCTTAAAAGAAGATAGGCAATCTACTCAGTATCTATTACAATGAAGTCTATTTCACTGAAGTCTATTACAGTCATTGGTTTTAATCTGTGACAGAAGCAGGAGGTATAGAACAAGGATGGGGAACCTCCAGACTGCAGGCTTAATTTGGTCAACTAGGTGTATTTTGCCCCCAAGGCCATTCCTGCCAAGCCAGGCCCACCTTACTGACACCTGACACCACATATGTTAGGTGAGAGGCAGGTAAAAACCTTGCTCAGCCAAAAGGTGGTTCGCAAAGGCCCGTGCAAAATGTTTTGCAAAAGAGCACTTTGCAAAGAGCTTTTCAAGATCTGACCTGCCTTGAGAAGCTCCTTACAAAGTGCCACCTTGTGCAGCACTTTGCAAAGTGCTCTGCAAGACCCATGTGGGGGGAAAGGGTCACCTGACATAAGTGGAACATCAGGTGACTGGCAGGTGGGCAGCTCCATCTACCTCTCATGCTTGATCCAGGAAGGGAGAGGGAGATAATAATCTGGCCAGCTGTCTAAATCCTGTTCCTCACCCCAGTGTAGAGTAAAAACCGATATGACTCATGACCACATGAACCAAAGTGGGGCTTTATATGTATCTCACAAGTACCTTGTAGCATGCTCAGAAAGATCAACAGCAAAGGTCTATTTGGGAGCAAGGTGAACTGGGATGAGTTACTAAGCTCCATTCCCTGCATTGCCTCTGTCCAGTATACCTGAAGGAGCATCTCCACCCCATCGTTTTACCTGTACACTGAGATCCAGCTCCGAGGGCCTTCTGGCGGTTCCCTCGCTGCAAGAAGCCAAGTTACAGGGAACCAGGCAGAGGGCCTTCTCAGTAGTGGCACCCGCCCTGTGGAACGCCCTCCCACCAGATGTCAAAGAGAAAACCAACTACCAGACTTTTAGAAGACATCTGAAGACAGCCCTGTTTAGGGAAGCTTTTAATGTTTGACAGTCTATTGTATTTTAAGATTTTGTTTGAAGCTGCCCAGAGTGGGTGGGGTATAAATAAATTATTATTATTATTATCTCTGACACCGTCCATGAACTGGAGGATGACCTCTGAGGTCGGTTTTTGTATAATGCTTTGAGGTTTGTTTTTCAGTCAAGTGGCATATAAATCGTATGAAATAAATAATAAATAAAATAAATGTGTGGAGGTGCCCCTCATGATTTAGAACCCTTCAAAGCTGGGGCCAATACTTTACCCTCCAATTTGTGGGGGTTGATGGGGACAGCAACACGGTTTGGAGTGGAGATGGTGGAATTTAGCATGTTTGGTCCCACTCACTTTTCTTGCACCTAAGATTGACATCTTGTACCTCTTGCAGCACCTCTGAGCAGGACTCTGTACTTTTGTATGTTTCTGCCATTTCTGATAAGAGACAGCTGCTACGTTGTACTGGTTTCAGCTTTCAAACAGTATTCAGAGGCAGCCCTATCTAGGCTTCCGCCACTCTCTTGGTCTTCCAGACCACATTAGGCTTCCTATACTTCTCAAGCTGCTTCTATCTGGATCCTGCATCATCTGTCCTTCCTTTGGCTGCAAAGCATCATAGTTTCTAAGACAGCAGGCTGGAGTGAGATGGGCTGGCCTGCCTCACAGTCTTCTTATTTATTTGGGTAACGTTACTCTACAGGGAGAGTTTTGCTGAGTTCTTGAACCGAGGAAAGCTATTTAAACTCGCCAGCATCAGCATGTCTTCCACACAGCGTTTGTGCTGTGCACTCTCCTTCTGCCTCCGATTTCTTCAAAGCTCTGCTTTCAGTGTGCCTCTGCCAGCCCAGCAAGCACTAATCCTTCTCTTGGATTGTGATGAAAGGGAAAGAATCCCCGGGTGGCCCTAAAACCTCTGTCTTGAAGATTACCCAGCTGGTCTTCTTTCTAAATTTTGTCCCCTTGTTGAGATTGATTGCAGTGTCCTAGGGTGCCTCACTGTTTCTCTGTAAGTCTCCTTTCTCATGCTGGTTAGCAAGTAAAACACAGAACGTAATGGAGCCAAAACTCAGCACTTCTATATTGCAAGGATTTCAGTGGCAAGTTTCAAGCTCTATGTGTGGTTTATCCCCTGTGACCCGCTACGGCATGGGACCCTCTTGGCTCAGTTGCAGCCTACCTAAATTGCCTGGGACGGACATGACTGTAGGACTCTCTTGGCCTATAGACTGGCGAGAATGAGGGATAGAAAGTGGCTGGAACCACTGGGAGCAGGGCAAGGCATAAGACACCCTTCAGATGTCTGCAGCTCTCACCATCACTGATCATGGGCCATTCTGGTCAGGGCTGATGGGAGTTGTAGTCCAGCCATACCTGGAGGGTAGCAGGTTCTCCATCTCTGGCATAGGTGTGTGACTTCTATGATTCTGTGACCCGTGCCTTGAGACAACCCATGGCTATGCATAAGACACAACGGACCTCAAGAGGATGAGGAGGATATGCATTGGGCAAGGAAGAAGCTGGTGGCATAGCTAGCAGGGACTTTCTCAGAGACTCCTCATCAGGAAGGCTCAGGGTGGATAGGCTGTGTTCAAAGGATGACAAGGGCCTGGCCACTTCAGGGAGAAGCAAGAGATGCCATTGACATAGTTGAGGAGGCCTGTGAATACATACTGGTAAGTAATGAAATAAATCCTTGTTATCTGACTTGCTGTCCTCACTAGAACCCCATGCAGCTGAGCAGATATACCTCAATTGCACGCTCAGTTTGAAATCAAGTTATAATCCTTTTTATTTTGGTTAGATCACATCTGTTGTACTTCATCAGAATTACTACTGCTACCTCCTGCTGCCTTTCCACAAAGGAGAGCTTCCTTTTGGAAGCTCCTCTTTTGATTGTTTATCCCTGTAAAATAAATAGGCACAATTGAAGTTTGAGAAAACCATGGGGGGCATCCAGCACCATCGCTCCATGAATGGTAGGAGTTTCTGCCTATGGAAGGATAGTTAATGGTCATGAGTGCAACTCTGCTCCTGTGAAGAGAAGCCCTTTCACAGAGTAACAATGCTGGAAGCTGCCCTATCTGTGCCATCCAGAGAAAGCAAGGAAACCTTTAGAGCCAGCGAGTTTCTTAACACTTAAGGAGCATATCAGTGGGACTTGAGTGCCGTTCTCTCTTGGCAGTGTGCCCTCAGTGCTACTCATGAAAGGAAACCAAGCGTGAGAAGTGCTGCGATGTCATTCTTGGCCCATACCCTTGGTTGGTTTCTGGAGCATCTCCCTTTATTTCCCCCCATATGACTGCCATTTGTGTAGGAAAAAGTAAATGGTTGAACTTCAGGACACCAATGTCGTAAGGCAGAATCCACCCACCACCACCGTCAATGGGCACTCCAGCCTAGAGGAAGAACAACCCAATGGGGACACCAAGATACACTTGGGCCCTTTCAGTATGGGGAAGGGCCACAGCTCAGTGGCCGTTTGCTTTGCACGCACAAGGTCCCAGGTTCAATCCTGGCATCTCCAGCTAGGGCTGGGAGCATCTCCTGCCTGAAACCCCACAGTGCTGTTGGACTGTGTAGACTACACTCAGCTAAGTAGTTAGACCAGTGGTTCAACTCTGGGTTGAGGCAGCTTTCCTCCCTATTGCCTGGTGTAATTATGAGCATTTCACTTTGTCAAGGAGAGTTAGCCAGAAATGAGGCTGGCATTAATCACAGACATCTGTGTTCTCGCCATACTCATCAATGTTTATGATCTGAGAGTCAAATAGGATTGGTGTGTGTGTGTGTGTGTGTGTGTGTGTGTGTGTGTAGAGACGAGTGTCCTGGCCACTAGAGTGCTGATAACAAGACAGGATGCAAATATATTGCTTCCCTCTGTGACATTGGTGCCATGTCTCCGCTCGTTCTGCCTCCCTACTGTGTCCTTGTGAAGGCATGTGGAGAGCAGAAAACATGTCATTTCCAATCTTCTCCCTGCCTACAGAGAAGGGATGGAGCAGGGAGAGCAAGAGGGAGGGTGTGACGTGCCCACATATGGCAGCTATATTTACAGAGTGTGCTAGCTCTTGAAGCAATGGGGGCTGCTTGATGGATCAGTGTGATATCAATGCACCATCTCTGCCCATTTTGCGATCCTTCTTATGTGCTGCCTGTGGATTTCAAATGGCCAGATAATATTGAACTCTGAAGATTGCCACATCCTGCAAACCAACAACAACTTCAACAACGACAACAGAAACCCCAACCAAGCCGCGAGCCTTATGTTCTTTCCCAACCTCTTTGATTGCCTGGAAGTCTTTCAGATGGAAGCTCTTTAAAGTAGCAGTACTGTTTCTCTTGTCCGGGAAAGTCTTTTTTACAGAACTGCATTGACAAGATTTATTGCCTGGAAAGCTGCCAAATGTGGAATGCTGGATCAATGTGAAATCTCCCCTCCCCCACCTTCTTCCCCCATTATCAGTGCCCTAGATATACAGTGATGGCTTTGCATGTATCCAGGGACTAGGAATCAGGATCTTAATGCAATTGCATCTGAACCAAGGATGCACGGGGCCCATCTCTGCAAGGCTTTTCAGGACTGATTCTGTTTGTACGAAAGACGCTGGTTCACAGGTTTGATTTACAGTGCAACCCAGTGGCTATTGACTCAGAAGTAAGCTCTACTGCTTTCAGTGGATCTTACTCCCAGGGAAGTAAGGAAAGGAGGACTCTGGGGCTCAATTCAAGATAATGCTCATCCAGGCTTTAGAGTGAAAACCTGCGCACAGAGCTTGGGTTCAGCTTTGGCATGCGTGATATAATAAGAAAGAGAAGAGGACTGTGCCTCTGGTCATATGTGTTTTCTCAATGTTGCCTGTTGTTTTGATGATAAAATGGAATAACCCCTGCCATCAAAATAGGTACCTATGGATCCTCTACAGGAAAAAGAGAGATCAGTGGTTGTTATTCATGAGCTTTAATTTCTAATGAATTGTAGTACAGGCCCTCTTCAAAAGAGCATGTTTGGATGTAAGGTGTGTTGGGAGAAGGGCTGGCTTCATGGCCCCTGCAAGATTCCCTATCACAGAGGGACCACAAATTGCATTGAGCTGAGTGCAGACCTTCTGTTCAACATGGGTAGGTTGGGTATAGAGTGGGTAGGGACTTTCAGGGTGGAGTGGGTGCCTGCCTGCCTGCTTTATGCCCACATGCATTTTTCTTTTAAAGAATTGTTAGGGCTGCAGATGACTAAGATAATGAAGATTCAAATAACGAATGTTACAGTGTTCTGTTTCATTATATTTTAGTTCACAAATGTTCATCCAAATGAAAGTAGCACAAGATCGTTCTCTTCCATGCTAATTGCTCTGTGAAAGGCATGGCTTGGAGTTTCTGCAAGGTGATAGTTACACCCTCTAATGAGTCTCAGCGCTCCAGAAAAGGGGGAAAAAGTGTAGTTGAGTGCAAACTTGGCTTACGAGCAGTTTGAACTAATGGGTTTTGCCACCTACCACCATTAAGAAATATATCCCCCATATTTAATCAAATTATTCCCTGCAGTGCACAGATAAAACACCATATGTTGCTAAGTGAGAAACTGTAAGACCTTCAGTTTTAAAAATTTGGCCAGCTCACTAAAGTAGCTCACAAACTGCTGTTATGTTGGTGGGTTCGTATGATCTTCTGAATAGACATTTGTGTGTGTGCTTTGTCCTCAGCTGATATGGAAAGTCTTCTATTTCTGTAAGCATAATGCTTATTCAGGTATCTCAACAATAACGGGATTATTATAATTCCTTGTAAAGACCCAGTGACATGTGGAAGACACAAAACACAAAGCAAGAGCTGCTGACTGAGGATTGTGGGCCTTAGAGTTGATTAATTTCTCAAACTTTCCTGTTTCAGTGCATTAACAGTCCCCCCCCCCCCAGTCCATGTTAAGGCTCCCACATTTCCTGTCTTTTAAGGTCTACCACTGATGTTCAATCTTTTGCCAGAATTTACATAAGCAGACTTATGTCAGACAATAGCCTAACCTGCTGATAGTTGAAGGAAAGGACTAACTTCAGTATACTTTAATAGTGTACAATTACACCCCCCCCCCACTTTTGTTAGCAGTGTTCAGTGACCACAAGATTTGCCTTGTATCTGTAGAAGCTGCCCAATGTGTGGAATATCCACTCTGCACTGTTCCATTTGATTCATTGCTCAGAGAAATAAACAGATTTGTTGAATCAAAAGCTCTGTTTCATCCCCATTGACTATAATGGGGAATCTAAAAATGTCAATAACACACGCACGCAACCCCCCTCCCTTGGTGGGTGAAGTTTGCAGGAAGATAAAATCCTTTGGAATGGATTAATCCTGCCAGATTTTACACAGACCCACCCACAAGTTTTCGTGCAGGGAATCCTTAAGTAGTAGTAGTAGTAGTTGTTATTGTTGTTGTTATTATTATTATTATTATTATTAAAAAAGAAATAGTGTAATTCTTCTTTTCTGTCAGAACTGGATTCAAATGGCAGGCATGGTCATTTACCATTTTGGGGTGGGAAAGTAGAAATCACATTAGTTTTTGTTGGCAATCAGTCTGAAAACAAGCGGTATGACAGGGATGCCCCTTGGTAAGAAACTTCCCAAAATAATTCAGACAAATAATTCCAGTGACTATTGTGATAATGATTTTTACCTTATCTATAAAAAAACGACATAGTCACCATTTTCTCTCTCACTCTTGCCCCTTCCTGGAATAAAAATTAAAAACGCTTTCTGTGATGAAAAAAAGTGAGAACACTATTATTTTTAATGCTTGCTAGGAAAAAGAATGACTGGAAATGAAGCAGCTGACCAAGTTAGACTATTGACTCAGTTGCTTATGCCCTTCTCTCACAGCCAAAACTTGAAGGAGGATTATCCTTGTGAAGAACAGCTCTGTTTATTTCCTTCAGTATCCCTCCCCTAAATCACCGTGATTGGAGTGGCCTTGGAAAATAATTCACTGTGATTAAAAGCTAGCAAAATGGGGGGCGGGAATCTACCCTTTTCCATACCACCCCCTTCCCTCTCAAGCTCTGGATCAACTTGGATTTGTATCTCTGGGGGGAAAAGGCAGAGGAGAGAGGCTGTGCATTTAAGTTTTCGTGTGTGGAAAATCTGAGACCACAGAGCAACTTGGAAGCGTAAGGGGCCCCTGGTCCACCTCGGGATGTATTCTGACCCAGTCAAGTGAGATCATGACATGAACCACTCCAATGCGCCTCGTTATTTGGGGAGGGAGGCTCGTTTGATTTCATTGTACATAGGTTGTACAAGGACAATAAAGGTATTATTACTATCCACCCCACTACTTTCAGCAAAGTCACAGAAACTGCCACGTGCTGTTTCAGTCACTCTAGGGGGATGGAAAGTTTTACCCAAGTTCAAAACATAAAGGGTGAACTAGGAGCAGGTTTTGGGTGTTTATGTGCTATAGTGCCACATGATGCACTGAGATATAGTTCACTTACTTGATGCTCCTATTGTGCCTTGGTGAAACAGGGAATAAAGACCCAGAGTTCGGCTAGCAGGGGTCCTGATTTGCGACAATGGTCTTTAATGGCATCATCTGATTAGTCTTGGCCTACTCGTCAATTTCCTTGCATGGGAGTAAAAAATGACAGCGCAGTTCATAGGAGTTCATTCACACGTTGAGAATGCAGGCACCAGGCATCATAGAATCATAGAACTGTAGATTGGGAAAGGACCCAGAGAGCCGTCTAGTCCAAAGTCCTGCAATGCAGGAATCTCAGCTTAAGCATCCATTGTAGACCTCTGCTTAAAAACCTTCAATGAAGCAGAGGGAGAGGGAGAGGGAGGGACCTTCTGAGGGAGCCTGTTCTACTGTCGGACAGCTCTTACTGTCAGAATGTTATTTGTGATATTTAATTGGAATATCTTTTTTGTGACTTGAATCCATTGGTTCAGGTCCTAGCTTGTTCCCTCTTCCATGTGACAGCCCTTGAGATATTTGAAGATGGCTATCACATATCCTTTCAGTCTCCTCTTTGCCAGGTTTAACATGCCCAGCTCCCTCAACTGCTCCTCATAAACCTGGGTTTCCAGACCCTTGATCATTTTGGTCGCCTGCTCTGCACACGTTCTAGCTTGTCAACATCCTCCTTCATTTGTGGTGCCCAGAATTTGACACAGTATTCCAGGTGTGGTCTGATTAAGGCAGAATGGAGTGGTACTACTACTTCTTTGCTAACCTGCTGCCTTCCAGATGCTTGGACTGCAGCTTCCCCTCCACTCAGCCTAGTTATCAAAGGCTGCCGTAGATCATTGCCTCCAACTGCATTCAAGCTTGCCTCTAATATGTGGATAATTTGCTTTGATGTCAAATCAAGCAAGCTCTGGGTGTTTTTGTTGTTTGTGTTTTATGGGTAAATAAGGAATGTCAGGCTCCAGGCCTGTCAATCATGTGCTTCTTTAAATCCCAGAATAAACTGATGAACTAATGTTTAATGTAGCTGAACAGCCAAAATGAAATAGGCTCTAAAAATAACTATGGAGCCTAAGCTAAATGTACTATTTCATCCCTGCATCTTAGAAGGGTCTCTGAACAGCGTGCACTAGAAGTCAATTAGCACATTAAAAGTCACCCCCTGTCATATTTTACTCCTTAAGCCCTATTCTCAAGCAGCTGTTACCACAAACTATAAACATTCATTTCTATACTGTCAGCAGCAGCTCAAGCACTTTAAACGTAGGTGGGGGGACAATGGGAGAGATGGAAAAACACACCGATGTTTGTCTACTTTTGTTCAGAAAAGCTTAGCCAGTTCATGAGCTGTTCTACCCCGTTGATGCTGCTGGAGATAAAAACCCAAATTAGCTATTATTTTGTTCTTTTCTCAAGTTGTTATCTGTGCATATGAAATCGGGAAATTGCACATTTCAGAAAGCATCCACGTAACCATCTTTGTGTGCGTTATTTTAATCCCCTATGAAGTTGTTTTCCAAAAGGGATGCAAATTGTGGGTATATTCGATATCCTGCGCCTGAAGTATTGCCAAGTTCCTTCCATGCTGCGTTGGTGCAGCATTGTAAGTTCCCACCAGGTGTGCACTCGAGTGGCAAAGTACAAGACATATGTAGGTCTTTGCCACCATTTTCTAGTTTACGGTGGTGGCAGCAAGGCAGATGGAGAAGCCAAGCCAATATTTTTCACTTGCTGATTGGCTTTGATGCAGAACTGAGCCAGGTATAGGGCGGTATATAAATTCAATAAATAATAAAAATAAAAATTTCTCAGTAGACATTTCTCTCTCACACAGAACATCTGAGATTTTTCTTTTCCTCACTTCTCTTTGCAGAACCTCCTCCCAATTTTCTCTGCCATGTTTTGCTGATGGCTACCAGCTCCTCTCTTCTGCCTAAAGTGCCCCAGAAAGACAGTAGGCTTGAGGGCACTGTAAAGGCTACAGAATGGTATCCAGGAATAAAAGCTGTGTTTTTGCCATCGCTAACAGTGAGCCATATCCTCAAGAGGCTTCTCTCCTCTAATCCCCTTGAAGAAATTCAGTCATATGGTCCTCGCCCCCAGTTTCTCTGCCTAAAAATAGAGGAGCAAATTTGGAGAAACCATTTAGGCACAGCTCTATTTCAGGGTGATTCATACTCAGGTTGTTGGTTTTTTTGGGGGGGGGATTGCTTTCCCTTTGCCTTTGGGCTACAGGATTATTATTAGTAGTACTAGTAGTATCATTGTCATCATTATTACATTTATATCTAACCCTTCATGAGCAAGTCCATTTAAAATTCAAAATTACAAACAGTTTAAACAGATGAAATCCACAGGGATAGGGTGGGCTTGGAAAACACGCTTCCCCTAGACTAAGGCTGGATCCAGACACATCAAAAAATCATTTCAGGAAAACACATTTGAAACTTCATAAAGGGGAATCATGTTGGCGAAAGATGGGACTCCACAGCGTCATCTGGTGTCACAGTGTTATAACACATTTAAGGCACTTTTTCTTTACCAATGTAGCTGAGTCCCAGGGTCTCCTAAAGTTTGGGTCTCTAGCCGTTGTTGTTGTTTTTTTT
This sequence comes from Podarcis erhardii, assembly GCF_964252035.2. Taxonomy (NCBI): domain Eukaryota; kingdom Metazoa; phylum Chordata; class Lepidosauria; order Squamata; family Lacertidae; genus Podarcis; species Podarcis erhardii. The sequence continues at coordinate 40,211,895 of NC_138509.1, forward strand.
AGACTACAACTCCCATCATCTCTAGCTAGCAGGAGCAGTGGTCCGGAACCCTGCCCCAGTTGGGGAACCCTGCCCTAGGTTCTCAGGTGCAAAGGAGCCAGAAGCAGGAAATTGCCCTTCTGTTTCCATGGCAGCACAAAAGCTAGCCCAGGGATTAATCTTTGCCATTGTCTTTCCTGTGGGGGATGGCAGTGGTGGGTGCTGACAACTGGGGCAGGTGGAGTGAAGGGTGGGGCAGCTAACAGAAGGTGGAGCTATGAGTAGGCGGAGCTAGAAGTGATGATAGGCAGAGCACAGTTGACCCAGAAGCACACTCTATACGAGGTGGTGGTAGACAGAGGAAGACTAGGGACTGGGGGTGTATAATGAACAACGAGGGGGAGGAAATGGGGAGGCTAAGAGATGGAGGGAGGAGAAATAGAGAGGCTAGGGGCTAGGTGGGAGAAAAAGTCACCATCACCATCCGCTTATTTCTCCACCACTTTCCCACAAAATTGTGCTCAAAGTGGCTCACATAAAAATTCAAAAAGTTTATGTTAGAAACAATTAGAAATATTATCAACAGATAAATACACACACACATACATAATCAAGTTCGTTTAAAACAATACAAGCATAGCGAATCGAATTTAACAGCTAAAAACTGAACAGGAGAGAGAATAATGCCTAACACGGAAATGAAAAATAGTGTACAAAGCCCCCACCTGCTCAAGATCCATTGCAGGGGGTAGGACAGATGATCCTCTGGATCCCTTCCATTTCTATGATGCACCTGTTTCCAATTGCTTGGATCCAAGATTCAGTCCTCAGACACCCAAGTCAGAAGACAGCAGCAAAAGTGTGTGTTGAGAAGGAAGCCCCAAGTCAGGTTTTATTGTTACTGTATGTTTTTGAATGAATAATTTAGAGCATTAATTAGAATGTTTTATGTTTTATATATATATATATGATTTATATATGTGGTATATAAATCTTACTATGAAAATGAGATTAATGGTGGAGGAGAATGAACAAGACAAGGGGCTGGGAAGGAGTAGAGCTAGTGAGGTCAGGGCAAGGGAAGGGAAGGGACTAGGAGGGAACAGAAATAGAAAGACTAAATGGGGTGGGGACTTTTTGTGCTGTGCTTCAAGGATGGAAGTTGTTTTCTTCAAGCACAGCAGAGAAACCAAAAATCTTGTCATAGTTCCCTGACCCTGTTTCCAACCAAAGCAACACAACCTGCTTGCTCCTTCTGTTGCTTTCTGTCCAGACTCTGAAGCTCTACGTTGGCTCAGCTTCTCTCTTTCAGAACAAAACTACAGTGAATTTGCCTGAATGCACCCTGAACAAATTCTGATTCGAATAAGGACACCCATCAGAGGGCAAAATGAGGGGGACTATTTGGGGGGAAGTATTTCAGAGTGCTTACAGTAGACTGATTGTAAGTGTTGGTCTGGATCAAACCACTTTATGTAAATTGCAATAAATTGTGAATTATTATTATTTTTTAAATATTGGTCAATCTCAAGGAAAATAATGCTGTTTGGAGGATAGGCGCATCTTATTTTCGCTACCTGAAGACTATTTAGAGTCAAGGCAAGTTAGAGGTGACATTATAGTAGCTTATAGAATTATGCATGGCTAGTGGGTTGGAACTCCTTAACACCCACTGAAGCTGAATGTTGGAAGAATGAAGGACAGATAAAATAACACACTTCTCCACACAGCACTTAGTTGAACTATGGAACTCACTCCCACAGGAGACAGTGATGGATACAACTTGGATGGCTTTAAAAGGGAATTAAAGAAATTTATGGAAGATAAGGCTATGCTTTACCTCCCAACTGCTGGGAACGACAGATGGGGAGAGTGTTCTTGTGCTTGGGTCCCACTGGCATGCTTCCCACACGCATGTGGTTGGCTACTATGAAAAGTCAGGGGAAGGCTGTAATATGGCTTGAGAGCATGTCAGTCAAGAGAAGGAGGGCAAGCAGAAAACAAAAATGCACTCTGACATAAGTTGATCTTTCATTCTAGGGAATTAGTCTGACCTATTAGATTTTTTTTTTGCAGGTTGGTTTAAGCCATGGGTAGGCAAACTAAGGCCCGGGGGCTGGATCTGGCCCAATCACCTTCTAAATCTGGCCCGTGGATGGTCTGGGAAGCAGCGTGTTTTTACATGAGTAGAATGTGTCCTTTTATTTAAAATGCATCTCTGGGTTATTTGTGGGGCATAGGAATTCGTTCATTCCCCCCCAAATATAGTCTGCCCCCCCACAAGGTCTGAGGGACAGTGGACTGGCCCCCTGCTGAAAATGTTTGCTGATCCCTGTTTAAGCCCAAAACAGACAAAAAACAAACAAACAAAAAACACAACAGTTCCTGATTTCAAGCAAGAGACATGGTGGAAATACTGACCCAAGATCAGGTGTGTCATGATATATTTGTTAACAACTCCATCCTTAGGCAAGCGTGGAAGTGCAACAGCTCTCACTGTTCTTGCTCTAGCCAGGTTTTCTCAGCAGAATATTTGTCACTATAATTTTTTATTACCCTTTTACTTCTTGGACTATTTAATATCATGATGCCCTTTTCAATAAAAATCTGCCAATGTGTGCTCCTACCTCAGGCAACCAGTCCTATGGGAATATTTTAGTGCTTACAGACATGCCCCTAGGTAGCATATAGGATTTCCAACTAGGACTGGGGAGACCTGGGTTCCAAACCTCACTTAGCTCTGGAGATCATTGGGTGTCCTTCCACACAGGATTGTTGAGAAGATAAGGTTGGACAAGGTTTAGGTGGGGACTCCTTGAAGGAAAGGAGTCCAATTCAGTGGTACCTCAGGTTACACACGCTTCAGGTTACATACGCTTCAGGTTACAGACTCCACTAACCCAGAAATAGTACCTCGGGTTAAGAACTTTGTTTCAGGATGAGAACAGAAATCGTGCTCCGGCGGTGCGGCAGCAGCGGGGCCCCCCATTAGCTAAAGTGGTGCTTCAGGTTAAGAACAGTTTCAGGTTAATAACGGACCTCCGGAATGAATTAAGTACTTAACCCGAGGTACCACTGTACTGTGTGTGCTACATATGCACACAGAGGAGAGCAAAGGGAAAAACCATGAGGGATCAATAGGTTGGCAGGGGTGGAAAAAGGATCACAAAGGTCAACCTTGGTTGCTCATTTAGGAAGGAAGGAATGCGGGACACAGGAAGGACCACTAAGGTCTTGGAGTGCAACCAAAGCTCAACTCGCGTATTTTATGCATTTTCTACAGTTTAACCCATTTTATCTGTGACAGGCAGCTTCCTATGTACTCCAGTTACCAATTGGTACAACAACCAAGTGGTAAAGATTTGTGAGTGCTGGAGCCCTATGACAACTATAAAAAAAAAAAGATAGAAAAAGCAGCATCAGTGCTGCATGGCGAATTCTGTAGGATCTGTGAAAACTTTTCTTTTCAAGTTAGCTCCCCCCCCTTCCTTCCCCCGCCAGCACTGTTTCTTCACTCTTTAGCATGAACACTTTCGAAGCACTGTGTAGCAAATGTGTTACAAAAGTTTCACACTCTGCATCGGCGCATATTGCAAACACCCACAAAGCAGTACCATGACAACTGAACAACACTGAAACCTCCGCCGGAGCGTTCCGTCATGATAAAGTTCACCAGGTTGTCTGAATTGGTTCGACCTTTTGGCTGCTTTCGGTAGATACTGTTGTCGCTTCAGACTCAATTAGCCGAGCAGAGCTCAGCTGTGAATTGGAGGGCTGCCATGAAATGTGCATTATGTATGTAACATTAATTTACTGACTCATCCTTTCCCATTTTCTCCGCAGAGGGCAACTGTTAATGTTTCTTGTGAAAGAGTGTTTATTAAATCCCATTGTATAACAATGGGCTAAATTACCTTGGAATGTATGTGACATAATCCACTGGAAACTATAACTTGAAGGAAGATGCTTGTTTAGCACTGAGATCTGTATACTGGGAAGGGCACACTGGGAAGCGAGTGATGCAGCTAATCTGCTTGTTTTAGATGCATGCAATTAACATAATTTGTTTATCATTTTCTTGACTGCCAAGCTACAGATGGTGGACAGATTGCTTTTTCTCCTCCTTGTGTCGTTTGCAGTGAAACTGCATACCCCAAATGTGAGAAACCTTGGTTCAACCTCCATGAAAATTATTTGAGACAGGCTTAGAAATCATGTTAGTTGTACACCATCACAAACGGAGGGTTCTTTGTACCTTCATGTTTGTTTCTCGGTTTTTAGCCCTCTTTGACATCAGTTTTTCAACTCTATGTCTGCTACCATGAGTCTAGAAATAGACTAAAAAAATAAACAAATTGAGTATCTCAGGATTCACACCAGGAATTCTGATTTGCAAAAACATGTTCCATCAGTGCTTTGGTTTTTATGTTAGTTGGCACCATACTGTAGGATGCAGGTGACTAACCTATAGTCTCCCATTACAGATAGGTAGCCGTGTTGGTCTGCCATAGTCAAAACAAAACAAATTCCTTCCAGTAGCACCTTAAAGACCAACTAAGTCAGTTCTTGGTATGAGCTTTCGTGTGCATGCACACTTCTTCAGATACACTGAAACAGAAGTTTCCAGACCCTTCTATATAGTGAGAAGGTGGGGAGGGGTATTACTCAGAAGGGTGGTGGGAATGGGTGATTGGCAGATAGCTGTGATGAGCCTGTTGACGACTCTTAACGACTGCAATAGGTCTTACAGGAAAAAGCAAGGGGTGAAAAGGTGAAAAATGGCTTTGTCATGTATAATGAGATAAGAATCCAAGGTCTTTGTTCAGACCAGGTTTCTCCATGGTTTTAAGTTTGCTGATAAGTTGTAATTCAGCAGCTTCTCTTTCCAGTCTATTTCTGAAATTCCTTTGTAGTAAAACAGCTACTTTGAGATCTTGTATAGAATGTCCTGGGAGATTGAAGTGTTCTCCTACTAGTTTCTCTGTCTTGTGATTCCTGATGTCCGATTTATGTCCGTTTATTCTTTGGCGTAAGGTCTGGCCTGTTTGTCATAAAATGCCAACAGTGTCCTTCAGCTCTCTATATTGGACATTTTTCACCTTTTCACCCCTTGCTTTTTCCTGTAAGACCTATTGGTCTTTAAGGTGCTACTGGAAGGAATTTGTTTTGTTTTGACTATAGTCTCCCAGATTTTGTTGGACTCCAAGTCTCATCACCCCCAGCCAGCATGGCCAATGGTCAGAGGTGATGGGAGTTGTCACAGGTTGGCTATTTCTGCTTTAGATTATGGTTTAGGAAAATAAGAAGTAGTAAAGAATATAATCGCTGGGACAATCCAATCAAAGTTAAGCACTTTTACATTCCACTAATTGGAAGGGGACTGAATGCGGCATGCAGTTTGCTTCCGCCACTGAAATCAATAGGCCTTTATATTATTCATACATTGGTTATAATATATATCAAGGTGAGCACAGGGTCCTAATGAGAAATTTTGGACCAAAGGAAGCATACTCATGGTGGTCTGCCTCGCCTCTTAGCTTCCAGCCCATGCCTTGCCAAATTTAGTACACACTGCCCTCACATTTCCCTCAGTTTTTACTCGCCTTGTACCTTCATTGCTTATCTTTAGGGGCCAGCCAAAAACTTTCCTCTTCAACCAGACAACCAGCTGATTAACATTGTAAGGCTTTTGAAATGTGTTTGTGAGAGGGGACTATTAGTTTGTTTTTGTGTTATTACCGTATTTTTCGCTCGATAACACGCACCTGACCATAACACGCACATCGTTTTTAGAGGAGGAAAACAAGGGAAAAAACATTCTGAATGAAACAGTGGATGTATCATTTTTGGGCTTCATGCTGTGGCCACAGACATGTGATCTGATGGTGAATTTGGGGTGACCCAATGCCAAAATCCTGATAATTCCTGTGGATCCATGCTTTGTAACCACGTTTTTGCACCATTGCAGCCCCAGGCAACAGTGGGTGCGTGATTTTTTTGGTGCAGGCTGTAGCCATGGACATGCTATGTGATCTGATGGTGAATTTGGGGTGACCCAATGCAAAGATCCTGAGGATCCATGTGGATCTATGCTTTGTAACCACATTTTAAGTGGGGAGCGAAGGAAAAACAAATAAGGGACATAAGAGGGGTGTGCAAAGAAGCAGCTGGCTAAGAATGCAGGAGAGGGATTTAACGGGAGGGAGGAAAGAAAGGCAAAAGTTTCCCCCCACCCAAGCCAGCTATCTCTCTCTCTCTCTCTCTCTCTCTCTCTCTCCCTCCCTCCCTCCCTCCCTCCCTCCCTCCCTCCCTCCCTCCCTCCCCCTCTCTCTCTCCCTCCCTCTCTCCCTTCCCCCCTCTCCCCTCCCCCCCTCTCTCTCCCCCTCCCCCTCTCTCTCTCCCTTCCCCCCTCTCTGTCCCCTCTGCTTGCCTGGAGGGGAGGGGCTTTCCCTGCTCTTTGTTCCGTTTCAGCAAACACAGCAACGAAACAGAGGAGGGTGGGCAGTAAGACCCTGAGGCAGAATGCAGGAAAGCAGCCGCTTCCTCTTTTCAGTTTTCCCCGCGATTTGATTTTTGCCTGATTTTTCGGCTCCAGGGACCACACATTCGCTCTATAACACGCACAGACATTTCCCCTTCCTTTTTAGGAGAAAAAATCTGCGTGTTATAGAGGGAAAAATACGGTATGTATTTTGTACTCTCATTTTGTATTTTTCTGTTGTGAACTGCCCTGCGGTCTTCGGATGAAGGGCAGTATACAAATTTTAATAACAATGACTAGTCTATCCAACATATCAGAAAATAGAACTTTGGTATATAGACTATGACATCAGTTTTGCATATATTTATTTCCTCATTGGTTCCTTCAGAATGCATTCCACACCCCCGCCAAGCATATTACGTAATCTTCAGTAGCACAATAAAGTACCTGAGGATTTGCCCTTGACCTGTTTACTTTCATACATCACTGCACCCTTAACTGATGATGAATACGGTTTGAAAACTCAGCCTTTTGTTTTTGTTGTCACGGCAGGCTGAGTATTAACTTTCAAGTCAGACACTCATGGTTTCTGAAAATGGTGATGAAGGAGCTGACGGTGCCAAGGTATTTGCTGTTGCAAAACCTGCCAGGAAACCAAATCATCTGATACCTTAAGACAGATCAAAATTGGCAGTTTAGCAGCTTTCCAGTAAAAGTGCCAGCTGTAGAAAGTTGCAAAGAAATTGGGTTTCTTCACCCACCCCACCTCCATCCATGAAAACCATGATGTGCCAATCATCTTTATTTTTACATTGTGTTATATTGCTATGGCAGCTTTGTTTGTTCACACTATATCTACATACACATGGCAATCTGTGTATAGCCTTGTTGGGTGCTTCCTTGTCTGTTCTAAAAATACAACTGGTCCGGCTCTTGTTTATATTAAAACCACATGACATCATTGGGAAGTATAGCAATGGGGGTGCAAGTGCCATTAAGACCCCCTCAATGGCCCATTGTCATGAAAGCACACAATGCATAGGGCCCTTATTTAAACATAAAGGCTCTAGTCATGAGCAGCAGCCAGAAGCCCTGAATGGGAATGTGCATCCACATTGGCATGAAAAGATGCTTCCAGCCAGCTCACGTGGATGAATAGCCTGATGCATGTCTGAGGCAGAGTACCTATAAGGCTTCTAGAAAGAAAAGGGTTAGCTTATTGAACATGACAATTAAAAAGCAACCAACCCCAAGTTCGGACAGAAGGACTTCTGCACATGACACTGGGGATAAGCCTTATGGTGAATGGGTGGAATCCTTTTGTGAATTGAGAAATGCGTTGATTAAGGAGGAAAATTTGGATAAGACAACAGATAAATTTATAGCCTGAATGCACAAAAATACTGAAATGGTGACAGAACTGATTATTAAGATAGAACCAGTGACAAAGAAAACAGAAACGGTGGAGGTATTGATGTAAGGGCTGGAGGAATTTTTTTGAAAAATGGAAATTGTGATTGATATGAAGAAATACCAGGAGACAGTCAGGGCAGATATGGATTACATGGGTGATAGGCAGGGAATATTTGGGAATGTCTTGATGGCTGAAATGAGGCATCAATTACAGCCTCTGAGACTAAGAGGAGACTGTGAGGAAAGTGAGCAGGATTTAAAATCAGATTTAACTGATAGTCGCCTTCCATTGAAATTTAAATACTGTATGCCAAAGTTAGGAAAAAAGAATGGGAAACACCTATTGTTATGTGCAAAATAATGTAAATAAATTGATACATTGGTAGGCTCAGACTACACACTTGCAATCAGCAACATTTGGATAAAATTAGAAGAATAAGAATTGATGAAGGATGTGTAAGGAAATGCAGAAGAATTTTGTTAATATAAGGAACCAGAAGAGGGAATGGAGGGAAGTCATGAGGTCTGAAGAACGTCAAATATAAGGTTTTGAAATGTTTTTGTGAATGGGGACAGGGATGGGGGATTTTTTTAAAATAGTTAATTGTGGAAATTAATTGTGAAAAAACCAATACAAATTTATTTAGAAAAGAAAAGAGAAGAAAAGGGTTAGTGACATGCTGATGCTTCTGTTTTCCATTCTGGAGACAGACTGCATAGGCAAAGGCCCCCCTCAAGTGTCCTTTCTTCATTGTTTCCACCCTCCAGAGTTATCCTTGATGTGCTCTAGGTGTGCATGAACAGGAGCATCGGGTTGGGGTGTGCTGAGGGGTGTGCTGTTATATTAATGTACTTAAAAGCATTTATAAACCACTTTGAAATTTCAAAATCTCGTAATCCCTGTACAATATCAAAAGAATAAACAATATCATTGAAACAAAAAAGTAACTTAAAACAGTCATATTTTAAAAAAGGAAATTCAAACAAAATCAGGGTCCAATCTTTCAGATAGGGAGAAAAATGCACAAAACCCCCATTTGTGGATGTTGGTGTGCTGTGAATGGGTGCGGAGTTGCACCAGTTTGTATGTGTCCTTGCAAAATGACTTGAGTTGGTGAAGGTTTTCTGCATTTGCTTCTTTCCCCCTGAATCCAATGGGTGAGATTTTTCAAACACCAGCTCTGTGGTTAATGTCAAGTTGCACCATCATCAGGGGTAGAAATGGGGTCTGAGGGAGAATAGGATCTGGCACAAGTCTGTTTCTTTCCTGTCTTGGCTGTGCCCAACCACATCTCCATTCCATTTTCAGCCTTACAGTAGTGGAATTGCAGCAGCATAACTGATGCGCCAGCATAGGGATGCATAGTCTCCTACCTGGGCAGTTATCTTTCCACAAGGGCCAACATTGATGCCGAAATCCAGCATCGCCTAAGCTCTGCGAGTGCGGCTTTCTCCCGATTGAAGTGCAAAGTGTTTGAGGACCGGGACATTTGCAGGGAAACCAAAACGCTTGTTTACCAAGCTATTGTACTAGCAATCTTACTGTATGCTTGTGAGACATGGAGCACTTATAAACGCCATCTCCAACTCCTCGAAAGATTCCATCCACGGTGTCTCTGAAAATTTTTACACATCACTTGGGAAGACAGGCGAACTAATACCAGTGTACTGGAAGAAGCAAAGGTCACCTGTGTTGAAGCAATGATTCTTCAACATCAACTTTGTTGGACTCGTCATGTTGTGCGGATGCCTGATTATCGTCTTCCAAAGCAACTACTCTCTTCTGAACTTAAAAATGGAAAGCGTAATGCTGGTGGTCAACAAAAGAGGTTTAAAGACTGTCTCAAGGCAAATTTTTAAAAAGTAGTATAAACACCAACAATTGGGAAACACTTGCCTGTGGCGCTCCAATTGGAGAACAGCCTTTACCAAAGGTGTCAAGGGCTTTGAAGACACTCAAAAACTCAGGACGCAAGGGAGAAACATGCTAAGAGGAAGGCATGCTTGGTAAATCCACAACGTGATCAACTCCTGCCCGGAAACAAATGTCCCCACTGTGGAAGGATGTGTAGATCCAGAATTGGCCTCATCAGTCACTTATGGGCTCATGGTTAAAACCGTGTTTATGGAAGACAATCCTACTCGGCTATGAGTGATTGCCAAAGAAGAAGAAGAATAGGCATGCCATCACAGTTACATAAGAACAGAAGAAGAGCTCTGCTGGGTAAGGCCCAAGGCCTAGCATCCAGTTCTCACAGTGACCAACCAGGTGCCTACAGAAAGAGTGCAAGCAAGACCCAAATGCAACAGGACTTGTCCCCTCCTGTGTTCCACAGCAACTGGTGTTGAAAGGCACCCTGTTTCCAATGGGGAGGTAGAATATAACCATCATGGCTAGTTAGCCAATGCTAGTCTTATCCTCCATGAAAGTTGCAGGGCTTCTTTCTCTTTTACAGCCCCTCGGTCAGCATACTGCACCCTTAATACGGAGTTTTTAATGGTAAATATCTAAATCATTAGCATTGACTGAAATGAAATTTCAGTTGATAAAAGATAGATTCTGAATTGCAACCTAATTAAATGTTAGCCTTCAAAATTAATGTATTCTTTCTGAAGATTGCCTTTAAGCTTTCGTTGCATTAAGTCAAATTGGTTTTTACTTTGAGATATATGTTTTTCTGCTCTCTTAGGAATAATTGGAATTGTTGGCTTTGACTTCAAAATTAGATAAATTAAACCATAGCTCTTATGCGAGAACAAATCAGACCTTTTCAAAGTGCCTTTCTAATGTGCTTGTGACTAGCAAATGAGACTGAATTTTATTTTTCCTTCTAGGGAATATAAATCACGTGAATTGGAAGGTAAAAAGATTTTTTTTTTCAATACACCGAGAGTGTTTCCGATCATATTACTCACTTTTCTCTTTCATTTGGAGGAAAATGAACTCGACATGATAATTGTTAAACAAATTTAATGGTGCTTCACAAATCAGTGGGACATTTCCCCCTTGAGTAGCAAATAAAGTTTTGGTCTCATGATGGATAAGTCTAAATTGAGGCCTGAGGTTTATTTCACTCCAAACAAAACATGATTTGAAGCCAGTTTTGGCTTACCAATCATGGTTTGTTTGAAGGTAACAAACCACAATCCCAGGTTTTGGATGTAATGCTAAATCAGGGATTGCAGATTGTTCCTGCCACTCATACTTGGAGAGGAGAAAGCATTAGTTATGGTTTGCTTTGCATTAGTTATGGTTTGCTCTGGCATGCAGACTTGGCTAGTAACAGTTGACCAATTCATGGGAGTAATTTGGGCTATGGATTTGCTTCAGTTTCTAGAAAAGCAGAGATGATGCAGAGTATTAGGTATTTAAAAATCATGATGGTTTGGATAGAAAGTAAACACAGAGTTGCTTTTTGTCCTTTTGCATCACACAGGAGTCATAGGACATCTACTGAAATGAAAACAGGCTGTAGAATTTACCTGTGAAATGGTGAAGTATACCGTATATTAATAATTTTAGTTATGAATTGTCACACTCAAGTCAATTCTATGACCCACCACTTTCCATCAATAGGGAGCTGAATATTGTGTCTTATATCTTGTGAAAAAAAGCAAAAGGACCAATTTTCACCACCATTTTTTAAATGCATTGAAGACACCCTGTGCAAATCAGCTGAGTTGTCAATGCAAGCCCTAGTATTATCTTGCCATTAGCATTTTGAAAACATCGTGTTAAATTCAAGGAAAATAGTCCTAGATACAATCAATACCACCTTTCTGTTTTCCTGTCTCCATCCATCATGCACACAGCAGTTGATGAAAGTGGTATTGAAATATACCTTGTGGTCCTCTTGGATATCAGAGTGTTTTGACTATCAAAATATAAGGACTCCTCTTCAGTCGATTTCTATTTTGAGACACTAATCAAGGAAGAAATGTAGTCAGAACTGCTTATTATGAAACGTCTGATAATTGTGGCACATTTTTTTCCTTCACACAATGGAGGAACACTTCAGTCTCCTTGTAAAAAACTAAACTAAACTAAAACCTTTTATCAACTTCTAGAAGAAAGGGCGGGGCAGCACATTCCTATTGTAGCCTAGATAACATCTCCAGGGACCCTCTCCTCATTCCTTCCAAGGTGGTGAAGAATTGGTTCTGCTTTCTGGGAAATGGGAATACTTCTTCAGTCACCCCCCATTTCTTACAGACACATCTATCAGCTGTGGCCATGTTAGTTTCCGAACAGCATCCTGGGCTCTGACTCTGATAATTGGAAGGGGCCAGCTGAATTCATCAGATGAGCAGAACCAGAGGCAGAGGTACTAGAAATCAACATCAGTCCTGGCTTTATGACCAGACCTGAACCATAGCTTGAGCTCATTGGATCAGGGCCCATTGACTCAAAGACTCTTGAGTCAGGATCTTCTGAGTCTGTAAGCTTGGAAACTGTGCCTGCCAACAAGAAAACGACCACTTCCTCAGCAGGAATTTGCATCCCACTGTTGACCCAGCAATGAACCTGGAGGGAAATTGTTAGACAGGAGGAGAAGAGGTGCTAGGTTCCAAGCCAGAGTCCAACCTGTTTTGTGGCTCCTAGTCATGATGGCTGTACTCTGCCTCCCCAGTTGGAGGCAGCAATGCTTCTAAATACCAGTTGCTGGAAACAGGAGGAGAGAATGCTCTAGTGCTCAGATTCTTCTTGTGGGTTTCCCACAGACGTCTGGTTGGCCACTGTGAGAACAGGATGCTGAACTAAATGGACTATTGTACTGATCCAACAGACTCTTCTAACATCCTAAGGCCTTCTTCTTCTGTGAGAGGTTTATCTGGTCCCAGAAGCATAAATCCCTTCAGTCCCCTTTTAGACTTTTTGGGTACAAGATGCTCACTTGGAGCTTTCATTGGACTCAACGTGACTCATTGGCTCTCTTGTGGCAGACAGGACAGTCAGGAAATCATGGTGTATCCTCACACCTCCCTGAGGATGGTGTTCTTGCTGGGTGGGGCAGGATCAAAGGCTTACAGAAGTGCCTTGCTCTGAGGCATTCCAAATGGCAGCTGAATTTTCAAGGCCCATATTGCCCTCTCTTGCAACGAGATACTGTGCTTTAGCATCCAGTTGCAGCTGTACTCTTTGATCTGCTCCTGCAAACTGGCAGCAGCTATCCAGGAGGGCAATTGAAGGAGACCGTCCTAGTTGCAGTGGTAGCAGGATTCTAATTTTCATTGTGTTTCAACGTAGAGAATAGAAAGGTCTAGACAAGGGGAATTGGGAAAAGCAGCAGGCTGTAGAATATCAGTGACAAAGTCAAGCCTCTTTTTGTGTGTGGTTGTTTTATTCATCCACTGAGGATTGTAGACTTGACAGATAAGGGTGGGGAAATTTTCGTAGAGGACACTTAATGGGTCTTAGATGCTACAGGATGACAGGAAGAAGATAATAAAAACCCTCCTGGGAGATCAACAAATAGATATGAACCAGGTGAGCCTAATTACTATGAAATGAGTAAGATAAGAGGCTCACCTACAAGTAAATTCAAAATTCATTAAATCTAGTTGGATCTCCAGTTCTTTTTGTCTGACAGTATATTATTAACAAGAGGCACTTACAGTACAAGCCTTTATATGCCCACTCAAAAGTAAGCCCTATTGAGCCCAACAGGACTTACTCCTAAGTAAGTGAATATAGAATTGCAGCCATAATTATTAAACATAGGTCTTCCATATTCAGTGTTACACGCTTCCCAATATACTGAGCAGTGGTTTTCAGACTGTCTTCTCTTCTTGTAATGTAACACTTCATTTTTCATATTCTCAGTATGATGAATAGCCCAAAGCTGTCTTCTTCCTAGTACATGAGGTTTTGAGCAACAAAGTATTTTTTTGAAGTAAAGGCTGTTGGAGGGGTGGAATATCATATTGGATAAAACACGAGGTTATTCCCACTCAATTAATTTGGAAGGAAAAGGGAATGACCTCTTAAACATTGTGATTGCTTGCTCCAATCTTATGGTTTCCCACAGCCTCAAGGAAGACATATATTTTTAAAAATGTAATTGTTACAAGGCACCATCTGCCAATCATGCCCAGATGATGTGCCAAGCTACCACCTTCACATCACCATGTCCACATTCCTTGTCAGCTAGCTGAGATATTTCATTATGTCTGTGCTGCTCTGCCCACAAGCAGGTGGGTAGGAATATTCTCACTTTGCTGTTCCAGTCTGAAGAATACATTAGGTTGCAGCTGGTCATGTGACAGAATTGTTAACAATGCTGGGATTATTACGAAGCTTCCTGAGCAAAACCCGCTTCTTCTTTCCAAGTAGTGAAGGGCAGGCTTTCAGAGCTGAGCTGGCTGCTATGTGCTCACCTGGGGACCCAAGCGGCAATCACATGACAGATGCTAGTTGAGGCATTAATTGTATCCATCGCTGTTTGTTCAGGGAGAGAATACAACTGGTGACAGCTTCTGCTGCAGCCAAATTAAAAAAGATCAGAATGTGCCTGCATTGGAAACTAGCTATGTCTGGCAGAAATGTTTTTGGAATAGCCAGATGCAGCTGGGGAAACAGTTTAACTCTCCGCGTTCAGTTGTACTGGTCAAAGGACCGCTAGCTGTTTGCTGGCAGGACTCCTGTGCCTTTTAAGAGCATCAGGACACGTAGAAATCAAGCAGGTGAAGCTTTTTTCTAGTATGGAGATGAAATGATGGGAGATGCTTTACTTGCTGCAGTTCTACATTCCAGTCAGCTATTAAAGGTGCAAGAGCTACACCAAAAAAATATGATGCCAACTCTCCTGATAGGAAGCTATTTCAGTATAATGTGTATGAACATTGCCAGACTCCTGGCCTCTCTATCTGCTTTGAATTGCATGGCCTCTTCAGGATCCCAAACAAGGGTTTTTCTGAGTTCAACTACCAGAAGGTGCCAGGGATTGAAGCTGGTACAATTATGCTAAAACCTCAAGCACTGAGTGATGGGCCTTAACTTCCGATCAGTTATTTTATTTGACACAATGCTGGCCCTTTTTGGATGTGGCACTAGGCTTGTTCACATGTTAACACTGAACACAGGTACAAGCTGTCTCTACACATGTACACCTGTTTGGGAGATTTGTATAGCTCAACTGCGGTGTGCAGAATGCATGCTTGTTGAATGTAAGAGGTGAATAACTGCATTGAATATACAGCTCAAACATTTGTGAGTGCAAGCATGCAGATTGCCCATTAAACATGTGAACTCCCTCATTCTCGACTTGTTCAACCACAGAACAGCAAGCTGAGAAGTGTGTTTCTACATGGCTGCCATGAGGTGCAGGAAGAGGAAAAGCAACGAAACTCCTTGCTTGGGTTCATGAGTACATTCCTCTTTTTCCCCAGCTATTTGTTGCTGTGGGTCTTTCTGCTTAGCCCCACTATCAGCTGCATGGAATGATCGTAATTGGGATTCCCAGTTGCAGGATTATGGAAATGCCTTCTCCCATATCCTGCATCTGAGGTCCTTACAGTCAAGCTCTTTCTGTTGTCCTGCTGGGAGGTGATGTGTGTGAGATCGCTCTCTGTTGTAGCTCCCCTGGAAGTCCAGACAGTGGGGATGCAGATGGGTTTCCATCTGCAAGCAAAAACATTCCTTCTGGCATTTGGGGGAAACTAGCAAGGCCATTCTTCTACTCTAGTCTGATTAGTTTTTCACAGATGCATATTTCTTTGTACAATTCTTCTTTATTTTATGATACTTTGGAAACCATCCTGGGATCACCATGTGGGTGGAAGGGCAGTCTGTAACACTCGAAAATAGGTATGTAAATAAAACTACAGGCATAAAATGTGTTCTCAGCACCCTGGAACACACATGGTCCATGTCAGGGTGCTGTATGGATCAGGAACCCCAGCACCTCAGAACACTCCTTTTATATTACATTACTCACAGCTCTCCTAGTTGAAAAGTTTATTGCCAAGTTCACATCCAGAAGCAGAATGTTCGTTTCTTGAAGGAGACCTGCCTCCCCAAAAAGTGCATTGCAAACTCTTGTTATAGTGAAAAATAGGTTCAGTTGAAAACTTGTGACGCATACCTCCAAAACCGGTATAAGAAAATTGACCATAAATGTCATAGCTTTCAACCACCTCCCTCTTAGGCTTTAGTACTGAGGTTGGGGAATTGGGTCCATCTGACTGGCTGGTTGGCTGGATCCTGGCCTCCCCCAATGCCTGTGGGCCATTTTGACAAGTGGCCATGGCTGCCTACCTACCAGTCACCTGATGCCCACTTGACGTCAGGTGGAACATTTTCCCTTGCCATGTGGTTTGAAATCAAAGCAGCCAGGCAAAGGAACGGGGCTTTGTGAGTGCCAGTGATCAGCTTACTGGTAGTGCTTATAAAGGAAGAAGGCTTTGCAAGTGTTGCCCTCTCAGCATTACAGTCAGGAGCTGTGTCTTTCTCTGTGCTGCTCCTGAGTTCAAACAAACCACATGGGCAAAGAAAAGGCTTTGCAAATGCGTGCCACTGATCAGCTGACTGACACTGCCTGCAAACCCTGCTTTCAGCAGGGAGCTGTGTCTTTACCTGCCCCATAAATGATGCTGAGGGTAAGGCACAGAACTTGGGGGGTGGGAATGGATCTTGCAGGCCAAATCAGAACTGGAATTCCAGCCCCTGCTTTAAGCCAGATCCGGAAAGCTCTTAGCAGTTTACAGTTCTCAGGAGTCAGTGCGTACGCTGTGCCTGGTCTGAAGCCGAAGAGATGTGTATGCCTAATGCACTTGAAGCAAACGATCAGTAATGCCTGGTAATTGTTCTGAACTTTCCTGAGAGCCAGGGCATGAAAAAGGGATGCTGGGAAAGTGAGAAAGTGGGAGGGGAGTTCAAAGGAGAAGGAGTGTGGGTGGGAATGGAAGACGGATGAGAGAGGAACCAGCACAATGTTCTCGTATGGGGAGATCGTGCTTCCTCTTATGTCAAGATATTTCAGTGGGGAAATGCAGGTCTCGTTACTGAGGAGGCATAATTAATCCAACCCAGGAGAGTCTTACCACACTACAGAGACAGCTGTGCATGCAATGGGTGAAAAACTTAAAAAAGTGATAATCATTAAGTCTCACTTTCTGTGGATAGTCAGGCTTGTCCTTGCACTAGGTGGTGGAGGGGGTGCACATTTCTATTTAAAAACTAGCCTATGTGGATCTTATTAAGAATTCCTCCCTTGTCTGTAGCACTGAAACTATTTATAGTAACGCATGTCTTCATGCGAAGAGGAAAATGAATGAAGCTCCCCGGAGCAGTAAAGCACAGCGTTCAGGTGATTGGGGTTGCAGTCCTGTGAAAGTGTATACCCTGGGAGCCAGCCCTGTCAAGCGCAGTGTGTTTTTGCTTCCGAGAAGCAGGCTACATTTTGTTCCGTGTGCTTTTCTGATTCCCCCCCCCCCCCCGATTTCCCAGCACTGGCTCTTGAAGTTCACCCAGAAAGAGCCCGTGATTAATAACCACTTGACAAAATGAATGTTGAGCTGTGGCATATTTTTATGTTATTATCTGTTCTTTGGTAGTCCACTGGATTGATGTGCTTGTCATTTCCTTGGATCACAATATTTTGTACTCGTGTCGCACAACTACCTATTATTTGTGGCTGAAGATAGATTGAGATGCCAGAAAAATTGGTAAGTCAGGGGAGATGAGAGATAAACAGCCACCTTTGCTGTTGCCGAGCTTGTTTATGGGAACACAGGAGTTGGGTGGAGGTCTAGGCCAGAAGTGTGGAACTTTTTCCAACCAGGGGATTACAGTCTTTTCTGGGCTGCCTTCTTGGGGCCACAAACCAGTGGTAGGCAGGGCCAGAGGCGAAAGGAGATGGAACAACCAAGGTAAATGTTATATATGTACAGCAGGCTGGTTTCTTGGTCACTTGTGGTAGTGTTGGTGGACCTATCCTGGTGAGGAACTTGGGAGAGGGGCAGAGGGCAGCAAGCTCATAGGGGCAAGACATCTGTGTCACCAGCCTGCACAAGCTGAGAGAGAGAGTGGGAGATGGCTTTGCTGCAGAGGTGACAGAGCTACTTGAACACTTTCCTGGGTACCAATGGCTATTTGCAGGCAGCAAAAGAGAAATGGAATTAGCTACTCAGAGAAAGGGAGGCAGGAAATGGGCACAGCTGGGAAGTCCCCGATGAAAAGCAGAGGAAGAGACATAGGGAAATCCTCTGGCTGGGTTTGCAAACTCCCTTTAGGTTCTGAGAACTAGAGAACTTTCAACTATCACCACTCCCAACTCAAGACAGAAATTGCCTCGGCTGTTTTTTCTCTGTGTGTATTTTTGGCGAAGTTAGAGCTGTCCTTTTTTTTTTTGTCGTGGCCTCCCATCTCACTGGATATTGTCTGATCATTTAGAGCGACCCAGGAGATTTTGCTGTGTTAATTAATTGAGGCTCCTTAGCAGTATTAATGGCTCCAGCCTCTTTCCTGAGTATAAAGTTGAGTTGGTTAAACTAGGTCTATTGACAGGGGAGGTAATTCACTGCCTTTAATTGTCTGATTAGCTTGCATGCAGTCCTTTCTGTGGCTCCGAGTATGAAAATAAACACATATCATCATGCTTCCCACCCCCTGCCTTTAAAGCACAGTATAAACAGAAAGGTAGGCAGTGATTGCTTCAAAAATAGTACTGACTCCAGTCCTATTGAGCTGTTTTGCATTATAGACACTGCAGAGATGAATTGTCTGGTGGCAACCATAGCTGTAACTCAGATGGCCAGTATTTTACTTTCTTTTTACAACAGATTAAAAGCAATCAGATTCATGACTGCCAACAGTATGCCCCAGGGATCTACATGTGAAAAATGCTCCCCAACAGTGCTGACCCACACAGCTGTGACGTATGTGCAAGTACCACTGCCTTGTGGGTGGGGTCAAACATGGTTCTTTCTCACCCAGTCAGGATCTCTCCAGGAATGAGGGAGGATGTTGACTGCATAGGAGAAGAGACTCAACATCCACTCTGCTCATGTGGTTGTGAGCAAGTGGATCCAATACAACTCTCTCTCTCTCTGTGTATGTAGGAGCTTTAACACACACACATATATATTAATGATGTGCAGCTTGTCATGCTGAGAGAAAGCTGCACCTTCTGAAATTCTCCAACTGCATAGCTACTTAAAATTTGCAGCTGCTTTGAATCAAGTTAGGCCACTGATCCTTTTAACCCAACACCAGTCTGTTCTGATTGAGGTCTTTTCCTAGCTTTTTAGCCCAAGATCCTTTAATCTCTGTGGTGGTGAACTTCTAACCCACTTGGCTGTTTTTAATGTAGAAATATGGGACTGCTAGAACTGTTTTTACAGGTGTGATATAAGTGTTTTCCCCTAAAGCAATGTTTTTGGCCAGATAAGCCGCGACATCCAGTTCCTAGGGAGAGTGTGATTTAATTCCCCCACAAGCTAATGATTATTCATTTGGCTGGTTTCTGTTTCTGCAGGTGTCATGGGCCCAAATGGATAGTATGATGGACATCACTAGAAATTTTTTTTGTAGTGCAACTCTTTTGTGTTCTTCCTCTAAACTATTCATGACCCCACCATAGTGCATGTAACAGCAGCTTAGTATGCTAAGTCACTCTGTAGCCAATTTCACTCTGTAGCCTATTTCACATACAGTGGTACCTCGGGTTACAGACGCTTCAGGTTACAGACTCCACTAACCCAGAAGTAGTACATTGGGTTAAGAACTTTGCTTCAGGATGAGAACAGAAATCGTGCTCTGGTGGCGCAGCAGCAGGAGGAGGCCCCATTAGCTAAAGTGCTGCTTCAGGTTAAGAACAGTTCCAGGTTAAGAACGGACCTCCGGAACGAATTAAGTACATAACCAGAGGTACCACTGTACTGTTTTTGTTTAAAAATCAGTAAGATAATGCCTACGATGTGCTGTTGTTTGCTCTACAGCATCCCACAATAAACTCCATTTGTGACCAGATCTCTACTGTCATTTTGCCATGTTTATTGAATGTATGCGGCATATTCTAGATTACATGAAAGTTCAAAGGGAATGCAGAGAATTGCCCGTGAACAGGAAAGAATTACTGTGTCTGAAGAATCTGGTAGCACTAAAGCTGGTAACAGTGGCTTAATAAACATTGCTTCACTAGACAAATGAAAAATATCCAAGGAACATAAGAAACTCTTCAGTTATTTCTCTCAGAAATGTGCTAGGACTTGGATTGGACTCCTGCAAACATATGAAATTCACATTTGCAAGGTATCTTTCACCAAGCAATAGCTCTGTATTGTTAAATAGGGTTACTTGCATATTGAAATTGCCTTCACTGCAAGCAAGGGTAGGAGGTAGAAGGGATGCCATTAGAGATGGGTGACCTTTCCCTTGCTCACTTCACATTAGGACCAACAATTGTGAGCAAGCTCAGATGATGCATGAAAAAGTAACAATCTAATTTTGGTGGTTGTTTTTGCCACTCCCCTCTTTACCTGTTGCTGCTGCTGCTGCTTTGACTCTATCTCTTGCCCCCCTTTTCTCATTTTTCACTTTCTGTCCCTGCTTCTCCCTTGCTCCCGGATTATTGCAATTTTTCCAAGGGCACCAAAAATCCAAGCCGGCAGGGATCTCTGGGTCATGATGCTTGCCTTGTTTTTTTCAGATCTGCATTTTGAGATTTGAACACTTGGCCATCCAACCTCTGCTTATCCTTGGCAATCTGTCACAAATGCTTTAGCTGAGATTCCTGCATTGCAGGGGGTGTGGACTAGATGACCCTCGGGGTCCCTTCCAACTGTATACGATTCTATGAATCTCAAAACTACACGATGTCCTTGCCTCTCTGCAGCCACGATTCCACCGGCTCTGCATCACCCCTCTTATAGCCCCCCTCCCCCAACACATACACACACTTCTTCCAACCAACTTGCTGAAGATAACGAGGGGAACCTAATAGAAAAGCCAAGAGAAATGTGCCAGAATCTATACATAGTTCCTTTGTTTTGACAACTGGCATACAGTTTATGCTAGCACTTCCTTATGCATTAGTGAATGTCTTCAAGTATGCATGAACCAACAGCAGCGTTTCAGTGAAGCAAGGCATTATGGAAGAGAAAGGATGATTCTTATGGAGTCCTGTGAATTAAGGTCTTAGGTTGAGACTTGGTAGTCCTGTGAATTTAAGGACAGTTCTGCTGGATCAGCCTGAAGCACCACCTAGTCTAGCATCCAGCCACCAACCAGGTGCTTTTGGGAGGCTCCTAAGCAGATCTTGAAGGGAATACCTTTCCCTTCATTTCCCTGTTCCCAGTACCACTTGGTATTCAGTGGCAAAGAGTTTCTACTTAGCTATCATGGCTATTAGCTATGAATAGGTCAATTCTCCATGGATCTGTCCAACCCCCTTTTCAAGCAATCTGACCCAGCGGCCACCAGTCCATCTTGTGGCAATGAATGGCCATTGATGAATTGTGCTTCCTCGGGAGAAACACTTTTATGTTCCCTGTTTTGAATCTACTGCCAACCAGTTTCACTGGGTGACCACGAGTTCCAGTGCTCTGAGAATGGTGGGGAGAAAAATGCTTTTCATTTACATTCTCCAGGCCTCTTTGGAGGAAGTAGCCTCTGACTGTTTCTGACCAATGAGAACCAGAGTCAGTTTGTCAGGTAGGTCACATATTTCAGGCACCCTTTTCCGCCTTTGAATAGAACTGGATGGAAATACACGACTGCCTGGCATACAAGAAATGGTGGGGGTAAGAGATTCTTTACCACAAGAAGTATTTCAACTGAGGAAGTAAGAAGACATCCATTTCTGTTCCAACCCGCATTCATCAAACACAGCACTTGTTCTGTTCTGCTGCAGTTTGGCTGCTGACAACAACACTGTTATTTGTCTCACGGCCCACCATGGTAAAAATTAACTATGTAATCCTTACTTTATTCCATTTCATTCATTTCAATGCAAAGAAAACGCCATGCAAATTGGAAAAAAGTAATCTATTACCTTCCACTATATACCATTTGCAGCCTGAAAACAACTGATTGTATTTGCAGGATTGATTTTCATTTTGGACATTTCCATTTTCATCTGAATTCTCCGACCTCCCTAGCCTCCCACTCCTTGATAATTTTAGCTGCTGTTTCCTGTACCTTTCTCCGCTATTAGCATATCCTTCTTGAGATGGTGTAAAAATCTTGCCTTCCAGACTTAAAGGCAGGGGAGAAATACTTCCTCATGGTGGATCCATAATTGGCACGGACGTGCAAATCCCCAGATGAGAACAAATGTGAATTCTAATGCTCAGTCATGAATTCTGCACCACATATTAACCCTCATATAAAGGGCAGGTATTAAAATTGCAGTCTCATATGAATCAGAAGAGCTAACCAGGGAAAACTGGAAACTCACTATTATTAGTGCTGCTTCCTTATAGCATCTTATTGTCCTTGTATTGCATTTGCTGCCAGTGGTCTAGGCATCAGGATGATGAATAGCAGTTGTCGGCTTGCCACTTGATTAGATTCGAGTACAAGATGTATTCCGAGCAGATCAAGAAGGGGTGTTTGATTTTTGTACAGCAGGGAATGCAAAGTCGTTGATGGAGAGGTTGCTAGCAGAAAGAGATGAAAGGACACCATTTGTCCCTTGTCCATATCATCAAGAGGGGAATTTCACACCTGATGAGGAAAAAACCCAGCTCGCCTGTCTTTCCAAAGCAGTGGAAGGAATATAAGTTTTTGTAGGCAGACAGCTTGTCTGCATCGAAGTCCTATTGATTTCAGTTAAAGCCAAAATAGCTTCACAGGGTATACTGTGATGTTTGCTGTATTGACTCTGGTGTTTCTACAACAAATTTGTAAAGCATTAATTATCTGAGTCTTTAAGCACCCGTGTACATGGGCCTGTTCACACTTGAAACACCTGCTGTGGGCATGCTGCAGGTCTAACAGGTGAAACACTGATATACAAGCAGCAAGCACAATATTCACAAATATAGCCATCATGTTAAAGCCTTGGTGTATTGAGTCTTCAAGTTATATATTTGCTTTAAGTGGATACAATCTTAGCATAGTAGCTACAAGAGCATCTTATATGGAGGAGATGGTTTGTAGACCCTTTTAATGGTGGTTAGTATCATAAAGGGAATTCTCCTTAATTTGCAGCAGCTGGAATCTCAACTTCTACTTCTTAAGTGTTTTAGGTTCATAGGTCTTCAGCTTCCTGGCTACCTCTGATTTCATTCAGTTTTTAATTCTTTTAATACCTCAGTGTTAGCCAGCATTCATGTGGATGCTATATTAGTTTCTGAGCCCTTTGAGAATAAGGATCCATATGAAGAAATTGGGATGGGAGGTACTATGTAATTTTTTTTAAAAAAGAAGAGAGGCACCACTTTAAACATTTATTATTAAAATTACCGTATTTTTTGCCCCATAGGACGCACCTAGTTTATTGGGGGGAAATAAAAAAAAAAAAAAAATTTCCCCCCCAGGTGCGGGGCTGGGGCGGGGGAAGCCCGAGCTTCCTCCGACCCCAGCCCCCAGAACAGGCTGCTATCCGCTAGCTGTGGGAGAGCCGCGCCACTTCGCGCGGCTCTCCCACAGCTAGCGGAGACCTTGCTGGCACCCAGAAGCTTGGGGCGTGCTGAGCTCAGTGCGCCCCAAGCGTCTGGGTGCTGGTAAGCTCTCCGCTAGCTGTGGGAGAGCTGCGTCTCCCACAGCTAGCGGATAGCTTCCTGAAGCCTGCATTCACCCCATAGGATGCACACACATTTCCCCTTCATTTTTGGAGGGGGAAAAGTGCATCCTATAGGGCGAAAAATACGGTAATACTCTACCTTCATAAAAAGAACTCAAGGCAGCATAATAACATTACTGGGCTATAACATCACATCAGTTTCCTGATCAGAACTAGATTGCACCTATTGCTCGAGCTTATCTCATATCTATACATATTTTGCTAGTATAACACTGTTTTGTCTTACTTGTAATTAATAAACTTTTATTAAAAGAATGCTTGACTTTGTACATCTGAACAGGTGATAACCGTTCTGGACACTTGTGGATATGAATAAGGGTTAAAAAATGATCAACAGTATATTTAGAAATGAAGCTTTTTATTTTTATTTGTAATGTGATAGACATATGCCAATCCAAGTGAAGATGCCACTGCTACCAAAGTTAGTCACTAATAAGTCCTACTTACTCTGAATGTTGGGGGAGTGTGTGACAGCTTTCTGTTCCCTACAGTGTGTGTAGGCCTAAGCCTCGGGTGATGCTATTTGTTTTCTCTGAGAAGTAGCTGACATTTCTATGAAATTCTTTCACCTTTAACAGTTCTTATCTAGGAAGCACATAGATATATGATGTTGTTGAGATGGTCTTTTTTATTATTAGTGACACTGATGTGCCCACAATCGGAACACATTTTGAGGGCTATTGGCTTTTAGGTATTTTTCAGTTGCTGACGGTTTCCACGGCAACATATACCACTGTTGTCAGTCTGAGGAAGCCAATGGAGGGAATTGCAAAGGATGACAAAATGCCTACTGTTATTAACAGAGGGAATATAATATATAGTGCTCCTATGTGAATAGTTCATCATCTGGATACACTCTCACTCTGGGTTCAGTTTCTTTCTTTCTTTCTTTCTTTCTTTCTTTCTTTCTTTCTTTCTTTCTTTCTAGTGATTGTAGAATACAACAAAGAGAATGTTGGGAATTGGTTATTGACTATCCAATAGGTGCGTGAAACGTTGCCTGTCTGTTTTAGTCAAACAATAGCAAAACAATCTGCACAAAACATGCACATTACTTAGAGCAAAATGTGAAGAAGTGATTGAATGTGAAGAAGTGATTACTTGCTCCATTACTTGTTTCTCTTAAGTTTTTTAAAAGTAGGCCTGGCTTTTTCAGATGGTAATCACAGGCTTTCAGTGAGCTGCGAATGAAACAGAGATGAAGGTCCAATTCCCTAAATAGAAGATTTCAGAATTATGTTAATTCTGGTCCTGCATCTTTTATACAAGAGTCAAGGTGCACATCGTGTGTGTGAGTTCTTTAAAGAGAAAATCTTGACTTGTACCCATTTAGATAATTGCCCCTTGTCATCAGGAAAATTGTAGGGATGGTATCTGTGTCCATGTTGTTTTGCTTTTCAGTTAGCTTGTCAACAGATGCTCTCGTGTAGGTGTAAGGGCGGGAATGGGGAACAGTGGAAGGCAGTGCTTTCAGTGGCAAAGCAACAACTTGCTCTAAACTGAAAGGGCCTGATTTCATCGTGAGTCTTGGTTTAGTCATTTGTACTCACCTAAATTTAGGAAAGAATCATGGGCATGTCAAAGAATAATGTTCTTCTGGGAGAAAAGGTTCTTTATGCTATTGAGCAGATGGTGGCGGGATTTGTAGTCTCCCAGATACCTTGCTTGTCTTACTGGCATGTATGGATGGATTTGTATATTTTAAGGCATCACAAAATGATTTAGAACCCACTGGCTGTGGCAAAGATACTTATAGCCAGCAGATGGTGAAGCTGTAATACTGCTGAGTGAAAATATTGGTTATTTAGACATGGAAAATTGCAGAGATGAAAAAAGTAATGGAATACATATATATTAAACAGAAGGTGGAAAAAGACTGGAATAGTTTTATTCAGTTTGCTTTGGGTTTCTAAGATTATAGAAGGCATTGTGTTCATGCACTCTGAAGGAGCTCAAGGTGGCCTACATAGTTTTTCTCCTCTCCAGTTCATCCACGCAACAATCCTGTAAGATAGGTTAGGGTGAAATCCTGTGACTGACGAATGTCTTCATGGCTGAGTGTGGATTTGAACTTTGGTCTCCTAAGTCCTCATCCAGTACTCTTGTCTTGTACTCTAACCACTACACTGGCTCTCTAACTGTGAGGGCTATAAACTTTATATATATATACATAAAAAGAAATATGAGATTCTTATGAAGCTTAATTCTGTATGCAATACTGCATTCTGTGCTTTTTTTGCACCACAACATATACATAGCCCTAAATAAAAGGAGCTGTCTCATATGGTTAGACTATAGCTCTGTTGTCTGGGCTCCTTTAACTACAAATGCCAGAGATTAAAACTAAGTTTTTCTAGATGTAAATAATACACTCTTACCGCTGAGTTGTGACTCTCTCCTTCACCAGATTTTGCAGCAGCAGGTGGGCTTGTTTCACTTTGGGTTAGGGGTTTGCACCTAACAAGTTCTCAAATTAGGAA
This sequence comes from Podarcis erhardii, assembly GCF_964252035.2. Taxonomy (NCBI): domain Eukaryota; kingdom Metazoa; phylum Chordata; class Lepidosauria; order Squamata; family Lacertidae; genus Podarcis; species Podarcis erhardii. The sequence goes on from NC_138509.1 coordinate 40,237,997, forward strand.
CTTTGGTAAAATGTTTTTAGCCAATAAGCAGAAGAGTGCAATAGTGATTTAGTTTTGTTCAGTGTGAGCCAACCAAATTATTTTTATATGATCTTGGGTCAGCTACGTCATATACCTTGTGATTACCTATGGTCCCTTTTACTCATAATATGGGTATGGTGATAGCCACATGGATATGTGAGAATAGCAAACGGATATTTCTGAAGGAAACCACATGCTCACTGTAATCCTTTTAAGAACATCAGAACGTAAGAATGGGCTGCTGGATCAGGCCAATGGCCCATCTTATTCAGCATCCTGTTGACGCAGTGGCCAACCAGATGCCTGTGGGAAACCAGGGAGCAGAGCATGAGCATAAGAGCATTTTCCTCTCCCCTCCTATGATCTCCAGCAACTGGCATCCAGAAACCTAAGACCTTTTCTATAGCTTAGGGTAGGCCAGTTGTGTGCCACAAAGCAAAGGAGGAGGGTAATTGAATGAGAAAAGTTCTAAGCATTAGATAATCTACTTTATCTGAAGAAATATCAGCCTTTTGTAACAAACAGCTTATGAATAATAGCTACCGGTTATACAACTTCTATAAAATTACTAATTAAAACCATATGAGAGTTTATAGGCCATCCAGCCAAGCCTCTTGCCCATTTGTTCCACATTTAGCTTTTCCTCGATTCTTTCTTGCCTAGTGAGGAATAGTTCTATAATAACATCCTTTTAGTTTTGTTTCCAAGCTCAATAATAATTGATTATAATCATCTGCCTCTGACCTACGAAATCCTTAATAATGTATCCTTAATTTTTCTGTGCTCTGACCTGAAAGCAGGCCGATAATTTATGTCTGCTGCATTACAGGAACCCTGAACGTTATCTGGCAAGCTTCAGATGACACTGAAAATGTCTCTTTGTTCTTTCCAAGAATAAAATGTCTGTTTGTGTGATTCAGATACCTTTATGATGGAAAAAATATTCTTTTCTGTATACTCTGACATTGCTAGCTCAACCCAGTCCCTGCCACTTTTCAAAGCAGCAGTTGCTAAAATGTCATTAATTAAAAATTGTAGAGAGATCTATGGTCTCTGTCATAGTCTAAATCAGATAGATGTAAATGAACAGAACCTCACATTTTCATAGACAAAGCTATTCATCCATTCCTTCTATCTAACAGACTATTCTTAGGAAGGAAGGGTCTATCATGGCTAAGCAGGATCTGATTCCAGTTGCTGGAAAATCTTTCCAACAGTAGTACTGTGTATTTGAGGGTTGAGATAATATGTGTAAAGGCTCACTGTCACCATTTTTGCTGTGGGTGCCCAGCCTCCACATCCCGCTACCACAGCTGCCGCTCTTTCACAGGATGCAGAAGTCACTTCTGGAAACCAAGTGGAAGTTTAGTGCCAATTTCAGTGTTAATTGCTTCCAGAGAAAATATACTTGTGAGCCCATTAACTCAGAAAATTATGGGAGAAAATTTGGGGGCAGTATTTTGGCATAAATTTCTTTCCCATCATTTTCATAGGTGCATCACAGACATCAAGGAGGTGGGATGGGTAGTGGTAATGACATGTCTGACACCTGTTGTTATGTCACATGATAACCATGGTTGTGAAGGGTACTTGGCATGATATCAATCAAAAAGCATTTGTCAGGGGCTCAGGAGCAGAGGCACAGGGAAGAGGGGAAATGGAGAGTGAAGGGGAAGAATCCGAGGGGAGCGTAGGAGAAGAGGACAGTGGTCCGAGGGATTCCATGAGCCTCTCCAGCGAATCGGAAGATTCACAGAAGGGGGCGCCAGTGGCCAGGGGCAGGGGGTTCCCAGGGGGAACGCCCCAGGAGCAAGGGGGCAGCAGGGATTCTCAGAGCAGTAGTTGGAAATCAGGACCAGCTTCCCCACCAGAGCAGAGTGGGGGGGAAGGGTCCCAAGTATCGGGGTCAGTGCATTCCCCAACAGGAAGAGAAGACGAGGCAGGGCTGACCACGCCTCCATCAGAGAGTCGGGCAACGGAGGGGAGGTCAGATCCGGCCAGTGTCCCGGAAGAGGGAAGCAGTGACAGAAGTAGTGTAACGGTTAGGAGAAAGGTCACTGGGTTGGCGCGAGAGGCAAGTTCAAATGTACAGGAGCGCGGGACAGCAGAGAATGAGGATTGGGAACCGGGTCCTAAAGCCCGCCGGGGGCAGGGGGAGGAGCTAAGCGACTCAGCGTCGGAAGAGTCCAGAAAGGGCAATACCCCAGCGGGCAGGAGGACCCAGAGGAGGAGAGAGCAGCGGAAAAGGTGGAGCAGGGCTAGGATCTTAAACTGGTGTCAGAGGGGAGGAGACTCAGACGGGACTTCGCCGATCTAGGGGTTAAGACGTAGGGCTGCACGCTGTGGCTTTGAAATGGAAACTGAACTTCAATAAAGACTTTTATACATTACCACAGCCTAGCGTTGGTCCTCTGTGAGCTGGGACCTAGAGGCAGCACTGACAGCATTGTAAAAGGAATGTAAGAAACGTGAGCAGAATCGCTAGCATTATATATATATATATATATATATTATTGATTCTCCAGAATTTTAAACAAACAAACATACATCTTAACTGTACTTAATCATATCTTGGTAACATTGTTAAATGACTTAATCAAATTCCCCTGGCTGAATTTCATTGTACAGTGGTACCTCGGGTTACATACGCTTCAGGTTACATATGCTTCAGGTTACAGGTTACTCCGCTAACCCAGAAATAGTACCTCAGGTTAATAACTTTGCTTCAGGATGAGAACAGAAATCGTGCGGTGGCAGTAGGAGGCCCCATTAGCTAAAGTGGTACTTCAGGTTAAGAACAGTTTCAGGTTAAGAACGGACCTCCGGAACGAATTAAGTACATAACCAGAGGTACTACTGTATATCATTGTAACAGTTTTCCAAAACCAATTTTCTCATAAAATTAAGTTAGTCACTTAACATCTTTCTTCTTTTCATTTTAACTTTAAACATATTATTCTCTAACATCACATATTTAAATCCTAAGCCTATCTGGTATTTGCAAGTTTTTCCAATTAAGTTATCTTAGCATATTTAACTAAATAGTCTTTGAATTTCATCCAATCGTCCTGGTACTCCTCTTCCTTCTGGTTGCAGACTCTTCCAGTCAGGTCGGCTAGTTCTGAAAAGTCCATCATCTTCATTTGAGAATCGCTAGCATTATAACCAAGAAAACGAACACAGCAACACACCCATTATTGTTCACACGTGTCTTCAATGTATGAATGTAGTCCTACAAAATGTATAACTCTTACCTTTCCTTCTCCCCTCCCTATTCCCTAGTACCTGTGTTATTCTGCTAAAAGTACCACAAACTGTGTTAGGAAGCAGGAGAGTGCTAGGGGGCATTGCATCATAGATGTGGCACTTACTAATTACTTGCTTCGATTTTTCAAGCTAGGTATTTTTAAATGTAAGAAAGCTAGTTATCCAAATCTCTTCGTCTGTAATAGTGCATTTGGAATTAATAGTTAACATGCAGCAAGTTGATACACAGCCAGTCAATTTAGACCAGTTTAGATTGCACAATTTCTTCATTAGCAGCCTCTCTTATTTTTAGAACTTAATGTCCCAGGAAGTTTAACGATTGTTAGACTTGAACACTCTCTTTCATAGCCAATGTACCAGTAATGAAGCTTGTTAAAATACAGTAGGCATACTGGTCTTGATCTCAAATGTGTCCCCCCGCCATTTACTCATTATAGCTGAGGTGGTGGGCCTTCTCTCCCTCAGCTGCCACACAAAAGGTTCTTAAGAACTGAGAAAAGGTCAGCGTGTCATGGAGAGAGCTGCCTCTAGCCTTGTTCCCAAAATGACAGTAGTCCCTTCCGCTCACACTTGCTATCACATGGCTAAAGCCCTGGGTGGAAAAGAGAGAACATAGAATAGCCCAGGGGTTGTTCTTCTTTGGTGAACACTTGTAGGTGAGTAAGATTGTTTTCCATAAACATGGTTTTAACAATGAGTCCGTAAGTGACTGTGGAGGCCAATTCTGGATCCACACGTCCTTCCACAGTGGGGACATTGGTTTCTGGGTGGGAGTTGATCCCGGTGTGGATTTGTCAAGTGTGCCTTCCTCCTAGCACATTTCTCCCTTGCATGCTGAGTTCGAGTGTCTTCAAAGCCCATGACACCTTTGCCCAGGGGTAGGCAACCTAAGGCCCATGGGCCACAAGCAGCCTACAGGGGTCGTTCAACCGGCCCACAAGCTGCCCCTGAACCGAGCTGCCCACTCAGCGAGTCCCCATGTGCTGTGCTAAACTAGTGCAGTGCGGCACAGGGACTTGCTTCCGCGGTGCCAGAAGTTGCGTCTGCTCAGACACAGACGCCATAAAATGAGTGCAATCTGGCCCACAGAGGGATCTCTGCTGGAGTGAACCAGCCCAGGCAAGTTAAACCTTGCCGATGCCTGGAATAGCCTCTGCTCAAATAAATAACAATGTTCCTAAGGTTTGTAACTCATTTGTCTGGAATATGCACCTTGGTTACTCTTAATGCTCATCTTAAATATGAGGGAAGCATTATGAGCCCTAATTTATTATTTGAGATGTCTCCCAGCCACCCACCCACCCAGCAATGCCCGTACCAATTTGCAACTACAGTAGCTGCTGTTGCTCCAGCAGTGGTTGAGGAGAGTCTTTCTCCCCTTTCTTCCTCTGCCCTCCCAGGCACCCGAGAGGCTGCTGCTGCAGTGTTCCAGGTACCTAGGAGAGGATGAAGATAGGCTTCCCTCTGTCCTATCCTTACTGGAACAGTTGCTGCTAAGTGAGGAGGGCTTATAAAGGCTGGGCTGAAGGATCCAAAATTCATTGCACTTCTGATTATGTAATTGAAAGTACAGTGGGCTCCACCTTTTGTTCATAATTGGACTCAGGACAAGCAGCTCCATATTCCAATTTTGGAAGAAAATTGTTGTAGAGCCCAGCTATGATCTGAAACAGGGAAGAAGAGGGGATCTGCCCATTACTAGAGCTCTCTTCATGTACTCATAGACTGGGGTTGGGGCATGAATTGTGGAAAGGACTGTGCATCCCAGCCCTGCCCCTAATATCCCTGCCCTTCGAGCGAGACCCTCAATGTTCCCACATTGAATGGGAAGGTCTGAAGGGTTGTTGTTGTTGTGGCATTCAGGCAAAGACACTTTGAATCCTCCTTGCACTATCAGATTATATATATATATATATATATATATATATATATATATATATATATATTACAACATTCATTATATAAAATTGCCCTGAACATTCATCAACATTTCTGCCAGTTTATGGAATAATACTTTGGATTCCTCTTGAGGATCAGGAGACCTCAGAAGCAACACCTCATAAGGTGCAGCAAATCCACCAGGAGGAAAGGAAAACTGTACCACCACAATGACATGAGCACCCAGAAGCACTTTGCCATGGTTTCCTGCACTCCCCCCCCCCAATAATTGACAGCAATATAACCACAGCCATGATAGCTTACTACACTGAATGTTTTGGTGCACATGTGTGACTTAAATCTATATATCTCCTCTTTACAAAAACTGCGATCGATATTATCTTTGTAGTGTCTATGGAATAGTTGATCTCTCACCCCTCTCCCACTCCCTGGTAAGCTGCATCAAATCAAGGCCACCAAGAAGTGAGGTTAAGGCATTTTTTGTCCTTCTGTTGAACCTCACGCTATTGGGGTGAGGAAAAGCCACAGACTGTCTTCCTCTGACAGTCATTCACTTTTACTCTTTGGTCTCTTTTGCTAAAGAGAATGACAATTAATATAATACTTTGATGATAACTTCACTAGCTCAATATCATGGATACGACCTTTGCTCTCTAAGAGCTTAACAGCGATCACTATCTAATTTCACACATGATTGGACTGAGATCACAGATGGGCCAAATCAAATAGAGTAGGCATTTGCTCATGACTGGAGTGTTTCACATCTCAGAGCTACATTGATCCAGCTGATTTGTGGAAATCAGAATTACTGTGACCCCGAGCTCCAAACTGCTTAAATTCCAGAAAACAATTTGTCTCATGATTACATCAATACAACAGTCTGGACATAACCTGTGACCTATGTTTCATGAATGCCTTTCACTCTTAAAAGGTGGTGCTTTTCCCTTCTTGCTCTTAGCTCTTTGATGGGTTTGTTTTATTGCCTTTCTATGAAAGATTGATAGTATTTTATCACTGAAAAAACCTAGGGTAGATTAGAAGAGGGATGGACAGAAGATAGATTGGAATATACTGGTAAATCATGGAGTGAGATGAATTAGATCAATGAGTATTTCTGACTTCCAGTTTTGTGAATGGAATGGAAAGCTCAATTTGCATACGGGTGTACTGGGTCCAGAAAATCCTTTGGGCACCCTTGGACATATTCTCCCAATTGCTGCTTTCTAGCAGGGTTTGCTGTTTAAATTTGGTGCCCAATGCAAGCCCTGCTTCTTTCAGCAGAGACTGGCTTTACTCGGGAGCTCTAATTGGAAAAGGAAAGGGGAAGATGTGAAAAACAGAAAGGAATGTCAACAGCAACCTGTATTGCTTTTTCTTCAGTTGCTTTAATGAACATGCTTCTTGTTATGTTCAACATTCTAATATGCTACCAAAATGTTCAAAATAAAATAAAGAATTTGATGAGATACAGTTTGCAAGATGACATGATGCATACTAATGGTAGGGAAAATGTGATAGATTTGCCTGTTCCTACTTTGAAATACAATGTATTAATCTCTTCCCAAGATGTGGATTCTAAACATTTGGAGCGCATCACCAAAAATGGGAGATTTTTCCAAGCTTCGTACTATAAATTCATCATTTAATTTCTTCAAAATCAGATATCTTTGAAAAGCGAAACGATAAAATATACAAATGTAAACTTCACATTGCATGTTGTTGTGAAAATCTTTACGCCAAAAATGATTAATTTTAGTAATATGGGTCAGAAAGAACACTGTATCCTTTTGATATCTAATCACTCACTCTGAATCACAACTGCATGAGCCTTGTGATTTCTAAAACCCAGGGAATGGCTGTTACTCAGAGAACTGATCTTGGGACCTGTAAAAGAACTGCCAGAACAAGGAACAATTTGTGAACAATCAGATACTCAGTAGTACGTCTTAAACTCAATGTGTGTTCAACAATACTTGTTCTGGAAGATGCAGCTACAGAAGCAACTAACAAATGTTACTGTTGGAGCCACTATTGATTTTCAAGAACTGTGATCAATCTCTAGCAGCTGTCTAGAAAATATTTTAAAAGGTGGAATAAAAAAATGGTGGAATAAAAAATGGGTGGATCACTAAGACCTGGTTTTATTCCTGTTAAGAGAAAAATATATACCGTATTTTTCACCCTATAGGGCGCACCGGCCCATAGGACGCACTTATTTTTTTTTGGGGGGGAATAAAGGAAAAATAATTTATTCCCCCCCATCCCCAAAGAGCAAAGAAGCCATGACAGCGAGCGGGATGGATCCCGCTTGCTGTCCTGGCTCGTTTTTAGCCTCGGGGCTGGGGGTCCAGGAGGAAAGGTGAGCTTGCGGGGCTGGGGAGGGGGAAGCCCGAGCTTCCCCCGACCCCTGACCCCAGAACGGGTCCCAGAGTGATGGCGAAATTGCGCACAGCTTCACCATCGCTCCCGGAGCTTGCCGGGCTGGGGGGATAGCTTCCTGAAGCCTCAGCGAAAGCCTGCATTCGCCCCATAGGATGCACACACATTTCCCCTTCATTTTTGGAGGGGGAAAAGTGTGTCCTATAGGGCGAAAAATACGGTAGGTTATCCCCATTGTTAGTCATACCCAGTTTCAAAGGGTCTACTCTGAGCATGACTAACATTGGATATCATCATGTGGGTTGCTGGTAGCAGCAAGCCTTAGCTGGACCTAATGTGATCAGTGCACACACTGGTGAACCTATTACAAAGCAACCTATGACCTGATCTCTGTTTGGCTTCCATTTTTTGTTTTTAATTTAAGTGCAGGTGCTCGTGTCCCTTATGACTTTGAGTCTGTTATGCATCTGGGTACTAGTTGCCTTCATGCTCTGCTTGTGGGCTTCCTGGATAAATCTGATTGGCCACCATAGAAAACAAGATGCTGGACTAGACTGAATGGCTGGGCTAGACAGATAGATGCTTCAAGGGGAAATGGCGCTATCACCACTCCTTGCCTCTTTCCCTTCCCTTTTCAAATAATACAGAGTATGATTTCCTAGGGCTTGCTGATCAGAAGGTTGGCGGTTTGAATCCCCGCAATGGGGTGAGCTCCCGTTGCTCGGTCCCTGCTCCTGTCAACCTATCAGTTCAAAAGCATGTCAAATGCAAGTAGATAAATAGGTACTGCTCTGGCAGGAAGGTAAACAGCGTTTCCATGCACTGCTTTGGTTTGCCAGAAGCGGCTTAGTCATGCTGGCCACATGACCTGGAAGCTGTCTGCAGACAAACACCGGCAATCCCAGAGTCATCTGCGGATGGACCTAACGGTCAGGGGTACCTTTACCTTTACCTTTACGATTTCCTCATTAATTCCCCACTGCCAGCAACCAATGTTATGCAATGGGAGCATGGAAATGGACAGTGGTGCATTTAGATAATTTTACACTTTGGATTACGTCTTACATGGGCCACGCTCTCAAGATGGTAAATGTGCACGACTTCCAGTAGCAAATGTCATTGTGGAGAAGGGTGAGGTGGTGGCAAGGTCAGGGATTGGTCAAATCTGGTGCTCTTGCTGGCACATTTGTGCCACACCCACTTCTCCACCACCTTGTCCCTTCACCCTTCTGTCTTGGTATGTAGCAATGACTCAGCCAGAGGGAGGTCAGGTGAACAGCGTAGCCCACCACACCATTCACTGCAGATTTGTTCACCTATTTCAAAATGTGGCAGGCCAGTCCTAATGCATTTGGATGCCCCTCCTGCCCTACTGTGATGGTGCCACTGGCAATGGACAGTACAACAATATCATGCTAGGAATTGCATTATGCTAGATGTTACCAGGAAGAAGTAAATCGTATGCCACCATTCTCCCCCTGCCCCGTCCCGACCTCCACTTCTCTGCTGACTTCCTAATTTTATTATGTGCACATTCTCACTCATTTTTCTTCATTGAAAGGCATTGTGTGATACCATTGTTTGGAACTGTGTGAATATTCTTCTTGTTTGCAGTTCTGTATTACACACTGAGCAATTTCTAATGAAATTAACCTTGTAACTTTTCAGTCAGCACCATCAAAATGACATAGGGATCATGATTATAAATTGGTGCCATCTGAAGGGTAATGGTTTTGGAAACTGTTATGATCGTATGATAATAATAATAATAATAAAACCATGCACAACATCTATACACTGGCAGGCTGCCTTTGGAAAATTAGATTCTGCATTTTTCATTTAGTTCAAAGTTAGCTCAGGAAACTGGCAGCAGAATTTGCTTCCCCAAGCTAGAGGAGCCGATTTTTAGATGAAGACCTCTTATTTTATAGTTGTTCAAGGAATTCAGAGGCATTAAGCCTCCTTGAAAAGCCAAGGAACTATTAAGCCTAAGCCAAATGTTTTCTAGTAAGAACTTCTGGCTTCAGTTTGGTGTGTGCATGCATGTGAAAGTTGCCTTGAAACTTACTCCTATAACTCTCTGTGGCTTGTCTTGCAACAGCAATGACTACTTACTTGTGACTGCACCCTCTTGGGGGACTGGCAGCCGCCATTTTATTTCTCAGAAGGCCTGTGGTAATGACACTAGGCCATTACATAGCATTCTTCCAAGTTGGCATTTAGGGTAAATGGGTGCCACTATCAGCCTCCCAGAGGAGTGCTGCTGCTTAGTAAGCACCAGATTTTTTTACTCTTTTGTGAAAAATCACTGAAATCCCCCCTCCCCTTATTTTTGCTGCCTGCAGATATGGTAGCCAGTTTCGGGGGACAAGGGAATCAGATAAGTATGAGAAATTATAGTTTTTTAAAAACCCTTCAACTTTTATAAGGTACCAGGGGTTTTGAACTGAAGACTAATAAGACATAAGCACTGGAATACAAACACATATGCTGGGGAAAATTATAAACAGTGAGGTCCTGAAATGCAGGAAGTACAGACAGGGATCAATATGTTGTTAACTGTAATCTAGTGTTCCATTGTCTTTTTAAAAGAACTTATTATTGGTGGGAGGACTCTGTTTTAAAATGACTCAGTTTATTTGTACAGATCTATTTTCTAGGAAATGTTATTCTACAGTCCTTATGTTTCATTCCAGATAAAAGGTAATCATTATGGTGCTAGCAAAACATAAATATTTTTAAATCAACTTATCACTCGCTCACAATACTTTGGAAAATTCATTTGTACGGGATATCTTTTACATTAGTAACAGATTTTTGAAAGCAACTTTGTGGAGATTTCCCACTGGGAATTAAGAGCATAAGAAGAGGCTGCTGGATCAGGCCACTGGCCCATCTAGTCCAGTATCCTGTTCTCACAGTGGCCAACCAGATGCCTATGGAAAGTCTGCATATGGGAGCAGACAAGCAGGAAGCGAGTGCGAGCAGTCTCCCCTCCTGCAGTTCCCAGCAACTGGCATTCAGAAAAATGCTGCCTCTGATGGTGGAGTAGCAAGTCTACTTAGAAGTAAGCTTTTATGGGTTAAGACAATTAAGTGGAAGCTATTCCCAGGTAAGACTGAAGCCCTAGCTCCTTGTTTGCTGGAAACAAGCACCAGAGAGTCTCGTGGTACGAGAAAGATCGTGACACACAGTGGCATTTGCTGTAATTTTATAGCCATTCCTTTGTTAAATGTTAAGCTCTGAGGAGCATAACCTTTCCGATGTCAGCTTGCATCAAGCTCTTTGTCATTTTGCAAAACTTGGAAAATGGCATTTTAATTCTGGCTTAATTGATTACCTTTGGTCTGGCTGTGAGCCAAATTTCCCAAGCAGCAGCTCTGTGGAGCTTGCCACTTTTCAAATGTTGCCAATCTGCTGTGGAACAAAGAGACAGAAACCTGAATGTGTTTCTACTTTGGTATCGCTGGTTAATCTGCTGCACGAGAAAGTTCTGTTGCTACTTAGTGCTACGTATGTTTATATGACGATTTATATGGTGTCAATCACCACTACTTCAAATAAGGTCTTCTACAGGAGCATTTTGTACAATAGCTGGAGAAACAGGAGAAGCAGGTAACTGGGGCAGGGCAAAGGCATTTTACTCATGACCTAATGCACGTCATTGAGGAGGAAAGCAACTGACGTAGGAATGGGGATATGATCAGATGCGGATGGGAATGGGTAGGGATGAAGTTAGCATTAGACCAAATCAATGGCCAAAACAAACATCCTGAATATTAGGGCAAAAAATACATGCAGGAATGAATGAACTTGGGTGGGGTTGTTCCTCTGGGACCACCACATGTATCTGTGAGGAGAGAATGCATAAGAGGAAGCTTGCCAGACCAGTTTCTTTGTCAAGGCAATGGCTTTGGCTGACTAATTAAGTACCAAAATTAAGCATATCCCAAGAAGTTGCTCAGTGGCCTTTCCCCCACCAAGCTCACATGGCTGCTACATAGGAGGAAACAAACGCGGGTAAGCACAGGGACCCCTGGAGTCTCTCACTACTTGGAGACACACATATTTTCCATGTATATTATAATGTTTGCCTGCTTTGCATCTAAGAAACAACACAGAGTTGCTGGCGATACAAAGAAACAAGCTGGCTCTTCTGAATCTAGACCACTCAGCAGGGCTTCCTGAACACTGTGTTTTCAGTTTGGAGAAGATTGAACAAAAAGCCAAAGTCTGCACTACAGGGGCCCTAATTAGCTTTCCATGAGCATATGTACGCCGGAATCATTAAGAGTGCATTCTTAACTTTTAGCTAAGCAAAAGCTTCTCTCAATTGCTGTGCAGAATCCATGTTGTAATGTTGCAAATAAGAAAGGAGACTAATCCCTTCAATGATCCCTTCAATGTTAAGAATTTGTGCCTTTCAATATGAATTCTTTAAACCCAACCAGGAATTAATGTAAGCTGTTGGCTATTGTAGCTCTGCAACTGGACAGAAGCTTAGCGCTTAAACCAAGACAGCCAGCAGTGCTCTTATTAGCGCTTCCTGCTAAGTGAAAAGTGACTTGTTTTCTGTCTCAAATAACACAAAACTGAAATATCTACCTCTCTGCCCCTTGCATGCTTCTTGTCAAATGTGTGATACGTCTGTACCACAATTGAGACAGGTCCTTTAGCTGCATTCTTTCTTTTTTCTTAAAACAGTTGCGCTCTTTCTCTCAGTGGACAACACAGGAAACTGTTGACAAATCTCTTGTGATTCTAAGGGTTTCAGTAGTTTGTGTTTAAATAACTGGCAATTGAAGGTAGTAAAGTAGTTGAAATTTGCTGCTATTTCCCCCATTTCTGGTATGTGGCAAAATCACACCCAGGTTGTGCTTCACATGAAAGGGAGTGGATAATTTGACACATTCTGAGACATGTGGTTTCTAAAGATACAGAACTTTATAGGCAATAAGCTTAGTGTAATTACCTTTTCAGTTGATAAAAAATTGAGTGCGGTTCTTTCATCTCCTAATATTTAAAGTAGGCTAGGAGCCCACTTAAATGTGTCTGATATTCCAATGTAAGATGAAATACAAGGTGGCCAAATCTGGGTGGGTGGGTGGGTGGAGAATAGATTGTATAACCTAATAGTACTTTGTAAATGTATTTAATTATAAAATATTTATAAATATTTATATTTTTTAAATATTTATATACCACCGTTCACAAAACAGCAAAGCAAAAACTTATGATAAAAACCATGCAAAATGATAAAATCAGAAATCAGCTAACTATTTTGGGAAACCAGATAACATAAATGGTACTTGCAGCCCAAATAACAATGCTTTTCACTCCTATAGAAGACCCTTCTGTGTTGAATGCACTCCTACATTTCTTCTGTCCATAGTTAAGCATGTTTGCTCTAAGGTCAACCATTGATTTTCTCAATCCATCACAACTCCCAGGAACAATTTTGGCCAGCTTCTGTTTGCCTTAGTATTGTGGAAACAGCCAGACACCCATGGGGATTCTGTAGCTGTATTTATGCTGGCTGATTTGTACTTCTTTTTTTAAGAAGTTGTCTCAACACCAGCCTTTACAGTTAATGATAGTATCTTCTGAAGTTGTAGACTTCTCTTGTAAGGCAGTTCGTTGTGTTTATTTTAAAACTATCGCACTTATACGTCGTGTTTAAATTTACTATCAGTTTAACACTGGTATTCTTAGCAGAATATACACGTTTTTCTCCTCTACTCTCGAGTAGGAATTATTCCTTGTATTGAAACTTTTGGCCAGAGCTCTTGGTATATCCTGTTTAGTGTACTCTTCTGGACCTTGACAACACCAGAAGAATGCCATTCTATTTCCTGATGCTTTCAAGAAAAATCCCTCATGGAAACCTGGAGGAATGATACACAGTGGGTGTAATTAAACAATATACAAGCAAACTTCCTCCTTCCTTCTCCAATTCTGCTCTGGAGAGTCCCCCAATCCTCCAGAGCAGATTTTAGGGGGCTGCATAGAGGAGGAAGAGTGGGCACCCCACTGCATGAGCAGAAGTTCATTTCAGCCATGCATGGACACCATTGGATGAAACCCAGTAGACCAATTTCACTGTAGAGAATCTGCAGTTTCAGCTGTGTACACTAACACACTGCATAGTCACACTGTAGCATCTCATGGCTGTGGCTCAGTGGTAGAGCATCTGCTTTGTAACCAGGAGATCTCAGATTCAACCCAGGTAGGGCCAGAAAAGATCCCTACCAGAAATCCTTGGTACCCACTGCCAGCCAATCTGAACAATCCTGAGTTAGATGGCCAATGGTTTAACTCAGGCTTCCTCAAACTTGGCCTTGCAGATGTTTTGAGACTACAATTGCCATCATCCCTGACCACTGGTCCTACTAGCTAGGGTTCATGGGAGTTGTAGGCCAAAAACATCTGGAGGGCCGAGTTTGAGGAAACCTGGTTTAACTAGTTTAGTTTAATTATGGTTTATAGATGTTGCTGGACTAAAGATACCATCTTCCCAAGCCAGCATTGCCAGTGGTCAGGAATGAAGACTGTGCTGGATCTACACATTTTTCCAGTGGGGGCAAAAGTCAGCAGTGCTGCCTTCCTTTCCTGCAGTTTCATATTCCCTCCCCCAATGGTACTATCAAGTGGAGACGAGGAGATATGAAGGGAAGAAAGTGCAAAAGTGAAGAGCATGAGCACAGGGGTGTGTGCAGAATCCCACTGTGCTAGTGCTAATCCTTGCACTAGTGCAACTACTTAGTTGAATAACTTGCAGAATGAACATTTATGGCTGGCCTGCTCATTTCAGCTCATGCCGCAGGAGCTGTAATGCACAATTCTAGACACATCTACTCCAAAATTGGGTTCCAGGGGGCTTACTCCTGCGTAAGTGTTTGTAGGGTTGCTATGCCTAATTGTAGCTATGCCCACAGGCTTGGACTCTGAATGTGAGACCCAAAATGGACTATTCATTTTGTTGCTGGGTACAGCTTATTAAAAATGTATCGAGCCAAGGGCACATTGTGAAGGCCTCAATTTGGCACGCCGGCACACCATGAAAAATGCATAAGGTTTTATTTTTGTCCTTCATCAAGTGAGAACTGAGCTAAAAATAACATCTGTGGGCAAAAAAAGAAAAAAAGATCCACTCAACCCATCCCTCATCTTTTCCTTGTTCAATTTACGGGATAACCAATGACCTACTTATTCTTGGAGGGAATACATTTGTGTGTGTGCTGCTGGCTTTGCGAAGCGATAGTCGCTCTTCCTAACAAGGAATAATTCATTTCATAAGCAAACTGTTTATCTGTGAAGAGAGGTGTGGTTTAGAAATTGCCACTTAACATCTAGGGAAATATTCTTCATGGGGAGCATCAATTTGGTGGATTTTCAGCTGTGGCTTTTTTTTTTGGATATTACTGGAAGTGCTTGCTGGCTATCAAATTGCATGCTGCCTGAACCTGCTGTTAGGCAGTGACACGAGAATGCTATCATCCTAGTTATTATTTTCTTTACAATCAATGTCCCTGGTGCTTTATAGGCTAACATAAGCCAAAAGATGAGTCCCTGTTTCTAGGAGTTCAGAGTCTCAAATTAAACAGAAGAAGAGACCATGAATGGAAAGAAGGAAAGGGAAACACGAACGTCACAAGGGATGGGATGTGGGCAACCACTCTACTGGGGTTGTGTAAGATTTTGGGATAAAGGCAAAGGGTTTTAGTATTTGACATATATGCAATTCGTAATGCTTAAAACAATATTGTGACTCATAATTTGGATCTGCTTCTTGCCATCCTTTTGGTTTGTTTCATTTCAGTAGGTTTTGTTTACTTATTATAACCCACAATATCTTGGGCCATATCCAACACTGCAGCTCTGCTGGCATAATGGACTTCTGTGCTCACCACGGAACTTCCTCTTTAACCCCTCTTTGCATCCTCAAAATCAGCTCGGGAGAGTTGGGGGAGGAGAGGAAAAGGAAGGAAGTCCTGTTATGCCAGTGGAACCACCTTTGTAGAGTATTGGATATAACTCCAAGTGGCCTATAATGTGTTAACAGCAATTTTTTGGCAATATTTATTAGGTTTGTGTCTCACCTTTTTTCAGCAAGAGAATTCAAGTGGCATGCAAAGGTAGTCCCAGACCTGCATAGCTTCTGCAAGGTTGTTTTATCATGCCTCAAATTCTCCCTCTCCTACCAATGTACTTTGATACATTTAATTTTATTGGGTGGCAGTTAAGAAGGTAAAGGTAAAGGACCCCTGACAGTTAAGTCCAGTCGTGAACGACTATGGGGTTGCGGAACTCATCTTGCTTTACTGGCCAAGACAGTTTTTCGGGGACATGTGGCCAGCATGACTAAGCCGCTTCTGGCAAACCAGAGCAGTGCACGGAAATGCCGTTTACCTTCCTGCTGGAGCGGTACCTATTTATCTACTTGCACTTTGACGTGCTTTCGAACTGCTAGGTTGGCAGGAGCAGGGACCGAGCAGTGGGAGCTCACCCTGTCGCAGGGATTCGAACCGCTGACCTTCCAATCAGCAAGCCCTAGGCTCAGTGGTTTAGACCACAGGCAGTTAACTAAGCTTAATTCAGAGTATTTTACTCAAAGGGGAGCAACAGAGGAAGTACAGGGCAGTGCTGTTACTGCACTAAAGTCTTTGTAGGATATTTTTCATATCTAAGGTCTACGATTGCTTCTCCACTAAGCACATATTTTAATCATCACAATGCAGATAGCTGCTCATGATCCTACTCCTTCAAACATAAGTTCATATGAGAAATTTATAGATCAGTATTAGCAAGCATTGCAGTTAGGGAGTTTCCAATTCTGTTTCTGGATTCAAATGGAAGCTGAAACACAATGGTTAGCATTTTCTGCTTCTTGGTTGATTTCAATCAAACCCAGTTAAACTTGGGTGCTGAGGCACATGATGAGTTTCTTCAGATTTAAGCTCCCTGATTGTATTTAAGGAATACTGCCCTTGTGGTTTTGTAGTCAAATTAAGCTGAGATGGCAGATGTCTATCTACTATGAAGAGAATTAGTAGGACAAGGGAAGATTTCAGATAGAAGTCACTGGAATTTGTAATTGTAGGAAAACACCGGAGACCTCTTAATTTCAAATTTTAAAAATCGTAACACAGAAGCACACGGCAGCAAAAAGAACAACGAAAACCACCCTTTTGCATCAGAGGGCATTATGTCCTCCTTGACAGATTGCAACATGACACTATTAACTGGGAAGCCTTAGAAATCATATTATTGCTTTACTGGCCTTGTGGGGGGAGAGATGGATTAGGCAACCAATCAGTATGTGGATCTGAAAAGGGTCAGATTTCTGAGGTATAAGTCACAGCACAAAATAAAACAATCTGCAGTAACCTCTCTTCTCATGACGTCAACTGGAGTTGAAATAAAGTCAATTTCCACATCTCTCTTTGGAAACAGTAACAAGGCCTTAATTCCTTCCCCTTAACGTTATGACCTTTTAAGAAAAATAACAAATAACTATAGCAATGAAATAGTGCATTCTCAAAAGGGAAGAGTAAGGATATACTGCAAAACACTCTCTGCCTGAGGTAACTCAACTTTTGCTGCTACACTCTTTTATTCTTGGTAAAATATCTTATTTACTTTATTTTATAAATAAATAAATAAATAAATAAAGATAGATAGATGATGATAGATAGATGATAGATAGATAGATAGATGATAGATACATAAGTTAGTGTTGAAGGTTTCGCACTCAAATTCTTTGGCAGACTTGTAGAGTAGATCAGTGGGACTACTCTAAGGGTGGCTAAGTCTGGATCCAACCCTAAATGTTTCCTTGCAGTAAAGATTTCTGCGTAAAGTTAAGCCCACTTCCCACATTTTACCTCAGCAGTTTTATGTGGTGGAAAAGCCCCTCTGGGAAATGTTGGTTGTGGTTTCCCTATTTTATAATTCTGTCATCTTTGCCATTTTAGAAGTGTTCCAGGCTTTTGTAACCCACTGCTTCAGAGCAGGGGGCTTATGGTCTTGCAACACACTGCCATCAAAATTCTTGTCACAGCCGGCATGTTCCAAATATCCAAGTAGCACCAACTCAGGATTATACAGAACAGTGATATAAACCACTATATATTTATGTTGTGAACTGCCTGGAGCTGTACAGATGAAGAGTAGTATACAAATTTAAGAAATAATAATATATATAAAGCATATGAAGTCTTAGAACATATCCACAAATGTGCATTTGACTAGCAGCATCTTCACCAGAGATAGTTGTCGTATGTTCCAGCATCTTCCATGTGTATATATTTTTAACAACCTCATACAGAGTGATATGCCAGCAATGTAGCATTTTGCAGCAATGTTATTTTATATTTGCCACAGGGGAAACATGTGTGACATTTTGTAAACATACTCTTCTGGATGGAGGCTGAGATAGATTTTGTTTGTTTTGCATTCTCTCTCATTTAAAGCATATGGTTAGCCTTATTGGTCTTTAGGTAGTATAGGACTTTAGTCCTAGGGGCAGACAAAAAACACTTCTGACTACTAGCTACTTATTGCAGTTGATAGTTGAGTATGAAAATAGCCCAGGAGATAGTCTGGCATGGTCCATATGGATCAAGTACTCTCCACTGTGGTTATAGGGCTCCTCATGATTAAATCTGAAGTACCTCAACAGTGAAAAACCTACTTACCAAACGTTAAACACTCCATGTATCTTTCCCAAGAGCCTTTGCAGCATAGGCTGGACAGCTCCTCTCAGCAAAGACATTGTTTGAAACAAAACATCATTGTGAACGTCTCTTTCAAACATCACATCCTCTCTCAGCCAAGTTTACATTCTGATCAGTATCAGCCTCCATGGCTGTGGAGGGAGACTACTTTGAAAGGTATTATTGCTGTGTGGATAACATGATGAAAGTACTTCCCTTCTATGTTTTGCTCAGTTCTTCCATCTAAAATTGAACGGGATACCCCACCATCCCATCTACAAGAGATCTGCTGTTTGCATATGACATTCTAGACTGGGGTATTTCATCGATAGAGCTTCACACAGTCAGTTCCGACCCATTGTTCCCTGTTTTCAGCCAAGACTTCTGTAGTGTTCTTTACTGTTATTTAAAAACACGATTCTTTCCCCCAAACTATTATTAAGGAACGTAGATTAATTTATCATTTTCTTGATGTTATAGTCAAACGTATGAGAAAAATCTCCTTGAAAGTGCTCTCACACAAACAAATCTTGAAAACAGAATAAATGGATTTTTCTGGCTGGAGAGCATGGAACGTGTAATACATATTTTATCTTTAGATGGTGCATTCTTGCTTTGTTATCCCACAGCCACTTCATCATTGGCATAATAAATAACTGCAGAACAAGTACAAAATGTTGGAAAAATGTTCCTGTGAAGATTTTGATTCTGTGAACAGGAAGTCAATTATTATACTTCTTCTGACTATTGTACTGTATCCCCAGTTAAAATCTAGTTAGTTAATGCTGCCCAAACAGTAGGGTGAATAGTATTATATCCCCACAGGAATTAAATTCCAGTCCTTTTGGGGTGGGTGTTGCCATGTCTGCAGGGCACCTACTCTGATTTTGGACCATAGACCAGGGTTTCCCAAACTTGGGTCTCCAGCTGTTTTTGGACTACAATTCCCATCATCCCTGACCACTGGTCCTGCTAGCTAGGGATGGTGGGAGTTGTAGTCCATAAACAGCTGGAGACCTAGTTTTGGGAAACACTGCCATAGACACATCAATCCACAGCAGAGGTGAGATAGACATTGGGGGAAGAGGTTGTATTCTAGCATGGCTTTTCTGAAATGCTGGCCTTGCATCCTAAAGACCAAATCATTCGGTACTAATACTGGGGGTGGGATCACAGAAGAGAGGAGACGACAGATGACAAATGCACTGCAAGCAATGTGAGCCAAACAACACACAGTGTTTCTAATAGACAGATTTACCATCCCTTTTACCATGGATGATCGTGGCTGACATTTTTATTATTATTCCAGGTTTACTCTTTTGTCTTTGCAATATTGCAAAACACCTCGAGTCTCAAGGAGAAGACTGGGAAGCAAATGTAACACTGCTGCTAGCTTTAATGAATATCATAATTGGTGTCAGCTCCAAATAATAGGGGGTCATTGGGCAAAGGGCCTTCTATGGGACCTCTGCCCTGTTACCCCGGCCTTTGCAAGAACAACAAAAAAATTAAATTACACAACTGGATCTTGGTAGGAGAATAAATGATGTGAAATTACCAGCAAAAATCAAATAAAAGGAAACAAAGTCAACTATGCAGATTTGTATACTTGATTGCAACTGAAGTATTTGGCACAGATGGCACACAGGAGCCTGCCTACATTTAATAACTTTGGGGTTTGTTTGTTTTTAAAAATGGGGAATAGGCTGCATGCATTTGATGACATTTTTCCTGTTTTCTCTTCCCACTTAAGATGCCCTGCTTGAGCTCTCACACTTGCACTGATGCTGTCTTAGCACACCCCAGGACTGAGCATGTTAGCTCTGATCCTTTTCAAGTGCTGTGCCTGACCTCTGGGTTCCTGCTGACCACTCTGATGCTCCCGCTCTTCTCATCCTGACAGCTTGATCTTTTCTTCATAATCCCTCTGACAGGTCCCTTGGTTTTATTGGTGGGCTCCGCTTGACCAGACTCACTCACTCTTCTGTCTTCTTGGTGAGGCAGCCTTTGCCTTGGCTCCTTCAGTGCTCTGACTTGCATCAAATCTGCAATCTGTCGGTATGGCAATCTGTTGATTCATAAGCTTCCCTGCACTGATTTATTCATGTGATGCAAAGCCTCTGTGTGTGATAGGTATTCTATGACAGTCTGAAGTCCACACTATTGCACAATAGTGGCAGTCATCAGCTGATAAATATTGTGCCGTAAACTGTCCCTTGGAATTATTTAACTCATTACAGACTGGATCTATATAGGATGGGGGTGGGGAGAGATCTGTTCCATTTGCATGCAGGATATTTTAAATTCTCCCTGAAGCAGCACTCGCTGGGATCTGTGAAAAGTCCAATTTATACTTTATGTTCAAGATTGCCTTCAGCCTTTTGCAGGCAAAAAATTATGTCTGCCTCATCAACCGCTCCTCCAGAACCCAACCACATTCTTCCTTGCATGTCTCAAATTCAAAACCCTTATGGAAGCATGGAAGTGCAAATTCCAAGAGAGGAATCAGCTTGATTACTTCTTGCATGGAGGAGCCCTTCACATGTCCACAGATCTTCTGTGCAAAGCAAAGACATATCTAGGGGAGCATGACCGGTTCAGTTGCACTGGGTGCAGAGCTTCTAGGGTGCCACAGCAGGCACCACAACTAATAAGTCCAATGGAAGGCTCAATGTGAGTGGGTGCAAAGCCATGGTTCAGCCAGAGTCAAAAGTAAAGCTGCCATTGCAATTTAGAAGAGCAATGCACTGAAATTGATGTTAGGTTTTTTCCATTTTCCCTGTGTTTGTTCCCTTTCATGATCTTTGGCCAGTTGTCTTTCACTGTGCCATTTTGTGGGGCAGCTAATAGTTCCAAAGAATTGCTATCACAGGTATGACAGGTGACAGTTTTATTTTCGAAATGTTTTGAAGATGCAACCACTGAGGTCATATTTCCTACACTCCTGTTCTTCTAGTGGAACGGACTTCTGCTTCCTTTCTTTTCTCCTGCAGTCCCCTGCACACCCTCAAAATCTGCTCCAGGGTGTTGGGAAAGGAGCATTTCTTTGCTGGGTATCTTATGATATTTAAATATCCCTATACAAGACAACAGTTGCCCACACTTTTTTTTTTACTATTCACACATGGAATATTTAATGTAATCCAGATGATTACAGTGATTTGGGGTTGGGAGATTATCTACAGCTGTTCAAATATATTGTGTACATCAGAATGCTTTCAGACCACAGGTAGAGGTCTTAAATTATTGTTGCCAGTCAATAAGTGTCTTGCTTCTTACCACCTGAGAGCATTCTAGCCTACATGATGAGTAAGAGACACTCAGGAATGTGGGACTGCATGCTATGTACTACTTTGGCATATATATATATATATATATATATATATATATATATATTCATGTGGTTTGCAGCCAGAAAGGTGGGGAAAGAGATCTATATGTTGGAGAAAGGGGAAACTAACAGCATTGCTGCAGGTTTTAATTATATGCATGAAGAAGCATAAAATCCATCAGCAGGATTTGTTCTTGCTAATGTCAGGTAGACAAAAGAGAGTCAATTAAACACAGAAGAGTTTGCAAAGGCTGATAGCAAATGTGGATGCTATCCATTATCGTTCAGAGGGAATACTGATGCATATAAAAACAATTTTATGGTTTGGTTTAATGGAATAGTTTACATGGGTCTATGCAAACTGTGAATTCCTTGGCTTTAAAGAGATAGCTATTAAAGACTTTAAGAAGCATCTTTGCTTTCAAATAAAAACATTGGAAGCTGTCTGATACCAAGTCAGACCAGCTCAGTATTGTCTGCGAAGTCTGGCGGTCTAGGGTTTTGGACAGGGGACATTTTGCTGAATGTGCTTACTCACATTCAGGAATAAGGCAGGTTTCCTTTTTTTAAAAAAAATAATTTTTATTAACCGACCAATCAAATCAAATCAAATCAAATCAAATCAAATCAAATCAAATCAAATCACATCACATAAATTCCGAATTACAAAGCCGAATTTTAATTTTTGTTGTTGTGGGGACCCATATTTCAAGTTCCGAAGGGGATTCCAATCATCTTCTTGCTGCTGCGTTAATATCCACAAATCTGTCCAAATAATGTTCATAATTCTATCCAGTCCTATCTTGCTGTTCTCACATCTCATCTTGTTCAAATATTTTTCTTTTTTTCTTTATGATCTCTTCTGATAATCTCTTTAAGCAGGTAAACACCATTTATAATCCTGTGTGAATTTTCCGTTCGTCCAATCATCATGTCAAGATGGTTTCCATATATCATCACTTTCATAAATAAAAGCACTCTTTCCATCATCAGTCTCGCAAATCTGTCGCCTTCTTTAGTCCCTCTGAGGAGGCTCACCCACAATATGAAAACAGATCTATTCCTCCTCCCAGACATAAGTCTTTTGACAGAACTTGCCAAAATGGCGACGCTATTTTTTGCTGCGTCATTCCAAAGCTCTTATACTTTCCACGGTCTCCTTAAAACATGCTTTGTTTAGAAAATTATCTCCACACAGTCTTAAATCCTCAGCTTAAGTCATTTAAACGGCATTTCTGACTTGTGACTTGTGGGGGGGGGGATTCTTGGTTAATCACATAGAAAAAAGAAAGGAAAGTCCCCCCCATCCAGTCCCATTGCCGAACATACCAAGCCTTGGTGTGTCTTCTCATGATTTATTCCTGTTCCTCCGACTCGTCTTGTTTCTCAGAGATCTCTTCAATTAGCAGTCTTTATTCCCCATTCTTCCTTGAAATATGTGCATTCGCTTCCTCCTAATTGTTTCTTTTGAAGTTGCTGCAGCTAGAGGCGCAAATCAGAGACAGCGTCCAGGAGTGCCGAAATCCGCACAAGGGCTTTCTGCCTAGTGCCCCCACCCCCTCAAATTCGGGGGTGGTATAGGGCACAGCAGGCAGGGGCAGTCTCCCCCACATGCTTGGGGGGTAAGGCAGGTTTCCTGATCACGAAGAGGCTTGTGTGTTTGACTGAACCCACTTACAAGCTGCCTTCAGCTTTGCATGCAGAAGTCAGGGAACAATGGGGCAGGGGGGGTACGTATGCAACAGACACACTTCATGCTAAGAGGGCTCCTATTGTTGTCGTCAGAAACTTACACTTCTTGAAAGTGGTCAAGTCGGATGTTCATAATGTTGTGGTTCTTTTTCCATTAAAATAAAATAACTTTGCGTTCTAAAGCAAACAACTTATGCTTGCCATTCAAAGGTTACATAAAGCAAATATTAACCATTTGCACAAATTTCAGAAGCATGCAATATCCACTAAGAAGTGGAAAACTGGTGGCATCTCAACATCTCCCCGCACCTGCAACACATTCACTAAATTCATGGACTTAGAAGTGGAGCCACATCCAGTAGATCTCCCCACCCCCTAATGTCAACATGTACAGAGTGAGTGTAAAAGTAGATGCTTACAGTTTTACAGATGTAGGCTTCCCCCATGGTCCTGATCACATGTAAGTGGCTATGATCATACCGCTGTACATGGGTAGGCCCTTTCAAAGTTATTCCCATTGGAACTGGGGTGGGGGGCAAGGGTAGAGTGGCCAAGGGTGGGCAGAGCCAGAGCCAATGACAGGCAGAGCCAACTAATTCTGGTTTTGTCTCCATCCCCTTTCCTGGTGCATATAGCCCTAGACTGGCTGTAAGAGAGCCAGTGTGAACTAGTGGTTAGACTGCTGGACTAGGACCTGAGAGATCAGGGTTCTGCTCAGCTATGAAGCCCCCTGGGTGTCCCTGGGCCAGTCACTGTGTCTCAGCCTAACCTACCTCACAGGGTTGTTGTGACGATAAAATGGAGAGGGGTAGCAATGTGCACCCCACCTTGAACTCTTTGGAGAAAAGGTGGGATAGTAATGTAACAGAAGTAGTAATAAAAAGAAGTTAGAAGGCGAGCAGGTGAGGACAACTGAGGTCAGTGGGGCAGATCCCCATTCACCCTAATGAGCCAACCTCACAGCTCAGTCTATGGATGTAGGAAACAAGGCCAAGTGACATGACGCGCTGTCTCCCCTGTGTGTTCAGTGTAGGTTCTCTTAGCCTTCAAGCTAAGAGAAGTTCTTTCAGGCCCCTTTCTCCTCTCTTCCGCTCCCATGCTAAGTACAGGTTTTATAAGAACCCCGAGGTTTGTGTGTATATATATATATCTCCTTGTATCTGTTGGAAAACATGTCTAAATAGACACTCAGCTCATTTGCTTCACTGATTTTGTCAGCTGGAGCCATCTGCTTGCATGGACTTTCAGTTCCGGCTTTCTGCTCCCAGCACGTTGGTGTCCGAATCGTGTTGACCCTGCCACTGCTAGCCTGGGCAAGGTCTTGAGATGCCAGGCTCTGCCCATAACCCTTCATGCACAAGAGAGCCCCATTTCTGACCTGCTGGGTAGTACATTTGTGATCAACACCATAGAGTATCAGAACAGTCACGGCATCTTTCTCTGTACGCTGCAGGTTGGATTCATATTTATTTTAATAGAGCTGGTTTTATTTCTATTTTTATCGACTTGCTCTTTTTAAAAGTTAAATGAATATTTACATTGTTTTATGTGAACCTCTTAGAAGTTTTTGATGACCAGGCAGTGTATAAATCTTGTTAAAATAAAATGAACCCTTGAACAGGTTCAGCAGAGAAAGTCAAGATGTAACTTAGCCTTCTTTAAAATCAATGAGATTTAAGTTCAGCTCGCTTATCCCGTAGCTTGCAAGGACCAAACGTTCTTCTTACAGTGGGGTCCCATTAGCTACAATTATCAATAAAAAGATATACAAGACTCTTATATTCCACTGCTTGTCAATGGCATTAAGGGAAGATGCCCATTGAATTGCTTTACTTCTGCCAAATAACCACTGTATTATTCAAGATTGCTCTTTCCGCTGGGCTAATGAAAATGTTGAAAGCTGGCTTCCTTGGAAGTGGATGCTTCAGGAGCCGAGCTGCCCAAATGTCCATTCTTTCATTTTCTTACCCCTTTCAGCATGCCACCAGGGCTGTTTCTCTGAGATGCTTATTGTTGCATTCAGCCAGAAAATATTCTTGAACAATCAAAAGAGAAGGCACTCTCTTGCTCGCAATGCAGCAGGTGATTTAGAAAAGCCATTATGGCTGCTCAGGAGGGCAAAGAATGTCTGGCAGGAAAGTGGAGCTGGCAGGCCCTGGATAGGCAGGGAATCCCGAACAACACACACAAAAGCCTTTGGCAGGGAGGAAATGAATGAGGTTAAAGTCAGCATGAAAGATCTCAGAGCATATCCTGAGAAACGGAGCATAAAATCGGAGCAAAAATAATTCCTCAGCCGAAGAAAGATTGCCCATCCTCACATGACAATCAACAAAAAGGCCGAGAGGCTTTTATAGGTTCAGGACAGGGGTCATTCTGCCTAGGATATTTCCCCTGTATAAGTGAATTGTCAGTGCACAAATGTTCAGAGGAAGGATATGTGGCTGTTTCATTGGGAAGGTGTAGCTTGGGAAGGCCAAGAGTCATCATCATCATCATCATCATCATTTATTATTTATACTCCGCCCATCTGGCTGAGTTTCCCCAGCCACTCTGGGCAGTTCCCAGTCAAGTATTAAAAACAGTACAGCATTAAATATTAAAAACTTCCCTGAACAGGGCTGCCTTCAGATTTCTTTTAAAGATAGGATAGCTGCTTATTTCCTTCACATCTGAAGGGAGGGTGTTCCACAGGGTGGGCGCCACTACCGAGAAGGCCCTCTGTCTGGTTCCCTATAACCTTACTTCTCACAATGAGGGAACCGCCGGAAGGCCCTCGGCGCTGGATCTCAGTGTCTGGGCTGAGCGATGGGGGTGGAGACGCTCCTTCATCTCAAACATCATCTCTTGATGAAGGAATATCAGATTTGGGGTTGGCAGTCATGACAAGGAGCCTTCCTTCTCCAAGGTGGGTTCATGGGGCATCATTCAAAGCACTGGAAGGGCTGTTGCTCAGTGGGGTAGAGCAACTGTTCTGCACGCAGAGCATGGGAAATATTTCTGTCTGGAACCCTGGAGAGCCACTGCCAATCAACGTAGAAAACACTAGATGGACAAATAGTTTGAAGTGGTATAAAGCAGTCTCCTGTGGAAGGAGGAGGTAGAGTACCAGAGTACTACAGCACTCCAATTGGAGAACAGCTTTTACCAAAGGTGTCATGGATTTTGAAGACACTCGAACTCAGGATGAAAGGGAGAAATGCGCTAAGAGGAAGGCACACTTGGCAAACCCTCACCATGATCAACTCCCACCCAGAAACCTATGTCCCCACTGTGGAAGGAGGTGTGGATCCAGAACTGGCCTCCAATCATTTGCGGACTCACTTTTCTTTCTTTTTTTTATTTTATTAATTTTTTAGAAAAGTTTTTCTTTTACAAATTTAAATAACACATACTTTCCAATATAATACATAAATTCTTTTAGACTTCCCCCAGCTCCCTCCACAATCCTCATGATTTTAAAATTTAATTCACATTTCCTTTATAATTGTATTGCTAGTTAGTGAATCTTTACAGCTCTTTCCCCTCTTACAACACCCTTTCTCCTCACAAAGCCTCTTTAAAACCGACTAGCGTTGTCTGTTCATCACATATATTTTCCAGATAAATCGTAAACTTTCTCCAGTCCTGTATGAACTTGTGATCCTTTTGGTATCTGATTTTTCCTGTCAGTTTTGCGGACACACTTTTCAAACCATGTTTATGGAAGACAATCTTACTCGGCTACGAGTGATTGCCAAAGAAGAAGAAGACCCTTGCCAACGGATCTGTAAATATGCAGTGCCAAGACCAGTAATGGTGTTCTTCCTTCTTAGTATAAAGTAATGGCAAGTGAAAGAGTTCATTAGCTGGGATGGATATGGATGTGGAAGAGAGTGCCTTCCCCACTCAGGAGCTAGAGATTGAGGACGCTATGGTCACATGCCCTCTTAACATCCCACTGATCAAAACTGGGATGCTTGTTGTAGTTGTTTTGCTCCTGAGCTCTCACACGAAAGCGCTGGACCAAAATTCAAGCATCTTTTGGTCCCACACACTGGCACATGGCAGACAACAAAACCCCCCAGGACAATCTGGGATCTAATCAAAAGCCAGGATTCACTTCTGTGATTCTGGGGTGTCCTGCTCAAATTGGGACTATTGAGGGGTATGCATGCAGTCACACATTGACTGGCTAGCCACACTCCCACACTAGGGTCTCTGAGGTGCCTCTGCCTTCATTGCAATCTCCTACTGGTCCTTCCCCCATGATCATGCCACCTTCCTATTGGCTTCACTGGGCACAGCTATCTCTACTTCAGAATTGCACTTGTTCAAGGACTGAAGAACCCACAGTTTAGTGAATAGGATTGGTAGCTAAGAATATTCCCTTTCATTTTGATTCTGGCTGTACTCAGAGTCTATGGGGGTTGTTCTGCAATTTAGGAATGGAGTAAGCATTTGTTTTTGAAGTGCAAGTCCCTGGCAAAAAGCAATTCTTTCCCTACAGAATTGTGAAAATGAATGCTAGGGTTAGCATTTTATGGTTGAAATGCTTCAGTTAAGCTTTCTGCTGACTGTAGGGTGTGCATGAAGCTTGCATCTTAATGCTCACCTGCTGTCTGCTCGAACCCCTGCCAAGATTACTACAAGCCGGGGATGAAAGTGCAAAAGATTTTAATGCAGGCAAACTTCATATATCTAAATGTTTTAGATTCTTTTAATGCTCTGTGCATGTG
The DNA here is from genome assembly GCF_964252035.2 of Podarcis erhardii. Taxonomy (NCBI): domain Eukaryota; kingdom Metazoa; phylum Chordata; class Lepidosauria; order Squamata; family Lacertidae; genus Podarcis; species Podarcis erhardii. The sequence goes on from NC_138509.1 coordinate 40,266,019, forward strand.
GATAAGAATCAAAATTGCAACTCCAGAGACTCTAATATAGAGTGCTTCAGTATGCAGTAGGTATTTTTAGTAGAACAAGCCCATATAATAAAGGATATGGCACCGTTACCTCTTCCTCTTAATGTTTTACTGCCTCCATCTCTTTTGAAAGGCTCCTCACAGCCAATGCTTACATTATTTTGTGATGTGGCAAAGTCTTAACAAAGTCATTTTATTTTATTCCCATGTTGCTTTTGTGTGGTGAAGCACCATGCTCATTGCTCAAAGCCACAAAATACACAAAGTCTCAGGGCGTGTGCAGAGTTTTATTTGATCCAAGCTTCTTGGTAAACACACTCACACTAGCGCACACCAGCTCACCACAAAAAAGAAATAACATGGTAAAATCAGGGACAGACAGGTGGATTGGCCTATGCTATATGTGTCCCACACCTTTCCTATTCTAAACTACAGGGCAATGTGGTGAGACCTTAGCTTTCAGCATCTCTGTTAGAGCCACCACAAGTTCAGAATTTGTATCTCCTCATCCCTGGAAGTAGAAGCTGGGGAAGAAAGTATATCTGCTAAACTCTGGTAAAACCAGAGAAGATTAGGCCAACTTCATCAAGATTCCCAGAACGTACAAAATTTTCACAGGTTTGCAGTTGAGGGTTTTCAGAGTGTGGAATATTCATGGAAATATTGTCTCATTAGACCAGGGATAGCCAATGTTGTTGGACCACAACTCCCATCAGAACCCTAGCATGGTCGGTAGTCAGGGGTGATAAGTGTTGGAGTCCAATAACATCTGGCAGTTGGCACACTGATTACCTCTGCATTATGCTCTCCCTGAGAGATATCTTATGAGATCCCTCCCAACCCACCAGAAAAGAGCCTGGTGGGAAATGTGGCTTCTTCTCACTCAATTCCAGTATTCTTTGATCCAGAAACTCAACGGATGAGACCAATGATTTGATTGCTTATCACCTGGCCACATCAGAGGGTGCCATTTGGATGATAAAGAAGCATGAAATTATCCTTGCTGGGTGCCATTAACAGAGTGGTGTCAGTCCAAGTTTATAGGAGATGTCAACAGAAGGCAGCAGTCCTAAAATTTTATCTCAAGGGTCAATTCAGCCAGGAATTATGTGGCACATTTTTAAAGTCCAAATTGCACTGTGCCGGTGATAACCTAATACTGTAGTTGTCTAGTCTTTGTTACCAGTGCATGTAACAATTTGGCAAGTGTTGTGGCCATGTGTTAAATTACAATTTGTTTTTATAAGAACTGTTTTAAATCAGGGCTTTGTTTTTGGAACTTGGACCATACAGCTGTATTGTTTGAGAATTCAACTTTCTTCTTTACAGAGCAGCTCTGCGGAGGCCATCTTTACCCTAGACAAAAATAATTTGTTTCCAGTTCTTTTTACCTTGTTGACATTATCTGTGTTACAAAGTCAGATGTAGGTACTTTAGTGTTATAAGGCTATTATTTTGCAAGGTAAAACTTGGAATTAGTTTAGACACATGTTTTGAACTCCCCATAGATTGACATACCATTTAGAGGAAGTTGTGATGGATTAAGTATTAGCTGGGTATATTTCTATAGTTCCCATCCATGGCGCTATTTACATTACTGCACACCATTGAATATATGTATTTAACTTTATTAGAAACACAGTTAAATATATAGCTGGGCAAAGGGATGGTTATTAATGATAATAATAATAATTACACAGAAAGCAAATACAAATGTTACATGCTGAGATCTTAGTCTCAAAACAGTAAGCTGGATGAAGGCGTTGTGTTCTTTACATGAAAATTCTTCAGCTGCAACTGTGGCCCAACCAGAATTAGACTTGGCAGCTAATCAGGAGCTGAGGTGCATCTTAGATGCCAAACCACCCACTTGTACAGGCAGTTTGACATTCTATAAAAGCTCTTGCTGTTACTCCAGTCGAGTGGATCAGTGTGCATGCCTTCTCACCCTTTGAAGACAGGGTCCCCATCTGGTTAGCTGTGCCTGCTCCCCTTCTCCCAACTCCCCCCCCCCATGCATGCAGAGGACTGAGGTGGATTGAAACTCCTTTCACTTTTTTATTTGGTAGTGTTTAAGGAAGCTACCGTCTCAGCACCAATACCAATTGTATTAAAATAATCATCAGCTCTTGTGTAGTGTGTGTTGCTCTAATCATTTGTGCTGGCATACAGTAACTGTCTGCAAAAGCATCACAAAGTCACAGCAATTCCAACATAATGGCGCATTTGACACATTGCGATACTGCAGCAGTTTTATCTTACTTATTCAGTGTAATGGTTTGAGAGTTCGATTGAATTCATGCAATGCACTTTGGTGCTGGTAGAGCAAGCCTTAGGATTTATACTTTATCAGCTTGCCAGTCTTACAGCCCTATTCCTAGCAATGAAGTGAATGGAAAGTGTAGTGATGCCTTTTTAAAGATTGTTCTTGGTTATTGAGGAATTTTTTAAAAGGTAAAGGACCCCTGGATGGTTAAGTCCAGTCAAAGGCGACTATGGGGTTGTGGCGCTCATCTCGCTTTCAGGCTGAGGGTGCTGGCGTTTGTCCACAGACAGCTTTCCAGGTCATGTGGCCAGCATGACTAAACTGCTTCTGGCACAACGCAACACTGTGACATAAGCCAAAGAGCAATGATCAGCAATGATCATTGCAATAAGCAGCAGAAGTGTTTAAATTCAGCACTGGTTTAAGGAAAGGTAAAGCAAGCCAGAATCATCATCCGTGGTTAATGTGGTTATGTATTAAAGTTTTATATCCCTAAGTGCAACTTATTTACAGTTTAGTCCCTAGCAGGAAGGCAGTAATAAAAACAGTGCTTATTTGAAAAGGCTATTAATTTAACGGAGTTGCTAAAACAGAGCCTGCTGTACATGTTTGGGGGAAAGAACTCACACTGTTTCAGTTACAAAACAAAAGCATTGCACAGTTTAATTAATGCACTTTATTAATGAAATCCTACATGTTTCATAATTTGCACATATGCAGAAGCTACTTAGTTTTCAGTGAATAGTTCTGCACCTTTAGCGTGAAACAAAGCAGCTACTTTATGTTCATGCTGCCAGAACTGTTCTTCTACACCCTTGGTGGTATTTCACTAAGACTTACTCAGAGTAGACTCATTGAAGGCAATGGACATGAAGAAGTTAATTTCAGTGAGTCTACTCTTGAGTAAGATTGAGTTGCATATCGCCCATTTTTTAATCATTTCAGTTGTGGCTTCTGAAGTTCGTATAAGGAACTGTGAAAATGCAGACCAGCCATGGAACCACGACATGCTGTGTGTCCTCAGCATCACATCAGCCGAGGAGTTAATCATGGGTACCAAAAGGGGTGGGGGCAAAGGGGCATAGACAAATGGTGCTGCCATGCATTATAACAGGACAGCCACAAAAGTAATTCGGATTGGAATACCTGCCTCTTTTCACCGTTTTTTGCTTCCTCAATTAAAAGGTATACTAGGCACCAGTGGTTGCATGACTCATGAGGATGTTGGAAGCTGTGCAGCCAAGATGCGGTTTCATGGAGAAAGATGTTAGAAGTGCCTTAGAGGTTTTCTGACACAATTTTCAGTTTCTGAATCCTTGCCTCTAGCCACGTGAATATTTCACTCTGCTTGTGAAAGGTAGGGGGTGATTTGCAAATATGTAGGGAACACATGTTCTTTTCCAGTAAAGGTCTAACACTCACCCTTTCCCCAATGGCTTTTACACATTCTGAATTCACTTCCCTTGACTTTGTTGTTGTTTACTCGTTTAGTCATGACCCCATGGACCAGAGCATGCCAGGCACGCCTGTCTTCCACTGCCTCCCTTCCCTTGACTTATAAACTTCCAAATCCTACTTTCATCTAAATGGAATAATAACAACAACAGAAAAACCCTGTTAAAGATGTTTTATGCAACAATTGCCTTGAAAGTAGTCTTCTGTTCCTTTCTTTATTATACTGTATTTAGAGAACTCAGTTAAGAAGTCTCATTGAAATCAGTGGCATGATTCCTAGGCTCTGATCCAACTAAAGTTAGTAGTATTGAAATTCCATTGAAATCAGTGAAGTTTGTCACATTGGTTTCAGTGGAACTTAAGCACAACTGGCTTTTCATCAGATCAGGGCCTTAGAATTATGCCATTGACCTCAGTGCAACTTCTACTGTGCAAATGCCCTGCAGCCTGTGGCCTAAGGAGATTTTGTGAAAGGCAGTTTTTAAAAATGATATATAATGTGCCTCAAAATATGAAACCATGCTCCAGCTTATACACATTTGAACACTTTGTTGAAACACAAATCATGTAATTCAGGTTCAGTTTGTTTTTGTTTTGTTTTTTTCTCTTTGCCACCCAAGGTCTACAAGATGGTGAAATGATATTTAAGATGCAAATATAATTTGCTGCCAGTTTTTACATTTTGAATCCCCACCAACACTTGCTGCTTTCTCTCTGGAGTGCCTATGTGTAGCGAAGTATGGCCAACATAGTTCATTTTCTAATGAAATAACCTTTACATAAACCATTTCCCACACCATATGTATGCAAACCAAAATGACTTACATTTATTCTATCATTCAGGGGTAGCCAACATGATACTGTCCAGAAGTCATTGGACTCAAACTCTCGTCAGCCTTGGCTAGGATGGCCAATGATCAGGGATCACAGGAGTTTTAGTCCACCCTGTTGACTATCCCTGCAGTTAGACACCAGTAGGACCTGTCCAAGCCATTCTGAAGCCTTGGGCAGAGCAGGATCTGCTACCACTACCTGCATTCTGCTGGTACCTGCTACTTTCTTTCCAGCACTACAGAGAAGTCGCCTCAAGTCTCATGGTAAAGAGGGTGATCTACTTTCCCTCCCAATCTGCCTCAGTGTGGCTCATGGTATTCTGACTCACAGATCTGCATTCGAATTAGACTCTCAGTAGTGGGTTGTGGTGCAGGACAGTGCTGCTTTCTTGACCTTCAGTCACCACCATCACTGTGGTGCACCAGGAGGATAAGGGGCAAGGCAGCAGCGAGGCTGGCATGGTGCAAACACACCAACTTGGGGGGGGGGGTCAGATTGGCTCCATTGGCATGTTTGCACTGCACCAACCTCACTGCCACCTCACCCCGCCTAGTACACCACTGTGATGGCAGTGATGGGAAGTCAGGTAAGCAGCACTGCCCCCACCAACCACTACTACTGTTGTTGTTGTTGTTGTTGTTGTTGCCATCTGTGTGCCTCAAGAGACAATGGAGTGAGACAATGGCATACTCCTCAGGGGGTGAAGTTAAACCATTGCATTAGCAGCACCAAAGTGACCTTTCCAGGGTCCAAGCCTGGGCAGTGTGTATGGAAGTCCTTGGCTGCCCAGTTGACAAGACCCCTCCCTTGACCTTGCTGGTATGGTTCAAAGGAAAGCAGAGCAATATTACTGTTGACTCTGTGATTATAGCAATGGATAGAAGAAGGATTGGCGTTTATCTTCCTGTCTATCAGACTGAATCATAAACAGAAATGCCTGTAATGAGCAGTTATTTGGAACTGACCGTGGTGCTATATGAATGCAGCTCTTAAGGTTCTGGTTATTGACCACCAAGTTCAAAGCCAGATTGCCATACAGTGCTTAATCCAGTGAATGTTGGCAGGGAAGGGCCAGCTTACCCAATGTACTGTTGTTTTTTAAATACAACGATATAGCAAGTTTATACAATTTTGCTGAGCATTAGGTAAAAATAGGAATTCCTCTATTATCTGCTTTCCACTAAGGGCTTCCATTGTCAAATGTTCAGTCACTTGACCAGCACCTCCTCTCTTGTAAGAGAGTCTGAACACGAATTGTCAGAGTAATTGAGAGAAATAATGAACAGTATTGTTTTCACAAGAAACAGCCCATAGAATATTCTATGTAATTTGCAGTTCAAGTTTCATAACCAGGTTTATGTAGTTATGTAACTTTGCTGCATTCCGCTTCCTTTGTAATTTGCAGAGTGTTTCCCAGCACTCGTGACCCCTCCAGGTTCCCTATGGAAACCTCGAGCCAAAAGCTTTGTGGTATATAATGGATTGCCGATGTCAAAACTGTGTCACCCTGAAGACACGTTAGTGGGTGAGAATGGTCCTCTCTGAATAGGCAACAGCTGTCATCTCTTTACTTGTGACGGCTGCATGTCATGAAAGTCTCCTCTACCCATTTATATTGGTGATTACAAATCGTTCCCAATGATAAGCTATTTGAGTCATTAGTGAAAGGCAGTTTTCTCTCTGAAAAAGAAAGTAAAACTATGTATTGTTCCCTGCAACTTTAGAATCTTCTATTTTTGGAATAATCACATCTTTTGTGGAGACGTGTTGTCATTTTTAGAAACGCTGCGCATCCAGCATGAAAAAGGCACAGTGAGCCATGGTGAATATAAATTGATGTAGGGGGTGGTAGGGGTGGCAGAGAGAGGGGGCTTCAGGTTGTTGGTTTCCTGTAATCTTGGTTCTCCAACTCCATTAAGGAGAAGGAGAAGCCTGCAATCAATAGTTCGGCAAGTTATTTTGAATTCAAATATGGAATCCATCTCTCCATCTTGCCTATTCTCCTTTGCTAGCCTTTCGTCAGAACAACTCAGTCAGCCTGAGCCAGGATTCACCTAACCACGTAAAAACTCACAAGACATTATCTAAGTAGGTTGAGCATTTGAAGGACTACCTACATTGGTATGCAACTCTGGCCTGCTGCTAAATTTGATCAAATCAGTGGGAACTAGGAATAGGATTTTTCAAATAGCACACTTTTGCTTTCTATCCTGTGTGGAACAACATTTCGCCCATAACAGATCGTCCTTTTCCCCACAGCTCCTCTTAAAAATGCTAAGACCCCATGAGCAATCTCCAAATGCTGATTTTCATGTTAGCTGGCCATTTGCATTAGTACTATTGTCCTCAACCCCAAATCCCTCTTCTTCCTTGATGCACACACAAGCCTTGATGTACATAGCTTTCCTTATTTACTTCAAGCGAATGAATAGTTCTGTGTATATGTCCTTTTGCACAACCACCTTGTGCTTTCCATTCAAGTGAGCAGAAGAGAAGGGTATGTCTATATACCTCATCACAGAGTCTGGCCCAGAATAATGGATTCATATTCTATTTACTAATAATCAAAACAGCAACATCCGCTCATTACATATTTTAGTTTTTACGTCTTTTGCCCCCATACGCTGAGCTCTTCGTGAAGAAGGACAGGCTAGAAATGCTTTAACACAATGTTGTTGTTGTTGTTGTTGTTGTTGTTGTTGTTGTTGTTGTTGTTACACCTTTGTATAAATAAATGAATACTCCTATAAGAGGTTTGACTGGCTGGCTGATATCTTGAAGAGGAGGACTACACATTGCCACATTTTGTTATAGCTCCTACTTCTGGATTGTGTTGGGTGGAGAACCTGCGAGAAAATGCCAGAGATCTTATAAAACATGTGCAGCAAAGCACAACCAAATTAAGCCAATCAAGGTGTAACTGAAGTGGGATTCTGTTTTTGACTTCACATAGACTTAAATCAGGATTCGTAAAAGCAAAAATGTTTATATTTAGGAGCCATAGATTTTTATTTTGCTAGGTAAACGTAACATAGCATCTTACACTATGAGTACTTTTTAAAGATCATGGTCATTATGAATGTAGTAATAATTTTCTAGCTGCTTTGTCTGCAGATCCAGGCAACATTAAACATAATTAAAGTGGTGTATAAACACACTTCCTAGCTGCCATTATATCCCATTATGGTTCTGGAATTAGCTAGGAGCTAAAACTCAAATGGAGCCATAAATCAACTAAGCAGATGCCAGCAGCCTCTTCTTTAAATGTTAGTTTCCTCCTAACAGAAGTGACAAGTATGTGGGCTGCTGCATATTCACCATGACTCTGTCGCATCACTCACAAACAAAAGCCACAGCCTTTTAAAGGCTGAATAGTATTGCAATTATTTATTATATTATTATTATTCCACCTTTTCTCCAAGAAGCTTAGAGTACTGTATATAGTTTCTAGATTATACACATTTAAGATTTTTTGAAAATTGAGTGGGCGGTAGTGGAATCACTTGTTTCCTCTTCAGTTCTTTTGAGCACCTGATCCACACTTTTTATTTGGGGCGGGGGCACATTATTTTTCTTTAAGGGTGATTACTTTTATTTATTTTTGTCTGATTGACTGAGATGCTCCATGTGTACTGTTGGCTATGCCTGAATCCCCACAGGGTGAAAACCCATTGGTGGAGAGGGGCTTAATGTCCCTAGGTGAGAGATGGGGGAGAGGTTGCCTGTATCACCTCAGATGAGAAAACTGGAGGAAATGAGTGGGTTTTTTTTATATGGTCTAAACCACTGAGCCTCTTGGGCTTGCCGATCAGAATGCCGGCAGTTCGAATTCCCACAACGGGGTGAGCTCCCGTTGCTCGGTCCCAGCTCCTGCCCACCTAGTAGTTCAAAACCACGTCAAAGTACAAGTAGATAAATAGGTACCGCTTTGGCGGGAAAGTAAACGGCATTTCCATGTGCTGCTCTGGTTCACTAGAAGCGGCTTGGTCATGCTGGCCACATGACCTGGAAAAACTGTCTGCAGACAAAACGCCAGCTCCCTTGGCCTATAGAGCAAGATGAGTGCACAACCCCAGAGTCATCCACGACTGGACCTAATGGTCAGGGGTACCTTTACCTTTAGATGATTATTGGTTGATTATTGATAAAATATTCCACTTTTTTATTGAAGTAAGAATTGCATAGGTCAAATATTGTGGTGGGTGTAAGGAGAGTGTGGTAGTTGAGAGTGACTGTGTATGTCTAAGACTGTCTAGAATGCTGCCAGTGGAGTTCTGAAAAGCTCTGGGTTTGTTGTTGGTAAAGGAGACCAGTGTATGAATGTTTTAAATGAATATTTTAACCTTAAAAGGTTTAGAAAATCCTCCACTACTGTGCTTTAGCAAAAAGAAATTCACAACTCTTCGGTGTTTATCGGGCAACATTTTGAGCACTACAGCTTATGGCTGCATATGTGGATCCTTGGTGTTCGTATATTTTGTTTTTCACATTTATATCTCACTCTAGGAAAGTCAGGATTGAATTAGAGATTTGAACCCCGGTCTCCAAAATCCAAGCCCAACACTCTTACACCTCATTTATGATTATAAATGGCATACCTCTATGAAATACATTGGTGGGAAACTAATGAAAAATGACAAAACTTTTTTGTCTTTTTTGCAGTGAATTTTGATCACTTCCAGATACTTCGAGCAATTGGGAAAGGAAGCTTTGGCAAGGTAAGAGAATAGTTTGTAATTTGAGTGTGGGGAGGGGGAGCAATTAAGTGCATTGTAGTAAAGATAAAAGGAGGTGTTCAGTTAACTGTTTGCACTTGCACAAGGATTACCCCTAGAGCAAGGAGATATTCCTTCCCCTTCCTCTCCTGTCCATGCCCCTCACTGTCTGCAAATCTGTTCTGGAGGATGGGAGGACCCTCCAGAAAAGATTGGGGGGGCATGGAGTAGGGGGGGGAATGATCTATCCCCATGGCTTGGTTTGCCCATCATAGCAAGCCAAGTCTTGGCTTCACTGCCCAACTGAACTGAAAGGTCCAGGAAGGATCAAAGTGTCTGTGATTTCCACCCCAGGAGCAAACATATTTGCACACTCATGCTAAGTCATGGGTTGGCTTAGTGTTGTGTATAAACACAACTGATGTGGCTTATATAGAAACCACAATACATATTGAACTGTATAGCAATAAAATCACAAGGTAAAACGTCACAACACACACAGTGCAATCTGATACATGTCCATCCCAAAGTCCCTTTGAGTTCTAGAAGTGCATATAGCAGCTGAAAAGAGGGTTGATTTCATGGGCTTGGCTGTATTATCAACTGCCTGCTACTTCCGAACCTTTGAATCAAGATTTGGGTCATATTTCAAATCTCTTTTTAAAAGGCTTTATTTAGAAAAGCGACTTGGCCCATGTCTGATTGTTTTAATTTTAATTTTGACAAGCTCATCTCTCTTCTCAGGCCCTGATGAATGTCTTTGAAACCAAAAGACATTATTCCTCTACTAATCCAAAAATAATCAGGGAGCTTAAGGTAAAAGTGCTAAGTGTCTTGGAATCAGCTGATTTGCAATGTGCAATTTATTCAGTGACTCATAGAATGGGTTATGGCTCATGTGTATGAGTTGTTATTTCCATTACGATCTGTGTAACCTTTTAATTCATTGCCCAATAAAAGGAGCTAATGAAATGCAGTCTGTGGGTTCAGGCAGGTGTCAGAATGTGCAAAACTCTTACTTTTACTGAATATTCCTGTAATAGTATGCTACTGAAATAAAAAGCTGTGCCTTATCCGTTGAGCAGGTATATAAAAAGGCACACATTGAAGGTGCACATTAATTTAACAGGAGTATACCGAGAGAGAAATAATGACCCGACAGAGGTTGAAAATACAAAATTTCAAAATCTAGAAAGAAAATCCATCCAGGCATAAATGTTTTAACAGCTAGACTTTCCACTTTAAGCAGAGTTGTTCAAACCCAGAAAATGCAATGTAACAGATTCTTACCTGTGACTGGAGGTGTGAAATATTCTGGACTGAAGTGTGTGCTTTGAATGTATCTTTCAGGTTTTTAAAGCAGTCATCTACTTAAACCCTGTGCATCATTCTGCTTTGTATATGTATATCAGCACCCTAAACAATCCTGGAGGATATCTATTTAGTACGACAAAGTCAGATAAGAGCCATCATTTGGAGACTCATTTTTTTTTAAAAAATAACCACAAGACACATCTGTGCTGGAAATAAATTACTAAGCGGCAATTATTCTGGAAATCTTAATATCAAGTTTATCCACACAGATTGCCGCTCCCCCCCCCCACATTCTTGTCTTGCTCCTTTGATAAGATGGCTCAGTCCTACCCTCAAAGTGCCCCATTTAAGAGCCTTCTGTTAGACCGTTCTGGCAACGAAACCACCATGTTTGGTGGGTGGGAGAGGGAGGTCTGGGCCAACAGAATGGAAGGCTGGTTGAGTCAGCAGAATTGAGTAGAGGGATTCTGTCACTCAGTGCAACTCTCCCAGCCTTGCATTGGGGTTTTGGTGACTGCAGCCTTACCTGTGAGTAAGTCTCATAGAATTCTCTAGGACTTACTTCTGAGTGCACATTACTGTTAGTCTGAATCTTATACCTCGTGGACACAGTGTACTCATATAGGGACCATGCTATCTCAAGCAGTTTTCATTATGTGTAGTTCAGTTCAAAAGTACTAATTCACCACAATATAAACATGGCTGGCACCAGGACACGCCATCCTGGGCCCAGAGGAATTCAGAAGGAGTACTTAGTGTGGTGGGTTTGAACTGAGAAAGGGAAGGAATACTCAACTCTGCTTTCCACTCTACTGAAGTGGCACATGTCACTTAGCACAGGGGCATGTTTTGCAAGAGTGGAGGGGGGCTTACCACCTTTTTTCAGAATTGTCATCGTCAAAGTGTTGCCGATTGAGGGGTCGCCAACGTGGTTCCTTCCAGATATTGTTGGATCAAAACCCCCATCACTCCCAGCCCGCATAGTCAATGATCAGATATGGTCAGAGTTGTAATGCAAAGCCATGTTGGCTAACCCTGTAATAAATGTGCACGCACCAGTTTGTGAAACCCCCTTTCACACATAGCTGCAGAGGAAGGGGGAATTCTTCCCTACAGTAAAAAAAAAAAAACTAAGCTGTTGTGGTTTGGGGTGCGGGGCTTGGAGAGGAGACTATATTGGAAATACAGTGGTACCTCAGGTTACAGATGCTTCAGGTTACAGATGCTTCAGGTTATAGATTCCGCTAACCCAGAAATAGTACCTTGGATTAAGAACTTTGCTTCAGGATGAGAACAGAAATTGCACTGCGGCGACAGCGGGAGGCCCCATTAGCTAAAATGGTACCTCAGGTTAAGAACAGTTTCAGGTTAAGAACGGACCTCCAGAATGAATTAAATAATAATAATAATAATAATAATAATAATAATAATAATAATAATATATTATTTAGACCCCACCCATCTGGCTGGGTCTCCCCCAGCCACTCTGGGCGGCTTCCAACAAAACACTAAAATACAATAACCTATTAAACATTAAAAGCTTCCCTAAACAGTGCTGCTTTTAGATGTCTTCTAAAAGTTTGGTAGTTATTTTTCTCTTTGACATCTGGTGGGAGGGCATTCCACAGGGCTGGCGCCACTACCGAGAAGGCCCTCTGCCTGGTTCCCTGTAACTTGGCTTCTCGCAGCGAGGGAACCGCCAGAAGGCCCTCGGCGCTGGACCTCAGTGTCTGGGCAGAACAGTGGAGGTGGAGACGCTCCTTCATGTATACTGGACAGAGGCCGTTTAGGGCTTTAAAGGTTAACCCAAGGTACCACTGTACATTGCTGGCCTGGTTATGGTAGGGTGAGAAATGCTTGCGTATGGGCCCTGCCGATGTAGTCCTGGTATCAGAGATGTACCTAGGTCCCCTTGGGCCCCTGGCAAGGAGCAGTATCAGCACCCCCCCCCCAAAAAAAAAACCACCACCCCATAACTTTACCATAATAACCACATTAGAAATTAGTACATTTTATGTGACCCAAGTACTTGAAGCATCCTGAGTGAGAGCAAAGTGTGGAGGAAGGGTGAAACTATTTGCATTCCTTTGTGCCACAGTGCAAGACAGACAAGAAGCTACTTCCATGCTTGATCTCCCCGCAACAGCAGTGGCATGTCACTACACACATATCCCAAACACTCCATCGTCTGATAGGTGACTTTTGCACTCCCAGTGGGGGTCAGTATTGCCAGCAACTGGGTGTGCCTCTGCCTGGTATTCATATACATGGAAGGGAGAAGTGGTTCCCACATTGCCTGTGTTCGGTCTTGCATCTGTAACCTAATTATGTTTTAGCTGAATGGGCTTTTTCCAAATAGTTTTAGAAATGCAAGATACAGGATTTTTCCCCTCTTTTTACAAATTCACTAACCCAGTTAGAGTGAACACATGTCTCTTCCCACCCAGTATATTTATCTCCTCTCTGAGAAGGAGAAACAAAAAATTGTCGTTCTAATTTTGGACTTTCTACTAAAGAATATATAAATTCTGAACAATGATAAAAAAGATTAATTGACCAGTTCACACAGGATTCAGCATTTTCTCAACTGCTCTGCTCTTGTCCCACATGATCACTCCTTGCATGCCCCAGTTTGCAAACAGAGGTATGGATACGTTCAGCAAGGGTTTCCTGTAATTCTGGGGACTCCAAGCAATGCTGCCACTATAATGGAAACTGCATGCTGAGGGCAGTGCAGGTTTGTGTGCTTTTGTTTGTTTGTTCATATGGTGGTATGTTTGGGGACTTCATGGAGAGTGATTGCATGGAAAAAAGGGACTGGGAATACATGTGTGTGTGTGTTTGTGTGTGTGTGTGTGTGTGTGTGTGTGTGTAAAAAGTTTGTAGCTATGGTTTTGTGAGCACTATCTTAAAATGAAAATGGCATCTGAAGAAGTGTGCATGCACATGAAAGCTCATACCAAGAACTAACTTAGTTGGCCTCTAAGGTGCTACTGAAAGGAATTTTATTTATGTGTTTATTTATTTTATTTTGTTAAAATGGAAATATATGCAACTCTAATGGAGTATATTTCCATCAAATTAAAATTTCTATTTACCTAAGAGATCTACACATCTTTTAGTAAGAAACCTGTGAATGAAATAGTATAACCCACTCCAAGTGCACCTAAATGGTACATTAATACTTAGTGACAGCATGGCCTTTTTCTCTGCCATCTAGAGCAGCGGTTCTCAACCTGTGGGTCCCCAGATGTTGTTAACTACAACTCCCATCATCCCTGAGCTCTGGCCTTGCTAGCTAGGGGTGATGGGAGTTGTAGTTCAACAACATCTGAGGACCCACGGGTTGAGAAAGGCTGATCTAGAGAGTCACAGGTCCCCCATTCCTACTATAAGGCATGGCTGTATAGAAAAGCAGAGTAATGACAGGAGAAATCAGTAGACCCCTGCCACTGAGATTTCATTGAGATGGGCTTCTATATCTGTTATCCTTGGTCAGCTGTTGGGGCACCAGTGCTGAGGTGGGGCAAACTGCTGACACCTGCCCTGGGACAAGAGGTAGATGGGTATAGCCACCATTTACATTTTCAGCAATTCCTCCTAGGTACTGTCACTCTGGGACATTGTAGACAATGTAAATGACAGCTAGACCCAGCCATCCAATGCTTCTTGGAGCATTGGTGCTGCCACAGTGGCTGACTACCACTCTCAGGTAAGCCCACCAGGACATATCAGTAGAGGAGAAGATCCAACAGAGTGAACCGTTCACTTTAACTTGGAGCTGGCCCTGGATTTAGTGCATAAATAATTGGAGCATTTTGTTCGTTTATAAAACTACTATTGCTAAGGGTGCAACTCAGTAGGTAGAATTATAAATTAGCAGCTGCTGGATGTGAACATGGAACAGCTAAATTAAATTAAATATAGACATAGTTGTTGATAAAATAATATGCGTTAAACAGAAGCCAATTGTAAGATTTAGTTTTGCCTGCGCTTCAATATTAATCTCTCTAATCCACGCTCCTCAAAACAATATGTGAACCAAAATGCAGCTGTCCTCCAAAACTCACACTTTTCTGAATTATGAGATGCAGTGTCCCAACCCAAACTTTGTGCAGAAATATGTATATTATGCAAAAGTGTGCATAAAGAGCATATATTCGTGAAAATACAAACGTACAATATATTAGGCAACAATGCTTCAGAAAGATGTTTATTAGACAAAATTGCAAAAAAAATGTATATTAGGAGAAATGCGTACAAACAAAAATGATAAGGGGTGTGTGTGTGTGTGTGTGTGTGTGTGTGTGTGGGTGGGTATATGTATATCACAACCTGATATGGAAAGATTGTGATCTACACACAAGATAGAAAAAAGTGAGAAACTGAAACTGATACAGGCATACCTTCCTTGTACAGTGGTACCTCAGGTTAAGTACTTAATCCGTTCCGGAGGTCCGTACTTAACCTGAAACTGTTCTTAACCTGAAGCACCACTTTAGCTAATGGGGCCTTCTGCTGCTGTGCCGCCAGAGCACGATTTCTGTTCTCATCCTGAAGCAAAGTTCTTAACCCAAGGTAATATTTCTGGGTTAGCGGAGTCTGTAACCTGAAGCGTATGTAACCTGAGGTACCACTGTATTTAAGCAATCATGCACTGGAGAGGAACTCTCATTTTCTTTTCTTTAACATTTTTTTTTTAGCAGTAGCATTTGCTGTTCAAGTAAAAGAACTGCCTGTGTTTTTAACTGATGCTGGGCATATATGCAGCAAAGCCAATCACACTTACCTGGGAGCAAGGACAGAGTCACACATCCATGTTTATCATTTGATAGCTGCAGCATAAACTGATGACATACAAGTGTGAAGTGGCTGCTACCCAGCAAACACCACAGAGAACTGTTTTTTGGGTTTTTTTTAACCATCTCTTCAATCTGTGGTTGACACATGCAGCCGTGTGAGTCACTTACAGTGCAGTCCTATGTCTACTCAGAAGCAACCCTTCACTGAGGTCAATTGGGTTTACAACAAGTTAAGTGTTGATAGGACTGCACCTCTTAAGTGGCAGCTGATGAACTGAATCAACTGATGGGTGAATCAGCCTCAAATTCTACCAATTTCCTCGTTTGCATCCTCTCCGAGGAAGATGGCTTTTGCATGACCTTCCTAAGAAAGGCTCACGTCTAATGTAGTTTGCTGTTCAGAAGTAGTTTAACCTTATGATTGCATGGCTTTAATAATTCACAGAGCTTGCAGATGAGAATGACAAAGCTTTAATCTACTTATATAAAGGTCACCGAGGCCTACACTGTAGAAATACTGCAAGTACAATCAGTTTCGAAAATGTCTCAGTATCAGTTCCAATTAGATTTTTTTTAATTTTTTTGCTTGACAGCAAAATGTACGTATGCTTTCTCCTTTTTGCACTACTTTAGAATAAGCTCTTGCTTTGCAAAGTAAGCGCGCGCGCACACACACACACACACACACACACACACAATATCGCCATACATAAAGAAACCAATCCACACAATGAAGCCATTCCTGATGTAATACAAGAGCAAGGAGCACCTGCTATATTTTACTTACTCCACCCATCAGATTGTAGAGGATTCCACCTCTGGATCACCATGAGGTGTGATGTCTCACTGCTGGACCACCAAGCTGACCCTTTTCTTTTCAATGGGTAGAATTCAGCATAGTTCTAAGGAGATCTTTCCATCAGCATATCAGCTTACCAGCTGCAGCAATCTCCCTTCTCCTCCTCCCCCCATGCACTGTTCTGGGTTTCCCCTCAACCCCCCTGAGCCAATTTTCAGGAGGGGTGATGGGGGTATGCAGGGAGAAAAGGGGGGACGACAAAAAGCCCCATGGCATTAGTAGAAGACTTTGCACTAGCTTCTGCTAGCAGGACTCATGAGTTGAAATAGTTGATTCCAGCCCAATTTGTATATCTGCTTCAAGGTGTAAGATCCCATTAGAGGGACCCAGAAAATTAACATGAAAGCTCAGAGCTTGGGGTCACCAATATAGGCCTTCACTGGCATCTGGTGAGCTCCTACTTTTCTCACCAATTGCTATGGTCTCACTGGATTCCCAAAATATCATTGACCTATAACTATGGGCCAGTAGGTTTGAATGAAATGCCCACAAAGGGACTTATCAGAACCTGAACTTTTAGATTCTACTGATTGAGATAAAAGATGAGTTCTACCACTGTCACAGCTGAAACTTCATAAGTTACAATGACACCTCATTAGCAACAGTATCAGTTCCACAGCTTCCTGGCAGTACAATATATCTCTCTGGCTTCAGAGAGAAGTAAAAGACCACTTCCCCCCTTTTACACAGTTAACTATTTACAAACCTAACAGTTTTTATAGCATAGAAACATCATTACTTATATATTTCTCCTCATAAAGATACAGTTTCTTCACCTAGCCCAGCAAGATTTGTAGGGCCACATTGTTCTCTACCCCTGGCCTAGAGCCATCGGTTTATGCAGTGAAGAAGTTCTATACTTTCCATTCAGTCTTCTACTCCTGTGCAGAGAAATCCAAAAAAGGTCTATGAGCACCCGTGGACCTGAATAAAAAACTCCTTGCTGGCCCACGTAAGCTGCTCTGAGCTTTTTGTTGGAAGAGTAGAATATAAATTACATAGCTAATCCTTCCCACAGCCTTCAGGGCTTCTCTTGGCCCAGTCATCTTTCATTTTAAGCCTAGATTACAATGAGGAACATCGCAATCCACAAAAGGCTTTACCCAGGCACACATGTTCTTGAAGCAAGCTGTTTTCCGAACAGAAACAGACCCTGTGGAATGTGCTTTGATCTATAGATCAGCTGATTGATTATTAGCTTTTGGACTCAGACTAGGTTTCTTGAAGTAGGATACATAATAAAAACAAGATTTTAACTTCAGTCTCGAACCACGGATCATGGATTTATATTCTAAAATATCCTATCCTGCAAATCAGAAATTCAAATTCTGCAACAACGTTCTTTGTTCTGGTTGCTTTTCTTATAATCATTTGTAATAAAAATCTTGTCGCACTGAGCCTGATAACATGATGGCAAGAGAAAACCTGATATATAGACATAGGCTAGGCCAGATCAAGGGCCCAAGGCAACTAGCAGCAAAATATCAAGTGTGCCTATTCAGATATAAGTCCCTTTGACTTAAATGAGACTTGCTGTCTGATGAAAGTTTGCAGCTTTAACATTCCTCCCCCACCCTTAGTCTGATCACATGTGGAGTAATAATACAATCACACAAAAACATCTGGAGTTGACAAGCACAATTTCCTTCAGTTTCATTGCTTCCTTCCCTTTACAACCGTTTGGTCTAGACAAACACAGCAGAATGAAGTGGGAATGAAGTGATGCTGCTCTGAGCTGTGGTCGTGTGTCTACTATGCACATTAACCTTCAAACTTGTTCTCTGCTGCTTTTATGAGATTATTTTGATTGGGCTGTGGAGATAATGCTACTTTCATTTTGTCATATTTTTGTTTTATGAGTGTACTGGCCTTATTGTTTTCAAAGGTCATTGGATGTCTTCAACTGTATTCTTTTATAATGTCATTGTATGTTGCTTAGATTACATACTATGTTTGCCACTATGCAGGCATATTAAAATCGTTTACATAAATAATATCTATTGCTCAATAATGACCTGGTTTTAATGCAGGCGGATAAGAACCAAACTGGTAAGAGGCATATGATGTGGTTGAAAACAGGCTGGTGGTCAGGTTCTGGAGTGAGCAAGTAAGGAAGCAGGCAGGCCAAATTATCTTCTCTCAGGGACAACTCAGACTGAGGAACCAAACCAGGATCAATATCTCAGCTGGGTCCCTATTGGTTCCTCAAGTCTGCTGAAGGGCAGTAGTACTAAATCTGGACATATCACACAGTGCAGCCAAGAGCAGACCAATAGCTCCTTCTTCCATGGTGGCGCAGGGAGCAAAAGTTTCTGTGCTGTGTTGCCAAGTCTCTGAATCAAGGCTTCTGGCATCTTACACAAATAACAAGGAACAGTTTTCATTAACTGCCTCCCATGGATACCTGTTTCCCAAGCAGGTACTAGCAGGAATCCAGGTCACCAACAGTGTTGGTATATACTAGGCAATATGTATAATTATCTTTGAACATTTGCACCTTTATTTCCCATTAAGCATATAATGAAACTGATAAAAAATAATTAACATTATGACAAAGCTGTTTCCCTCAGATTAGAAATTGCCAGGATATAATGCCATACATTTAGACCACATGTTTTACAACATTCTTTGGGGAAATAAATTTCGCACCACTGAAAATCAGATATATTAAGGATTTCAATTACAGGAGGCATCGTGGCATAGGTTAGTTATAGATACCATCTGTATTCCATACATAGTTGAGTGTTAAGTACTCATGTGAATAGAATTGCATGAGGAAGAAACTGGGTCTGTACTTGCTGCCGCTGCCTCAATCTTCATGCCTCTATCAGCTCAGATGCCTCCAAGTAGGTCTACTTGCATGAGTTAAATGCTCATATGAATCGACTTCTGCTGAGGGTACCCAGGTCAGTGTGGACTTGAGGCACAGGGAGGGATGAATGACTATCTCAAATTTGGTTTCTCCCACATTCTCATTTTTCCAGTATTAATTTCCATTCTCCATATTTCCACATCTATCTGCAATTCCTTTTAGGGGAAAAAGACCTCATGAAAATTCTTCAGTATTTTAGACTGAGTTTCTCCTAACATACACATCTTTGTATGCAATTCTACCTAATATACACATTTTTACAAAGTAGTTTCCCCTCATATGATGTATTTTATGTTGGTTTCACTAATATATGAATTTTTGTGTGACGCTTTAGCCTAGTTTTGGCTGGTACCAGTTAGGTAGGTTTGCCTTTAAATGCAAACTGAATCAGATTTCTCTCTCATCCTTGGGCATAGGTCAAGGCCAGTAAATACAGTCCCATCTATTCAGGCAAATCCAAACAGAAAATGTTTCATTTCTTCACTGGAGCAGAAATCAGCTTTGCCCTCATTAAGTTTCTGTTGCTGCAGTTTCTTTCAGCAGCCTTAGCTTAAGTGCAGTGTGGAAATATTCTGTTTTTGAATTGCTTTGTGGAGCCAGACCTTTGTCAGAGGCAGTTAAAGAGGATGAAGATTTAACAATGAAAATCTTGACCTGTCTGACCTCTCCTTTCCTCATAAGAGTGGCTGCCTTTTGTGTGTGTGTGTACCTGGGCCCTCACTTCTCCCCAATGTATTCCTAAGCAGATATGTGGCAGAAATAAACAAAGGCCACGCACCACTTCTCTCTATTTCTAGGATGGGGGAATTGGTGGCAGCAGCAGAATTAAATACTCAGAATAGAAACTAAAATTTGGAACTAAAGCTGCCCATGCCAGAGCCTTAATACCTTGGGCAATTAAAACTAGACTGGCATCATTTCCTAAAAAGTATGGGAGTGATCTCTGCCCTTGCACAGAGATTGCACTAATAGTTTGAGACGTCTCTTTCCAATGTATATGAAATGTTGGCTTGGATCCAAAGATTCCATTGAACAAATGGAATTGCCTTCCATTCATGCTGGGGAAATCTCTGGATCCAAGCCAGTGTAATTCTACAGCATTGAAAATATATTCTGATTCTATGAAAAATATACTTCTGTTGAAAATGGAATCTACATCAAAGAAGACAAGAAGAGTCCTGTTGGCTCAGATCAACAGCCCATCTCGTCCAGAATCCTGTTTCCCAGAGTGACAAACCAGGTGCCTCTAGGGAGCCTGCAAATAGGACATGAAGGCAATAGTCCTCTCCTGTTGTTTCTCTCCAGGAAATGGTATTCAGCATCGTGTTGCCCTTTGAACAAGGAGGCTGCATTTAAAACTGTCAAGATTAGTAGCTGTGGATAGAGCTGTGCTCTGTGATGCCCCTTATAAACCCACCTAAGCTAGTGACCAAAGGGACGCGGGTGGCGCTGTGGTCTAAACCACTGAGCCTAGGGCTTGCCAATCAGAAGGTTGGCGGTTCGAATCCCCGCGACGGGGTGAGCTCCCGTTGCTCGGTCCCTGCTCCTGCCAACCTAGCAGTTCAAAAGCACATCAAAGTGCATGTAGATAAATAGGTACCGCTCTGGGGGGAAGGTAAATGGCATTTCCGTGTGCTGCTCTGGTTCACCAGAAGCGGTTTAGTCATGCTGGCCACATGACCCAGGAAAACTGTGGACAAACACCTGCTCCCTCGGCCAGTAAAGTGAGCGGAGCGCCGCAACCCCAGAGTCGTTTGCGACTGGATGTAACTGTCAGGGGTCCTTTACCTTTAAGCTAGTGACCACCACCATTTGTTGTGGCCACAAATATGTACACCAGGTTAAGAACTCCTGTCTATCTTGAATCCATTAGTAATTCCATAGGTATAAGAGATGTAGAGGAGAAAGATTGTTATCTCTATGCATTTTGTCTATGTATGATTTCATAAACCACTATAAGGCACCTTCAGACTTTTCCCCCTCCACATGTTCAAAGAACATGTGCAGGGTGTTGCAGGGGCTCTGATGTGCCTGCTGACTCTAACCCGGTTAAACACTGAGCAGGAAAAACCAAAGGGTGAATCTTCATGCATTCAGTGAAACATACTAAGAATCCTCTATAGAATCCTGCCCTGTTTTCCCTACTGCATGGAGGACTCTAACTGAGTTCAGCCAAACACCTGAAGATGCCTTCTACAGACCCTGTCACTCAACACTTGAGGTCAGGGGACAGGAGACACTGAAACCAGGGCTGGCATATACATTATCATCATCATCATCATCATCATCATCATCATCAGGGAGCAGGGCTATCAGAGAGCTATGCACTATGACCCCAACATCTGTTAACTTGGTTTGTCATCACTGCCCGTGCGCAAAACTAGGCTTTTTGGCCCTATGAGCACCACTTTCCACTTATGTACATTTAACCCCCTTCTGCGGTGTTGTTGCCCACTTACTCCATTTGGAGATCCCTAGAATTCTCAGCATGAATTTATCTGCACGGCTATAATATTTACCACATTTTAACACTTGATTGCAGGGATCAACACTGAAATGGATTGTAGCTTCGTCAACAAATTATAAGGCAATCAAGTATTAATATCTCAAATCCATTTTTCACCTGGTTTTGTTCCTAAACCTGCTGATCAAATGACATTTAATAATTGCAGGCAGGATTGGGTCAAATTAGCAAGAGTACAGGCAAGCAGTAGGCAATTGTGATTTGTAACATGAACGTAAGGCTTAATATTCCCAATGTTTTCTCTTTTGTCTGTAGAACAGGAATAATTTCCTCATCAATGTGTAGTTGTTTCAATCTAAGTGCAGGCTATAGAGGGTAAATATTTGATTTAAGCTTTTAGCTGGAATTCAGCTTGCAGCCCGAGTTCCATATTCATTTTTTAATAGGTGCAGACGGGTGGATCCAAAATAGGCTAGGCTAGACAATCTCTGTTGGGAGCATTCTCATATTCTCTAAACTACTCTCTCTTTCATTAGAAGTTAGAAAGGCAGGATTTTAGAAGCCCTTGGTACCATGGATGAGGTGTTGGAGGAGGCTATTTTCACATGGGAAGGAGCAAAGGAAGCTGCCATATACCATTGGTCCATCTAGTTCAATAATCCCTACAATGACTGACAGTGGTATTTCAGCGGTTCAGACATGAGTCTTGTTCAGCCCTCCCTGGAGATGCTGGAGATATGGAATGGTGATCTCAGTTGGCCTCTAAACATCTCACATCCTGATACGTTGGTGCCCATTTGTTGATCTCATCACCACCCATCCTAAATTCTCTCCCCTATCTCTCACATTGCATGGGACATCATTTTCTCTTTTCTGAAACCACTTTTCCAAGCTTTTCCCTACTCAAGAAGGCAAAGTAAAGAGAGTCTGGCCCCAAGGTATGGTCTGAAGGCTCATGAGGCCATCACCTTGCAGAAGCTAAGCAGGTCTGGATCTTGTCAGTGGGTGGGGAGATGACTACCTGGGAACCACATGGATGCCACCTTGGGGATGGAAGAAAGGTGGGCTATAAATGTGAGAGGATGAATGAGTGAATACAAAATTAAACCGGGAAGTCCTGGCATAGCTTCTTTATATAGCTGGCATTGAGAATAAGACATGTGAGAGCTCCTGAAGCTCCAATGGAACAGGGTACCTGACATGATAGCAGGCTCCAGGCCAGTGAGTCAACATCTGGTGCTTGGGTGCCTTTTGCCCACCTCCTTCATGGGCCTGAACCTCCCCGCACCCAGCTGTACAAGCTGGTTTCTGAATTCTGAATGGAATCATAGAACTGTAGAGTTGGAAGGGACAATATTCATCTTGTACTCATTACTGGAAGTTACCTGTCATCTCTCTGCCTGTTTGATTGACACAGTCTGGTCTGTTTTACTTTGAAATGGGATCTTTGCGCACTGAACTTTGAAATTCTGAAAAATGTTAGCATTTCAGGGTTGAGTTGTGTGACATGGTAGCTGTTGGAATTTATGACAGCCCCAGTCATTCATGCAGGAAAGCTGGTTTTAAAGTTGGCCTTTCAAAAGTTCCAAGCTCCCAATCCAATGTCCTGCTTATTTTGGTTCAGCATGCTTTATGTTAGTGTACTCCCTCCCTCCCTCCCTCTCTCTCTCTCTCTCTCTCTCTGTATATATATATATGGCAGCCATAGTCCTCTTCAGTGTCCATGCACTGCTGAGCAGGAATTACAAGGCCACTTCAGGGGGATCACCAGATCTGTGATTTCATTTTGTACATCAGTACTGTGGCCAACAGAAGAATACATTGGGAATGTAGAATTTGAGTGTGGCACAACGGTTGAAATGGCCAAAATGTGAATCATCTCAGAAGCCCTTACTGCATCTGCCTACAAGAGTGACCATGGCTTAGGGGTATTGTACATATTTTGCTTGCAAAACAGTCTCAATTCAATTAAGATAGGGCTGGAAACGTTGGAGAGCCCCTTCTGGTCAGCATAGTCCAATCCATTGTAGGCTGACAGAAAAAAATCTTGCCAGTCATAGTTAAACCATGGAACACTCTCCTACAGGTGGCAGTGATGGCCACCAACTTGGATGGTTTTGAAAGACAATCAGGTAAAGGCTCTCAGTGGCCACTAGCCATGATGGCCACTCCACCATCAGAGGCAGCATTCTTCTGAATGCCAGTTGCTGGGAACTGCAGGAGGGGAGACTACTCTTGCCCTCACTTCCTTTCCATAGGCGGACTTTCCATAGGCATCTGGTTGGCCACTGTGAGAACAGCATGCTATGCTAGAAGGACCATTGTCCTGATCCAGGAGGTCTTCTTACTTTCTTACTTGACCTGAAATAGTGCAAAATTCAAATAAATTTAGTGGCCTATTCTTTCACAGTGAGTAGCAAAGAAAAATATTCTAAACCCAAAGACCTAAAAAGGGGCTTGCCAACCGTGGGCACATTTGCAAATCGGAGAAGTTGTTGTGGGCACCACATACATGGCACAACTCCCTTCCCCAGCTGTAGCACCCCTGTAACTGCCTCTGCAATGCAGTTGGCTAAAGAAGGCTTCTTTCCAGGCTAATTTCACTGGGCAGATGGGACCCTGGCGAAACATCTGCCTCTGTGGACACATGTGTGCCTGCAGACACATGTCAAAATAGATATCGGTCCCATGGGTCCAATTTATCTCAATGACTCTTCCTTTGTTTTCAAAGTGGCAAAGATCAGAGGGATGGGGAGAGAAAATGGTGGGGAGGATGAAATCTGTCCCTTCTTTTGCGACGCATTCAATTTAGACATCCTCCACACCAGGCTTCCTCAAACTCGGCCCTCCAGATGTTTTGAGACTACAATTCCCATCATCCCTGACCACTGGTCGTGCTAGCTAGGGATCATGGGAATTGTAGGCCAAAAACATCTGGAGGGCCAAGTTTGAGGAAGCCTGCTCTGCACACTTTCTTGCCATTTGAAGGTGGGGTTGCTAGACCGCTTTCTGCAGGACCATCCTCCTTCCCACCCCCTTTTTGAAAAACAGTCTTGCGGCTGTGAATGCTCATCCAGCTGCATCTTCCAGCTTGCTCCATCCCTGGGCCCAGCCCATCGCTCAGACTCTCACCTTCCTCTCCTCAGGTCTTACAAGTGTTCTGTTGGGCTGCCTCAGAGAGGAGGATGGTGAGGGAACCAAGGGGAAAGAAGATGCTGCTGCTTCCTTTTTCACACCTGTGGGGCTGTTACCATAGCAACTGTATGTGAAGGAATGATGGGATCAGCATTGATTACCTCAGCACCCCAGATTCACCAGACTGCAGTATTTACCACAGCGAGTCTTCATGCCCTTCCCCTGCTTCGATGAAGTATACTTCAGTGTCTTCTCACATTTCTAGTGCCACTCTGGTCCCTGACGGCTGGGCCGCAGGCAAGATCCCCACCCCCAGCTCTGCTTGCTGCGTTGTAGCTTCCTCCAGCAATTTCGTGCTGATTTGGCTGTTTGAGAAAGCACTAAAGGAAAAGAAAGGGGGTCAGAATGCGATGCCTCTCTCGGGAGGAGGAATGCGAGTTCATGCCAGCAAATGGAGGGGCTGTACAGCGGAGCAGACTGAAAACCGCAAAGAAAGAAAAAGTGGGACTTGGCTCTTATTGACTTGCTGTCTAGCTCTGTGGTAATAAGAGCAAGCATAAAATTATAGAGCATAAAATGTTGTTAAATAATTTAAAGTGGAAAAGTAAAGGGAAGCTTCTGCTACAACACATGATATACTGTACAACTGTCAGCAAAACAGCTTCTGCATCAGGAGTGCTTCAGGGCTTCTGAGTCTTTAGAAGAGAGCGATTTGGGATTAAACAAAAAAAAGTTCACCCTTCGCTTATTTGCTTAACAGCACAATCCGCAGCATATTTAATCAAAAGCAAATCCCACTGTGTCCAAGCGGACTTGCTCCCTAGCAGTTGTTGATAGCCTTGCAGCCTTAGTGCAAATAAATGAGGCAACATTTTACCACCATGGAAAGGCCCTCGTATACTCCTGGTTCTCAAAACATCTCTCTCTGCAAAGATGACAACCACAGTTGCACATCACACTAAGCCAAACCATGGCTAAGTGTGTCTACTCCCAGAGAAGAACTCATACTTGCTTTGCTCCTGTAGCTCAGCACTATAACTAATGCAAGGACTGTATTAGTGTGCCATCTGAACCCAGGACTGTGGTTCAGGTCTCTCTTCCTCAACCACAATCTGTAGCCAAGGTCTGTTCTTGCTACATAGTCTGGTTAAGGAGAAGAGACCTTCACCATGACCCCATGGTCAGAAGACATGCTAAGCCAACACTTGACTTTACTGTCATTCTGCTAAATTAAAAAGTCTGGAGGAGATGGCACATTCACACAGTAATTGTAAGCCATGCTCTGGCTTACCATTAACTGCAAACCAAGCCAGCATCAATGAACTTAAGGCATGCATGTATCTTTACTGCTGTGTGGTGCTTGTTGCTCTTATGGCAAGTCGCTGAAAAAGCAGGAGCAAATCTAAGGATCTAGATGGCTGCTGAGGTGTATCCAGTAGTGAAGTGGGACACAGACTTGGGTAAAAACAGAATCCTGGACAACATCTCTGTTTTCCCATTAGTTTCTATGAGGGCATTTCAACATGGTAAAAGACTTGAGCTCTGACAGTGCATCTCACCTCCTGCTGTGTCCTGTTCTGCTTCCTCCCCCTCTCCTCCTCCTCAGTGCTTTGTGAAACTGACTAGTAAACTCGGATAGATTTCATTTCTTTGGCCATTGGCTCCGATTGAAATGGGTGATGGATTGCTAGGTCAGGGAGGTCCCATTTTCCAATGTAGTTTGGTCCAGTTTATTCATTGCTTCCCTATGTGTAGGAGGAGTGTAGGAGAGAGAGTGTACATGGCTCAGACACTTAACAGCTTGAGATTTCTCCCTAGACAGCAATGAGAGGAACACTGTCTTTCTGTCTCATTGCTTATGTTTGCCAGTAAAAAAGTGAAACACACATACCCCTCCCTGGACCCATCATAAGTATTTCTACTGGGAGCTATTTTGAAGCAGATTTTTTATGAAACGCTGCAGGAAGTAAAGTGGTTTTCATTTTTAAAAGGTTTCTGGTTAAAAGAGAGAGGGAGAGGGAGGAGAGAGAGAGAGAGAGAGAGAGAGAGAGAGAGAAGTGAATATCTTCAGACCTTGGTTGCAATTTGAAACCAGCTTGTACATGGCACCCCCTTAGTTTTAGCTAGATACTTAGGATAAAGAGTGAGCAGAAGCCTTCTATCACAGGTTCTCCAGTTCAAATTTGGTCTAGGGCAGTGGCATCCTAGGTACATGCCTTAGACCAGGGGAAGAGCAGTAACTCCATGGTAGAGCATCTGCCTTAGACACAGAAGGTCCTCTTCTGGCATCTCCAGGTAGGGTCGGGAATCCCCCTTGCCTGAAATCCTGGAGAGCAACTGCCAATCAATGTAGATCAGTGTTTCCCCAACTTGGTCTTCAGTTGTTTTTGGACTATGATTCCCATCATCTCTGACCACTGTCTAGGGATGATGGGAGTTGTAGTCCAAAAACAGTTTGGGAAACACTGATGTAGACAATAGGTAGAGGTAGATGGGCCAATGGTTTAATTCAATATAGGGCAGTTTCCTATGTGCTTATGTTCCAGGGATGGGAAACTGCTGGCCCATGAGCCAAATGCAGCTCATGCAGTCTCCAAATCTGGCCCAAGTCCTGGACCCTCCTCCCCAGAGAAATTAAGCTGGAAAGCAGCCTCCCATGGGAGTCAGTGAGAGGCTATTTTCAAACCGAATTGCTGTGCACTTTCAGGAAGCAGTTGTACCTGGTGAAGGAAGGGTAATCTTCTGCTTCCTTTTGTACCCTGACTCTGGCTGCAAATCACCCCATACAGGATGAGGCTTGAAAACAGCCTTCCATGGAGGGCTGTTTTCAAGACTTAGTCCATGTAACTCGGTATTAGCTATGCTACCTGGCAGCAGGTCTCCGGGGTTTCAGACAGGAGTATTTCCCATCCTTACCTAGAGATGTCAGGGATTGAACTCAGGGCTCTTTGCATTCAGAGGAAGTATGCACTCTCCTGTTGAGCTCCAGCCCTTCCCCAAGGAATGGGAAAGTGAAAAACACAGACTTTTCAGTGGCCTGAGTGAAATGACTACACTCTGTTCTGAAGCTGAAACGTCATAGTTTCATCACAAAGTTGGCATGGACATGAATCTTTCTCAGCAATCTCAGCAGAATGCCGCAGATTAACTGACATGGAAATTTAATTGCTCCCTCAGCCCGCGAACGTCTCCCTCCAGAGCATTTGCGGTACATTAGTGGTGTTGCAAAGGAGAGCCTCCATGTCTGCAGCTCAGTTGCATAAAAGTAAAGAAAACTCCCACTTGCCACCTGAGACTACACACATTTCGCTCGCTGTTTCATCACAAGAGGTTTAGTCAATACAGAGTAGGGCACATCCAGTCTCTTTCCTTGTCCTGACTTGTGCTTTTACTATCCCAGAAGCCAGGGAGGGACAGTGTTTCAGCTGCTGGAAGAGAGGGGAGTGATGGCTGCTCTGTTGCAATTGGACTGGAAAGGGATGTCTTTATCTCACTTGGTAAAATATCATTTTGCCACATTTAGCTGCCTTGTGAAAACATCCATCTTTATCCAGATGGCAAAGGCTAAGATGCTGAGTGGGGTCCCCAGAGTCCTGTCCCGACTCACCTCAGTGCTCAGCACCTCATTCCTACCTCTCTGTAGCTTTCTTTGGTTGTGGAGGGCAGTGAGCCACTAAGGGGCCCTGCAGGATGGGGACGTCAAAGAGCCATTTCCCCACATTTCAGCTTCTTGCGGTTTTGGGGCAAGTGCTGAGGCAGATGGTATTGTGAGTGTGTGTTTGCATCCTTGGGATTCAGGCCTAGGAAGTGGGTAAAGTGGTCATCCTTTGGGGGAACTGAATAGCTGAGCTTGCACTTGCCTTTCCTTCCCCGAGATGTTTTGTATGATTAATGTTTTAAAGGCTTCCTGTTTGGTCTGGGACTTCAGACAACAGCTTTCTTGACCTTTGACTCTGCTATAACGTCTGGATCCTGCCTCAGTTCTGACCACTATCTATGACACAGCCCAGATGATAAACATTCAATTTGTGAGTCATCAAGTGTAGGGAAATCAAGAGTTTACCTTCTTATTTGAAGCAGCCCTTCAGGTCACATCAAAACCCACGGTAATATTTGTCTCCTATGGCGCATGAATATTTGGCATTTTCAACTCTCTCAGGGCTTCTTGTCTGAAATGTTGTTTCCCAAATATAGATAGATGCTTTTCAAAGCCAGCCATTTAAAATCTGTTTTGTGGTGCTCTTCATTGACCTGAACAGTGAATGCTTTGTACAAGATGTGAAGTGAGAATAAGTGGTGCTTAGATTTACTTTTTAGTTGCTTTTCTTACGGCACGTACATTTTCATCTGATTGTAAGCTTTTAATTTTCTTTTTCAAAGGACTGGAAGGCTCAGGATGAGATAGGTAAACAAATCCTACATGGGCTACCTTCACTAACACTATTCCATTGTCTCTCATCTTTGTAGTCGGCTTGGATTTTTGCATGCTATGAATTAAACAGTTATCCAGTGGTAGCATTTCCCTCTTTTTGCTTCTCCAGTTCCTATGTAAGGTGAAAAGGAGAATTTTAGCTAAAACAGTGGTTCCCAAACTGCCTCCCATCTCCCATGGGCTTTTGATGAGAGACCGCTTAATTTTTTCTTTCTAGAAATTTCTGTGCTAATGAACTTTATAGGCCACAGTATCACTTCTGCCTTTTGGAAGCTGAAATCCATGTGTAATCCATGATACTTAATTTTAAATTATATTTTTAATGCTTCTTTTATTTCTTGTATTGTATTTCATTGTCTTGGAAACTGCATTCCCTCAAATTATGTCAAATTCATATTCAAATAAGTATTTTTCACAGCTATGCCTCAGGCTACCTGAAAGAAACTCGCAGTTTGGGACCCCTGAGTTAAAATATCTCATGTGGGTGGCGGGGTCAGATTTATTTATTTCCATTTCTGTCTTGCCTCATTTCTGAAACACAGGGCAAGTGATAACCATTGAAACAAACATGGAACTATAAAAGCCAAATAGAATGCACATGTTTTAAAAAAGATGTACATAAAAACTGATTAAATATACCTTACTTCAACCTTTGCCAACCTAGTGCTCTCCATAAATATGCCTGACGTCAGGGCAGGGCTCTTCAAGGAAGCCTCAGTCATGTGTTGGTCTTACTCCTGAGTATAACAGCTAAACAAGACGTATGTGAACAATGGTAAGTGTTCACCAATTTCTCTTATGGCTATCTGGTTGTCAGGAGACAGAGCCGTAACATTTGATGTTGCCTGTTTCCCTTAATCTTTGAGGACGTTGTTCCATTTCACATCCACAACTTGTCTCTGCAAACCAGCTTTACATAAAAGTCGCCAACAAGCCATTTGGATGCAGCAGAGGTGCAGCTCTCAGAGCCACCCACCTGCAACCAAACTCTGTCTTTGCCAGCTAGCAGATGGAGCAGTTGCACACTGACAGTAAACCAGAGACACAGCAAAGTGCAGTGGATAGGGCTTCACATGAGAGAGATGTTAAGAAGGATATGAGAGTGCTATGATTTTAAAAATATTGTGAATTGTCAGCAGTAGCTCTGGGGATGGATGGATGGAATGGGAAAGAACCTTTAGCTACTCTCTTCTTAACCAACATATTGTTAACAGAAATGCCAGATCCCACTATTCTACACAACAGAGGTGTTCAGAGGACAGAGCAAATCTTTGGATTTTAGATTTACAGTGTGGTTCTCAGCAGCTGAGGTTTTGTTATCAAATAAGCCAACTCAGCCTGCTGTATACACATGTATAATTTAAAACATATCAGTTTATGTAACCCACCACAGGGATAGGTTACACATCCCTCTGTGAGCTTGATGTTTGAGCTGTTTACAGTTTATAGCCTGAAATCCACATGGCTGTGTTCTTTGCACACCCAGCAGCGGAAAAGCTGTAGGGAAATGGGAAATGTCTGGCCTGGAGTAGGGGAGGCTAGTCAAGAGCTGCTTGGGATGCCTTAGGATGCCAAGACTGAACTGTCGCAGAAAACGACACCAGTGATTCTCCCTCTCCATATGGTATAGATGGGTGGTAGACCACATGCCTCAAATGCAGAAGATCCCAGGTCTCAAAGTAGGGAGTGGTGCTACTTGAGTGCTCAAGCTTCAGCCTCAGGGGTTGGTTGAGTTAGGAATATCCTTACCCTTGAGGGCTACATGCAACTGAGAGGATGAAAAACCATCATAGAGGCCACAGACAGTTGCTCAAATGAATTGGGGCTGGGCGTTTGCATCTGAGGTTCCAAGGCAAGGTGCCTTTGAGGGATCTAGGCAAATGAGCATTCAAGTTCCCATCCCGTGTGTCTTCCGAGGCCAGGCTGTTTTCTAGAAAGTGCTTCCTTTGTGTGCAGAGCACCCAGAGTCTCTGTTTCCCCTTATTTCATAGAATCATAGAATCATAGAATCATAGAGTTGGAAGAGACCACAAGGGCCATCGACTCCAACCCCCTGCCAAGCAGGAAACACCATCAGAGCACTCCTGACATATGGTTGTCAAGCCTCTGCTTAAAGACCTCCAAAGAAGGAGACTCCACCACACTCCTTGGCAGCAAATTCCACTGTCAAACAGCTCTCACTGTCAGGAAGTTCCTCCTAATGTTTAGGTGGAAACTTTTTTCTTGTAGTTTGGAACCATTGCTCCGTGTCCGCTTCTCTGGAGCAGCAGAAAACAACCTTTCTCCCTCCTCTATGTGACATCCTTTTATATATTTGAACATGGTATCATATCACCCCTTAACCTCCTCTTCTCCAGGCTAAACATGCCCAGCTCCCTTAGCCGTTCCTCATAAGGCATCGTTTCCAGGCCTTTGACCATTTTGGTTGCCCTCCTCTGGACACGTTCCAGTTTGTCAGTGTCCTTCTTGAACTGTGGTGCCCAGAACTGGACACAGTACTCCAGGTGAGGTCTGACCAGAGCAGAATATAGTGGCACTATTACTTCCCTTGATCTAGATGCTATACTCCTATTGATGCAGCCCAGAATTGCATTGGCTTTTTTAGCTGCCGCGTCACACTGTTGGCTCATGTCAAGTTTGTGGTCAACCAAGACTCCTAGATCCTTTTCACATGTACTGCTCTCAAGCCAGGTGTCACCCATCTTGTATTTGTGCCTCTCATTTTTTTTGCCCAAGTGCAATACTTTACATTTCTCCCTGTTAAAATTCATCTTGTTTGTTTTGGCCCAGTTCTCTAATCTGTCAAGGTCGTTTTGAAGTGTGATCCTGTCCTCTGGGGTGTTAGCCACCCCTCCCAGTTTGATGTCATCTGCAAATTTGATCAGGGTGCCCTTGAGTCCATCATCCAAGTCGTTGATAAAGATGTTGAATAAGACCGGGCCCAAGACAGAACCCTGTGGCACCCCACTAGTCACTCTTCTCCAGGATGAAGAGGAACCATTGATGAGCACCCTTTGGGTTCGGTCAGCCAGCCAGTTACAAATCCACTGAGTGGTAGCATAGTCAAGTCCGCATTTTACCAGCTTCTTTACAAGAATATCATGGGGCACCTTGTCAAATGCCTTGCTGAAATCAAGGTAGACTACATCCACTGCGTTCCCTTCATCTACCAGGCTTGTAATTCTGTCAAAAAACGAGATCAGGTTAGTCTGACATGACTTATTTTTCAGAAATCCATGCTGACTATTGGTGATCACAGTATTCCTTTCTAGGTGCTCACAGACTGTTTGCTTAATGATCTGCTCCAGAATCTTCCCTGGTATTGATGTCAGACTGACTGGGCGGTAATTATTTGGGTCCTCTCTTTTCCCCTTTTTGAAAATAGGGACAACATTTGCCCTCCTCCAGTCTGCCGGGACTTCGCCTGTTCTCCAGGAATTCTCAAAGATGACTGCCAGTGGTTCTGAGATCACATCTGCCAGTTCTTTTAATACTCTTGGATGCAGTTCATCTGGCCCTGGAGACTTGAATACATCTAAATTAGCCAAGTATTCTTGTACTATCTCCTTAGTTATTCTGGGCTGTGTTTCCTCTGCTGAATCATTTGCTCCAAATTCTTCAGGTCGGGCATTGTTTTCTTTATCGGAGAAGACTGAGGCAAAGAAGGCATTGAGGAGTTCAGCCCTTTCTGGATCCCCTGTTTGCATTTCACCATCTTCTCCTCTGAGTGACCCCACTGTTTCTTTGTTCTTCCTTTTGCTACGAACATACCCATAAAAGCCTTTTTTGTTGCTTTTAACCTCTCTAGCAAGCTGGAGTTCATTCTGTGCTTTAGCTTTTCTGACTTTGTGTCTACACGTGCTGGCTATTTGTTTGAATTCCTCTTTGGTGGTTTCCCCCCTTTTCCATTTTTTGTACACATCCTTTTTTAATCTTAACTCAGTTAAAAGTTCTTTAGATAGCCACCCTGGTTTCTTTAGGCACCTTCCATGTTTCCGTCTCATTGGTATTGCCTGAAGTTGTGCTTTTACTATCTCCCTCTTAACAAACTCCCAGCCATCATGAACTCCCTTTCCTTTTAGTATTACTGTCCATGGGATCTCACCCAGCACTTCCCTAAGTTTTATGAAGTCGGCTTTCTTAAAGTCAAGAAATTGAGTCCTAGTATGCTTGGCTGCTCCTTTCCACTGTATAGTAAACTTCAGAAGAGCATGATCACTTGCGCCTAATGATCCTTCCACTTCTACCCCACTAACCAGGTCATCAACATTGGTTAGGACCAGATCTAAAATGGCTGTTCCTCTTGTTGCTTCTCCCACTTTCTGGACAACGAAGTTGTCTGCAAGGCCAGTGAGGAATCTGTTTGACCTTATGCTCTTGGCTGAGTTTGACATCCAGCAAATATCCGGGTAATTGAAGTCCCCCATTACTACTATCTCCCTTCCTTTTGCATGCTTGGCCATCTGTTCCAGGAAGGCATCATCTATGTCCTCCGTTTGGCTTGGGGATCTATAGTAAACTCCCACAATGAGGTCCCTGTTATTCTTCTCTCCCTTAATTTTGACCCAATTGCTCTCACTTTGGCTTTGAGGTTCTAAATCTTGGATCTCTTCACAGGTATACACATCCCTGACATATAACGCCACTCCTCCTCCTTTCTTGTCTGGTCTGTTTCTCTGAAATAGATTGTATCCCTCCATTATTACATTCCAGTCGTGGGACTTATCCCACCAGGTTTCAGTGATGCCTATTATGTCATATTTAGTTTGCTGTACCAAGAGCTCAAGCTCATCTTGTTTATTACCCATGCTTTGCGCATTAGTGTACAGACATTGAAGTCCATTAATCATTCCCCCGTGTCTCTTATTTAAGGATTTTTTCCTCCCATCACTAGGTCTGCGTGCTGTTTGCTCCATTTGGTCTATGACATTTGGATGATCATCTTCATCAATTGATAGACTCCTACCTTCAGGAGCACTGTCTCCCTCCCCCACATTAGTCAGTTTAAAGCCCTCCTGATGAGGTTTCTGAGATTTTTGGCAAAAACATTCCGCCCAACCGTTGTGAGGTGCAGCCCATCACTTGCCAGAAGTCCATCTTCAAGAAACTGCAGTCCGTGATCTAAGAATCCAAACCGTTCCTGTTTACACCATTTGCGAAGCCAGCTGTTCACTTCCACTATTTTTCCCTCTCTCCCTGGGCCACGCCGTTCAACTGGGAGGACAGATGAGATGGCAATTTGTGCATTTAATTGCTTCAATTTCCTGCCCAGAGCCTCATAGTCTCTTTTGATCTTCTGGAGGCTATTGCTTGCAGTGTCATTGGTTCCCACATGAACCAAGAGGAAGGGGTATTTGTCAGTGGGTTTTATGATATTTAAGAGCTCTATGTCTGCAAAGCATGAGGCTAGAGAGATACTGCCTCTTGCCACATGCCCAGTCTTCTGAGTTTGGTTTCCATGTCTAGCATTAAATACTGGGGATGGTGTGCTTTGACTGAGCACTGAGATATACCAGATCCTGTGCTCTTTTGGGGCAATACCAGCAAGGTGGTGGTTGGCATAGCAATGATTATTTCTTTATTTTAAAACCACTGTAATTGAATTCAATGGAACAGAAATTATTTGCACCTGGGCCTTACACCACCGAAGTTTGGGTGGCTGTGGACTGAAGGGGCTAGGGTGCTAAGCCCTTTTTCTCCTTCTCTGTGTCACCCCTGTCCCTCCCCAGACTCTATCCTGCTTCAGGCATTCTGTCAGCAGAATGAGTGTTTCTGGGATGTTTCCTTGACATCTCTTTCATGGTGGATGCATATCTGGTGATCTGCCAGCATCGCGAGACTTCCACCAGTTCCTATGGCTTCTCAGCCAGTGGCTCTTGAGCACTGTATAAATATTACTAAGCATGAATCTTAAACCTTTATGTTTCATTCGTAGTGCAAGATACCTTCCCAGATCCCAAGGGCAGAGTGTGGTTTCAAGCACTCTTTCTCTGACTTTGTTAACCTCGTGTGTAATAACAAAAGCTGTTGTTCCACTTCTCTGTGCATTTGACATATCACCCACGGTGGGATTTTCTGGACAATATGACACTGTCAGTCGCTCTGACTGAGAAATATCCTGGTAACATCTTACTCAGCTGCCACTTCGCAGCAGACACTGACTCAGTAGCATTCCCTGAAGTATGTATGTCTTTAATGTATAATTTGTCATCTACCTCTGTGCACTCGCTTCAAAAAGAGAGAGGCATGATTGCGCAAATGGCACTGGCAGATTGCGACCCTTGTAGGAGGACTTTCTGTTGCCAGGCAGTGTAAGACGGCTTTTATTTATAACTTTAGCTTATCTGAGCACCAATTTGTTTGAAGCTGTCCAACTAGTGGCACTGTTTATTTAATGCTGTATCATTTCTTCTCCATAGCTGTAACGTCTTAAATACTGCTGTAGTTAAGGTTTCAGGATCCCGGAAACCTTTATGAAAATCTGCCATGGGCAAATTATTTGACTGTACTGATCCACAATGCAGAGTAACCCTCTGGAAAGGATGACACAGAATGAAGCTCTGCTGTTAAGGAGCTATCTGGAAACTTCTGATAAGAGCTAAATAACTGTGTAGGCCACAGTATGACTTCTGCCTTTGGGAAACTGAAATCTATGTGCCATGTTCAAACGTTCTATCAACTGGAGTATACATATAAATTGAAAAGCTGATCACATGCCAAAGAAGTATGCGGCCATCATGTGGCCAGGGCAAAAGCAAAATGGTAATAAAATAAATTAAGTTATCTTGCAATCAAGTCTTCAGCAGCTCCAAAACAAAAAAAATATCAAGAGATAGGTCAAGATGGTGCTTTGAAAGGTTTTCCCCCTCTTTTTAAAAAAATGCATGATAATTTCACAAAATGCTGTAAGTCATAAAATGTTTACTTCTAATGTCACAAAATGTCACAAGTCACAAATCGTGTACATCTAACTGTAGCACTCAACCCTTGTGTTAATAAGTGCAATTATATTTTTGTGCCGTTTTAAATAAAGCAATTAACCAAGATCTTAGGGCACAGTTCTAACCTTTAAATGCTGCTTAAAAGTGGGGTTTGCTTAAGTTGTCATGGTTATTTTTCTAGATACCTTAATCTATTGTGGTGCTTTGCTTGTTAAAGAAGAGGATTAGGTTTGGCTGTCTCTGGCGGTTTCTTGTGTGCTCTGTCATGCTCACATATTACAAGGACACAGACAGCACCATGGTGTCATATCCACTAGGTAACAGGGCTCTTCTAGGGATGGTGCAGCATCAGGTTAAGTGATGCCTGTTGTAACATTACAGTTCAGCCCATGTAGCTTCATTTGCAGATATGTATTACCTGATCCCCCAGGCTCTCCGTTTCCTCCAGGTTGCAGCCAATACTAGTCTTACTCAGAGCCTATCCATTGAAGTTAATAAACATGACTAACCTACTCTGAGTAGAACATCGTCAGATACAACCCTCTGCTTTTTCCCTGTTGTCGAAATTTAGATTTTAATCTACTTGGGGCAGAGAGCTGACTTTTTAATGTTTGCTTATGATATTCTTTAAATTGCCATACACATTGCTGGTGCCGTAGAAATGAACAACAGGCACTTCAATACTGTCACTGTTCTCAGATGGGATTGCATCACATACCAGCAAAATTCAGGTTGCACAATTATAGTATGTTGGGAGGTCTTGCACTACAAACCTGCATCCCCAAAGGACCAAGCATTTTTGCAGTAAGGAAAGTGAAAGGGAAATGCACTGGAAAGTGTGGAATAACGTTTGCTTTGTTGTAACCTCCCTGCACACAAATCTGAACAAGTGCTTATTACATAACCAGCATTTTCTCATCCCCCAGCAAACTAATTAGGAGGATGAATGCTCAATAAATGGATTCTCAGGAAATGTCCAATGAGACATGTAAATATTTCTCATCTCATCTCTATGTGCTTAGTTTTACTAACCCTTAAGCTTGAGATGGCAATTGTCCTTGCAAATAAATCTGTATTAGCTCCAAGCCTACAATATATTGCTATTAGGCAGGAAGGAGATGACTACTTACATTGCATTAATACCATTGTTTATACATTATTTACATTGAGCATCTTTGGACAAGTAGAATTATAGACTTAATATCTTTGTCCCGTTCCCTTTTATCTCACCTGGCAGAGACACAGATTTTGGAAATTAGATGGGGCTGCTGAAAGCTCAGTTCCAGTAAAACTTCAGATTGTACTCAGCAATTATTACAACCACCAAAAATAGAATTCCAATAATAGTTGGCTATACAGTCTCTAATTACCCGCCACTGGGATATAGAAACAACAATTTACAATCAAGACAGAATAATGACTGCAGGAGCAGGTGATATAGCTGTAATTGCTGTGTTAGTATCCTGTGCTAAACTTGTCTCACCTAGTCATTGTTTTCTGCAATATATCCCGGCATCACAAGCTTACTCTCTTTTAGCAGTTAATAACTGTTGTTGATGCAAGAGAGCACCTTAAATACGAGGCACATTAAAGACAATCTCGTGAAAACAATGCTCAGTTCAGCTGAGTGCAGCCCAATTAGATACCCTCCAACCTTTTCCAGATGAAAATGGGGACATCCTATTCTACATCAGGAAGCTTCTCCCATGTTTGATTTAGCTGCACACATGGATGCCATATACACATCTAGGTTGGTCACATTGAGCCAATTACAACCTCTCCACCTCACTTACCTCATGGGAATGTGTGAGGCAAGGGATTGTGTGCAACACCTTCCACAAATAAATGAAATGAAATCATTTTTAGCTGTAGACTGCCTTGAGTCCCTGTCATGGAAAAAGTGTGATGTAACAACAACAACAACAACAACAACAACAACAACAACAACTGAGAGAATGATCAGGAGCATACCAGAGAACAAATCCTATCAGGGCTGTCTTAAGCATATCTGGCGCCATGATGCAAAGATCCCTCTGACACCTGCCCAGCAACTCCAAAACAAGGGAGGGGGTGGTGGAAAATGTCCTCTGCCTCCCCCACTGCCACAGCGTGGTGGTGGTGATCAAGCAGGAAAACGTGCTAGCGGGCATGCTCTCTGGTGTCGGGGTACCCAAGAAGGCTGTGCGCCGCCTTTCACCAGGAAGCAGGAGGAGGACAACGACCCCGTCTTTAGCAGATGCAGAGGCTTGGGAGGGAAGCTGCGCACCCGCTAGCCATATAGTTGGTGGGGCGCAGCTGGCGGGCGTGCAGGGAAAGGGGAGGCTGCTGGCAAAGCCACGCAGCTCCCCCACTAGCTAGGGTGCCCCTGAGAAGTCGGCTCCCTAGCACAACGAACCACTAAGACTAATGGGAAAGATGGCTCTGAATCCTATTGAACTCAGTGGGACTTAGTTCTGAGTAAAAATGCTTAGGATTGCAGTGCAAGGCTGCCCAGTCTTTACTCAGTTACCTGGGAGTTAACTTCATTGAATACAGTGGGACTTAGTTCTGAGTAGACATTATAAGTCTCAATTTACAATAAAGGAATAAAAACGCCATGCATTTCCTTAAAAAAATGCTGGCAGTTTATTAAAGATTTGCAGTTAGAGAATTGCAATTAAAGAAACGCAATTAAAGAATTTAAAGTGGATTGGTGACATTTTCCTTCAAAATTATAGGAAAGGCTTTGTATGCCAGCTTCACAATTTACTTCATTTGGTGCAGGTATTATATTTTCAATATAAACATGACTCTCCTTTTGCACCTACACACACACACACACACAGAGAGAGAGAGAGAGAGAGAGAGAGAGAGAGAGAGCGCTTTTAATTGTTCTCCGAGACATGGAGGGGAAGAAAAAGGAAAACTGGGACATTATGGGATCAAATCAGAAACTGGGACAGCATCTGTAATTCCAGGATTGTCACTGGAAAATTGGAGCACTTGGAGGATATGCGAGTATCTGAAAGGCATGGGGAACATTTAAAACATATGCATGTGTGTTTGGGTAAATGTAAGCACTGAGGCTGCAGATAGTTCAGGTAACGGAGTGTCAAAGAAATGACTTGACTGAAATGTTTAATGGGAACTTGGAAACTGCTTTGAAATCTTATTATGGTTTACATTAAAGCTCCCTTCCACTGCTGCCCACCTTTGTTTTTCCTTGTTCTGTTTCTAAAAGACACATTCGGTGCATGTTAAAAAAAACAAACAAACTGGACTCTGGGGTTCACAAGTCTATAGATGGTTGCCTAGAAACATCCTTTGATGAGCAGTGAAGTCTCTTTGAGCAGCAAAGCAATAGGGACTGCCTTGCAGGTTTTGGGGGGGAAACTTCAATAACCATTTTCGTTCAAAGATAAGCAAGAATGACCTATGTGCCTGCTAGGAAATCAAAAGATTCCATGAATTATAGGGGCTCCCCCCCCCCATGAAAGAAAGGAACAGCTTGGCTATTTTTTCACCATCTCGTTCTATGACAAGAAGAATGCTAATTATGGAACCTGAGGTAAGTTTATTGTGAGAAGCAGTGGAAACCTGGAATAACCTTTAGCTGTGTCCACAGTGAGTAGTGCAGCGGTTGTGGTGCAACTTTCTTGGAGATAAGCCCCA
Source organism: Podarcis erhardii (assembly GCF_964252035.2). Taxonomy (NCBI): domain Eukaryota; kingdom Metazoa; phylum Chordata; class Lepidosauria; order Squamata; family Lacertidae; genus Podarcis; species Podarcis erhardii. The sequence goes on from NC_138509.1 coordinate 40,305,777, forward strand.
ATGAATTTTTATTTATTTTTAATATTTATACTCTGCTTTCAGTGGACAAAAGTCTTCTCAAGTTAGTAAACAACAAGGTAAAAGGTAAAGATATCCCTGACTGTTAGGTCCAGTCGTGGACGACTCTGGGGTTGCGTGCTCATCTTGCTCTATAGGCCGAGGGAGCTGCCGTTTGTCCATAGACAGCTTCCGGGTCATGTGGCCAGCATGACTAAGCCGTTTCTGGCGAACCAGAGCAGTGCACAAAAACACTGTTTACTTTCCCGCCAGAGCGGTACCTATTTATCTTCTTGCACTTGATGTGCTTTTGAACTGCTAGGTGGGCAGGAGCAGGGACCAAGAAACGGGAGCTCACCCCATCGCAGGGATTCGAATTGCCGACCTTCTGATCGGCAAGTCCTAGGCTCAGTGGTTTAGACCCACAGAACACCCCCCCCAAATTAAAGTAACCCTTTTACGTTAAATTTACAAATGCGAAGTAGGTAGTGATGCCGTAGGTTTTGTTACTTTAGTTTATTGTATTTATTCATCACTTCACATAGCCAAAATGAGTCTTGGAAGTGGTGTACAATAAAATACCATGGAGGTGGCTCACAACATGAACCCTGAAATTCTATGGTTCTAATCTAATAAATAAAACACATCAAGCAGTGCACAACAGAATCGACAATTCCCCCATTAAATCATAATATGAACTGAAAATAAAGATACAAAAAAACCCAACAGCAGCAACAGCCTCCCATCACCAAACAATAACTGCAGCCCAGGAGTCTGTTCAGCAGCCCTGGTTTTTGTAGCTGGACTCAGTCAGAGTCTTGTCCTCCCAGGCCAGATAGGGGAAGGCCTGCAAGGCAGGGAGCAGGGACTGTCTGTCTGTAGTAAAGTATCCATCAGAACAATATAAATATACTAAATGTGTTCATCCAAAAAGTAACCTCAGAAACAAAATATTAACACACCCATTCATCTGATACAGGAACGTTTCCTGTAGCAGAAACAATTTACAAATACATTTGTCATCTCAGATGCTCATTGATTTATTTATGAGTTTCTCATAAATGCTAGTGAAATTATGTTGCAGTGACCCATATTAGGCAGGAAGGAAAAGATGTTCATTGTCTTCCTGTATTTAGTAATGCAGGGAGGCTACATGCTAGGAGTCCATCTAGAATGCTGGGCTCTCTTTTGCCATGGGATTCTAAAGATCTAGTTATTTAATTTGGAAAAAAGTCCATTGAAATCAATGGGACATACTTCCAAATATTAATAATTAATTTTCATCCTGTCCTTCAATTACACCCACACACCCCAGGGTGACTTACAAAACTCTAGATTTATTTATTTTTAATTATGAAATTCAAAACAAGAAAAATAAAACATAGCTAAGGTTGACCATGCATGTTGACTGAAGCCATAGAAGAAAGGCAGATCCTATCACTGCTGCCTCCATCCATCTATGCGTAAGCACTGAATGCACAGTCTGAAAGCCTTATGGGACTATCCATTTGCTGCACCTGGGCAGAGGCTGGCTCCTGGGAGCCTGAGACTGATGATTGATTTTGTTTGGTTGAGGAGGCTTGGGGTTGCAGGTTCTCTCCCTCATGCACAACAGTTCAGACGTTTGTTTCTAGAAAACCATAGTTTGTCATTTGGTCTGAAAGGGCAAATAACAGTCCGCACTTGTGTAGTTTGTTAGCTTGGTTTTCAGGAAGGAACAAGACATAGTTTCCCATTTTGGATGGAAGGGGACAGAATGCTTGCCACAAACATGAAACGGAAGGAGGTTTTTGTCATGTGAAGGGAGAGGAGGGGATGTGTGAACCCAAGGCACTCAAGATTCATTTGTGTAGGGCACAGGTAGCTAACCTGTGGCCCTCCAGGTGTTATTGAACTACAATTTCCATAATCTCTGACCATTGGGCATGCTGACTGGGAATGATGGGAAGTGGTGTCCAGCAGTGTCCGTAGTTCCCTCACCCCGATGTAAATCCAAACTATAATATGGCATTATGTCTGAATCACCCTAGCATTATCATAGTTTCCCTAAATAGAGTGATGCCATCTTATGTTTTAGACAGGTACAGCAACAAAAAACTGTGTGTGTGTGTTTTTGTGTGTATGTATGTGTACAGTAACTTCTCTCCCCCCCCCCCCGCGTGGACTTGAAGTGCCTGAGGCTCTCTTCCTATCTTCAAAGTAGATTTCAATCTTCTTTTTCATAATTTTCAACAGGAATTTTCAAATCCATGTGTAATTGCAACCTCTTCTTTCAGAACTAATTAAATGAAGATTCAATGAAGTGTCACAGTGTGGCTCTTTCTCTTCAACGCTGTTGAAATGCAGTCGGCAGCCGAAGGTTCTTTGCAAACTTAAAGCAGTAGTTAGTGAAGCTATTTCCTTATCGATGATGCACAAGGAATGAGAATTATTCCACTACTATATTATTGTCAGAGTGTGGCTATTGTTATGCAGATCACCACTGAATTCAATGCCACAGATGTCCAATTCATTTTAAAGCCTTTCTAGGTGCTGAAGATAATGTTGGAAGATAACATTGTTGGTGACACTGTTGTCAAAACAAAGCCCTGATTGGATGAGATGCACAATCGGAGCAACCCAGACCCCTTTTAACTGTTCAGAATGATAAGCCTATGTCCTATCAAAACAATACAGGATGTTTCTTGCCTTTGAAAAGGATAAGTAGAGCTAAACAATACCAACAAGACTGCCATTCTTTCACAGAATTTGTTGTTTCATTTGAGTTGGGTAAGCTCATGATAGCTAACGTCTTCAAAGACGCGTTCTTTTTCTTCCTCTTGATTCTAGGGCCAGTGGACCATGGGCCAGTGGGATGCATGTGGGGCCACAAGATTATAATTTTCTCTGGGTGGAATTCCCTCCTAGTGCAAGTGCAGCTTTGGACTGAGCGGGACAGCAACATTTTTTGTGTGAGTTTTGAGCCTGATCAGCCTGCTCCCATAGCTTCTGTTTGCCTTTCTGAAGAACTTCGTGTATCCATTGGCCCTCCATTTCCAGTCTTACTTCAGTCAAACCAAAAGAGAGCTTACATAGAATTATGAGACCTCTGTTTAGCCATCTAGTTCAATGCTCTCCGCAGTGGAGGAAATGCAGAGCTAAAGAATTCCCCACAGATAGCTGTCCAAGCTCTGACTGAAGGCCTCTGATGAGGGAGAGCAAATCAATCTTCTGGCCTACTGGATCCATTGTCAGACTGCTCATTATCAGTAAGTTCATCCTACCGTTCATCTGAAATTTACCATTTTGTAATTTTAGCCCATTAGAACTAGTCAATGGTGGCTGGTGCCCGTTGGATCTGGTAAGGATGTCCAACAGTCAATGGAGCCAGAGCCAATGACAGACAGAATTAATTCTAGTTTTGTCCCCGTCCTCCGTGTTGAGTTCTACAATGGCAACCCTGAGACTAAGGAGGAGAAGGAATCTTGACAGCCAGTGCCATTCTCTGGGCTGGTCATAAGTAAGAAGACAAGCAGGTGAGTGTTGGCTGAGGGCAGACTGAGGTGGTGAGGAAGTGCCCCATTCACCCCAATGAAACAGCCTCCACTGGAACTTTTTCTGTCCTTTGGGCAGGAGAGAACAAATTTTTTGAACTTCCTCCTTCAGTTCTATGTACTTGTATTTCAGACTGCATGAGAGTCTGGAGGAGGAGAATAATGATGATTGGATAATTACTCATTTTACCCAAATCCTTCGGAACAAAACCTTTTATGCAGCAGTTTCATGGCTGCTGTGAAATTTGTAAATGCTAAGAATCAAGCTCTCACTTCAAATCTTGGTTCAGGTCACCAATAAGACCTGCATTTTTCTTCATGCTTCGTACAATGCGGAGAGGCACCAGGCTGTTTAATTGTCTGCTGCTGGAGCTTTTTAAGGTTCATCTCCACCACAGGGAACAAAAGGAAGGGAGATCACAGTTCCCTTGTTTTTCTGCTCCTCTCTTTTGACCTTTGCGCTTTCTTTGTTCCTTTCTTTTCCATTCAGCCTTCTCTTTTTGGCTGTCTAGTTTCAAGCTGTCTGATCTTTTCATTGTTGATATTGTCATCCCCCCCCCCGACAAATAAATGTTGAGAGTTTCAGAGCCCCCCCCCCTTTTGCTGGTATGTGAAATCTCTGTCTTGTTGTAACGAGGCTTGATAAAAGTCTTCTGTGCTTGAGAGGCTACAATCGTACTGGGAAGTATGCCCCACTGAACTCAGTCAGATGTACTGACATAGTTTGGATTGGCTGCAAGAGTTAGACATAAGCAAGGCATTGCTAGGTACAGTTCCTCCTCTCACTCTGCCGCACTGCTGAGAAAACCCCCCATTTTGGTAGCAAGCAAATTCCTTGCATGTTGATTGAGTACTATCGCTTCCAAATGCAACAGTTATAGTCATGCAGATGGCAGGGTTATAAGTGTTTCGAGTTGGAATGACTGATATCTTTGTCAAAGGAACAGGAAAGATATCTTGGTTTAGCATAGCCCAGGCAATTATTTTCCAGTTTTTTGATATCGCTAGCGGATATTGCTCAGAATACAAAATGGTAGTTTTCATTTCTGCACTATGCTTGTAGACTTGGAATGCGATAGCTCAGGACATGTTTTCCAATTATTAGAGGACCTTTAATCTCAGCAAGGCTCTTGGCTTGTTGCTTTAATCCAGACACTCAAGAATAGAGTTATTAAATATATGGAAATGAAACGTGACTTGTAAGAAATGAAGGTCGGTAAATAGGACACTGTTCAAGAACACAAGGTCATCTGTGGGGATTAGGGGCAGAAGAGGAGGTGAGGGGGACAAAATTAGAGCCTTTTGTATGTGGTACAATTAAACATATGGGGGAGGACAGTAGGGATGAATGTGTAGCTCTATCATTGTTTTGTTGCCTTCAGAGTGAACCTATAAATCCAACAGCAGAATATAGAGAAAAAGAGGAGATCTAAGTAAGTTAGAGGAATGGACCATGCACTGGACTTGAACCCTATTGTCTGATGGGTGAAATATAATCTGCCATTGAATCATAGAGTTGGAAGGGACCCAAGGGTCATCAGGTCCAACCCCCTGCAATGCAGGAATCTCAGCTAAAGCATCCATGACATGACAATCCAATCTCTGCTTAAAGACCTCCAAGGAAGGAGAGTTCACTACCTCTCGTGGGAGTCTGTTCCACTGCTGAGCAGCTCTTACTGTCAGAAAGTCCCCCTCCCCAATGTTTAGTTGGAAACTTATTTCTTGTAATTTGAAGCCACTGCTTCAAGTCCTACCCTCTAAAGCAGGAGAAAACAAGCATATTCACTCTTCCATGTGACAGCCCTTGAAATATTTGAAGATGGCTATCGTATCTCCTCAGTCTCCTCTTTTCCAGGCTAAACATACCCAGCTCCTTCAAGCACTCTGTGTAAGGCTTAGTTTCCAGACCCTTGATCATCTTGTCAACACCCTTCTTAAATTGTGGTGCCCAGAATTCACAGCATTCCAGGTGTGGTCTGACCAAGCCAGAATGGAGTGGTACTATTACATCCCTTGATCTGGACAATATACTTCTGTTGATGCAGCCTAGAATAGCTTTAGCTGCTGCATCACACTGTTGGCTCATTCATGTTAAGCTAGCAGATCCTTTTCACATGTACCGCTAGTAAGCCAGGTGTTCCCCATCCTATATTTGTACTTCTGGTTCTTCCTGCCTAAGGATAGATTTCAGTGTTTTTATATTATATTGTTTTGACTAGTCTAATCTGTAAAACTGTTTGTTGGGCTCACAATGACACTACTTTGCTTAAGCAAAGCAGGCTTGGGTCTGGTCAGTGATTGTCTGGGAACCACATGGGTACCATGATGGGAAAAGGTGGGATGGAAACAGAAGTTAATAGAAACAAAAGGCAGTGGTTTTGCCTCTTGCAACTTTTTGTTTCAAGAAAATTAATCACCGGCTTCTCTGCAACAAAAGATTCCCAGCATTATTTCCATGACTAAGACATATCAAACATAAAGGCTAGTGAGGGATCCCTGCATTCAGTGATCCTGTAGTTCCACTTGTTTATGCTCAGAATTTGGTACTGGCCATGTAATTCGGTGTTCTGTGAACCTCAGCTTTACTTTGAGGAAGTTATGTTTCCCGTCCCTAAGGTTGCAGAGATAGGCTTGGAAATACATGAGCAGTGCCTGGTGAAATCTCAGAAGCAGGATTCCAAACAGTCAGGTAATGGAACTACATTACCTATCATGGTGCTTTACAGGATCTCATGAGTGAATAAAGCTGGCTGGAATAATCAAAGTAAGCAAATGTATGCACATATTCTGAATGCAAATAATCAACGCAGGTGACAAAATTCAGTTTGTTGTTCAGCACAATTTTTCTTTAAAGCCATTGTTAAATTATTTCTCAAGGAACCAACTCAGGGGCTGAAGATGTGGCCTTTCTCTGGAAAAAGCAGGTTCTGGATGAGGTCTGGCTGTTTTGATTGCTGGAAAGTTAGTTTGTTGGTAAAAGCTTGAAGGATGCTCTAGACCTGGCTGGATTCTTGGTTTCTCCCGATTCTGGCTTGATTCTACCTACCTGCAATGCTTTCTGTATCCCTATTATTCCTTCTCAACCTGTGAGAAGGCATTGCAAGAATCCTGTACAATCCGTGTCCTAAAGAAACTGCTTCAACAAACATTGCCCATTAATGAAAGATATAGCAAAACGATACGTGTGGAGCACCAGGGGAATCATAGTATAATCTGTTATGTACACTGACGATTTATTGTTAGGGGCATTGACTTATAGTGGGAATTAACAATCAGCAGCCCTAGGCTGAATCCTGGCTGAGGAAGACCATCAGCTGCTTTCTCAATGCAAACTAACCCTACCCTCTTTTCACTCCCTTTGTCCCACATTTCTGGATCTCTTCTGACCATTTCCACCTAAACTTCCCAGTTATCTGCTGCAACCTTCCACTGTAATTGTATTCCACCACTGTCATGCACTTGAGGGTGATCACTGTCATGCACCCCTAAAAGATCAACAATTTGACACCACCAATCATCCAGATTTTCACTTCTATTTTAGGGTTTCATTTTTTAAATTTTGGATTCAAAAAAATAGGGGTCGTCTTATACATGGGGGCATCTTATACATGGAAAAATATGGTAATTATTGAATGTGTTTAGCTGCCTCGTGTGGAGTCAATACCATTGGTCCATCTAACACATCTGTCCATCACCTACCCTGACATGCAGCAGCTCTCCAAGATCTCAAGCAGAGCTCTTTTTCAGTCTTCATAGCTGAGCTCCTAGAAATACATGAGGATTGAATTTAGGGACATCTGAATGCGAATAATGTGCTCTGTTATTCACCCAAGGGTCTTAATGACTATTTCATAATTAGCCTGCAGATGAATGTAGTGCTGACCTGGGCATTATATCAGTTAGTGTATTCAGGGGAGGAGAGGTGGAATGGGGTCTAACAGATTCCCTAACCTTGATGTGAGGGATTCCAGGTAATGAAATACATATAACATGAGAAGAAATATATTTTCGTGAATTGAGCTCTGCTGATTTAGGAATTGACAATATTATGAACTGCAGAAACTCCATCACGTAGAGACATTGTATATTTTTTTATTGCTCACTTTCAAGTGTAATTGAAAAAGACTTTCTGTTCATTCTTTCCTGGTATTGGAAATTTTTAACATGTTTCTTCCAACAACCCATTTAGGAACTGAAGTTTTAAATTCTGCATGTTTTCCCTAGTGCTGGCAACGAATCCCAAATAATACTGAGATCATTTTATTAACAATAGCTGCATTATTATGCCAGCTGCTCTTATCTTATGGGCTTTTCCCTCCCCTCTAAATATGCCTCCTTTTGTCCCTTTTTAAATGTTTTTTAGTTGAATATTACTTGAAATGCAATGAACGGTTGCAATTTGCAATTCCAGTCAAAGGTAATTTTTGGGTTGTCTGGATGTGAGAAGCGTTATAGGAACCACTGTGATTCTTGAAATGATGCATATTCAGTCTATTTCCACTGCAATCTGCAAACAATTTGCTCAGAAATAGCTTTACCGAACAATCTTCATTCATAAGGAATAGAAATCTGCAAAATGCGAGTAGTTACACTTTGCGCAAATGTGAACCCAGATGGCATTAATGATATTGGGTAGGGAAGGGACCAGCAATTGGAGGCTACAGAGCCAAATCTGGACCTCTGAAGGGTACAGTCTGACGCACGAATACTCCAGTTGCCAATTCAAAAGCAAAAAAGAAAAAAGAAAAGTGCATGGAGGGAGTTATGGCTCTGACATCAGTTCTTGCTGATGTATCAGTTTGGCAAACTGTCAGGCCACGACTTTCACCCTCTCCTCAGATTTGATCTCTAGGGAGACAAGAGGAAACACCTTGCTCAAGGGATATGTCTGGACAGCAGATTTTCAGCATAATCCTATGCATTTCTACTCCAAGGCAAGCCCTATTGTGAGGCTCCCATACCCACTTACCTGGGATTAATCCCCAATTGAACTCAATGGGACTTCCTTCTGGGGAGAAAGGCATAGGATTCCACTGTTAGGCTGCAAAGTGGACCAAATTTCAGGGCAGCCATGTATGCCGTACTGTGTCCTGTGCAGGAAGGATGGGACTAAGGCATAATTAAGTCAACCTACCATTCATTTTTAGAGGGATGGCTTGTGCTTTAATAATCCTTGTTAAAGATCCTATGTCACTTACACATGAGGAGCAAATTACTATTGAAACCAGTGGAACCTAGACCTGCTGGGGTGCCTAGGAGGTCACATGGGCAGTGCCTGGGTCCCTATCCACCTCCCTTTTTGTTGTGATACTAAGTCAACCACTCTGTGGCTTGTTTCTCTCTTCAGTGAAGGAAGAGCAGAGGATTGCACACATTGTTCACCAAAATTAAATTGTAGCAGTCACCCCAGCATCATATAGTGAGCCTCATGGCTGAGTGAGGTTTTGAGCCCTTGTCTTTCTATGCTTGGTCCCCCCCCCCCTTCTGTTTCATCTCCTTGGAAACAGAGGAAGGATTTACTGCTAGTGATTTCTATGACTGGCTAAGCCAAGAAGATGGACAGAAGCCTCTCTGTCTCTGAATGTGTACTGACATTATTGTGGGTGGCAGGACAAAGATGGGACTATGGCATAGGAGGTTTCAGAGGGTTCGGAATCTTGGCAGGGCTATGCCACAATTTGCCCATAAGAGGAGCCTCCCTTGCTTGAAATGTATATGTGTATGCCTTTTGCTCTTGGTGCCAGCTGTTATAACTTGTTCATAACAGTTAATCAATTCACGCCTGAGTTGATTAATCCACCATTTAAACCGATTAAAGCTTTTAGCCTGACCGCAAGCCTGCCTTGCCATACCTGTGTGACATTGCAGCTCAGCTTGCAGTGCTAGCAATGATAATTACAGCAACTCTCTTGTCCATGGTGGCTTGTGCTCCATCTCAAGCACCCATTTTCTGACATGGTGATTCATCGGATTTCATCCAGGTAAGGCTGCTGCAGTCCTATGCAAACTTACCTGGGAGTAAGACTCAAGTGAAAGGAAGAGTGTCGTGCCCAGCTTATGGTGAAAACAAAGGTGTAGCACAATACTATCCTTAGTCCCATTAAAGTGACTACAGTTGGAGGATAACTTCTGTCCTGAATAAAGTAATTTTCAACCTTTTTATTCCTCTAAGTTAATAAAAGCAAAGTCAGATGTGCCCAAAGCAGTTAAATCTAACGGGACACTCAGTGTTCTCTGGAATTACTATACACAGGATTGTGAACAGGTGTGCATGTTTATCCCTGCCTGCCCAGGCTTAATTCTGCCAATACTATACAATAATTATTTATAATAATGATCTTTATTGCTTAAAGGGATTTTCTGTATGAAATAAAGAGGCTAGACTCTGGTGAGATCAGGGCCGGATTTAGTTGGAGAGGAGCCCTAGGCTACTCCACTTGTGAGGCCCCTCCCCCACCCTCACAACTAGAAGAAAATGGAAGTGTTATAAACAAAATTGAGTGAAGCCAAGGATGATGACAGGTATTTAAAATTCTGCAATTCACAATTTCTCCTCTAATGGACATAAGATATTGTTAAATACCATGGTGATTTAAGAAAATGCATAAAATTAACACTGAAAAACTTTAGCAACACCTGAACTTTGTAAATCTTTTGCGGCCTTCTCTTGATACTCAGCAAGCCTCTTGGCCACACACACACATTCACTGCTCCTTTGGAACAGTGAGTCGGTGAGGTTGGCTACCTTTTCTATCACAGAAAGTACACACTTCCTCCTTCATTTCTATGGACATTTCAAGGCTGAGATTAAGTCTTTTGCCCAGATTTCCCTCCTCACTAAGAGACAGAAAGTGTGGACAGGCCGCAGGCCGGGTCTTCCTGTTATATACCTGCTGGGATTTGCTAGGCATCTGACCCTCACCTGAATCTCATAGCTCTCCTGACAGGTGATTTGGTCTGCAGCCACAGTGTGGAAATAAAGGATGAGATTGCCCACCAGATACCAGGCACTCTATTATTCAAATTAGGCCCCAGTATTTTTGTTACAATCCCCTTCTCAATTAAGTAATCAATTTTAATCTAGAATTTAAATTCTCAAAACTTTCTGATTTGTTACTTCGAGCAAGTAAACTACTGCTCTCACTTCATTACAAACAGTATTTCTACCTGCAACACACTTGAGCAAACCTGCTCCTCTTCCTTTCACAGATATTTTGTTGGCATTTGCAACTGTAGCTGCCTCTGATTAGTTATCATTTATCTCTTGGGGGAAATAATTAGCATCACACGTCATGTGCCAGTAAGTTGCCGAACCAATTAACCAACTAGAAGGATTACTGTTAATAGCACCAATTTTCCTGTAACTTGATAATGCTGGATAGTTTTGATGAACTGCAAAAGCATTTTTAGTTTGCTTTCTGTTGCCACCCTGGAACTTTTCTTTATTACTGCCACTTTGTTTTGTACGATTCCTTGCAAATGAAGGAAAACAACTTTTCTGCTTGTATATGTTGATAATATATTTTGGTTATTGGGACAAACAAGATTGTACAAAAACAAGATTGGGTGCAGGCCTGGCCAGGACATAGGCGTCCTGACTGTGACAAAGGTGACCTGTGTGCTTGCTTGCTTGATTAACAGCTGTTGGGAACTTCAAGGTCCCTGCTCTCCCTTCTTATGGTCTTTGTACAGGATCTGGAGACTCCAATAGAGAGCATTCCATGTCAAGGAGGAGGGCAAGTGGACACCCTATCAAATGACAGGGCAGGAGCTACTCAGAGCAGGGCCTTTTCACTGGTGGTGCCCATTGTATGGCTCGCTCTTCCCAGACCTGCTCTCTTTTGGCCTGTATTTTAGAGCTTTATAATTTAGGAAGTCTTTGGAAGAACTAGTTGACAAGTCTTATGAGTCACTGGTGTATGAGCAGATTTTATTTGCTGCTATTCTGGGTTTCTGGTGCATTCCCTGCTGGTTACTTGCTTTCAGCAATAGGGGTCGCTGTTTGGTAGCACCCAGTTGGTTAGCTGTCAGATTCTAGAGCTCCCTATTGGTTGATTTTAGGTAATTCACAAAATACAGAGTACATTCATAAAACACAGTGTTCATTCATAAAGCAGTAAAATAAATCTCCATTGCTACATATTGGCTGTATATTTCAGCGGTTGAACGTACAGGTTTATGGCCATGCTGTAGTGTAGTGCTTATGCGACTGTGAATAAAAGGTGGCTGGGCTCATTGTCTCGGGGTTTTGGGGGGAGAGAGGTGACAAAACTAATTTCCTGTAAGTGCCCCCCTTTATTTCCATAACAAGTCCTTGAGTCTGTACTCTGAATATTGACACCAGGGATCTAGCAGGTGCAACCCCTGCACAGTCTCATCAGGGCTGACCTTAAGGCAATTGGAACAATTGGGCCAAATTGGGCCCCGCGTGCCGCTCCTAATGAGCCCCCGCACCAGGGCAATCTAGATGGATTTTATTTATATGTATAAGATTTTGCAGACTTTGGCTGTGAACTGGGGCCCTACAAAAAATAATTCAAGTTGTGCCCCACTGCTTCAAATTGGGCCCCACTGGCTAGCCGTGAGTCTCATAGTTGCTGGGGCTAAGTTGCCCTGCCCTCGCATGCAGTATTGGGTTTGCAATTTTGGGAGAGGGGAGACTGCCTGCTGGGGAGCGGGTGGGCTGGTGAGGCCCCCTAGATTTAGGGGCTTAGGCTTCAGCCTACTTAGTCTTTACACTGGGTTGAGATAGAAGGAGAAAGAAACATCCATTTGCAGTTTTCAGCATACAAACAATGACTCGCACGGCAGCAAAATGCAACCTGTAGGTTCAGAGACACAAAAATACCAATTGCTGATGAACAGCACCATGAGCGGGCTGTTGCTTTTGTTCCCTGCCTGTGTGTGCTTGCCAGGAGCATCTACTACGTGAACAAGATGCTGGGCTAGATGAACCAGAAGGCCTCTCTTAACCATCATTTTCACTCTTCAGCAATGGAATGTAAGAACATAAGAAAAGCCCTAATGGATCAGGACAAGAGCTCATCGGGTCGAGCATCCTGTTCTCACAGCAGCGAACCAGATGCCAGTGGGAAGCCTGCAAGCGGGACCTGTGTGCAGCAGCACCCTCAACACACTCTGGTATTCAGGGATGTGCTGCTTCCAACAGAGCATAGTGTTATTCTCAGATATGTAAACCTAAGGTAGGGCTGCCATACATCCGGATTTCAAAGGTGGAATTGACGTCCGGGTGGGGATTTCCGAAAGGTGGCCACAGATATTATACCATATGAAATATTCACAGCACCTATGCTTCCTATACAGCATGGCATTCCTCAAAACTAGATCTCTGATCACTTTGACATCCCATCCTTACATCAGACAGATTTGTACTGTATTCAGAATCCAAGGGTGTTTTTATACTGGAGAGATTGTTTGTGGCAGCAGGTTGTACATTAGCATTTGATCAATGTGCATCTGCCCCAGTAGATTCCCCTAATCATTTTACATTTCCAAAACAAAGCCTGGAAGGTAATTCCAGAGAGTAATCTAGCATGAAGATGGGAACAGCCCTGTCAGAGTATTGTCAACGCCCCAGGTTAGACATTGAAAAATCATCATGTTGAATTATGGTGAGAAGCTAAAAAGTAACATGACTGCCCCCAGGTCCATTCTTCTCAAAAACTGAAACCTTACTAGGAGGATTATAACACCTTCACTCATTCAGATTGTCAGCAGTTACCCAAGTGTCACTTCTCAAATTGCAATGTTTTTTTTACACTCATGGGAGTACTTCGCCCAAGTCATTCGTGGAATAGAAATGATATTGTGTAAAGACTGTAACCATTATTTGTTAAGACCTCAGCAGTGGCTTCTCTCTACAATGGAAGATATAAAACACAATTCCTAATCCAGAACTGACTGGCTGTATCTTTGAAAATGTCAGCATTCTCTCTATTGTGTCAACACTGAAATCGTCGACCTTTTGTTGAAAAGGATGCTTCCGTTTATAAGAATAGGCTGTGATGTGAAGAGGGAAATATAAAAGGCATCCCACTGGTGGTACCTCTGGTTATGTACTTAATTCGTTCCGGAGGTCCGTTCTTAACCTGAAACTGTTCTTAACCTGAAGCACCACTTTAGCTAATGGGGCCTCCTGCTGCTGCCGCACCGCCAGAGCATGATTTCTGTTCTCATCCTGAAGCAAAGTTCTTAACCCAAGGTACTATTTCTTGGTTAGCGGAGTCTGTAACCTGAAGAGTATGTAACCTGACGTGTATGTAATCCGAGGTACCACTGTATAAATAAATGTAAGACAATCACATTGCAGAGCATTCACATTATCTGAACAGTATGCATATAAAAATCAGTTCCAATAGCTTTCTAAGGATATATCCCATATAAGAACTGCCATGCTGAGTCAAACCAAAAGGCTATTTAACTCCAGAAGTGGCCAGTCAGATATTAGTTTATTAGTTTATTTCCATTTATTAATCGCTTCCAGCAAAATTTCTCATCACCCTTTTAACAAGAGACAACATTAGCAATAAAAACAATTACAACAACTTCACCTATAAAGCAATTACAACCATTTCAAATATCAATTTCAAATCTCATATGGATACACACTGTAATAAAAGAACTTCCACTTAAAAACCCTTTCCAACAAATTTTATGAATGGAGATTTTTGTTCCAGGTTTTCAAAAGGCACCAAGGAGACAATAATAGATTGATGGTGCCTGGGAATCAAATTTGCATGAGTCAAGTCTTTGCCTACCCCACATCTGTAGTTGGGAGACAGGTGGGTGTGGCTTGCCTAAAATGGCCACATGGACCAAATGGGGAGACTTCAGGGGGCCTTTGGGTCACTCCTTCATGTGATGAGAGCAAGGACCCCAGGGTAACTGGTTGTGGATGAGCTTGCTGGAGAGAGATAGAGACTGGAGCAGGTGTGGCTGTGGCAATGTGACTTAACTTGACTTTGGGTGACAGGTGGGATGCTGGAGAAAGCATATATGGTGAGGGCATAAATGCAGCCCACAAACCCCTATCTAGAGTGGTTGGTGGACATTTTGTGTTTTTGCTATTTTATATTGTTTTGATTATGTTGATTGTACTTTGGGGGCCTTTGGTCCAGAAAGCTGCATATAAACAAACTATAACCAAATGCAACATCACTGGAACAGAGTTGGGTTGGGATGGAGTAGACAGAGAAAAAGAAGCAATATATGAGACAGATTCTCCTGTGATCCATCCATTGGAGAGCTGTGCTTGTAGCTATTTACCAGCAGAATGTTGTCTGCAGGGATCTAGTTTATACTAGTGATGTGTGTGCTATAATGGTGCTGACATTACTACTGTCAGATTAATTGAACATTCGGCCCAGAGCCATGTGTACCTCTAGGCACTGATTCTCCAGAGTCCTGAGTGGGATCGTTCTTAGACTGCTGGCTTTCCGACCAGATATCAAACTCTTATATATGTGATGCATGAACTCTGCCACTGAACTGGAGTCTCTTCTACAAGCTAACCCTATAT
Organism: Podarcis erhardii; assembly: GCF_964252035.2. NCBI lineage: Eukaryota > Metazoa > Chordata > Lepidosauria > Squamata > Lacertidae > Podarcis > Podarcis erhardii. The sequence goes on from NC_138509.1 coordinate 40,320,846, forward strand.
ATATTATTTGATTTTTTGTTTTGTTTAGTGTTGTTGTTGTTTAGTCGTGTCCACCTCTTCGTGACCCCATGGACCAGAGCACACCAGGCACTTCTGTCTTCCACTGCCTCCTGCAGTTTAGTCAAACTCATGCTGGTAGCTTCGAGAACACTGTCCCACCATCTCATCCTCTGTCATCCCCTTCTCCTTGTGCCCTCAATCTTTCCCAACATCAGGGTCTTCTCCAGGGAGTCTTTTCTTCTCATGAGGTGGCCAAAGTATTGGAGTCTCAGCTTCAGGATCTGTCCTTCCAGTGAGCACTCAGGGCTGATTTCCTTAAGAATGGTTAGGTTTGATCTTCTCGCAGTCCATGGGACTCTCAAGAGTCTCCTCCAGCACCATAATTCAAAAGCATCACTTCTTCGGCGATCATCCTTCTTTATGGTCCAGCTCTCACTTCCGTACATCACTACTGGGAAAACCATAGTTTTAACTATACGGACCTTTGTTTAGTGTACATGACTATTAATTAGTTATTTGTTAGTTCAACACAGGGGTGTTTTACTGGAGGGAGGATTGTGTGGATGGAGTAATGTGGTGGATTTAAGGAGATCGTTGAATGATTGTGTGGGGATGTCTCAGTTTTGTGGAGTCTGAATGTGCATGCAATTTTTGTGTGTGATTGCAATGCACTTTTGGTAACCTTTATGAAATGTTGATGATATATTGTAATGATGTTGCATTTTGATGCATCAATATATTTTCATATTTTATATATCATTTGTGTCTAAGTCAATTGTTTAAAGATATTTAATCATGTTACTTAAAATGTAGAATTGTTAGTAGTAAACTTAACGTTGCTTGGTCTGGAATGTGTATTGCGTTTCCTGTATGGGATTCGTAAATTGCTTAGAGATTTTCTGTTGAAATATGAAGCAGTGTGTAGACAAACTAAAGGAATTAACAAAGAGCCTTGCACGCCCACACATCTAATTATTTTGCAAACAAGATTTAATAATTCTCATGATGTCCGTGTGTGCCACTCTAATTGGTTTTTCCCCCCTCCACTTTCTATTATATTTGCTCTTTCTACTTCTAATGCATCCATAGTAAATTTCACGTTATATGCTGTTAGCAATTTACAGTTTGTTAATAATGAGGAAAGGTTGTGCTCCTTGTCTTGCTCTGCACATTTGTGTCTCATTCTCACTGTTGACTTCAGCAGGCAAATGAATATTTTCCAACTGTTCATCCAATGTTACCTTCAGGTCACGTTCAGCTTGCTTCTTCTTGATGAGCAACATGCATGAATGAACTGTCAGATTAATTTTTCAGAGGCACGCACTGCCTCATAAGCATAAGCACATCTGCTAATTAAAAGAAGACTGATGTAATTGTGCCTGATATAGAATTGTCATCGACTCATTTCCAAATAGTTACCTTGTAATTAAGTGTTTCATTAGTGCTTAAAAGGGGCCTAGGAAGACATAAAATGCAGTCCAAAGTAAAACGTTTGCTAGGGAATATAATAATTGGAGCTCACCGGTTTTGCAGCTCTCTACACAAGATTTACTTATTTATTTATAAAGCCAGATGAACTTCCTGATACCCGCAACTGCTAGCATTAGTTTTGATTCCCGGAAAAGCATCTCAAGGGCAGCACATATCGACTTGGTTGCCTGGACTTTAATGGAATTAATTGGCTAATACGAGTAGATGTTTCTGCCTGACGAACTGCAGAGTTTATGTAGTAGTATGAAGAATGAAGTACAGGTGGAGTTTAGCCAGATGCAGCCATTTAAAAATCTGCTGGATTGATTCTATGTGCAGTCCTACATTTCAAGTAAGTGAAATGCAACCCTTTAGGTTTGTTCTGTTTTTTAGTTTTTTAAGGGAGGGGCTATAGATCAGTAGTAGAAAACCTGCTTGGAATTTAGAAGGCCCCAGGTTTCTATGGAAGCCACCCAGAGTGGCTGGGGAGGCCCAGCCAGATGGGCGGGGTATAAATAATAAATTATTATTATTATTATTATTATTATTATTATTATTATTAAGATTTATCTGCCCATCTTTCTGGTGGCATCCCCTCCCTGCCTCCATTCCACCCCCCCCTTCCAACAGGTCCCCAGTGCAGCTTGCAAAAACAAATTAAAACAAAAATATCTAAACAAGAACATTAAAACCCCGGAATATTAAAAGAGCAGCATTAAAGCAGTCCATTAATGTGCATGTGAAAATAGGCTCTGGTGGATGAGACCAACAGTGGGTCCAACAGTCAAGAGGGTGGTTTCTGCTTGTCTGCTTCCGGGACTCGGATGGCGCTGTGGGTTAAACCACAGAGCCTAGGACTTGCCGATCAGAAGGTTGGCGGTTTGAATCCCCTCGATGGGGTAAGCTCCCGTTGCTCGGTCCCTGCTCCTGGCAACCTAGCAGTTCGAAAGCATGTCAAAGTGCAAGTAGATCAATAGGTACCACTCCGGCGGAAAGGTAAACGGTGTTTCCGTGTGCTGCTCTGGTTCGCCAGAAGTGGCTTAGTCATGCTGGCCACATGACCCAGAAGCTGTACGCCGGCTCCCTCGGCCAGTAAAGCAAGATGAGCGCCACAACCCCAGAGTCGGCCACGACTGGACCTAATGGTCAGGGGTCCCTTTACCTTTAAGAGGCAGACAGGGCTCATCAACCTGGGAAGGTAGCCCATCTAGGAGAAGGAAAAGTCTAATCCTAAACCTAGTGTACATTTTCTTGTGTCCATCTTGTGGACATCTTCCCAACAAAGGCTTTTAATGATACTGGAGTCCAGTGCAGCTTGGAATCTGCCACACATATCTATGCCATGCTTATAGATCTAGTGCCTTTTGCCACTTGATAAAGCGACATTACCAGATGTTGACTTTTTTTTCTTTTTTAGAGTATTCAATCTTTTGACAGGGAACAGACTTTGAATTCATTTTCCCTCAGAATTTTGTGCACTTATACATAATGTTTCCTGAGTGATGATGTGCTTGACTCTGCAATTTTCTGCTACTGCCAATTTCCCCAGGATTTTGATTGGATTGCAAAGTATTTCCTATGAGCACTTAAGGATAATTCTCATAGCTTCTGCAAGTGTGATGGCTATTTGGTAGTGCTGCATATCAGCTCCTTGCCCATAGCAAACTGGTTGTGAGCAAATACTACTGGACATTTTGCCAACTACTGGAAACCTATGTTGTTACAGAGTGCATGCTAAAAGTCTAATTCTGTGGCAGGGATCAACTGCACTTGCCTGGCTTGCTGAGACAGGCCACATGATCAGGAGCAACCAACTCTATGATTCTATGATTCTATGTCCTCTGTGACCATGAAAATCACTTGCACAATGCTGCAACAGCTGGGAAACCAAGGAAATTGAAACATAGGAATCTAAATGCCACTTTCTCTTTTTTTTTGGTGACATCAAGGTGTGCATTGTACAAAAGAGAGATACAGAGAAGATGTATGCCATGAAGTACATGAATAAACAGCAGTGCGTTGAAAGGGATGAGGTTCGAAATGTGTTCAGAGAACTGGAGATCCTGCAGGAAATTGAGCATGCCTTCTTGGTGAATCTCTGGTGAATCTCTTATTTTCTTTTATTTATTTTAGGGTTGGGTGGGAGGTGATTCTGTTCCACCAGTTGTGCCTAGGACCATGTTAGTCTTAGAAGAAGCGGGTTTGGGGACACAGCAGTATGCAAGGTCTGGTTTTCAAAATGCCATAATACATAACAGGAGACAGCAGAGTCCTTAGACAGCAGCAAAGAAAAAGTAGCATTATAGAAGTCCATACTACCACTACTAGTAGGTTCAGAGGGATAACTGTTTTAAAAACCCTAATTAAATGTTAGAACACCCTCTAAAAAAAAAAAAAAAAGATTTGCGGATTGATCCAAGTTGGGTGTCCCCTGAGTGGCTTTGCCTAGCCCTAGTTTTTCACAGAAGCAGCTTGACAGGTGGGGCAGAGCCACTCTGCTACCTTCCCAGCAAGCCGGTCTCTGTTGCTTACTGGCAGGGACAAGGGAAGGGCACTGGATTGGCCAACGCCCCTCCCACCTTCACCCTCACCCTCCCAATGAGCAGCAATGACCCATCTGCTGGGAAGGTTGCATAGCGACTCTGTCTCACCCAGGGAGCCACTTCCATTTTTTAACCCCTGTTTCCTAGCCATTTACATCATCATCAAGATGCTCTAACCTTCCATGGTGAGTCTCTGTTGCCCACTGGCTTCCACTTTTAACCATTGCTCAGCTCTACATTGTCCAGTACAGTTGTACCTTGATTGTAGAATGCCTTGGAACTCATACGTTTCGGCTCCCGAATGATCGAAACCCGGAAGTCAGTGTTCCGGTTTTTGAACATGTTTTTGGAAGCTGAATGTCTGATGCAGCTTCTGCTATTGTTTCTGGCATGCCTGCACAATTGGAAGCCAATCGGAAGCCGCACCTTGGTTTCTGAATGTTTCGGAAGTTGGACGGACTTCCAGAACGCATTCTGTTAAAAAACAAAGGTACGACTGTATAAAGAATATCTGCAGGCCCGGGATGCCCTTCAACTCCTAGATCATCAAGAGGCTAGATAGCAGCAACTCCAGCTTGCCAATGAATCATTCGCACTGATGGCACTGGTTTTTGTTTAATAATGAAAAGAGACAGCCTGCTTGATATTCTGGTACATTATTGATTATGCCTGGAAAAAAATGAGTGTGGAATGATCATATTACAGAAGCCATGTGACTGTGCCAGATATAGAAGCGGGGATTATATGAGCAAGGTAAAATTAACTGGGACAGCTGCTCCTTGCAAGATATGAAACAGGGACCTGTTCATATAATCAGCAAAACAAAATAACAAAATTGATTTATCTAGAGCAAATATAGGATGGCAATGGACAAAAAGAGACTCGGAGAAATTCACGGGTTATATTTAGACATATAAATATTGAAGATGCCTACTTATTGTTCCTGCTTTGCAGGTGCATGGGTAAGTGAAGTGGGAAAACAGGCCTCTCATTTGTTAGCACCATCTGTGAAATCTGAATGGGTAAGTCCACAGTTTGCCCAACTCACCTTTGCTAATTTTCCACAGGTACTCGTTTCAGGATGAAGAGGACATGTTCATGGTAGTGGATTTACTCCTGGGTGGTGACCTACGTTATCATCTCCAGCAAAACGTGCAGTTCACCGAGGAAACAGTGAAACTCTATATCTGTGAGATGGCATCAGCTTTAGACTATTTGCGCAGTCAGCATATTATACACAGGTAACAGCACAATCTGTTATTCCCAGCTGTTGGGAACTGGCACAGCTATCAAACAAATCAAGCTCTTTTGAGAGAGCTTTTGAGCTGGTTGCAGCTAGTGCAAGTCCCCACCCCCACATTCGGCCAGATGGCTCCATGCCTGCCCTGATCTGGGTCTGATCCAGGCCCTGAGCTGAATCAGGGGCCTGGCAAAGCACTAGGCTATTAAAAACATGTGAGGGAAAGGAGGAGATCTAGGTAGAGACTTTCACCTGCACTATCTCTTTCTTCCCCCCTCTCATCACCTGACCACATATTTAATTGGAGTTTTAATTGGCCCAATTTGGTTTGAGATGTGGGATTTGTCCAGAGCAGATGCACAGTCCTGGATTCAGCTAGGTGGAATCTCGGCAAGAAAACTGACCAATAAATATTGGCAGTAAATGCAGTGATGGAGCAAGTCGATTGGGTGCCTCCAAAGAGTCTGCCTGCCTCCTCCCACTCAGCCACCCTACAGCTGAGGGGGAGGCAGCAGGCAGACTGTTTGGGGCAGTGCAGAGCCTGCGGGCACTCAAGCCACTGTGTCACTCCCAGGAGAGACGCATGGCTCGGGCACGCTGCAGGCCCCACAGTGAATGCCGCCCACCATTTTGTCACCCCCCTGAGTAAGGAAACCCAGGGCGGACCGCACCTACCGCACCCCCCTTGCTACACCCCTGAGTAAATGTCAGGAGCTGGGGTAAGGAGTAGGTCAGCAATAAAAAACACCGGTGTAAGCAAAGTCAACTCTTTATTCAAAGAAATAAAAACAGAACGGGTCTAGTGATCACAGGAACTCTTCCCAGTAGGTCTTGCCCCAATGAGATAGTTGTGAGAACTGAAGGTCCCCACTTTCCTACCACTCTCCAACACTCCTCCCCTGGTTCCTTCCCCCAAAGCCTAAGACTCTATAGCCTTGTCTCTTGTTGCTCCACCCACTTCATTCCTCTTGGTGTTCTGGGAGATTGGGGAGAGGGGGAGGGGAGGAGAGCTGGTCACTGCAGGAAAGGGAGAATCCCTGGATTCTTCAGCAGCCTGACTCATCTCTGCTTCCTTCCTCCAAGTCTGAATTGCTCTCTGCCCCAGCATCTTCCTGCTCAGTAAACCCTGTTGCCTCTTCAGTTTCTGACACCTCCTCCTCCCAGTCTGTCCCCTCTTCTTCCTCTTCCCACTCATTGTCATCCCACCACCAATATCCTGGCTCTGAATCTTCTTCCCATGCAGGATCCTTTGGGGGTTCCCCTGCTGTGCCTCCCACCACTCCTCTGCTATATTATAACATTTAAGGAACTGGGAGATCCATTCACAAATCTCTGTTGCCTCTTCTTAGGTCCTGAGAAAACTGGATCTGATCTCAGGCTGTGTTCAGAACATAGCATTCTTTTGTTTATTGAGCCTGTTTTAAGGTGTGTATTTTCCAAATCAAGTTTCCTCTGTGAGTTTCACCCCACCGTCTTGTTTAATTGCATTGAGCAATATTTTTGAAATCTCAAAACAACAACAACAACCCACTGTTTGGTAGGCTCATGAGGCATTTTACATTTGTCTTTTCCAAGTTGTGCATAAATGCTTGTTTTTGCTTTCCAGAGACGTGAAACCAGACAATATTCTCCTTGATGAACAAGGTATGGGGAAAATTGCTAATTATGTCTATTGCTTCTGCCTTTGAATAGTCTTAACCCCCTGGTGTGGTTTTTTTTTTTTTTTTTTTTTGTCTTTTGCATTCATTTACATTTTCCGATTTATACTGCATTTCTGTGGTTGTGAATGATAAATAGAAGGTTATGGGATCGAAAGCAAATCGATTCCGTTCATCTGCCGTCAAGACTTGTTTCAGTGAAGAATTAGCGGTAATTGACATTGACTGGTAGCTACTATTACTCATTCCGGAAAGCTTTTTCATAAGTGCAGCTGATATGTAATTCCTCTGCTGATATAGAAACCTTGCACAAAGGTACATATTTATACATTTATTTTTTGAAAAAAAGAAGTTTTGACATCTATGTGCCTGCTTGGGTAGGCAGAGGCAAGAATAAAGTGTTCTGCTGTGATTAAATTTCTGGTTGGCAAGCCAGGAATAAAGGAAGAGTCCACAATTCTGCTTGGTTTTGAGAGGATAAGGGTTGTGGCTCAGTGGTAGATCACATGCTTTGCAGACCAAAGGTTCCAGGTTTGATCCCCGGGCTGGGGAAAGACCCTCACCTGAAACTTTCAAGAGCCACATCCAGTCAGTGTGGTTACGGAATACTCTTTACTGAACTGTGTAGATGATAGGAAGGCATCTTCCTATGACATCCACATGGAGCTTCATCGGAGCAGAGGCTTCCACTTCCACTGTAGCATTAATGAGTATTGGTGCTTATCCTCATGTGGGGCTCTGTGTCTTTATCAACGATCCTATGAATGCAACACAGCTTTGGAGCAGGAGTTATTCAGAGCGTAAACATATCACCACATGCAGGTTGCTTTCCTGGAGTTCTGCCATCCATATGTAAGGTTTGGGATGTTGACCTGTCAGGAACTGGTTGGACGATGAGATTATGAGAGGCTTCAGCAGGAGAACCCACTAGGGAACCTTGAGAAGAGGAAGGCTTTGAGCCAGGGGAGTGGTGGTGGGTCACGGAAAACAGATCAGAGGATGAAGCTGGGGGCAGAATGGTTGGATGCTGAAGCAAGCAACAGGCTTCAGTGGGTGAGAGGAAGAAGAGACAGAAAACACTGAAGATGTAGGACAGTCAGCTGAGGAAGAGGTAGGGACAGAAGCTGCAACAGATTCACAGGAGCCTGCCAGTCTTACTGTATTCAGCTTCCCTTCCCCTTGTCTCTAAGGGCTCAGAGAAGGAGACTTAGGTGGAAAAACAGAAAATAAAATACAGCAAGGTTTTGTATTAGGGGAAATTGCTTGCAAAAGTGAGTATGTTAGCCAAAACTACATAGAAAGATGTGTTTACTAGGAAAAATCCAGAGTAAAACGTTGATGATTTTTCATTATTATTATTTTTTAAAATGCAAATTGCTGCCTAAATGCAGAGAACCAAATTTAAGATGGGAAAAATGAGAACTGAAACTGCAAGGTTCACCCATCCCTATCTGCCACAGAACTATGCAGACTACAGGACGTATCTTGGGCTCCAACTACAAGGGATGATGGCAGACCTCTACCGTTCAAAGCTGTACTTTCCCAGCCAGGAGTACTGCAGTGTTTGTGTCCCTCTGTGAAATCTAATGTGCTAAATGGGTGCGAAGACAGTGGGGAGGAGAGTCCAACTCCTCCTGCCTTTGGGAGCTTTAAATGCCAATCCCAGACCCAGCTTTACATGACTTTGGTAGAACCACATTTAAAAACACCAGCTCTGTTATATTTAGTCTGAGTCATCTTTTCTCTGTAATGAAACTCCTTCAAGAACCAAATAGAGAGGGTGGCACATTTCATCCTTTTCAGCGTGAGCTTTGATTTGATGGTACTTGAATGAATTCATGCAATGTGTGATTCTAATGGTTTGCAATCGACGGCTGGATGATTTGTTCATGTGTCCCCCTGGTGGTGTCTTCAGCTCTTTTTCACTCAGGCAACAACACATTCCCATATCAAGTAGCTTTGCATAAGCCAAGAAAGAGAAGTGGCAAAGGTCTGGCCTACTGTGACCCCAGTCTTCTTAAAAGCTTTTGTCCTACATGTATACATGCATAAGCCTACATGCATTTAAAGTCCTGTAGTTTATGCGTTAGTTTATCAACAGAGAAGAGGTTCAAGCAAGCTGCTTTTTTCCTACTCTTGTTCTAAGGAGAATCCTGGGAACAGCATGTCCTTTTGCTAGTGATGCCAAGGAAAAGAGTTAAATGAAAGTGATGCCTGTTGCAGAGCATATTGACGCAGGAGTACAGTTTTCTAAATTATATACCATAAGTTGGCCAAAATACCAAGTTGTCATCTTGACCCATTGTAAAAAAAATCTCAATGGATCAGAATAAGAACTTCTATACTAAAATTACCACAATTAGTTCACAGTGCAATATGCAGAGGTGCTTCACAATTCTAGATTTACTTAAGATTGTATTATTCTTCCTCTGATATATGTTAATCTGGAATTTTTAAAACAAATTCTAGAAAGTCTTGATGGAGCATCCCTCCCTTTTTAAAATGTATTGATGTACAGGTTGAATTCATAAGATAATGAAAAATAATTCCAAATCTAGGCAATTTTTGTGGATCCTTATTCCCAAGTCCTAATTTGCTGTCATCATCTGCAAGCTTCCGCTAAGAAAATTCAAATATTTGATATGTATGCATAATAAAGATGTAGGGTGTTTTATTTGCATAACATAAACCACATGGGAACACAGAGTAAGGTTACTTAAACCGACTGAAATCAATATGCCTAAGCAACCATGTTTTGGATTAAGTTCTATTCTGCTTCTAAGATCCAGATTTTTGATGATTCTAGAAATTTTTTTTACCAGGATGAGGCAAATGGAAAACAGAGAACACTGGGGAAATTGTGGAAGAGTGGCTTATTGGTGTAAAGAAGCCTCATTCCAAACCACTAGAAAGCCTGTGCAATCTTCCTTCAATGGTGGATTTGCCAGATGTCATCAATATGTGCCCACACTTTTTTCTGAATTCACGAGGACTAGAAATTTGTGTTTTAAAATGAAAACTGAGCGTTTTTTTAGCATGCTGAATTCTACAGCAAACACCAGATTCTGTGCATAATGCCTAATAGCCAGACATAATTCTTATAGAGCAGCTTTATTTATCTTAATAAGAGCTAATATTGCTTGCCAGCCAGCTACAAAAAATATTTGGGGATGGTGTGACTACATGCATTAATGTTGTCCTCTGAAGTAGTTTCTTTCTGGACAACTTGGACACTTTGGGTTTTCATTCTAAAAATCTGTGCTGCTTTTCTTCCTTTTAAGGCCATGCACACCTAACAGATTTTAATATTGCAACAATCATCCGTGATGGTGAAAGAGCAACCGCGTTAGCTGGGACTAAGCCGTATATGGGTAAGCCAAACCTTGCCAGTTTTAAATAATAACATATTTTATCATATTCTTCCCGCATAAAACTGTTTAGGATTCCCTGTGTAGCTTTCCCCCTGTGCCAGTTAGAACTGACCACCACAAGATCTTTTATTAATGGTGCAGAAACTCAGGAAGCCAGTGTGGTGTAGTGGTTAAGAGCGGTAGTCTCCTAATCTGGGGAACCGGGTTCGCGTCTCCGCTCCTCCACATGCAGCTGCTGGGTGACCTTGGGCCAGTCACACTTCTCTGAAGTCTCTCAGCCCCACTCACCTCACAGAGTGTTTGTTGTGGGGGAGGAAGGGAAAGGAGAATGTTAGCCGCTTTGAGACTCCTTAAAGGGAGTGAAAGGCGGGATATCAAATCCAAACTCTTCTTCTTCTTCTTCAGGCAAAACACTTTCCCCCTGAACAACCAGCAAATATACAAAACCCAAAAACATCGAGCAAAAAATCCCTTCAGACACAATTAAAAACAGCACTTTAAATAACAGGACTGAAAAAAAAGAAGAGGACTCAGGAAAACACTTGAGTAAATAGCAAAGTTTTAGCTGCCTCTGTAAACAGAAATGCTCATTTGGCAGAGCGTCTCATGGAGTGATCTGGTTTGTACGTCACAGTATTCCAGTCTATGGGACATGGACTCCCAGCCACTTTGTTCCTTCCTGTCCTTTTAGCTCAGAGCAGCATCTAAGCCAAGGTTTGGTTTAAGTGTGACAGCCAAACCCGGGCTTGCGGTTAAGGTTTATTCTTGGTTGCAACTCATGGTTCAGAAGACACACTAAACCAAAGCTTGGCTTAGCTCAGCATGGCACGTAAGTTAAGGAGAAAAGCAGCTGCAAGCTCCTCTCTGGGAGCTCACACATTGGCACAAATTAGTCCAGTGGGTGTGACTGCAGAGAATGTCCTGCTTCTGGTAACGACGGATCTTGAGTATGGCTTCCATTGATGACTGGAGCATGTGGGCAAGTACATATGGAAGAAAAGTCCTTGACGTCCCTAGGTCCTAAGCCAAACTTTAAAGGTCAAAATGAGCAGCTTGATAACAACCTCTCCCCTCCCCAAGCCTTTGAGGAAAAACATTTTCAGAGCTATGTATCTTATTCTTGTTTAAATAGGGCTGCAGTCCTGTACCCACTAAACCTGGCAGTGAATTCCACTGAAATGAGCGAGATGTACTTTTGAATAGACATTTACAGGAATGAGCTGTTAGTTTACAGCCAGTTTCATAGAAACCAGTAGCAACCAGTGGGGTGGTATTTCTCATCTGGCTTCCCAGCATGAAGGTCATAGCCGGTAACCGATAAGGGAAGAGGCCAGGCCGCAGGGAGGTTGGCTCATTGTGGGTGCAGCAGCAGAGACAATCAAGTACCCCAACTGCTGCTCCTGCCCCAACCTCTCTCCTGCCTCTCCCCTCTCCCTTTTGGTTACCATCAGTGATCACTGCATTGGGAAGCCAGATGAGCAATGCCACCCCATTCTGCTCTGCTCCACTGCCTGCTACTGACCAAAGCCAAAACGGATGGAGGCATTCAGTAGTTTCCCCCCCCCCCTTCTTTATCTTTTCAGCTCCAGAGATCTTTCATTCCTTTCTGAATGGTGGAACTGGTTACTCCTTCGAAGTTGACTGGTGGTCCCTGGGAGTGATGGCATATGAGCTCCTCCGTGGATGGGTACCCTGTTCTTTAGTGTTTAAAAAAGATTGTTTGGCATTATTTCAGTGCTTCGTGTTCCTCAGAAGTAAGCCTGGGATTCCACCCACCCATCCCCGATTTTTCAATATCTTTTTTCCTTCTTTTTCTCAGAGGCCTTATGACATCCACTCTAACAGCCCCGTGGAATCCTTAGTTCAGTTGTTCAGCACCGTGAGTGTCCAGTACGTAACAGGATGGTCAAAGGACACGGTCGCCTTATTAAGAAAGGTAAATAACTTACCTATCCGGGAAGGGTTGCAATTATTTATTAGCACAATGTAAATAATAAGGGCCTTGATCCAAAGAGACGTGCTCATGCTGACTTGCCTGCATGTTGCTGCACGCATGTATCTGTGATTGCTTGGCCTCCAAACAGATGGCGCCCTGTGCATTGTTTCCAGTGCAATGCCAGGAAGCAAGCTACGCATCTCTGGGACTTGAATGCAGAGCTACTCTGCTTGGAACAATATTTGCAGTGCCCTTTTGCTCAGAGGCTTCTCAATCCAGATTATGTGCCACTCCCTCTAGAGAAGGACCATAGCAACGTCCAACCTAGTGGATGCTGTAAACTTTCACCAACCTAGTGCCCTTTAGATGTTTTTGACTACAACTCCCATCAGTCTCAGGGGCACCATCTGGAGAGCACCAGGTTGGCAAAGTCTGCTCTAGTCTAGGTGCCATCACTGAGATTTGTGGAATTAGCATGCTAAGGAAACGACTATGATATAGACAAGTGAGGTGATCCTCCAGATCTGCTTTCTGGTGTGACTCGAATTCATTTACAGCTGTTCTCTTTGCAAGGCTTAAATATTACCAGCCAGCAATTATCAGGTTATATTTTTTCACTCAGAAACATTAGGACTGTGCACGGACATCCCCCACACAAGATCTACACTGCAGCCCCATTCTGTGGACCCTGGATCAGACTGGTTTGCCCCGTACGCCACCCACCCTCCCCCAAATCCACCCCAAAGCAATTGGGGGGGGCAGAGCTTAGGGATTTTACAGGGTTTTGCGTTTTTTAAAAATGCTACTTCAACATACGGTTAAAATAGGGTTTAAAAATACAGTTAGAAGAGGGTACACCAGTACTGCACAGGATTGGATCCTCCCACTTAACAGCAAGCGGATCCAATCCTGCATGGTGCTGCTTCGGGGGAAGGAATAATGCAACCGCCCAGTTGGTCCCTTATTTTTTAAAGCTTCTCTTCCATGCCTGGCTCTCCTTCCTTCTTGATACCCTGCCCCCCGACGGCTTGACTTGTTTGACTTGGCTTTGGGCCTTGAGTGAATCCGTTGCACAGCCCTAATAAGTGTTAGTAAGAAGCTGTGATTATTATTATTACTTAACAGAGCAATTGTTTACATGTGAACAAGTTCTGATGTACATCCAGATTGCCCTTACCTGCAAGGCCTGTCCCCATCCTTTCCCTGGAGGAACTGCTCCCAGGTTATAGATCAGGTTCACCAACTGAAATGAAGGAGATAACTGATATGAATATCTGGGTGTGTACAGAATTCAGCATTAACATGATAATTATTCCTGCATGGAAAACAGTAGCCAATTATTGCAACTTCTTGTAAGTTTGGGGCAGAGTGTGGGTGTTTGGAAGCCTAGTAGTTTGTCAGAATTATCACTCTCTCTAATAGTGAATTCAGGTGCCGAGTGCTGACAGCATTGGAGCTACAAAATGGGGGCAGTGATGGGAAAGAAGAGGGAATGTGCTCGGGGAAACCCCAAGACTTTCACAAGTCTAGACAAACTTCAAAAACAAAACCCCTCAAAGGAGAACCGGGCATGCTCAGTAGCCATGGGCTGTCAAGTGTCATTTGGAAAAGAAGAATGAAAAAACCTGGGGTTAGGATGGAATGGAATGTCCTGTAGTACAGCTGGCTGGCTGGCTGGCTGTCTGGCTGACTGGCTGGCTGGCTGGCTGGAACCTTGAGTCCTGTTGTTAGGAGATAAGGATATGTCACAGCATTCTGTTGCTGGCTCTACCTGTAATATCCTAGAGGCAATGCAGGCTTCCAGTGGCTTTTCAGTATAGCCCCTTGCACTCAGATAAAGAAACTCATGTTCATTTTTCAGTAACAGTTACCAAGTAATATGTGCCTCATTAAATAACGTTTTCCTATTTCCGTGAGAGAGGAAACTTGTCATTCTGTGTTTATAAATGTTGGATAGTTTTAAAAAGCTAGATTTCAGCATCCTGTTAAAAATATATATAAAAATGCATAACCCCAAAAATATTAGCAATTGAGCGTCTCCAGTGTAAGCCAATGGAAGGTGGACAATATACATAATTAAAGTTTGATTTTTAAGTGGAGTTCCATTATGAAACAATTCCATTGAAACTTGCTCAACAAGAGCACAGATGCCCTCTGCTGGATATCTGTAGGAACACAGCTCAGTCTTAAAAACAAACATCATCTAGAAAAAAACGAATATATCCATAGCAGAAAATAACATTGAACAAATTATGTAAGCACACAATATAAAGCAGTTTTCTACATGCTTTTGCAAAGGATCTGGCCAGTGTATAAACATAATTAGTGTTAACTATCATTCCTTTAACTTTAAAGGGCATATTAAGATTCCCTTTGCGGTGAAGCTGTAGAACAGGGGTCAGCAACTTTTTTCAGCCGTGGGCCAGTCCACTGTCCCTCAGACCTTGTGGGGAGCTGGACTATATTTTGGAAAAAATAATAATGAACGAATTCCTCTGTCCCACAAATAACCCAGAGATGCATTTTAAATAAAAGGACACATTCTACTCATGTAAAAACACACTGATTCTTGGACTGTCCGTTGGCCGGATTGAGAAGGTGATTGTGCTGCATCCAGCCCCCGGGCCTTAGAATGGTGGCATGGAAATTGTTGGTTGAGTTGCTAACTGGCAGCAATCAAGCAATCAGACAGCTGCTTTCCTGCTTGCCGAAGTCACTCTGGCTCCACCCAAGAGGGGCATGTGCCACACTTCTGAGTTGGGTTAAATGGCTGGAAGATACAAATTCTGCCAAACTGGCTTGTTCCATACAGTGAGCCTCAAGTTTGGCTTCAGTGCTTTATCAGAAGTCACAAAAATGGGTGGAACCAAACTACATCTTACACTACATGTGTAGGATGAAGAAGTGGGGTGGGGGAGGCATGCTCAACTAATCATAGGAACAGGAGGTCCCAATTTTCATCATGACTGTGGCACATGGGGACAGGAGGTTTAGCCCTTCTCTCCTCAGCTTCAATGCAGAAAAACAATTGCCCATCCCCAGCTTAGAAAAAAATTCCCATAGGTGCATTTAGCACTAATGTGTAGTTTTTCCCCTTAAAAGTAGAGCACTTGCTCCACATACAGGGGTCCCACGTGCAACCCATAGTTAATGTTAACTATCGTTTATGGTTTATTATGCCCTCCTTCCTCCATTAAAGGAAACAAGCCAGGAAGAGCCACAGTTTGCTCATAGCTCTGTAGTTTTGGGGCAGTGATGGCTCTTTAACCATCGTTAAGGGGAAGGTCAGGGTTTGCACAAAACACTAAGCTATCATTAGTGCTAACCAAGGCTGAGAAACCAACTACCTTAATGATCTATGTTCAACCACAGTTAACCATGGTTAAGCTGCTGCACTGGGTTCACACATGACACTAAGTCACAGTTTAATAATAATAATAATAATAATAATAATAATAATAATAATAATTTATTATTTGTACCCCGCCCATCTGGCTGGGTTTCCCCAGCCACTCTGGGCGGCTTCCAACAGAGATAAAAAATACACTAAAATGTCACATATTAAAAACTTCCCTGAACAGGGCTGCCTTCAGATGTCTTCTGAATGTCAGGTAGTTGTCCATCGCCTTGACATCCGATGGGAGGGCATTCCACAGGGCGGGCGCCACCACCGAGAAGGCCCTCTGCCTGGTTCCCTGCAACTTGGCCTCTCGCAGTGAGGGAACCGCCAGAAGGCCCTCGGAGCTGGACCTCAGTGTCCGGGCAGAACGATGGGGGAGGAGACGCTCCTTCAGATATACTGGACCGAGGCCATTTAGGGCTTTAAAGGTCAGCACCAACACTTTGAATTGTGCTCGGAAACGTACTGGGAGCCAATGTAGGTCTTTCAAGACCGGTGTTATATGGTCTCGGCGGCCGCTCCCAGTCACCAGTCTAGCTGCCGCATTCTGTATTAGTTGTAGTTTCCGGGTCACCTTCAAAGGTAGCCCCACATAGAGCGCATTGCAGTAGTCCAAGCGGGAGATAACCAGAGCATGTACCACTCTGGCGAGACAGTCCGCAGGCAGATAGGGTCTCAGCCTACGTACCAGATGGAGCTGGTAAACAGCTGCCCTGGATACAGATTTGACCTGTGCCTCCATGGACAGCTGTGAGTCCAAAATGACTCCCAGGCTGCGCACCTGGTCCTTCAGGGGCACAGTTACCCCATTCAGGACCAGGGAATCCTCCACACCTGCCCGCCTCCTGTCCCCCCAAAACAGTACTTCTGTCTTGTCAGGATTCAACCTCAATCTGTTAGCCGCCATCCATCCTCCAACCGCTTCCAGACACTCACACAGGACCTTTACCGCCTTCACTGGTTCTGATTTAAAAGAGAGGTAGAGCTGGGTATCATCTGCATACTGATGAACACCCAGCCCAAACCTCCTGATGATCCCTCCCAGCGGCTGCATGTAGATGTTGAAAAGCATGGGGGAGAGGACAGAACCCTGAGGCACCCCACAAGTGAGCGGCCAGGGGTCTGAACACTCATCCCCCACCACCACTTTCTGAACACAGCCCAGGAGGAAGGAGCGGAACCACTGTATGACAGTGCCCCCAGCTCCCAGCCCCTCAAGACGGTCCAGAAGGATGTCATGGTCGATGGTATCAAATGCCGCTGAGAGATCCAGCAGAACTAGGAAACAGCTCTCACCTTTGTCCCTAGCCCGCCGGAGATCATCAACCAGTGCGACCAAGGCAGTTTCAGTCCCATGATGAGGCCTGAATCCCGACTGGAAGGGATCCAAATGGTTTAGCTTAATGTGTGAACCAGACCACTGTGATTAGAAGGATGGCACCTAATGGCAGGGCCAGCCTCGTCTGCAGTGTGGTCAGGTCCTTTTTATTAAGAAAGGTATTTGCCATATCACAAGTTTAGCACTGATTTTGTTGACTTAAAAAAAGATGGCGACTGGATCTACTTAATTTCTTAGCTTTTGTGGGGGATTGTCCTCAGCTGTCTGTGATTATAATGTTTCCGTGGTGCACATTTTGTTAATTGGTTTCAAATGTTACTTGTGTTTTGTGTAACATTCTTCTTTATGTTTGCCAGCCATTATTAATATTGTATGGGGTTTTTTTGCTAGGGGTTCTGGGTCTACATTTTGAAAATAAATGAATAGGGTATGCACTGCTGAACATTGAACAGGTTCATAAAGAGATGATTAGCATAAAGATGATTAGCATAAAGGGCCATTTGTCCTCTCTGATCTGTGGCTTATCCCACCAGTGCAGGATTAGTAGAATATTGGCCAATGGAAACATGGAAACCACCAGGGTTATAGGAAGCAAAAGACTAGGTGGATCGTCCACTGAAATAAATGGGGGAATGAATGAACAAAGGAAAAGGCACAATTCAAATAAATGGGAGACAAAATGAATGAAATTTTTAGAATGAATATGAACAGGAAACTAGATTTTGTGTCCCCACCCCCACAGCTCTAGTGAGACTCAGGCAGATGCAATAGCCATGTAAGAGAGGTAGTATTAGGAATTGGCCCAGATCAAGGCAGGTTTGTAATGTTCTATCAAAATCAAGCTTTGCCTCATCACTCAACATTTGCTATTTCAGCTTTTGACAGTGAACCCTGAGCACCGCTTTTCAAGTTTAGCTAGCATCCAGACTTCTTCCTACTTATCTAACGTGGACTGGGACGAAATCTGCGAAAAGAAAGTGGAGGCAGGATTTGTGCCTAACGTAAGTCAAAGAGATGAGTACGTTTGTTTCTGTCCCAGATCCCTATGTATTGCAAAGCGGGGAAAAGAGAAAGCCAGGGATTTTCTGTTCTGCAAACAAATTTGGCATGCCGCTCAAATTACCTTGCTTGTCAATCGCATGGCTTTGAGGCAATATCCTGGTCTGGTTTTAACAGAAAGGCCGTCTGCATTGTGACCCCACTTTTGAGCTGGAAGAGATGATTCTGGAGTCGAGGCCGCTGCACAAGAAGAAAAAGAGGCTTGCAAAGAATAAATCCAGGGATAATAGCAAGGATAGCTCACAATCGGTACGTGTCCCCTTGCAATTCCCCCCCAAAAACTGATGGAGTGCTGAGTTACTGTGGGGGCTGTTACTTTGCAAAGAATGAGAGACTGGTCTCTGCTAGAGGGTGGCAGTGCTGTTTTTCCTTTCAGTTATGTGAGAATAAAGGGCATTTGCATTCTACCATTCTCTTATTTAATTCCTCTAGGGGGAACCTTTACCAGCCTGAGGGGCTGTCCCAGGGCAACATCCCACAGACCCATGGTAGTAGGTGGGGCCAGAGGCAAAAAGTAGGCGGAGCAATGGGTGTGATTCAATGGGTGTGTACAGTAGGCTACATTCCAGCCATGCAAAAGTCAGAGGATTCTACATACGCTCCTCTGCATCTAGGCAAGCAAGGATTACGATCACAGTTCAAAAGCCAGAGCTATGTATTACCACTTGGATGAGGGTGTTGAGGAGATCCAGGCAGGGAAGTTTGGCTTGGGGGTGGGGAGAGCTAGGGCAAGTCCCAAGGGCTGAATAAGGAGACCTGGAGGACCGGAGGCTTCTCACTTCCGCTTCACCATATTAGGCAATAATAATAATAATAATAATAATAATAATAATAATTTATTATTTGTACCCCGCCCATCTGGCTGGGTTTCCCCAGCCACTCTGGGCAGCTTCCATAAAAACCAAAAATACACTAAAATATCACAGATTAAAAACTTCCCTGAACAGGGCTGCCTTAAGATGTCTTCTGAATGTCAGGAAGTTATTTATTGCTTTGACATCTGATGGGAGGGCGTTCCACAGGGCGGGCGCCACTACCGAGAAGGCCCTCTGTCTGGTTCCCTGTAGCTTTGCTTCTCGAAATGAGGGAACCGCCAGAAGGCCCTCGGCGCTGGACCTCAGCGTCCGGGCAGAATGATGGGGGTGGAGACGCTCCTTCAGGTATACTGGGCCGATGCTGTTTAGGGCTTTAAAGGTCAACACCAGCACTTTGAATTGTGCTATGAATGCAATCCCCTTCATGGATCACTGCCTTGCCGTGGCGAAGGGGCTTGAATAACTCAGAGAAGCTATGAACTATGCCGAGCAGGGTACCCAAGATGAACAGGTCATAGTGGAGAGTTTTGACCAAACATGATCCACCTGGAGGAGGAACCGGCAAGCCACTCCAGTATCCCTGCCAAGAAAACTCCATGGACAAAGACAACAGGCATATAAAAGTTATGACGCTGGAAGATCAGCCCCTCAGGTCGGAAGGTGTCCAACATGCTACTGGGGAAGAGCGGAGGACAAGTACAAGTAGATCCAGAGCTGATGAAGCAGCTGGGCCAAAGCCGAAAGGATGCTCAGTTGCGGATATGCATGGAAGCGAAAAGAAAGTCCAATGCTGTAAAGAAAAATATTGCATAGGAACCTGGAATGTAAGAACCATGAACCTGGGTAAGTTGGATGTGGTCAAAAATGAGATGGCAAAAATAAATATTGACATCCTGGGCATCAGTGAACTAAAATGGATGGGAATGGGAGAATTAAGTTTGGATGACTATCATATCTACTACTGTGGGCAAGAAACCCGTAAAAGAAATGGAGTGGCCCTCATAGTCAACAAAAGAGTGGCGAAAGCTGTACTGGGATGCAATCTCAAAAATGATAGAATGATCTCAATACAAATCCAAGGCAGACCTTTTAACATCACAGTAATCCAAGTTTATGCTGACCTTGAGCCAGACATCCTAGAGAGTGAAGTCAAATGGGCCTTAGAAAGCACTGCAAATAACAAGGCCAGTGGAAGTGATGGTATTCCAGCTGAACTATTTAAAATTTTAAAAGATGATGCTGTTAAGGTGCTACACTCAATATGCCAGCAAGTTTGGAAAACTCAGCAGTGGCCAGAGGATTGGAGAAGATCAGTCTACATCCCAATCCCAAAGAAGGGCAGTGCCAAAGAATGCTCCAACTACCACACAATTGCACTCATTTCACACGCTAGCAAGGTTATGCTTAAAATTCTACAAGGAAGGCTCAAGCAGTATGTGGACCGAGAACTCCCAGAAGGGCAAGCTGGATTTAGAAGAGGCAGAGGAACCAGAGACCAAATTGCAAACATGCGCTGGAGAAAGCTGGAGAGTTCCAGAAAGACATCTACTTCTGCTTCATTGACTATGCAAAAGCCTTTGACTGTGTCAACCACAGCAAACTATGGCAAGTTCTTAAAGAAATGGGAGTGCCTGATCACCTCATCTGTCTCCTGAGAAATCTCTATGTGGACAAGAAGCTACAGTTAGAACTGGATATAGAACAACTGATTGGTTCAAAATTGGGAATGGAGTACGACAAGGCTGTATATTGTCTCCCTGCTTATTTAACTTATATGCAGAATTCATCATGCGAAAGGCTGGGCTGGATGAATCTGAAGCCGGAATTAAGATCGCCGGAAGCAATATCAACAACCTCAGATATGCAGATGACACAACCTTGATGGCAGAAAGTGAGGAGGAATTAAAGAACCTTTTTATTGAGGGTGAAAGAGGAGAGCGCAAAATATGGTCTGAAGCTCAACATCAAAAAACCGAAGATCATGGCCACTGGTCCCATCACCTCCTGGCAAATAGAAGGGGAAGAAATGGGGGCAGTAAGAGATTTTACCTTCTTGGGCTCCATGATCACTGCAGATGGTGACAGCAGTCATGAAATTAAAAGACGCCTGCTTCTTGGGAGAAAAGCAATGACAAACCTAGACAGCATCTTAAAAAGTAGAGACATCACCTTGCCAACAAAGGTCCGTATAGTAAAAGCTATGGTTTTCCAAATAGTGATGTATGGAAATGAGAGCTGGACCATAAAGAAGGCTGATCGCCGAAGAATTGATGCTTTTGAATTATGGTGCTGGAGGAGACTCTTGAGAGTCCCATGGACTGCAAGAAGATCAAACGTATCCATTCTTAAGGAAATCAGCCCTGAGTGCTCACTGGAAGGACAGATCGTGAAGCTGAGGCTCCAATACTTTGGCCACCTCATGAGAAGAGAAGACTCCCTGGAAAAGACCCTGATGTTGGGAAAGATGGAGGGCACAAGGAGAAGGGGACGACAGAGGATGAGATGGTTGGATGGTGTTCTTGAAGCTACCAGCATGAGTTTGATCAAACTGCGGGAGGCAGTGGAGGACAGAAGTGCCTGGTCCATGGGGTCATGAAGAGTCGGACACGACTAAACGACTAAACAACTAAACAACAACAACATGAATGCAATGGCAGAGAACTCACCTTCCATTAGGCGATATGCAGCACCAGTTGCTTTGCTACTGGACTACTGCAATGCGCTCTATGTGGGGCTACCTTTGAAGGTGACCCAGAAACTACAACAAATCCAGAATCCAGAATGCAGCAGCTAGACTGGCATAGCTGTCAACTTTTCCCTTTTCTTGCAAGGAATCCTTTTTGGAATAAGGGAATTTCCCTTAAAAAAGGGGAAACATTGACAGCTATGTAGACTGGTGACTGGGAGTGGCTGCCAAGTCCACATAACACTGGTCTTGAAAGACCTACATTGGCTCCCAGTACATTTCTGAGCACAATTCAAAGTGTTGGTGCTGACCTTTAAAGCCCTAAACGGCCTTGGTCCAGTATATCTGAAGGAGCGTCTCCACCCTCATCGTTCAGCCCGGACACTGAGGTCCAGCTCTGAGGGCCTTCTGGTGGTTCCCTCGCTGCAAGAAGCGAGGTTACAGGGAACCTCCAGGCAGAGGGCCTTCTTGGTGGTGGCACCCACCCTCCCATCAGATGCCAAGGAAATAAACAACTATCTGACTTTTAGAAGACATCTGAAAGCAGCCCCGTTTAGGGAAGTTTTTAATGTTCGATGTTTTGCCGTGCTTTGATGTTCTGTTGCAAGCCGCCCAGAGTGGCTGGGGAGGCCTGGCCAGATGGGTGGGGTATAAATATTATTATTATTATTATTATTATTATTATTATTATTATTATTATTATTATTGCAGAACTGAATGAAGGAACCAAAGAGAGGCTTCCAAGTTGGTCTTATATAAGTCAACTCGGGAGCAGCCAGTATGAGGTCACTGTTCCCCCAGCTTCCCAGCACTGTGGGCTGCCGCTGCTTACTGTGGAGGAGAGTGGGGTGGAGCGGGGAGCTCAGTGCAGTGTGGCACATGGTGGCAAGTGCGTCCGATTGGCTCCCTGCACCTTGCCACTCCCCCTCTCTGTAGTGGCGATGGCCAACAGCATTGGGAGGCTGGGAGAACCACGGAGCCACACTTGCCTCGCCCCACCAGCCCCTCCTGAGTAAATGTCATTCGGAAATTTTGACAGAAAGTGCATGTTAACTGTTTTCTTTTCTTTTATCAGGAAAACGACTACCTCCAGGATTGCCTGGAAGCAATTCAGCAAGATTTTGTCATTTTTAACAGAGAGAAGTAAGTTTAGGAAGATGCTGGCCTCCCCCCCGGGAGGCTTTTCTTGAGACACTGGGAAGTATTGAGAGGGCGCAAAGGGGAGAAGACTTTCCTTCAATGAATTTCCTTAGGCTAGCTTACCATAGCACCCAAGCCACTGAGCAGGATTTGAATTGGGTGCAGAGTTAAACTCCTTATGCCAGCCAACTGATGTCCTCCAGATGTTTTGGACTACAACTCCCATCATCCCTGACCATTGGCCATGCTGGCTCAAGTTGATGGGAATTGTAGTCTAAAACATGTACTGTAGTGAGAATCTGGCTAGGGAAGGCTGCTTTATGCTATAGATGCCCCCTAGTGGTGAGGAGGGAGAAGAGGATACTGTTATTACTAGCAGACCTACTCCATATTTTGAATTAGTTAGCTATCATGGCACTAATGACTGTTCATCGTGCAAATATCATTTTTCACCTAAGTGACAATGCAATGTGAATTGTGGTGTTTTATTTTTTAAAGTATTCCACAAGGATGTTCTAATTAGCAGGGGGTGGCATACGGCATAAACAGCCTGAGGTCAGCTAGTTTACAATTCCCTACAACTTTGAGGCAATCAAAATGTCAGAAACTTAAACAAAAAATGTATCATACATAATTCAAAAAAAGAGATTTGTGCAAAATGACAGAAATGCAGGAAGAATACCAGACAGCTTGGCCTGAGATGAAGTTCCTTTTTTTAGAAAAAAAAAGTGTGTTAGACCCAAGTTGTGCTGGCATGATTTAAATCATTCAAACAGGGTAGGGAGTTCATTTCACAGAAATAACCCGCTGTGTGGATTCTCTGTCCGCTCCATGGTTGCATTTCAAGAAGCAACATGATGTGAAATGAGTTTCTAAATTGATTAAAATAATTAAAAGTGATCAGCATTCTCTGAGTAAACCCTCAAAATGTCCTCAGGAATGCCCTTTTTACAAGTCCTGGCCCCAGAGGCCACAATCAGCTAAAAGGGAGGGCTTGAAACTCATACCAAATCTCCCTATATATACACATTTTAAACCCCCATTTTAAAAACCACATGCTTCATCTCAAAGCACCACTTTCGTAACCTTGTTTTCACACGGACATGATAGCCTTCCTTCTCTCTTGGTCTCTCTTGTACAGGTTGAAGAGGAGCCAAGATCAAATGAACGAGTCCATTTCTCCTCCTGAAACCACCGACGAAGCTGAGACTGAAACAGAATCTGAACATTCCAACCTGAATATGTGTAGCTCAGTATGTTCATCCACAGGCAGCAGCTAGGACTACGGAGAGGAGGCAAAGGGGCCGGGAGCTTGCGCACCTCTTGAATAAATCATTCTCAGGTTGCACTGACAAGCAGATGACAGGACACTGAGTACCTTGGTTGAAGAAAAGAAGAGGAGTCACACAAAACAACACTGTAGAGCCACAGCAGAGGCAGATAGTTCTTACAGAACTCATGGATTTTTTTCCCCTTCAGAAAGGGATCGCCTCTTTTACCCAATACTTTGCTATGCAACACTTTGGTGAAAACCGTTCCATTTCTTCCTTTGCTCTTTTCTTTTCGCAGGGACAGACAGTGGGGTCTGAAGGATATTGGCAAGGCGATAAGGGTTCCAGACCCAGTTCCAGCGTAGGTCCAAGAGAATGCAGATTGAAAGCATGCATAGTGGTCCCAGAGGACTAGGAAAGGAGGCAAAAGCCACTGGAAGCTCACTTTTATGGGACCGTCCTTAATATGCCAGCTAAGGCTCATGCATGCAAGATTGTCTCTTGGTATTTTCAGAGTGTTAGAGAGTTCTTACGGACCGTAGCAGTTGCAAAATACTTGTATGTTCAACTGGGACAATACAGTGACAACTTGGCCATACATGATTTTCAGAGAGCCCAGTCTCAGCATTAATGGATCCTTTCCAATGGTCCTGTCCAGGGCCAGATATGCTGGGTTTTCGCAGCATAGAATTTTAAAATGGTTTTGCTGCAAGGTAGAGTGTTTTCCTAAACATGCCGAATTGTTTCACAAAGCTATCCTTACTTAACAAGGAGCTGTTTAAGCTACAAGCATATTAATAGAGGTTAGTGTTTTCTTCACTCATAATGAAGGAGCAGGGCACTAGTTTGGCTGGATGTAGGTGAGATAGCTATAAAGCAATGCCCTATTTATGCAGGAAATGATGCGTTGATGCGCTTTTATTTTGTCTGCGTCATTCTAAGTGTATTTTAATGTATTGCATAGGATGTCTGTCTCAACTTCTTGCGAGGACAGGAGAGGTCCGATGTTTTCTCCAGCTGTGGATATTGCCTTTTTCAATGTTTCAGAAGCCCTTTTCTTCCCTATCCTGCAATCCTGTTCACACTTACCTGGGAATCAGCTTCATTGAACTCAGTGGGACATAGTTCTGAGTAGACTTACATAGGATTGCACTGCCGGTGGGCTTTAGGTTACTCTGATAAAAGTGCTTAGAACCCCTGGTTCTAGGACAGTAAATATATGTGTTGTACATAAATATCGTAAGTGTTTTAATTCAAAGCTGTTTGTTACCAGCTGTCTATGAGATTGCCATGTTTGCATTCCAGTTGTGTTTTCCTGTAGGAAAGTGAACTTAGCATGCTTTTACTTTCAAGAAATTTCTCCCTCGCCCTGCTGTTTTATTGAGGTGCCTGCTACAGGCCAATATGCCAGGGTTGGAACCAAGGTCCTACGAACACAGGAACCAATTTACAGCCTTACTTACAAAGCTACAACTACCTCTGTAGCAGTGCTGTAACAAGTTCCTTTATATTCCATCACTGCTAAGGAACAGGGGTTTGCATGGAATTCACACCGACTCCCTTAGCGTGGGATTTCCACGAATATTTTTGGTCTCGATGGTTTGCTTTCCATTTTAATTTCCACAAACGCAGAGCACGGCATAACCGGTGCGGAGCAATTTTGTACAGACAACAACCAAAACATAGTTGCCTTTTCCACAGTTTTATGTGGAATTTGGTTAGGAAATGAGCATTGTGCACAACCAAAATTTCACGAAGAACAAAATTCAAGTTTGCTGGTGGAGCACAGTGTAGGGGTATTCAAAGAAGCCAAAGTTTTTCCTATCAGTTCCTCTCCCTAGCCCAAACCAAGGGAATGGCAGGCCCCCCCCCCCCATGAAACTCTATTCACTTTTGGAAGGGGTAGCACCGTCTCACAATACCTGGTGCTACGCTGGTACTGCAGGAATATCACGTTGCAGGTGTTGCCATCTATGCCAGCAGAAGTGTTTAGAGTCAAAGCGCCAACTCGGTTAGTCAACTGATTCGGCTGTATTAGCACAAGAGACTTCGCGGCACACATACTCCAGCTTGAATCCCACACTTAAGTGTGGGTTGGCAATTGCTTGCTCTGTTACTCTGCTGTGATGAATTCATCAATCGCAGATTTAACATGCTGAATTATTCATCCTTTCCTCCAAGTGGACTCTTGGAAGGAGTGTGTGCTGTGCACCTACCATTGTGTCGAAGATTCTGCCATGATTTTCTTAAAACAACAGCAACAACCCTGATACCATCTTCATTCAAAATGAGCTAATAGATGTTCTTCTTCTTATTGGCTACTTGATTCATGGAAAAGCGGCATCTGCTCTGTCCTTTTAAATTGGTGCCGTGCCGCTTTAAGCAAAGAATCCTGGGAGTTGTAGTTTGTTAAGGGTGCTGAGAGTTGTTAGGAGATCCCCCTTGTGGAGTTGCAATCTCCAGGGTGATTTAGCAGGGTGATTTCCTTCTTCCCAGGAAAGCTACACTTCCTCCCTGTCCTTGAGTCATTTATTCTGCCAATACTGTACTGCATTCCTGATACACAATATAGCACACTGACTTTGAGGAATCGAGGGTTTGATTGAGGCACAATCTTTTAGACGAGGAATTTATGTATTTTTAAAGCCTGTTCCTATGTACTTTACTAAAGCGATGTACTTTTCACTATAATACCTGATACGTATGGGGTGCAATCACAGGGACCTGTGGTTTCTAAGAAATAACTCTAAAATAAATGCTTATATTGAGCACAATGGTTATTGGTATCAATCGTCAGTCAGCAAGTGAAGAACTGGCTTGTTTCAGCAGTTAGAATTTGTTGTGTTACAAGCAGGTAATCGAATCCGCTTTGGTGTGGACCGTGGCTATTGTAAAACATTCCAATGGGGATGGGCGCTAAGGTCCAAAAAGCAGCCCGTGCCCTGATCATTTGTCTGTAAATTTTGCATACCAGTAAATATGTGAGTTAATGCCTCTCACTCTTGTTGATGGTGAATCACTGTAAATGCTGAAAGGGACCAAGACTTGGACAGAAGCATTCTTGTTGATGGAAGCAGGAATGGTGCCATACAATAAAAACATGAGACAAACCCTGCTGGATCAGGCTGAAGTTCCATCTAGTCCAGCATCCTCTTCCCAAAGTGGCCAGGTGCCTGTGAGAAGCCCACAATCAGAACCTTGGTCAAATGTATACCACTTGGTCAACCACATGGAAAGGCCTATTGCAAAGAAAGCCCACATAGTACAATCTAGATGTCATTTGATTACAACTTCCCATCAGTTCCAGCCAGACTGGCTAATGGGAGATGAAATCCCACAATATCTTGAAGGCACCAGACTGGCTGCTCTGGTACAGTGGACCTAGTGTTGACTGGTAGGGTCCAATGCCAACTTGGCTGTGGGGCTAATCAGCCAGTCCCTGTGTCTCAGCCCAACTGACCTCACAGGCTTTCTGTGAGAATAAAATGGGACCAGTCGCATGTATGCCGCCCTCAGTTTCTTTGGTGGAAGGCTGCAAGCCAACCACAGTTTTTTAAAATAATAATAATAATATGGCGGAGAGTTAGCAAAAGAAGCCTGGGAGGTAAAATAGTAGCAGAGCTTCTAGTGTTGTAGGTGAGCTGGCAACTTCACATTCAGGTTATCTTGATGTGATTTTGGCCCTCACATCTGAACATTTCACCGTTATGGTAAGATATAAACACACACACACACACACACACACAGAGAGAGAGAGAGAGAGAGAGAGAGGGAGAGAGAGAGAGGCAGAGAGAGAGAGAGAGAGAGATAACCATATATCATATGGTGTTTAATGAACGCAGTAGATGGGGCTTGCAGATCTCTGAATTAGGAGCTCACTTGGTGCAACCTGAGCTACAGTCAGCCGCTTCTTGAGTTTATCAGCAGGAGCCATCATTGTACATGCAAACTATTCATGGGGATAAACCTCAGAGAAGTACTATTTAAAAACAAATGCAAAACACCTGTGTTGGCAATAGAAAGCTAAGATGCCGATGGGATCTTGAAGGATCGAGAGTGACTATTCTTTTGTCGGTTTATTACAGTACAATTTTACTTTGTAAAATATCTTTGTAAACAAGGTTCGTTCATTTCTGTAAGTTTTACTGCATGAAAAGGAACAGTCTGTTCTACGAGGACGTTTCAGTTACAGCAATATGTTTGTGGGATTGTTTTTATTTTGGCAGGTATCTGCAGAAAAGTCATTGCATTTGTGGAGTAATAAATGTGTTTTGGTTTTTTTAAAAAAACAGAACTGAACGTTAACATTTATTTATAGGATTTTAAAAAAAACAACAACACAGCAGCAACCTGCAATGGTGTGGCAAGTAGAAAGTGGTCACTGAAGAGTCCTTTTTGGCAAAGGTTGCAGGGCAGAAGCAGAGCGACATCTGGATTAGATGCATGCCTACTGAACGGTAATCCTACTGGACAAGTCAGACCAATATCAGTAGCCTCCACCCATGCTGAGTGTGCCTGACAAGTCAGAAATCATGCAGCTCCATGCTGCTGACCAAAATGCTCCTCTGCCTCTGATCCTAAGGACACATGAATCTGCTGTATCCTGAGTAAGACCATCTAGCTCAGACAGGTCCCTCCCGGTCCTTCCTGGAGACGCTGGGGATTGAACCACCATTCAATACATGTTCTCTGCCTGCATTGCCCACCAGTAATGGTATGGAGCTTCTCTCCTCTAGAACAGTGTTTTGCTGTGAGCTTCCACAGCTGTTCATTACATGGTAATGAGCTTTTGTTAGATTATTCATAGAGATTTCTTCTCTGATCCCACCAGAGGTACTTTGCGCACAGGTGCAGACTTCTGCGACCAAATTCCTAGCCAGATAGACAATGATGCATGAGAACAGATGCTGTGAGCAGGACTCATCAGCCCAATCCAACAACCAGGGCAGTATACATGTAGATCCATCAAATAATTTACAATAGCACCAATCAGCTGTTTGGGGGAGGAGAGGGAGCCGTACTTTTTCTCCGCACCAAACATCTGATCTGCCCATCATTGATTATGTGACAGGGCTATGGCTATACAGCCCATCTGCTTTGTGTGCACGGTGTGTTAAAAGCCAAGTGTGTGCAAATGGTGTTATAGGCCAAGCATGGGGAGCGGGTGGCGCTGTGGTCTAAACCACTGAGCCTCTTGGGCTTGTCAATTGGAAGGTCGGCAGTTCAAATCTGCACGACAGGGTGAGCTCCCGTTGCTCTGTCCCAGCTCCTGCCAAACTAGCAGTTCGAAAGCACGCCAGTGCAAGTAGATAAATAGGTACAGCTGCAGTGGGAAGGTAAACGCCGTTCCCGTGCACTCTGGCTTCTGTCACGGTGTCCTGTTGTGTCAGAAGTGGTGTAGTCATGGTGGCCACATAACCCAGAAAGCTGTCTGTGGACAAATGTCGGCTCCCTCGGCCTGAAAGCGAGATGAGGGCCACAACCCCAAAATGGCCTTTTGACTATACTTAACCATCTAGGGGTCATTTAGCTTTTACCTTTTATAGGCCAAGCAGAAATATGATATGTTAGAGAGGAGTAAACAAATGAGTTTTTTCCCCCTCTACTCCAACTCCAACACAATCTCCCAAATTGCTTCTTGGTGCATCACAGTATACTGAATTATTGGGGTAGGTGGGGGAACCACACCACAAGACCTGTACAAATTTATCTCTTTGAACATAAGAAGAGCCTGCTGGATCAGGCCAATGGCCCATCTAGCCCAGCATCCTGTTCTCACAGTGGCCAACCAGATGCCTGGGGGAAACCTGCAAGCAGGACCCAAGCGCAAGAGCCCTCTCCCCTCCTGTGGCTTCCAGCAACTGGTACAGTGGTACCTCCGGTTACATACACTTCAGGTTACATACGCTTCAGGTTACATACGCTTCAGGTTACAGACTAACCCAGAAATAGTGCTTCAGGTTAAGAACTTTGCTTCAGGATAAGAACAGAAATCGTGCTCTGGTGGCGCGGTGGCAGCAGGAGGCCCCATTAGCTAAAGTGGTGCTTCAGGTTAAGAACAGTTTCAGGTTAAGAACGGCCCTCCGGAACGAATTAAGTACTTAACCCGAGGTACCACTGTACTCAGAAGCATAACTGCTTCCAACCATAAAGGCAGAGCATCATGGGTAGTAGCCTTTGATAGCCTTATCCTCCACAAATATGTCCAATCCTCATTTAAGGTAATCCAGGTTGGTGGCCATCACTGTCTCTCATGGGAGTGAATTTTTCCATAGTTTAACTGGGTGAAGAAGTGCCCTTTTTAATCTGTCCTGAATCTACCAACGTTCAGCTTCAGTACATGTCCCTCTCTTTAGATGACCATTATTGCATGAGATTTCCTTACATTTATATGCCACCTTTCTTCCATCATGGAGCACCGGGTGGTCTCCCATCCAGGCATTGGCCAGAGCGAGACCTGCTTAGCTTCAGCAAGGTATTGCTGGGATGAAGAAGCTACACTTGCCCATTCACATGTTATACTGGAGCAATGTAAATAAGGAAGTTGCACTTTTGCATTTCCCTATGGATGCTCTTTGGGCCAGTCATAACAAGTTCATTCCTGTGGCATGTCCACTTTTTAATAAAAGTGTTGTATTCTGACTCTATTTAAATTCAAATAGTGGGCAAGTTGCTGCAGAATGAATGGCAAAAGTTTGGTTCATTCGCAAGGGATACATTGGTCTCTCTCCCCACTAGAGGGTGTTTAGAGGCCACATTTAGGATGAGTGCCCCACCCCTTATTTAAAAAAGAAATGTCCAAACTAAATGCTGCACCAGTTATGTAGAGCCAATTTCCCTTTTTGCAGAGAACTGGACTTCCAGAAAGATAAATGACGAAAATATGGGGACATCAAAATAAAAAGAGACCACCTTGACTGTAAGTCTTGGAAGACCTGCTCCCTGCCTTGCAGGCCTTTTCCCACCTGGCCTGGGAGGGTGGGGCCCTGAACGATTCCAGTTGCAAAAGCTGAGGCTGCTGAAGAGGCCAGAGATCATCTTGCCTGTCTCTTAGTCCAGACTCGGGTCATTGAGCCTGAGTTTCCACAGCCGCTGCCCACCATGAACCACCATTGGCGAGACAGCAACAACAGCAGATACGTTCTAGTATATATCTCTATTTGTCAATGATTTCCAGATAGTTTACAAAGATTAAAACAAGTAAACCAACAGTAAATGCATATAGGAAAGTCTTCTAGAAGTGTTTCTGTTTTTTAATTGACATTTAATGACCTCTCTCACAAAGACCTTGAGTTTCGGAATCAGTCGCACGGTGATTCCTAGGAGTATCACAGTGTCTGTTGATGAAGCCTTTCCTTTTCTGAAAGCTTTATGAAACCTGACGGCATTTTCTCTTGCAGTTCAGACTGCCCATACTAATTTGGCACTCTTGAGCTGATGGGTGGTGGAGCAAGCTTAGATTCATCTTTAGGTGTCTCTGTGTAATACAGAGGCCTGTTTTGCATGCAATATGCTAAGCCAAACCATGGCGAAGAGGCAAACAAGCTGGCAAATAGTGAGAAAACTGCTACTGCTGTGCTCTTCTCCTGATGTTGACATGGCACTGGGAGCTTAGCCACAGTGCAAACCTGGTCTTGTGGTCTGTTTCATTCCAAATTAACCATGTGCACAAACCAAGGTTTGCTCCTGGCTTACAGTTTGTGGGAGATAAACCATGAGCCTGAACTCACATGTAATGCTAAGCTGAACCAAAAACAGTACATGAATGAAGCAATTCAAAATAGTGCAAACTGGAAAAGAGGATGCAAAATGGTGCATATAAGACAGAGAGCAGCATATACGGTATATCAATTGGCAGTGGAGGAGCCCTTGGTGGTGCCATCACTGGGGGTTGCCCATTTTGTGTTAACCCATGACAGGGCCTTCTTGGTGGTAGTTTTCCTTTGTGAAATACATTCCCTGCTGAGGCGCACCTTTCCCCCTCATTATTAACATTCAGGAGGAATTTACAAACATCCCTGTTTACACACGTGTTTGATGGCTGAAAGTTACTGTCTCTGGTGACTTTGAATCTATTTGCTGTAGGCTGTAGGTTTTACGTTTTAAGATGTTATCTAAATGTTTCATATATGTTTTTGCTTTGTATTGCTTTATGACACTCTGAGGTCAATTTGTCAGGAGTTCAGCCTACACTTGAGTAGGACCCTGGCAGAGACACATGCCCGACAGACATGTTCTCTCCCTCTTGGTCGATGTTTGGGAGCTTCATAAGCTTTCTTCTGCCTGAATATCACAGCGACCGATGCCAACTGACACCGGCACACTTAGCGATTTGCAGAGTTTGTTCATCATGCGTGTGACAGACCTCAGCAACTCAGCATTTGGGCTAATCTATTTTATTTACATATAAACACACATGGAGCACTGCAACATGGCTCCCTCTCTCTCTAGCATCAGACAGCAAAGAGAAAAAGAAGAAAGGACAATAGTCCCACATCACGAAACACAGTAGCACAAACATCCTGTCTCCGTCACTTCCCACTCTGTGGAGTCAAAACATACCACATCATGTGAAAGACAAAAATCCCATGACTGCAATCACAGATCAGGAATTCTAACACAATTAAGCGGTTTCCCCAGCTATGCGGGCACTGTTCAGTAAACAGCAAGAGGTGGGAAGAAGGTAAATTGCGATCTACCAGTAGATCTCTTGAGTGATTACTAAAAAATAGCAGCAACAAAGAGACTCTCCCTCAAAATTATATGGCTGAAATGAAGAAACCCTGGGGTAACCAACAATAGATTTTTGTGCAGAAGGACTGTGGACTCTGTTTGGTTCTGATGCTCTAAAGTAATTCTCAGGCTTGGAAATCTTTAATTCTAAATGTCTGTGATTTGTACTCAGCTCTGGGAGATAGATCTCAAGGTTTTAGTTACAACCAAAGTGGATCCTACACTCTTTCAAGTCTGCCCACGCCTTTTCTGTGAGCTTGGGGAAAATCAAAAGGGTACCTGGCAGTAGCCCTAAGGGAAAAGTCTGGGATTTCTTATCCCCTGAATAAGCTTTTTAGAATGAGAAAATGTTCCTCATTTCTATAATTGTCTTGGCAGATACCCTGACAGCTAGTTGAATTTCTAAAAAATCAAACCAAGTGCAACAAACAGTACTTTGACAGTGCAACCCTGTATATGTCTACTCAGAAGTAAACCCCACTGAGTTCAGTGGGACTTGCTTCCAGGTGTACATGCATAAGATTGCAGTATGACTCTCTCATTCTGGGTGGCGTTTAGGAATTTAGCGAAAAGAGGGAGAAACAAACAGAGAAAGAAAAGTGCAGGCCCCGCCCACCCCTAACCACACCATCAATTCATGGAATTATTCTGGAGTTAATTCAAGGATGGGCCCCTCTCAGTTCCTTGGTCCTCTTCTGCTGGGATTTTCATGGATCGTTGCTCTTTCCACTTGACCTTTATGACAAGCATAAAATATAACCACCTCATGGCTTCTAGGCAGGGGAAGCTATCATTTCTCATTACCGTTTTCAACAAGATAGGTGGGCTGTGGGTTTCAATGCAGTGGGATATACTGTATGCTTGGAGACCTAGTGTTTTAATGGGGAACACAGACTGCAAGTAAGAGAAGTGGAGAAGGCAGTAGCTTTTCTGGGGCTCACGGCTTACTGTTATTATTTTTGGAAGAGTATAGAGTTGGAAGGGATTCCAAGGGTCATCTAGTCCAACCCCCTGCAATGCAGGAATCTCAGCTAAAGCATCCATGACAGATGGCCATCCAGCCCCTGCTTAAAAACCTCCAAGAAGGGAATACACTGGGGTAACTGCTCAGCCTCTGGAATTAAAAAAAATAAAGAAATAAGAATTAATTTCAATAATAAGAAAGAAACATGGAGTGCCTTAACAAATAATTTTATTATGGCATAAACTTTCATGGACTAAAGTATACTTCACCAGATGCAGGAAATGAAATCCTCCATTGACATAAAAATACGTACCTATTACCTACTTACTTGAACAAATACTTTTTTCTGTGATGCTTCCCCAGTGTTATTGCCCACAGTGAGATCTAACACAACACTGGTCAATGGCATTTTGGGCCAACGTTGGTGGCTTTTCAAGCAGTTATGAAGGCAGCCCTGTATAGGGAAACTTTTTAATGTGAAATGTTTTATGTTTTTATATATCTTGGAAGCTGTCCAGAGTGGCTGGGACAACCCAGTGAGATGGGCAGGGTACAAATAATAAAATTATTATTATTATTAACTATTATATACGTTTAATACTTTTTTAGGTCAGTGGGATGGTGCAAGGGAGGTAAATAGGCAACATTAAGTAGGACACTAAAAGAGAAAGCAGCAGAGAGGGAAGAAGCAATTTTCCCCTGGCTTGGAGAAGAATCTGAGCTAGAGAAGAACTCACAGGCCATTCCATATTTTTAGGGCCTCTCTCACCAAGCTTTACCATGCCTTCTCCCCACCCTTGAGACTGTGAATAGGTTTGACATGTGGGAGAGGCCCCCCACCTGTCACTCATCTGACATCACAGTGATGCTAGCTGACCCATTTTGGCATAGCAGTGTATCCGGGGCATCGCAAGCCCTGATGATTAGCTGGTTAATCTAGTCAGAAAGAGCACAAAAGGATTAAGCATGAAGCTAAGAAAACAGTACGTTGTAAAACTATTTTATTTCCCTGGGATGTATGGGGTGTTAGGAGAGGAGTACCTCTAATGCAGGACACATTCTACTTCTTCTATGATGGCTTGTCCACCTTTGGTCCTCACCCTGTCCTCATCTCTCACCTGTGGCTCCTAGAAGCTGTCAGCATGTGACAACAGCCACATCCCAGGAACAGCTTTGACTGGCCAGCAAAACCAGGTGAGGGCAGGTGATGGTTTTCTCCTGCATGCCAAGATAGGCTACAGTGGATTGATGAGAGAAGACCAATAGTGGATCCAATGGTCAAGAAGGCGGTGTCTGCATGTGAGGTAGAGGGAAGTGAGGGGCAGGTGGGGCTTGTCAATCTGGGGAGGTAGCCCACCCAGAAGGAAAACTCTGATCCTAAACCTCTGCTGTCTTGTGAGATATCTTCAGGAGAAGAAAAGGCTAAGGGGTTAACCTTACACAAATCTGGAATGGAGTCCCTGAATGTTGCCTTGTACACCTCCTTTAGCAATGCCTGCAGCCAAGCTGGTGCCAAACATATTGCAAGCTGGTGCCAAACATATTGCATTCCTTTGGACCACATCAGTGAGGCCAAGAGGAGGGTCTTGTTGTCTGGGCAGCCCAGGACCTCCATGCACACTGCCCAGGCTTGCGCCCTGGGGAAGTCACTTCAGTGCTGCTAATGCAGCAGTTTGACACTCCATTGTCTCTTGAGAAAGGCAGATGGCATAATAATAATAATAATAATAATAATAATAATAATAATAATAATTTATTTATACCCCGCCCATCTGGCTGGATTTCCCCTGCCACTCTGGGTGGCTTCCAACCAAATATTAAAACAATATAGCATCAGTTGTCTTTTAAAAGTTGTTTATTGCCTTGACATCTGATGCAAGGGCGTTCCACAGGGCAGGTGCCACTACCAAGAAGGCCCTCTGCCTGGTTCCCTGTAACCTCACTTCTCGCAGCGAGGGAACCGCAGAAGGCCCTTGGTGCTGGACCTCAGTGTCCGGGCTGGATAATGGGGATGGAGACGCTCCTTCAGGTATACAGGACCAAGGCCGTATACTTCCCTGCACCGACGTTATACTGTTCAGCATCTGTCAGAAGGGCAGCCTTTGCCAACCTCATGTTCTCTAGCTGTTTTGGACTACAACTCCCATCAGCCCCATAAGAGCGAAACAACTGGAGGGCACCAGGTTGACAAAGGCTGGTGTAAGGTGATAAAATACCTTAAGCTGGGCCTGCTTAGAAGTCAGCACAGTGACTTGCTTTAGTTCACAGGGAATATGCAAATACAAGAAGGCAAAACTTTCATCTCTGCTGATTAATTCTTCAGCAGTGTGAAGAGTCCGTTTAAGGCATCTTATCTTTTGATCTATCTTGCCAGGAGCCTGCAAAGTGTCTGTGTGTGTGTGTGTGTGTGTAGCGGGTGGAGGAGGGATCTGTCAAAACAAATTAGGGGCAAAGCAGTATTTGCTCCTTTTTTTCCTCCATTGCATGCAGGCACACTGCAGGTAGCCTTTTATCCTGGAGGCAGCGAGTGCCTTTACAAACAGGCCAGTATGATGAGACAGATTTCCTGTTAATATTTCATTATTAGACCAGGAGGCCTGTAGGAAAGCTTATAAACATGGTATCGTTGGGTAGCACAAAAGAAACTGCCATATGCCCCACTATGTATTAACTGGCATCAATCTGCATTGACTAGTTTGCATGACACCACCCCATTCCTCTGAATGAAAACGGGATTACCTTATAGTGCAAACTTACATGTGTTAACTCAGAAATAAATCCCACTTATGTCATTAATTCCAGTGGGTCTACTCTGAATAAAACTTAGTTGAATGCCACTCATTGAGTTCAGGTAGGGGGCTTAATCCCAGATAATCTGTCTGGGTGAATCTGTCAATTTGGGTTCTCTGAGTTTCTCACTTTTCCCAGTCTTAAATTCAGTTCTCCACATCTCCACATTGGTCTGCAAATTCATTTTTTTAAAAAAAGTCCTCATGAGCATTTATCAGCATGGATAGTGAACTTTTCCTAATTTGCACAGGTTTCTATGCCATTTTGCCCAATATGCTAATGTCTGCAAAGCAATTTTTCATAATATTTTTATGCATGCATTTCTGTACATGATACTTGGCTGGAGAGCTTCCCTCAAAATTTATAAAAGCACCTATTTTGAATGATGACTGCGTTCTCGTTGCGTATTTTGAGAAGTGCGAATTAAGTTGGTTTCAAAATGTGAAGTGAATCAAATGTCCTCCCCATCCCTACTCCCAGAAAAGTGAGTACAGTGGTACCTTGGGTTAAATACACTTCAGGTTACAGACGCTTCAGGTTACAGACATCACTAACCCAGAAATAATACCTCGGGTTAAGAACTTTGCTTCAGGATGAGAACAGAAATCACGCAGCGGCAGCAGGAGGCCTCATTAGCTAAAGTGGTGCTTCAGGTTAAGAACAGTTTCAGGTTAAGAACAGACCTCCAGAACGAATTAAGTACTTAACTAGAGGTACCACTGTGTAGGATTGCAGCCTCACGTATTCAAGGTTTGCTTAGTGCTAAGGCCACTTGTCCGTCAGAGGATCTGGTTAGAGGAGCAGATACAATTCAAAAAGAATGCTAACTGCTCGTGTCCATTTTGTAAAGCTACATCTCCCTCTCCCCAAGCCACACTACTTCATCCTTTGGTGTTGTTACCTTCCTGGAATGTAACTTTGAACCCTGATATTTCTTCCTTCTTCCCTGTTTGGAGGATAGAGAGAGGCCTGTGACTGTGAGCAGAAACTGTGCGAAGGTAAAAAATTCCATTTGTTGCTTCCCCTACTTTCTCCCTCACCACTGGCATGTGGTACCTGAAAGTTTGTGAGAGGAAATTCCATTGCTTAGGAAAAGTTCCCCCACTCCTGGTGTAGAGTATCAAATGGGAAAGGCATCTGCAACTTGAAGGCACCTGAAATGGACGGCAGGTAAAGCCTGAAATTAATTTTAGCAGCAGCTGCATTCCCTCCAGTGAAGGTTTTTATCTAAAGTTGCTGAGGTGGGTTTTTTTTGGGGGGGGGGGACGTTCAGACAAGACAACCTGCCACTCTCTCTTAGTGTTGAGTCCCGCGTGGAAGTCTAGCTTGGTGTGACAGTCTATCTGCTTGCTCTCTCAGACAGCAACGATGACCTCGTTTCTCAGAAGTTTAATTTTGCCCAGACTTTTCTCTTGCTAGCATTCAGACTTGTCGTCAGATGTAGGGGTGCAATGTGCAGTTTGATTAAATCGGCTGAACTTTCCAACGGTGACAATTAATTAATTAATTGTGCCTTCAATTAATCAGGCATTTTTTTATTTTTATTTTATTTTTTAATGGCTAATGCAAGTGCTTATAATAATTGCCAATAGATAGCACTGAAAAGCCATTCCCCCTTTTTTCCTTTTGAGCACTAGGCACCAGCAGATACGAAAAATGCGGAATATTACGAGGATGATGTTTTCCTTAAGCTTTGGAGGCCTGTTCTTGGAAAATTCCAAGATTAACAGCACAAATCAATGCATGCCTTCTCAAAAGTATGTCCCATTGATCTCAATGAGGCTTAACTCCCAGGCAAGTGTATATGGGATTGCAGCCTAAAATGCAAAAAACCCCAAAACCCAGTGCAATTAAGAACATACCTTGTGGTTTACTTTGTTTTCGTCAATAAGCAATGCATCAATGCAAGTGAAAAAGTCAGAGTCAGCCATTTTAAAAAGCTTATAGGTCAGTGCCTTTGACTTATGCACTTAGTATATACACCCATTTAAAATATTTATCATCATTCTTGGGGCTTGCAAAGCGAGTTGATCAGAAATAAAGGCGTTCCTGTAGTTGCAAGTGATCTGAAATAGTGCGAATGTGGGGGAAATGCCTCCTCTATCTTTCACTATTAATTAATTAATTAATTAATGTTCAGCTGTTATTGGATTTAATACAAAAATAGGACAATCGAAAATGGTGGGATGAGCCAAACAAGTGAGCCAAACAAGCCTTTCCTACAAGCTCTCTTGTGAGTAGAAGTGGCATTTCTCCCAGCCCAAAAGCACTGACAAGCCTGTTTGGTACAGTGGTTAGTGTGTTGGACTAGCACCTTGGGAGACCAGGGTTCAAATCCACGCTCTTCCATGAAGCTCGTGGGGTGACCATGGCCAGCCACTGTCTCTCAGCCTAACCTACCTTACAGGGATACATGAAGGTGTGTGTGTGTGAGGGTGTGTTTGTGTGTGTATCTATATATACATCTCTCCTAAACTTATAGATGCTTCCATTACCTTACTTTATGGAAGTTAGTTGTTTGCATCCAGCTCATGTAAGCATCTGATGAAGAACTTCGCATCTCTTCTCATAAATGTACAAGCTGAAATGTCTGATATTATGAAATAGGTATATCAAGGGGAGAGATGCCACCACTGGAAGCAGAATGGTTAAATAACTTAAGATTGTCCCTTTTTTGGTATTTCATGCTTGAGATTTTAGCACAGCATCCTGCTGCAGATTTAGTTCTGGTGGTCTCAAAATGCTTTCCATATGAATGAGTACATCTTCTGCTTCGTTTAATTTTCACAAAGCCTTCGACCATTTAGGCACAGCACTTGAATCCCAATTGCAGGACATGCTGGTACATAACGCATAACAGCAAACATGTTCAGCATGTCAAAGAACACTGTGCGTCATTTGGGTTTATTTGGAATTGCAGAGATCTGAGGGATAGAACACCATTTAAAGAGAAACGGTTGTCTCCGACCAAATTATATTTGGACTAAAGGTAAAGGGACCCCTGACCATTAGGTCCAGTCGTGACCAACTCTGGGGTTGCGGCGCTCATCTCACTTTATTGGCCAAGGGAGCCGGCATTCAGCTTCCGGGTCATGTGGCCAGCATGACTAAGCTGCTTCTGGCGAACCAGAGCAGCGCACGGAAACGTCGTTTACTTTCCCACCGGAGTGGTAGCTATTTATCTACTTGCACTTTGACGTGCTTTCAAACTGCTAGGTTGGCAGGAGCAGGGACTGAGCAAAGGGAGCTCACCCCATCGCGGGGATTCGAACTTCTGATAGGCTCTGTGGTTTAACCCACAGCGCCACACACGTCCCACATACTTGGAGTAGATCCATTTAAATTAATGGACCCAGTCATGCCTGTTATTTTTTAGTGGTATACCATGAGGGCATATAATATTGTTTACTATCCAAAATGTTCCAGCTGCGCGCATATATATATATATATATATATATATATATATATATATCGAAGACCTATTTCAGCTAGAATGTTTTCACTAACAGCAGGATTTGAACGGGCCCCACACCACTCTGGAAAGTGATGCTAGTTGGCACTCGCTAGATAAATTAGAACCATTTTGTACTTTATCA
This sequence comes from Podarcis erhardii, assembly GCF_964252035.2. Taxonomy (NCBI): domain Eukaryota; kingdom Metazoa; phylum Chordata; class Lepidosauria; order Squamata; family Lacertidae; genus Podarcis; species Podarcis erhardii. The sequence continues at coordinate 40,360,857 of NC_138509.1, forward strand.
TCCTGAGATTTCTACTGGGATCAGCTCAAAACTGATTTCTCCAGGCCTGCTCTCCTCTTTACTTACCACTCCAGGGGGATGGTCCAGGCTGTTTGCTTTCTCCTCATCTGAATGTTGCCTTTGCAGAACTCAGCAGGAAGGAGAATGAGGACAGAAGTATAGTTGGCTGGTTCTGGCTCCATCTACTGTTGACTTCCCTGCCGTTTTGCAAATAGGCACCAGCCACCAATGGTGCATTTTTCTTAAAAAACGAACGAATGAATCTGGAACCTCACAGTTTAATTAAACTGTGTTCCGGCAGGTGAATGGACATATGGATTTGTTTAAAATGATAGGAGTTCTGTACCAGCGACTGAAAAGATTTTGAGAGGTTAACATTAGAATTTGGAAACTGGCGTAACAATAGAGAAGCAGGAAAAAAAATGTGTGAGATGATTGCTCCCGACATCCAGAACATGGGAAGTTCTTCCCTGAAATTTTAATTTGGAATGTAATTTGGCTTTATGTTTGTATTGTGATTTGATTTGATTGAATTTATCATTAATTGGGATGTTTTTAATTGAAAATTAATAAAAATTATTTACAAAAAAGAAGAAGAATGAATCTGGAACCTCTCTGATCAGCTATTTGGCAGAAAAGAAAATGCCAGGGAGACTGAAATAAGTCTTCCAGCTTTGCCTCCTGAACATCCAGGGTTTGTCTTTTTAAATGGCTACATGTCTGCGATCCTGGCTAATGGACAGGACTGAGGAACTGCATGTGGACCTTCACCTACCATTGCAGGATACATTCCTATCTGCACATGACTGACATGGCAAAATGGTGTTTCCTTTTCTCAGTCTGGATGTCACGCCTTTCCGGAACACACAGCGTGGCACCAATTTTTCACAAGTGCTTTTCCTGCTGCAAAATGAATGCTGCCCTTTCGCCTTACTTCTCTTGCTCTCTGCTATTTGCAGCCTTGGTCAGTAGCTGATTTAGTGCATTTTTAAAGTGCTTTTTCCTTCTTGATGAGGAGCCCAGCCAATCAGGAATCATATGGTCAACATGATAGTAGTGGTATTTATTTATTTTTGTATTGTTGCACTGCCCCCAAAAGTACTTGGCTATGTAATGACATCATGAAGCCAATTCAAAATGGGGAGGATAATAGTTGTTCTCATTCTGAAGGGATGAATACTTTTGCACGTGTTTCCTGGTGCTTCTAGGGACACTTTTTATAGCTTGCAGAATCTTCTGCGGAAAACCATCCCCTCCCCCCTTTTTGCACAGCTGATTTGTGCGGTCAGACTCTATACCACTCTTCTTTCTATCATGTCAAGACAGTAATGGGGAAACCTGATTTTTCTTTACCTCATTGTCACAAATTAAAACATTTCAGAGGAAAACCCAAAAGCAGTACAAAATATAAATAAAAGAGACCAGTAATCGAGGACCCATCAAATTGGTCCACCCCTAATTTCAACGGGTGTTGAGTCATACCAATTATGCAGAGGTTACCTTAACTCCAATCAATATGAAGATGAAGAGAGGTCAGAATCATTCATCTGGCTTATCATTTAGCTGATTTTGAAGAAACTTTATTGAATGTAAATAACAAAACTGAACAAAAACAAGTCAATTTGTGTAAACGAGTCACAAGCATAGTTTTATGGAATGATATGGAATATAGAAGATCACTTTCGCTGTACATAGCTTTAAATATAATAAACCTGTTATATGTTTTATAAAAAGTTCACGGTGTGCTGCTGACCTCCAGATACACCTATTTTCTGGTTTAGAAGGTCTACACTTGGTACTTGGGGAAAAAAACCTGTATAAATAATTTGTTTTTAAAAAATCCAAGACTAACAAAAGACTAAAAACACACTGGCACTTACACAATTGTGTCCAGGTTCCAGAAATTCAGCTATCTTATTATTATTATTATTTCAAAGTCTAGATGCATGTTTTATACCAGTTCTAAAGTGACACTATGACACCTAATTTCATGAACAATCAGACCACACTTGTATTTCTTATATCCATGCTGCCACAACGATACTGAGTGACAATGGTTCCTAAAATTATGTTCAAGGATCTACCAATGAGATCTTATAGACATTTTCAATCGATTTCAGTCATAAGCCATTTGTGGCTCGATCTATGGTTACTGGTGAAATTGCAGCTATAAAATTTAGAGCAGTGGTTTCCATATGGCAATCTACCAGATGAAGGAGTCCTATGGTTCAGGAAGATGTTGGCAGTGAGTTTGAGGCTCACAAGGGCCCATGTAGACATAACACCTAACTATGGTTTGTTGCCTTAATTCTGGTTAAGATCCCACAGTGAACCTGTGACTCAGTGAGCTAAGGGGAAGTATAGAGAGAGATCAGTGAAACCTGCTTGTCTACCTTGCAAGCAGAGGTGTTGTAAAGATGGGAAGATGCTCTCAACCATGGTTTGTTTGACATGGGAATGATCACACAACTGTGATTGATTCAAACCAAGGTTTAAAAAACCCATGTCAAATTTTGCTTTTACTTCCTAGTTTGTGGCCAGTCCTTAACCTATGGCTTAACACTTAAGCATGGTCAAAACAAATCCAGGTTAAGCAATATGTCTGCACAGGAGCAAGGTAGGGGAGCATTCCATGTTGTCAGTATAAAAGAAAAAGGAAAGGAAATATAGGAATAAGCTGCTTGTGTTAAAATAGCACAAGGATTCCTTCCCAGTAAAAACTATTTTTGTAGAAAGAGCAGAGATTATTGATGGAAAGCCTCAAAATTGAAATAAGTATTCAGGTATGCCTTGGTTGTAACTTAGTGCACAACTAGCAGTTCAGCTGAACAGAATTTAAAAGTACTTCACTAGAAGGTCACATGCATGTCTCTGGAGATTTGCTGAAAATTGGAGGATATATTTAAAACAGTTGACAAAATCTATACACTGGGGAGGGGTGCACTCATTTTCCACTGAAAGAAGAAACGGTGGGGAATTTTATCCTGAGTAAGAAGGCAAATCGTTTTCATATTCCTGGGATGTGCACTCCCATCCAAGCCCTTTAATTTGGCAGTGTTAAATATCCACATGGTCACTTTTTAAAAGGTTCTTCTTAAGGATCACGGACAGTGATTACCGTTTGTAATGCAAGAGGTGCTTGGGGAGTGTAGGCAAGGCAGAGTCTTTTAACGATACAGTAATTTTAAAGGAATGTTAAACGCACTTCTACAAACTATCTGCCCCAGCGGGGGGGAAAGAGGGCAAGTGCCACTGATTTCAGTAGGCTATGATTCAAGCAATGGGACTTAAAAGTGTTTCTGACAGTGCACTCCTACACACATCGACTCCAAAGTAACTCTCATCAAGTTCAATGGGGCTTACACTCAAGTAAATGGGTGTAGGATTGCAGCCTGAATGTGCCCAGTCAGATCTAATCACAGTTATGTCTGCATATGGATCAAATATTGAATCATTATGACAGAGATGTAATATTGGAGCGTCCACCCGGGGGAGCAATAATTTTCTGTGCAGTACGTCTTGCAACATGGTCATCGGCTTGAGATCCTAAAAGAAAAATGGCACACAATGGAATACTTACAAATAAGTAAATCAAGAAATGAGTTCATTAATACAACACCGCCTTATTATGAGCATCACATGATTGTTAAGAGAGTATGTCTATGGAGATTCGTTCATGCTGACACAGGAAATGGAATGTGTACATGTAAATCAAGTATATTATATTATGTTTATATTATATTATATTATGTTTTATCTTCTTTTGTTTTATTTTCTTTTACATTTATTACTGCACAATCATTTATCATGAAAATTTTATCATGGAGAATTTTGCCATGTATCATTGGAATCATGCCCTTTGAAAACTGAACCATAATATGCTAATTCCTAAAGATAGGAAATCTTATACTCCTTTATAAGAACATAAGGAAATGAAGGGGGCAGACGCTAAGCACTTCTAAAGGCACGTTAATTTCAGCAGATGAGATTTATGTTTGCGCTTCAGTTCCCCCATTGAAATTAATAAGGTCTGAAAGTACTTAACTGTCTGGACCATGTCCAAAGGTATTTTCGAACAGCTCTTAATAGCTAAGCATTTAGGATTAAAAGAAGATTAAACACTTCTAGAGTTTCACACTTGGATCGAGTTAAAATAAAATGTGATCCAAAATAATTACAGCATGCTGGAATGAATAATGACATCACTGATCAAAGGAAATATATTATTACTGTTTATGACTTATGAAGCACCCAAAATGCTCTAAGCAGCACACAGAGGTTAAAAGGTAAGACACTTTCTAAAATCTAGGGAGTGATAGTGGTTGCCACTGAAGGTCCTCTTTTGTCCAAATCGCAGGCTTTTAATCTTCAGGATGAACAAGTGCTACTTAAGCCAGAGGGCAGGGAACCTCAAGTCTAGGGGCCAAATGCAGCCCCCATCCTCCCCACTTGGCCCTTAGGAATCTCCCCAGACCACATTCTCTACTAACCCTGCTTTGCTCCCTCCTTGAGTACTTTTGCCTGCCAATAACGTATCCCTGACAATGCCTCTCATTTTCCCAGAGGATATAGAGGGATGTGTAAGTGTGTGGAGAAACTAAGCTATTGTACAAAATTTAAATTTACATTCATTACTCCACCCACTTCTGCCTCCAGCCCTGCCCCATCGAACTCTGGTGTGTGGACCCCAGAGGATGTGGGCCTGGGCTAAAAAAAACTTCCCTCACCCCACATATCCAGCTGCTTCCATATCACTGGCCTCGGCCCAGTATACCTGAAGGAGCGTCTCCACCCCCATCGTTCTGCCCGGACGCTGAGGTCCAGCGCCGAGGGCCTTCTGGCGGTTCCCTCATTACGAGAAGCAAAGCTACAGGGAACCAGGCAGAGGGCCTTCTCGGTAGTGGCACCCGCCTTGTGGAACGCCCTCCCATCAGATGTCAAAGCGATAAATAACTACCTGACATTCAGAAGACATCTTAAGGCAGCCCTGTTCAGGGAAGTTTTTAATCTGTGATATTTTAGTGTATTTCTGGTTTTTATGGAAGCCGCCCAGAGTGGCTGGGGAAGCCCAGCCAGATGGGCGGGGTACAAATAATAAATTATTATTATTATTATTACATTCATGGACCCCTTCCTTGTCCCAAGCCCAAGAGTGCTAGGTGATCTCCCAGTGTGGAACATGCTATGGGCAGCCCCACCCTGCTTCCTGCCTCTCTTAGTGCTAAGTGATGCCCTTCTGGAGGAGGCACTGACTTCTCCTACCCTCTCATGGTTGTCATACAACCATGGCGACGGACTGCTGCATCCAGTGCTCCATTTGTACCACCCCTTGCACGCTAGTAAGCAAGTTAGTAAGCAAGCCCAATTGGAAAGGGGGCTTAAACCAGGGCTCGTTTAACCGGCCCATGGACCCCCCACCGCCCATTCAGGGACCCCCGCTGCCTACTCAGTCGGCTCCCATGCTCCGGATTAAACTGGCACGGAGCAGAGCGAGGACCACCTTCAGCGACGCTGGCCGGCTTCCCATTGGCTGCAGGAAGCTCCTGCAGCCAGTGGGAAACTGTGCATGCCTCCTCTGCACTGGAAATAGCATTTGTGCATGCGCACACACTCCGGCTCACCGCGGCGTCTGCTGGACCATGAATCGGCCCAAGCCACAAAAACTTTGCTGACCCCTGTCTTAAACATTCTCCAAGCAGGCATGAAGCTCCCATTCCATGAATGCTATTTTTGGCAGCAGCAGCACAGCACCTGACTCAATGAGGTGCAAAGGAAAACTGTTGAACAAGGTAAAGGTAAAAGTAAAGGGACCCCTGACCATTAGGTCCAGTCGTGGCCGACTCTGGGGTTGCGGTGCTCATCTTCCTTTATTGGACAAGGGAGTTGGCGTACAGCTTCCAGGTCATGTGGCCAGCAGGACTAAGCCACTTCTGGCGATCCAGAGCAGCACATGGAAACACCGTTTACCTTCCCACTGGAGCGGTACCTATTTATCTACTTTACTTGCACTTTGACGTTCTTTCGAACTGCTAGATTGGCAGGAGCTGGGACCGAGCAGCGGGAGCTCACCCTGTTGTGGGGATTCGAACCGCCGACCTTCTGATTGGCAAGTCCTAGGCTCTGTGGTTTAACCCACAGTGCCAACCGCGTCCCGTTGAACAAGGCACTTGCCTTCAAAAATTGAATTTTGCAAAGTGAGTAACGGTCCACAAACTGGAGTGTCATGTTACTAGGGCCCAACAACCTGGCAGGAGTCACAGGATGCAAGTCCATACCCAAGTGACAGTACTAGGCCACAGACTGACCATGCAACCCACTGATGTGACTGGACCTTGACGCATGCCCACCAAAAGGCACTGCTAGGCCCCCACCGTAGTACAAAGAATGCAGATAAGCTTGCAGCAGATAAAGTGCTTGTGCACCATTGCAGGTGCCCTTAGTTTTGGGTACCAAAGTGTGAGATTAATAAAAACAGCAACAAGCCACCTTAAAAGGCCACATAGCCATGCCAAATGAAGCATTTAAGATGCAGTCACATCAGTTCAGTCACTAATTCAAATCTTATTTCATGCCTAGCATGTAGCAACAGCAGAAAACACAACCCCTAAATTCTAGTACAGATACCACTACTATAAATCTGGCATGGGCTTCAGGTTGTGACACAGATCTTGGTTAATGTGTCAACAAAATTTCCCTTTAAGTCAGCATTCTCTTTATCCAGGTGAATTTGCTGTTTATTTTGTACCACCCCCTTAAAAAAAAAATCAACTTACCAGACAGGCTGAAGCCTGATTGATGTAGGTTACGGATGGGAGGAACCTGTATTTTGCCTGAACAGGTAGCTATTCTTGAGGTAGGAGTTGGGGCCACAGCTTTAGCAGTTACTATGACATCGTGAACTGGTCCGTCATAAAGCCCACGAGGAACACCATGAATTTCTGCAAGCTATAAAAAAGTAAGAGGGAGAATCACAGTTGACTGAATGTTTGCTGGTTTTCCTTGGGGTATATTCATGACCAAATGTTTGATGGTTGTCACTAAAACAATGTTAGTGGTATTATTATTTTCTCCTGACCAAGTGTTCTCAGTACAGCTGTCTCCCCTTTTCTCCTTGTAATGGGACAGAACTCAATGGAGCAAGACAAAACATTATTACAAGAAGTTAGCTAGAGCTACTCTTCCTCTGAGGAGTATCATTCACACATGCTAGAAGTTAGCTAGAAGTAAGTAATGGTTTGGCCTTGGGCATAGGCACAGAAATGCTGTCACAAGAGACCTTTTAAAGAGGAAGCGTTTTGCATTTTGAACAAGTATTTCTGCTCTGTTGTTCACTTTTCAGATGGTTATATACCCAGACTGACACAAACACAGACATATTTTTTAGTGCTGCTGATGATAACACACAGTTAAACTATGAAATTCGTCACAAGAAGTGGCAAGGGCCGCAGACTTCGCTTTAAAATGAGATTAGACACATTCATGGAGGCTCTCCATAGCTACTAGTCATGATGGCAATATGCTGCCAGTTGCTGGGGAACAACTACGAAGGGGTCATTGTACTTGTGTCCCAGTTTTGGGCTTCCCACAGGCATCTTGGACAACAGGACGCCGGACTAGATTATCCAGCAGGGCTCTTCTGATGCTCTTCCATTCTGTGTTAATGCTTGCTTTCCAGGAAGTTATTGTTAGACAGGAGGGCAAGGAGGGGAATGTAGACAATCGGAATAAGCGCCTTGAGTATCAAAGGCAACTGCCCAAATGAATTACCATCATGAGCAATCACTGACTGCCCTATTTGGAGCCCAATTACGGGTGAGTTTGCAAACCTCCAGCTCAGCCTAAATGGAAGTGTATGTTTTGTTGAGAACTTCATTCCTGGGATAATTAAAAATGACAGAGGGCGCTGCATCTTTCGCGTAAAACGCAAACACAGTTTGATTGGTAGCCTACAGGACTTGTAAGTGTTTTCGGCTAGAATCTGACAGAGTTATGAGTGGTTCTTCCTCCCCCCACCCCATTTCACTCCTTCCAAATGCGTGTAAAAAGTAAGAAAAGGGTCGATGAGGCAGGTAAAGCTAGGACTCAATATATTGCTCCCTATGGATTAAAAAATGGTAGCTACATTCCAGGCAACCCAGCAAGTAAGTAGGTAATGTGCATAAATATTAGCATTTATTTACTGAAGGTTAAGGGTATCATCCAGGGCCCTGAAGCAACTTCTTTCCATGTGTGCACTCCATACACTGAAGGTTCCTACCACCAACCAACCTGCTCTCTTGCAGGCAACCTTCCCACAGACACAGAGGTAGGTGTGTGCTGGAAGATTGTGAGACCCAACTGTGCATGTAAAGGGAGCTAAGGACCAGGTGGGGCATTGCTACTCACTCATGCAGGCCACCAAAAGGTCTTCTCCAAGGCACCATTGCACATAGAAGAAGTTGTGTTCAAATGCTCCTTAAAGGTAAAGGACCCTTGTGACAGTTAAGTCCAGTCGCAGACAACTCTGGGGTTGCAGCGCTCATCTCACTTTACAGGCTGAGGGAGCTGGCGTTTGTCCGCAGACAGTTTTTCTGGGTCATGTGGCCAGCATGACTAAGCTGCTTCTGGTGCAACAGAACACCGAAACCAGAGCAGTGCACAGAAACGCCATTTACCTTCCTGCCGGAGCAGTACCTATTTATCTCCTTACCATATGCCATGTACATGCAACTGTTTGCTATAACGTCAACTGCAGCAACCCTGACAATAAGTAACGTTTAAATGAATAATAGAATTGTAGAGTTCAAAGGGACCACAAGGGTCAAGTAGTCCATGCAGAAGTCTTGATCAATATTGGATTGGGGGGGGGGAGTTGCAATATCCAAACTGGGCCTGTCTGCTCCATTCATAACACTGCAACTCCTAACAGTGAATTCAGGGGTTTGGGTGCCCATGAGGCTGCAGCCAAAATGAGGTCATTGAAAAACAGGAGGGAGGTATCAATATGCTCAGGGAACCCCAGATTTGCCACAGAACAAGTTCTCCTGGGGGGCAAAATTCCCCCACAAAATAGCACAATGAGGACTAATCCTGCTCAGTAGCCACAGCTTATAGAGTGAAAATGGAGGGGAAAAAATAGATAAAAAGAGCAGAGGCTGGAGGAGCAGAATGTTCTGCTTGAGGGGGGAATGGTTGCCAGGACTAATCCTGCACTACAGCACTGTTTTTTAGGAGGGAGGATACCCTGCAACATTCTGTTGGAGGCCACACTTGTTCATGCTTATTATGATGCTTGAAATTTCAGTAGTAATGCAACTACTGACATTGAATGCTCAATACAATGCCTGACCACATGGCCCTCATGCTGGGGACAGAGTGAAAGAGTCCTACAAAGAGTGGTAGCAGGCAACTTGGTTAGTTGCCCTTAAAGGCATTCCTGGGCCACAGTCCCATTCTGCAGGAGTACGTTCTGGCCATAAGAAATACCATTTGAAAAACCATGATTGGTCACCGCAGGAATGAGCCTTGTGCCTGCAAACTCCCTCATCTACTGATGCATTTCACTTCAGTTACTGAATCCTGCCATTACTTCTAAAGGGCAAACTATGGTTTGCACTTTCCTTTCCAACCAGGATTGCAAACCATAGTTTGAAGGTAGTTTGCAAAACTGGTTTAGAGGACAAAATGACCCAAACACAACCACGAGCTATGGTTTCTACAAAAGAGAAAGTAAGCAACTGAGCGTCTGAGGGCAAGAGAGGAGAAAGGACTCCTGGCTCCTGTCCCATGCTGGGTGCAAAGGGAGAGGAGGAAGTGTGCGAGAACACGGCTTGGTGAGGATCAACAGGTAGGAAACATTTGTGGAGGGTACCACAATGTTTACCTAGTTCTTATCTATGCTACTTCAACGGATAATTTTGAAGGATTAGACTCCTGAAAGGAAGTGGAAGAGGATGAGAACTTGCTACAAGATACAATCATTCTATAGTGATATATATCTATATCTATATCTATATATATATTAAGTATAAGTATTTCTCATGGAACTGAGGATTCATTGACTGTCATGAAGTTCCTACTTGAGGATGCAGATTATCCTAGATCAGTCTGTACATATCTAGGGCAGTTTATGACCCATTGGCTGAACACTGACTGAACTTTTTTTGACATGCCCAGCCTCCGGCCAAATGTCTGCCTAGCTGTGCCAATTCTGTCTCTGAGATATATCAGTTGTCTTAACTATTCAAAACCCTCTTATATATGAGATTCCAGGTCTCAGCTGCAAACCACTTATGGCCATGCAAGTCATAGCATGAGGGTGAAAGCAGCAATAAGGTGAAAGGGAAACATTTAGGAAATCCAACTCTCATACCTAGTTTTCACCTTCAGCCATCAGCTAAGCTTAACACCCAATATGAAACCATCAAAATCTGCTACTAAATATGCCAATTTTTCATTCTCAAGCCCTAACAGCTACATTCCAGAAAGGCCTGCTTAAATATTGCACAGTAGATCTGATCATACTGAACAGCTCTTTCCAGATCCTGTGATCAGCAGTTTTTGCAACTGCATCCAAGAGACAAGGAAGCATTTCATCAGCAGTGGGAAGGAAGGAGTTTCATGTACAGAAATGTTCTCACCCTGTTTCTTGCTTTTATCCTTTTGTAAACAAAATCAGGGAATGTCTTTCGAGGGATGAAACGGCCGATGCCCTGGGTGACAAAGAGGTTCCCATCTTCCAGCACAACCTTCCCTTGGCTTATCACCACTGTAGGGACACCGTGACATTCTGTTCCTTCGAATATGTTGTACTCTACATTCTGGCAAAACCAACAAGAGATTCTTGATTAGCTTCAAGATAAATTAAACCAAAAGGTAAGTGTCAGAAGGTCAACATGGTGGGTTGGATGCGGAATGTTCATAAATACCAACTAAAAATGTGCACACAAACAGGAAGTGGTCCCACGGCCTGGTCAATGTGCATAATCTCCAGGTGGCTTTGAATGATCACGCACAGCTTCCAAGGTATACACAGGGCACTTACTGAAACTTACATGTAAGTAAACATAAATAGAATCTGGCTGCAGAGCACATTACTAACTCTACTGAAATTGGTGAAATTTAATGTTCAATCTTTGACGGATCTAAGGTTGTCAGTTGACTAGGGAAAAAATGCTCTAACTCACCTGCTTGCAGGCATTAATAATAGCTTGAACTGCAGCATTTTGTAGGTGACACTTTTCATCACTTGGGAGATAAGCATGAGCACCTGCTAATGCCTGCAGATCAAACCACAGTTAAAGGCAAAGCTGGAAAACAAGCTGGCAACCTTAGCTGGATTACATTTTACCACAGCTAATTACCGTATTTTTCACCCTATAGGACGCACTGTCCCATAAGGCGCACCTAGTTTTTTTGGGGGGAAATAAAGGAAAAGAATTTTATTTTCCCCCCAGGTGCGGGGCTGGGGCGGGGGAAGCCCGAGCTTCCCCCGACCCCAGCCCCCAGAACAGGCAACTCTCCGCAAGCTGCCGGAGCCCAGCGTCGGGCTCCCGCGCCTTGCGGAGAGCTGCGCAAAGTCTGGGCACGCTGAGCTCAGCGCACCCAGACTTCAGCATGCAGGCAACTCTCCACAAGCTGTGGGAGCCCAGTGCAGGCTCCCACCGCTTGTGGAGAACTGCGCGAATCCTGGAGAGCAAGAGGGGTCAGTGCGCACCAACCCCCTCGCTCTCCACGCTTCAGCGAAAGCCTGCATTCACCCCATAGGATGCATACACATTTCCCCTTCATTTTTGGAGGGGAAAAAGTGTGTCCTATAGGGCGAAAAATACGGTATTAGATCAACATTATAAATGATGAAACTTCTAATGTGCTGAAGAAAAGTAAAAGCAGCGAGTTCTTCTTTTACCAAGTTGTGAGTTTTTGCAGAGATTATCTTTGTAGCTTTCGGGTTCCAAATCACCAAGTCAGCATCGGAACCCACAGCAACCCGTCCCTTCCTGGGGTAGAAGTTGAAAATCTTTGCTGAATTTGTACTGGTCACTGCTACAAATTCATTTTCGTCCATCTTCCCCGTTGCCTGGAAATGGGGGGGAAAGAGGGAAAGAAGGGAGAGGGGGATTTCAGAAATAGAGATCTGAAAACCATAGACCTCTGGGGTGTGGAAAGCATGCTCATTTGACAAGTACTGAATTCAGGCAAACAGATTACAGTCTCTGGCCTTAATCTGTCATCTCATCCCAGATCTATCCCCTTTGCTGAGCTCCTTTGTAATTCATACTGCAGCTTGTATGAGAAGGGGAAGAAACTACTTATCTTTGAAGTACTGAAGATAGTGGGAACAAGTGAAAAAGGAGGCTGCCTACTATCATGCCCTGCTTGTAAGCATCCCAGAAAAATCCAACTGGCCAATGGTGGGAAAAGGATGCTAAACCAGGTGGATCAAGGTGGTTCAATCCAACACAGCTCTTCTTACTGTGACATGGACAGTAGGGATGGTACATTGATGGCATTAGGAGGTGACTGCTCATAAAACTCAGCACTGAACTCTTTCCCAGAGGTGGAGAAGCTACAGACCTCCAGAAGCTGTTTTCCATCAGCCCTACTTGGCATAGTCAATGGTCAGGGATGAAGAGTGTTGAGGTCCAACAATATCTGGAAGGCCACAGGTCCCTCTAGTCCATATCACTTAAAATTATAGATATTATCTGATTCTTATGCTATGAGAGCAAAGTGATGGCTGCTCATTTAGTGATCGGCAAATCCTTCCATTTCATTTCTCTCACGTTTCTCATTGTTTTCAATCTTAAATTCAGTTCTCCACAATTCTGCATCTGTTTGCTTGTTTGTTAAAGTCCTCGTGAAGATTTATCAGCATTGAAGTGTGAATTTCTCATTGTATATTTATTTCATTTTATAACTTTTATATATTGTTTGATTGTAAAGAACAAACACTCAAAGCAATTTATATGCATTTTTGCCCAACGGGCACATTTTTGCAAAGCAATGCTCCCTAATATAGTGCAATTTCTTGGTTATTTTCACTAAGATGTGCATTTCTATACACACTTTAAAGTATGCATGTTTGTACACATTACTCAGCTGAAGAACTGCATTGCAAAGTTCAGAGAAGTGTGAATTTTGAAGGGCAGCTGGGTTTTTGTTTGTGTTTCTGTAGTGCAAATTAGGTACACTGCAAACCGCTGGTTTATCCAATACAATGCAGTGAGATATCTAAAACTTTCAAGCCATGTCAGCATCCTTTGCTTTTCAGAGCACACTGGATTCTGCTGAACTGACTCACCACACACTTTTCCCAAATGACCGACATTCGTTCTTCAATGCCATTTGTTCCTTCTGGGATGAGGGTGAAGTTATCCTTTCCGACGGCCTTCTGCGCTGTGGTGAAGGTGCAGTGAGCACTGCCGACCACTTGAAGATCCCCACTAATTAAAACAAATGGCAAGCAAAGAATGAAATGGAGGGGGGGGGGCTCTTTGCTGGTTGCATAAGCCAATTTATCCAATATTTTCCTACCGAGTCTGAAAATCTGAGGTGATTTTGATTTGTTGTAAGTTGAAAAGAAACAAACAGCTAACAAAACTTTAAAGAACTGGTGGATTTTCAAAATCATTCCTTAGAGGTTACAATAGAGGTGAATAGAGGCAGTAGAGGAAATAAGACTGTCAACTTTATATTCATAATCAACCTTGACTCTGCCATATTTTTTACTGTGCTGACTTCAACAGTATAAAGTGACAAGATGAATGTCACAGTGACTTAAATTATAAACAAAAAATGGAGGGGGGGGAGAAGCTGTGTTTTGGCCTCTATGCGAAGAGGGGAGATACCAATCTATTCAGTGACTCCTAACCTCAGCCACGTTGCAAAAGGTAGAAAAAGTTCCCAGGAATGCAGGACTAGCAGCCACGGTATGGGGGGAAAGAAACATACTGCTTTTTTTAAATAAACAGTATGAGTAGTACATTTATATTTCACTTTTCTTATCAAGAGCTCAAGTGGCTCCCCCTTCTCCATTTAATCCTCACAACAACCCTGTAAGGTAGGGTAGCTTCAAGGGCAGTGACTGGCCCAGTGTTATCCAGGGAGCTTCATGGGTGATTGGGGGCACGAACCCTGGCCTCCCAGGTCCCACTCAAAGGCTCTAGTTTATTCCATTTTCACGACTTTCCCCAACTGTTAATTTCCACTTGAGTTATATATGACACAAAAGCCACTTCTGGAACCATAGTGGGATATTGCGCCAGTTTAGTGCTCATTCCCAGGTTATTTGCTTCCAGAAAAAAATCCATCTGCAAATGATATGGAAATGAGAGGAACACATTCTCTGTCAGGGATGAACCAGAGGGCTCAAGTTCCCCAGAGGGAGAGGGGCCTGGGAGCGGAAGATGTGGACGAGGTGCCCGAGGGGGAGGGAGGCAATGAGGAGAGGGCAGTTGGAATAAGCCCAGAAAGGGCTGGGGAGATGGAAAGTTCACCGGGAATGCAGGGGTTAAGCTCAGGCTCAGAATAAGGGGGGAAATTTATGACTGCCCCTCGAGAAGGCCTGTGGTAAAGAGAAGGGCGGAACTATGGGGCGGGAGACTTCACCATTTTATGAGCTGTTGGAGGGGCAAAAGCAGGCCTCAGCAGAGATCTGAACTGAGTGACTCTGATGGGTGAATGATGTGCTAATGACCCATTTTAAATACTGTAAATAAAGACTATAAAAACTTCAAGAGGCTCCTGGCATCTGCGGTGAGGAGAGACGCCTGCAGCTCTGACATTCTCCACCATGGTTGCAATCCAGATGGAGAAAGGAATATTGGCATAGTGGGAAACCAGGTCCAAATAAGGAGGTTTCCGGACTCTTCTCCCAGGAGAGCCGCTAGCTCTTCTCATGCTAACCATCACATTTGAGCTGCAGTCGGTTATTTGGTGTTTCCAGAGAAAGGTCATTCTGTCCTTGAGGACTTACCATGCTAAGAGGGAAGTGAGATGATCAGGCGTTGTAGGATCTGGGCTAATGGGAGGAGATGTCACAAAGGCAGCAGCCTTGGCCCAGTTCTTGCTCCAATAATGAGAGCCATCTGTAGCAAGACTGGCTGTAATTGGCTCTCCATACACAACTGTGCCTGAACAAACAATCAACAGTCAACACCGCTGCAGTATGCATATTGCTGCCATCAAAAGCAGCTGCCCCACATCTCCCCCCAGCAGGAACATGCTATGGTACAAAAATGTGTGATATGCACACCCCTTTGGAAGCAGAAAAATGTATATGAAACAAACAAGCATGCTGTATCTGCATATATATTCAAATGTTAGAAATTTGGCTTCCCTGGTCTTAACTTGAGAATCCCTTGAGATGAGACTGGTGTTTAGATATGTGCATGTGTGTGTGTGTGTGTGTGTATACACAGCTCCCAATCAAAAATAGGGGGGCAAAATGTTGAAAAAAATCTTGTGCTAGTAAATTTCAGTGTCTGTGGTTGAATGTCAGGTATGCAGTTTAGATACTGTGAAAGAGAACAGAGTACTGGGGACAAACCTGTCTCAAGAGCGATTTTCAAGACAAGACCGTGCAAAAGACCTTTCACAGAAGATGACATTTCTTAACCTTAAGGCTTCTGAATGCAACCAAAGATTTTCTGACAGCAGGACAGGACGTTGTCTGCAACACTTTCAGAGGTTTGTCACCTCCAAGGATGCTCAAACGACATGAAAGAATGTCAAGTTTATGCCTGAAAGATATTCTGAAGCGGTCCTTGCTTGATCTCCTGGAGAAAAATGTCTGCTATGTACCATCATTTTAAATGTCTGGGCATTTAAATTTCCCTGTTCAAACACTGCTGACTTGACAGGAAGTCCTCATCAGTATGGAAGCGTGAAACAGGACTTACCTTTTCTCTTGGCTTGAGCGATGACATCTGCAGCCCCCTTGCTCATGACTTTTGTGACATATAAGGGGCAATTGGCTTGTTTTGCTATTGTAATGGCACGGAACACGGCCTCCGTTTCAACCTTTGGAAGCATGAACACAATCAGATACTTACTTCACAATGTCTGCTTCATCTGAAGTAGCTTGCCTAGAGCTTAAACAACAGCTAGGGCTGCTAGGATTCTGTTATGATGGATTGTTCTACTTGTTCTTCATAAGTCTACCCCACTCACAACTGCACTTACAGGGAAACTGCAGTTACAGGGAAATGTGGGGAAGTTAGCATTATGTCTCCTCTGATATTGACTGATTTCAAATACATGAATAATTCAGTCAGACAATAATTATTACTGGAAGAGACTCAAATGTGGTTTTTAAAATAAATAAATACATAAATGAAAGAGTATGCATGTTTATTCAGAAGCAACCCCTGGTGGGTTGAAGGGGGTTTACTGCCTAACAAGCAACCTAAGAGTGCCATCCAGAACAATAAAACTCAGCAGAAGTGGTGTTGTTTATATAATGACACACAGACCATCCTTTTAGTCTCATTACAGATTGCTAAAGCACCAAGTGTCAAAATCTATAAGCTACACCAGGATCGTCGTCATGGTGTCCTCCAGATGTTGTGGAGTATCATCCCTTATAACTAAGTCTGCGACCATTAAGTCGTGCTAGCTGAGACTGATAGGAATTGTAGTCCAACAACATCTGGAGCAGAACCTATAATCCACCCCTGAAAGATACAGTTTCATTAATCTTATCTATGTTGATGCTAATTTCACTGCAGCAAAACACTTACTGGATTTTATTCAAAAATGGTGTAGCTAGCTCTACAATCATGTCTTGCATGTGACATTCAGTGCTTAAGCGTGGGCATCCCTCTCTTATCGAAAGGAGACTTTGGAAGGCTTTGTGAAGTCTGAACGTGGCTCGGCAAAAGAGATTTCACGTGTGAATTTAACCCTCAATGGTATTTCCCAATTTTATTTCACTGAGTAGAGTTGACAGTAATTCTATGGGGACCCACTTAATATTACCTCTTCTGGATGACTGAGAACGTGACCCTCTGGACCAGTAATCCCCAGCTCCAAAAGTCTTTTTTGTTCCTAAATAAATGAAGAAATATGGGAGAAGCAATAAATGAAAGGTGCAAAAATCTAATTTGAAACTTTAGAATGCTATCTTTTTAAAAACACCACCACAACCATTTATTATCCGTGACAATTAGAGCGGTTAACTTCCTCATTTATATGTGCAACTCAACAGCATAACCATTTGCCTTCTGCAATTCTTTGTTTGGTAGTTTACAAGGCAAGCCTAAACATAGATCCTACTGTTATCCTGTCTTAGGGTGATGGCAGGGAGAGGGGTGTTCCTGAAACCATTCTTTTAAAAAGGCAAGTGAAATATATGAAGGTTGCCAAAAGAGGAAGAATTTTTTAAAATAGAATACTGATACATAATTCTAGCTGATTAAATATGTATAATAAGTACCCATCTTTCTAACATCCTTGTTCCATCTCAATGATCCACATTAAAAACAACAACAAAACGAAGTGTGTTGATGCAGTCCAAAAAAAATTCTCCAAGGATTTGGGCTCATGGAAAGCAAATTTATGTTTCTATTTGACCAACCAAGCCCAAAAAGCATTGCCAGGAGGAATTATCTCTCCGCACCTCCCTCCATGCACTGTTCTAGGAGTTCTCCTGACCAGATTTGGGGAGGTTTGGGAAATGCACGGTGGCAATGAAAGAGGAGAGGAGAGAAGTCCTGTTGTGCTTTTGAGACACATGCTGGCTTCTGCTAGTACAACAAACAAGTTGAACCCATGCATTATGTCTATAGCTTTTATGCTATGTATATTTTTTTTAAAAAAAATATTAAAATAGGGTCCTGAAAAAAAATACACATCTCAGGAATCAACGGCCAGGGTAAAGATAAGCATCTTCAGTGTTTTCTGAAAGCTGTATTATGAAGTTTGTTTATACAGAAAAACTAAGAGGACCCCCTCTGCTGACCTTAATACCCACGGAGGTCTGTGAGAAAGAAGGTGGTATTTCAGGTATTTGGGACCTGAGTTGGCTTTTCAGACTAACATGAGCACCTTAAATTGGGGGTGCAAACAAATGCAGCTGTTTGAAAATAGGTGTTATATTTGATCTAAGTGGGACCCTATCCAGTAATCTGGCCACTGCATTTTAGACCAGCTGAAGTTTCCAAGTAACTTCTAGAGCTGCTCCTTGTAGTGAACATCGTAATAATCTGATCTGGCAGCTACCAGAGCCTGCAGTACAATGGCCAAGTCAAGGTTAGACTTGGATTTAATTTATTGTTATTGAGGTATTTTAGTGATTACAAATCACTTTCTCAGAAGACTGTTGTGCAAAGCGGTAAGTAAGCCTTCTGAATAACTAGTTATATTCTGACAGGCAGTAAATCTCTACATTTAATTTCAAGAGCATTTAATCTTTTGCAATCCAGGGTAAATGTTTTCTGTCCTTGAAGTGCTCTGGAGACATTTATTTCCATGCTTTTGTTCTTTGCCTGCAAATACATTTGAAGGTCACCCTCCGTTTTTTTAATAACTATGTTAAAAACCCTAAAAACAACCACCTGCTCTGGTGATACCTATCTACCTTGGATCAAAGTATGATTGTCGGATGTGAACAAAAATTCTCTAATCCCAAGCAGATCAATATCTTCAGAAAGGCTTTCAACTTTTCAACTGATGATAATTTAAGAATGCCCTGGGGGTGAATATTAAGGATCTCTGTAAAACAGAACAAGGAAGATAAACAAACCCAACCCCTCCCTGGCTGTATGTGTGTATGTATATATAGGTGTGGGACACACGCACACGCACACATCTCTCCCTCTCTCTGCGGTTTCAGGATCCTGACATTTAAATACACAAAGTTGAGACACAAGCATCAGCAACCACACACAAACTACTTTAAACTTGTTTACCATAGAAGATCCTTAATAGATTTCATGTACTTATATGCCACTTTCCCATGGTGAACTATGTTCAATGTTTCTCACAGTAAACACATGGAAAGGACAACACAGACATGTTCCCATGGTATGAGGATACTCTAGCCTGCTGTGGTGCTCATCTTTTAGTTGGATAGGGTTGGGTTCATCCTCTTTATCATCTTGTAGTATGGACACTTGTAGCAAATAAAGTTGCATTACTCTTTTGTTGCTGTTTTAAACTTTTGTATTTGTATAGGTTTTTTTACAATTGTAACTTTGAGACATGTGTAGTTAGTGACAAACAGATGTTATCAAATGTCTAGCTGGCATATAGATGCTATCATTTTCCGCAGTGCCATGAAAAAGTGCCCAAAGATTGGAGGGTACATTGTTCTGAATCCATATGGCTACTCCTATGCACTGCCATATGCTACTTTCTGCAGATGAGGGTCTCCTGTGGATACCATCTCATCAGGAAGTTCATGCCACATGATGTAGGAGCAGGGCCTTTAGTGTGGTGGCACCTGCCCCTTGGAACTTTTGCCCATTATAGATCAGACAGGCACTGTCTTTACAGTCTTTTCGGCACCTACTGAAGACATTTCTTTTCCAACCACCCTTCTAACTGCATTGGATTTGAAATTATTTTTATTGCTGATTTTTAAATTGCTAAATGCTTTGGGATGCTTCATGGCCAGTGATTCATAAATGAAATGAAATAAATCAACACTCTACCTCATCAATGATGTCTCCGTTTTCAGCATGTACTTGCGCAATAGCACCCAGATCTCGAATAATACTGAATATCTCATACATCTGCCAGGAAAGAAAGAAAAATGGTGGAGTCTGATAATGCTTATGTTTTTATGCCAAAGCATAGTTGAACAATAGTTTGCGTCTTGTATGTATATTACCTGAGCATCAGTGCACTGGAGTTTGTCTTTATAAGCCATGAAAACAAGAAAGGAGTTCACACCTTAATGAAAGCAGAAGAGAATTAATGATTGCTACTGAAAGATGATCATCAGTTACCAGGCTGCATAGCGTGGCCAGCTTAGATACAAAACTAATCAAGGCTTAGAATCTGAATTGAAAAATGTTGAATAAAATCTATGCTGTGAGCCATGAGTTTGCTTATTCAGAAGAAAATGCTATCGAATCCTAAGTGTCTGATTTAACATTCTTAGCAGTCAAGTCAAATACACTGATATGACTCTGAATTACTCATCTATGCTAAGTGAACAGTTGTCATTAATGCATTTTCTTTCCAATGTCAAAAGTGCAATTAGTTAGGAACCACAGTGTGCAGATACATACCACTCAGGTATATACCACAAGGCTCTGAACCTATCAAATTATTTTTGAGACAATCTGGAGCAATAGGCTGTGTTCATGCATTAAGCTGAGCTATGTTAATTTCTCTGTATGACTTCTTGGGTTGTAGAATTGAACCAAAATCCCTGACAGTTTCCAATTATATTGTTAGAATTTATTGCAACGTTTAAATAAACATGAGAAATCTGACATTGGATTGGATAACCCAATTCCATGTATTGGTTAACTTAAAATTTTAACTTTGAGTTTTGTAGGAACATACAAAGCTGCCTTAAACAGAGTGAGACCATCAGTATCCTCTACACTGAGTAGCAGTGGTTTGCCATGGTTTCAAGCAGAAGTCTTTCTTATCCTCACCTGAGAATGTCAGGCAGTGAACCCAACCCTTTTCATGCAAACATATGTTCTACCACTGAGCTATGGCTCTTGTGTTTCACCATCAGTTTCTTTGAAAGATGGTGCGCTGTGTCCCCGGAAATGATTTTCCTGCAAGGTTTCCCAGTCTCTTCCTGATTATGCTTGGTATTTTCCTTCCACTTTCTTCTGGGGCTACTCAGTGTGAACTCCTTCAGCGGCATGGCCTATAGCAAGTGGCCCCTTCACCAGGGTGCAATCCCATGATGCAGGGCGTGTGTGTGTGATGAGTGGGACTATGTGGGTCTCGTGGCACATGATTTTGTGAACACTGAATAATAGTGAGTATAGTCGTACTAATGGAAACAACCATGTGGCCAGTGATGGACCATGTGGCCAGCTGTGCCCATTCTACAGGCACAACGCAATCGTGAATGGGAATAATTGTTAGTTCTCTTTACTAATAGTAAACCAACATTAGAGAACAATTCTGAATAGCAGGAAATAGTGTGGCTGTGCAGACGCTCCTGGTCGTATGGGTCTAGTGCCAATTCCTTGGGAAACACAAGAGTGTCACCCCATTCACACTGTCACCCAGTTCTCTCTCTCTCTCTCTCTCTCTCTCTCTCTCTCTCTCTCTCTCACACACACACACACACACACACACACTTACAGTTTAGAACCAAACCACATAGAAGTGGCTTCCACATCACAAGGAGCCTGTTGCAATGAGGACTGTGTGGAATTTCCCACTGGGATGCCTGGGCAGGTTCTGACCAAGTAGCTCTTGGGTGAAATTTCTGACTCCCTGAGTGGGAAACCACATCAGAGCCATAGCATAGCCTTATCCTAGCTTCACAACGTATTTAATCTGGAAGGATTCAGCTGGCTTCCCAGAAGGCCCTCTGTGTAGGGAAAAACCAAGATGAAGGTTGGAATTCAAAGGGGGTGAGATGCCTGCAGGATCCTTCTTTCTCCCACTATCATTGCCACAGTGGAATGATTTTATGCAGATTTGATTCAATAGTAATTCAAAAGCGGCAGGAAAGACAGAAGCATTCAAGTAGCTGCCTAGATATTCACCTGGTGGACCTTCTCAGAAGCAACCTGAATGCAACACCCAGAATGGGTATTTTTATTTGTTTTGTTTTGGTCCACTTGGGCAGCCCAATAGCATGGGATACTAGAAGCCCTCTCAAGTATTCCACATCCAAGTCATAGCCGGCACCTTAATCAAATATTGGAATTGGGAGTGGGGGATTCTAGTTATAACAATATCTACCTAAGGGTCAAATGATATTAAGGTGGGATGCTATTGAATGTTACTCTACAACACTGGATATTGTTGTGCTTAAAAAAGAAAGCTTGTTTTTTTACTGATGGTTAACTAATTTTCATTGTCCTATGTGTGTGTATGGGGCGCAGGTGGCGCTGTGGGTTAAACCACAGAGCCTAGGACTTGCCAATCAGAAGGTCAGCAGTTCGAATCCCCATGATGGGGTGAGCTCCCATTGCTCGGTCCCTGCTCCTGCCAACCTAGCAGTTCGAAAGCATGTCAAAGGTAAACGGCATTTCCGTGTGCTGCTCTGGTTCGCCAGAAGCGGCTTAGCCATGCTGGCCACACGACCTGGAAGCTGTATGCCAGCTCCCTTGGCCAATAAAGAGAGATGAGCACCTAAACTCCAGAGTCGGTCACGACTGGACCTAATGGTCACGACTGGACCCTTTACCTTTATGTGTGTGCATATATGTGTGTATATGCATGTGTGTACACATATGCACAATAAAAAGAACATTTAAAATACTTATACTTCCCAAATATTGCATTAGAGGACAAATTATCTCCAATAATCAAAGAACACAAAAACTGAGTTTTCCAATGGTGGAAAAACACTGCATGTTAGGACATCATATTCATAAAATGATAAACACATCTTGTCAAAAAGAATAAGCTTCCCTCATCTATTAAACATCATTTGCTCCCAAGCTAAAACACTCTTTTGCATAATCTAGCAGTTTATATGTGGCAGGATCTTTGCCTTCCAGTGTTGCAATATTCATGTCTTTTTGCAACTAGGAAGCTATGACAGTCGTAAATCTCCATCCACTTGTTACTTTCTATGAAGTGTATCTTTGCACTTACCTTTGTCTTTGACGAGAGCCTCCAGCTCTTCTTTGATGCTCTCATGCCAGCGTGTGATGTCAATATGCAGAGAATAATCACAACATGCTTTACTGTCAGCACACTCCCTCCACTGGTCATAGGCAGTCAGAAGGTTTGACCCAGATTCAGGGAACACATGGTCAACTGGAGAAACAAATGCATTCATTGGATGATGAGGGTTCAATTGCCTAATATGGGTCGGGTATCTGCAGCCCTTCAAGATGCTGTTCAACTCCAACTCCCATCAGCCTCAACCAGCATGACCAGATGCCAGGTGTTGTTGGACTCTAGTTTCCATCATCCCTGGCATCTGGTCATGTTGGTTTTCAGTGACCGATTTTCCTGCTCTAACAACAAAAGGAATGCAGTCCACAGTAAGGGCATTACGTACGAATCATGGTGGTCCCTCCTGCCAGAGCTGCTTTTGTTCCTTGATAGAAGTCATCAGCAGAGGTCATTCCCAACACTGGCATCTGCAATCTAGTGTGGACATCTATCCCACCTGGCATAACTAGCTGGCCGTAAGCGTCAACCATTTTCACACCTCCAGGAACAACCAGGTTTTCCCCAATTTGCCTGAAAATGACATTAAAAGAGATTGCTTGCATGTTTCATTCAAGGAGGACAACAGCATACAGATATCCAACATATTGGGTCAGATCCAGACTAATTTCATTGAACTAAGATCCCAGCAATTAAATTATGACTTAAATCCCATTGATTTAAATGGCAATAGAGTACTGGTAACGAGATCTGGGGTAATGAAGATGCTGTGGACAACACTCCCACCAGCACCAGCCAACATGGCCAATGATCAGGATAAAGAGAGTTATGGTCCAAAATTACAGGAGGGGACCACATTGACTACCACTGAACTAGATCAACTCACTGTGTTCCTGATGCTCATAACACTGCTTTTGGAAATGTGTTTTCTTACCAGTCTCTCCTTGCTGAAATGCTTTCTGCATTCACAGTTAAATGCTCTAGCACTCAACGGGGAGCAAAGGAAAGTGCCACTTGGGCACACCCTTAGGATTAAGCTATAGGTATACAGTGGTACCTTGGGTTAAGTACTTAATTCATTCCAGAGGGACCGGGTGGTGCTGTGGGTTAAACCACAGAGCCTAGGACTTGCCGATCAGAAGGTCAGTGGTTCGAATCCCCATGATACGGTGAGCTCCCGTTGCTCGGTCCCTGCTCCTGCCAATCTAGCAGTTCGAAAGCATGTCAAGTGCAAGTAGATAAATAGGTACCGCTCTGGTGGGAAGGTAAAAGGCGTTTCCATGCACTGCTCTTAGTCATGCTGGCCACATGACCCGGAAGCTGTACGCCGGCTCCCTCAGCCAATAAAGCAAGATGAGTGCTGCAACACCAGAGTCGGTGACGACTGGACCTAAACGTCAGGCGTCCCTTTACCTTTACCTTTTATACAATGGTACCTTGGATTAAGTACTTAATTCGTTCTGGAGGTCTGTTCTTAACCTGAAACTGTTCTTAACCTGAAGTACCACTTTAGGTGTTCTTAACCTGAGGTACTATTTCTGGGTTAGCGGAGTCTGTAACCTGAAGTGTATGTAACCCGAGGTACCACTGTATTTCTTTTGCAACCTTCTAACAGTTTGACTTAGCCCCCCCAAAGGTACACTTCTCAATTGTCTCCCAAGACAGATGGATGCTAATCATACTTCTTTGGGATAATTCCCTGTGATCCTCAGATGAAGAGCAATATAGAAAATAAATAAATAATAATAATCTTGATCCATAGGCCCCTGGGAGCAAAAGGTGCTGTGTACCATAGTACTGAATGTGTTACTTTCATGTAGTTGTGTAACAACAATTATACTCTGTCTCCTCTGTGCTTTGCTTATGTTGTAATTAATGTATCGGAGAGCAATGAAAGTAGATCAAATTGTACAGAAATATCTGTAATAAATAAAACTGTACTCCAAAATATTTTTCAGCAACTTACTTAATCAAGCCATCTTCCACATAGATATCTGCATAAAATGACTGATCATCGTTGACAATCTTTCCTCCTTTGATGAGCAACCGGTCACTCTGATTTAAAAGCAAACAAACAATGATTTCCAAGCTGACCAGATATTTTATTAAAGGTGACTTTAGGTATACGTTCAGAAGCAGACTATGGAGAAATGCCTGGTGCAAGCTGAGTGTTGGTCTCAAATCACACCTGAGATTCGGACTTTGTCTAAGACATGCAAAGCAGCTGATGTTATTTTGTCTAGAAATGCAAAAGAACAACAACAAAGGCAGGAAAAATTGTTGGCATCTCTAGGCTATCTGACCAACTGGTAGGAATTATGTGTTATAGAATTTAGAAAATACACTCATCAGCCTTGCCTGACTTATTTTTTTGTCAAATGTTATTGTAAAACACAGTGCCAGCTAGGCTGATCTTAATTAAGATGGCTAGAATCCCACATTTTTCAGCTCTCAAAACAAGGAGCCATGGGTTTCTGGTGCAAAGCCTTTGTTGATTTCCCCTCTCGGCACTGTCTCCAAGGATATTACAAGGAATCAGGCCTATAATTTGCTGAAAGGTGACTCATTTTCAGTTGACCTCTGTTAGCAATTCCAGGGAATCTGCCAGCTGCTGGAGAATGCTAAGGACTCAGAAACACATTATCCAAGGAAAGTAAGAGTACAGAGAAGGACAGTATCCAATCCTAACGACAACAAAAATTTAATGGTTTGCAACTGAAACAGAATTTTTAACAAAGAAAAGTAATTTCTGAAGGCATGTGGAATTGGCTTCCTTGTTACATAGCCTGGGGCTTATACTCTTAACTGTAGGCCTTTATGAATGCAACAGTACTAACAAGGAAAGTATCAAGGAGTTGGCTACTTTGGCTTACAACACCCTTTCAAGGACCTCTTATAACAGGATTTACAGTACCCAGGTGGCCTTCTTTCAAGTTCAAGTTAGCCCATACCAGTTTCATTTCATAGACCAGGGGTCAGCAAGATTTTTCTTGCCTGGGCTGGATCGGTCCTGCGGAGATCCCTCTGTGGACCAGATCACGTGCCCACCCGTTATTTTCTGCGCATGCACAGATGCGATTTCCAGTGCCGCATAAGTAAGTCCCCGTGCCACGCCGCTGCTGTGGTTCGCCAGAAGCGGCTTAGTCATGCTGGCCACATGACCTGGAAGCTGTACGCCGACTCCCTTGGCCAATAAAGCGAGATGAGTGCTGCAACCCCAGAGTCGGTCACCACTGGACCTAATGTTCAGGGGTCCCTTTACCTTTAATGATAATGTGGGTAAGACATGTTGTGCTACCAATCAAAGTGAATAATGTATAGAAAGCATAAGAGGTTTGTTTATCAGGATACCTCAATGAACAGCTTCACTAACCCACTGCAGCTCTTCCTCCCCATGAAGTGGGGAAAGTATTGGATGAGCAATGCTGTAACTATTCCTAGGCTGCAGCCCTTCTCCATAACAACCAGAGCACGGGCCAGATGCGGTAAGCCAGCCTTTATTCAAACAGCTTCCTTTCAGTCGCTGCTTCAAGGGCTGGCCTGCTCTGGCTCACTCATGGCCAAACAATGAAGAATAGAGCCCTCACATGTCAGGCATTGAGGGGAGCCATTCCGCTCAAAGCCCACCTCGAAAGAAAACCCCTTCTACAGAAGTGACATCACAGCTGCTCATTTTGGTAAGAGAGAAATAGAGTACGCAGAGAAAGGAAGGGAGCTGTGAGGCTGTCTAAACCAAGATAGATGGTCCATTGGCCTGATGCAGCAGGCTCTTCAAACCATCTAACATGACAGGATGCAAGGAATGGGAAGGAGTCACCTACCTCTCCTACTAATGCATTTGAGAGTTCACAGGCTAGGCCATCAGGTCAAGAGGCTCACAACCAAGAATTACTTGGCAGATAATGAGTTCTGACGTTGCTTACTTTAAAAGTCAAGCCTAAAGGGCTTAGCAGGCATCAGAGCTTCCTCAGTCATCATGGCCAGGATCCAAGGAGACACTTAGGTTCACACAAGGGACTTGAACTAGCTCAGCGGAATATTCACAGGCTCTCTCCCTCTTGACTCTTCATGCAGTTCCACAAGCTGTTTTTTCAATCCTCTTCAATTTCAGCTTATCACACAGCCTTGGGAACTGCTGCCTGAACATAATTTCACAATTCTTTAGATCCTAATGAATGTGGTGTGCTTTATTCCACAGTTTATTTCAGTGGGGAGTTGGTCAGAAATTTCCACAGTTGAATTCAGAAGCACAATCTACTGTATTAGATGTAACCCTAACAGTGCATGTGTCTATATGTGCAATGTACACCCGCCCCCCTCTGATAAAGGGCAGGATTAGGAGGGAATGCAAATGGGTAGCATGACAAAATAATAATAATGATTTAGTGGACCAAACCTGGGAAGGGATCAAAAGTAGGTCAAGGAAAGAATAATTTGTGTTTTGGAGAATGCTAATGTTAAGATAGTCACAAACTGTGATTGCCTTTGAAAAGTAGAAACATGCAGAGATTCACATTGATGTGGGCTATATGTAACTGATCCTAACACCTTTAGTTGTGGTAAATGCCTGACAATTTGCTGTGTGTTATTTCTTCCAGGGATGGGGAAGCAGGGGAGAGAGAGGAAAATATTGCTACTCTTATAGTGCAATCCCCTGAATGTCTTCTCGGAAGTAGATCCCATTAAATTCTGCAAGACTTACGACAAAGAAATATATATAGGATTTCAGTCTCAGGTGTGTATGGGTTGATGTAATGGAGATCCAGAAGGCATTTGAAATAACTACCTTTGCATAAAGATGGGTCTGATACATGGACTTATTTCAAACAGCAGAGCTTAGTTTACAGAGAATATGAATGTGCACTGTATTTGAAAAGCATTTAACAGGTAAATAGAAGCTTGTTGCATTGTTATTATGAAGCACATTCGGGTGAGGATAAAACACTGTTTAAATCCTTGGGGTTCAAGTTGGGTTACATTTAACAAAAGAGGACACTAATTCTCTGCACAGGGAGCTTTCAGTGGCAAATGTCTTAAATAGCAGCCCTCAGTCAGAAGACTTCCATCCCCCTATTCCCCCCCCCACCCATATTCCCAGGAACAGATTGTGTATTAGAAATTACAACATCCCACAGTCAATGGAGAAATCCTTATAGGAAATGTCCACATTTCAGTGTTTATCTGTTCAACTTGTATCTGAAGAACCTGCATTGATTGCCTTTCACATGCCTGATACTAAGAAATACTCTAGACACCAAGCTAAATTAAGCTCTTTGCGCTTAAAAACAAATTCAGCCAAAAAGATATTAATCCCCTCTGTTAGAGGTGGAAAATACGGATATAGATTTGTCCATGGGAGGCAAATGGGGCTCCCCTGCCCCTCGAGAAAGAGGCTTGGACTGCACACCTGCTTCTGGAAATGCATATTTTAACATTCTGAAGAGGGTCGAATGGAGGATGGTGTCGTAGGAGGTCACCCACTCAAAGGGAGTTAGAAATCCTCGAATGAGCAATCAGATCGAGGGCGGGGGTGGGCTGCAAGCGGATAAACAACAGAAGAAGGCGACACCAGCCACTTAGCCAAGAAGAAGAAAGGCGCGCCACGAAGAATGTTGTTTTGCATTCCCTTATAAGTTGATTCGGGGTGCGGATTCCTCAAGGTCTTTCGCTGCGCTTTATAACCCTGGGAGATTTCCAGAATAACACAGCGCTCTGTTTTGTTTTTCTCCTTGGAAAGCCGGTGGGTGGGGGGCCCCATTGGCTCGCTTCTGCGCGAAGAAGGGGCTGAACGTTGCATGGGGAGAAAGAGCGCGCTGTGGACAAGGAGAGGTTGTTCGAGGAGTCCCCAGGCGGACGGTCACCACCAGCCATGGCCGGCGGAGGCACAAACGCCGAATGCCCTCGCTCGGATCTCGCCTGCGCCTCCCGCCCCCTCCCCCTGAAGGCCACCGGGACCGCGCAGCTCCACCTACCCCTCCCCGTTGCAACCCAAACCTCCCCTCGCCTTCCCGTTACGAATACCCTAACCAGGGGCTTCAGCTCGGCGGCCCACCCGGGTGGGATCCTCACCAGAAGCCTCGGGAAAGGCGGGGGGGGGGGCTGGGGCTCCGCACAAGACCGGGAAGCGCAGATCGGACCCTTGGAGGCCAATGCCAGCCCGAGAATCATCGCCACCCCAGCCCAGGGCCCTGCGGCTCACCGTGATCCGCGGGATGTTCTTCTTGCCTTGGTACGACATCTTCCCCCGCAGGCCTTGCCGAGCGCGGGACGGGGAGGTGGGAAAGGGTCACGGGCGGCGGCGGCAACGAGGGGCCTTTGTGGGTCCCGAGCGCGGCCGGCCGAGGGAGCAGCGGCTGGCGCCGGCGGATGGCTCTGTGCTGAGTGGCGCCGCGTGTGCGTGCGCGCCTCTCCGCCCGGCGGATTGTTCTGGCAAGGAGGGAGGGAGGGCGGGCAAGCGAGAGCGAGCGAGCGAGAGCAGCTCGGTGGCTCCCCCTGCGCCGGCTGCCCGGCAGCCTTGCCGAGTGAGCAGCTGCCTGATTAGCATTCCACGCCCGTGCGCCAGGCAGCGGCAGACAGGGCCCCAGACGCGCAGGCAGACAGCTCCGCCGGGGCCTCCCAAGCGAGCCCGGCCCGCCGCAGCAGCCACGGCCCTGTCCAACAAAAGCCTGCGCCTCCCCACGCCGGCCAACAAAGGCCACGTGGCCGAGCCCTCTCTCTCCAGGGGCCAGGCCCTCGTCAGCAGGGGGGCGGCTGGCTGGAGACGCAGCCCAGGGGGCTTTTGTGTTTCCCTGTTGGCGCTTGGGTGTGCATCCTACTGGAAGCTGGTATAGACGCAGCCGGCTCCCCGGGGCTGATTTGGGAGCGGGACGTTAGATCACTTGCCCCCCATCCACCCCGCTTCAGATCCATATTTCAAACCTTGCGTTGGATTGGGACTTACTCACCCCGAGTTTAACTTGAAAGCCTTGATGTCGGTGGAACCGGCTTCCGAGTGACTAGGACCACAAGCGCAGAGCAGCAGGGATGCCAACTTGAATAAAATTTTGGGGGGCCCAAGTAAGCCCTCTCCCGCCCGCATAATCGATTACAAGACGCGGCACATACACACCATTTGAATGCGCATCAGCTTTGGGGGTCACTGGCCCCCTCAAATATTTTATGGGGAGGAGGGCGAAGTCCATAGGACTCCTTCCTATGTAGAGCAGTGTTGTTATGTAGCCCCGGTTGCTTCCCTACAGCGCTGTCATCTGCACGTCCATTCAAAAGGAAGCCCTGTTTTGTTTAACTTTTCCAAGTGTATTTCAGGTTTAAGTGACCCTCTGTTTTAATATAGCATCAGATCCTTGGGACAACCAGCTCAGCCCTGGTCAGAATTTTCCTTCATAAGCACCAACGGGTGTTGATGACAGGGATCTGGTTAGGATCCAACAATAAGGGGATCCTCTGCGGAATCAGATGCACTTGGCGAGGTGCTGTTTCAAACGACGGGTAATTCACTAAGGAATTCTCTGCCTCACGATTTAATTGGTGACCAGTAGCTTAGTATGCTGGTTTTGTTTTTAAGGATGGGATAAATTCATGCAGAGGATATGTCTGCTCTGCTCTAAGGGGTCCTGGCCACGAGCGATGGGTCGTCCATATTCCGAGGAAATAATGAATAATGCCTTGGAGGCAAACAAAAGGAGCGGGCTCCTGCGTTTGTGTTCTGCCTGTAGGCTTCCTGAAAGCATCACTCTGGCCACTCCTATGGAAACGCAAGTTCCAGGTTAGCTGGAGTCTGGATGTGATCCTGGAGGGCTCTGGTGTACGAGGCTGATGTTGTAACATTAAAGATGTGTTGCCTGAATTTTGTTTGTTTACCTCTTCCCTCCACACACCCTTTCCTTTTGTGTCCTATCTTTTTAAGACTTTAAATGGGCGTTTCGTTGGGCTAGGTAATGGGGTAGAAGTGTTTTGCAGTAATAAGTAAAATGTGTCACTCATTTCAGAGAACAAAGAGAAAATATGCATGCCTGTTCAGAAGCAGAGTTCAAGGGAACTTACACCAAGGTAAGTATTCTTTATTTTTATTTAGAATTTCAGCCTTAATCAATAGCTTGCAGGGCAGCCAAGTGGCATTTAGACTGGCGAACGAAACCTCAGTTCTTAAAGCTTTGTGCTCAAATTACCAGGAAAAAGAGATTGTCACAAGGGACTCCCTCCCCCCCTCTCCTCTGCACCACGTGGAAAGTAGTTTATTAAAAACCATTTATCAGCATTAAAGTGGAAGAGAAGAGGGGCATTCTGCCTTGCTGCAATTCCCACTCAGATGTAGGTGTGGTTGTGTGTGGTTGTAAAGAGAGCCTGCTGGATCAGGCCAATGGCCTATCTATTCCACCGTGCTGGTGGCCAACCAGATGTCTATAGCAAGCCCCCAGGCAGGATCTGAGCGCTGCAGCCACTCTCTCCTCCTGCTGCTTCCAGCAACTAGCATTCAGAAGTCTACTGCCTCCACAGTGGAGGTAATAACATAGCCACCAAGGCTAGCATTCTGGGTTAATATAATCTCCAGCCCTAGCCACAAACGCCGCATGGCTCCTGCTACTGGGAAGAAACACCCGGTCCTACCTTTATTAAAAGCATTCTGGGTTGCTATTCTATGCCAATTTCCCCCAAAGTATGCCTTATTGAAATTCCTATGCCTATCTACTCAGAAGTACCTTTGAGTTAACCCGGACCTACCCTACAGTAAATGTGCAAAGCATTCCAGCCTTCCCATCCAATTCTTCTGTTCATATTAAAATCAAGAAAATGACTCCCATTGGCTGTAACATAAGATCGGGTCCCTTGAATCTCACAGCAGCAGAGGAGATTTCTACGGACCATGCACGCTGACTCCGTTGTGCACTCTGCCTTGGAAAGAGACTGAAGAGACAAAAGCCAGGTCCCCGGTGACGCTCATTTGCGTTGCAAAATAACAGAGGACACAGTGCTCCTGCTCTATCTGTGGGGTATACATGGCTGCCTCGCCACATTTAAAGAGGACGCTGGAGAAAGCCAGCCAGCCGTCTAAACGGGCTGCAGCCGATTGGGAAATCAATCGCCACCTGGCGCCCCGATCAGTCCTCTTCGGAGGGCGGGAGGGGGGCGATTGTGACAGGTTTCGTGACCTCGGATGCGATTAAGAAGCGGCGGCTCCACTGTGAATTCCAAACCACATTCCAGTTCAGGAAATGCGGCTGCCTCTGTCGCTTGCTCGGAGCAGCTCTCGCGCCTCTGAAAGCGAGGGCGGACGCCGAGCCGCTCACGGGTTTGCCAGGTCCTCGTCTCACGAGCTGAACCTGCGCGCATGAGCCAAGTCACTTCGAGCGCCGCCTACTTGGCTGGAAGAGACCCAGACGCTAGACGCTTTCTGCCTGTTCCCGGGCCGTTTGGCTGATTCCGCTAAGGGACCGGCCTTTCTGCACCGGGTTTGCTCATTACTTTCCTCAGGTCGTTAAATACATCCCTGAAACATTTCTATGGTGGACAGACAGACAGAGCGCTGGTTCAGCTTTATCCCGCACCCTCAAAAGTTTAGCCCCATAGCGCATCTCCTCCAATGACCGTTCCCAGCGCCTTCCCTCCTCCGTTACCTGATGGCAGCCATTGGGTAATTCCTCCGCTACTCCAACGGACGGCGGCCCCGCGGGTGTGAGGACCGGGGTAGTTTGGCTGCCGCTGGTGGCTTCGCTCTGCCCCTCCGACCCGCTGGAGAGCTGGCTGAGGTCCCCTCGACTGAGCTTCTGGTTGCTGCCCCCTCTCCTCCCTCCGCCGAGCGATTCGAAGTCCAGCGTCTTGTTTTCGAAGGCGCCCTCCACGTTGCAAAACATCCCTCCGTACTTCTGCCGGGGCTTGGGGCTGCAGGTGCCGAGGGCCGCGAAGTAATCGGGCACTTCCTCTTTCTTCTCCGGCGGCTGGAGCTGCTCCATCGGCTCTGCCATGGCTGCTAGGGAGGGAGGCCGCCTGCCTGGGACTGCTGGAGAGTGGAGCGAAGTGTTGCCCTCGGGGAGGGCTGGGGAACTAGCGCCGTGTGGGGATGAGGGTGTCACGGCAACGCAGGGGGCTCAATCCGATTTCACTTGTCAGATGTAAACTCCTAGCCAGCTCCGCGCTGCGTTAGGCAGGTAACGCCATTGGTCTTCGCCACGAGCCTGGCTGGCTGGCTGGGAGCTGTCCACGCTCTGTGGTGCTGAAGCAGCCGCGCCGGAGGAGTTCATTAGGAGGACATCCCAGCGAGAGCCCACCTACAGGAGAATTTCCATCGCTGTCACTTAAACGCCGCTTTGCCTCTCGCGGGGGGTTGGCTCAACTCACCATGCATGAGTCGAGGTGGTCCCAGAAGAAGAATAAACACAATGGAAGTTTACTGACAGCCTTTATTGAATCAATTATTCCCTTACCAACGGAGACAGACACAAGAGATAACGTGCTTGCTTTTGCTCCATTAACAGTTTATTAAGGGATAGCCAAAGGCGTTTTGAACAAAAGCGACACACTTTTGTATGTAGGGCTATAGAACATTTGTAGCCCAGTGCTTACACTTAAGTCTGTAAACCCTTGCCAACTACAATTCTGTAGATGAAATTTGAATGGAATGCATGTATTATGAAGCACATGATACACGGGCATACCTTGCATTTTCTCTTCTGCATTCCTTTAATTTTGATCCAGATATGTGCAAAAAAGTAGAATAAAAATTGTTACATTTTCATCACAACTGCAGTGTGTGTCTGACAAACAATTTGATTATACTATTTGTGGAAATATTTCAATGCTACCTTGTGGGATTTATTTATTTATTACTAATCGTTTCATTTTGCTGATGGTAATTTAGGTCAGAATTCATATAAAAAGTAGGTTCCTCCACAGATTATTTAAATTTTGAGTTTCATTATGAATGAGATAACCGTACTCCAGTATACGATTTCTGCTTGCAACTGATGTCAGCCTTTGGGCAACAGACTGTTCTGTTTCACATACTTTATTCCCTTGTTGTTTTAGCTGATACAGGATTATAGCTCTAGAAACGAGTTACTAAACAGAATTAGGTCATTGCACTGCAATGCTAGCAGAAAGCTTGGCTCAAAGTTCTTGTTTTTAAAGCAAGCAGAAATGAGAGACCCCTATTTATCCATGAACACAAAGTCATTTCTTACAGTCAAGACCTGTAAAATCTAATGAACATACATATCTAATGTACCTAATGTAAGAACTAGTTCCAGAATTATTAATCCAGTTGCTATGTGCAACTGCTCACACAAAGTGGTCTCCTATGGCCAGTGTGACACTCCCCAAATTCTCTTGGAAGATTTTGGAGGCTACTTCCATGAGCAGGAAACCAGAACCACCATTTACAGAAATTGTGCTATATTCCCTTCCAATGGGACACCATAATAGAAAACTTTAGAAAGGAGGAAGTGGTCTGCAGGTCACAGACCAGTCAATTACTTCTTTCTTCTCAGCATAACCTACATAACCTTGGTATTTCCAAACTGTCAGCACATTGCTGTTGTCTTCACACCTCCTCAGCATATAGACTTATATAGACCTTTTTGTACACTAGGCATGCATGTGGTAAAATAGGATAAAGATATGGAAATTGAATGTTTCTTGGCAGGATACAGCTATTTAATCAAGTCATAAGACATTTAAAGAGATGTGTTGGGAGCTGGGTTGTCTATGATTGGCTGTAATTGTTGGTATAATAAATGGAAATATTCTCTACAACAATCTGGAGCATAGTTTTTTGATGTGTGCTGATCAATGTGTAAACTTACTCAGATTACTCCATTGGTATAGTTCAAAAGCAACTACTGCTGTTTACATGGTGGCTTCAACACTTTTCTTTTTGTGCTGCATGGAGAAAATCCATGTCTAGTCATTCATACGTTTAAAAGACTTTTTTAATTAAAAGTTTACAATAATTTATGTACTTTACAAATGAATAGAAAGTCTCTGATATATATAGCATATGAATCACAATACAAAAATATGTGTAAAACTTTGTACATATAAGCCTATTTTAGGCTCATCAATTATCTCTTTAGCACAGAACCAAACATTAAGTATTTAGGATATGATTATTATGAGATTACATTAGAAAACACAAGTAAACCATGGCATATTTTATCATGGAAGAAAACTATTTTATATGCTTTTAGTTTTTACAGACATTTACAGCAGCTGCTTAAATAAACTGTACACTAAATATGCGGGTGTACTGTACATATTCACAATACGATTTCCTGAGTCTAAACTAAATCCATTACTGTTCAGAAACACACTCTGCACTGTAAGGGTTTAATGGTGTCATTAAAGATACAGGTTAATTTGGCACCTGTCCACCACAAATAACTTTCAGGTGCATTGGTTTTCTCCACGATGACAGGTATTTATGTTAACAAGCTGTGTAAGGCACTCTGGGATATACTGAAGACTACAGATATTAAGCGAGCTGAATACTTTCAAATAACAGCCACAGTCCTTCAACAGCTTGAACCACAGGCATAAGTCTGGTATACATAACACACAGTCACTGACAAATTAAGCAGCAATTCAAATGGATTGTAGTTTAGACGTGATGGCAAAACAATTACCAAGAATATACATGTTCTCGTAACTGATGAGCGCAAGTCATATGCCAAAGTAGTTGTGAACATGGTATATGATTATATTATTAAGGCTTTCTTGGAACTCTGGTGTTACAATTCAATGTAGTTACACATATCTTCTTTCCATATCGGCTATTGTCATATATCAGTAATTAAACTAAAAATGTAAATGCATGCTGGTGCATATATGGTCCCAGCTATTACTACATGGGGTGAGATGGGGGAGTGAGCATCCTTGGGTTTGTGCATCCTTTGGCACAAGAACCTTTACTGTCAAACAGCACTTACATGGATATTTTCCTCTCCAGATACGTTCAGTGCATGGGATGCCTTCCCTATTTACTTGAATGTCAGCAAACTTCCATTAGGGCCACGTACTATTCAAACAGGAAAATTGGTATTGTCCGCTCAGTGGAGTCCATGGTTTCCTTTGCTAGCTTCCCAAGAATTAGCTGTATATGGCATGTGAAATAATGGCAGTGCTTAAAACATGCAGCTGATGGGTTGGATGAATCTCTGCATTGGTGAAACATCACAAAACAAGATATGATGACAGTGGTGCAGAATACTATTCTAGCATGACAGGCAAGTATTAGCTCTACTCTTTAGAACTGGCTTCCTATTAAACAGTGTAATTCTATGCATGCTTATTTGGAAGTAAGTTGCAGTGTGCTCGACGTGTTTACTCCCTAGTAAGTCTGTACGATTGCAGCCTAAATTGCCTTCATATAGAGTATGTTCTAGAAGATTTGCTGTGCATACAGCTCCTCCCAAGTGATGGCTTCACTATTAATTTAAAGGGAGCATATCTTTTTGTGCATGCAAGAGACCAGTGTGCACATCGAGAGCACACTTAGTACTCTAGATTGGGCAAATGTAAATTCAAGGCAGGCACCCCATCTTATTGGAGACAACTCTAGCAAAATTATATACAAATCTGTTTTTACTACTTTTAATCTCACAATAAACATAGCAGACCCATATAAATGCTAGAGAATTACATTGGATAAATGGAGCATATTATTCCTTGTTAATGCATTACCAAAGGAACAGTGAATTTAAGACATAATCCTAGGTACAGCTCCTTAGAAGTTTGTTCCAACGAAATCCATGGGATCTCCTTCCACCTTATGGACAGATACAAAAACATGAACACAAGAGCAGCTTCCAGAGCAGAATGGGAAGCTGGGGTTAGAAAATGAAATGTGTAATACACCAGGTAGTTTATGGAAGTACTTTCAGGGTACTCTACTCAGCTTCTTGGATTCTGGCCATTTAGTCTTATCCCAAATTCCATGTTGATCTGCAGGACTGGAGATAAAACATGCAGCAGAGATGACCAGGGAAGCAATTTTGAAAGAGGCAAATGAGCACTATGACTGCCTTGTGTGAGTCTCTTTGGGGAAACTTGCTTGTTCCTTCAGTTCCTCCAATGATGAGCGTTACTGAAGGAGGTGGCAGGGTAGTGCAGCAAAATATACTCCCAGCCCTGGGTCACTCTCTGAGGAATAAAGTGGCTACAGAGGTTGCAGAATTTAGCTTTACCTGTATTTGAGATGTCTTAGATTTATTGGAGAGGCCATTTCCTGTATCCTACATATAGCTAATGGAGACTAGAGACAGGATCTTTTCTATGGCCACAGCTACATTTTCTGAGCATCAGGGAAGATTCTTCTGTGCAGGCAGCCTTTTGCTACACTGGCTTAGATAAGGGTCTGTGCTGAGTACAGTTGTTGCTTCAAAAAAGCATGGCCTTTTTTGCGTATTTGTGTTGTATTTCTTTGATATGTTTCATTGTGATTTTAATTCATATAAGCCGTCTTGAGTGGGATGAAAGCCTCAGAAATGTGGGGTAGAAATCTTAGCAATGAACAACTCAAGTGGATGGGGTGCAGTTTAATGTTCTATACAGCTTACTGTGGTAATGACTCATTTTTGGCATGTATGTCACAAGTCAAGTTCAAAGGAAGAGATGGTGACATTTTTTAATGGGCATCATCCTTCTGGAAGCTAATGCTATGTCACTATAACCCATTCGAAGCACTCTGCTGCTCATACAGCATGCCTCAGGATGGAGTAACTAGCTTGATAAGATGCATATTTACTCAGAAGTAGGTTCTGAAGATTTAGCAGGGCTTATTCCTAGTTAAATTGCAGAGAATTTCAATCTAAATGGCATGGCAAACAATGTCTAAGCTTCATTTTGCTTCCCTTATTAAGGAAGTTCAGCTCAACATTAGCATGCATCATCATACAGACACTGGAGTTTTCCAGAATTTTATGTTATCACCATCAGCAATGTGAGTAAACTGCTACTCATCATCAAGACTAAATTATTATGTTTAGAGTCAGTGAAAGGAAACCTCTTCTCTCTCTGTGTGTGAATGCAATGCAATACATCTGAGTAACAGAAATCTAAATCACATACATTGTTTGTACAAAATATCTGTTTCCATATAAACTATAGCATATTTATACACCATCACTTATTTACATGCTTCTCTGTCCTGTACAGATAAACTTGTGTTCATAAGGAAGAAGAGAGAGAGAATGAAAGTGGAAATTGGCAATTCTAGGGCCATGAAATGGATATATAAACATATACATATAATGCAGAAACACGGCTAAAAAAGAAATGTATTCCAGCCAGTTTCCAAATACACTTGTCTTTACATTCTCAAATCTTATCAAGTGCATCCTGTATATCCAGGCCACTAGCAGCATCTTAATCCCTAAGTACAGCCAGGCATTTAATTTAAGGCATTTTGAAAGATGCCTGCATTGTACATTCTGTCACACTTCCATATGATTTGATCAATGCCAACTCTTGCCTCTAACCGAGATGGTAAAGAAGATGCATATGGGGCTGCCCCAGAAGCAGGGATCTCCCATTCATTTAAAGATAAGGAGAACACTCAGTTAAGGTAACACACATGAAGTTCCTTTGCCTTTGAAGAAAACAAAAACCCAAATGTGCACATGGAGCTGTGTGCATGCATTTGAAGCTTTTCCTTGTTGCAAGAGTAGCTGGATCAGGGCAAATGTTTGTAATCCAGTAGAATGAATACTGCATGCACAAAGCAGTCAGTGCCCATGGATTGGTTTAAATCCACATTATTATATTTTTTTAAGCACCTTATCTGAAGGTAGAAGTGTGGGCCCTGCTGGAAATAGCAGAAAAGTAGTTACTTGTTATGGAGAAAAAACTGAGTGTAGCTCAGGGATAGCAGCAAATGAGTAAATCATCAGTCAACCATGGGCATAACCCATGCCAATGTATTTTGATGGGAGAGTTAGGCATGTGCTTACCATATTGGCCTGAATATAAGCCTCACTTTCCCCCCAAATTCTGACCATTAAAAGTTAAAGCGCGGCTTAAATTCGCGACCTTGCAAAAATTGGCTTTTACGATATGGCTGCTGAAGCAGACATACGGTAAAATGGAACAGGCATGAGTGCCTGCAGAATTTTAAGGGAGCAGCTTATATTCGGGTATTGTCTTTTTCTCTCTCCTCCCCTCCCCGAATTTTAAAGAGGTGGCTTGTATTTGGGTATGGCTTATATTCGGGCCAATACGGTAAATATCTCACTCAATGAAAAGAAATGGTGGTTAAGGCTGCAGGCCTACGCACACTTCCTACTAGAGCATACGTCCTACTAAGTTAAGCACTTACATCACTAGGCAGAAGTATTTAACTCAATGGGACTTCACACTCTCCTAGGTGTGCTTAGGAGGAATGTAGCCTTAAGTGTCATCTCTGAGTAAACATGCTTAGGCTCATGCTGCATAGGTGCTTAACTTCAGAAGGATCACGTGGTGTTCAGGAGCAAAAAGGTATTATGAGTATGAAAACACTAACTTCCTTTATATTTGTTTTCAGCAAAATTTCCTGTTTGGGCACCGCTTTTTTCATAAAGATCTAGAGTATCTTCTAATGACCAGATGGTGGTACCAATATGTCCATTCAATAGGCTATATATTTTCCCCCAAATGTTTCTTCTGTTTTTCTTCTCCCATTAATGGAATAATTTTCAGTGTAGTCTCCGAGATCAGTAGTGGATCACATACTGGATAAATGTCAATTTCTGGAGCAGTTGTTTTGAACAAAAACTGAAGCTAAATTTGTTAACAGTAGCACACATTTTGGAAGTGTTCAGGGGCCAGCAAAACTGGCCAGAATTTACTTTAAAAGGGGGGTGGATTTTTAACTGGTGTTTGGGGGGATTTTGCATACTATATTTGATGAATCTCATTTGGGACCATGTTTTGCAGCATCACATCCTGGTCTGAATCTGAAATAAGTGCACACACGCACACACACCAGAAAGGAAAAGGGAAAAAGAAGAAGACAGTAACTACAAAATGCTCATAGTATAATATTGTCCTGCATGAATTGTGACGCACCCATCCAAACACAGTCAGTATGCCATTTATGGAAGCCTATCAAGTGCTTGATAAATGCCTGCTTTTTGCTATCTTTTGGGACTCAAAAAAGAGGAGGCTTGGTAGTCATAATATGTATCTGGTGAACTATGTTGGACTTAGTGGACACTGATGTTTTGTTATGAAATTAGCAAAGAAAAGGATGGAAACAAAGAGGAAATGCAACCACTGGCTAACATCTCTAATCTTACTACATCATAAAATAAGTTCTAAGGATGCACAAGTCAAAGGATGAGCCACTATCCTTCATTGTACTAGTGAAATGTGAGAAACCATAATTGCTGATTGTCCATATGGCCTGATTAAACACAAATCATAAGCCTTCCCCTCAGGTATCTATG
The DNA here is from genome assembly GCF_964252035.2 of Podarcis erhardii. NCBI lineage: Eukaryota > Metazoa > Chordata > Lepidosauria > Squamata > Lacertidae > Podarcis > Podarcis erhardii. Next base: position 40,401,029 of record NC_138509.1, read on the forward strand.
TTATGATGTAACTGAGTTTATGGACAAGGAGAGTGCAGGGAATGATGCAGTTTTATATTAATAAGGCTGCAGCACAACTGAGAAGCCAATCTTTTTTGTATCCATTAATCAAAAGATTTATAAATCCGAGAGGAAACCACAGTATGTTTCAATCAAATGGGGAAGGAAAGATGTAAGGCAACATCAAAATAGTGTTAGGTTCAGAAGTGATGGAACCAAAGGGATGTTTAAGCAAGCCTAAGACATTTTGGTTTGCACATATGGTACCCAGTTTCCACATATTTTCCCCTCCAGCTGCAACACCTCCACCACATCCCATTCTGTTCCTAAGGGTCCCCAACCATCAGGAGCTGCTTTTGAAAAGCACAGTTGAGTGCAATGGAAAAGAGGGGATGGGGGAAAAGAGGGGATGGGGGATGGGAAAATCCACTTGAGGTCCTTAGGGTTCATCTCACTTTTTATGAGCAGCACCCAACAAACATATAAAAACATGAGAAAAATAAAAGAAATCAACCAGTAAAAGAAAATCAGATGGGCCCAATGCCCACCTTCAGTTTAGTTATCAACCCAGAGGTCATCCTGCATGAACAGTAGAGCAATGGTGAATTCAGAAGTGCAGGGTCCCTTCATGATAGTCATAGCCATGCCCCATCTCTGCCACACACACTTCACAACCTGCCTCCTCACAGACACACCGCCTTCTAAGGTTCTACAATAATCCTATAATTATACAACAATAATAACTAGGGATGCATTGCAACAATCAATTGTTGCAAGCGTTGCCTTTCAGCTAAAACTACTATTTTCTGTGCGCATACATGGGCCAATGATTTGGAGTGCTCCGATACCTTCTTCTGAAGTGATTTAATGGTCCATCAGACTTCTTTGATGGTCCATTGTATGTAGAAGAACTTGCCCACCACCCTCTTGAAACAGAAGCACCATGTGTTTTCAGTGTTCCTAAATGCTTAGCTTTGGAGCATACAGAACAATGCCTCCTCAATCATCTTCTTATGCACCTTTTCCAGAGTGATACTATGAGCCAATTCTCAGTGACTGACTCATCTCTTGTCTCCAACCAGTGCAAAGGGTGAGAAGACTTCTCAGTAGCTAAAAAGCTAAAAAAAAAAGTAGCTAAAAATCTACTAAGAGATGGGGAGCCTTCTGCAGAAATAATAAGTTCTTTGACCTCCTATGATCCCAGACCACTACACCTTTGTGCATGAGTCTCACTGACTGCCTTTAACTGTGTTCCAGGGAGCCTTGGAACCTTGGAAAAGAGCTCTATAAAAGACCTCAGGATTCTCAACATTTTACAATAACTAGGATCCTTTGGGGAATAGTAAAACTGATATAAAACCATTGAACTAGTGGTGATATACTGTACCCTGACATTTCTCCCATTTTTGCCTTACCCCATGGAGAGAGAAATTGATGAATATTCTGCAGCTGGCTTGGGGATCCCTAATGCATGCAACTACAGACATTCCTCTTTCTCTCTAGGGACAATGATGAACCAACTGCCTCCTTCCATGCTATCCTTGAGATGGAAATAGCACGGAGCACATGGAAAAGCATAAAGAAAAGGAATCAACCCTCTCTTGCACACATAATTTAGAAACAGATTACAACAGAACACATTCCTTTTCTTATCTTAGGAACAACAACACCCAGTACAAGGTGCAGAAATCACTTGGCAAATGATGTAACCAGAATTTATACATGTAGGCTTCTATTGTATATGTGGATTTCTGGCTACATCAAAGCTTCTGTCAGTGACAATCAGCGTGGCTGTAAGTATGGAGGAAACCCGTCATCTGACTACAGCCAGGCGGCACTACTGATGATAATATAGAAGTCACATTTCAAGTTGCAAACTTGAGCTATTGGGGCTCACTTCCAAGGTTCTCAGAGATGCTGGTTTGAAGCAGTGAGTATCACTGAGGACATGAAGTTCCTATATAATCTTTTCCTTTCATTTACATGAAATGAATGGAAAATCCAGGCTCACACATATATGCCTCAGCTTGCATCAGGACATAAATAAATATTTTAGTTCTATCAATCAGCAGAGACTTTTTTGTGTGTACATCATTGTCTTTTAAAATACCCGACATTTTTTGCCCTCAGCCTTCCATAGTTTAAAATAAAAACACTCTTTTTCAGAGTCAAACAAGCAGGAAAGTTTAAACTAAGAGCTGATTTTTGTTTAAGTAAGCACTGAAGTTAAAACTCAAATGGGTATGGAAAATGTAAGCTGGTAAGTACCGGTAATGTTTTAAAGAGTCGGTGTGGTTATTGACAGACAAGTTAATATTATAAAGATGAATGCTAAAATAAGCAGTCAAATCAATCTAAGATAGATAGATAGATGATAGAAAGAGATGATAGATAGATAGATAGATAGATAGATAGATAGATAGATAGATGATAGAAAGATAGATATAGATAGATAGATAGATGATAGATAGATAGATAGATAGATAGATAGATAGATAGATAGATGACAGATAGATGACAGATAGATAGATGATAGATAGATGATAGGTATAGATAGATGATAGATAGAAAGATACATAGATAGATATGATGACAGTTTGTTTAAGCTCATCACTCTGATCTGAAAATCACAGGTCCCATGATCTCGCCTTTAGTAGGAGGGTATGAGGATAATCATGAATGGATAAAACGATTTCCCATTTGACACTCAGCAGATGGTCCATCTGTCCTTGCAGTCAATTCTCAACTGGGCATTAGCCACCATATGGCTAGGAAACACAAACACTATGAGCATCAGAAATGGGTTACTTTTATAAATATGTTTTGGAGGGGACAAAGGAAGAGAATAAAATTTACCTGTAAATGTGGAATAATTTACGATTTGTAATAGCTTACAATGTAATGATTGTCCTAAGTAGCGGACATCACAATATATGTGCAATCTTTTTTTAAAAAAGTTTTAAAATTTAAATCATTTCCCTCCAGTGATAGGAAGAAATGCATTTCCCCTTCACCATATTTATTTTGTAAGGATTTTTTTCTAAACCTAGACAATAAGCATTATTGGGATTTCCCCATAAAAAACAATTAGTTATGCAAACATTGGAACTGAGCAAAAATAGCAGCCTATTGCCAGAACACACACACACACACACACACACACAATCCCTTATATTTTTCTAAATGAAAGCTATAGGAAGATGTGGGATACAGTGCTACAATTCCCACAGAGTGAAAAAAATACTGAAGGAAATCAAAATTACATTAGAATTATTATTTGAAACATCAAAATAAGCAGTATACTGTATAGGAATAATCTGTCCTCAAATCTGTATAAGACAAAAAGGTGAGCTGAGCATAATGCCTGGAGACCAGTTCTCAGTTCTGGGGAAAACCTACTATTTTAAAGTATGTTTGGTTCAGAAAAGATTGTGAGATTTTAAACTTGAATTAATATAATCATTAACTATTATTTAGATGACAAAAAAAGAGGAAACACCATTACAGGCTTGTCAAATGATGTGGAAATGACAACCCATCATTCAATGACAGAAGTGGGATCTGCTATGAACAAAAAGTAGCAAAGACAGCAGACATAGGCACAGACCACAAACTATGCAGGGGACATTCTTGCAAGACTCAAATGCTACCAGAGTTTCAAGATCCTTGCCAGGACTTCTGTGTGGATGGAAATGCTTAATACTTTCCCCCCAGAGGCTGCTCCTAGTGTGAGTGACACAGCTGGCTTTTAAGCCTCATCCTGTTTCATTTCAGCCTCACCAAACTGAAGCTCCACACATTTCTAGATTGAGTGTGCAGGACTAATCCTCAGGATGGTGATCCTGTTGAGGATAGATGCCTCCCTTAATCCAGAATCGGCAGCTAGACTGGTGACTGGGAGTGGCCGCCGAAACCATATAACACCGGTCCTGAAAGACCTACATTGGCTCCCAGTAAGTTTCTGAGCACAACTCAAAGTGTTGGTGCTGACATTTAAAGCCCTAAATGGCATTGGCCCAGTATGCCTGAAGGAGCGTCTCCACTTCCATCACTCAGCCTGGACACTGAGGTCCTCCTCCGAGGGTCTTCTGGCAGTTCCCTTACTGCAAGAAGTGAAGCTACAGGGAACTAGGCAGTGGGCCTTCTCGGTCGTGGCACCCTCCCTGTGGAACCCCCTCCCATCAGATGTCAAGGAAATAAACAACTATCTGACTTTTAGAAGACATCTGAAGGCAACCCTGTTTAGGGAAGTTTTTAATGTTAGATGTTTTATTGTGTTTTTAATATTCTGTTGGGAGCTGCCCAGAGTGGCTGGGGAAACCCAGCCAGATGGGTGAGGCATAAATAAATTATTATTATTATTATTATTATTATTATTATTATTATTATTATCCCTACAATTGTATCCATGGCCATTTCTTTTGTAATGGACAGGGTGAGGGCCACTATTTCTGAGAGTACATGCATATCAGCACCCTATCCCAGTTGCTAGGGCAGATTATGTTGATGCCTGTAATAGTTGTAGGGTCCCAAGAGTCTGCCTTTCAGGTGCCCTGGAGACTTTCCTCAGTATTTCATCTTTCAAGGCACACTTTTTAGATAGATAGACAGACAGACAGACAGACAGACAGACAGACAGACAGACAGACATAAAGTTGTCTGTGGTTCCTTCAGTTTTCAGTACACCACTTAGAGAAACTTATAACATATTAAGTGGTATAGAAATTAAGTAATAATAATAATAAACCCACTGCACCACAAATTTTGACAAAAGTAATGCCTATGAGATATTGAGGTGCTGAATACGAATATGACAATATCGGCTACTGTTTCTTAGAGATCCACAATAGTTTATTATATACTCAATAGTCACCTATGTCCTCCAGCCCAACGTGGAGGCCAGCCAATCAGCTCTCACAGGAGGGTAGACATTGCTCCTGGGCTTGGTGTGAGTCCAGAATGGAGCATCCATTTTAGGAGCAGCAAGGATACTCAGATCAGGAAGCCACATAGAGCTCTCCATGCCTCTCTGCCAGCTCTCAGGACTCCCCATCCTAAGCCTTCTAATGCTAGTGCTTTTGCATGGCTGGAATGTGTCCTTGAACCATGATCATGCCGCTTGGGAATACCATGTTTTTAAAATAGTGCAAAAGCATGAGAAGGGCAGGGCATACATCTCTCAAATAAAACAAACATATACTGATAAACTCTCTACTTGTGCTGGAGCAGCTCAGCCAGTCAATGTTTACTATGCAGGGGATATTAAGATTTATCACATCAGCTTTTCAAAAGTAGGAAGCACTAGAACCAATGTGAAGTGGATGTTCTTGAATAAGGAGTTCTTGCTATCTTTTATGAGGCCATGATGTTGTAGGGCAGTGGGCTTTTTACTTCAGATAAGGGCTCTTAGCTATCTGAAGTCAAATAGATGTCCCATCCAAGTGGATAGGGGTGTTTGAGAGCTCACTTAGTGTAGATGCTTCCAATCAGCACCACTTCAGGATGTGCATGTATTCAATTGCGGTGCTCTTTGAAAGAGATGACTGAAGTGAGTGACAAAGGGCAGACCACATTTTTTGCTATTGCTACTGTCATCTTTATGGGCTTGCACAGGAAATTAAGCCAGAGATAGATAAAGGCAATGAACGTTTTGAAATACAACTCCTTTGAGATATCTAAATGAACAACAGACTAGTAAAAGTTCAGATGCAAAATGACGTGAGGGTCTGCAGCATTATTAAGCCTTAAGAAAATCAGATGCAGACAAGCTATAAAAGTATGGCTCATAAAAGAGCTGATGCACTGATGTCAGGAAGTAGTGAATAAGGCTGCTGATTAAGGCTTTGAACGTAATCTCTTCTCTTTCCCTGAAATTCTAACGGTGAATGTATTTGGGAAGGATATGTTGACCCACATGGGATATGGAAGTATCTGCTTCCTGGAAGATCAATTCCACGAGTAAATCTGAATTACATATTTAATATCTTATTGTCCTTAATCAGTTCCAATCTGAATTCACCATTCCTAACCACTGGCAGGTCTATATAGCATAAGATGCTACACTAGGTAACCAGGGGAAGATTTGCTTGAATGCAAGTAGAATCCCCTATGAAATTGGGGGTCTTGCTTTATTGACCAATTCCATTCCAGAACACAAACTGGAACTGGTCCAGATAATGAAATGGATATGAAGTATATGCCAGATATATAATATGTGATGCACATTCAGGATATATAATAAACACCTACTTTTTTCTGCAGAGGGTTGTTTTAGGCTTTGAAAATCAAATGAGACCATCACTGCACTTAACGAAATATTTAATGCACTTTCCCCATATCCATCTGTCTAAACATGTCCAAGGATAACTGCATTTTTACAAGCTTATGGTATGAAACAATGCAGCTCAGACTGCTGGAAACAAATTGGATCCCTATCCCAGAACAGTCACTGAAGTGGTTATCGCATGATTGCCCCCTGGAGTTAATGCATAACAAAGTACTAATTACTGCACAGGGCAGTCAGTTTGCATGATAAGAGAACGGGTGGTCCACACAGCCTTTGGGCATCCTCTTAACTATAAATGCTTGTAAGATGAAAGGACAAACAGCTATTAGAGGGAAAGTTCCATAGATGAACATGGAACTGGAGAAGTGGATAGATACCAGGTAGGAAAATTAAGGGTCTGACTTCAAGCTATTCAAGCTACACACTTCAAGGTTATAGCAGGAAATTCAGGTCGACAGACACTCTTCCTACAATTCACACTTTTGAATATGGGGTGGGGGGAGGAATACCCCAGTGGCATGAGTTAAGGGCAGGATGTCAACTCAGATTTTCTGTTCTAATCCCTTTCCTCCTCTTGGGTGAATAAATACGTTTAATGTGATTGAAACCCTATTCTCTTTGTGAGCACCCTTTGATAGCAACTTTCAACTGAAAACTGTTCAGCTTTTTCAATTCCCCCTTTATGTGGATTCAGAAAACAGAGTTATAAATTCACCATAGTCTAAATATATCGTGCTGTCTAAGGCTCATTTTTGAACAGCTGACACAAGATAGAGGACTCTGCTTCTCAGAGCAATCAGCCCCTTTTATCAGCACATCCCACAACTTTGATAGATAGGAACAAACCCAAATTGTTGAGGTTTTTGGTGGAAACATACCCCCAAAATAGAGATTTTAAGCTTTTTGAGCTGTTTTCACCTGCTTTTTCCATCCCATCATACATCTGGTTTCTCCCTGACATTTTGCCAATTTGGCAAAAATCCCCCCTGGCGTCATTTTTAAACTTGGACATGTCAGGAAAATTCTTGACATATGGCAGGCCTAGCAGAATGTGATGTCAAGTGTGGGGCAGTTGGGTATTGTTTAGGGGACATGGACCTCGTAAGCCAAATTAAGATCCCTCCCAGGTGAAATGAGACCCACTAGATGGAGATTCCCCACTGCTGGTATTGAGGGCTATCAAAAAGAGGGCATAAATTTGAAATTATGGCAAGTGATTACTACCATTCCACTTCCCACCCCTGTGAATGCTTCCTAGGATGGCCATATGCCCTACTCTGACATCTCTTTGGAGGGCTGTCAGAGACTAATCCTATGTTTGAAGGTGTCCATCAACAGTAAACATCTCAACAGCAGACTGAAAAAGCACAGGACCACTGTTTTCCCCGCTATGGGGAAATATATTGCATTTCTATTCAACTAGGGTAATTATTGCTAGCCTTGCCGCTATATATGCAAATTTTAAACAAATATGTGTCTTTCCTTGTTCTTTTCGGTGGTGGTTTTCCCCTGCTCTCTTTTTGGTGATGTGTAAGTGGCCAATTAAATTCCATCCAGTGAACTTTCATGGCAGAGCAGATAAATCTTCTGCAGACGTATCAAGAGTTCCATCCACAACATTGCACACATATGAATCGGGGAAGTAGGTCACTGCAGCAGTTCAAAAGCTACTTTATCATACACTGCGTTTAAGCTAAGCAAAGTTTCAGAGCACTGCTGGCCATTGCATATCAGCTGTACCTTTCAAATACACATTTCTACAACGTGGACATAAAAGAAACAAAGCATTCAAAATGAAAGGAAACTGGGATAGCCCAGCAAACAGATGGCTACGCAGGGAGCAAACCATGACCTCAGAAAATGTGGGTATCATTTTCATCACTTATTCTCCTAGGTTTGTGGCTAAGTAATTGGATTAGATCATTATAATCTGGATTTGAATGTACAAGCAGCACAAACACAATTTAGACAATTATGACTTAAGATGGCCTGAGGAGAATTTCTGACGGGCGCCTCATTAAATAACACTGTTGTTTGAACTTCATCTAGGACAATTCACACACTGCCTGGTCTTTATTGTTTATAATCAGGGCTCGCAAATGTATATCAGATGGATTTTTTTAAAATAAAAAATAAAAAAACCTAAATCACACTGTTTGCATACCAGAACTAATCGCTAACATTTTTTTGATTCCATAAAAAATAGTTATGTATTTAAAGTGAATGTGCCCCTTGGAAATTTAGTCTGGTTTTTAAAAATAACCTCATTTGCTATGCACACTGATTAAATATTCATTAATAATAAATAGAATTAAAGAGGCTTGCTGATAAGTTATATTTCTCCCTGACTAGAACACGCACACACAAAAGAGACAGAACTGATTGGATTTTAAATGGCTTTCTATATTTCTTTCATGTTTAAACTTCAATGTTTATCAGTGGAAATGAACATTTTGACTAATCATTCATCTCCCCACCCCTTGCCTGACCCAAAATGGGTCTAACAACTAAATGCAAATAGTTTGTATGTATATGAAATGTTTGCACTTATAGGCCACGAATTAACATTCTTGAAATGATTTTCTGCCGTAGAGAGATTCAAATCCCCATTGTCATTTGCAGATCAGGGTTTTTTATTTGTAAACACACACACACACACACACACACACACACACACTCACACACTCCACCACCACCACCACCTTACTAGGGTCTATATTTGTAAAGGACAAAACTACACTAGCATTCACCTAGCTGTGTTTATAATGACATGAAACCTGAAAACCAAAAGGATATAAAGGTAGGGTAAATCAGTCTACTATCCTAAAGGATACAGAGTATGTGCTCCTCCATTGGTGGAGAGGAGCTCTACAGACAGGGTGGCACTTGTGCCTTAAGGGGAACTGGTGATGTGTTGCTGGCAACAGCTCTCGAAAGGAGGGTGTGCTCAGGATGATTGTGGGAGGCCTTGGATATAAAAACAACTTGCCCTTGAAAATGGCAAAGCCATGCCAGCCTTGAAGCACAGTGATTTTCCATGCCACTGATGTCAATCAAAGGGAAAACAGGAGAGGAGGAGAAACAAAACAGAGACCAAAAATAAATACAAACATTCCTCAAGAACCTTCTGCCCTGGCTGGAGTGAGCTACCAGGATATAGGAAGCAGTAGTTCCTCCATCAAAGGAATTAGCCCTTGTACCTTAGGATTCCTCAGCAAGTCTTGGGGGGAGGAGGCGGAATGCAATGTTATACATTCAGTCTGAGTTCAAACCTCGCTTCAGAACTGAATCAGCCTAGCAATTCAGTGGGATGGGTATCACAGGCACTGTATTATGGTGGTTCATATTTTCAAGGCCATGTTCTGAGAGTAGCACTGGGTGAGTGCTCCTTGGCTTCCAGGTGCTTGTGCTATGGAATGTCATAGGGATATCTGTAGGATAACTAGCCTCATATCACGAACAGGCTTAAATGTAAATAATGCATGAAGGGATTAAAACCATAGAGAAAGCTGTCCTGCCAGACATAGCTCACCTTGGGAAGGACTAGGCAATCAAGCCTTTGTTCCCTTCTATCTGAGAAGTTCAACGTGTGAGGACGTCTGAGCTGGTTGCTCCAACCTCAGATTGCGTGGTTCTAACAAGCCACTCTTGAATTCATATACTAATAATTTAGGAACTTCAGCTACTTTGGAACTAAGCTAATTTTTACTGCCTGTGAAACTTTTCTGATTGATGTGGGGGGAAAGCACATGAACCTGACCTTTGAAGAGTTTGTAAGTAAACTATTTTAAACTTGCCATATGTGTGGCCTTTTCCCTATGCTGGGGGAATAGGGGAACTTTTTGGAGCACAGAAGGGCACGTGTTTTAAAGGTCTAACACACTTTACTTTGCTGCATATTTTGTGATTTTTTTAACTTTGCTGGGGTTGTCTCAGCAAAGAGAACTTGCCCTAATCCTGGATCTTGTCATCCAGGGAATTATCCTTTTATACCTATTTTTTCCTTGCTACCAACACTATCTTCTCCCCAGTGTTATGTAAAATCTTTATGAAGTCATTGGGAGTGGTCATTAGGAACTTTGGAGCAAGGTGTCACCAGTATGCTGATGACACACAGCTCTACTTTCAGGGAACGCTGTGAAAGCTTTAGGTCACTGCTGGGATGCAGTGGTGGACTGAATGAGGGGCAATAAACTGCATCTGAATCCCAAGGAGACAGAGGCTTTTGGGGTGGCTCGTTCTCATGTCTGAGAAATAGGTAAATTACCTGTTCTGGATGTGGTCGCACTCCCCTGAAAGAGCAGGAGAGAAGCTTGTGGGTCCACCTTGATACATCTTTGTCACTAGAGCCAGCAAATTCCACAAGAATAGCCATGCTAGCCTATAGAACAGGGATGGGGAACCTGTGGCCACCACATATTGCTGGACTAAACATCCTAATCATTGGCTCTGCTGGCTGGAGCCGACGGGAGTTGAAGCCTAATAATATCTTGAAGGGAATTAGTTCTCCATCCCTGCTGTACAACTTGCTTAGTGCTGCAGACGAGCACAGCTTGTCTTTTGGATACTACGGGCATTGTGAATGTGAGGGGGAGAGTATGGAAGGCGAGGGAGACAATGAGGATCACACAAGGGCTTCTTGGAAATAAATAAAGGTAAAGGGTAAAGGGACCCCTGACCGTTAGGTCCAGTCATGACCGACTCTGGGGTTGCGGCGCTCATCTTGCTTTATTGGCCGAGGGAGCCGGCGTACAGCTTCCAGGTCATGTGGCCAGCATGACTAAGCTGCTTCTAGCGAACCAGAGCAGTGCACGGAAAGGCCCGCGCGGAGCAGTACCTATTTACCTACTTGCACTTTGACATGCTTTCGAACTGCTAGGTTGGCAGGATGGAAATAAGTAATCTCTCATTAATAATGAAATTTGCTATTAATAGTCTCAATTATTATTCATAAAGCTGTGTTTGCCAAGAGTCCTCCAAAGAAAGTTTTATATCCAGCAAGAATTGATGCAAAACTTTGGGACGAATGAAGTAACTATTCACTAATTTGCCACTTTCAATACCCAAATGCAAACGTGTGATGTTGAAATCCACAGTTTTACCAGCCAATTAAATCTGGACCTCAGGCTTCTCCTGAGCTTTCTTTGTTATATTGCCTCTCCACTCATGAAATACCGTATTTTTTGCCCTATAGGACGCACTTTTTCCCCTCCAAAAATGAAGGGGAAATGTGTGTGTGTCCTATGGGGCGAATGCAGGCTTTCGCTGAAGCCTGGAGAGCGAGAGGAGTCGGTGCGCACCGACCCCTCTCGCTCTCCAGGCTCCAGGAAGCTATCCGCAAGCCTTGCATGCCCGGGGGAGATCCCCCCGGTACGCAAGGCTTGCCGACACCTGCATGAAGCACGGGGCATCCTCCCGAGGACGCCCCGTGCTTCGCACAGGTGTCGGCAAGCCTTGCGCACCTGGGGGCGCGTGGGGCGCCCTGAAGCAGAGCGCCCCTCGCGCCAGGCAGACATCGGCCAGCCCCACAAGCTCGGGGGACAGTGGGGAGGCGCAGCACCACCACCCCACTGTTCCCCGACCTGGTTTGGGGGGGGAAATAAAGGAATTTTTTCCCCTTTATTTCCCCCCCCCCCAAAAAGTAGGTGCGTCCTATGGGACGGAGTGTCCCATGGGACGAAAAATACGGTAAGTGTGTTCAAGGCCCTTCTCTTATTCCAGAGGTGCAGAGAATGGTGACCCAATTACTAGTCCTCTCAGGGCTCGCTGCCCAGTTGTGGAATGCTCTCCTCAGGGAAGCATCCCTGGCACCTTTACTGTTTGCTTTTAGGCGGTTAATTCTCTGCCTATTTTTAGTGGGGTGGGGTTGAAGTAGATTTGCTTTTTCATGCATATTATTGAGAACAGTTTATTCTTATTCCTGTTGTAGATCTTGTCACAGACAACAACCTTTCCTCATACAGGAGTGCATTCTTACACTGTTATGAAAGATGGACAGAATCCAGTTGGTGCTTTTGCACTCCTGGAAGAATTTGTTTACCCAGTACAGTGTTACCTCGGGTTACATACGCTTCAGGTTACATACGCTTCAGTTTAAAGACTCCGCTAACCCAGAAATAGTACATTGGGTTAAGAACTTTGCTTCAGGATGAGAACAGAAATCATGCTCTGGCAGTGCAGCGGCAGCATGAGGCCCCATTAACTAAAGTGGTGCTTCAGGTTAAGAACAGTTTCAGGTTAAGAACGGACATCCAGAACGAATTAAGTACTTAACCTGAGGTACCTCTGTAGAGGCATCTGCTAATGTAAGAGGTGAAAGAGGCATTTTTTGCTGACTGCTCTTTCCCAGTTATCTTCCACCCTGTACTCCTCTTACCTCAGCTACCTGCCACCCTGTACTGGAGAGTCCCTCAACTCCCCAGAGGCATTTTTCTTTTGGGGTGTCTGTGGGGAACGACACGACTAATAAGCAAAGTTTGCCTGCCCTTCTCTCCTGTTAGCAGATGCTTCCATTGAATCAAAAGCTCTCCTGTTAGTGTAACTGCACTTCCTGGGTTCCACCCAATGACTACAAAGTTATTTGACTGATAAATAGTGAATATGTGAATTACAAATCACCTAGTGTGCTAAAACAGCCTGTATAAGATAAATAATGCAAACGCTGCTTGTAGTATTAATTCCCCAAAGAGAGTAAAGTTGAGTAACAATTCAGTAGGACTATGTGGGCTCTAAATGAAAGAGAATGGATGCCACATGCTCCTATCTGAAAAATACATCCACCTGATCTTAATTACACATCGCCCATTAAAAACATTATTCATGGAGAAGCTTGAGTCACTACAATGCTGCTCAGCACCCTTTTTCCTTTTATTGTTCCCAGAAGCAACCGTGTTCCATCATTCTCTTAGCCCCTGCCATGTGCTTCTGTTTGAAAAACGGAACTTCCATCAAAGCAGGGTTTGTCTAATCAATGAACCTTGTCAAGAGTTGGGCAGGTTTATGTAGCATTCACAGGCTGGTCTTTTGGTACTTCTTGAAATGATAGGCTCTCTTGCCTGAAGACATTTCCCAAAGCTTTCCCAGCCTACAAACACAAATGTGACCAACCGCTATAAAACAATGGCCTCTTGTCTGCTGGCCCCTCCCAGTGAATCGCTGGCAGATGGGAGCAATCAATTCTTTACCAATAAACGCTATCACTGCCTCAAACGCAACAGCTGTGAAGAAGCTTAACAGATGTAAGGGCTTTTTAAAATGGTAATTAAAGTGGTTAACCCTTATAGTCTAGGAAGATGCCACTGACTAGAAGCAAAGGGGTCTCAGAAGAACTTTATGGACTCAAAAAGCTCAGGAATAGTCACTGCTGAAAAGAGATGCATTTCATAGAATCATAGAACTGTAGAGTTAGAAGGGACCACAAGGATCATCTAGTCTAACCTCCTGGAATGCAGGAATATGCAGCTGTCCCACTCGGGGATCAAACCTGCAACCTTGATGTGCTAACCAACTGAGTACCAAAAATAAGGGTACATGTTTGTCCCAGGCAAATTTTGTGAACCACTGAATGATCCTTTAAGTATGTTTGTTGCATAGGTATTTCTTGACTTTTTGGAGATATACCAGTGAATGCTAACTGTCTCATTTAAGTGATTGTCAACGTTCACATCTGTGAGTTTTAAAGCTTTATTTTAAAAATACCTGGGATTTTCCTCATTCACATGTGAATGTCAACATTTAAGACTTTCACTGTATCAAGCTACTGGTGCCTGCATGTATACAATCCATACAGGCATATTGTGGGGTGAAGAAACTTTGATATATTTTAATACGCACGCTTACCTATTATACCATTTTATTCCATTGTTTTATTGTATATCAGACAACACCTGGATTTCTTTTTTTGTTAATGCTAAGCAGTATAATTTTCTTTCTAAATATATAAATATTATTTCCATATAGAGAAAATCTGGAATGTGTACTGGCTCTGAAACAGCGTTATAGTTTTAATACTAAGTAACAGTTTCGTAATGAGTGAAACATTTCAACTTTCTGTAAAATTTGGTTTTCAGATTTATCTGCCTAAGGCCATTTATTTTTCCTTAACACAACTGGATGAGGAGCCCTCTGATGAAGGTCTGCTTGCTATTGACATCTTAACTGACCATTTTAATAAAGCAGAGGTTTTTGTTTTTATTTTTTAAAAAATTGCTTAGTAAAGCCCAGCAGGGAAATTTATCAAATTGTTTCCCAGTGGGAATAAATAATGAGAAACTGAAGCTTCACTATAACCAACCCATTTCCCCAACTATGCTACAAAAGCTACATTGGCTCAAGCGCCAATCGTGATGTCATTATTCCTGCCTCAGGAACTTCGTCTAATCTCATCATAGAAGGTTGTAAATTCAGTTTGGCAGTGTCAACTCCAAGCATTTCAGCTTCTGTAAAATGGCTGGAACACTGAAGCAGAAGTACCAGACATACCTTGCTTATAAACGTTCAGGCTTTTTGTTGTTGTTGTTGTTTGCTCAGGGTTAATCTCCACTGCCATATTCATTTATGCATAAATCTTCAAACACATTTTTTAAATGAAGAAGTCATTTGAAAAAGGTTAGAATATATCAGCTTCACAATCTGTCCTGAGTGCTCACTGGAAAGAGAGACTGTGAAGCTGAGGCTCCAATACTTTGGCCACCTCATGAGAAGAGAATACTCCCTGGAAAAGACCCTGATGTTGGGAAAGATGGAGGGCACGAGGAGAAGGGGACGACAGAGGACGAGATGGTTGGATAGTGTTCTCGAAGCTACCAGCATGAGTTTAACCAAACTGCAGGAGGCAGTGTAAGACAGGAGTGTCTGGTATGCTGTGGTCCATGGGGTCACGAAGAGTCGGGCATGACTAAACGACTAAACAACAACAAGAATCTTGCATTTCAGTCTGAAAACATATCCACTTTCCTCTCAGCAATTAGCAACACAGCTAAGAGAAGCTCAAAGTGCTCAGTTAATCACAACGACCACCTTTGCACATCACAGTAAGCCGCAAACCATCGTTTACTGGACATGAGGAGATTGCAGCCCCTTAACTCCTCCCTTCTTATATTGGGAAGAAGCAAACCATGAAACATGAGATAGCATTGTGTCACTCCAAATGAACAATGGTGGTAAGTCAGCATTTGTTCTTGGTTTAACAATCACGGTTTATCTGGAATGAAACAAATCACAACCCCTGGTTTGGATGTAATGCTAAGGCAGGGATTTTGTTTTGTTCACATACTAGCAGTAAGGAGCAAGGCAGCCCAGAAAGGCATTTTCACAGTAAACCAGGTGTGGGGAGCATTTGGATCTCCAGATGTTGCTGAACTACAGTTCCCATCAGCCCCAACAAACACAATCATGGATGATGGGAATTGCAGTTCAATAATATCTGCAGTTCAATAATATCTGAAGGGCCAAAGGTCCCCCTCACTCACACCTGATGGTTAGCTAGGTTTACTGTGACAAACAAATAGAGCCCATGTGATGGTCAATGTATCTTTTAAATACAGTGGTACCTCAGGTTACATATGCTTCAGGTTACAGACACCGCTAACCCAGAAATAGTGCTTCAGGTTAAGAACTATGCTTCAGGATAATAACAGAAATCGGGCTCTGGTGGCGCAGCAGGAGGAGGAGGCCCCATTAGCTAAAGTGGTGCTTCAGGTTAAGAACAGTTTCAGGTTAAGAACGGACCTCCGGAACGAATTAAGTACTTAACCTGAGGTACCACTGTATAGGTTTTTCACATTGGGATTTCAAGCTGAATTAAGTTTGGTAAAGCAACAGAGAATACTCTATAGTTCATGTTCCCCAGTTATTAATCATATAGTATTACAAAAGATAATCTTTACTTTCAAGAAGTGGCTTTCGTCTGCTAAACTGTAAACCTTGCCACATTTTATAACATGAAACTTGAAAAAAAAAAGTCAAAATGTATCTATATTCTAGATGAATAGCATGTACATTTATTTAAACTGAGGCTGAAATATTGCACACACTTACTTGGAAGTATCATGGAACTTAGTGGGTCTTACTGCTGAGTAGTATTTGTATGGCATTGTGTTGTAAATTAAATTTGATGAGTGCTTGACCTAAACTCCAGTGTCTCATCTACCAAAGTATAACCAATAGCTTATCGCATGTAATAGTGCAGTCCGATAAGGACTGAGCATGCTCAGTAGCTACATAATATTAAATGCAAATGAAAAATAAAAAGAAATGGGGGAAGGAAATAGAAAAGGACTGTTATGGAGGAGGGAATACTGACTGGCTAGAACCCTGAACAGATGCAGTCCTGGGAATATTGCTGCAACTTGGTGTGTAGTATCTACCAAACCCTTTAAATACGAGATAATGATATTTAACACTACACAACACATATTATTGGTTGGAGCTCCCTCAAGTGGATGACTGTAGAATGGGAAATAAAAGAAGAATGAAGTTCATCGTGTATTCTAAATACATGTAACTCTAAAATGAATCTGTTGCTTTTGGCATTACTTTCTTATACAGTAATCAAATATGCTTGGGATCATCTCCTAAGTGAAGAAAACAGCTGCTCTGCTGGCATTCAAGCAACTTCAAGAAATGCTACTGGATTTGTAATTTTTGGTGGGAACAACTTAAACCAACATATTTGCCTGTGAGCTAGTTTAGCCCAATGGAAATTTAGTGGGATCTGCCACACAAGTCAAGCTGCATTTAGGCTGTGGTCCTATGCAATCTTATGTGGGAGTAAGTCCCACTGAAATCAGTGGGACTTACATCTGAATAAACATGACTAGAATTGGGCTGCAATGCCGCAGTGCTTACTTCCTGAAGAAAGGAAGTAATGAGCGGAAGTTACTTTATGTCAATATCATTAGGAAAGATTGTGCTTAAGTGCTCTATCTTCTTAATCCGCTTTGACTCATTGCAGTTTGGGCTATCTCATTTGTTTGAAAACAGTTTTTTTGACTGGAATCCAAGACTTCACATCTCCAAAGAATAGCCTTGGGGTGGGGTGGGGTGGAGTTTGGTGATGCATGGGTGGCAGGCAGCATGGGCAAGTGACACAAGCAGGGCCACGGTGCCTAGGACTTAATATTTACATATATCTATCTAATTTCCTACAGATTCAGAATTCAACTGGAGAAAAAATAGCCTCCACATTTACTGGAAGACAGTTAATACATGAAATAAACCAACCAAACACAAATAGTTATGGGTTTTAGATAACCACTGAGCATTTATCAACATTGGTTTGCATAAGGAATAGGACATTAGAATGCTTGCTTGTAAGGTGGTGAATGAGTACATAAAATATCAGCTTCTCACCTTTGGGCAACTCCTTGAGCTTCAAATTTATTTCCAGGAAATTTGGTGTTTTGACTCTGTCATCTTCTCTCCTCTTCTTTTCTTCATCTTGGATTATATTTGTATAGGCCTTTTGTATATCCAGTATTGGTTGCTTTTTCTCCTGGCAATTTTATGTGCATTGTTTTACATCCTTTCGGTTTCTTCGCTTCTCAAGTGACACTTCCACCAACATTCAAGCCAAGAGATCTTGTGCTTTCTCATGATAGTAAGTTAACCTTCTCAGAGATTTTTCCATGACAGACCTTACAGATCCAAGCAACTTTTAATTTCTTATTTCAATCCCACTTCAGTTTCCCTGTACGCTGATGTTGCTGGCTTCATTTCATCCAGGAATTCAAGTGCATTACACCTTAATCATGGTGCTATTTTTCTACTAGCGCTGTAGACAAACTTCAATGAAATTTTAGAACAAATCTCTCTCCCTCCCCCCATTTTAATGCCTGGGAATAATTTCATATAAATGATTTCATGTGTAATGGAAATGAAACATGTATTTCTTAAATGATCACCACCAAATACAATTGCGTGTAGTTCCCCATTTCTATTGGTTAAAAAACACTTTGAAATACAGTACCGTTTTTGTTGTCATTCAGCCATTCAGCCATTCATATTTTCGCCAGCCTGGAGTTCTTTGAGAATCTTCCTTCAAGATGTGTATTTAAGCAACTATGAATAACAGTACAAAGGACTGAAGTACAAAACAGGACATGTTCACTTCTTTACAGAAGCAGTTTACTGCCTGCTTAGCAGGGAACCAAAATATATCCACTTCATCTGAATGAGTTTACTGCTTTTCATGTAAAGCTGAAGTTGTTTTTGAGCAGCAAAGTCAAGGCTTCCCTTAGAGAGAAGCCAGTAGTTGTTCATCACTTGGGGGTTTGTTTGTTTTTTGGCTTTCTTCTTTGACAATTCTAATACTAGTTTGTAAAAAGTTATACAGTTACACTTATCAGAAGATCAGACTTCACTTCAAAATAAAATCCAGACAAGTTGTTCTTTATAAAAATGGTCAAAAAGAGCAGATCTCCAGTCTTTAATGTCCGAATACAGTACACAGCCTAGTTTCTTGAAAGGGCAATGTCTCTTTCCTTTCCAGCACTGGCTACCATTGTTATATTGTTCCATATGAGACAGATTTCCTAGATTTCTCTCTGGGCTGAAAGAAAAAAATATACACAATAGAAGCTAAGTTACTTATAAAGGTAGTATGAAAACAAGACCTCTGTGTGTCTCAAACACATACCCCACTCCTTTAGGTAACATTTCAGTTTACCTTCCTCTGTCTCAGATAAACTTCCTGGGGCGAGGACCCAATGTGCCCAAGTGATGGGGAAGATGAAGGGAGAAGGCAGCAGTTTCACAGCTGAGGAGGACCCTATAGGAACAGGATGAGGAGCCAACTGCTGCTGTCCCAGGCTCAGCTCTGATGCCCCACTGCTGCCAACTGGGCACAGGCTATACCACAGGGGTGGGCTAACCACTGATGAATTGGGCTTTAAAAAAATAATATTTGAACAAAGCACTCAGTGAAAAGCAAGCTGGAGCATATTGGATCATACATGCACTGGTCATTTGATTTCTGAGTATGAATGCCTATTTTTGTTAAAGTTATTTAAGACACTGATGGCACAATCCCGTGCATATATACTTAGAAGAAAATCTAATGGCGTGCAGTAGGGCTTACTCCCAGGTTCATAGGGCTATGGGAGGAATTCAGCACAGCACTATTAGAAGTTTTCCACCAGTGTAAGCATTTCTGATGAAACCATTCCCCATCTCCTTTCCCAGATACTATTTTTGTGTTCTCCTTATATCCCAGAGTTGATTTAGGGGAGGTGCATGGACATATGGTGGTGGGTGGGCAGGGAGGGATGGAAGCCCCATTGCGATACAGTTATTTAGCTGAATCCATCCCTTTGTTCAATGGAAATTGCTCCCAGATTATTATTCCTTGGACTACAGCATAAATGAGCACACAGTCATTCTTTGAGCAGATAAGGTATTTCGTCTTCTTCACTTTTTCTAGGCAAGTCTTGAATTCAGTATTTAAGTACAATTTTTCTGCTCTGGAATTTCTAGTCTGAAAGCAAAGTCCACTAGGTCATCTAGAAAGCACAACATCACCATGCCTTTCAGATTCTTTGGCAATCCAACCTGGGTGAGTCCAGGCTGTACAAGATCACATACAGCTTTACATAGCTGGCTGTCAGGCGTCACAGGATCCAGTCCCCCACGGGAGGTTGCCAGGAATGGATAAGACAAGGAAAGTTCTTACCAATGCTGTTTATTCAATATACAAAGAGAGAGGCTTAGAAATGCAGACACTTGGGGGTAATGGCGTTGCTCCGAGTGAGTCGCCACCCCCTCCCACTTTCTTATTATGCAACATCACTATGGGTCCTGAAAATGTGCCTTCTGCCTCTGAGCTTTCTGCTCTCCTACTTTCAATGCCTGCTGGGTTCCGAGAGAGGGGGGTCTGGAATGCTTTCTAAAGATATTATGTCTGTCAGCTGTCTCCCCTCTGGTGCGTCTTCTTCCTCTCCCATTATTTCCCAGCTTTCCCCCTCATCTGCCTCTGAGCTGTGATCTCCCTCAAACCCCTGTGATCTCCCTCAAACTCCTCTGCCCAGTCTCTGACACTGGCTTTGTGAGACGACAACCAGAGCGTAGCAGGAAGCAGAGGAGAAAGAGAGAACTGGAAAACAAGAGACTTACCTCTTGCCGTTGTGTGGGCGTACTATGACCAAAGAATGAAAGCTAAAGAGAAAAATAAAAACAAAAATAAAAACTAAAAATGGGGGGGAAACAAGGGAAAGGAAAGAGAGAAAAAGAAAAAGAAATTACAGTAAGCCTAGTGAGAAACGAGCAACAACTCGAGATAAGAGTAAAGCACAACAGTCTGTGGAAAAGAGGTGAAATAAGCAACAATAGGGCATAGTTCCAAATTGATCAGCATTTCCATACATTTCATGCCCATGAACAGTATAGAACAGACATCCTCAACTTGGTGCCTTCCAGAAGTTTTTGACCACAATTCTGATCATCCCTGCCTGACCATTGGCCACAAAGACTGGGGCTAATGGGATTGGATACCAAAACATCTGGAGGGCGTCAGGCTGGGAAAGGCTGAGAGAAAAAGGCTTGAAACTGGAACCCAAGCGGTTCAGAAAATGATGGGAAAACAAGTTAAATGAATCTTTAGTTCTCCTTCCACATAATTTCCCATAATTGTTACTGCAATGTCTCTGGATTACTGCCTTTAGCTGCTGGTGTGTAACTTTTAATGTAAATGAGTTATATGTGAAATTATGGATTTTGTGTATTGCTTCTGCCCCTTGGTGCTATTGTATTTGGAATCCAAAGGGTGTAAAATCATATTTTATTTTATTATATTTTAATTTATTATGTATATTAAAGGGGGGAACGCGCGGAAGGGAATAGGTCGATCTTAGGAGATGGGAAAATATTTTTAAATTGGGTTAATGATAATAAGGTTAAAATTTGGGATAATAAATTGCTGATTTTATTTGTAAGAATTGGAATATAAGAGGGGGAGGGAAGGGGAAGTCCTGGAAAGATGTTATGGAAAATAAGATTTTAAATTTGGATGTTTTGTTTTTTTATATTGTTATAATTGGAAACTCTTAATAAATATTATTAAAAAAAAAATAGTTATACATGTTACTATTGTTATTTTTGTTGTCTGGTTTCTGACCATAATAAAGATTGTTTGATACTATAACGTGAAAAGGGAAATTTATGGCTGCATTTCATCTTTTCATCAAAGTATACTACTACTACTACTATTACTACTAGTAGTAGTAATAATAATAATAATAATAATTTATTTATACCCCGCCCATCTGGCTGGGTTTCCCTCTGCCGTCTTCCTCAATTCAATGTCAAGTTAAAATTTCATGCTCTGTGATGTTAATCCCTTCAGCAGCTTCTTATTTTTTCTCAAAATAAAATTCACTAACTCGTGAATGTTGCATCATGACCAGAACGTGAGTCCCTTGGTGCTACTGCAAGTCGAATACAGAACTCCTTTAACTTTTGTTAATCCTACACAGCAGGGGAAATGCCTGGCAGGCCAGAACCTTATCTCTTTTACTCCCTGTGGGCCAGATTTGGCAGGTGGGATGGGTAAGGGCTGCTCTTATGTCCTCTTGCGCAGCCATGTTCCTCTGGCACCAAACACTTTGCCAGTGGAACAAGCATACCACTAAATGGCTTCAACGTAGTGCTACATTGGATATAGCCCATTGTCTCCAGGCTGTTGCCTTCCTACCTGTTCTTTCCCTGAGGCCACATCCACCCTACATATTTAAAGGAATTCTGGGAATTTCATTATATGAATATCCTTTCCTCCAAGGAACTCAGTGTAGCATACAGAGTTCTTCCCACCACAACTAGCACCACCCCATTTTAGCTTGACAACAGTCCTAATCAACAGAGGTTGATTAGGCTGACAGAGATTGATTGCCCCAAGGTCACCTAGGGAGCTCCATGCCTGAGTGGGGATTTAAACCATAGGACACAAGGAGTAGGGGATGACAGAGGATGAGATGGTGGGACAGTGTTCTCGAAGCTACCAGCATGAGTTTGACCAAACTGCGGGAGGCAGTGGAAGACAGGAGTGCCTGGAGTGCTCTGGTCCATGGGGTCACGAAGAGTCGGACACGACTAAATGACTAAACAACAACAAGAACAATCCCAAGTCCTTGGCCAATACCATAACTACTACCCCATGCTGGCTGTAACATACATAAACTAAAATGAAATATATTATATGGAAACATATTTATGCTTGAAGAATCATGATTTGACTTCCAGAAGCCAAAATGCCAATTGAGTAAGAAACTATCGCTTTTCTACAACCCCATATGAATGTTTTTAATAACACTTGTGACTGAGCAGGTAATGATCAAGGCAATTCCTCCGTCCAACCAGATCATTTGGAAAATGACTAGCATTAAATGAGGCTGTTGCAAATAGTTATATACAAATCCTACTGCAATAGGCACACCTTATCATTCACGTATTTCAGGGTTGTCATTACTATACATACCTTTTCTTCTAATTCCTTTATTTGTCTTTTTTGAGCTTCAATTCTTTCTTCTAGCTCTTTAATTCTCTGTGAAAAGTAAAATTCTGCGTGAATACTACCATTCTGGGGAGTAACATTTTAACCTGAACAACTTTTCAAACACTTCGGGAAGAGGCTTAGCTAGGGGTTGTGATGCAGACATCTCTGATTCCTTGGATATGTACAAAATTCTGATAAATTTCACAATACCTCCAGAGCCTTGGTTCACATGAATGAACTTACAGGTCTGTGGCTGCAGAGAGTCTTTCAGGTAACTTGATCCTGACTTGTTGCTATATCATGGTTTAGAATAACAGTGCGGAAGAAACTCGGGTGCAATGAAAAGCCAGTGCACCTCTTTCACAGGTTTTCCTCTGCTTGAGGGAGCTTCTTCAACATAGGAACATAAGAAAAGTCCTGTTGGATCTGGCCAATGGGCCCATCTAGTCCAGCAACCTGTGGCGACCCAGATGCCTGTGGGAAACCTGCAAGCTGGACACAAGCGCAATGGCACTCTCCTCTCCTATGGTTTCCAGCAAGGGGAATTCAGAAGCACTGGAGCATTTCCTCCTGCCCAAAGCATACCTGTTGCGCATGCTGAATGTGCTCCATTCGTTCACGGAGGATCTGGGCATCCCTTTCACGGAGCTCACTCATCACCTGACGCTTCCATTGTTCCACAGCGTTCTTCAGCTTCTCTCTTTCGTCTTCCGAGAGGATTTCGGACATTTTGGCTCCTGCTTCCTGCTGCAGGGCATCGTAAAGCATGGCTTCCAATTCTAAAATGTGCTAAATGAAAAGGGGAAATGATTTGTTCACTGTGAGGCTTGTTATTTGCTTTACACTCTTGCGATACTTGCTGTGTGGCTTTTTACCTTTTATTCCTTTGCTGTGGATGCTTATTGTGTTACAAAAGCCAGTTTTTATTCACCTCATATAATATCATCGCCACCCAAATATCAGAACCTGTTCATAACTAATTTAATCTGGTTTTGCCCTTTCTGTGGAAAATCTGCTAAGGTTTTTTTTAAAGAAAACCAGCTGCCAAAACCCTTTTTTTCTAATAACTGAAAGTCCTTTGTGCAGTATTAAGCCCCCGTTTGGAAGTACCCTGAGTCTAGAATGAGAGTGCGTCTGAAATATCCATTGTGTAAGGTGTGGTGAAGAGGGAGATTTCAATAGCTAGTGCAAAACATGGTGGACAGATTGCTTGTGAGGGCAAACCACCACCAGCATATCACGCCTTGCTTGAAGGAATTGCACTGGCCGCCAGTCTGATACCAGGTCAAGTTCAAGGTGTTGGTACTGACATGGAAGGCACAAACATATGCAGCTCAGGTCCAAGTTAATTGAGAAACCCCCTTACCCCTTTATACCCAGTAGGTTACTGTGGTTTGTCAGAAAGCTTCTTCTCAAGGCTCCAAATAGATCAGAAGTCCACTCCACAGAAACCTGGAGCAGAGTTTTCAGTGTGGCTGCCCCTGTTCTGTGGAACAGCATACCCAGGCACGCACTGTTTGTGCTTTGTGGAAACAACATAGGCCATTTTTGTTTCAACAAGCTTTTCCAGCAGGGTGAAAAGGTCTCTGCCTTAAATGTTCACTTTCTATTTTGGGGGGCAGTTCTGTACTGTTTAAAAACTACTTCCACTGATATTTTATTTTATTTTATTTTATTTTATTTTATTTTATTTTATTTTATTTTATTTTATTTTATTTTATTTTATTTTATTTTATTTTATTTTATTTTGACTGCAGATCACCTTGAGACATATTATGAAAAAGGAGATTCATAAATAAAATGACAACAACAGCAATAAATTCAATGGAAATGGGGGGGAGCTCTGGAGAAAACAGTGTCTGAGTGCAAGAAGGAGACCCATTTTGCACGTCAAAGTCTTACTTTGCTGCTGATATAGCTGTGCAAGAGCGGTGGGTTGTTGGGTCATGCCATGTCTGCCTAAATTGAGTACTTCCAGTTAAACTCCTAATCGTTCTATTTTTATTTAAATGGACATGCATTGTTGAACAAGCAGCACTAGGTCCTAGAAAACAGCAAACGCCTCCATGACTGCTTGTCATCAGCCACCACCCACTAGATAGTTTCACTGGAATACGCATAGACAGCAGGGAGAGCCTTTTATTCGTGAGGAATAAAAGTCCTCGGTGTATTCTGGATAAGCCTCTTCCTCTCACTTTTAAAGGTGTGGGTGGAATGTGTTTGAAATGAAATGATTTCCATATTTCTGCCACATCTCCGACAATAATACAGAGAATGCTCTGTGGTGTTGCCCTGCCTAAGATAATGCAGAAATCCCTTCTGTGTATTAGGCCAAGTCTGCAGGGAGCTTTCATTTCACACATCAGTTCATAATCCCTGATATATTGTTATGTGCGCATAATAATGTGGAAGCTTGATAACCTGAGTCTCTGTGCTAGAAAGAGGAAGCACAGAGGGTTAATCGGCTATGTTATGTCCCTCAGATATGTCTATCAATGGACACTTCTCAGGCTTGCAGCGCTAAACTTCTCGTTGTCAACATTCTTACTGATCCAGCTTTTGAACCTTTGAAAGCAGAGTGGAATACAGAAATTAAGTGTGGAAAACTTTCCCTTTCATTTTGTCTTAATGCCAGGGGGGAAAACCCACCCTGATTTTTGTACCGAACCACCTCTCATGATCTCTTTCGCCATGTACTCAGAATCACTGTCTCCTCCTAACGTAAAAGGGCATTTGCAAACTGCCTTAGTTAAAACTCTGGCATTTTTCTTAAGAGAAATTGTAGCAGCAATGCAGTTCCTAAAACAAAGAGTATTTTGTTAAAGCAGTATCCCCTATTCCCTAGCACTTACTGAGTTGATCATAATCATTCTTTGAAGACTCATGACACAATCAGAGGGTAACTGGGACTTATTTTGGATGAAATACTCCATTAAGTCATGAAACCAAGTCTGTAACATCTGTTCTTCAACTCTCAATTTTAACCAAAAGGCTTCTATCAGCCGATGGAATATGGAATGGTCACTCTCATTCAGGTTGTTTGAATCTTCCAAGAATTCAACTTACCTTATGTGCTTGGTCTAAGGACTGCTTCCTGTAATCAAGTTCATCATCCAAATATCCTTTTTGTTTACTAAATAGTTCCTAAAGATGGAAAGAGATTCCAGTTATACTGGCATTTTTCTATGTGCTGTGTGGGGTTAGTTTTAAATTTTTTGTATAAGTTCTTGTATTACCTTTTCATTTTCTAGATCTATCATCTTCTGCTGTAGAGCTGATTCTGTTACTTCTATCTGCTGCAGCCACTACACAGACATGATGAGAAAAAAATCCAAGTCAGATATGCAGATTTGACAAATGAGTAGTTGTCAGAAGTTCTCTTTTATTATTGCTCTCATATTACTGATCAATTAGACACAAAACAAAGATGTTCCAGTATATTGCTAGCTTATAAACCACAAACAAAAAACAACAAAATGATCAACTAGTTCCTTGAGCATGGCAATGATTACCAAGAATGCAATGAGGATATTCTGAGTATTGCATTTGCTGTTGAACAGAAGTGTGGAACCTCAGATTGTCCGGGTGAGCATGTGGCCATTGTTCTGAAAAAAGATCCCTACCCCCTGTTTTGACCGTGCTTAAGACTGCTGCCCATAGGGTATTATGAACAGCAAAATTGAAGTGCTGAGTTATGACAGCTATGTAGTCAAAATGGGGCTACCAAGGACAAAAGAGAGCTATCAGCATGCTTTGGAGAACATGAAATCAACTCACAAGAACTGAGCATGCTCATGGCCAAAGAATGCTGAATATCTGTAAGGTAGGGGAACAGAATTTGGAGGGGTGTGTGTGAATGCAATGGAGTGCTCTGAAAGCTGGCGCAATGAACAGGAGTACTTCACACTGTGCCCGTTTGTTACAGATCCCACTTGTATCAATTCAACCGTCATAGACATTTCTAAGGAATAGCATTCAAATGGAAATGGCCCTTTATGACATCACCTACCATGTTAACCAATTCACAAGGTATTCTTTGGCTTACTGTTGCCTTAAGCATGCAGGTGCCAGTTGCAATGGCCGCACTGAAGGCATCGTCTCAGCACCATCTGCGTCTGACTGTTAACCAGAAGGTAATTCGGGCCCACCCAGGGACAGCTGTGGGCAGGATTCCTGGCTTGCCAGGGGTAGGGCTAGAGGACCCGCAAGATCCCTTCCAACTCTACAATTTGATGATTCTCTGTAGCTCTTCCTTGAGAACAAGAGTGTCCCAATATATGTGCTACACATTGTAGTGCTAGTATAAAAATGCCTTGCCTTGAGGCAAGAAATGGCCTTCGGATGCACTATTCTACATGTTCTGGTGGTGGCATGGGGAAGAGAAATGCATGGGGGCCATTTCAATCAGCATCTACTAAGTAATGTGTAGTCCAGGAGTGCTTCCTTAATTTTCAAATGAATTGTTGACATACTGCATATTGGGCATTGGTACCAGGGTTGTTGTTGTTTGTTTTTGTTTTTTTACTTATTTGATCTTCCCCAGAAAGGGTAAATCTGAATTAAAGGGGTGGGGGCATGAACAAAGCTAGCATTTTTAGGCCAATAACATTGTGGGTGCTGCAAAAAACCTGCATGAAAATAAACAATAAACACCTGTATGGAAGCATTCCTCATCTTAGAAACAGCTTTGAATGCAGGGTGGACAATGAGTGGAAAAATACCAGCCCTACCACTATACTGCCACTGGTCATGACTGTGCTATACCAGAGAAAGCGCTCACTGAATACCTCTCAGAATGGGATGGGGGAACCATGTTCATTACCTTTTCGGCCAGTGTCAAAACTGTCCGCGCTTGTATAACAACTACTTGCTCGTCATTCGTTAGGTTCTGCAGCAAGAACAAAACAGAATTGTCATCATTCATCTTGTTGCCATAGCCAAATTATGTCAGGAGAGCAGAGCAGCTCTCGGCATAGTGGCATCACATTGCACGCTGTGTTTTCCTAGATCAAGAAGGGAGAACCTGTTGTCAGACTCAATTCCTACTAGCCCCAGCCAGGAAGGACAAGGAACAGGGATGAGATGGGAGTTGAGTCCCATGACACCTGGAGGGCCACAGGTCCTCCTTCTCTGACATAGATATTATGGAGCAAAAGGAAAAAGACTTCTGGAGATACAGCAGCTCCATGCCTCACATGACCTAGCCCTGCTTCCCAAAGAGCACCTCCTTTTTTGCACACAGGTAGGTTCTACATATGGGACACGGGTGGCGCTGTGGGTTAAACCACAGAGCCTAGGACTTGCTGATCAGAAGGTCGGCAGTTCGAATCCCCGCGACGGGGTGAGCTCCCGTTGCTTGGTCCCTGCTCCTGCCAACCTAGCAGTTTGAAAGCACGTCAAATTGCAAGTAGATAAATAGGTACTGCTCTGGCGGGAAGGTAAACGGTGTTTCCATGCGCTGCTCTGGTTCGCCAGAAGCAGCTTAGTCAGGCTGGCCATATGACCCAGAAGCTGTACGCCGGCTCCCTTGGCCAATAAAGCGAGATGAGCAATGCAACCCCAGAGTCAGTCACCACTGGACCTAATGGTCAGGGGTCCCCTTACCTTTACCCTTTAGGTTCTACATATAGCCAAAGTCTTCTACACAGCTCCTTTAGAGAAATAGTAAGTATACTATACAGAAAAGAATTGCAACTCAGATCTACAAGCGTGATGTACAGAAGAAGCCAGCAGTAGTGGGTGGTGTTGTGCAGCTGCTCCCACTTTCAGGAATGGCACGAGGGCAGGGCAGAGTAGGAGAAGGGCTGGCAGCATGCAGTTGTGCTGGTGGAGCCAGTCCAGCATTTTCGCACTGGTGTGCCCACACAGCCCCAAGCTTACCACTGCCTTGCCCCCGCCCCCAGTAAGTAGCAGCAATGCTGCTGTAGGTGGAGTGGCCCTTCCCCATGGCACCAGCATCTCCTGAAATAGTCAGCAAAATGACAAAGATGCAAATGCCAGCACTTTTAAATCCCACTGATTTCAATGGGAGTGGTGAAATCAGCCAGGCTCCATCTTTGTGCGGATCATCAAATAAACCAACAAGCAGTTCGGCAGAATTCACTTGTAACTTACACGGGGTCAGTAGTAAACTAAAGAGTTTGACCCAGGAAATAAGAATTTATGTAGCACAATTTTGTACCATTTTTTAAAGAAATAATTTAAATTTAGTTCACCTTAGGCTCTATCTTGAATCTATTCTATTTGACAGAGCTAAATTCTCAAAATTATTAAAATACTTGTCAAAAGAAGCAAAAAACAAAGACCAGGAAAGCGTTAGAGGGAAATAGAAAGAGCGTGCCCACTCATGAATTGATTTTGCTTTTTTAAAGAAAAGTAGCGTAAAATTAAATAGCCAACATTAAGGTGGTGTGGAAAAAACCACAAAGGACCTTATTGGCATATAATAGCAAAGGGCATGCAAATATTGGCCTGTATTGACTTGTCCCAAACAAAATGTAAGAAAAGCATTTTTTAAAAAATGGATGCTAATTAAAAGATGCTTGAGGTTATTTAATGCTATCTGGACAAAAGGACAAAACATACTAGTAGGAACATGCACAATTTATTAAATGAACATACACTTACGGCGTTATCCCCTAAAATGTCCAATTTTTTCATCAACTCTGCTACTAGTATGTCCTAACAAGAGAGAGGTACACAAGGCACAGAATATCAGAAAAATTCACAATGCTTTGTTGAGATGAAGCAGTAACAAAGAAAAAAGAAAATAAGAATGACTTACTGTTACTCCTTCTGCCTCACAGTAGACCTGGAGGGGGCTTTTCCCTTCAGTAAAAGGAATGTGATGAAAATTGATAGCTGGAGATCTTCTCTCTCGCTCCTGTAATCAAACCAAAACTGTGTTGCTTTCTCATCAGCTTAATTAAGAATGAGCTTTCATGAACTTAAATATAAACCATATGTAAGCCAAATGTGTAAGAGAGTGACTGTCAATCATTTCGAATCTGCACAGAAGGAGAAGCATTGGCTGCTTTGAGATATATCTAAGGCGGGGTCAGCAAACCTTTTCAGCAAGAAACCACTTAGACCTTGTAGGGGGGCTGGACTATATTTTGAAAGAAAAAAAAATGAACAAATTCCTATGCCCCACAAATAACCCAGAGATGCATTTTAAATAAAAGGACACATTCTACTCATGCTCATTCCTGGACCGTCTGTGGGTTGGATTTAGAAGGCGATTTGGGCTGGATGCGGCCCCTGGGCCTTAGTTTGCCTACCCATGATCTAAGGGGTGTGATGCTGTGATGTAATAGTACAAATGTGGTGTATAAATGGTATGGGCAAAAAACGATTGCTCTTTGCAGAACCTTTAATCTAAGAAACTCCTCTGAGTTTCTGAAACTCGGGCATACAGCAAAAGTTGGATAGTGAGAATATGCAATGACAAATGGGAAAATCCAAGCATCTTATCCGTTGCATTTTCAGGAATAAAAAACCACAAATTTGAGTTTCTATATATATATTAATGGAAATTCCAAAACTCTTGACTTTTTGTCTCCAGTCATTATTTTGCAAAAATATTCTGGAAGTTGCCTGGTCCTCAGCTAACATATGTAGAGAAGCACCTTAGCTAATATGGGCTTAAGGAGTGTCTTGGTCACTCTGCTCTGTCGGAAGCGCACAAACAAATGGACTGTTCCTTACCAGTCATTCAGTACTGTGCATGCACAGCTGTGATGGGAAGCATACTAGAGAAATATGTGACATAAATTCAATTCTGGGCTGCTAGGGAGAGAAAAGACCTTTGGAAGTGGCACTATACCTGATGATATGATTTGTTTGTCAAGCCCAGTATTACCTACTCTGACTAGCAGTGCCTCTCCAGTATGGATGGCAGAGAAATTTGATTCACTATGTATTTAAAGCTGAATCTATCAAATTCACCCTTTTTTTAAATATGTGAAATGAAACACAGCTATCCTTCAAAAGTTGCCCCTATCTGAATTTTGCGATGCAAAAATTCCTCAACCAAACAAAATATTCACAAAAATGCATATACTAGGGGGTAAAGGAACGGTAAGCATAAAAATGATGATGTTAGGGGAAATTGCTAGCAAAAAAATGTAAACATTAGGTGAAATTTTATTCAGAGAAATTTTCACTAAAATGCTGCTGAATTTTCATAAAGTTTTAAAACAAACAAACCAGAAATGGCTGCAAAACATGGAAAACTGAATTTAAGATTGGGAAAATGAGAAATGGAAAGAATCAAAATTGGCAGATCCTTCCATCTCCCCTCAAGGGACCTAGACAAAAGTATTTTCCAAAAGCTGTTACTTGCTCTTTTGAACGGGAGATGCCCATAATTAAACCTTGGAACTTTTGTATGCAAAACATGCAGTCTTCTACCATTCAGTTCTCCTTCAAACTTTTTAATGTTATATTTTTTTCTCCTATTATAAAAGAAGAAGTATGATGTTTTTAATATCTTCCTACACTTTCTAATTAAGATAATGCAGGTGATTATTGCATCCTGTTGATGTGCGGAGTCAACAAAGCATCTGCATTGGGTTAATTTATTTAGTAAACATACAGATTCCTATATATAATATTTCTCAAAGTAGATTATAGTAAGGAGCCAGACTCTAAAACAACAAAGAGTCAAGGGCTGTTGTCAATGTACACCAACTCAATATACAGTGCAGATGATATTTAAAAACTAGCAAATAAAAACAATTTTAAATAGAACCCCCCCCAAAACCCAGACTATAAAATACTACAAATAATAACTGTATCATCCAGGACCAACAGTTAACGTGGCTTTGTTTCCTTGTCCATCTAACCTCCATTTCCCTTTGTCTGCTTATGCGCTCTTTATAACTGAACTATCACTATTTTTACCCACAGTTCTGAAGGTTTGAATGGTACGTTTCCACATCATAAGGCATTATTAAACAGGCTAAGATTTCAGCATGTAGGGCTAGAGAATGGTCAGCTTTGGCTGCAGGCACACCACACATTTAAAGCACATGCCTTCACCCCAAGAAACCTGGAAACTGTAGTTCACCCCTCACAAAGCTACAGTTCTCATCACTCTTAGAAAACTGCAGTTCCTATAATTATTTGGGGTGGGTGGGAAATGTCATGTCAATGTATATTGTGCACACAGCCTGGGTTTTGATTAAAAGGATCACTGCAGTAGCATCGTGTCACAACCAGGGGGTGTTCAGCTTGCATGTTGAGCAGACTCACAATATCATTCATGGCGCTGCATTACAGCAAGTCACTACTATTACATCTGCAGATGTAGCAAAGGGTGGTGCAGGACCAACCAAGGGAGAGCATGATGGAAGTGATGCTTGGCATGCGTTAGTTCCTTGTACATTATCTCCAAAGCTCTTCTGACACTGCCATGCTATCTGTAATATTTGCCACCAAGTTGTTAAAAGTGTGATTGCCACTGACTTGCAGCACAGATCTGTCACTCTTGCTTCATGAAAGAACTCACTGTAGATACACTGGTGTTGGTTGCCGATCGCTCAGTTTACAGCTATGCATACCCACCTCTCATCACGACAAAGCAAACTGGAAAGCCTCTGTGGCCCATACTCACTTCCAGTTCTAATATCCTAAATTCCAAGAGTTCGTTTTGATCTTTAGCATCCTGAACATCATGCTTTAACCGAGCCTCTTCTACCTCCATCTGTTTTATCTGGAAAAACAAAGGGATTACTCTTTATGATACTACATTCATAACGACAGATCTATTACGTACTTCATGAGAAAATACCATCTTTTCTTGTTGTAATGAAAACTAATACACACCTAGTCCATTAAACTCCCTTTTAGTTCACATATGATGCGAATGTTCTTTATTATTAATCTTTGATTACACTTTTGCATGTAAGTATTGGATTTTTAATTCTCTGAATAGAAGTGTCCAAAAATGTACCTTTTCTACAAGCTCTTGATTTCTTCGGTATAATGCTTGTTTTTCTTCAATCCACTTCATATCCTTGGGGGGGGGGACACGCATTAATATTACTGAAAAAAACACTGGCAACATTCAATTCCTAACACTGGCTTGGTTCATCCAATGGTTACCAAGATAGGAGAGGAGGAACTCACAGCTGCTTTGCTTGTCCCTGGGCCTCTTAGCTCAGCATGGTGCAGCAACCAAAGTTTTGTTTACCATGTCATCTTAACACGACTAAATTCTTTCCTCCTTAACCAGAAGCTGAAGCCAAAAACAAATCTTGGAGCTGAGAACCTTGGCTTAGCTGCTGCGCTAAGCTGAAAGGATTGAAGAAGAGCAAAGTGGCTTCAGTGCTCTCCCCAGGAGCCAGCACATTCATGTATACATGCTTACATGTGAACACAGCCATGGGCAGAAATCAATAGAAGGCATATGATTTCCCAGGAGAGAATTGTGAGCAGGACATTGGCTTCCTGACTGTGTTGAGTCAAGACACTTTTTAAATAGCACGTAGGCTGCCTCTCTTGAGAAGTGCAGTGGTGAAACGAACTATTTCTGGAGGGATTTATCATCCTTGTTTTTGGAGCCTTCCCTTAGATTAATTATATGCTCAAAACATAGGGAGAGGATCAGATGTGCCAAAAAGCCAGAATGAAGGATAGGGAAAGCCCCTGCAATGTATACTACCACAGTTAAGTAATAAACCTGCCAAAACCAGAGAATTGTGGACAGTCTGGTAGATTGGGACCTCAAACCTAGGTGCAAGAGATTAAATATTGAGCTGCCCTCAAAATATATAACCCAATCGAAGCCAGACTTGTAGAAGTAAATCTTGGAGTTAAGCTTATTCCAATAAATCAGCCCAAGAAAGGACCTAGAAGGTGCCTGGACTGTGGCTTGGAGGCCTTGAGAAAATCTGTCAGGACTGATTACAAGAACAATTTTCTCAAACTCTTAAAAGGAAAATGTTGAATGAAGAAGGCTGCAGGCCAAGGAATACATGAGGGTGGATGTATTTGCACATAGCTAAACATGTGATGCATTTGATATGATGCATCTATTACCTGTCCTTGCTCTGCAAGAGCCTTTTCTAGGTCATCTATCTGAGCCTGGGATCTGTGGATTTCTGCTTGAAGCTGCTCACGAGTCTGTAGGATGGGATTGAAGAAACGTCAAACTTTCTCTGATAGCTATCATGCCAAGGACAATGCAGTTCTACCCATCTGAATAGCCCAGTGTGACACTATAAACACCCAAATGCTGATTTATGAATTTGGACAATTTGAACTGCAATTTACAGATAGCTGGTTCACACATTATGAAAGCCAGTAATTTCCATCTTGGAACTGAGTCTACAAGCTGACCTCAGGGGCTGCAATAGCCAGCCTAATTTGGGTACTTTAGGGGTGTATTTCTTTCTAATTTCCCTTGTCTCAGCATCTCGTGCTATGTGTACCATCTTGCCTGAAAAAGTTCTGGTGAACTGGAAAACTTGCCACATTTTTTCAACTTTTTGGTTTGTCCTAAAGGTTTTGCCCAACAGTGGACTTTAAATAAAAACATACTTTTGAGGCGGGGATACTGATTTAAGAAGTGGTCTTGTGTTGGGCATGAAGTATTGGATATCCATGGTCAATTTCCCCCCAGACTAAATCATATTACAACTTTCAAGCTGATTTTCAAACAGTGTATTTCAATCACCTGTCTATGTTGTGTTCTATGCCTCCTGGGATGCCATTCATTCTCAATAAAAAGAAGTCTGGGCTAGGGTAGGAGGGAGCAACCCCACCCCCTAATTTTATATTAATAGGTGAGAATGTATACTGTTGTAGACATATGTATAAGACAGAGATGCAAAACCCTTTGACTTTCCGGGTGCTGTTGGACTCCAACTCCCAACTCCCAATGGTCTGGGATGATAGCAGCTGGAGTCTACCAACATCTGGAGGATCACAAGTTTCCCATCTGTGGTATAAGGTATCATTACTTGCAAGGTGAGCTCAAAGAAGGCAAAACACAATTTAAATATTCAGATTCTTGTAAGGAAATGCATCTCTTTTACAAGTGTAAACCTGTGAATACGTAATCTTAGTAAATGCTTGTGAGCATTTTATATTCAAGGATATTGCTAACAGATTTCCATAGTAATGGCATTCAATGTTTTTTTCATATATCATTTTTTTAAGCTGACGAGAAGCATGAAAATAAAAATGCGCTAGATGTGGTTTCTCAGCAATCTATTCCTTCAGCACAAGAGTGGACAATGTGACTGATCTGAGAGACCATAAAGTTGAGTTTTGTATTTGAGATGGTTTTGTAGGCACATTATGAATTCACAGCAGATCGGAGTCACATTAAACAACTTTCTGCCTAGAAAAACCTCCCCCAAAATAATTTATCACTGATAACTAAAAGAAGGGAGTGGGGTAAAGTTGAAGAATGAAAATGAGGAGCACATTTAAACTCATTTTAAGCTGTTTCTCAACTTTCTGCACTTCAGCTTTCTACCTAGACATCATTTCACCCTGTCACTATATGGCTTCTACCTTTAGTTTGGATGGTTGTCCCCCTTAATATGGGTACTTCTCCCTTGTAGTTCCCAAATGTTCCTACTATGCTAGTTAAGACCACTAACCTGAAAACAGGGTCTGCCTTAAGTTTTTTAAGGTGCCAATTTATCTCAAGTTAATCAGGACTCACTCTCATTGAAAGAAATGCAACTTAACAGCACAATGAATTAGGCAAGTCCCACTGCATTTGGTGTTCTACATCATGAGGGGAACCTACCCAACTGCAGCAGGGTCCACACTGTAGATTGTCACCATCCTGTTCATGGAGGGTGCAAGAGGGTGGACCTATTGCACTCAGCCCTGCTCTCCCTTCTCACATATAGGCTCAACTCAGAAGAGGAACACCTTTATAAGGTTTAAGTCCCACTGAAAGTAGTGGATCATTGCATTCAGTGGGGCTTATTTCTATGCAGATATGCATAGGGGCAACACAAGCACATTCATCCCTTCTCTCTCTGCTCACATGTTGATTTAATCCAGAAAAAGAGCATCTGAACATGACTATAGTCATGGCTGGTCTTGATGGATTGTAATTCTAGATCAGGGTGGTTGGACTGCAACTCCCATCATCTTTGAGCACTGGCTATACTAACTGGGACTCATGGGAGTTGGGGTCCACCACAGGTTCCCCTTCCCTGTTTTGGACAGTTTATGGATACCTAGTGAATAATAATAACCTACCACAAATAATACTTTATGAAGCTAAGGCTCCTTTCCGTTGCTACATTAGTGATATGGTTGCTGCTGTAGGGTATTTCCCTCCCTGTGCTGTTCCAGTAATAGTCTGAAGTCTTGTAGGGCGAGTTGACAACTGAATTCCTTCCCATAACAGCATCGCCTTCCCATAAATTATCATTATTATTCTTCAGAAATGGATGAAATGCTGATATGCAGAGAGGAACAGCACCATGGACACCTCCCATATGACTTTGGACATTACTTGAGTGAAAGGAACTGCTCTGCAGTGGTCCCCACCGTGATAAGGTAACATTAAAATATACGTGTCATCTATACTCTGTTTCAGAGTCTTTGCTCAGGTAAGCAATCATAAATTGTCTTAACCTAAAGCAGGAATGGGAAACCTGTGGGGCTGATGGCAGTTCAAGTCCAACAAGTGTCTGGAGGGATGCATTTCTCCACCTCTGACCTATAGGATATCCATTATTTCTCACCCAGAAAGGATCTAGTACCTCTGTTATAAGGGTTAGACTAGCAGAAAATATTATATAGTTATAAGCCTTTATTTTCATGTAATATAAGCCATTTAGACCTTAACTTCTCGTTCTGCATCCAACGTTCCTCCAACCTGCTCTTGCAGCAGAGCATATGCCCTCTGTAAGGCCTGGTATTCCATTGTCAGCTGCCGGAATCTCAGTTCTGTTTCTTCTTTTGCCATGCCCTAAAGCACAGCAACAATAATAAAAAAGGAAATGTCAGATTGAACTATGAATATAATTCTCCTGAGAAAGAAAACCAATGGAATTCATAAACGGCCTTTACGGACGGTAAACTCTCCTCTAGGATAGAACATTTTGACAAGATTTACACAAAACTATTCTACATTTCTTATGGGCTTAACCATTTGAGTTTGTGCAATATCTATGCTGCTATCAAATCCATGTGAACAAACCAAGGAAACATAACCATAAGAAAGTGTCCTGTAGCATCTTAAAAGACTAATGAACTGATTATGGCATAACCATTTTTGAGCTAGCGTCCAGTACATGTGATGCAAATCAACCCTTTCACCAAATATAAGGGAATAAAAGATTCCATGTTCTCATTCCAGATTTTTCCCCAGGATAAAGAGGACCTCTATTAGTAGTAAAAAGCTACAGTATTATTAGTGATTAACTTAGGTCCAGCAACATCACTTGGTCTATTCTCTGAGTATAATGTAGTTGGATACAAGCTAGTAGTAAAGGTAAAGGGACCCCTGACCATTAGGTCCAGTCGTGGCCGACTCTGGGGTTGCAGCGCTCATCTCGCTTTATTGGCCAAGGGAGTCGGCGTACAGCTTCTGGGTCATGTGGCCATCATGACTAAGCAGTTTCTGGCGAACCAGAGCAGCACACAGAAACACTGTTTACCTTCCCGCCAGAGTGGTACCTATTTATCTACTTGCACTTTGACGTGCTCTCGAACTGCTAGATTGGCAGGAGCAGGGACAGAGCAATGGGAGCTCACCCCATTGCGGGGATTAGAACCGTCGACCTTCTGATCGGCAAGCCCTAGGCTCTGTGGTTTAACCCACAGCACCACCCGCGTCCCTCCAAGCTAGTAGTAGCAGTACCCAAACCACTGGACGATGTGTGACAATTACCTCTTCCAAGTCATCATCCGGTGTGCAGGGTGTTTGATCTGTTCGGTCAGTTTGATATGAGATAGAAGAGCCATCAGACTCAAGGGAAGCTTCTTCATCATACCCGAAAAATGTCTCCACCACTGGCTTCTGACCAAATGACAATGTGTAAGTGCAGGCCACTGAACAATACAAACATATCTTTCCATATTAAATCAAGCAAATCTTACAATACAAGATAACTAAACTTCCTTCCTATATGAATTCTGACGTGAAGAATTACTGTTAGAATAATATGAGCAAATATCATCTCTTTTTCATTTTCTTGATATATAGTAATTTATGAGAAGCTCCTCCAGGAGAATGGTGCATCACAGTAAACACTTATTACCCATCAAGTAGCATCTATGGGCTGTATCCAATGAAGGCATCTCATTAGTGCAAGGATGTCCTCCTGCATGATGGGAAGTCCCCTCCCTCTCTTCTCCTCTCCCTGCACCCCTCCATCTGCTCTGAAGAGTTGGGGAAACTCCCATAACAGATTTAGGGGGGCCCTGAGGCACAAGCAGGAAGAGAAGAGGGAGAGGAAGTATTGTAGTGCAGCTGAAAGTCCTTGCACTAACAGGAAAATTTCACTGGATACATTTTTTGATCATCAACAAAGGCTGTAAAAACCTTGCATAAATTAAATACACCACCATAACTCATTGGAATAATCTTCATCTTTGATCTGTATAAGGGGGCGGGGGGACTGGCAATGTCCTATCAGCTATGGGCATTCTAACTGCAGAGAGGGGACAGGTCAGTCCTTTGTCCTGTTGACAAAGTCAGTGGCTGTGAGGGAAATGAGCCTATTTGAAAAAGGCAGAGGCAAGGAAGCAGAGGGATGACAAGAAAGGGAGCCCAA
This sequence comes from Podarcis erhardii, assembly GCF_964252035.2. Taxonomy (NCBI): domain Eukaryota; kingdom Metazoa; phylum Chordata; class Lepidosauria; order Squamata; family Lacertidae; genus Podarcis; species Podarcis erhardii. The sequence continues at coordinate 40,439,556 of NC_138509.1, forward strand.
TAGGCAGAACAGCTAAAAGAAGAGGTCTGAATAGGCAGTGAGCTAAAAGGGATTATAATAGCCGATGGTCACAGTTGGCTTACTCCATAAAGGCTCTTTAAATATCATTATATATGTATTGAAATAATACATGGTTTCCCACTTAGTCTCTTACCTTGGGAAATTTTGCAAATTTCTTCCTTTGTTTCCTATACCTTAGAAGCTTATCCCGCTCCTGCAAGCAGAAGCAAAATGCATGTGTTAGAGATCCACAAACTGGGATTGAATACAATTCATCTAAGAAATTGTCAGTCTCTTATACCGTTATATTTATGGAAAGTGTGAAATTGGAATAGAACAGGGCATTTAAATTGCACAGATAATCTGTGAGGCAAATCAGAATACAAATCAAAGGACAGTGATAATAATAAAAATATGATTTGTGAACTTTAAGAAGCATAGCTTCACTTTCAAGCATCTGATCTGACGACAAAATTCTTTGGCTGGTATCTGTGATGAAATAACCTTGCACTAAAACTAGTCCCTGAAATATATATATATATATATATATAAAAACATAATTTGGAAAGATATAATATATATATATATATATTTAAGTGCCGACCATTTTAGGTGCATCCAATTGATGCTTAATCTCCAGAATGGGGGAGGAATAGGGGCAGGGAGAAAAGAGGGCAGGGAAGGGCAGGTGGAATGGGGCAGGATGGGGTGGGGTCTGCTTATATGCACCCAGCGAATATGCATGGGGGCCAGGAACAAAACCCTCATGCGAAATGGTCACTGCCTGTGTGTACACACACACACACACACACACACACACACAGAGAGAGAGAGAGAGAGAGAGAGAGAGAGAGAGAGAGAGACTAACCAGAATCTCTTTTATATTAACGTATGAAGCCATTAAACATGACAATCTCACTGTACAATTCAATGGAGAGTTCACATAAGCACACATGAAAAGCAAAATGAAATCCATATGCTACTTACTATTACGCTCTTCACATAGCCAGCAGTTTCTAGTGTCTAGTTTAAAAGAATTAGGAAAACTTGTTATATGAAAGGACACTTGTCTCATTTTCTCTAGCAAAATATCGCAATACTTTTTGTTTTAAACTTGTCCAATCAGCTCTATATATTACATAATAATAAGTGTATGCTTCTTATTCAAGAGTCATTATGAGGTACTGGTTAGACTAGAGGGTCAACCCCTGGGAGACCAAGGCTAAATTCCTCACCTGGCCATGAAACTCACTGGGTGACCTTGGGCCTGTCTCTGCCCAGAGACATCTAAGAGGCCACAGGTTTCACCCCTCACCCCTTTCATATTTCTAAGTGATGACTTCTCGGTTCCCCACACAAGTCCCAGGGGTTGTCCCCATAGAGTGAAGCTAGGTCTACGCAGTGCCAGGCCACATGGCAATTACAGAAGGATTGCAGTGAAGTCTTCCTTTACCTTTGAAAGTTCATCTATGATATTTTGCTGCTCTATGATTTGCAACCTCAGAAATTCGACTTCTCTTTCATCTTGACTCTGATCAAGGTCGTTTAAAGAGCTTGGTCTCCTTATTGTTCTCACCCTTTGTCTCTAAAGAAACAGAACAAATGTTGAGCAACTGATGAGAATGGCTTTTCAACAAACATCATAGAACCCTTCCTCATTATGCAAGACACTGTCACTCAAAGTTTTCCAAGAAACCCCCCCCCCCCTATTTTTAAATAGTAATATATACCACTGGATCAACAACAATTTGTTTCGGTGTTTTCATAAAATGGCACAACATATTCTTTTTAAAATCACATTAAAAACATAATTTTGAAACAGTAAACATAATAAAATTATTATCTAAATATAGAGAAAGTCAAAAGATATAATCACATCCTTTCCCAGCATTTATTATATTTTTCAATATAACAGTGGGTGAATATGCAAAATGATGTGAGTCTTTGACATTTTGCATATATGCATGAAGTTGTGTGCATTTTTTTCCATTTTATATACCTCATTTATAAGCTGTCCATCATATTGCAATCCCAAGGTGGGTTCAATGAAATGTGTAAAATAGAATACAATAAGTACAAGAAAATGCTAATATAATAAAATTAAATACTGTAAAACATGGGATTCCTGGGAGAATACATGATGTAAATATCTCACCATTTCTAAATTTTCTTGTGTGACAAATTTTAGCTTATTTTCCATACGACGTAAGGCATGAGACAAATCCTCATTTTTCCTACTTAGGCGTTTATTTTTGTCTAGCAGTGGTTTATACTGGCTCTCAGCTTCTCTCAGACGCTTCAGCTGAAAAGTGGGGGGGAGGATTACACAGGTGTCAGAAATCTGCACAATGTTGATGGTATAAATATAAAAGAAATATGGTACACGTTGGGTGGAATGCTCCACTTATTCAAAAATTCTAATCGGAAAGATTGGAACAAATATTGGTTTTCTTACATTTAATTTCTTCTATCATAGAACCTAAGGTATCTTGCATGGCACCAAGGTGGTCATCAATCCAGGCACCGACCACATTCACACCTGTTTGGCTTCAGTTAGGCAGTGGCCTCACATGTGAACCTGAAAAGTCTTAGGTGTAGAAGTCCAATTTGATCCTATTAGAATTCCATATATGGAAGGAATTGGCTCAGATTCAGGTAATGGTTTGTGGTACTGTCTATTGATGGAAGCAAAGTTTAATATTGTGTGGAAAGTCAAAGTGCCAAAAGGGCACTGGCAAAATTTAAAACAAAGACATTTTGCACAAATACCAATATGTTTAAAAATAATATAGATATTTCTTATGTCTCCTGGCTTGAAGAGCAGGGAGCAGGGCTCTTTCGCAGTATACTTGGAGAAAGAATGACACATGTCCTCAACTTTTGCTCTTAAGGGAAAGCCATGTGGAATGGCAACCAATACCATCCCATTTGAAGATATGCTTGCATTGTTTTATGAATGAAACATATGATGGAGATTATATACCTGCAAGCCTGGGATACTATTAAGGGAATGGAAAAGAAGCCAAGTGGCTGTACTTCCAGTGCTCACAACTGCCTCATCAAATATGCAAGCCCCAGATTATATTGTAGAACTGCTGCTCTAATGTCCTCTATAAATTTCATCTATATGGATTTTTCCAACATGCCATCATGCTTTATTGCAGCAGCTCAGTGAAATATAGGGTTTGCCACAGTAAATGTCATTAACTAGCCTTTAAATAGGATTGCATAGAGATGGGGTAGCACTCTGAAGAACTAAAAGCAGGAGGGGAAAATTCCAGAAGTTTAACTCGGCGGACTTCATCAGAATTATACTGAGAACTTGAGCCTACAGCAAAGTGAGGGCCATAGCTCAATGGTAGAGCACTCTTTTTGCATTCAAAAATTCCACATTCAGTCATTGGCAAGGGTCAAGGAGCAGGTGATGGGATGGGTCTTGGTCTGAGTCCATGAAGAAGCACTGTCAGCAAGAGTAGACAATAATAGATTAGAATTCATGCATCCCCAACCTTAGCCCTCCAGATGCTTTGGGACTACAACTCCCATCACCCCTAGCTAACAGGACCAGTGGTCAGGGATGATGGGAATTGTAGTCCCAAAACATCTGGAGGGCCAAGTTTAGGGGTGCCTGGACTAGATGGACAAACAGTCTGACCTGATGCATGGGAACTTCCTATGTTCCACTTTTCACTTCCAATTACACTGAAATGTATGGCAGGGATGGCGGACTCTCCAGATCTTGTTGGACTACAACTTCCGTCACCCTAGCCCATTGGCTGTGCTGTCTGGGAATGATGGGAGCTTGAAGCCTGACAACATCTGGTAGGCCCCAAGTTCCACACATTGTAATCTAAGTGCTTTATCTTTGACTGGTGCCTAATTTTTTTTATTGAAAAGGTCAGTGCTCTAAATGCTTATAAAAGCTAAAGAAACTGAGAGGAAAGAAAAGAATGCTTCTTTGTGGCCACTTCAAGAAAGAGCGAAAATTCCTTCCTGTGGCAAAAAGAGAGAGGTTACCAATGGGCCTTCAGCGAATTTGAAACTGCCTTAGAAAACGGGCTTGTTCTAGCCATCTATCAAAAGTGTTCTGAGCTTTCTTTGGGTTAGCCTCAATGTATCTTATTCATTCAAACTTCAGCTGATGGTATACTGTAGATAGGTTCCTAATCCCACATGCAATTATGACGTTTCACGTTAGAAAAACATCTTCTTTGGAGAAAGGCAATTTTTGCTAAGATGTGTGTCAGATTCTTGCCTCTTTCTATAGCTGAAGGGGACTGAATGGTTGCTTTCTGAAATGAGTTGAGTAAATTGATGAACTCATTGATGACTATAAAGTCATCAACATTTATTTTCCAAGTTATGTCCATATATTATATTCTCTATATCTGAGCGTATATCCTATTTCTTAAGTTGCTTCAACCTCTTGCTATCAGTGCTCTCACAAAAAATAGTCAAGTCTCTTGAGTGAAACAGAAACTTAACCGACCTAGGTATAAAGAGGTTGGATGGTAGGAACAGGGTTGAATCCAGCATAAAACCTGACCAGCCTTGTTTTATTAAAAAGAGTGCCACCCCTCTGCCCCCCCCCCAAAAACCAAACTCAGACCCAGAATCTTGTAGTGCTGAGTACAAGAGGCATATAGATGGAGTGGATCTGCCCTACATAATCCAGTCATAATTTATTTTATGAAAAATAAAAGTGATTTCTTACAAGCTCATTTCGTTCCTCTGACAGTAATGCATTCCGATCTTCCAGTTTCCTGATGATTGCACTTAATTCAGCTATTTTAAGTTGGAAGCGCCGGGCGTCCCTCTCATCCAACTGCTGTTCCTAAAACAAAAAACAACTGCAAATAACTGTTCATAGAGGAAATGTATATATTTTAGAGCTCTTTACAGACCCCATCTTCTTCCCTTGTTGAATCCATCCATTCCTGACTAATTATATATAATCAATAGTGTAATCTATGCCTTAATACTGAAAGATGAGACCAACAGATATCAAAGAAAGGATGTATGTAAGAGAGGAAGCAAATGCAAAAGAAAAAGAAAATGAAAAAGGGATGCATATGTAGATAATAAGTCACACACATCATACTGGGAATTGTGAAAGAAAACATTGGGAATTATGGCAATGTTTCCTGTATTTGCCACTGTTGAATTGAGTGCCTTAAAACAGCTGAGCCGCCTAGAACTTATTTATGGTAATGTGAGGTATATAGATGCTGAAATATAAAATGTAACTGGTACGTGCAATTCTAGCATTGCATAATTCCTTTCCCATGGAGCGGTGAATCTAACAGAGCATCTAAATGGGTCACTTTAAAAATCAGAGGATTGTGTTTTAAAATCAATCCACACGTGAAAATGTTTAACCCAAATAGAGAATGAATACAGATATAAGAGTAGGCATCATTGCTTTTTTTAAAAAAGAGTGAAATAATTATCTCATTATATTAACATTTCTTCATTTGTTCTTGATCTATTTTGATTCATTTGGAACCACGTATGTTAAGAGCTTTGATTCAAGCAAACCAATGGTTATATTTGGCTTGAATGACACTCAATCGTGCTAGGATTCTTCATTCAACAGGTGCAGGAGAGGCTTGGAACAAAGGACAGAAAAGATTTTGTGCTCATGTGTATATATATATATATCTACATTTCAAATTAAGAAGCACTACAAAAGAAATCTTGATGAGGATCAACAATGAAAAGAAGTTCAACAAATGTCACGGGGGGGGGGGAATCTCTGTTATTAGCAAATTAATACAAAAGCTGGAGAAGTGGCAAAGGTACATAAGAAGCCAGCATAAAAATTTAATGGGTTTAGATTTAATGGAAGGAGAGACTGCAAACAGCATGGAAGAAACAGCAAAGAGCATTGGCTAAAGGTTAAGAGCTTTGTGATTATGAGCAACCTCAGTGATATCAGTAATGAAGCCTAAGAATGTTCTCTACAAATGGGCAGGTTACTTCTGTTTCCCCCCCGCTAGTCAATTCAGTTTTGTGGTTGCTTGCGACAATGCTGGTAAGTAGCCCTCAAAATTAGCGCACACCCATTAATCAGTTTAGTTATGCATTTGCATTGTAAGTCTCGGACAAACCATTTCATGCTGTCAAACTAAGGCAAAATGTCAAGGTAAGCTGTGTGTTGTTGTTGTTGTTTTAATTCTTTTTACCTGCTGGCAAATTAAAACAAACAAAAAACCATGCTGTCACATGTCAAAATAAGGTTTGAAATCCTGCTGGCGCTCTCTCCCTAGAGCAGGAGTGGGGAACCGGTGTCCTTCCCGAGGCTGCTGAACTCACAGCACCCAGCATCCCCGACCATTGGGCATGCTGGCCGGGGCGGCTAGGAGTTGGAATCCAACAACACCTGGAGGGCTGCAGATTCCTCGCCACCACCCCAGAGGGGAAAAGAATTTGTTGCCAGAATGTGCACTCACTCATCAAGATTTTGGCATATTTGTTTGTTTCAGGCAAAACCACTAGAAAGTGCTTACAGGACTTCCTGAATGATCTGAAGTCTCTCCTGCACCACTTGCATGAGGAAGTTCCCGCTTGGGGCTGCTCAGATGCCGGTCAGCCTCTCTGAGCTGGGAAAGTTGTTCATCTAAAGCCTCCTTTTGGAGCTGAAGTCTCTGAGCATGCCCGGCTTGAACCCCTAACTCTCTTTCCAGCACGTAGACTGCTCTGTCTTTAAATTTGATCTCCTCCATCTACAAGGAGAACAAAATACAATCACATACGGGCATGCACGGTACAATTCTGGCGTTGCCATAGTAACTGGCAGCATCCCCGCTAGCGGAGCATTTTAGATGATACCCAGAGGTAAAAACGCATAAAATTCAATCCTGCAGATTTCACGCCCTTTAACGTTGAAAAGAAGCACTGGTTTTGAAAAGGGGAGGGGGGAAGCACCCCGAAAAATAGAGTATTTTGGCAGCAAAGATAATAATCATCTCACTTATTACCCCTTATAGGAAACCTCTTTGGAATTCTTTCAGCAAAAGAAATAAAGACAATTTCAAAAAAGAAGAAGAGAGAACTGGTTTGACTATTTCTTCATGTCTACACATTGCACTGAAATCCTCACACCAGGTTTCCTACAAACAAGTAAGTTTTAGTAGCCTTTGAATCAGATTCAGAATTCAGGATTATTATTAACTGTGCAGCACTGAAAGTGTGCCTCGTGCATGCATTAAAGTTCAAGGGCCTGGATTTTGGAGTTCAGGCATGAAATGTTTCTCATTTGATTAGTAAAGAAGCAGGCTCCATTCCTGACCCACAATGATTGTTACTCTGAGAGTACAAAAGAATAACAACACAGAATACTTTTTTGAACTTAGGTTTGGAATGAATAATATAACTCCACAGAAATGTTATGACATTTTTTGCTGTTCATGTCAGCATTTAAATGATAATCCCTTGGTGGCCAATCCTATGCATGCTTACTCAAAAGCAATGTCAGAACCCCAATGACACACATTAAAACCAACTATAATATAAATAGTTTTGAAACAGCTTTATTAAGAGAAAAACAGAATAACCTAAATATTTCCCCAAAGGGTAGCAGAAATGGAAGAATTACATATATAAAGGGAATATTTTGGAGTAGCAAGCAACATTGCTGTGGCATCTCAAAAAGAAAACACCTTGTTTAAAAGCTGAACATGCAGCTCAGAAATGTAGAGTTAAATTTGGGGGGGGATAGGTTAATTTCAATGTATTTGGGTTTGGGGATGTATCCTTATTTAAATTTGAAGTCTTAGTGAGAATGGCCACATGGAGAGTTTCTAAAAATGTAACTGAATTATATTTGAGGGGAAATCCTCAAATTTCCAAGTATATACAAAGACATAGCAAACATAATCTCATTGAAATGTATTGTACTGATACAAGTGGTAAAAATATTCAAGCACTATTTGTTTATCTAGATTGCTGCATTCTGTAATTATAGTAGGAACCAAAGTACCCTGGGAGTAGGCTCATGGAAGGAAACAGTTCTGGGGAACACATTGCTAGAGGCTGCTCTCAGCTGTTTCCTGTAACTTGTATCCATTTACTGTGCCATAACCTGCCTTGTGCTAATTTGAGATCAAACGCCGCTTTGTCATTTTCCTTTAAATTACATTGGAAAAGCCTAATCACTTTGTACAGTATGTTACCAATGGGCTGTGTGCACTGTGTGGTACTACGCAATATAATCATGCACATGCTTACCCAGAGTTAAGTGTCACTGTATTCAGTGCCGTTTACTTTCACATAAGTGTGCATAGGATTGCAGTCTGAAATATCGATGCACATGAATTTATGCATGCATCAGACAGAGATGAGATGTGCCCAGTTCCCTTTCAAAGGTTTGTGTTCTAGAGCTGAACCCTGAAAAATGACAAGTCTATGAACAATATTTAAATAAGGTATCTTTTAAAAACGCAAAATAGGGGCAAAGCAAGAATTGTGATTTACCAAACACGAGAAAACTAAGTCTACTCTGAATAAGCAGGGACAGCTGGGATGAATGTACCATAGACCCCAAAAGACTAACCAGGATGAGCTGAGTGCATTATCCCCCCTGCTCAGGATGACCAAGCAAAAAAAGCTGCTTCTGTAGTCAAGGCTAACCAATACAGAAAAAATGCTGTTCATTTTCTAGGAGCCATGAGATGCCTGTGCTGTCTTGCTTGCTGTGTGCTGGGAGCAGAGTTTTGTTGCGATGGGACAGGCAGAGTTGAGCACTAATGGTGCGGCACAGCCTTCCCCAAAGTGGCAATTTTTGATGTTTTTGGAGTATAACTCCCATCAGCCCCAGCCAACACTGAGAGTCGCAGTCCAAAACATATAAATGGCACCAGGTTGCAGAACACTGTGCAGAGAAAGTGGGGCTCAAACTAGACTTGCAGTTAAATTGTAGCAAATATATACTTTGCTTCCCCCCCCCAAAAAAAGTAGGGGAGCCTGATTCTTAGTAGGGAGGTAGCATGCCGGGATGGGAGGTGTCGCTTTTTACTACCTGTCATGATTCTGGAACATTGTGATCAGGGCCTGAGGAAGGGGGGTGCGATGGGGGTGAGCCACCCCGGGTGTCACCACTGGGGGGGGTGACAAAATGGTGGGCGGCACTCACCGTGGGGCCTGCAGTACGCTTGAGCCATGCGTCTCTCCTGGGAGTGACACGGTGGCTTGGGTGCCCGCAAGCTCCACGCTGCCCCAAACGTCTGCCTGCTGCCTTCCCCTCCGCTGTAGGATGACTGAGAGGGAGGAGGCGGGCAGACTCCTTGGAGGTCCTGAGGAGTGTCCTGTCCTGGCTGGCCCCATCCCTGTGGGCAGCTGGCCCTCCTCGGCTTGCTCTGCCACTGATTGTGATATTGGAATGCTTTTAGGCCCCAAGATGTTTCCAGCCACACCCACCTTAGTGTTGGAGTGGAAAGGGCTGGAAATACTGTGTGTGTGTTCCTGCATATCTGGAGCGTGCGGTGTGCATGACAAAGAGAGAAGGGGTGGCGCTGTGTGGCTGCATATCTGATGCATGTTTGTTTGCGACAAAGGGTGGATAGAGGCATGCAGGCTTTTCCATTCTGTTGTTCTTTTGCCCTGCCCACTTCATCCACCATTGGAAAGCAGACCCCAGTAAGTGGCCAAGTTGAAATCTGGCCCTCTGGTTGAAATAGGCTCCCCATCTCTAACCTAAGCCATTGATTAACATGTTGACAAATACAGGGGCCAAGATAGGGCCGTGCAGCACCCCACTCAAAACCTCCCTCCAGTTTGAAGTGGAACCATGGGTGAACACACTCTGAGTGCAGACCTCCAAGCAGCTGACCGTGTGATCACCCAGCCTGCATTTAATCAGTTTGCTAACGAAAAATATCATCCGTAAATCCTTTGCTGAAATCAAGATAAATCATGTCCACAGCATTCCCGCAATCCACTGATCCAGGGCCAGCCCAGGATGTTTGTCACTATAGGCAAAACAGAAAATGCCCCACTTCCTCCTCTGCAGCCCACCCCCCTCCTCTGCTGCATGCCTGCTACTTGCCCACTGGGGGAGGGGGGGTAAAAGGAGACCAGGTAGTAGTGGCTGGCAGTGGGTGCAGAGTAGTGGGCAAGGGCACAGTGGGGGAGGAGGAGGAGGTGGCAAAAAGCACAGCCACTCCCCTGGCTGTCCAGAGCCTGCCACCCTGAGGCAACTGTCTCATCTTGCCTCGTTGGTGTGCCAGCCCTGCACTAAGCTAGCAATCCAGTAATAAAAAAAGATATAAGATTAGTCTGGCATTAATTCTTGGCAAAGTCGTGGTGGCTTCTACTAATCACTGTATTGTTAAGAAGATACTTCCGGATTGATTGTGTTGTAATCTGTTCTACTATCTTTCTTGATATCAAAGTCAAAATGACCAGCCTGCAGTTTTCAGGATTCTTCTACCCCTTTATTGGGTCTTGGGACAACACACCTACTACTCCTTTGTGGTCATGAACAGTAGCAGAAGCAGCACTGTAATGGGCCAAGACCCAAGCGGCTGCTTGGTTTCTATCAGCAACTGGTGGGCAACATATTTCACCCCACATGTTCCTGGAGGAGTTGTAGTCCCTCTGAAGAAAAGGGTTCATAGTTCAGGGATATTTCTGGATTCCAATCTGTCACTGGCACCACAAGTAGAGTCTGTAGCTAGAAGTGCATATGCCTTGCCTAGGCTGCTTCACCAGTTATGGCCTGTCCTGCAGCTCTCTACCATGGTTTCAGTCCATGCTCTAGCGACCTTCCACCTGGGCTATGGCAATGCTCTCCATGAGGGGCTGCCCCCTTGAAGACAGTTTGGAAGCTACAGCTGGTGCAGAATGTGGCCACTATCCGACATTCTCCACCTTGGCAAGAACGAGGCATTCTCACTCTTCAAGAACCTGTTCTAGCTAGGGGGTAGAAATACTCTGAGGAGACAGGGCTGGGTAGGAGGGCACTCCAAGCCTTTGTTGCAAGTAAACCAAATGTTACAAAAAATTACATAATCTCCAGCACTCTTCACTTAAGGGGAGGGGGAGCCCAAGTAGCACTTACTCCAGAACCTCTAGCCACAATTGAGGAGTGTACTGTACTGTATAACAAAACTTACAGGAAGACTACCCAATAAATCCAGGAACCTTAAAACACTACTGATCTTAGTGAGAAGCCTCTGATAAACCTCCAATAAACACACATACTCTTCTGGAACAGAGTTTGATAACTCTTGTATCAAATGTTTCTGTTGGAAAATTTAATAAATACATCGTGACTGTGATGTTACCTTTCAGCCAATAGTACACTGTATCTTGCCACAGATGGATAAAGTTTTCTACCATCCCTTTCCCATTGCTGCCTCACATCCTTTATAGTTGACCTGGAGACCAAGTAGTTCTGAGAAATATTTTCTCCCCATAGAAGAGCCTTCTTTATTATTAAGCACCTTGAATACATCATAGAAACCCCCTGGACTATACTGCCTTTCCCCCCTTTTTTCTTTTTGCAGAGGACAAGTGGATTTGTTTGAACATACTCAAGAGAAAACATCAAACATCTTTAGAGCCATGCATTCCAGAACTAACACACAAGAATGGAAGGGATGAAATCCTCTTTGACAGAGGCAATAAAATTCATTTGTGTGCTGCACTTCTCACGCCATCATTAAAAAAAACAAAAAACCATGAAGAAATATATAATCTATTTTAAATGTACTGTAGTCTACCAAAGATTCTCATAAAACAAAGGACTGCTTACTATGCATCTCTCCATGGATGGTATAAACAAGCTGTAGGATAGAAATAGTTATAAAGGTTTCTTTTTTAAAAATATCTGCATAGCTAATATCTATTGATCTGAACACAGATCTGTCAACAGGCAACATTTTAAATTAGAAAAAAACCACACACCTACACACACACACACACAGAGAGAGAGAGAGAGAGAGAGAGAAAGAGAGAGAGAGAGAGAATAAAGGGTAATTCAAATAATATCAAGCATTGACTCTTGCTCATATATTCAGTCCTCAAAAAGAAACAACTGTGAAAAATTTGTACAATAAGGAAGCAATAACAACAAAAAGGAAAAGGGAAAATACTATTTTATATATTAAAGCCACTGAAGTATAACAATAATAACATGATTTTAAAGAGAGTGAAACATTAAGCAATATGGAGAACAGTAGAGAAATTAATAAAAAGAGACACACTCATGGACATAGAGACACTCATTCACCCACCCACATTTACAGCCTTTTTAGCTCCATACTATCAACACAAAGGAGAGGTTGGTGCAGAAAAAGGAGTTGACTCACTGAGAGTATTGGGTTGGTATCCAGGTGTATATCTCTAAAAGACTAGCTCATGCGTTTGTTTCCTGACAGTAGGAAGCGACGCTCCCAACAGTCTCGCCTTCCTGATAATTTCACCCCAGTTACTTTCTCTAACAGAAGGCCTACTTGTGAAACAGAGCCTATGAATATACATGAGGAAGGCAACCAATGGTCTTTAAGAAAATGGCTTGCTTAACAGCATGGATGTTTCCACTTTATATTTAGCAGGTTGTCTCCACCAATAATGCATTTTAATTAATAAACAGCTTGCGAGCATCGCTGCTGCCAATTATGGAAAGCCAGGAAAGATTGGGGATTTCTCTTCCTCCCAGCCATCCCTCGCCAGCATCTGCTATTAAAAATCAAAACACTGAATAATTTCTAATATCGTTTGTATCAAACCGGTTGTCATGGCTGTTATTTCTCAGACTCTATGGAAAAAAACCACAAACATGTCATTTGCAATGCTGCGTAAGCTGCTTATAAGCTTGGGAGCTTCCATAAGCGTTTTTAATAGAGCACTGTAGCAGAAGGTGTGGAAGGGCAAGGCAACATTTCTAACTTGCAGCATCTGGGGCTGAAAAGAAAAGGGGAAAGGGGGAAAAACCCACATACCATTCCCAGACAGAGGTTTTAATTGCAAATGAGAAAATCCATGCCAATCATTGGTTGCTCCATAGCTTACCCATCTCCCTGCAGGCAAGCTGTCAAAGGAAGCAATTAGAATGTACCACAAGAAATATGTCTCTTGCAGGACCAACCAGCACAGGTAAATAAGTTGTCAGTCATTTATTAGTGAAGAGGTAACTAAAGATCAAAGGGAGCAGGGAGATATCTGCAGTCAATATTATGCCATTAAGGGGAAACTCGGGCATACAGAAGAGGAGACTAGAGGGCCGATAATAGTGCTAAGGCAGGCCATTGGCTCACCTAGTCTGGGACGGTCTATTCTGATTGGATGCAGTTCTCTGAGAATTCAGATTTTCCAGAGACTGATACGTGAGATCTTTTAAAAGTGGAAATCCTGAGGACAGAAGCTGGGGCTGTATTCACACCTCAGTTCATTCTGTTTTCCTGACATTTCCCTAACTGTTCATTTTCACGTTATATTTGAGCTTTCACATGACATAAAATTCCACTTCTGGAACTATTGTGGAACGTAGCACAACTTGGGTGCTCATTTCCGTGCAGGGGGGCCAGCTTGAATAAAGTATTGGGGAGGCACGTAAGTCCCACTCTGCAGAATCGATCGCAAGATGTGGTGCACACCATTTGAATGGCAATGCCCATCAATTTGGGGGCCGTGACCTCTTCAAATATTTTATTGTGGGGGCAAATGGAGCTCGGCTCCTAGGAGTTGGCTCCTATATTTCTGTGTTATTTGCTTCCAGAAAACATCTATTTGCAGATAATATGGCAATGAGTGCTGAACTTGCACTATATGGCACAATATCCCACCATATTTCCAGAAGTGTCTTTTATGTTGTGTGAAAGCTCAAATATAATGTGGGGATTAGCAGACAGGGTGTGAATGCAGCCGAAGACCTTTGATGTGCAAAACCTCTGAGCTATAGCTCTTTTCCTTAATAAAACATGCATGTAATCATATCAACTAATGTATGCATCTACTTCAGTTCTCTTCTCTATGTGGTTTTTTATTTTGTTTTTATCTTATTTAGGGGCATTTATTTCATTATTTATTTGTCAAACATTTCAGTCACTTTTTAAAACAACAACAACAAAATGTTTTATGTAGATTTTCAATTTCATTGTTCTGTATGGGACAATGACAATAAAGATATTGTATATCGTATATCATATTGTATCGTATATCGTAATTTTACAAAAATAAAACTATATGTACCTCTTTCACTGTATATTTTCCAAACTAGCCATTGTCTTTTGCCAAGAAGAATAGGAGCACTGCAGCACAAAACACTGAGTGGAGTCCTCATGAAAATTTGTCTTAATATTCAAGTCTTTGTATGCAATTTTGCCTAATATACACATTTTTGCAAGCAATTCCCCCTAATACAGTGCATTTTTGTATGTTACTTTCACCAACAGTAACATTTACATGCACACTTCACCCTAGAATATACTTTTTTTAATACATTGCTGGTGGGGGTGGGGGGGAAGAGAACTGAACTGCAAAATTCAAAGCAAAGTGAGTGTTTCGGTTTGTACAGTGGTACCTCTAGTTATGAACTGAATTCATTCCGGAGGTCCGTTCTTAACCTGAAACTGTTCTTAAGTAGAGGCATGCTTTCGCTAATGGGGCCTCTTGCTGCTGCTGGCACACAATTTATGATCTCATCCTGGGGCAAAGTTCTCAATTCGAGGTAATTCTTCCAAGTTAGCAGAGTTTGTAACCTGAAGCACTTGTAACCTGAGGCGTTTGTAACTTGAAGTACCACTGTTTATTGTTTCAGGAATTATGAATTAGGCGTGAATGGAATTGAAAATCCTGACATCTAGAACCTTGCACCCACTCAACCTGCCTCACTGATAGACTTCTAATTATAAGCAGAAGTCCAAACATTTGGGGAACCCTTAGTAGTCGCCCAACATCTGTAGCCACCATGACACTGCTCCTGTTGTAATGAATTAGAACAAGCATAGGCAAACTTGGCCCTCCAGATGTTTTGAGACTACAACTCCCACCATCCCTGACCACTGGTCCTGTTAGCTAGGGATGATGGGAGTTGTAGTCTCAAAACATCTGGAGGGCCAAGTTTGACTATGCCTGAATTAGAACTTTCTCTTTCTCTGCACCTCTGAAGGGGACGATATCCAGCTTCTCTTTGCCAAATCCAAGCTTGCACCAAAGGAAAGGGCAGGTACCATTCCCACTTGTGTGCTTGTTTCAGGAGGGCTTCTGAAGCCCATCACAATTGTGTTTCCTCTCCAGATGTTGGGAGTATTTGGCACGAAACTTCCAAGTCCCTCCAACAGCAAACCGTTCTTTCCAACCCTTTGGCTGGAAGCAGAGTGGGGCAGTTTGTGAGTTTGTTCAGACAGACACAGACACACAGACACACACCCGAGTCCACTCTACGTAAACACTTGATGATTCCTGACTTAGAGTGAGCTGACATCATTAAAAAGCATTGTATTTGAGGTGAAAGTAATGTCCCAAAGCCTTCAGTCTGGTTGATTTTTATATATGGGATAGGGCAGGAGGGAATAGCATCTTGGCCTTTGCCTCAGGCAGCAAAAAGTCTTGGGCTGGCCTTGGCTTAGAAGGATCTTTTCCCCCTCTTTGATATGCTCCACACCTGTGTGTGAGAGAGAAGCAGAGAGATTGTGAATGTAGGGTATGCTTATTAAGTTGGGAGGAGAAGCCTTCAAAGTCATGAATTCTTTTGCTGTGTTTCTCCTCCTCAAATGTGGTATTCATGCTTGCAACTTTTCTCCAAAGGATAGATACTAGAAAGGCTTGAAGAGCTCTGATGAATGCATTAGCACACATTTGACAACTGCAGAACCATAAGTGTGATCAAAGGTTACATATTCAATGCAAAGTAGGGGTTTAATGCAGCTGTTTTGAGTTCTGCTATACCCAGCAAAATAGAGAAGGGTCTACTAATGATTTTTTGACAATACAATATATAAATTATTAGAAATCCAAAATGCAAATATCTTGTCGAATCACATTTTCTAATATTTTCAAAGTAAATAACAACTTTTAAGAGTAAGATGCTGGTGATGCAACAAAGTTGGACTAATTATTCCCAATAATTTAAAAATGTAATTATTCTACAAATACTTGGGGGGTGGTACAGGGGCTTGTTGAAAACTTAGATTTAAAAAAACGATGCTCACAATTTTGTTTTTCCAATCTTTTTTTTTTTTTTGCTGGGTTTTACACAAGATCTAAGTGATATATCTTATAAACAAACAAATGTATTGTAGCATGAATTTTCATAAGTATTGATTACCTTTGTCATCTGCATGAAATGGAAGTACCGTATTGGCCTGAACCCACACCCAAATATAAGCCGCACATTTAAAATTTGCCGGCTTGGGGAAGACTTGGGAGCCGCGGATGGGACGGCGCCATTGCCCCACGCTCCTGGTCTGCTCTCTGGGGAGGGGGAGCCATGCCCCTTTGCCGGCAGCCTCGCCCCCTTCTCGGCGGTTCAGGGGAGGCATGGGAGCAGCGGTTGGGGTGGGCGCTGTCGCCCTGTGTTCCCGACAGCCCTCATGGGCAGCTGTTTTAGCAGCGATATCGTAAGGTTGTGAATATGTCGCACTTTAACTTTTCATGGTCGGAATTTGGAAAACAAGTGTGGCTTATATTTGGGCCAATACAGTAGGTTCTTGCCCATGTAACCACATGCCACAGTCAAATCTGTTAGACATTAAGGTACCATGGATCAGATGGCTGTTTCCGCTACTGCAGATCAACACAGCTATTTTTTCTGGAATCAGTACTTAGTCCACTTTAGTATTGATATCAAGTTCCTGCATCTTATCATGTGGTTGATGGGAAACATGCCCAGTTAATAAAACTAACAGATTTCTGGCTCCTGTTATTTTGTATCTATCTGCAAAATAGCATGTTATATTATAAGTATAAAGACATATGGCTTCATGATCTCGAAGCATAGTAAATACTCTAGCATTAAAGTGTTTGCTGTTGGGGATTAATTTGCCTCCTGTTGAGCAGAGCTCTGCTTTTAATTTGTGGTAGTCTCTGGCTGACATGAGGAAGAGAAAACATTACAGTCACATGACTACAGCAAGCCAAATAGATCTTTGGGCAGAGTTTAACCTGTGATGTTGCTGAAATATATTAGAACACATTTTACTCAGTCAAAACATTATTTTCTTTCCTATAACTCTCACATACTGATCAAAGCAATGTTCAAAATGTGGGTCTCATGAAAATGTCACCTTGTTGCTTGATTAACAACCAGCTGTTCTGTCTAATAGGTTAATATTTCCCTTGGTGAACATTAGCTGTGGTGCTTTTCTCATGAGAACTCTTAGTTTTTATCATTTCTCTGGGTAAGCAAGATTTAAACCCACAGCCTGGTAGGAAAGTGCTAGGGTTGAAATCCAGATATGAGCCAGTATGGAGCTGCATCAAACATCCAAAATCAAGTTATGTTATGTTTTGCTTGGAAATATTCACACTATACGAGGTTGGGAGGAGAAGGGTAGGGATGGCTATCTGGGAAAAGCTGCACATACAGAGAAAGGCAGTAAGATATGAGAGGAAAAGCTATATTTGGATTTAGCAGAAGTTAGCCACTGAGTCCCTTACTATAAACAGAATTTTGTGTTCCACCAATTGCTGTTCCCTACAAAAGACCCAAACATGAGTCCTACAGATGGCAAGAGCTAAAATGCTCACTTGAGTCAGATAGTTACTGTAAAAATGAAAAAGGCTAGTGGGGTTTTGCAGGAATCCTCCAATATCTTAATTTGGCTCCATTCTAATTAGACTGAAAGAGCCATTTCAAGGCTAAAATGCACATTGCATGCAAACATGTAAAAGTGTTGCCTGATGGCTTTTTAATGGAAGATAAGGCTATCCATGGCTACTAGCCATGATGGCTATGTTCTGCCTCCACTGTCGGAGACAATACGACTCTGAATACCAGTTGCCTGAAGTTGCAAGTGGGGAGAGGGCTGCTTCACTCAGGTTCTGCTTGCAGGCTTCCTGTGGACATCTGGTTGGCCACTGCGAGAACAGAGCGCTAGACTGGATGACTCTTTGGCACAATTCAGCAGGCTCTTCCCATGTTCATTTAAGCTTGAAAAATTACTTTGGGAAAAGGTGATTGAGCCTGGATTGGTGCCTGGGGAAGAATCATTTCCCCACTTGCTACCCCCCTCTCCAAATCACACCTTTCTCCCTCTAAACTGGTTTTGAATTTAAGTACATGTTTGTGAAGGTCAGAGATACTGACAGGCTACACTTATATGTGTTTGCATGTAACATTTAATTGTGTCTCCCCAAATATATTGGGACACTTCACTAAGACACCCATTTGTGTGATCAGTCTAATATATCCAGAAGTAACTCACATCTTCTAGCAACTGCTGAATTCCTTAATATGTTGTAGGTTGGAGCATCAGCAATCACACTTGTTGTGACTGAGCTCTGTGAACTATCAGCTCACATATTGGACCATCCATTCACATGGATATTTCCATTCATTTCAAAAGGTATTATTCAAATTTCATCCTTCTCTCTCTCTCTCTCTCTCTCGTGGCATTTGTGGGAGTTACCTTGTTTTACCTTCCCAGCAACCTTGTGAGGATGACTTAGGATGGGAGAATGGGACTTGCCCAAGGTCACCAAGCCATGAAGGCTAAAGACAGGTCCATATCCAGGTACATTTAACCATTATACTACTCTGTCTCCCTAGGTACAATGTTACTAACTATACACTGCAGTAAAATAAAACTATATTTTGGTATTGAACAATTAGGCTGTTTCTTTGCATCCTTGAATGCTATAGATGCTATTTCCACTTTGTCCGTGTTATACTTTTAAAGCACATTCAAAGCACATTATTTCCCTCAAGGAATTATGGGCACTGTAGTTTACTTCTCACAGAATTACAACCCCCTGAAACCTTTAACAAACTACTGTGCCCAGGATTCTTTGAGGGAAAGATTAAGCTTACATGTGCTTTCAATGAACAGTGTGCACACAAGTTGCATAATATCTCCAAACAGAAAAAGAGCATTCAACGTATTTGGCTATGAAGGAACAATATGATGCTGGTCACAGTTCTCCCTCTGGTATAGGATCCCAATGTTCCTGAACCCCACAAATTGGACAAAATTGGATTTAACGTGACTAGACTTAACTTATCAAGCTTACATTCTATTACAAGTAAAGTTATGTATTTTACTTTGGAAAAGAAAGTATCCATTCTGGATATAGCAGATCATTTAATATGAAACTGAAGGTGCATTTGTCATTGTCATCCTTATCATGGAAAACAGCAAAAAGCTCCCTGAGCATAATAAATCAGCTGAAGTTATACATCAAGAATTGATCTACTATGAATAATTAGCTGCTGCAACTAGTCTTCCACTAATGGTGTTAGAAAGCATTAAGTGTAGCTTTCATTGTGATCACGGGAGTGTTAAACATAAATTCACACATAGTAACATGTAGATGTGGTGCTGGAGCAGCAAAAACATAAGACTACACAAAGGCCTTGCTCTCTGACTGCCTGGTAACCGCCTAACAACTGGGGGGGGGGGGGCGGGAATCAAACAACTGTCGAAATAGAAATAGAAAATTGAAAGCTATCATGCAAAGTCGGAGCTATCCAATGAGAATTTAAACCATCTCTTGAGTGGCTTTATATGCAAAATACAACCATATATAATACAAATATGTTATCCTGGAAATGAAACTGTGTACGGGCCAACTTATATGTTCTGTATTTTCCTGCATGGAAAGCACTTCTGTCTGGGAAATACTGTGTCTGGGAAATTGTATATGATGAGGCCAAATGGAGACATTTACATATGAAAACAGGCTAAGAAACCATGATTGGATGCAGGCTAAAGATAATTGCTTTATACGTTTAAAAAAGCCCCAAAAACCTGCTGAAATGGCATAAATGTATATTCAGTGGTCTAAGTCGAAGAGGCTGTAATCCTATGCACACTTATCTAACTTCCATTAGATTCAGTGCAAGTTACTTCCAAGCAGGCATGCCTAGAATTGTACTGTAAAGCAAGGGTTTAAATCATTGGCCTGTGATCACTTTGTCATATTTGAAGTTTTGCCTATACCCCTTTGCCTAGAAAAAGGTTGCTAGTAACAATTAGATCACCATATACTTCTGCAATCATAAGTCTTTTATGTCTCAGTAACAATACAGCATTGTGAAAAGGTAAGTAAGTAGAGATGCACAGCAATTTGCAAAGCTGGTTGTGACCTGGAAAAAAAGGTCATCTCCTTCCTCCTAATTTACCCTTTACCAGTAGAAAGACAAGGCGGTATTTGGATTCTAGCACATAACTATTTTTCAAGCTTTAAAACTTTTTTTTTTTTTTAAAAAAAGAACAACCTACTGCCCACTAACCAGTACTGATGTGAAGTTGATTCCTGGGGGAACTAAAATGATCATTTAAACAGATGGCATGGCAAGAGACCAAGAGACAGCCTGGATCAAAACCTTGCACCCTGTTAACTTACAGCACAGCATATCTTTGAGAGACAACCTCCTCCTAGACATTTTCATTAGTGCTGGATAAATCTCAGAAGGATCACAAAGTCTTTATGGATTAGTAGCCCCAATGCAGGATGCTTCGTCACAGTGAATTTGAACTGTTTATTAGCGAAAACACAGAAAGAACATTCGTTCCCTTCCCCTTGTTGCTGAAAACCGCCAGAATGATTGAAATTTGCACATACCAATCTGCGAATTTCCCTCTCACACTCTCTCTTTATCCTGGTAATCTCTTCTTGGTGAAGGTGATACACACTCCGTATCTCTGCTGCTTTGATTTTGTCAGCTTGCACGACCACAGATAAAGCTTCTTCCACTTGTTTTTTAGCCCCCTTAAGCTCCAAAATTTCCTGTTGCATTTTGGTTTTCTCACCCTCAAATCCCTTCTTGGCCTCCTCCTTTGCTTCGCAGAAGAGCATCGTCTTAACCTTATCAGGCGTCCCATCCCGGACAACATTGAGTAAGGCCTGAAGTCTCTGAATTTCATTATCTTTGATTTTTATGACTCTAAGAAGCTCAGCTTCATGCTGTCTTAAAAGTCCCTCGCGAACAGCTTGGAGCTCCTTCATTTTTTCTTCATGAAGTTTAGCCTTGAGCTCCGTTACAGTCACTGTGTTTTTGTGCTGTTCGTGTTCTTTGATCAGCTTCACTTCCTGATTTTTCTCCCTCTCCAATTTGCTGACCTAGAAGAAAAAGAAAGTATCACACGGTATGTTTAAGATGGATTTTATAACCTAGCAATAAATGTTGGAGGACATATTTAAGACAGCTGTTGGGAAATCAGCAAGTGTTTTTTCATTATCACCAATTAAGGGTTAAAAAGAGATGTAAGATTAAATGAGTGAGTTTGTCTTGGGGTTTTTCCTCCCTATTAGCAACATCAGCTATGCAGAGTGGGGGGGCACAAGCTAGATCAGAACCATGGTGAATGGGAAGGAGGGGTTAACCCTGTCCCCCATGTTAGAATCCCACCGAAAGTTAGAGTTGCTCATAGTCCTGACAATGCAGCATGTCAGGGGTGGATAAGGGAAGATGGAGTCCTCCCATTACAAGTTTCTCCATCCCTCTGAAAAATTCCATCTCCTACTGAATCCTGGGCTCATTTCCCATCAGACACCGGGCACACTGGGTGTACTGGGAAGATGTAGACAAAGGAAGGGAATGAAAATACCTCCCTTTCTCTTCTACAGTGACTTACACATTAAAATTGGGGCCCGTCCATACCTTGCCTTAATATGGATTCTTTGTGCCTTCTTTAATTTCCTCTTGTCCATGTGGCATTTACCTCCAACTACTGCCCCCCTTCCAAAAATCTTGAGATCCCAATATGCAATTAATGTTGCTCGCCTTTTCAGATTTTCAAGGCATAGAGAATCCCTGGATTTAGTGAGCAGACAGTGTAGGACAACAGTAGCTGGAAGAGAACACTGCATGGAGGATGGGGAACTAAAGGGGGCCCTTTATTGTACTAATAAACTTTAATAAGGACGGGAATATTCACAATACCAAAGTTTCTCAACAGCCGTCTGCATGCTTCTCCTTGATGATACACAATTACCATGTCTAAAAGTTGGTTGCATGCACTGTATTGTTGCACTTTTTGGTAATGTGCTAATTCATACACAGGAGTGTCAACACAGATAGGCCTGACAATAATTCAAACCAACCAACTCTCACACACATTTAAATTAGCTGACAAAAGCAGTTTTGGTATGGCCGGATTAGCGCTCCTTCTCAAAAGTTTTAAAATAATTCATAGATCTTCTTGCATGCCTGCCTACCCTTTATAGTGAAAGCAAAACAACTAGAGTCTGTCTGAACCAACCTCCTGCCAATTTCTAACGCAAAAGTCAGAGACTCGGCTCATTTCAGGTTTCACGTAAGCACAAGTTTTGCACTGGTCTTTTAACTTTTGCACTGAATGCTTTTTTTGAGTTCTTCAAGGCAACAATTCCAGCTAAAAGCATCGCCCGCTGGCAAATGTAAGAAGCTTGTGAGTTTAGCAGAGTTTTGAAAAGCAAAGACTGTCAATGAGCTCTCCCCATTTTCCACCTCAGTGCCCCATTACTTAACAGTGGCCATGTTACTTGGCTCTTAGATACTCTGCTATTATTACACAACTGATCCAACAGACATTGTTCCAGTTACTTCCAGGGCTCCTTCATTCAGCAGTCATCCTAACTGGGTTGCACAAAGCTTACTCGGTGGTTAGACTCTGTCCAGTTTCACTGAGCATTCATCCTGATTTGCTTACAGGGTTCTTACATGTCTTCCTGGTCATCATTCAATAATCCCACATTATTCATTCATCCTATATTTTCTGGCATGTTTCTCCACCACTTTCCTAACTTCAAAAGGTTGGGGGGGGTTGTTATTAAACAAAAGAGTGGATTGATTGAACTAGGGCAGCAAAGTGTTTTATTCCACTTTAATTGCACAAGCCTAAATTTCCAGTGTGTGCTTAAATTCCTCCCACAAAATAGGGGGAGTCTGAAGGCACCCCCAGTTACTAAAGGGGTTTTACTAAATGGGGACTTAATATTGTAAAGGGTCATTCAGGTATCACAATTGATAGCAGTTTGTTTACTGACTGAATCCCCCATCCTCCCTGTTAAATCTGGATTAAGTGTGTGTAGGGGGGTATGGCCTGGCAATATTGATGCCAATAATGTTGTGTGGATGATACAAAAAAAGTTGCATGTATGAGGAGCACCCACCCACAGGAAACACAACAGCAGCTTGCTGGGTGGGGTGCAGCAGCTAAACTAGCTTTCCAGACAGTGGCTCACTGGGAGGGCAAGATGGCGGGAAGCCTGGCATGGTGGAAACACACTCACAGAGCCAATCTAGTACGTTTGCACCACATTGACCTCCCCGCCCCTTTGAGCCTTTATCTTCTCCTTTCTGCTAAGCAACAGGGACCAACCTGCTAGGAAGCTAGTGCCATGGCTTCAGCCGTGCCCCCCCCCCCCCGCAACTGCTTCTCAAGATTCACCATCTGTAAATGATACCCATCAGGAAGCCCCTTAAAATTAACATGTTATAAATTTTCTTAGCTACCAAATTAAATTTAAAAATCCCCAAACAATTTTCAGAGTAGTGGTGCAGCAATAAAATCTTCCAACCCCTTTGCAAAGCTAAGCAGGGTCCGGTATGGTTTCAAACTGGATGAGAGACTGTGTTTTGAGATTCCTGCATTGCACAGGGTTGGACCAGACTGCCCTAGGTATTCCCTCTATGATTCTAAAACAGCTTTGTGCTTGCTCAGTGGTTTTTAAGATGTTAATTAAGCAGCGTTGGAAGTAAAGAATAAATAAAAATGTCCTGCCTGGACAGTACGCAAACATACACTTTTGAACAATTTACAAATGGCCTTCTTTTAATGATGCCTTCCCAGTAATGAAGCTGCTGCTGTACAAGCGATTCAATAATGCAATACTTCCAGGCTTGTTTTCCGATGTGTGATTTACACAAGAATTTTGGAGTAACACTAAATCTCCTAATTAGAAATGAATTACAAAGAGATGCCATCCATTCAGAACCCTCGGCTGCAATTGCTTGTCTGCAGCTGATATTAGCAACATGCTGGCCACGTCTAACATTAGCATACTGCTTATATTTCATTACCGACTGCTTAGTTTGCAGTGCAAGCTGCTTACGTTGCCTGGGATGGATTGGTAACATCAAATAAAATCAATACTAAAGTCTGGACTGGCTTGCATTTGTGGGTTATAACCATCATACCTGGAATGAAGCTTTTAAAAATCGTATGGACTTATATAGAAGAAACAGCAGAAATGTGTGTATGTGTGTGTGTGTGTACAGTATACACACATCTATGATTCTATGAATGACCTGAGTGCCTAGATAGGATAATGTGGAAATATGTGGTCCTTAAGGCCTGTTAGCCAGTGCAGTTGGCTCAATATTGGCTCAATAGCTGGCATCCATCTGTCTCTGGAGACAATGGAGGAGTGTCTCTTTGGAGTTGAAGTCAAAGTGTTACAGCGACTGTTGTGGCTGTAGAGACCAATACAGGAGAGACATGTTTTGTTGCAGCTGGCACAGATGAAGGCATCCATTTGTGCTACTGCAAATTTGCCATGGCTAAATATGGCCTCACTTATTCCAGCCAAAATTAAATACATAAATTTAAAGAAACCCAAGGGTTGTAGCCATCATTAGCCCTACTCTGAGTAGATCCTTTGAAATTAATGAACATGACTAGCTTGGGTTCATTCATATCAGTGGGAGACCCATATAGAAAAGTATTTATTTTTATATTACCTTATATAAAATGAGTCTTATTCAATACCTTTGTTCTGCTAGCGCAACCAGTTGCACCATGCATCTTTCCCCTCCACACCTCTTCCATGAAGACCCCCTCATCATCAAAATCTGCTCCAGAGGATTGAGGGGCCCTTCAGAGAAGATTTTTAGGGTGTGCAGAGAAGAATTTGATGGTCCACAAGGAGAGGACAGGGGTGGACCATTCCACGAACAGAACTCCATGTCCAAACCTATCTATTTTTATATTGTTTTATTTGGATTACGTTAGAATAACTTGGGATATTTACTTACAGCTACTAGTAAGCATAAACTTTCACAGCCATATATTTCTGTCTATCCTATATTTATGTAATTCAATTTATAGTTTAACATTTAAATAATCAACGTATCTGAATTTAAGTACATTAAGAGCCATTTATGTAAGATTGCCTGTGACATCTGTTCATCATCAGTACAGTTCTCCAGTAGTGTCAACATAAAATTCAGTAGGTTCACCCTGAGTAGTACTTAATTGGCTGCAACCCTGTTTCCAAGCAAAGCGAAGTGTAGACAAAATATAATTTGTCTTCAGATTTGGTAGATTACCCTAAAAGCCAATGCAGGCTCCAGCTGTCACCCACACAGTAACCAAAGATTAATTTAATTTTCGCATTAAAAAGCTAGATTGTGCTCAAAAGAAATTGCCAGATCAGCTTGTTTAATGTGTACTGCATATGGATTTATGCCATCGTCCCCCACCCCTTCTTGGCAGTTTTGCTTCTTAGTGTATGGTACATGCTGACAATACAGCTGCTTTTGCCTCCATAGGGGACCAATTAGAGAAGTCTCTAAATAATGCATCAAAACCCGCATTCGTATGAAGACAAGATCTAAAACAACCTTCAGGCTTCATTCCACAAGAGTATATTAAGAGGAGGACCCTTGTTTAATGTTTGCAGCATCTTCTTTTTTCATGATCAACTCTTCAATTTACAGACCCAAGGCTTATGTTCCATTGCAAAGAAGGACCTAATCTATTAATACACATGGTATCTTTCAAAAGTGCATTTACTTATTAAAACACACATCTGTACTGTGATGAAGTGTACCAAATTGCATGGTGTGGTGTGTTTTTTCCTGGCACAGGAAAAGAGCTATGGGATGGGTTTGCCTCCTAATTTGCCATCACATTGTAAGTGGGTGCATTTAGGAAACAGGATGGCTTTTGTTTTGTTTAGCAGTGGTGGGGGAAAAAAAGATGCACACCTTACTCTTTTCTTGCTGGAGTTCTATTTGAATATCTGTTAGTTTTGCCCTGAGCTCTTCATTAGCAGCTTGCAAAGCAGCTAAGGCATCCGGTCTTTCTCCTTTAGCTCGAAAGCTGGCACCCTTCTTTGACATCGTGAGACGGCGTGGCAAGAGGGGCAGAATCCCAAGCAGAGAGGACCTCCTGCTCTCGCCTAGTCCTTTATTCTGCTCCACGACATTTTCTTATTCATCTGCAAAATAAGAGAAAGATCAACAGTTGGGAGTCCCATCATTAATCTGCAGAAAATACAAGGTGTTTCAGCTGGAGAGGGACCAAAGCACATAAGAAAGAAGCCCCTTTTAAGGAATTGTGCATCTTCCATTTACTTCCTTATTGGTAACAATACATCTTCTCCTAGAGCAGCCTTTCTCAACCTGTGGGTCCCCAGATGTTGTTGGACTACAACTCCCATCACCCCTAGCTAGCTAGGCCAGAGCTCAGGGATGATGGGAGTTGTAGTCCAACAACATCTGGGGACCCACAGGTTGAGAACTGCTGTCCTAGAGCAACTTTGCAGATTCTTCCTTAGCCACTCATCATCATTTCATCCTAGGGTGGAGCTACATCACATAAAACCTGACAAAATTCAAAGACTAGTTCAATAAAAACACAGCATCAATTACATATCAAGTGGGTGATAAAATACATGCTGGTTCAAAATCTCAGCCCCTTCCCTAAAGACGGGGAGGAGTAGCTTCAGCTGCCAATGAAAGGTCAGCAATTTCAGCTTTTGTGTGCTTTAGAAAACATGGTGGCACCACATAGAAGGTCCAACCATACATTAGACTTTTTGAAGTACCATACGAGATACTCTAAAGAGCCATTGCAGTTATTTGGTGAAGTGCAAGCTGCCCTTTTCATCCCTATTCTGGTATGTTTCTTAATTGATGGAGTGGGAAAGCTTATCTGCCCATTTCCGAGCACAATTCGAAATGTTGGTGCTGACCATTAAAGCCCTAAAAGCCCAGTATACCTGAAGGAGCAACTCCACCCCCATCATTCAGCCTGGACACTGAGGTCCAGCTCCAAGGGCCTTCTGGCAGTTCCCTCATTGCAAGAAGTGAAGCTACAGGGAACCAGGCAGAGGGCCTTTTCCATAGTGGCGCCCTCCCTGTAGAACGCCCTCACATCAGATGTCAAGCAAATAAACAACTATCTGACTTTTAGAAGACCTCTGAAGGCAGCCCTGTTTAGGGAAGTTTTTAATGTTTGATGTTTTATTGCTTTTTGTTATTATTCATTCTGTTGGGAGCCACCCAGAGTGGCTGGGGAAACCCAGCCAGATGGGTGGGGTATGTATGTATGTATGTATGTATGTATAAATAAATAAAATTATTATTATTATTATTATTATTATTATTATTATTATTATTATTCCTTTTAAAATATATCCTCATCATCAACCTTCCCTCCAAAGAGCTCAACACACTTATCTGCCTCTCCATTTGATTCTCACAACAATCCTGTGAGGTGATTTACTCTGAGAGATAGTGACTGGCCCAAGGTCATCCACTGGGCTTCATGGCTGAGTGGGAATTTGAATCCTGTTGTCTCAGGTCCTTGTCCAACATTAACTCGTATGGAAAATGAATAGAAAAATGAACCGCGGAATGAGTTTGGGGATGCAGCAGAATGTCTGTGCAAATACTTCATGACAAACCCAAATCATTATCCCCTTTCCCACCCCAACAAGATGACATCTCATCACCTCACCACTGGCCAGCCATTCAAAGCCTCTGGGAGTGACTCCATAAAATATCTGATCACCTGGTCATAAAGAGTAGGAATCACAGGCTTGCTTCTCTGCACACCCACATTCTCCCAAACCACATATCAAGCCGTATGATAATGTATGAGTTATGTGAATTACTGCAATATTGGTTGGTGCATTAGCTGTGATTTTTTTTTTCCACAAATACATGCACATTATTGATTTCTCATCAGCTTATGACAGGCTAGATTTAAACCATTGATTTAAATCAAGGCAATTTAAATCATTGATTAAAAGTATTTAATTCACCAGTGGGGAAAAGCTGTTTAAAATAACCAACTCAAATCAAGCTTCCATTGAAGCCTATATTTATTGAACAAATGTGCAGGCTAATCAATTGTGATAACAATTCAAACTGAGTTGTTTATAGGCGAAATTGTGCCTTTACCATACTGTCTCTGATGATACAGCCCATAAGCCACTTTCACTATAACAGGCATACCCAAAGACAAAGGAGCATTTGTGAAACTAAGCATATTTGTTTGGCTCTCTCTGTGATACATATGTGGGACAGTATTTAAGTATTTAAGACAAAATACTTTTCCAGAAGCAAGGACTGTTAGTTAGGACGCATCTGCACTATACAATTAAAGCAGTATCATATCACTTTAAACAGTCATGACATCTCCCCAAGAATCCTGGGAACTGTAGTTTGTTAAGGGGGCTGTGAATTGTTAAAATGACCTTTATGCTCCTCACAGGGCTACAATTCCTGGGTGGTTTAACAGTCTTTCCCTCTTCCCAGGGAATTCTGCCAAGGTGAATGTCTCCTTCACTTTTTGAAAGACAATCATCATGCCATTTTCATTTCTCAGGAACATCAAAACATCCATCACACCCATGTTTGCAACTGCTAGCTCTCTCCAATAAAGTTTCATCAAGACCATTCTTGCAGAAACACGGTAAGAAAGACACAAAGAACTGGAAAATGGTGGGATGACCTCCAGCGGTCTTCAAGTTTATGAGAATTTCAGGAATGAAAATAGAGTTTTTACTTTATGAGTTGCAATTCCACATGGACCACACTGAAAGGCTTTCTTCTTTCTAAGCAAGCTGCTATTTACCTTGCCTTCTGATGGGAAGAAAATCCCTCTGCTGCACAAGCTGTCAGCAAAACACCAGCATGTGACCGGATTCCTTTCTCATGGCCACTAATTACACTTCAGGGTTGTTTTTTTTAATAGAGGGAACACTCTTCAATTCATAGCAACATAAAGGATGCTGGGAAAGGCCATTCAGAATGTCAGATTATATCCAGCCATGATGATCCATTAATAGGTCAGAGAGATGTGGCTTCCTTCTGTGCATGCCCCAGCTGAAATCTCTAGGCTCCTGTGTTCTTCCTTGAAAAAGCAAAGCAAAAGAAAACAAAGCACATGTTACAAAATTCGCACAGAATAACTCAATTGCACTCAGTGTCTGCTTTCCTTGTACACATTCAAAATGGTATTGGCTGGAACATTCCCCTTTTCCTAAACAATGTTTGGCCCTGATTATGGGCTTCCCAAAGGCATCTGGCTGGCTACTCTTGGAATCAGGATGCAGGATTAGATAGTCTGATCAAGCACCTTTGCTTCCCTCCTTTGTGGAGGAAAAAGAGGGGCAAGCGGTGGAGTTTTATGATCTCTTAATGTACCACTGCTCATGTAATGCAGGGGTGATAGGGGCACAGAAACAAGCAGGCAGGCAGGCATTGCTTGTTAAAAAGCAGCATCAGTCTAACCTCCTGAAATGCAAAACTAGCTCTTCAGTAGCCAAATCCACACGGTTACAACACTTCACCCACACACTGTCACTCAGGCTGGAGAAATTGCTGACAGCCTCATCTGCCCTCAAAATGCATCCCAAGTGCTTGACAATTCGAATAGGATGAGGTCATCTGCTGCCCATCAACTGATATTCAGTGCCCATCACTGGGAAATACCAGGCCATGACAAACTTTAGAGAGAAAGCATGACTCTCAGTGGTATTTAAAGGACAAGCTGCCCCTTGACTTGCTAAGCATGCTTACATTTTTATACATATGCTTCCTGTTACAGCGGTACCTCTGGTTAAGAACTTAATTCGTTCCGGAGGTCCGTTCTTAACCTGAAACTATTCTTAACCTAAGGTACCACTTTAACTAATGGGGCCTCCTGCTGCCGCCGCACCGCTGGAGCACAATTTCTGTTCTCATCCTGAAGCAAAGTTCTTAACACGAGGTACTATTTCTGGGTTAGCGGAGTCTGTAGCCTGAAGCATCGGTAACCCGAGGTACTACTGTATCCTGTTTCCTCCAAAGAGATGATGCAATTAAACCAAAACAAAGGAGATTCTGACTAAACATTCAGAAAAAAACTTTCTTTTTTTCCTTTATTCGTTTTCCATTTTACATATTACATCTATACAAGCCATACCTTACACAGACTTCCCGACTTATCTCCCATTGACATCCTATTTCATATTCTTAGTTTGCTACATCTCCTTATATCATTTGGGGGAAACTTTCTGACAGTAAGAGCTGTTCGGCAGTGAAATGGACTCTTACGAGAGGTGGTGAGCTCTCCTTCCTTGAAGATTTTTAAGCAGAGGTTGGATGGCCATTTGTCATGTATGATCAAGTTGAAATTCCTGCATTGCAGGGGGTTGGGTCCCTTCCAACTTCAAGATTCTATGAGTCTATGATTCTATATGAAAAACTGGGTTTCTCCCCAGAACCACAATGAGAAATGTGCTTTTCCAGGTTCCTGGGAATATGAATTTTAGACTTGGATTAGAATGGATGATATTGTAATGAGAAGGCCTGGGGCTCCTTGGAATAAGACAATGGATGTAAAATAAGCTTTGCAGGGGTAGAGTTTAATGTTCAGGTTCTTGTCTTCTCTACAACCATGAGCAGGGTCTTGTTTGTGCTGCTAGGATTCTCCTTGTCCTTTCAGTCTAGTGTTAAGTCCTGGGATAGACTGACCTGCTATTAAACCATGGCTTTCTGAAACACTGGCTTGGATCAATGAATGGATGCCTTACAAACATTACAGATGCTTTCCTCAAAAAGCCAGGCCCTGAATTTTCAACCTATGGAAGAAGGCTTAACCACTGTCAAGAAAAAAACTGACCATAAGATATACAATGACGTGCATTTCAGGTGCATCCTGATGAGCACAGAATGCAGGAAACCCAATACCTAATAATCCGCCATTGTTTAATGCTTGAAAGCTTCTGGCCTGGAGAACATGTGAATGCGAATTTGTTATACTCAATAAAGACGAACGTAAAATGGATTTCTTTTCCTGCCTGTTCATACCGGCACACACAATTACAATGACAAGAAAGTCAATGTTAAGAGGGTATTATGAAGCTGAGAAACATGTTAACTGTATAATGAGATTTTCCACTAAGGAAATTGGCTTCTCCTATCATTCGCTAAGCAGCATGCCTGGCTGGTGAGTGGGTGGAGGGGTGGAATCCTACAAAAAGATTAATATGGAACTCTTTAATTAAGCCTTTTGCAAAGGAATGGAATATAATGAGAGAATACATGGATATCACCATGTACAATACCTGCTGATGTATAATAATTAATATAATATAATATAATATAATATAATATAATATAATATAATATAAGTGATCTAAGACTGCATGCATTGGGCTTCCACAATTTTTCTTTTTCATAAAACACCCCCTTGGTTAATGAGAAGTAAACCCATAAAGCTGCATTCTCTTGGTTCTCAAGAATCAAGATATGGATACAATATTCATTTACTTATTTATTACATCCACATCCCATCGTTCTTCCAAGAAGCGCAGCTCTGGGTGTTGACACAAGAAAAACCGCACCAAAACATGTTCCCAGATTTTGGCATGGGAATATTCAGCATTGTCAGCCATAGAAGATATGGAGAAAGAATTGGAGGAAAATGGGAAAGCATTCTGCAGGCATCTTTCTGATAGGGGACATGTAGTTTTATGCATACAGGGGAAAGCATTGTTGGAAGCTATCAAAGAGTTGGTGTTTTCTTGTCCCCCCCCCCCCCCGCCCTGCATAACTTTGTTTTCTCTCCTTCAAGCCTCAGCTTTGTTATATATGAAGAATGAAAGTGCCATTTGTTTGTTTGTTTGTGCATGTCTGCGCTCATAGATGATTAATCAAAGCCATCTGGACACTGGTGGACACATGCCAGTAATAAAAAAATATTGCTCCGAGATGCCACATGCCAGAGACTTGCCATGACTAAACTCCTGAAATGTATAGCAAGACTTCTCTTGAGAAGTTTTTCATTGACAAACCTAGCATACATAGATCTGGACAATGAAGAGACCACCACAAGCAAACTATTAGTAGTCCAATTTCATTTCTCTGCTATCTCAATTTCCACTTATAATTCATTTTACAGAAATAAGAATGAGTCATGCAAGGGAGGGAGCCTAGCCAGCCGTCAGTATTACCCCTTAGGACATTCAAACAAAACAGTACGTTTCTCAGCAATAGGGAAAATACATTATGTATATGATAATGCCTCTCACATTGTGTCAAAGATGGCGGCATGAATAATGCATCACCCAGCACTGCCTTGAGTCAGATTCACTCTTTTTGCCACCTGCCTTTAAGTGGAGATCAATCCTTTCCTGCAAATCCATCAAGACATTTCCCAAGCCCACTTTGTGCAATAGCCTCACCAAATGACAAAGGTGTTATATCCTGTCTGCAGGTAATAAATGGAAAAAAGGAAGGGGGAGGAACAGCCTTAATAGGAGGCAGACATAGCTATTATATTTGCTCTTCGTTTAAAGGCATTGATCCTATATATATTTACTTGGTTCTCAGTTTCCACTGAACTAAAACTTTACAATCTGGTGCCTGAGTTTGCTTTCTCCCTTCCCTCCTATTTTCCCTGCTGTGTGTCTTCTACTGTAGATCATAAGCCTGCAGACAAGGAGTGTCTTTTTGCTCATCTTGTAAGCTACACTGGAAGCCTTTTTTGACTAAAGAGCAGGGTGGAAATGTTTTAAATCAATCAAACAAACAAACAAAGATACAAACAAACAAACAAACAAACAAACACAAAGGAGGCTTACTTCTGAGTAAACATGCACATAGGATGGCATTGTAAAACAAGGCTAGGTGTGTGTTCTGCATCAAGAAAGGGAATTCCTCAACTTCCATGAATGAAATAAAAATTATGTAAGTTGGAGCAAAGTACAGAGGCTACTTGCAGGAGGCGGGAAAAGGAAATCAACATTCAAGTGAAAGGCCTGAGTGCCAGATGCACAAATCTACACTCAAATATTTATTTGACTATTTATATCCTACCCCTAATTCAAAGACTTTGGGGCAGGTACCAACAAGTTGCAATAAAAGAATATCAGTACAACTAAATCCTGAAAAGTCACTCAAGGACGCAATATATCAGGCAAGATTCTGCAGCATCTTAAAAAACAAAAAACCCATCTCTTGAATGGGTATCTAAATACCCAGGGTAATTTGGTGGCATCTAACTTCAAAAACCCCAACTACCTCTCCCAGCAGCTTCATATAAAGGTTGAATAGCTTGGCTTAGGGACAGAATACAACCCTAAGAGACTCATTGCGGACAGTTAAGGGAGAAGTTGTATGACTGTAAACAGTAAGTGAGATCAGGAAAGGGACATTTTGCAGGAGTGGGATATTTTGCAGGAGCTTTTAATGGGGAGCAACAGCAAATGATCATAGAACTATGTCTACTTGAAGAGTTTCTTTCATGGCAGGAAGAAAAGAACATTATGGTAGAAGGGCAAATTGCCATTTCAGACATGCTGCTATGCTTGTGAATGCTGTGCAGAGCCATTGTGATGTTGCTTGCAGAGTGTTTGAGTCACACCAGGGAGAAGTGGCTGCAAATCTCCCATTCAGCTGAAAAGCTCATTGGATGGCTTTGAGCCAGTTCACCATCTCTTGACTTCATCTATATAAAATTGCATAACCCAACATATGTCAGCTCCGTAAAAGTTGGAAAACAAGCATGATGAATAAATAAATATCTCTCCTCGCTCTGCAGTTGTCTTTTACCTAGGATCTCCTTTGCCAGGAATTTGTATAATATTCTAAGAAAATGATTTTTCCTTACATAAGGCATTCTGCCAAGACTGGAATATTGTCATGTTCACTGCATGGAATATAGTCCACTGCATGCTACCCATTTAAAAATTGCTCTTCAACTCTGTCAGCATTTGAATTGTAAATTAGATTTATCTGGCTCCAACTGAGTGAAAAATACCCATTTGATTAATGGATTTCACCATCAAGAAGATCCCCTGAAACAGCAGAGCTGATACCTGGTGGGGAT
The DNA here is from genome assembly GCF_964252035.2 of Podarcis erhardii. Lineage (NCBI taxonomy): Eukaryota > Metazoa > Chordata > Lepidosauria > Squamata > Lacertidae > Podarcis > Podarcis erhardii. The sequence continues at coordinate 40,473,752 of NC_138509.1, forward strand.
TTGTGCAGAACACAAATGGGAGAAAGCAGCATTGTTGGGTAGAAGGTCTGAGTTAATGAGATGCCTCCGTTTGTAGCTATACCATAACAACCACAACCAACCTGTGCTTGCTCACACATACAAAAGGCATCACTTGATATTGCAAGTTATCAAGCGGTGAACAAAACAACTCCTTAAAAGTTAGATAAGTGTGTGTGCTTTTTACAATTTATGAAATATCATGTTTGCGCGCGTTCCACAAGAACATAGCAACTCAGCCAATAAAAAAGAAGGACTTTACCAACAGATTAATTAATAGCTAACATGTATTTTACTTCATGGATTGCCCCTCCCCCTTTTCTTTTCTTCAAAATAACCAAAAAAGCATTTTTTTAAAAGGCAAATCTGTGTACTCTTTAATATCTGATAACTATAGCAGGCTTCCTAAAGTGGCATTTCCCATCTGGGTATATGAGGAGTAGCAAGCAGGGGATATGTTTGAGAAAGAAATCAGGAATATATATTTGACTAAATATACCAATTGCTTTATTTCTGGAGCTGCCATTAGATGTCCCGAGTTCAAGTGAATCTTAACAAGCTGTAATGCTTACTAAAAGAAAAGACACATGTACCTACTATCCCTAATTTCTCTGCCCCTGTCCCTGATAAATCACTGCTTTGAGGGACAGAATGTCTTCATGAATTTCTATTAGTGCAAGCTGCTAGATGTATCATCCCTTTTCAGGATTTCTCTCTCTCCCCAATGCATAGTCAAATCAATCCATCTTGCCTCTAGTATAGCTAAACATTTATGAATGACCACATTACAGTGAATGGATGGCCACTCCGCACACTGCAGCCAGAGGGGATCCATTTTCTATTTTTGGCACTTGGTTTTCAGTTATACATTAATATTGTGCTTCTTCTATTTTAATGCGTACTGTACATCCAATAACTTTGTGTAAAAGGGTTCTGAAAATGGTCTGCAAATACTTGAAATAAATAACCAAACAAGAATCGAAAGTATCATGGTCTAACTAGCTGCTAGAAATGCTTAACAAAACAATTGGGAATTCTGCTTTGGGAGTGCAGAAAAACTCACTGACTGTGCTGCCTCCCTTATCTAGGGCTTTCTTAAGATAACGTAATTAACAATCAATCTGTCCTGGTGAAAGTCTAGTCAAAGTTATTATTTGGGATTAGCACATGCCCAGCAACACATTGGGAAGACACATGCTTGATCCTGAATGACCTGAATTTTCTACCAAAAAAATAAATAAATCCCCAGCTGTTCTTTTCAAAATCTACTCAAATTTGCAGAACTGCAAATAGATTCCTGACCCTTCTGCAAAACACCTAAATGCAAAATAATTTGAAACAAAACAAAAGAACTTATAGCCTTGCAAGTTCCTGTGAGCAGAAATCAGGGTAGGGGACACTTATTGTGGCTTGCCTTGGTCTTTGATGGCACCAGTCTCCAGGGACTTATCCTTCCCACTTTAGTAGCTCTGCAGCAGCAGCAGTACCTGTTGACAGGCACCCTGAGGCAATAAGTGTGTACTAAGTTTGTTTCTAGAGATACAGATCCTCCCCCCCCCCATTGCTCAGTCAGAATAGGTCTTCTGGCATACACACACATGTGCAGAAAAGTTCAGGGTATAGCTCATAAGAAGCCAAAGATAGCCAAATGATGAAAACTGGAATGGCATCTTACATGTATGATTAACAGAGACAATGACAGTCTTGTAGCACCTCAAATACAGGCAGATGTATTGAGACATAAGCTTTTGTGGGCTACAGCCCACAGCTGGCAGATATTAAACACATGAGCAGTTTCAAAAAATGTAGGGCCATGAAATACAAGAGCTGCAAATTTCTAGTTACTTTTTGGCCCAGAGTGGTTTTCAATGTTGCAAGAAAAAGTGATTATTTTATAACTGATATTTTTAATCTCTGAGTAGTGGCAGATAAAGGATATGCATAATAATAGAAGAGATTCATTTCATTTTTGCTCACTAGTATGTTCCAGGAATGTTTTACATATGAGGCACCCTGTTAGGGCCTTCCCGTTCTGGCATGCCACAGTTTCCATGTATGGATTTGATCCCCCTATTGAAGTGAATGAAGGAGCAGACTGAACAGTCCCATACGAGTGTGGAAGCATATGCAGAGCTGGTACACTAGTAGTCAAATTCTTGGGGAAAGTTAGGAGGGCCCATCGAAACATTCACAATGCACAATTTTATCAAATTTGTTCCCCTCTGTAGCTAAGAATTCGGGGGGTGGGGAGCTGTCCTTTCCCTGTATTCTGAACAAGCTGCAAAACTCCAGGTCTCTGTATTTCTTTGGCTTATTAAAACAAATGGTTAGCATCTAAGAATAAGAGGAATACTCTGGCTCATCTGACTTAGCACTTAGTTTCACATTTGCATAGGTTGCAGTTTTGTTAGGTTGCAGCACTTTGTCACTCATGATAGGTAATTATTGTCCCTTCCAGCAATGTATAATTACCAGGGAATGGTACATTTTCCATGTTTGCCCAGTACATTATGCACATTTACACAGTGCATATTATTAATCCTACTGGCAATTTAGAGAGAGAGTAGGTAGCGTGAATTACACAGAAAGGCCAATATTGTTTTAGTGTCTCTCCCCCCCCCTTATTAAATAAATTGTAAACATGCAATTTCCTGAGTGAGATATCTTTAATTAGGCTGTTTCTTTTCTTGTAAAACAACAAGAAGTCTCAGCCCAAGGCTCAGACTTTTCAGACAGGAAAATGAATATATCCATTTAGCGAATATATGTACATTTTTACAGTAATGCATTGCTCACCAGCAGTTTTCATTAAGCATATAATAAATACGAAATATGTACAGCTTTGTAAATTAGCTGAGAATCATTTGTTTCTGTAGATGTGTGTGCGTTTGTGTGTTTGCATTAGGGCAAACCCATTGAAGCTAAAAAGCTAGCTGTGGAATTAATGTGGAAGACAGCAGGCTGTGGGGCTCCTGTGCTGCCAGGCATAGCTACTGCACAACCCACAGTAGGGTGTGAGCACTTCAAAGGTGTGAGCTCCAGATGAGTGGCTGTGCATCAGGGATAGCCAAGGTACCAAAACCCTAAGAGCCACATGCAAGGATCCCCTATGACCATATGACCTGGAATAGAGCCAAAGAACTTGCCAAATGGTGCTTCTCTATGCCAATCAGCCTCTCCACTCCACATTGCCCCAGATTCTTCCCTCCCCCTCATCTCTCACTCCTGTTTGTCTCTGCCTCTCTTCATATCCAAGAAATCATGGTGCCTTTCATCATAGTTATCTCACTCATAAGAAAAGCCTTGCTGGATCATGCCAAAGACCTACCTCCTCCAGCCTCCTGTGGCCAACCAGATGCCAACGGAAAGCCTGGAAACAGGACTTGAGAGCAACAGAGTCCTACCCCTTTGTGTTAAAACTCCCTTATTGGATTTAATAAAAAGGACAATTAGAACAATCTACAAGTTGGAAATAGGAGCAATCTTGGCACCATGCTAAGTTACTATTGTCATGCAGAATGTTCTTGTAGAACATATCTTTGCACTGTGAAAACAAAAGCATCCTTCCCTGGTGCCAGAATGCTAACAAGGGTGACGCCAGGTAGACATCCTTGGGAAGAGCATTCTCTAAACTAATGGTCCATTGCCATCATAATTATCATTGCATCCAGTCCTGGACCCTGCAGTTAAAGATAAATGTTGACAAACCGGAAATGCAGTCAGAGAAGGGCACCAAAGATGACAAGAAAATCAGGGACTTGGTCCTATGAGGAAAGGTTGAAGGCACCAGGTATGCTTACCTTAGAGAAGAGATGATTAAAAGGTGAACGATTGCCACCTTCAGATATTTCAAGGGCTGCCATGTAGAGGATGGAGCAAGATTTGATTTCTGTTACTCCAGAGCAGTCTTTCTCAATCTTTGATCCTCGAATGTTGTTGAAGGATGACTCTCATCATCCCTGAGTGCTGGTCCTGTTTGCTAGGGATGATGGGAGTTGTAGTCAGACAGCATCTGGGGATCCAAATTCGAGAAAGGCTGCTCTAGAGGGTAAGGCTCTAGAGGGTAAGGTTCAAATGAGCACTTGGGCCTATTCTTGAGGAAAGGTGGGAGAAATAAACTGCATTACAGGGGATTGGACTAGATGTGCCTACCTGTTGGAGCCTCTGGAAAATATATAACAAAATCCATGCCAACCTGGAGGCAACTGAAAAAATCTGAAAATCTGGAGTGGCTCCTACATTCACTAAAAATATTATCTGCTAATGGCTTAGTCTGAAATCTGAAAATCTGAAGTGGCTCCTACATTCACTAAAAATATTATCTGCTAATGGCTTAGTCTGCTTTTTGAGCAATGAAAAAATCAACAACATATAAAACAGCAGGCTTCTTTCACACAGCAAATCAATCAAGGTAGAAAACAAACAAAGCAATTACAATTCCTTACCCCCCCCCCCCGTTTCTTGATAAAAGAAATGATACCACTTGTCCCCTTAGGGCAGCCTGCATTTTACAATCGGCCCCTGAAAATATCCATAGCTCTCCCTCCCTTTTATCTGAATACATCAAATTAAGATTCAGCCCTTTCATTTGAAATCAATGACTCAGTAATTAAACGTAATCAATATAAACAAAGATGACATTCTAAGACACTAATGATGTTCATAAATGTATTTTAAACAACTCAAGAATAAGCCTAAATTACTACCGTACTTAACTTTCCAACTCCATAATTTCTTTCCTGTTGAGAAACAAAACACAGCTGGGTGTCAGAAAGAAAAACAAGTCAACATCTAGCCAAACCAACATTGACAAGCTTTCAATAATTTGAAAGAATTTTGTCTTTTCTTAAATGAATGGTTTTATAATACTAAATGGGGAGCAAGAGACAAATTCTGGTCCAAACAGTGTCCTATAGCCTTTGAAAGCTCACAATAGAGAAAAGAAAATAGGAAGCTGGCGTTTCCCCAATGATCCAGGAATGTCAAACCAATGCCTTTGACTGGATTTAACCGTCCAGGGCTCCTTAACCTTAACCTTAACCTTTTACCTTCTAGTTGTTTGGGACTACAACTCCAATCACACCCAGCTTTATATGACTATCTTGATTGGGAGTTGCATTCCAAAACATCTTGTTGGTGAGGGCTGACTTAGCATAAAATGTGACAAAGAGAGACAATAAAGAAAGGGAAGGGAAATGGAGGAGGGGAAAACATGCATTTATTTAGCTATGTTTCATAATTATTATTATTTTTGACTGGGGATTTGAGGGGGGGGGGAGAATATACGACACAGGTTTGCTAGGAGGCAGTTCCAGGTGAGCACCGGTGAAAGAAAAAGGGCAGTCATTTGCCAGAGCAGGATATCTTCAAAAGGCTGAGGGTGATGCATCTGCAGGAGTGATGGTCATAGGCAGGGATGTTTTGGGATACAAGAGGAGAGAGATAAGGATGCAGCTGCAAAGCTCCTAGACTTCATAGGCAAGAACAAGGCATTTGCTGGCTGATCTGAGTGCAGCCAAGAAGTCAGCAAAGACAGTTAAGGAGAGATGTAATTTGATCAGGGCCATGAGGGAGGGGAATATTTTTTGGCACTAGAATTCTGGACTGAGGTGAGAGCAGTGGTGACTGGTGCCCATTCAGTGTGGCAGGGCCAAAGGTAGGGGAGCCAACAATAGGTAAAGCCAGAACCAACCAATTATATATTTGCCCCCATTCCTGCTCCCTGCTGAAATCTACAAAGGCAAAACTAGAATGAGGAGAAAGCAGACAAGCATGGCTGGAATGGGTGTAAACAAGAAGGCAGGTGGGCTTGGAGAACTTAAAACTGAGGCTGGTGGGGCAGCGCAGCTGTTTGCCCTGATGGAGCAGCCTCCAGCGAATGGGAGAATGGGAGATTGGAGAGAACAAGGTTGCAGTAACCAAGACAACTAAATTCTTGCTAACTCAGCAGCTACAGATGTGGCTGGGGAACTGAGGAGGGCTGTCTCTGGGCTCGTCCCACTTGTCCCATGCCTAGAGAGCATGAATCTGAGCGGTTCTCCCCTTGCCCTGCAAGTATAGGTACGTAAATAAATTTTAGTAATAATAATAATGTGCTTTTTTGTTTTTAATTCTTACATTTTCTTCTGTTCTGTGTACTTTTAATAAAAGAATGACAACTCTCATAGTTGTGATCTTGCTAATAAAAGACAGCAGAAAAAGAAAATGCTTGAAGCAAACTGTGGATCAGTTACTAGGTAGGAAATCTGAAAACAGAAGAAATGCTTTGTGTCATCTGGTACAAAGACTTCCTCTGTCTACAGCATATAAGTCACATGTTGTTGAACAGAAATATATAGCTTGGTTGCACTGTCACCAATGACCTTGTCAAGGTAATTTGAATACTAGCTGAATAAAAGCACGGAGAGTTATAAGGTCCATCATTTTAAAGCCATTGCATGATATTAAGAAACAAAATACAGTGGTACCTTGAGTTACAAACACCTCAGGCTACAAACGCTTTAGGTTACAAACCCCGCTAACCTGGAAGAGTTACCTTGAGTTGAGAACTTTGCCCCAGGATGAGAACGGAAATCATGTGTCAGCGGTGCAGTGGCAGCAAGAGGCCCCATTAGCGAAAGCACGCCTCTAGTTAAGAACAGTTTCAGGTTAAGAACGGACCTTATGAACGAATTAAGTCCGTAACTAGAGGTACCACTGTATCTCTGATCTGATTTTAGATGACTCATACGTTTTAGCCCAGGTCAACAAAGCATTTGCTGGTTGCCCTGGCGCAATTCCATGCATTATTTATTTACAATGTAAGCAAGTATGACAAGCTCTCAGTAAAATGTGCCACATGTTATAATGCCCATTTAAAAGAAATGGGACAAAAGAGTCATAGAATCATAGAATCATAGAATCATAGAGTTGGAAGAGACCACAAGGGCCATCGAGTCCAACCCCCTGCCAAGCAGGAAACACCATCAGAGCACTCCTGACATATGGTTGTCAAGCCTCTGCTTAAAGACCTCCAAAGAAGGAGACTCCACCACACTCCTTGGCAGCAAATTCCACTGTCGAACAGCTCTCACTGTCAGGAAGTTCTTCCTAATGTTTAGGTGGAATCTTCTTTCTTGTAGTTTGGAACCATTGCTCCGTGTCCGCTTCTCTGGAGCAGCAGAAAACAACCTTTCTCCCTCCTCTATGTGACATCCTTTTATATATTTGAACATGGCTATCATATCACCCCTTAACCTCCTCTTCTCCAGGCTAAACATGCCCAGCTCCCTTAGCCGTTCCTCATAAGGCATCGTTTCCAGGCCTTTGACCATTTTGGTTGCCCTCCTCTGGACACGTTCCAGTTTGTCAGTGTAGTGTGAGTCAAGCATCCTGCTTCTCACAGTAACTAATTGAATGCCTTCAGGAAGCCCACAAGCAAGGTATGAAGACACCAGCTATAGCAGGCTCCTGGTGAGTCCTCAGCAACTGACACTCTATGACCAAGTGTACATGAATCTACAGGTTCTATCTAACCACAGCAAGTAATGATTGTCAAAAAATTATATTATTATTTTATTTATTTTCAGTATTTATAGAGTACTTTACACCATAGAAGGTCGCCAAGCAGTTTACAAAACAATCAATAAAACAATTCAGCAATCCAATAGCATGGTGTTCAAAACAATGAAAAATTTGGACTCCGCCTGTTTAAGATCTGAAAGCTTACAAATCCCTCTTCCACTCTATAAAAGAGCATGTTGGTCACACAGTGTGTCTTTATACCAGAGGCCTTAACGTATTTAAGTTCCTTATTCAAAGGATCAACTGTGAATGCACATGCAAGCCATCCATTTAACTGTAAAAATGCACTTGAGATCAAACGAATCCCAGAGCAATTTGCAATTTGCTGATTTATTGTCCTTCATTCAAAGGGTAAACAAACCCTTCCTTGTTGCTTACAAAAGTTGCCGAGGCTATCTATACTTGAGACCAAAAATGCATGAGCAATTGCATCAAAATTCACATCAAAGAGCCGAGCATTCAACAAGCACAGAATAGGCTAGGAAGAAAAAATGCCTGATCTTTGCAGTTCCAAGATCTCACTGATCAGTGCTGCAATATTAATCGAACAACCAACACTGCTTCCATCTTATCTCTTATCTCTCTCTTCCATTAGCCAGATGACTGATTGTACATGGGTTCCTAACTAAGTGGGAAGTAATGCATTAGGAAATCAGGAAGCAACATGCTCCAGGTCTAACAAAAACCAGTTACAGATAGGTAGCCGTGTTGGTCTGCCATAGTCAAAACAAAACAAATTCCTTCCAGTAGCACCTTAAAGACCAACTAAGTCAGTTCTGAACTTAGTTGGTCTTAAAACAATGCTAAGTGCAGCAAGGATTTCTGCATCTGCAATAGACTGTTCTTCCGCTCTCTTCCTCCATCTCCCTTAAATCTGTTCTGGGGAGATTTGGAGGTGTTCTTCCTTTTGTAGAAGTCTAGGGTGGAATCCAAAACAATGCTAAGTGCAGCAAGGATTTCTGCATCTGCAATAGACTGTTCTTTCGCTCTCTTCCTCCATCTCCCTTAAATCTGTTCTGGGGAGATCTGGGGAGGGCATGGGATAGGGAGAGGAGAGGAAAGGAAATTCAGATTGCACAAGTGGAAATACTTGTGCTGGTGGGATGGGTTACTTGAATACTTCCCCTATTCAGGATCCAGGCAGTGTGAAAAACCTAATTGCCCACAAACTGTATTCATGATTGTCCATGTAGGGTCCAGTTCTGTTGCATTCTTAAACAAACTTATCAGGAAACAAGTTTAATTAAAACAGCAAAAGGTCTTGTGGTACCCTTTAAATCTTAAACCTTAAACCTTAAACCTTAAACCTTAAACCTTAAACCTTAAACCTTAAACCTTAAACCTTAAACCTTAAACCTTAAACCTTAAACCTTAAACCTTAAACCTTAAACCTTAAATCTTAAATCTTAAATCTTAAATCTTAAATCTTAAATCTTAAATCTTAAATCTTAAATCTTAAATCTTAAATCTTAAATCTTAAATCTTAAATCTTAAATCTTGTGGTACCCTTTAAATCTTAAATCTTAAATCTTAGAACTGACTTAGTTGGTCTTTAAGGTGCTACTGGAAGGAATTTGTTTTGTTTTAACAAAAACCAGATATGGCTGTCAACAATGTCAATAGCAGCCCAGGCCAAACTATCTCATTATCTCACCCCAAGCTCCTAATGTGCATAGCACTATAGAGGTTACTAAGAAAGGACCCCCCTGGAATCTCCATTGTAGCAGAGATCAAATTACCCACCACCATGTCCCCTAATAAAAACATGTTACTGTCTCCAAGAAATCCCTTCAATTTAAGAGTTTATGTTAAAAAAATTATGCAAGGGTACAAAATAGCACAGTCAATGACATAAATGCTTTATCATAGGGATAATTGCATTAATATCCCTGTGTGTGTCATCTTTGTCCCATCTGCATTTCCATGACGATACTGGAAAGATATTAAGAGATAAAGGCAGGCATCCGTGTATGAGAAATTGCCAAAAAGGGTACCACAAGACCTTTTGCTGTTTTAATTAAACTTGTTTCCTGATAAGTTTGTTTAAGAATGCAACAGAACTGGACCCTACATGGACAATCATGAATACAGTTTGTGGGCAATTAGGTTTTTCACACTGCCTGGATCCTGAATAGGGGAAGTATTCAAGTAACCCATCCCACCAGCACAAGTATTTCCACTTGTGCAATCTGAATTTCCTTTCCTCTCCTCTCCCTATCCCATGCCCTCCCCAAATCTCCCCAGAACAGATTTAAGGGAGATGGAGGAAGAGAGCGAAAGAACAGTCTATTGCAGATGCAGAAATCCTTGCTGCACTTAGCATTGTTTTGGATTCCACCCTAGACTTCTACAAAAGGAAGAACACCTCCTGTCCAGGGATAGGACTGAGATCCAGAGGGTAGGACCGAAATGAATGGATTTAAATTACAAAAAAAGAGATTCCAACTAAACATTAGGAATAACCTTCTGAACACAAGAACTGGTTGTGGAATGGACTACCTCAGAAGGTGGTGGACTCTCCTTCATTGGAGGTTTTCAAACAGAGATGGGGTAGCCATCTGCCAGGGATTCTTTAGCTGTGGTTCCTGTATTGCATGGGGTTGGCCTAGATGAGGCATAGTCAAACTCGGCCCTCCAGATGTTTTGGGACTACAACTCCCATCATCCCTGACCACTGGTCCTGTTAGCTAGGGATCAGGGGAGTTGTAGTCCCCAAAACATCTGGAGGGCCGAGTTTGACTATGTCTGGCCTAGATGACTCTTGGGATCCTTTCCAAATCTCCAGGTTTGTGATAATGAGCGCAAGAGCACTCTCTCTACTTGTGCCCCCAGCAACTGGTGTTCAGAAGCATGTTGCCTAACTATTGTGGAATGCAGATATAAAATTTACAGCATGCGGTAGTTTAAGAGAAAACTATATGAAAATGTTATATAGATGGTATCTAGCATTGAGTAAACTGGGGAAAATATATAAATCATAATCAAATAAGTGTTGGAAATGCAAAGAGAAAGAAGGTACTTTCTGTCATATGTGGTGGTCTTGCAGTAAGGTTAAAGTTTACTGGGAAATGATCTATAATGTATTGAAAAAGGTGTTTAAAATATTATTTTTTTAAAAAGAACAGAAGCTTTTCTTCTGGGAATTATAAGGGTAGAACAACCTAAACAGTATAGAAATTTATTCATGTATGCGACTACAACAGCAAAAATGTTATTTGCTAAAAAAAAATGGAAGAAGTAGTCCTAACGAAAGAAGAATGGATACAAAAACGTATGGACAGAAATGGTGAAACGTAATGAAAAAATAAGAAATCAAGATAACAAACTTTTAATAAAAGAATGGAAACGATTTATTGAATATTTATAAACAAATTGTAAACAGATAAGGACATTGGCAGGATTATTGTAATAACCTGTAGAGTATATAATTAAAGTAGATGAATAAAAGAATAAGTTACTTTAGAATATGCAGGAAATGATAAAAATAAATTTAAGGAACAGCAGAAAAGGAGGGAGGAAGTCGAGTTTTGAAATGTTAAAATGATTGTAAAACTACTGAAATGTATATAACTGAAAATCATAAATATATATATATATATTAAGAAGCATACTGCCTGAAAGTGGGTGACACAGTCTTCATGACTCTGAGCTGTTGATAGCTTTATCCTCCATGAATTTGTCCGATTAATTTGCCTGCCCTGACTTAATCCCAGCCAGTGCACTGAAAGGCATATTCTGTACATGCACACCACTGTAGCATTTGTCCACTACAACCAGTGCAAAGTTGCACTGCAGCAAAATTGTTCCTAAATAATTAGAAGAAGCAAAAGTGCATTACTTCCCAGAATTCAGTCTCTTATGAAATAGAAAATTACAGTGCCTCAGAACCCATTTCTATTTCTGTTTCCCTGTGGTCTAAATGCCTCTAAAGAGATGAAATCCAGCTCCCTGCATAATCTAATTGAAAAATATCCTCTTGCAGAAGTTATTTTCATGTTGTGATCAGGTCTACCAATCACAAAAAAGTTCCTTTATCTTGTTCAGTGCCAGATTTATGTATAAGCTAAACAAGCTATAGCTTAGGGGCCCACTCTCTTGGGGGCCCCCAAAAAATTTAAAGGGGAAAAAACTGGGTGTACATTTCCAAAATATAAGATAAAAAAGAAATAAAATCAAACCTACATACAGCAACAGTGTTTTGTGTTGTGTAGGCTTCTATTTGTTATGTGCAAATAGCTTTAGATACTTGTTAGGTTCATAAATAGGGACTTGCCGATCAGAGGGTTGGTGGTTCAAATCCCCGCAACGGGGTGAGTTCCCATGGGTCTGTCCCAGCTCCTGCCAACCTAGCAGTTCAAAAGCACGCCAAGTGCAAGTAGATAAATAGGTACTGCTCCGGCGGGAAGGTAAACAGCGTTTCTGTGTGCTGCTCTGGTTCGCCAGAAGCGTCTTAGTCATGCTGGCCACATGACCTGGAAAAACTGTCTGCGGACAAACACTGGCTCCCTCGGCCAGTAAAGCAAGATGAGCACCGCAACCCCAGAGTTGTTTGCGACTGGACCTAATGGTCAGGGGTCCCTTTACCTTTAGGTTCATAAATACCATATAGCAGATATTCAACACAAAAAACAGCGACAATTTGTTGTTGACAAAGGACAGCTGGACATATAAAGGGCCCCAGTACCTTCAGTAGCTTAGGGCCTCATCAAACCTAAATCCGGTCCTGATCTCGTTATTTTATTACCAAAACCAGCTTGCAACTGTAACTGCTTGGACTGTAGCAGGAGATCTAATTTGTTTCCATCTCTCTGCTTGTAGCCAAGATTATGAATCTTTCTAATAAGGTGAACAACCAGAAGTTGTTCAATAAGGGAGTGAAGATAACTGATCCTCTCATTAGTTTTCCCCAAACACTTGGAAGTAAATGGGAGCAAATGTGTGAAGAAGCACACTGAACAAGCAAGCCAAGTCCACGACTGCAGTCCTGTATTGCAATATCAGCTTTTGGCGAGGTTGCAGGGGGAACTAGGCAAAGCAAGGCATGACAACCCATGAATGCCCTAGGGTTCAGGAGGATTATTTTGGAAGGCCAGCATTAAGGTGAATAAAATAATAGTAAGATTGGGGCACTGCAAGGCACTGACACCAGTTATTATTTTGATACTTGCTAAAAATGAATATATTATCACAGGACTTTGCTGATTACTAATATTAGCTCATTGTATCCATTGATTTTATTCCTGCCTTGACTTTTTGGCTGCGATTTTACTACATTGTTAACACATTTCATTCTTTGTATGCCACCTTTGTAATTCATAAAAAGGAGGCGGTATAGAAATATTTGAAATCAATGAATAGCCAACCAGCTGTGGGGTGGCCATAGGAAAGACCTGCCCCAGGAGTGCTTGAGAAATTTGATCATTCTGAATTCTCATATTCTCAAACTAACTTTAGCCACACCTTCTCAACTGACAGGTGGATTAGAACTGAGGCTGGGGGTTGGGAGCTTGCCCCTCATCTCAGGAGAATTATTTAAGCAAGATTAGCAATGCATCTTCTCTCGTAAATTACACATCCTGTACATTTGCTTTCTAGGCAGTTGTACCTCTTAATAGACACCCCAACAATTCTGAGCACAGCCATTCATTTGGATGGTAAATGCACCAATGGCAGAATTCTATGAATATATATTCACAAATAAGCCTCAATGAATACTCCCAGATAAGTGTGTATAGGCTCACGGTGTAATCCTATGTACCCGGTATGTCTGCTCAGAAGTAAAATCTATTGGATTCAGTGGGGATTACTCTCAGGTAAACTTGGTGAGGATTGCAGCCTAAAACACCCAGAGATGGACATGTTCATTCTGAGATGACAAGAGCATTTAGTGCACATTAAGTAATGCTGCAATCTTATACACAATAACATGAGAGTAAGCTTCATTGAACACAGTGGGACTTGCTTTCAAGCAATCATGCAGAGGACTGCACTGCAAGCATAGTAGCAGCAAAACACCTGAAACATTCCTCTTTCAGGTCTATTATCTGCCTTCTTCCAAGCGGGAAATATTAGGGTTCAAGACACCAGGAAAATAAAGCTTTCCTTTAAAATTAAAAGCATGCATTTCAATGTCTATCAAGTGCCAACAGTAATGTGAGATTAGACAGACTGGATTAATATATGACACCAGTTTTAAAGACAGACTAATTCTGAAAACACTCAGAGCCAGTGTGGTGTAGTGGTTAAGAGCGATGGACTCGTAATCTGGTTAACCGGGTTCGCGTCTCCGCTCCTCCACATGCAGCTGCTGGGTGACCTTGGGCCAGTCACACTTCTCTGAAGTCTCTCAGCCTCACTCACCTCACAGAGTGTTTGTTGTGGGGGAGGAAGGAAAAGGAGATTGTGAGCCACTTTGAGACTCCTTAGGGTAGTGATAAAGCAGGATATCAAATCCAAAATCCATCACAATAAATTCAGAATGTATCTTCCTCGCCTTTGCTTCTACTTAAGAAAAACAACCATTTCTTGGCTTCCTAAACTCCAGCTACAGCCGTTCAGCTCTGAAGAGTCTATGACTCAGCAAAGAGGTCTGCATTTATTATTTCAGATGGAATTTACCAACATGTTAGCACAGTACAGGCAAGCTTTGCTGCCACTATCCATTGCTAAACTGTCTGTCTGAGACAGCCTTGCTAGTCTCTTCCCCCATCTATGTTACTGTATGAAAACTGGGGAAGATGGTATTTATTCAGCAAATATCAGGTAAAAACAGCTCAAAATAAAGACCAATTGAGGGAATAATATATCAGCATAACCTACTGTGGATTTGGAGATAAAGGAAACGAAGAGCCAATTCAGGGGGAAGGGGGGATTTAAAGAATCTGTGCTAATTTGCTAACTGGCCAAAATCAACCAGAGAGAGATGGTGGTCCATTCCACCCTAAAATCAGGTCTGTATGTAATGCTAAATCATCAGTTATCATCACAAAGATGAGGTGCCACAGGACTTATATGATCCCTGCTCCTCCTATGGTGAAGTCACAAGGAGATGTTTTGAAGCTTTCACTTGTGTTTTAGCTTAACCATAGCTTACGTTCTTACATTGTCTGAAACTCAAAAACTGGAGTTAATTTTAACTACGGATGGACAAATCACTCTATTTCACATTTGTTCCTTTGTAAGTCAGTTTTGTCCTGCTGCCACATTAATCTGAAATTGAGGGGGGTCTGCACAAAAATTCTTACTTATTTAAGACATTTGCATACCACTGAATCATTAGCATTTCCAAGCAGTGTACATAAAAATAAACTGCACAGAGAATAAAAAAGGTCATCATAATATGCTATTTTACCACTTATTACCACAAGATATGAATTTAAATATGCATTTCATCTCAGTGTTCATCTTGATTTATTTTTATTTTTTATTTTTTTAAAACATACATAATCTAACACATGTGGATGTGTTTTTGAGCAGAGAGCAGCAAATTTTGGAGAAGTGTGAAATCAAGTAGGAGGCAAATTTTCACACAAGGGGACTTCCTCTCCTCTGCCAGCATCTCCTCAAATTCTGCTCCAGAAGGTCCTCTCATCTGCAGCAGATTTCAAGGGTGCCCAGGGGGCTGCAATGAAAATGAGATGAGGAGGAAGTCTGTTGTGCAAGCAAAACGGCAGCACTGGTCATGGCCCTTTGCAAGTAAAAGAACAGAAGGATGAAAACTTTTGATAAGAGCAGCATGATGCTGTCATCCTCTGTAGCACTATTAAAATGGAAAGAGAAGTGACAGAAGGAACATTCTTTCCCTGTAGGTGGAAAAGCAGACTTGTGTCTAGCATGTCCTTCAAATCCTAGCTGCCCTGAAACTATTTCCAGTTACTGTGTAACTTCTTGACAAGGATGAAAACTCATGAATGAGGCAAAGGGTTTCTCTTCTTGTTTATTCTGGACTACATACATGTAACTAAAAATTCAGCCCAAAACACAACCTGTTTCAACACAATTCAACAGAAATGGTGTTAAAAGCAAGCCCATCAGGCCCCAAAAATGAAACTGAGGTCACACCCACACCAGACATTTAAAGTGCTCCTTTGTCACTTTAACACACAAACATCACACAGTCCCCAAGCAGGACAACACTTGAAATGAACAACATCATCCATCCCTTGCCACTTCCCCACTGGATACTTTCCACCTAAACCAGGTATCTTCAACCTTTTCAGATCCAGGACCAACTTTTAATCCAAACATGCATTTGGGGACCCATTTCGTAACCCTTTGCCATATATTTGCATGGTGGTAGTGCTCTACCTTTGATCACCAGCTGAAGAACAGTGACCCAGACATAATTGAAGTAGTATGAGTAGAGACTGCAGGGAGAAGCTCCTACATTACTATGGCAATATATGAACTTGGCCAAAACCATAACTGCTTATAGTCCTGTTATGACACCTGTTATGATGCCTTCCTTCCACTTGAGAAACTCATGTGACCCTTTTGCATTCTGTGTAGTACTGCATATAAAATGCTACATTCCAGTGTCACACTACCAAAGTTAATTATTTCTTGGTTGAACATTCAGGTGCATTCCCTCTTTCTTTCTTTCTTTCTTTCTTTCTTTCTTTCTTTCTGAATTCTACAAACAGGAAGTTGCTCTAATACTGAGGCATATGACTTTTTCATGTAGCTCAGTACTGTACTGTCTACACTGATGGGCGGAGGTACTCTGGAATTTCAGACAGGGCATATTCCCAGGTCTACCCAGAGATGTTAGGAATTGAACTTGAGACCTTTTGCAGGTAAAACATGTCTTCTACCACTGAACTATGACCCTTCCTAATACAAAAGCAAGCCATTGTTATACCGTCAGCTCATCAAGCCATAGCCCTCATTTTATGATCGCATAAACGTTGTCAAATGTGGCTCTGTAGAAGTCTAATTTTGGCAACATTTGAAAATCTTGCTGGTTTGTTACAGCAGAAGCCATAATTAAATTGGTGGTTGTCTTAATATGCCACAAGATTCTTGGCCATTCTTGATGTACAACACATACACATGGCTATCCCTCTGTGGGTAACTGCCATTTTGAATGTCTTTAATAGTGAGGTAGGAACACCACCACAAATGTAAACTTCAATAAAACTCAGAGGCAGGGGGAATAAGACACCTGCAGCTCTCTTGCATGTGCAATCTGATTTAAGGATTTCTTCACATCTCCTCTTTCCCCGAGGCTGCCTGTCTCTCCCACTGCAAAGCATTAGCATTTCTCAAAATCAGCAGTTCGTCTTTACAATGACCCATGTCAGCGAGGACGAGCAGAGATGAAAGGTGTATGCTGCAGGGCATGAAAGGCAGGCCCAGGGCAGGGAAGAAAGTCCTTTGACTATATATGGAACAGTACAAACAGAACAGCTACTAGCCAGAGGCTTCTGAACATGATAGACTTCAGTGACGCTGGAGCACAGCCATCTACATCCTGTTGTGGAGGACAGATGCAGTTTTCTGTTGCTTCTGGTTGCATGAGAATGGCATGTATGTGTGTGCTTTTCTCCTTCAGTATACCTGAAGAGCGTCTCTACACCCGTCATTCTTCCTGGACACTGAGGTCCAGCGCTGAGGGCCTTCTGGCGGTTCCCTCACTGTGAGAAGTGAGTTACAGATAGGTAGCCGTGTTGGTCTGCCATAGTCAAAACAAAAAAATTCCTTCCAGTAGCACCTTAAAAGACCAACTAAGTTAGTTCTAGGTATGAGCTTTCGTGTGCATGCACACTTCTTCAGATACACAGTATCTTCAGATACAGTATCTGAAGAAGTGTGCATGCACACGAAAGCTCATACCTAGAACTAACTTAGTTGGTCTTTTAAGGTGCTACTGGAAGGATTTTTTTGTTGTGAGAAGTGAGGTTACAGGGAACCAGGCAGAGGGCCTTCTTGGTAGTGGTACCTGCCCTGTGGAACGCCCTCCCATCAGATGTCAAGGAAATAAACAACTATCTGACTTTTAGAAGACGTCTGAAGGTTTAGGGAAGTATTTAATGATGGATGTTTTAGCGTGTTTCTAATATTCTGTTGGGAGCTGCCCAGAGTGGCTGGGGAAACCCAGTCAGATGGGTGGGGTATAAATAATAAATTTATTATCATTATTATCATTATTCTGATGCATTACTGTTATCTGAGCAGGTAGGACTAGTGTTTTTAGAGGAGCACAGGAAACTTCCTTATACCAAGTTAGGCAAATTGGTCCATTTAGCTCAGTACCAAGGACAGTTACTGGTGGAACCTCTCCAGGGTTTCAGGCAACAGCATTTTCCAGCCCTACCTGGAGACACCAGAGACTGAACCTGGGACCTTTCATGCAAAGTATGTGCTCTACAAATGAGCAATGGTCCTTCCCTGATCCTTCTTGTCTTTTAATAACATCCTTCATCCTGTTAATTAGAAGTGCTTGCAACGGGGTTAAGGGAAAATAAGACTCAGTTCTCTTACAGGATTGTTGTATATTTGGGGGATAACGGATGTGTAACACTTTCAGTGTTCGCATACAAAGCCAAGTGTAAGTGTTACTATTGTCTCAGCTCACTAAACTGCAAAAGGATTCCCTTATTTTAGGTAGCACAGCTTCAATCTCTCCCTTTCTCTCTCTCTCTGAATTCTGATACGCAGCCCTAATTTATCTTTTAATATGCTCCTAACAAGCTCGTGTGTATATTTTTGGGGTGGGATGATCTCATATGTAATATTTCTGCAGCAGTATCGTCTCTCATCAGTTAAACCTTTCAGTTAACGCCACAATCCAGCACTGCTGTGCATTGCAATCCAATGCATGCTTATTATATGAGTTCAGTGGCACTTACTCTCAAGTAAATGTGAGTATGATTTCAGCTTTAAGTTTTCTTTAATCAGTGGGCTTAAGCACTCTGAACACTCCGTCATGGAATGAATCGGTTGTAAGAGAACATATGTATAGTTGAAGCAATATCATTTGTCATAGCTGCATACATGAGATGCATTCAGAAGTGTTTAGATGGCTACACCTCATATTTGTGAATAGATTCAAAGAAGAGCAACACTTAATAAGAGCCTTACTGGATCAGACCAAAGGCCTATCCAAGCAAACTGCATAGTTTTAGCTACGCACAGGGTGAAGAAGGGCTTCCTTTTGCCCATCCTTAATCTTCCAGCATTCAGTTTCATTAGATGGCCCTAGGTTCCAATATTATGAGACAGGGAGAAAAATGTTGCCCTATCAACTTTCTTCACACTCCGCCTAATTTTACACAGATCTATTAGATCTCCCTTACTTGCATTTTCTCTAAGTTCGAAAAGCCCCCGGAATCATAACCTTTCCTCATAGGGGAATTACTCCATGATCATTGCGGTTAACCTTTTTTGCTCTTCAGCCCCCATATATTCTTCTTGAGATACAGCAATCTGAACTAGGTTGCAGGTTGATCCCCATAGGGGCATATTCCTGCATTGCAGAAGTGGACTAGAATACCACCAGTACCCCCATCCAACTCTCCAATTCTATGATTCTATAACAAAATGGTATGGTTGCCAAAGTCCAGGATTTCCTGGACATATCCTCTTTTGGGGGGGGGGGGTAGCACACCCATCCGGGCGGATTTTTTGCATTTTTCATAGATTGACTGGGTTTTGAAATTTTATTTTTCTTTTTCTTTGTGGGGCACGCACATGCTCAGAAGGCGCTGTGCCCCAGAACACAAAACACTGCATCAGGTGGCCTTCCGGGGGCTGCGCTAGGCCCTGCACTGCTCCTGGTGGCTGGCAGGCTGGGTGCGGCCTCCTGCCTTTTCTGGCGGTCGCCAGACCTGGCATGACATTCCCATGGCTGGGCAGCATCTCCTGAGCAGAAGACAGCAAAGGTAAGAGAGGAGAGGGAAGGAGGGGGCAAGCAGGCAGGCGAGGAAGGGGTTTTTGCTCTTCAGAATATGGCAACCCTGCAATATTGGCACTTCTGTTTTCAATCCATTTCATGGCTATATTCAATTTATTCATTCTTCCCACCCTTCCCCACCCCACCTAGTACCATTTAAGAATTTAAGAATTGCATTCTTTTCTTTAAATCTGAGACTGGGAACAAATGCTGACAAAACAAATAGAGACCATTTTGCCTTTGCAGTGGCAGGAAAAATAACATCACTGAATATTTAAAGCCTTCTCCATCTGAATGGCTGCAGTTGCTAAGAAACATAACCATGTATGCGGAAGTATCCTGCTCCTGCATGTGGCATTGTGCTTTTCAATGAGGATGCCTTTGCATATATTTTATAGAATGGGCTGGATGGCAACTGTTTGGCTGTGTACATGCAGGAGTTTAAATTGCACAACACACAAGATTGCACCAGGAAAGCCTGAGATAAGGAACACTGTGCTTGGCAAAAGAGTCCCTCGGGTACTGTCCTATAACTATCTAATAACAGCAATAAACATTGTGACTTTTTTCTTTTTCAAACATTAGTCTGCACCATACCTAGAACTTTGGCCGCTAATAACATGACATATTTTATTTTATATAAAAAGTAGCGATTAAGGCTGCAGTTTTATACTCACCTGTGCAAGGATATGGCAAGTCCCCAACCGCTTGTCCAAGCACAAACAATACCTTTACCCAGAGAATATCAGCTCATTCCCTGGGATGCCCAAAGTGTAAAGTGGGGAATGTTTTTCCGACTGAGGTCCATATTTCCACCTGGGCAAGACTGCAGGGACCACGTACCAGCGATGTGCAGGGCCAGAGACAAGAGTGGGCAGAACAAGAAATACAAATGCTATCTTTGTACACTTCTTTCTGCATGCACACACCCTTTCTATCCTCCATCCAGGCAACCAAAAGAGTCACAATCAGAGTTCAAAGACACATTCCAGCCAGGAAAAAACAAACTTGAGCTCAAGCCAGGGCCGGATTTAGGTTTGATGAGGCCCTAAGCTATATGTCCAGCTGTCAACAACAAATTGTCACCGTTTTTTGTGTTGAATATATGCTATATGGTAATTTATGGACCTAATAGGTATCTAAATCCATGTGCACATCACACATAGGAGCCTACACAACACAAAAAAACAGTTGCTGTATGTAGGTTTTATTTTATTTGTTTTTTAGCTTATATTTTGGAAATGTACATCCAGGTTTTTTTCCTTTAAATTTTTATTTGGAGGGCCCCCAAGAGAGTGGGGCCCTAAGCTATAGCTTGTTTAGCTTATATGTAAATCCAGCACTAGCTCAAGCCACACTATTCAGTACAACACAGCTCTGACCCTTTTAAGCTCCCAGTAACCCCCTCTTAGAGGGACGCGGGTGGCGCTGTGGTCTAAACCACTGAGCCTCTTGGGCTTGCCAATCAGAAGGTCGGCCATTCGAATCCCTGTGATGGGGTGAGCTTCCGTTGCTCAGTCCTAGCTCCTGCAAACCTAGCAGTTCGAAAGCACACCAGTGCAAGTAGATAAATAGGTACCATTCTGGCAGGAAGTTAAAGGGTGTTTCTGTGCTCTGCTCTGGTTTCGGTGTTCCATTGCACCAGAAGAGGCTTAGTCATGCTGGCCACATGACCTGGAAGAGCTGTCTGCGTACAAACACCGACTCCCTTGGCCTGTAAAGCGAGATGAGCGCCGCAACCCCAGGATCATCTGCGACTGGACTTAACTGTCAGGGGTCCTTTACCTTTACCTTTTTAACTCCCTCTTATTATAACTTCAAGTCGGTGGGTGGTGTCTAACATCATGAACACAAAAAAGCACAAAGGGCAGTTTCAGTCTTTTCAAATGTTTTTTTGTAGGTAGCCCAAACCCAGCAAACATCCCTAGCACATGTTCCTGAGCATACAGTAGTATATGAGCAAACATCCAAGGTGTCCCATAAAGGATGCAGGCAGTGTCCGGACCTCATACGTTTTTGCATCCCACATTAGGAGCGCAGAATGAGTGCTGCTATGTATGGCATCCCCATAGCCATCCATTGTCAGCTGTCTTGTAGAAACCTGAGCCACTGGCAGTAGATGATTAAAAAGAGTTATTTCGCGACTGAAATTCATTCCCAGAGATAGGGCTGCTTTCCCCCCCAGGTGTAGTTAATTGCCAAAAAAATAACAAGATTCTGTCTGGGAACAGTAACTTATCGCAGAATGGCTCCAATTAGCTGATAACATCCAAGGTCATTATAACAAAGAAGACCTGAAAAAGCCCATGGACCTGTGGAAAGTTTCCTGAGAGCAAACTTATCCAAAAAGCGATGAGCCCTTTTCTTCTAGGTATACCGTATTTTTTGCTCTATAAGACTCACTTTTTTCCTCCTAAAAAGTAAGGAGAAATGTGTGTGCGTCTTATGGAGTGAATGCAGGCTGCACAGCTATCCCAGAAGCCAGAACAGTAAGAGGGATTGCTGCTTTCACTGCATAGCGATTCCTCTTGCTGTTCTGGCTTCTGAGATTCAGAATATTTTTTTTCTTGTTTTCCTCCTCCAAAAACTAGGTGCTTCTTGTGGTCTGGTGCATCTTATAGAGCGAAAAATACAGTAATTGGTTGGTTGCTCCTGCTGGGGACGAGGAAGGGTGTAAGGCAGTATTTTTGAAGCAGTGGGCCAGGGCTCACCTGGGCACTTTCAGGTGGGCTGTGGTGCCTCTTCACCTCTCTGCCCTGCTGCCGGCATATGCCCATAACCTTTTGGTCAGACCAATGCTAGCACCAGCAACTCTTTGCATGCTGAATGAAAGTGGCCAGGTGACAGATGTTCAAGGGGAAAGGGAGAGGAAGGAAAGTCTTCCTCCACTGGGGGAAAAGGACCAGAGGAGGTGTTGAAGGAGATGAAAAAGTGAGAGAAAATGTTAATGTTTATAACTAACAAGGTGGGAATAGAAAAGAAGGGGCTAAGAAAAGAAAGGTGTTATACGAGGGGAAAGTGAATGTAAAAGGACTAGGAGGGGGAAATGAGGTAAGGCTCAAGGATAAGGTTCAAGTTGAGTGTGAAAGGAGAATGGGAAATGAATGTACAGGGGAGGACTAAAAATGCTTTTGAGGGGTACATGGCAGCAGGAAGGAAGACTAGAGAAGAAAAAGTCTTCTCCATTTAAAGCTTCTGGATCAGAAAATTCTGCTGAAAATGGGGAGGCTGTCAAAACACCTTTTTATTTAGCTCAGGGAAACCTGAGCAGTGGAACTTCTTGCCATGAGGAAAATGCTGTGGTCAAAAAATGGAACAACTTCAAAAGATGGATTACCGTAGATTTTAGTTGAAAATGATGTATGTAATTGTCAGCTGATTGTGTCAAACTTGATCTCCACCCACCACCATTTTGTGAGTGCTGGGCCTCAGTAGTTTTCAGCTGCATCAATTGGGCCTGCAGGTAGGAACTTTGAAATGATTGGTTTAAGGTATAGTGCTGCTAGCTACAAATATAACAATGGATAACAATGTATGCGAAAGACACTTAGACACATGAGTCAAAAATACTTCCCCCATCCCTAAGAACCCTTCTTCCCTTGACCAGCGGGGGGAAACCCTGAAAGGCTCACTAGCTGATACCTTTGTAAAACTCTTTCACTAAATTAGCTTAATTTACTAAGCAGTAAAAACTGTATTTATGTGGGTTAACTACCACTGGGCTCCTCCAGACATCCTTTTTTTAATTGAGCATGCATGATGATTTGTGCACATGAAGCTATTGGAGCAGTCATATGCAATCTTGCTTTCAGTAGTTCATTGCACCTGCAAACGTTTTGAAGTGGTCACACTGCTTCATTTCTAATCAATGCAAGTCCTGTAACGTTTTGCTGAAATCCAATAAAGTTTTGTACCACAAATCTTCTGGTTTCTTTTTGTCCTGCTTTTGTTGCACCACAGCTCCTCCAGACAGCAATAACCATTCACACCATATATTTAAAGCACTAGGATGCCACGTCAAACAGTCATGGTTTTCCCCAAAGAATTTCGGAAGCTGTAGTTTGTTAAGGGTACCAGGACTTAGAGCTACAATTCCCAGAGCTCCCTGGGAAGAGGGATTGGTTGTTTAAACCACTCTGGGAATTGGAGCTCTTTGCTGGAAGTCTTCATATATGGGGTGATGGGGTGTTTCAAAGACTAATCCTAGCCCCTTTTGCACAGCAGGTTCAGCTGTACATCAAACAAGAATCCTGAGACAGGTTTATAGAACTATGTATAATTCACCGGTACCCTGGCAAAATAGTGTTGATTTAAGAATTCCACTGATCACTCTCCAGGGAGTTTGAATCACCACTCTCAGAATATCTGAATGGAAATGATAATGCCGCTGAAACTCTTAAGGTTTGCAGTATCAGATACAGTGCACCAGAACTCAATCGCTCTCTGAAAGTTTTGAGTTTTTTTTGCCTAGTGCAGATAATCACATGGGTCACAGTTCATAGGGCCACTTTCTATATTATCAGGTTGTGCAGTTGTGGCCGAAAAGCTGAATGAATATTAGCACTGAAGGCTACCATTTTGATTCGGGTCGCTAATCACTATGCCAGGAAACTACACATTACTGGCATGGTTTCCCTGGCACGGTTACTATCAGAACAAATCACTTGGGCAGCCCTTTGCACAGACATAAGTACATAAGAAGAAGGGGCTGGTGCCACAGCTCTGCACTCCCAATAGTGGTGTCACTGCCCCACACCCTGATGCTGTGTGGGCAAGATCAGTGCTGCGTGGGCAGAAGCAGCTGAAAAGAAAGAAGAGGAGTCCAGTGATATATATATATATATATATATATATATATATATATATATATATATATGGTTGTATGCCCTGGGTTCTCAATTTGATCCTTTTACAATGGCTTTGTATTCTTTGTGGTATTTTATGCATTGTGACTTGCTATATTTTCTGATTATAGTTTAATATGCCAGTTTTTTTACTGATTATAGTTTGGTAATTCTTTATTTTAATTAATGGGTGTGGACTGTTTGATTATTATTTGCTGATGTTTAATTTTGTTGTTTACTATAGGGCTGACATACGTCCTGACATTACCAGGATTTCAAAGGCAGAAGTGACGTCCGGGGGGTGGCACCCTGTCCTGGAACTTAGGCAAGTCAAAAAGCTCAACAACTTAACAACTTTTTGAAATATTTTTTTTTTTAAGTAATATTTATTAAAATTTTACAAAATCAAAAATACAAAAATGCATAGCAAAACAAGAAACAGAAGAAAACTCTCAAACAAAAATACAAGATACAAAAAACAAGAAAAATAGAGAAAAAGAAAATAGAAAGTTAAAACAAATCCATTTTTTATAACTTTGAACTCATTAACTTATTTCTTTGACTTCCTCACACCTCCCCTTTTTGTATTCCCATTAAAATATTCAAATCAGCAAATCCTTACCCTCTTTCATTTATCTTAACTCTAAATCTTCACATATTGTAACCCTATAGTTTCACCAAATTTCTAATTCATTTTTGCGTACTCTTTTTAACTTTTATCGCTAATGCCACTTATTTTCAGTCCAACATCATTTTAACATTCACTAATTTTACAGTGTTTCTGCAAATAATCTTTAAATTTCTTCCAATCTTCTTCCACCAACTCTTCTCCCAGGTCTCGGATTCTGCCAGTCATTTCCGCTAATTCCATATAGTCCATCACCTTCATCTGCCACTCTTCCAGGGTGGGTAGATCTTGTGTCTTTGCAATAAGTATTCTTGCTGCCGTTGTTGAACTTTTTGAAATATGGCAACCCTAGTTTACAATTGAATTTTTGTGGATTGTTCAGTGTTGCTTTGTTTGATATAGGTTGTCTATTTTAAAGTTATTGTAACTTTTTTGTATCAGATCAGATGGTTATTATTAATGTTTGATGTTTTATGATGTTTTTTATGTGTGTTGCAAGCCGCCCAGAGTGGCTGGGGCAACCCAGCCAGATGGGTGGGGTATTCTTCTTCTTCTTCTTCAGTGGTGTGTAAGTCCACACAGCCCTGACTTTGCTGGTTCCCTGGCCCATCCTGTCCATGTAATCAGCAGTGACACAATGCCAGGACGTCTGATCCAAGGGGCTGCCCCATTATGCTAACTGTTTCAGAACAACCCTGCTGGATGAGACTAGAGGACTGTCTAGTCCAGAATCCTCTTTACTACAGTGGCCAATTAGTTACCTGTGGAAAGCTCACCAAGCCTGCTCAACATTTCATCTTGGGTGCCTATGCAATTTGATTTCCAGGAGGCAGCCACGTGCCAGGATAATATATGAACTGAACCTTATTGAAACAGTAATCAAAGCGGAAATGCTCTGAGTCAGTGTTGCACGGAGGCTGTGTACATGCAGTGTAAGGAGATTTCGCGATGGCAGCTGCAAATGGATAAAAAACAAAGGCCTCCATGCTCAATGTTACATTTGATCCCTGGGGGAGCCATTTGCACTCAGCTTGTCAGGCAAAAACTCATTCAGAGTACTCAGTGGCTGGACTCACTTGGGATTTATGTCCATTTCTCAGTTGTTTCCAACACTTTTAGTTCTCCCTGAAGAGTGCTTTGCATTTCAGGTTGGAAGAAACGTGGATGTTTGAATGTGATGAGATGTTCAGAAATTGGTCCAAACTATGTTTCCATTTCAAGGGAGTCTTTGGAAATTTGAGGGCTGGATTTGATAATATCTTTATTTTTTTAAAGGAATGCTCAGAATTAAATTAGGCAGCCATAGAAATCCTAAATGCACATGATTGTCCCACTAGGGGGGGAAATACCCTAGACCGAGTATATAGCAACATCATGCATGGATACAAGACCAAGCCCTTGCCCAATTTGGGACAGTCAGACCACATATCCTTACTTATGATACCATCATATAGACCTCTCGTACGCAGAATTAGACCATCAACTAGAGAGATACGAGTGTGGCCAGCAGGTGCACCCGAGCAACTTCAAGATTGCTTTCGGAACACTGAATGGTCACTTTTTGTGGAGAATAATGTGGACACATACGCTTCAATAGTACTGTTCTATGTCAAAAGCTGCATTGATGTCGTTACTACCACCAAACAAATACGGGTGTTTCCTAACAACAAGCCCTGGCTAAACAGGGATGTGTATCTTCTGTTAAAGGCAAGGAATGCTGCTTTTCACTCTGGCGATGCGCAACAGTATAGAGAAGCTAGAGCCAAACTGAAAAAGGGCATTAGGGATGCCAAAGCTATGTACTGCCGGAGGATCGAAAAGCATTTTGAGAGCTCCGACCCTCGTCGTGTATGGCAAGGCCTGCGACAAATTACAGGGCAAAATATTAAAAACGAACTGGCTAACAGCAGTGCGCACCTGGCTGATCAGCTGAATCAATTCTTCAGTCGTTTTGAGGTGGGAACTGGAACCACCGTCACTACAGCATTGGCTACCAGCACATCATCAGAAACTATTACTGATAAACAACCACTTTTATTACAGACCTCCGACGTACAACGTGCTTTTCGGAGCATTAATATTAGGAAGGCAGCTGGACCGGATGGAATTATGGGACGAGTTATTAGGGACTGTGCTGCAGAATTAGCTGGTGTATTTACGGACATTTTTAATCTATCCCTGTTGCAGGGTTCTGTCCCTACCTGCCTGAAGACATCTGTCAGAGCCACCCTGGGTCCCAGCTCACAAGAGACCAAAGTCCAGTCCAAGCTATATACAAAAGGTTTTATTGAAGATCATTGTCGTCATTACATCCAAACTCCGTGGCTCCGCATCTGTTACCCTTAGATGTTAGAAGTCCCCTCTGAGTCCGTCCCTCCCCTGCACCAATTTAAGAGGCTTGTACTGCTCCACCTTTTCCTCTCTTTCCTTTTCCGCAGGGTCTTCCTGCCCCCCTGTCTTCCCTCTTTCCGGGACTCCCCAGAGGCTGAGTCTTCTCCCGCCTGCTCCCCCCTCCTTCGTGCTTTGGCACCAGGCTCCTCCTCAGAGCTCTCCTCATTTCCGCGCGCCTCTATATTTGAACTTGGCGCGCGTACGTTGCCTCTGACCTTCCTTTCTACAGTTACGCTGCTCTCGGTACTACACTCCTCCCTTTCAGGCAGGACGTCTTGCTCCGAACTCCTCCCCCTTCCTCCTTCCTGTCCTGCTCTTTCTGACACACTGGCAACTCCCCCCCCTCTACTCCGTTCCGACGGGGGAGCTGGTCCCGCTTTGCCACTCCCACTGGGGATTCCCTCTTCGTTCCCCTCTCTCTGACTGATTCCCTCTCTATTGCCCCTTGGCCTGACCAGGGGGGCTCCCTTCTGGGAATCCTCTGATTCGCTAGACGGACTTTGGGACAACCTCGGCTCGTTGTCGTCCTCTTCCTCCTCGCCCTCGCTCTCTGTCTCCTCTCTCCCTAAAACCCTGACATCCATCCCCCCCTCGAAGCCCCCCCTTCCCCCCTTCCGCTCATCGGGTGCAGGTTGTGGAAGCTGCCGCTCTTCGGAGGCGGACGCAGGATACAGATTCTGCACCTCCATCTCCTCTGTTTGCAGTTCGTTGTACGAGTGTTCGAATTCGGGTTCTTGACCCAAGGTGTTCTCTTCTCCCTCCTCCATTGGTACCTGGTCCGGTGCTGCCTGCCAAGGTCCCGTCAGCCATTTCCTGCGCCAGTCCTCCTCTGGTTGCTCGTCCCACCAATAAGAGGGTTCTGTGTCCACCCCCGAACACGATCCCCTGGGCGAGTTGGAGTCCGGCGACCTTTCTTCAGCTGAAGAAAAGCCGTGGAAAGTGCTGCCTGAACATGTGGGCGTAAAGAGCCAGTCATCAAAGTACTCGGCTGGCATGGGTCTATGAGGGAAAAGGGTCTGTGCGTTGCAAAAGCGCTGGGGACTGCTCTACAGATTCGCCTGGCTGAGCCCCAGCAGCTCTGCTTCCAGCCAGGCACTGTCGTTTCCCTGAGGTTGCTCTGCTTGCATCATTTCTGCTGCAACAGTTGCTAAAGCTGCAGTGTGTTTCTGCAGCCTCTGGGGACACTCTTTCGCCATGTGCTGTGCACTGTCGCAAATGTAACACTTCCTGGTCCCTCTAGGAGGCTTTGCCTTCACTGCACCGGAAGCTGGGGCTCTGGCTGTTGCTTGAGCCTTAGCACCACCAAGTTCCATGGGCTCCTCCCCCTGCCTTCCCAGTGGCGAAGGATGTGACTGACTGAACTCCCTGGGGATGAAAGAAGACGTCCTCGCTGGTGGACGCACCTGACGTTCTTCCTCAGTGTGCCAAGGACGTCCCTCGTGCCGTATCCCAATCGCCAAAGCCCTCTGCACAAGCTCCTCCAGGGTCTGGGGTCTGTCTCCCCTGGCAAGTTCATCCTTAATGGGACCGCTGAGCCCCTCCCAGAACAAATCCCTCACAGGTGCACAATCCTTCTCCCAGCTTAGCGCAGTCAGTAAAGCAAAAAATCTAGAATGGTACTGACGCACAGTGGCTTTGCCTTACCGCAATCCAAAAATTTCCCTGCGTGCAAGATCCACATCTACAGTAGACTGGAAGCAGGCATCCATCGCCTTAATGAATTCATCTGCATCGCGGCGGGCAGGGCCATCTTCACGCCACAAATTGCGCAACCAGTCTCTGGCCGGCCCATGCAAGTGAGAAACAATAAACCCCACTTTCTCCTCCTCATCTTTAAAGTCATGACGAAGCAAGTGCAATGCATACAAAACGTCTGCTCTGAAACTGGGGTAGTGCTTCAGGTTCCCATCGAAGTGGGTGACTAGGCTGCCCCCCCTCCGTCCAAGTCCAATCCCCTCTGATCTGGACCCTGGGAACCCTTCCCTGCTTGCACGTTCCCACCTTGTTTGCAGGTCCTGGCAGCGCTTCTCCATTTCGTCATGCTTCTTCTGAGACGCAAGGACTGCAGCAGTGAGTTCGGAAACTGTAGTTCGCAGCGCTGTCAACTGCTCCTCCGCAGTCATGGCTGTCACCGTTCGTGAGCTTTGCAAAAAAAAAAAATTTTGCGTTCTTTGGAGGGGACTTTCTGTCAGAGCCACCCTGGGTCCCAGCTCACAAGAGACCAAAGTCCAGTCCAAGCTATATACAAAAGGTTTTATTGAAGATCATTGTCGTCATTACATCCAAACTCCGTGGCTCCGCATCTGTTACCCTTAGATGTTAGAAGTCCCCTCTGAGTCCGTCCCTCCCCTGCACCAATTTAAGAGGCTTGTACTGCTCCACCTTTTCCTCTCTTTCCTTTTCCGCAGGGTCTTCCTGCCCCCCTGTCTTCCCTCTTTCCAGGACTCCCCAGAGGCTGAGTCTTCTCCCGCCTGCTCCCCCCTCCTTCGTGCTTTGGCACCAGGCTCCTCCTCAGAGCTCTCCTCATTTCCGCGCGCCTCTATATTTGAACTTGGCGCGCGTACGTTGCCTCTGACCTTCCTTTCTACAGTTACGCTGCTCTCGGTACTACACTCCTCCCTTTCAGGCAGGACGTCTTGCTCCGAACTCCTCCCCCTTCCTCCTTCCTGTCCTGCTCTTTCTGACACACTGGCATCTCCCCCCCCTCTACTCCGTTCCGACGGGGGAGCTGGTCCCGCTTTGCCACTCCCACTGGGGATTCCCTCTTCGTTCCCCTCTCTCTGACTGATTCCCTGTCTATTGCCCCTTGGCCTGACCAGGGGGGCTCCCTTCTGGGAATCCTCTGATTCGCTAGACGGACTTTGGGACAACCTCGGCTCGTTGTCGTCCTCTTCCTCCTCGCCCTCGCTCTCTGTCTCCTCTCTCCCTAAAACCCTGACAACATCGATTATAGTGCCAGTCCCTAAACAGTCAGTGGTGGTATCTCTCAATGACTACAGACCAATAGCCCTAACATCTGTCGTTATGAAATGCTTTGAGAGATTGGTGCTAGATTATATTAAGGCTGGTCTTCCATCCACTCTAGACCCGTTCCAGTTTGCATACAGAAGAAATAGATCTACTGATGATGCTATTTCCATCGCTGTCCATACTGTACTGAGTCATCTAGAACGACAGGGAACCTACGCAAGGCTGTTGTTTGTGGACTACAGTTCTGCCTTTAATACAATTCTACCAGACAGGTTATTCCTTAAAATGACCAATTTAGGTATACATCAGAAGATCTGTTTGTGGGTAAGGAATTTCCTGACCGATAGGCCGCAGACAGTGAGAATGGGACCTTACTATTCTTCTACTCTAGTATTAAGCACAGGAGCCCCTCAGGGGTGTGTGTTAAGCCCCTTTCTCTATTCCCTGTACACATTTGACTGCACCCCACTGTATAAGTCCAACACAATCATCAAATTTGCGGATGATACAACAGTGGTGGGGCTCATTAGTGAGAATGATGAGGCTGCTTATAGGAAAGAAGTACAGGGGTTAATTCAATGGTGTAAAGAAAATAATCTTATGCTTAACACCAAAAAAACCAAAGAACTCATAATTGATTTTAGGAGAAAGAAAAGTGTATTTTTACCATTGCACATAAATGGCGAGGAGGTGGAGAGGGTTGGTAGTTTTAAATACCTGGGCACTTACATCTCTGAGGACCTCTCATGGACTGCAAATATTAATATGGTTGTGAGGAAGGTGCAGGGGAGGTTGTATTTCCTGAGAATGCTCAGAGGATTGAATCTATCTCAGCACCTACTTCTGTCCTATTATCATAGTACCATTGAGAGTGTCTTAACCTATAGTATATTATCATGGTATGGGAGCAGCTCTGGAATGGATAAAAAAGCTTTACAGAGAATAATTAAAATTGCCCAGAATGTTATTGGGCTCCAACTACCAACCCTGGATGAGATCTTCACGTCTCGCAGCTTGAAGAAGTCACACAATATCCTGAGAGATCCCACCCATCCTGCTCACAACCTCTTTGAACTGTTGCCTTCGGGCAGAAGATACAGGACAATGAAAACACGAACCACACGCCTTCTGAATAGTTTCTATCCAAGAGCTCTGATTGCACTAAATAATGATCTCAGGGCCAGTTGTAAGAAATAGCAAGCAGTGAGTAGTAAGGAATGAGATAGGTTTTAGGTTATGCTATGCTTCTAATAGGTTGTGTTATATTCTGGATTATGTATGTTTTAATAGATTATGTCTGAATAGGATGAGAGTGTTGGAGATACGTGCAAATGTGTATGTGAATCCGGTCTTGGGTGTTTGATTTTCGTTGTTGTGTATACTGTGTATATACGGACAATGACAATAAATTTATCTATCTATCTATCTATCTATCTATCTATCTATCTATCTATCTATCATCTATCTAAAAGACTAAAAGAGCATCAGGGCTGCAAATCAGTGCAGTGCTATCCACCTAAACCCTATGTAAAATCAATTAAGTTTAAACATGCAAAACGGTACTGGGTTATGGTCTACTGAGTGCAATCCATCAGCAGTCGTGCTGTGTAAGCCCCAGCCAATGGACTGGGTTCAAACCAGTGTGGATTCTGTAGACATGAACTAAGTCCACGGAAAAGAAATTGGTGCACTGCACTTTAATTTTCATAGATTGCACTGCAGAAGCAGAGCTTTATTTGTAATTCAAAAATTGGTTAATTATGGCATTGGGCTGGATCCAGACTAAATAAGCTGAACCGAGTGAAATCAGTGGGACTCAAGTGAAGTCAAGACTGGCAGTAGGAACTATTCAGAAGTAGGTCCTATTGAATTAAGTGGGGCTTAGTTCCAGGTAAGTGAGGATAGGCTTGCTGCCCAAGCAGTCCACTGTAACCAGTAATTAATAATCTGAAAAATTGTGTCAAAGTTAGCTGAAACCTGCATTTAACAAATTAGAAAGACAGCCAATAGGCCTTGAGCTTATTGCTGTTGCTTTTACCCAGAGCTAAACAGAATGGTGCTGAGGAAGATTTGAATGTGGCAATGTGATCTGCCTCTTCCTTACTTTCAGCAGGCTACAGTTGTGACCTCAGTGCTGCCCATTTCAACCCACTTCTGAAAGGACTATTGTGGACCATGGGTTGGGTGAAGTTAACTGGACTTACAATAGGTGCCATTGTCAATGGGACAAATTTTCTATGACATAGGTGGCCATTAATTTCAATAGGATGTAGGTACAACTAACAACACAATCCTATACATATTGGGAAATAAATGTTCTTCAAAGTGATGCTGCACACCACTGTTGGCTATAACTCTCTACAACTACAAGTTCAATAAACCCTAGATAATCGTAATAAAACAAGAAATGAGATTCTTTTAATGTGCTCTCAGCGTCTCATAAAGTTCTGTGCTAATGAAAAAGCATGACATACTTTGCATATTAATAAAAGTTGTAGGCTAGTGAATTGCTCATTTAATGAGTTCATTTTTTAAAAGAAAAGGTTGAGACTATTTTATAAGTGATAAAAATAAATACATGAACAGAGTAGTAAACTGTCTGGTTTTACAAGTACCAAATTATATAGGGTTTTGCATATAACCATATTTAGCCTCTTAATATTGATCTTTTATTTTTGTAGCAGCGTTACACAGAAGAGGACTGCCATTAATGGCCCAGACATATGAACCACTTTGCTCTGATGGCCTTCGTTGTCCTTGGAAGCCACTGTAGCCTGAACAAAGCTCTGCAGGCCCTATCTAAAATGAAAATAAGGGAGGAGGAAAAATAGATTTCTCTTGGAGAGAATGGGCAGGCTCCATGCACAAATAGTTCCAGTTTAGCTCAGCTGCAACAGCACTAGTCAGTGGTGTCATCAGAGTAGGACCTTGGAGCAGAAGACGCAGGGCAGAATCAGCAAAAGGTCCCTAAATGTAATAGATCTGGCTTAGCATACTTTTTAAGTAAGTAAACTAATACACATCACATAGGAACATGGAAATCTGCCTTATATTGAATCAGACCGCTGGTCCATGTAGTTCAGTATTGTCTACACTGGCTGGCAACAGCTCTCCAGGGTTTCAGACACGACCTATGGATTGAGCCTGGGACCTTCTGCATACCATGCAAATTGCTCTGCCACTGAGCTACAGCTCTTCCCATCTAAAGAAGGTATGCCTGGAAGCCCATTAAGTCTAGTATCTTAAGCTTTCCTATCTCCACCAAAGGTCGTAGTCGTTATTTGTTCAGATTTAGTACCTAACCAAATGCCAAACCCACTAATTGGAAATAATTCCTTTTGGATCTATTGGTCTGACTTCCAAGTATACCAGTCAGATCATCAACACAACTCAGCCTGGATCAAGCAGACCTGTGCTGCAACAGAATGGGCTAAGCACAGGGGAACCTAGAAAGCTGCTTTATACAAAGTCAGACCATTGAGCTCCTTCAGTCAGAACACTGGTCCATCTACTCAGTATTGTCCACAGGGCTTGCAATGGCTTCCCAAGTTTTTAGGTGGGGGTCATCCCCAGCTCTACATGAAGAGGCCAGTGATGGAAGCTAGGAGCTTTCCTATGCAAAACAGGTAATCTTCCTCTGAGCTATGGCCAAGTATTAGCTGGAAAACTTCCATCTATCTCAGCTGATCTGCTGAGAGCACAGTTCCCTGCTTTTTTGAGCTGGCTGTGTTATTGGCCAAAGTAGGCTTAGATGGGAGGAAGAAGGCATGTATGGCCTCATCCACACATTATATTATTACAGCAAGAAAACACACACACACCTAATTCTGTAATTTATGGTTGTCATATTTCAAAAAGTGAAAATCTGGGCATGAAAATTGAAGTTTTAAACTTTTTTTAAAAGGGAAATCACCGCAAAAAAGAACACTCGTGATATGGGCTGTCATACGCTGGGTTTCCCCGGACATTATAGCCGTTTCCTGAAAATTCCACCCGGATGCCATTTTTGACAGACAAAGCCTGGCTATGTCTGGGAAATTCCAGATGTATGGCAGCTCTACTGTAATCATACGCACACTTACTTGGGAAGTAAGCCCCACTGAGCTTAACTCAGTGTGGTTTAGGCCTGAGTAAATACTAAAGAATTTCACTGTAATAGCCTGATCCTAAGCATATTTACTCAAACATAAATCCTACTGAGTTCAATGGAACTTATTCCCTAGTAAATATGCATAGGATACTTAAATTTCATTTGGAACCATTCATTTAGCTCTTCCTGAAAAAAACAAAACATTGAATACAACTTAAACAAGTCCTAGTGAAATTTAAAAGGAAGCAAAGGAGACAAAAGAGGTAATGGAACATCGAGTGGAATTTACACAGAAATACACAATGGGATGAGTCACATAAAGTCTGATCAGTATACAAAGCTTCTTAAAATGTCATTTCTCACAATTTAAAGATGAACATTGACAAAATATGTGTATTTTGTCAGCGATATCAGGAGGAGCCTCAAGGATGTAGACATTAAAAAAAAGTAAAGGGCCCATGGATGATTAAGTCCAGTCAGAGATGACTATGGGGTGCGGTGCTCATCTTGCTTCAGGCCAAGGGAGCTGGCGTTTGTCCACAGACAGCTTTCCAGGTCATGTGGCTAGCATGACTAAACCACTTCTGATGCAACAGAACACTGTGACAGAAGCCAGAGTGCACAGAAATGCCATTTACCTTCCCACCACAGCGATACCTATTTATCTACTTATCTAATCTTATGTATATATCTTATACATATGTAGACATAAGATATATGGATAACCTAAGTCTCAGCTATAGATGCAAATGCAGAATCTGAACTTTTGGCAATGGTTTTTGTAAGAATGGCAGAATTGGTGATTTACTTTCGATTTTATTTTTTTGCAAAGAATGTCTAATGTGCTGGTGAGTTTTTAATGAGTGTTGACCAAACATACCGGTACTCAGAAAGTTGAAAAGAAAAGAAAAATATTTTGGATATTTAGAAATTCAAATAAATGGGAGGGTTGTCCCCTTTGGGATATTCACACACTGTTCATTTGGGTAATCTGGGGTACTGGACAACAGAGATTCAGTAAATGGTGCTATTTTATATAATCAATGGGAGTCTGTTTTGTGCTCCAGTTCCTTTTGGAATATGCTCCAGTACCTTTTATGTTAACACACAATCTAAGCTGCAACAGTTAATCATTCACCAATCTACATATCCTGTTATTGTAATGGACCATATATGTTGCAAGGTTTCTTGCAAGAGAAAACAACCCTTGTGGATTATAAATACCAAGCTAATCAGCTGTTAAAATGTTGGTGGGCTCCACCCCACAATATAAAATTCAATCTGTTTTTGGAATATGGGTGGTTTAAGAACCCATGGGAAGTTTGCTGTGCTCAATTAATGCTGTTACTGCTAAAAGACTGTTGTGTCTTTTCAGGTGTCATCTAAAGATCATTCTGGAGACTCATCTATTTGCCCCCCCCCCCACCCAATGCTGAAATGAAATATTATGTATTAGTATACCCAACAAGACAGAGCTTGAGAATTCCCCTGGATGGTAGCAAATATTTATGAGGTTGCTTATACAGTATAGTTAATCTCCTGAAATAAAATGCTGAAATGTATACCGGTGATTAGATACACAGAAGGGATAAAATGCTTGAAAAAAATGCAAGCCTAGGTTGTTATTTAAAATTATTATCTTCATACAGAAATCCACAATGAAAGCTTTCTTCAATTCGTCCGGCAGATTGAGGCCACCAAGAAAATCATCTAAAATGTTATTCACTTGCCATTTATATCTGTACTTCTGGGTCAATATTCTTTTGGGGATGGGGGAAGTTTTAACCTATCCATGTTTACTTGGATGTAAGTCCCATGGACTTCAGTGGGGCTTTGTCCCAGGTAGGCAGTTATCAGATTGCAGCCCTAAACATTGCAGTGGCTCTGTTTCTCAAGTGCTCTTCTAACATTTTGTCTTGAGCAGTTCCTACTGTCATATGTGTTGTCCTTGGTTTCTTATGAGATGCCTGGCAGTTAATTTCATATAAGTAGTGGAAACTAAACTTTGAAGCGACAGCTCCCTCTTCCAAACCTTGCCTCCCTCCACCCCGGTCCTTCACATACACAGAGAGAACTCCCTACAAACCTGTATTTAAAGCAAAGGATGACATTGCTGACAACACAGTACTTCAGTAAGGTAAAGGCCAACAGCAGCAAATCAGAATGGAAGGCAGAAAGAAACTGTTCAATTCTCCCAAGGGAACCATTGATGGAGGTGAATCCCATTGTACCAAGTCCCATCTTACCAGGATTGCTCAGAGGGGGGAAAGTAACAATCCCAAAAAAGAAGGGGAAAAAAATTGCACCTGCTATCTTTGTACTCCAAACTCCACCTGCATTGTTGTATGCTGACTGCAGCTAGTGAGCTTTTATGAACTGGAAGGTCCAGCCACTTAATGGGCCAAACTGACATTTATCACCGACCAGGGAAACAGGGGTGATAAAATGGGAAATTCCCTTTTAACTGCAGATTAAACCCCAGAGGGCTCTATTGTTATAGAAGAGAATTGAAGAGGTGTCCACAGCACACAGGAGCTCAGTGCAATTTGCTAGACTCTCTCTCTTCACCCCCCCCACCCCAAATAATAATGCTGATGCTCAATATGTGAAAGTGCAGGTGGGACCTTGTAACTAACAGCTCTACTCAGAATTTGTATCTGAAGCAACCAAA
Source organism: Podarcis erhardii (assembly GCF_964252035.2). Classification (NCBI taxonomy): domain Eukaryota; kingdom Metazoa; phylum Chordata; class Lepidosauria; order Squamata; family Lacertidae; genus Podarcis; species Podarcis erhardii. The sequence goes on from NC_138509.1 coordinate 40,510,820, forward strand.
TCAAAATGGGTGCAGCTCCCTACATTATGCAATAGAATATAACGCTGTGGATCTGGCAAAGCCTTTTCTTTCCCATTAAAAATATTTTTTTTTCCCATAAAAGAAATAACACCACCAACCTATATTTATTACCCAGACTACAGCCAACTGATACATCACACAAATCATGGCATAGCTTAGCATAGCATAGCATGCAAAAAAAACACCCGTGAACCTGGCAATGAATTAATTCCAGAATGCACAAGCAGACAGTTATATAACTGTGTGTGCAAAGACACCGATACCACTCGGGTGCAGAAAGAGGCAAAAATATGCAGAGAGACTGACCTTACAGGCAAGTTCCATCATGATGGGCACATTGCTGGTCTGCTTTACCTGAAGGAAACAACATTCCGTGTATTGCAGTGCACTTCAGCCTAAAACCTGTAGGCTGTTCCTAGCAGGCAGGTTTAAAGCAGCATGGGGGGGGGGGGTTGCGCGGGGAGGGGAGTGGGAGGGGTTGCCATTCACCTTGCATTTTGCAAGAGGTTTAGCATTTTCTAACTGCAAAAATCAAGCAATCCAAAAGTCCGTTCTCTCCCTGCAGGTTATATACGCTGTTCTCCAAACGGCTTAGGACCAGATGTGATGAAAGCATGATTCGTCAAGTCTAGTCCAGCATTATTATTGGGGGGGGGGGTGAAAGCAAGGGAGGGAGGGAGGGAGGGAGGGAGGGAGGGAAGAGGAGGAGGAGGAGGAGGGGTGGAATCGACCATACAGGTTTTGTTTTTTAAAAAAGCTGCTCACCAGGTACACACCCTGAAAGTGGAGACTCAAGCCAGCCTAACTGAGGCAAAGAGCTAGAGAGGGGTTTCACCAGCAGGTTGCAGTTGCCGGGCGATGCTCTGGATGCTCGCCTTCCTCCTGGGAAAAATGAGCTCACTGCGAGCATCCAACAGCCGCCCCTCAGCCATTGCAGTGACACTGCAGCTAGCAGCCGACTCCAGGCACGTCATCGGAGGAGCTCACTTGGAGAAACGGAGGCCCTCCCATTCAGGAAGGGAAAGGCAAAGGCGCTCGATCCAGCAGCAAGGCCAGCCCTCAGCTGCAGCCACCTAATTCGCGGCTGGCTTTTCTCAAAGCGGAAAACAAATTCCTCTCCAGCATCCTAAGCAGGGTGGGGATTGTTGCTTCCACTCTCTGCGTTGCCAAGGTTACAGAGGCTTGCCTCCCTCTCCACCTCCCCTTCCTCTCCGCTGCCAAGTAAGGGATGTAGCAGGACCCAGCCGAGACTGACATTTAAAATCCCCGTGGCTCCTCTCTCTGGCATTTGCAAGCAGCCAGAGAGATGGTCCGAGTTCCTCCTGCAGGGGTCATCCGCAGACGCGGTCCGTCCGGGGCCAGGTATTAATCGATCACCTCTTCATCTTCATTTTGAAAGTCTTGTTTCTCTGCTCTGAAAGAATGCAGAAGGGGAAATTGCGCTGGGGTCTTTGCAAATGTCTTTAAAGTATCCGGGCATGGCAGATAACAGAACTCATCCTTAACCCCTTGTAGGAAGCCCAGAGCTAGAGAGACGGTCCCAGTTCCTTTGAGTTGTATTTATGTACTGCTTGCTTGTTAACTTTCCTTTTGGTCTGTGCTTACATGTTAGGTCTAAATTATTTATTTGCAACACTGAATGGTTGGACTTTGGCCTATTTGAACATTCTGGTACCTTTTGTAAACTGGGTTCAACAATGACACCCCTGCTGGTTTGTATATTGATAAGACAGGTGTTTTTTGTAAGACTTTTGGGGCACAGCTCACTGTGGAAAAAGAACACACAGACACCCCCCAAACCCATGTTCTTCATCCTTGAGTCTCCAGATGTGGGTAGACTACAACTCCCATCATCCTTGGCTAAACTGGTGTGGATGATTGGAATTGTAGTCCACCCACATTGGGGAACCTAGGCTGAAGAACACAGCCCAAAGCTAAATAATGTCTGCAATGGGCTGTGACTTGTGCTACTAAAAAACAGATACAGTACTAAGCAAGGGAACTTGCAACAAAATGTTGCATCATGGAGAGCTCCCGTTCCAGATTCCAACCAAGCCCTTTTCAAGGATTCACCATTCCATCGCCTTTCTCTTCCCCACCCCTATTTTCCTCCCTCCCTTTCTGTCCCTCACTTGGCCACTGAGCACACTCAGTTTTGTTATAGGGAGTCCCCCCTTAAGTTAACCAGCCAGCATACAACAGGAAACCTAAATGCCACATGCCACGTTGAAAGAATTCTTAGGATTTTTGAACCTACTAAGTAATATCACAATGATACAAATACAGTGGTATTTCTGTCAAATACAGGGGTACCACAGCTAATTGATTTAAAATATTCTGTAATTGATCTCAAATATTCTGTAATTCTACTTTTAGTAGGCTTTGACATTTATAGTCGCTCCCTGAATTGTTTAGCTCATTGCATCCATTAACAAAAGGCACCTTTGTGCATTGTCCAAACTGTTCGATTGTGAAGTGCTCTGAAGAGGAAAGATGCATATATGCCCCTGTGTATCTGATAAATATCTTTAATATATAACCACAGCTGTGCAAGCCTCATTGGACACTTATTCTGATGGTGTTTGTTTAATTCACTGTTGCCTGGCAAAACTCTAAAGGTCCACAGATGGGGTAACAGGTGGTTGGCAGCTATCCCTTTCTGTTTACAATGAGATGGGGTATTTGATGCAATGCCATTAATTTATGATGCACAGGCTTAGTAGAAGCATCTACTTTATAAAAAAAATAAAATAAAATAAAAATTGTTAGCAATTTGCCATAGATCTCCTGCAAAATGATTTTACATCCATGTGGTTTAGAACAGAGGAGGTGCTTTTTGAGAGTTGATGTAATTTAGTGAAGTAGGTATGAACTGCAAAATACCAAAATCTCAGCTAGGCTCATATGGGTGGCCTTTGGTATGACACTATCTTGCAATGATGATTTGTTTTATGGGATTAATAATACAGGATTGTTTTATATATTTGTTGCAAGGCTTCCTAAGAGCCAAATCAGACATGTGTGCCATTTAGGCTGTGGGGTCTACTTTTTAATCACTATAGAGAGTGTGGGACAGCAGCAACATAAAGCTACCCAATCTGGCTTCTATTGCATTTATATTTAATGAAATTTATATGTTAGTTAGGTTTCTTTTTTAACAAACAAAAAAAGAAAAAACCCCAATGTAAGTTTAATAAAATATTAACTAATCATAAGAAAATACTGATAAAATCAACATTTATTTTTTTAAAAAAAACAGTTTTGAAAGCAAATATACATAATAAAATTGCATGTCTGGGTAGACATTTTTTAAATCTATCTACCACCTAAAGATGACCTCCAACTTTGCTAATATGAAAACTACCTAATTCCTATTTTCCAGAGGTAGGAAATCAATCATGATGTGTTTCTCATTACCAGTAAAACTTGGTGCAACCTCTAACCTGTGTGACACTTAGAAGCAGTGACATCGTGTGGGTTGCCAGCACCCAGTACAAGGCAAGTGTCCTCTAAACCAACCGCTGATAGACTGGAAAGAATGGGGGAAAGCTCAGTGACCTACCCGAGTGGCAGCTGTGGTGCCCAATGAGTGTCAAGCATGTCAGAAAGCAGGATGGGGGATTGGTCAGGAGCGGCCATCTTTCTAAAGCCCATGCAGAGGGCACCCTAGCAACTGGCTGTCACCCAAATCTGCTTCTCAGTCTGCCCACATGAACATTGGGAGATTTGGGGGGAGGGGAATGCTATTTTTTAAAAGTTATTATTACTACTTTCTTCTCTCTCTCTGAAATTTTGTGCTCCTAAGAATTTTACATGCAGTTCTGCTGGTTTATATACTTCTACTGCTCTTTTATCTTTTTTTTGGGGGGGGGGAGGTATTTGTTTTAGGTTGTTTTATCATTTGAATGTGTATTATAAATGGCCTTGGGGATTTTTTAACAGTGTAAAATTAAAGCAGGAAGCATTTGATTAAATTACTTTTAGAAACACATCAAGGAACAACACGTCATCCCTTTCAGCCCAGAAGAAAAGAAGGAGAGAAGCATTACACAGCATGAGCCACAGAGTGGAATGGTGCCTTAAACCAGTGTTTCCCAACCTTTGGTCTCCAGCTGTTTTTGGACTACAACTCCCATCATCCCTAGCTAGCAAGACCAGTGGTCAGGGATGATGGGAATTGTAGTCCAAAAACAGCTGGAGACCAAAGGTTGGGAAACACTGCCTTAAACAATAAGGGTACGTTTTGTGAATCTTTCAGCCATGTGGTGAATCTGAGCATCTGCGCTAAATCTGAGTATTTTGAGGCCAGATAGCATCAACTTCCATTTGGTCAACATCTGACCGCATGGAGAAAGTCGTATGAATTAGGGCACACACCCCTTCTCTCTCTCTCTCTAATGGATCAGGAGAAATGCCCTTTTCTTTCAGCATCCTCTTCTCACAGGAGCTATACCTACGAGAAGCCCACAAGCAGGGCATGAGTGCAACAGCACCCTCCCCGCTTGCGATTCCCAACAACTGGTACATAAACGTGTTTATGGGACGTGGGTGGTGCTGTGGTCTAAACCACTGAGCCTCATGGGCTTGCCGATCAAGGTTGGTGGTTGAATCCCCGTGATGGGGAGAGCTCCCATTGCTCTGTCCCAGCTCCTGCCAATCTAGCAGTTCGAAAGCATGCCAGTGCAAGTAGATAAATAGGCATCGCTGCAGTGGGAAGGTAAACAGCATTTCTGTGCACTCTGGTTTCCATCACTGTGTCCCGTTGTACCAGAAGTGGTTTAGTCCTGCTGGCCACATGACCTGGAAAGCAGTCTACGGACAAACGCCGGCTCCCTCGGCCTGAAAGAGAGATGAGCGCAGCGACCCCATAGTCGCCTTTACTGGACTTAACCATCCAGGGGTCTTTTACCTTTACCTTTTACATATTGTGGCTAGTAGCCACTGATAGCTTTCACCTCCAAAAAATTTATCTAACCACCTTTTAAAGTGGTGTGCAGAAACATTTTCTTTTGCTTGTCCTGAATCTTCCAACATTCGATTTCCTTGGATCACTCTCGTGTTATGAGAGAGGAGGGGAAACCACCTCTCTCTCCTCTTTTTCTGCATCATGTTTAATATTAGGTGCCTATGTGTGGGAGTCACTTCCTTTTAATGAGGTCTTCCACTGGTGAGACATGTGTGTGTGTGTGTGTGTGTGTGTGTGTGTGTGTGAATGAAGCAACCACATGGCTTGTGCAGGTCGTTCCCACCCAACTGACACCCCATTGAATGAAAGGACTCTGACTGGGTGGGAAAGACCCACAAACCCTGGCTCTGTCCCGCTTACTCGTTTGCTCCATTCACATACATGTACACACACACACAATCCAAAGCATAAGGCTGCTTTGCATCACATGGAAGCGACTTCCATGTTCCTGGGTTCATGTGAGAAGGGGGTCGTGCGCCTCACTTCATATGCATTATACAAACTAATCAATGTAACATAAGTTGTGGTTGAATCCACTCTCAGTGGATATAATTTACATCCCATTTACAACTATCTGGGCCATCGAAACAATGGATAGGAAGTTGTTGTCAGCTTGGCTAAGTAAATAGGGTGGAAGCTGAATGGTTATCTTAATAAACTACCCCACAGGTTTCCTGGCTTCTGTGACATTAGCATTATATCTGACTACACTGAGGCAGAACTGTGACTTCTTGTTGTTTTTAATTTCAAAATCTCAGTAAGGCATACGACAGGACAGATGATGCCTAAGCAGTAAAATATGTGGCTCTGATCAGCGTAACACACAAGAGACTGGCCAGATAACGATAGTGGGGAGCTCAATAGAACACTGTGACTTCTAATAAGTGAAAAAGTAGCTATTGCAGGTAGAACAGGCTTAGATGCAGTTAATTGTATCAGTGTGATTTATGCATCTTCAAAGTGGAGGAGAAGAATGGCAGGGCTGACTAGGAATGTTAGGAATGGAGGGGGAAAGCAGCAGCAGCAGCAGCATCAAGAATGACATCCTACAGACATCAGATGCATCCAAAGATTATTTGTATGCAGCTGCAAAAGCCTTGAGCTGCCCAATACAAAGATACTCCCGTGGGCCCAAGCTTCTGAAAGTCTGAGCAGTGCTTAATCAATGCGGTTGACTACAAGCAAAGCTGCAATTTGTGCACTTGTTCATAGATGCTGACATGTGCTGGAGTCCTACGTTTTTTGTTTGCTGTCTTTCTTTGTTTCTTGTCTCTGGTGAGTTTTTCCTCTTACCGCGTAGGGCAGATCCACACCATATGCTTAAAGCACCTCCAGCATACAGAGCACATGACACCCCCTAAGGAATCCTGGGAATTGTAGTTTGTTAAAGGTAATGAGAATTGTAGCTCTGTGATGGGGAAGCTACAGTTCTGATGGTTCTTTAGAGGAAGTCATTTGCTTTAAATGGCAAGTGGCAGTGTACATACTTCTGTCACCCCTTCCAATTTGCTGCCTGAGGCATGATGCTCAATGTGCCTCCTAGCAGGGCCGGCACTGTGGCCATTCAATGATCAATCAAAATAACCATTAAGTAATTACTTTTGTCTTAACACCATTGGAAGTCATTGTGTTGATTTCAGCTGGTGATTTTCTTTTCTTATTACTGCTGCACTTGTACAAAGGTGGGTCAGTATCACACGGGATGCAGAATGAAGAAAATGTAGACCAAGTTGGTTCCCATAGAGATGCATTTGGAAGCAACATTGCAGGCTCCCAGATCGATAGACCTTTACATTATTTATATCTGTTCCATCTACAGTTGCCAGATCCGGGGCATAGCTTTGATGTAGGCCACTGTGGAAGGAAGGCTCACAGCCCAATTAGCCTTTGACATATATTTGACAGAACGCTTCAAGCCAAGTAGTACAATCCAGTGAGCAATATCGATGCTATCTGGACATTTAAACCAGTGTTTTTTCAAATTTCACGTTCCTAAGGCACGTCAGTAAAATAAAGAAAAAAAATTCTTTCTTCAGGAATCACCTGATAGCCTTAGAGCCTAATACCAAATATGCCAATCCATATAATTTCTTCATATATAGTGGGGGTGGGAAACGTGGCTGCCCAGATGTTGGACTACAACTCCCATCATCCTGACCACTGACTATACTTGGGCTGCAGCTGATAGGTGTTGCAAAGCCTCCAAGTGTCCCTATTTTCCAGGGACAGTCCCAGATTTACAGAAGCTGTCCCAGTTTGTGATTTGATCCTTGTATGTCCCACTTTTCCTTAGGACATCCCTATTTTCAATGGAGAAATGTTGGAGGATATGAAGTTATGTGACCCTGGAGCCAAGGAGATAAGTAACTATACAACCTTTAGAAGACATCTTAAGGCAGCCCTGTATAGGGAAGGTTTTTTTTAATGTTTAATGTTTTTACATATGCTGGAAGCTGCCCAGAGTGGGGCAACTCAGTCAGATGGGTGGGGTATTATTATTATTATTATTATTATTATTATTATTAATTGAATAGGACATCCTTACTGTCATCAGAGAAATGCTGGAGGGTATGGTGTCGAGATCAGCAACACACCAGTTTGCCATCCCTGATTAACTGTTTTGCTCACATAGTCCCTATGCAACAAACAATGGAATGCTAAATAGGAATCCACAAGCAAGGAAACCAGGCATCATTTCTCAGTCAAAATAAATATTATAAGAACTCCCCCCACCGCAAACTGTACCTGGCTGTCAGAAGGGTTTGATGTTCTGGTAAATGATTTGAACGTGTCCTATATTTGCACCTAACACACTCTCTGTCACACTCTGAGATGATGTTTTGTTTTGGGCCGGCTAGGATGCTTACTTGGGACATAGTTCATCTTCCATGAAAGGTGTTCCTAACACGGGGTTGGGGGGGGGGACTGGACCTCCAGCTCCCATTAGGTTTTCCAATGTCACACAGGTACACTAGCCTGATACCTGCATGCCTGAAGGCCGAATCATACAATCCTATCCCCTCAAAAGGAAAAGATCACATGATCCAGCCCTCTGCACGTGCAGAATGTTTGTGCCAAACATTACGAATGGGATGAAGGGCAGCATGCCTTCTTGTTTCTTTGCTCAGAAGACTTGAAGCAAGATGCAGCCTTCTAAGCTACTCTCTCCAGTCACTGCGATTCTCTCTAGCCACACCCCCTCTCCATAGGTCATGCCCTCACCAGCCCTGCTTTGCATCCTCCTTGAGTGTTTTCACCTGCCATTTTCCTTTCTCTGGCTGGTGGGTAGGGGTGTGCATAGCAACCAGCACACTGTACAGAAATAAGTACATGTTTTGCTCCACCCATTCCGCCCCCCTGCCCTGACCCTGCTCACCACTAGCATCTTGTTCCTTGGAAAGTTGCACAGAAATGTTGCACCTCCCATGGAAAAGTGACTCTGGAAAGCCAGCTCAGCAGTGCTACTCTTTCAGAGTTCACACAACAAGGTAAAGTACGTAGTTGGTTTGACCCATTGGAAACTTCCAATATCCTTTGTAGGGCAATACTTTTACTAGGCCAAAAAAAATATCACATTGTGCAAGCTTTTGAGTTGTCTAGAATTGAGGCTAGATAGTAAACACAGCAGGAGGGAAGGAAGACGGAGAATGGACAGTGATTTCCTTATTTTCTCACCCAGGTGCCAATGGTGTTGCTGGACGGCAGAGGGCAACAGAGAGCTATTATGGAAGAATGCCAGTGTGTAATCTGCTATAAAATGAATGATCAGACATGGGTCAACTTGAGCAGTTTTGCATTTGTATGTGTGAGCACAGATTCAGAAGGGTGTTTATTAAGTCCTGGGCAGACATGGACAAGACTTGATACAATAAGCAGCTAGTACATGTTCACATTTCCAGAAAGGGATCCCAGAACCTACCATATTTACTTGAATGTACAGTGGTGCCCCGCAAGACGAATGCCTCGCAAGACGGAAAACTCGCTAGACGAAAGAGTTTTCCGTTTTGGAGGTGCTTCGCAAAACGAATTTCCTATGGGCTTGCTTCGCAAGATGAAAATGTCTTGCGAGTTCCTGCGGGTCCCCCCCCCTTTTTCTAAGCTGCTAAGCCACTTATCCGCTAAGCCGATAAGCCGCTAAAAGCCGCTAAACAGCTAATAGCGCTAATCCGCTAAGCCGTCAATGGGCTTGCTTCGCAAGACGAAAAAACCGCTAGACGAAGAGACTCGCGGAACAGATTCTTTTCGTCTTGCGAGGCACCACTGTAATGTGCACCATTTTTGGCCAAATTATGTCATGAAAAGTAGGGTTCGCATTAGACTTGATGGCACATTTACATTCACTAGCAAATACTTCTTTGGTTTCAAGGTTTTGAAAATTGAGGTGTGCATTAGATTCGATGGTGCATTAGATTCGCGTAAATACAATATCATGTTTGTTGAAGCCTAGTAGCATGGAAATATCTAAGTACTATTGGAAACAGATAGAGTTTGGGTGTGCATATGCATAGATTTTCCTTTCCTCCCATAAACCCCTCTCCCTCCAGAGTTCCCCTTCCCTGTGGTTTTTTTGTTTTTGTTTTTGCATCATCACCATCGTCATTTGACTTCCATAGTTAAAAAGCATGCTCAAGGCGCCTTACAGCACAAAAGAGTTTATATACGGTAATTACAAACATAACAAAAGTAGTCATAAACCATTTATTTATGGTTTGACAACCATCAGCAACTACACAACCATATCTGAACAATTTCCACATAAATTGCAAACAGATCTAAAAAGGAAGGTGTAAGAAAATTAGTATCAGCAACAGCAACAAAAAATCCCAAACAATACCCCAGCCGAAGAGTCTCTTCTGCAGCCTCAGCTTTTGCAACTGCAGTCAGTGAGGGTCCTGCTCCTCCCAACCAGGTTGAAAAAAAGGCTTAGCAAGCCAGGAAACAGGTCTTGCAGGACTCACAGCCAAGATGGTCTCACTTGCAACAGGATCTCATAGGACTGAAAGGAGAGTTGAGGCAGATAACTGTCCGTTCCTACTTGATTGCATTTAACTAGATAAAGAGTCTATAAAATCTTGGGTTTAGCTCCAATGACTAGCTATCTTCAAAACAAAATAAAAAAAATCCTTCCAGTAGCACCTTAAAGACCAACTGAGTTAGTTCTAGGTATGAGCTTTCGTGTGCATGCACACTTCTTCAGATACACACTTCTTCAGTGTATCTGAAGAAGTGTGCATGCACACGAAAGCTCATACCTAGAACTAACTCAGTTGGTCTTTAAGGTGCTACTGGAAGGATTTTTTTTATTTTGTTTTGACCATGGCAGACCAACACGGCTACCTATCTGTAACTAGCTATCTTCAGCCACAGAAATCACCTTTTTATCATTAAAATGTGCTTCCCGGTTCTCAAAAGCAGCCTTTTCTCTGGCTCCTATGCACCAAGTAGTGTTGTTAAATTAGCAATCACCTATTTTTAGAATGTGCTTATTTTCCAGAGATTATTACAGTCTCAGTCAATATTTAAGGAAGATAACACGGTTTGCATTTGTTGGAGCCTGGGGTTTGTGGGTCATCACAGAGATTGTGGGGATTGATCTCAAGGCTACAGTTTGCTTCTTGGTTGATATAGGCAAGATCGTTGATAATCCAAGCAAATCTTCTCTCCCCCCCCCTCTCTCTCTCTCTGTGTGTGTGTGTGTGTGTGTGTGTGTGTGTGTGTGCATCTATCTCACTGTGTTGGTTGAGTCATTCATAACAGCAATCAACAAAATTCTCCAGAATGCAAGTTTCTCCTTTTCAGACAATCGTATTGCAACACCCAGGTCTTCCAGTCACTGAGACCAGCTGCTTTGGATGGGGGAAATGTGGATAATCAGATATAAGGATTAGTATGTCTGGAACGCAGTCTACTTGCTGGGTCACTTAGAAGGATTTTAAAGTGCAGATAAAGGTTAAGGTAAAGGGACCCCTGACCATTAGGTCCAGTTGTGACCGACTCTGGGGTTACGGCGCTCATCTCGCTTTATTGGCCAAGGGAGCCAGCATACAGCTTCCGGGGCATGTGGCTAGCATGACTAAGCTGCTTCTGGCGAACCACAGCAGCATGTAAACTAAGGCCCAAATCTGTACCACATAGTCAAAGCATGTATAACTTCTCCCAAAGAATCTTGGGAACTGTGGTATATTAAGGGTGCTTAGAATTGTGGCTCCGTGAGGGAGGAACTACAATTCCCAGGATGCTTTGGGAGAAATCATGTGCTCCCCATTGGCCTGAACCAGAGAGCACACGCACAAATGAGGCACGCTCAATGGAGTCAGCCTAGAAGACACTTTATTACCACCCGTTAGGGAAGTGCATTTCATTTCATGCTGATGCTGTTTTCCCCAAGAAGTAGGAACAAAGGAAGCTTGCCTTACACTGAGTCAGGCAGTTGTGGTTGTTTGGGTTACTAGGGGTTATTCAAAGCCAGTGATGGGAAGCCTGTGGGGCTTTCTAAATGTTGATGGGCTTCCTATTGTTGTTGCTGCTGTTAAAAATACATTCATAAAAATAAAATAGTAAATTTTAAATATATATTGCTATATGGGGTGATCAGAGTTGAAGTTTTAACACCATCTAGAGAGCCACAGGGTGCCCGTTCCTGATCTCAGCATTATTATTAATATAATTAATAACTTATAATTTATTTACAACCCACACTTCACCCTAAGATCCGGTGGCAGGTTACAGCATTAAAAAAATAGAAACAATTTAAAACAACTTGCAAGCATCAAAATAAGATGGGTCCATGGAATATTTCGTCAGGGCTGTTCTACCCACTTTTGACACTGACTTGGCTATTAATTATGCAGTTTTATTAATTTTTATTATTAATTATATTGTTTTAAATGTGCAGTTTATATTTGACTTCATTTAGAAGTGTTTTATTCTGAAATGTTTTAAGATTTCTTTTTGTTAACTTTGCTGTGTTAATGTGCATTCTGTAATTGACCTCCTTTGTAATGCATTATTTTGAAACCTTTAACATAATATTTTAGTTTCCTGTTAATTATGTTGCTTTGAAAGTATACTTTATATTTGACTTTCTTCAGTCATGTTTTATTCTGGATTGTTTTTTCTATTTTTTAATGTGTTGTGATTCTTTCCTCTTAAAAATATAAAGCAGTATGAAATTAATCATCATCATCATTCCAGAGGAACCTTCAGAATGGCTGTTGGACTCAAAGGAGCATTGCACCACATGAAGGTTTTTCCCAGAACAAGCATGAATTATTTTACTCTCCAGTTATTTTCAGTTCCTGAAGAGATGGGCCAACTTCCCTCCCTATTGCTTCTGTGGTTGGCTACGAAGCCTATTGTGAAAACCTTCAAGGTTACTGAGTACAGTCTATGACTCACTCATCTGTGCTAAGGACCAACTGAAAACCATCAACACCGCAGCTTGACAGGATTTCTATATTGAGCTCCCTGATCAGGCCGCTGAACTTTCAGAGGAATCTCTTTGGGGAAAAGTTATCAGTATCTACTGACTAGCATAAAGATGAAGGGATTACACCAACAGAGCAGAGTTTACCACAGGGAACCACCTGAGTTAAGGCATCTCAGTGTCTTTTTTTGTTCTCAAGTTATACACTGCTAGTTGAGATACACTGGTGGGTGCCAAAGGAGTCCAGCTGACAGACTCCTGGATCTGGAAGTGGGAAGGCCGGGTACAATCCCATGCTCACATTGATCCCTGCACAAAGTTCTTGGACTCTCTGTCTCACCTCATAGCAGAGGCGGGCAATCTTTTGGGCAGTTGGGGGGACTGCATTCCTTCAGGAGAAAGTGGTTGAGAAACACATACCAGCAGTAGTGGGTGAGGTCAAAGTGGTTGGGGGGCAAAGCATCAGTGTCCCTATTTTCCAGGGACAGTCCCAGATTTACAGAAGCCGTCCCAGTTTTTGATTTGATCTTGGAATGTCCCACTTTTCCTTAGGATGTATCTGTGTTCATCAGAGACACCTTGGAGGGTATGGAGTTATGTGGACCCAATTATGGATGTTTTGATCTGTGTTGTGGTGAAAACATATCTGCATGCTGACTCAGCCTATTTTTGGAAATGGTTGTTAATGGAGAAATCTGAGTGCCCCCTTGGACAAAAAAACAAGGACACCAGCAAGGAATACCAGAGCAAAACAGCAGCGAGTAGGCTTGCTCTTTATTGAAGACTGTCGTGACAGGACTTCCACCTGCCACAAGGTGAAACAAGATGGAAGCCCTGAACAAAAGAGCACCCAAACTTTTATTTGCTGCTAATCCCCATGTTACTCCCCCCCAACTACATCATTAATACATCATGGTTACATCATGAAAGGGGAGGTCTGGTGGCAGTAATCTGAGCATCCTGGACCCTGCCCCATGGTTCTCCTTGCCTTCCGTCAAACACCCATCAAGTGTAATAAAAGAGATATTTACATTTCCCTGTTTCCCAGCCAAGTTAATCACACCTTTTTGTCTTCATCTGGGTTTGTTATTTCTGGAATGGCTACCTGTCTGGCACTCAGGTATCAGGATGCCAGGAATTATCACTCAGGCAGAGGGGCTGCTGAGTAGCTGAGCTCACATGTCTATATGAATTTCTGAAGTTTTTCCAGTGAGCCAGTACATAGATACATTTTTCAGTGAATTCTTACATTTGGTATCATGCAGTAAAGGCCCTTTGAATAGATAGGAAGAAACTGTGATGAAGTGTTTTGTGGGGAGAAATCACAAAAGTCACAAAAGTGATTGTGCTAATTTTGGTAGTGTGCTGCATGTGCATATCTGCTGGAGGGACAACCCCCCCCCACCTATACATAAATTCCTGCAACATGGTAAACTGCACTTTGTCCATCTGGCGGAACTTCCACATGGCTATACCCATTCCCTGATGCTCTTGCTCTCAGATGGGAGAGGCCAGAGAAGCAGAAGCTGTAACCTTGAAGATGCCATGCTTGGGAACATTCTGGCTCTTGGGCATATTTCTCAGAAAGCATTTTCTTAAGCAGGCAAAATCAACACAAGGTTTCAGAGAAGAAGCATTTCCAAGAGGTGGGTGGAATGCCACTATGTGCCATGTATCAGCTGATATGCTGACTGACCTCTGGGGAAGGGCCCAAGCTCTGTGGTAGAACATCTCACTTATGTGCAAAAGCCCTGATTCAATCCCTAAAGTCCCCAGTCTCAAACTCTGGAGAGAAGCGTAGATAATACTGCACTGGATGGATTTCTGCTCTGACAAGGTATGAGACAGCTTCCTAGGTTCTTCGCAGATTTCAGAATAGCCTGTGGAGTTTTACTGCTCTACACAGCTACCCTAGGCTTAGGAAACAGAAGTGGCGTAGTTTAGGCAATAGGTAAGTTTAGTGGGGTAAAGGAGCTTTCAGGAGACATTTGCTTGCGAAAGCTTAATAGCACATTTTTTTTGCGCACCAGGAAAGTGATAGATAACAGCGCAGGAAGCGAAAGAGCCTTTGCTGCTAGCAAGGGGTTAATGTTCCCAGACGACCAAGCTGGACAGGTCAACAAGTTGCCTAGCAAGCGCACGAGTTTAAGGGCTGGACGAGACGATGCTGGAACAGGAGGTCACAATCGTTCATCTAAAGATTAACTAGGAGGCTGCGTGGCGACGGGATCCTCCTGGAGGTCCCCACCCCACCCCGCTCCTCACCCAATCAAAGAGAAGCCTAGCCACGCTCAGCGACCAATACGGGATCGGTTATCTTCTGCCACCTACTCCAGCCAATCCGGAGCGTGCAATGCAAGTTGATGGTCTGGTGGGCAGGGTCTCTTCGAGGGTTTAAATCCTGCGTTAAAGTGCTCCGGATAATAAGAATAACAATTCCATTGCGCGAGCATAGCAGGCCTGCTGGGGGGGGGGGGGGCGGGGAACAGCTGAGCCGCCTTGCTGGGGAACCTCTCAAAATACTGCGATCACTGCAAGGGTTGCTATTTACATACCTCCCGATTCCACGCTTGCTCTCTTTGCGCTTCTACCCCTGCTCGCTTTTTGCAGCTAGCTGACTGCAAGCATCGCCAGCCGGAGGAGGAGGAGGAGGAGGAGGCGTGGCGAAGATCTGGCCTGCCAGCCAATCCGGGCCGCTCGTTCTCCCTCGACGTCACCTTCCCTCGAACCTGCAGCAGCAACAATAACAATAACAGACGGGATCTCTCCCTGGGGTCGATCAGCTGGGCGTGCGCGGCTGGCTCCCGAAACAGGCAACAGCTGCTACTGTCAGCGGCGTCAGCGGGAAGAGAGCAGCCGAGAGAGAGAGACTCCAAAATAGACGCGCTTCTTTCCCAGGAGCCATGTCGTCGAGCGAGGGGCTGGGGGTGCAAGAGGAGAACTTGCAGGGTAAGGGATCGGCCTCCTTGTCATGAAATCAGTATGATCCTTAAGGTCCCCCTTTACCATTGGGCCTCTACTGGGAGAAGTCTTGCTGGGGGGGGGGGGGGGAGCTCTTCTTCTTGGCTGATCAGAGGCAGAGATATTGGGCATTCCTGATCGCCTGGTTTCTGAACCCCAGAGATTTCCCCAAGTCACTCTTTCTTTGTTTTTCTTTCCTCCCCTTCCCCCTAACGGTGGTTGCGATTCTGAAATTCGTGGGGAATGGCACTGGTAGGAGAATAAGACGGATGGGATGGCGAAATGCCAGGCTGAAAGCTTGCCCCCGTTTCCTGGCCAAGGCCCTTTCGGTTTGGTGGGGTTGTCGATAACTTGACTTCTCTGTAAGATTTGGAAACGTGCTGCTTCTGCTGCTTCTCCTCCTTCGCCTCGCACCGACCGTGTAATGCTCCTGGCAAGCTGAACTGCCAACCAGGAGGGCAAGTATTGTTCTGACTCAGGGCTGTGTAGCTCAAGGCCTTCGAAGTGCAGAACGGGCAGATCCAGGGCACTTTGTTTTTATTGTTGCGAGAGTCATCCCTGCTCTCTCCCCTCTGTGCTCATGACACCTTTGCCTGCATGACTCATAGGCCCTTTACTCAGAACTTTGTGCAACGTTTGTGGCTGTAAATAATTGGCCTTCGGAAATTATTGACATACGGTGCTTGTTCAAGGAGCTGCAGTTCTGGGTTTTATTACCAACATACAATGAGAAACCTGAAGGTAGATTGTAACATGAAAGGGAATTTCCCTGTTGACTTCAGTGGGATGTGGATCGTACCAGTAATTGGATCATTAAGTAATAATAACAGTACCAGGGTGTATTGCTAAATATGAAGTCCGTTGCAAAGCAGATGTGCTGGTAATGATTTATATTATTCTTATTGTTGCACTGTTTAGGGAAGCTTTTAATATTTGATGAATTATTGTATTTTAATCTTTTGTTGGAAGCCGCCCAGAGTGGCTGGGGAAACCCAGCCAGATGGGTGGGGTATAAATAATAAATTTATTATTATTATTATTATTATTATTATTATTATTATTATTATTATTATTTTATTATTATTATTATTATTATTATTATTATTTTTATATAGTCAACTTTCTACCAAGCCTGAAATGATTTTAGCTACACATCACCTGATTCTTGCGAAGCATGTGATTTCATGTATGTGCAGTTAACATGCAGAGTTAAATGTGCTGAGGACTGTGATATACAAAATGCATACGAGCTCCCTAGATGTAGCGCTGCAAAAATAATTATGTAGGAAGCAAAAATATTCCAGCCTGTACCGTTGTGATCTTAATGCATTCATATAGGTCTGCCCCACCTACACTGTAGTGACTAGAGCCCCATCCGCCTTAAAAAACACACCAAAAACTTAAGGGAAGTGAAATCAAACTAGCAGCTGTAAATGTAAAACTTGCACAGTATGTGAAACATCCCATTGCACCATCAGCCATACTTTTAGATTTCTTTTTCAATTTTATTTGCTTGCTGGTATTTTGAATGTATAGGGTACACTGGCAGAATTCTTGCTGGGTTGTAGTTTTTTTTCTGAAATACAAAACAAGGAGAAAATAAGTTGTAGTCTGTAGTCTTTTCTAAACTCTACTTCAGCTTATTTCCCATGATCTGTGGAAGAACTTCTCCTGCAAGTTCCAGATTTTTCAGAAGCCTGCTCCATAGTTACTCATAGGAGACTTTTAGTGTGTCTGCCCTCTTCTGTGAAATAGCATTCCTGTTGCTCTACGGCAGGCACCAAATATCTGCACTTCCGAAGCTGGATAACTGAGTCTTTGCTGTGTGTGTTTTGTATGGTGTCCGTTTTGTTTTAAATGTGTTTACTGTTCGTTTGTGTGTGTGTGTTTAACTTTTTAAAATTGTTTTTATTGTACATCACCTTGGGACTGTTGTGTAGAAGGCAATTAATACATTAATGACGACGATATCAAATCTGACTGCCACCTTGTGCTTCTCTTAGAGTTCTGTTAGCTGGCTTCTCTTCCCCTCTTTCTGCGGCAGAAATTCAACTGGTGCAGCTTCCCCCCAGAATGGGATTCTGTTGCTTGGGAAAGCTTCAAGACCTAGCAGGCAGAAGCACAGGCTGGCAGCTGTTTATGCCATGTGACTGAAAACTGTTGGTTCCTTTTATAACTTTTGTTTTGAAAGAGGGTATTTCACAATTCCCAGGGACTGTTTATTTTTCAAAGTGACCCAGTGGGACTTGTTTGCTCAGGAGATATTATGTAGTAGGTGGTATAATATATAATCTGTAGGCTATTTATAGCTTCAATCTGGCAACAGGGATGGCTGTGGTTGTTTGACATGTTGTTTGTGCTGGTTCCCCCCTCCCCTTTTTTTACTTCCTTCCTTCTTCTGCTACTAAGCATCCTGGGGATTTTAGTCCCCAGAAGCAGGCCACAGACAAGGACAATGAACTGATTTGTAAGATGCCTTTGATAGTGCATAATAAAGACTTACTGAATCTGAACAGAAAGATTCAATATGCTGTATAATTAGTCTCAGCCCCCATATCCACATTTAATTTTAAAAACCAGCATTTATGGTAGGCATTGGAGACATGCAGTATTCGGATGCTGTTTCTCCCACAGGGAAAAAGTGGTAATTTCTCACATACTGTTCTTAAGCTATAGACACCCGTATTTCATTTGTGGTGCAAAGAAGTAGTTTTGCTCAATAAAGAACCATGAATACTTGTTTTGAACAGGCTGCTTTCTATTTAATTGTTTCTGCATCTTGCCCTCCACAAGAGTGGGTGTGGTTACGTCCTATGGACTTGAAAACCCTCCCCTTGGTTAGATTAGCTATGCCTTTTCTGCCCTGCATATGCCTCAGGTGAAGAAGGAAGTGGCGATTGTGGTATTGGTATATGCCTGCCCACAATGTCCTTGGGCAGCTGCCTTCATCCTTTTTCAAATGGACGCTGTGGTGGGTAATGCAGAATCAATTCAGCTTTTATTTTTGGAATGAAGTCAGTTTGTGGGAAAGTGCTTTTCAGGGGCATGAAATATGTAATAGGTCTATATTGTGTGCCAGCTAGGTAGAGGGAACCCCCTCCCCCAATATCCTTGTGTGCATTGAATGGAGACTATAATGTTGTGTGCATAGAGCCTTATATTTGTCAATATCTAGCTGAATTAAAATTGTGCTTTTCCTGGCACTGTGGCTGATGGAAAGACAACCCATTAATGTATAAAGCAGCCCGGGACTTGCAGTGCTTAAAAAGGAAAAAGAAAAACAGAGTTTGTTAATCCAAATTCCAAGCCAAGTATCACTACCATGTTTGGAATACTGAATGCATTTTCTGCTACTAAGCATCCTACTCACACTTTGCACCTGTGGATCATTTCCCCCCTTGGAGGTCCTCTTCTACCCCTCCTGTAAACAAAGTAAATCAAGATAGGTCAGTGTATTTGATAGCCCATTTCTGACTGGTTCGTCTGACGTCCCTACACAGTAGGGTCTTCTGCTGTGGGAACTAGGTGATCTATGAAAGGACCATCAAGTGTGGTGCTGGTGTTGAGACAGCATAGGGTGAAGACCTAACTCCTGTGCTCTGATGGTGATTGAAAAGGCTTTATCATTGCAGGATCCTATTAGAGCAGAAATTTATTATTAACAGGCAGTACTCTGCTCATTTCCTGGAATGCAAGAAGGAGGCCATTAAGCCAGGCTTGGAACAGAATGCCGGCAAATGAAACTGCTTGAAGGCTTCCTAATATGCATTTGTGTGGCTTTTGTTTTGTTTCTGAACATATGCTGAGCAGGTTCCTGGGTGGAGCTGCACTTTTCCAGCAACGGGAATGGTAACGGTGCCCAGCCAACAAGCCAGGAGCAAGGCCCAGCCTCGATTTCTATTCACAATGGCGACATGGAGAAAATCCTTCTAGATGCCCAGCATGAGTCTGGAAGAAGCAGCTCACGAGAGAGCTCCCATTGTGACAGGTACAACAAAGGGGATAGCACTTGCTCTTTTCAAAGGATGCGCTGTCCTATTTATTTGCATGTAGTCTTAAGAGGCTGGCAGATCTGTGAGATGATGTAAGTGGCCCTGATCCAATCAGGGTCTCTGGATAAGAGCTGAGGCCACTCCCATACCTTCCAAGTGTCCCAATTTTCCAGGGATAGTCTCGGAATTATGAAAGCTGTCCCAGCTTCTGATTTGGTCCTAGAATGTCTCTATTTACGGACTTGTATAAGAGTAAAAGACAATTGGGAAATGATCCATAATGAATTGGGAAAAAAATGTTTAAAAGTACTTTCCTAAAAACCCCAGTGTCCTTTATGTTGTGGATAATTCAGACTGAAATTCCCAGGTGTCAAAAATGGTTATTTATGTATGCTGCTACTGTGGCCCGTGTTTTGTTAACCCCAAAATGGAAAACAAGCGATTAGGGTACTGTTGATGTAGTGATGGTGACACTTGCCCATTGTCTGATAGGAAATGCTTTGCGGGGGTGGGGACGCACAAAATGGGGGCTCAAGGAGGGTCAGTTGGCGGGGAGTGAGAAATGAGGAATGTTGGAGGGTATGCACTCCCAGAACTTCAGCATTCTTCTTCTATGCTTATCTTGAGAGTATTTATTTCCTCCATTTTAATCTTCCAAATCTTCTTCTGAAGGCAAGGTTCTTCACAAAGGCACACCCACCCGCATGTTTTGTCCTCACAACAACCCTGTGAAGTTGGTTAGGCTGAGAGATGGTGGCTGGCTCCAAGTCACCCAGTGAGCTTAGTGGCTGAGTTGTGGCATCTGAATCTGAACTGCCTTGATCCTGCAGCTAAAGCAACGAAATCTTGAAACCTTGTTCCATGTGGGTTAATGCCCTGTAACTTCTCTTTACCAAGTCCTCCTCGATCCCAGACGCCTCAGGACATTCACAGAGCTTCTGAAGTCGAGAGCCGTGGCAGCGGAGAAAAGAATAGCTCTCAGGTAAAGCCGAGCCTTTTCTGAAGATTGCCAAATGGCCGAGAGCCTTTTACAAGCCATCAAATGGTCTGGTGCGGGGATGGGGAACCTGCAGAAATTACCAAAGAAGCTGAATAGGTGTATTCAAACCCCCCCCCCCCCCACTTTAGAAATAGCATCCAAACCAACTGATTATATCTCTCATTCTTTTAGTCTGAGGAGGATTTTCAGGAAAGAAGGAAAGAAGTTGAACAGCTTTTGAAGAAAAATTCTGACTGGATGTGGGACTGGTCCAGCAGGCCTGAAAACATTCCACCCAAGTAAGTGTGACAGAAGCTGCCTTGATTCCCACTGGTATGTACAGAATATGGTGACAGACATTTACAGATTGGATTCTTTCTTTCTTTCCTCGTCACAAACTAGGGAATTTCTGTTTAAACACCCCAAGCGCACTGCTACCCTCAGCATGAGAAACACGAGCGTGATGAAGAAAGGGGGCATCTTCTCTGCAGAATTTTTGAAGGTTTTTCTGCCATCTCTGTTGCTTTCCCATCTGCTTGCCATTGGATTAGGGTAAGGAGTCCTTCAGTCAATTCAGTGTGGGGATTGCAGGGGTCCAGAAGTCTAGTGTGCTTCACCCAGAAACATAAGCAACTTATGTGTTGACTAATTTACACGAAGAGAGAGTAACACAGAAATACAGTGCTCTTTTTTTTTTAAGGCATAGAGATGGCTTTATAGTTGAAAAACTAGGCTTACTACGCTTTGGCCCACTTCCAAATGTTTTGATCCACGGCAGGGATGGGGAACCTGATTTTGCTGGACTACAAATCCCACCACTGACCATGCTGGATGGGTCTTTTGTAGTGCAGCATCTGGAAGACAGGCTCCCCATTCCTGATCTACAAGATAACTTGCAGTGAAAACTCCATCAAAATGTAATTTACCCATCACGATCAAATATGGTTACATGGACAGGATCTGCATTCAGGGAATAATTCAATAAGCCTTTGGGGTAATATCTGAGGTTTATGGTAGACACTGGTATTATAAAACAAAATGGGGTAAAATCTCTTCCTTTTTTTAAAGTGATGATAGCAAAAAGAAGACAGATCTGTGCTATAAAGATATAGGGTGATGATCAGTCTTCAGATATTGGAATGTGCAGAAATATAATTGCTGCTGAGTGAATGGCAGCAATGGAATGGCATTTCCTTCATCCCAGATTGGTGGCAGCTGTGACATTTTATCACAGCTATAAAACATGAAATCTGACTTTGTAGTAGCTTTGCTTTTGATCCTTGAAGTGGACCAGATTTTACCCCCACCCCCAAGTTTGTTTTTTCAGTGCCTCGATATTTCGCATTTTGTCATCTAATGCGAGTGGCATAGGGATGTGTGCAAGGTATTGAGTGATGTCCAGCGCTGTGCATCTGGAGTTCCACTCATGCATCAAAACCACTCATGCATCTGTTCTATAAGCAGAAATCTGCTATACACAGCAGCAGATATATAAGCAGAAATCTGCTATACACAGTAGGCACAGCAGCACTGGATGCAATCCATTGGAAACAGACATCCAATGGAGGCTATTTCAGCCGTGCAAGTAAGCTCACAACTATTACTTGTTCACATGGACGTGACCCAGATGGAGCCAAGTTTTCCAAGCTTACAAAAGGCTTCCTTGAAACTGTCTAGAAAAATGATAAGGCTCCTACCATCAGGAAGTGTGTGAGGAAAATGTGCTTCCAGCCCCCTATCCCACAGTGTTCAGCAGGCCCCTCTAACCCTCCAGGTGTGTTAGGATGGGAAGCTTTCCTTCCTTCGGTTAACCCAGGGGTTGTCAGCCTGGTCCCTATTGCCCACTAGTGGATGTTTCAGGATTCTGGGTGGGCGGTAGGGGGTTCTATGGCACAAGCTGAATCCTCCTTCCATCGAGCACTAGTGGACGATAAGAAAAGTTTACCATCAAGAAAGATGCATTAGTGGGTGGTAGGTATAAAAAGGTTGACTACCCCTGGCTTAAACTATCCCAGCAAATTCTTCCTCGGTGTAGGTAACCAGCTGCTTAGAAGGCTGGATCCTTTGTGGTATCAGGTGTATTTACCTGCCAGATTCCCCCCAATTTTATAGCATAGTGAGTAGTCAAAGTAAGAGGAAAAGGGGGGTTCCCTACCATCTTAACTACCTTTCAAAATTAAGCAGAGCAGTTACTGGCTGTCTTTATGTTGGTCTCAGGATTTATATTGGAAGACGGTTGACAACTACAGCTTACAGCACCAGTTCGTTGTAAGATGGGAACAAATCTTCATCTCCTACAAAAACCATGACTACATTCATCCAGACATGCAAAATGGTGAACGAAAAGGAACTCCTGTGTGTGCAGAAGTGACACAGCTATGTATGTTTTGGTCCCTAAATGTTGTGTGCTCTTGGGGCTTTTTCTAATTGTAGAGGGAAAGATTGAAAACCAACACCAAACAACTCCTTTGTAAACTAACCTCTTGTCGCTCAAGTCATCAAAGCAAATTTTTGACAGAGGTCTTTAAATGAACTGTGTGTTTGTGAACAAAATGTCTATATTGAAAATTATGTAGCAAGGGATTAAACGGTTCGTCTTGTTTCACTTTTGTAAAAAAGAAATTGGTTTGGGTTGTTGTTGGTACAACTTGATTGCATAGCAAGAGTATTTGGTCAAGAGTATTATGGCCTTACATTTCTAAAGGCTGGAGTCTCTGAAGCAGTTTAGTGATTTTCTTTAAGATACTTCTCTAAATCCTAAATACAGGTTTGTGTGTTTTAGTATGGGATCTTTCCATTATGTTTTAAAAAGGGAAATGTATATGCAACAGAAGTAAAAGTAGTGGGGTAAATAAGCCTGTGGTACCTCTGGGAAAAGCTTCATGTGATGCAATGCTCCTTTGAGTCCAACAGCCATTCTGAAGGTTCCTCTGGAATGATGGTGATGATTAATTTCATACAGTGGTACCTCAGGTTAAGTACTTAATTCGTTCCGGAGGTCCGTACTTAACCTGAAGACCACTTTAGCTAATGGGGCCTGCCGCTGCGCCGCTGGAGCACAATTTCTGTTCTCATCCTGAAGCAAAGTTCTTAACCCGAGTTACTATTTCTGGGTTAGCCTAGTCTGTAACCTGAAGCGTATGTAACCCGAGGTACCACTGTATATCCAATGATTACCCTTGCTGAGGTAAGCTATCTAGCCAGTCACAATTTAAGAATGGCAGACCCGCTGAGCCCAAAGCCTTGTTTTCCCTCATGTCTGATACTCAGAGGTATCTGGTCTTAATAATTTTCTTGAGAATTACCCATTAATGAACTTTTTACAGGCACATGTGCCTTAGTGCACGCTTATCACTAGGCTTCTGTGCAGGTTTTAGCAATTGGCCCATTTGAAATCAAGTTTTACACAAGGATGAACATGTGCTAAACATTTGCAACTTACACTTCTTTTGCCCATCTTGAATCTTTGCAAGTTCAACAATGGTTTTAAATACAAAACTCCAGTTGTTTGTGATTTTACCAGTTAAGTAAGTTTTGAATATCATCACAGCCTTACTGAAAAGCAGCAAGGAATGTTGTTTTTGCAGAAACTTCTTATGAGTTAAATAGATGCTTGCGTATGGTACTACAATATTTACAACGATCAACCAAGGCATTTTGGTAGTCAAGCACTTCCAAAGACAAGTTTATTTTCCAATACTCTATTGATAATAGCATTAGCCTATTTTATTACTGCACCACTGTTAAGCTTAGGGTTTACTAATATCCCTAGATCTTTTTCACACGCACCAATGGCAAGCCAGATATTCCCCATCTTCTATTTGTGCGGCTGGCGATTCTTACATTTGTCCTTATTGAAATTAATTTTGTTTGTTTGGGCCCATTTCTCCAATCTGTTAAGGTCATCTTGAATCCCAATTCTGTCTTCTGCAGCATTGACAACTTCTCCCAGTTTGGTGTTATTCTCTTGTGTAAGTAGTCTAAAAATATCTTGATTAAATGAATGTGGTGAGCCACTGGTGTGCCTTTGTTTCGCCAGTCACCAAATTGCTTCATACGGAAAGATGACTCTAAGCCATTTTACTATTAATAGGTGGGTATTCTAACTGATGGAAACTTTCCTGCTTGCAAGGACTTACCTACGCCCATCAGTGGAAAAAGCAGCCACACAAGTACAAAAGCATATAGACATGTGAAGCTCTCTCCTGCTAGAGTGAATATGCAGAACTGCTTTCCTAGAAACTCCATAAATTTCCTTGCTGTGTCTGAACGCATAGCTTACAGTAAATCCATCAATTTTGTTCAGTTACCCATTTGGACTTCTTATATTAATTTATACATTTGAATCAGGATGAATGGAATATTCTTAATGTCAGCTGGCAGTGGTTTAATTATTGAATTATTTATCCCCCTCCCCCCAATTTGCAAATAAAAAATCAGGGGTGGAATTAATACAAAGTATGGGGACAATGCTGTGTATTTCTGGGCTTTAGTAAAATCATTAAAGACCATTACTTTACTGTTTTGCAAATTTGAGTAGATAAAGCACATTTAAAGAAGCCCATCTTTTTAAACTGGACATTGTACATAAAATGAAGTGGTAGCTTTGTTTTGATTTAGCAAAAGGAGATAGGCAGTAAAAAAAAGGATTCTTGATTGAAGCTGCCTGTTGCCATTGTGTATGTACTGCATACGAATCTCATTTATTTAGTGGGAGTTTGTGCAACTATCGTGCTAGAATAGTACTGTCTTGGCTTTCACAACATGAATGGAAAACATCTAGAACTTCATCTTCTGGCAACTCACAAAGTCGAAAAGCTGTGAAATACTCCACTGAATGTATATTACAAGTTTATTGCTACTATACAAAAACAATAAAGCGAGTAAATATTTCACTGCTTTTGAATTATGTGTTATCAGTAGTCAAGATGTGTGAAATGAGGAAGAGGTGCTGCTAAGGATGTTCAGTTGTCAAACGTTTCAAAAATAAAATCCAAAGGCAAGGCAGACTTGCTAGCAGAGAAGAGTGCAATATTGCCATGGGCTTCATCCCTTACCATTGGCATGTGGCCTAGAGAAAAACTCCCCATCCCTGCTGTGGAAGTTAGGCACTTCTGTGCAGTCGTCACTAGCATGGAACATAGCTATCTAAAGGCAGAATAATCTTTGTAGAATAGAATTTGGGAACCAAATGCCTTTATATAGAAACAAGTTCTCAGAACTCTAGCATTTAAAAACGAGCAAGCCGGATATTGAATTATATTCATCTTTTACAAGCCCTGTGTGTCAACATGTCGGAAGTCTAGGGAGACCAAGAACCCTATTCTTTTGTGTGAATAAAGAAGTTTGACATGTGTAAAGTTGGGGTGAAATATGGGGCCATGATTTTATGCCACTTTTCTGCAGCTTTAGCTGTGGAGGAACCAAACTGCTAACCGATCAGGTGAGGCCAACCGTGCCACATGAAAGGGGGGGGGGTGTTTTAAGCCCACCCTTCCGTCAGTTCCATCCTTAAGTGGTAAGAAAAGTCTTCCAGACCCACCCCAAATGGAACCATACTGAGTTTACAGGCCACAGAAAGCAAATTGCTTTTCACCAAGAGCACTCTCCAAACCCTAATCTGTAGAAGTCCTACACATACCCGCCACAAAAAAGGACAAGCCTCTACTTGGTCCCTCTTCTCCCACCTGCAGCAAATTACGTTGCCCAGAGCACACTGCAGATCACTTAGGAAGTTGCTGAATTACAACTTATCACTAAACTGAAAACTATGGAGACCTGGTCAATAGAGATATTGGATTCCTGTCTCATTACATATGCTAATCATCTGCATACTATCCCTTGCTTTTTCCTGTAGGAATAATTGCAGTTGTTAACAGTCGTCAACAGATTTGAGTCAATCACCCATCTCCTACTACCCTCCTGAGAAAAACCCCACCCCACCCTCCCACTGTATATAAGGGTCTGGTGACATCTGTTTCAGTGTATCTGAAAAAGTGTGCATGCACACAAAAGCTTATACCCAGAACAAACTTGGTTGGTCTCTAAGGTGCTACTGGACAATTTTTTAATATTTTTTAAAATATTTTATTATATATATATTGTTACTCATATTGGAGAAGTGAGCCCATTCAGCCACGAAGTCCCATCTTAACATACTGGTGAATAGTATCTTCCCTTTTTATCTTATGACATGCCCAAACCCACCTTGGGGGAGCTTCAGCCCCCTGGGCCACCACTGTTATAGGACCCAGAATTCCAAATGGGCTTGAACAGTGATCTTCAGCAACTGCAAAATAGTTTCCACCTAGGTAAATGACCAAAATATGAGTGCGCTGCCCCAGCACAGGGTTGAACAATGCTGGCAAAATGCACTTTCATTGTATACCATGCCTACCCAACCCACTGCACACAGGCACTTTCGCCAAGCCCAAACTGGATTCTATGAGCATCTTTCCACACCCTGTGATTGACCCAGAAACACCAAACTGCGGCCACAAATGAGCACCAGTACACTCCAAGCACCTATCAAAACAAAAGCAAGGAAGTGAACAAGCACACTTCTGCAAAACAGTATTAGCCAGGGCCCTTGAGCGGCCCATCGTAAGGATACAAATGCCCCCATTTTCCAGTGACCCATCATCAGTTCCAAAACCCAAACTGGTAGATGCTGAAACAGAGCCGATTTGAAAGTAATGTGTGCCAGACTGTCAGCAGGCCTCTCACCCTGAATGCAGCCAGCTGTGGTCATACATTGGGAGCCAAAGTTCAGGCTCCTTCCTGGCCCAGTTCAAATTGGGATCCACAGCTGCCTGCATCCTAAATGACTCTTCATAAGCCAGCCAGACAGCATCTGCATATTCATGGTAAGATCTGAATGTGATTATCCAGATGCTTCAAAAGGAGGGGAAGCCCTCACAATATGCCTGAGTTTATATTCTCTGAAATTATACCATAACTCAAAGTCAAATAGTACAGCACTGCCTATGCATTAAAGCTCTCTCAGACCTAAAAATTAAGATTCAAAAAGTTGAATGCAGTATTACTAAGTTGATTCTACTGGGAAAGCTAAATGTTCCTACATTTCATCACAATTGCTTTATCATTCAAATGGGTGGATGTTACAGAAAAGATGAAAAAGCTGAACACAACTATCTTCACTGTGAATCAACTGTACTTTTCAAGGTGCTGTAAAAACCTAAGCACACATTTTAATAATACGAAGCAATCCAAATACATGCAAGACTGATAGACTCCATTTTCCTGGTTCCAATCATACTAACTCCAATTTCAAGATGTTCAATATTGAGTATTAAATACCTTGCTCAGGCTGGATAACAGTGACTTGGATTCTCAAGTTTCTGTTCTGTGAATGAAAGAATCCCTTTCATTTACTGAGGAAAAAACTTAGGATCCAACCCATTTACATTAAACGCACAATTCAAAGCTATCCCTTACACCAAGAGACCTCTGACTTAGTCACAGCAAGCTTCTTGAAGCATTTCATGTTTCTCAGCTATTTCAACTAACAGCTTTGTAAAACAATTAACTGCTACGATTTAGTAGGGGAGTAAGAAGAGGACATGCAAACAGTCTAGCATTAAAAGCATTGAAAACATTTTTAAAAATCTGAAATACAGAATCATAGCATCTTCCAGCATACACCTAAATGGGCCCAAACCCCAAAGAATGCTATAGAAAGCAATAGACATGTCACATCTATGCAAAGAAGTGTGGCTGGCATCTATCTCTGGGTGTAAGCTACTCTCATGTAGCAGCTACTGGTGATTACTTTGTACAGTGAAAATAACATACCGAAAGACAATTCAGATGCAATTTTAGGGGGGAAGAGTACATTGAAAAAGTTTCAAAGTACGCAGAGCAAGTGCAGGTAAACATTTAAAATTTATTAAACTTTTTGGTCAAAATAATTGAACAATTATGTACAATCCCATTGTATTTACCTCATGTATTTTAAGGAACAAAGTCAATCTAATGGTTAAATGACCTAACCGTTCCACATTTCAAGATTTGCAAATAGTGTCACAACTGATATACAGTATACGATTTTTAATCTTTATCTTTAGAAACCCCAAATTAGTATTTATTATTGTATCGCGAACAAGAGTGGCACTCTATGGACGTTAATTGATAGGGTAGGAACAGAGACATGCTGCTCTTGCATATTCATATCGGACTCTAGCAATCATATTAAACCTTCATTTCTTTAAAATTCGAGTGTAAACCACACACAAGTATTTCACCCTGGAAGCTTAAAGGGCCTGAATTTTAAGGAGGATTTCATAGGCACATTTAGTAGGAAGTCTGGAGCAAGTGATAGTACTTGCACTAGTATTTAAGATACTTGATGCTATTAAAAGTGTGCCCACTCTTTTTGTGTGTACAAGTTTTCTCCCACAGAAGCTTACAGTGAAATACTGGGAGTTAATCACATATCTTCTAGAAGCGAGAGAGACCCCATAACTTTTCTGCAGCCCCCTATTGCTAGTGGAAACTCAGTATTCTACAAATATATTTTCACATCAGTATTCAGCCTCAAGACAGCTTGATCTCCTGGTTTTACAGACCTGGAGTAAGAGTTAAAACATGTTTAAGTTGTGCTCCTGTTTGGCATAATCAAGTTTAAAAACATACACATTTGAACTGCAATGGAAAGTTTTGTATGCATATGCTTATGCCCAGTTGTAATATTTTTTAAAAGTATACTCTATGGAACAAAAAGGACTAAAGGTTAAAAAAAGAAGTAGTAGTAATGCACATTAAGGTATGCTTCTCACATGTTGAGGCATGTTTACTGTTAAACCAGAGCAGTGATTTGTTGAAGGTTTTGATGTAAAAGACCATCTTGCTCCTTTAAGGCTGTATATAACTTTAAACAAGTACTTTACACTTTGTCTTTTCTGCGCACCATATGATGCCCCCCCCCTTTCTTACACAAAAAACTAATACAAGCTAAGGTGATGACAACTGGAGAAAAAAAATCAGTTTAGTGTTCGAAGCAGTATATACTGCTTTAAACTGCTTATACTGTCAAAAAATGGATAGTATTCAATTAAGTTCTACTCAGAGTAGAGCCATTGAGATTAATGAGCCTGTTTGTCATGTGTCTTAATTTCAATGGGCCTGTTCAGAGCAGGACTAGCATTGGATACAACCTAATATTTTTGGGACAAACTATTTTCAAATCTTTCCGTCAGAGTTATTTTGCACAATCTCAATACATGCAATAAAAAAGACTGAATACATACTTTCAGATTTAAAAACACTTTTTATAGTTTGTTATTTTTATTAAGTGGTTTACACCGGAAGGTGTGGTTATAGATACAGTTGGTGAGTAAATATACATGAAAAACCTGTCTACACACCCAACTCTAGACTTACCTATATGCTCAAAGGTAGAAACACCTAAAGCTTAGATGAAGGCCAGAGAAAGAATGTTTACAGGCATAAAGCACAAATATATGTTTTGAAAGGCCCAAATATTACAGCAGATAAAGAGCACGTGAGATAGAAATTACATTTTTATGACAATTTGTTTCTTGGGTGTTAGATTTTTGGTCTATCAACTGGAAAGGAAGGCTCAGACTTAAATAAATACATTTGTTTTGAATATTGGCCTTTATTGAGTATTGTCCATCAATTCTGCTTCTAGTGGGCTTTTTTTCGTTTACAAAAATTCAATTCCACGTTCTCCCTCACTGAAGGCAGAAATACACCATGAACTCAAGTCCAGGCCAGCTTCTCTCCTTTACCTATAAAGGGAAATAAGTGCATCAATGTTCTTTACTGGGAGGACAACAAGGCCATCTCTCTGACAGATAAACAACTGAGCTTAACTATGCAAAACGACAACTTTGTCCTCAGATAAGCCGTCTTTAATTAATTTTGTCCTGGAATATATACAAGTTATTGGTGGCAGCTACAGCAATGATGTTCTCTGCAGGGTGCCATGCTGTATGAAGGATCTTCTTATTGAAGTCCAGACTGTCAACACTTATTTCATCCTTCTTTCTCTTGCCACCTGTGCACACTTTCCGGGGCTTTAAGATAGCACGAGGTTTGCTACTTTCTCTTGAAGCCTCTAATGTAATATCTCGCCGTGTGTTTCGATCAAACATCCTAAAGAAGTTGTTGTATGAGCCAGTCATAATAGCACTGCATTGGAAAAGAGAAGATAACAACTTTTTATTCATTGGTTACTTCTGATAGGTAATGTCAAGTTACTTGCAATTGTAGGAGGGTCGCAATTTCCTTTCCCTTACTATTTATTTATTTGTTATTACTAGTTTGTTCAACAATGGGTCTCAGGGAAAAGTAACAACAACACATCAATAAAATAACCACAGACACGTAAGTGAAACAGTCTAAAATTTCCTTAAAATATGCAAGATCATCAGAAGGCAATAAACTGCTGTGGCTCCTTACAGTTTTCACTTCTCCTAAGAGTGGGGGGAGGGGTGCATCTTTTCTAACCAATGAAAAGGAACCAGTGTCAGTACCAGACCTGCCTCTGACAGGTAGTCACTCCAGAGATGAGGTGCTGCTGCAGAAAAGGCTCCTGCTCCCTGAACTTCAGTTAGAGGTACCGTATTTTCCCCTCTATAACACACAGATTTTTTCTCCTAAAAAGCAAGGGGAAATGTCTGTGCGTGTTATTGAGCGAATGTGTGGTCCCTGGAGCTGACTGTCCCAAGTACAGGGCAAAAATCAGGCAAAAATCATATTGCGCCGTCACGGAGGAGAGGAGGCTGCTGCTTTCCTGCATTCTGCCTCAGGGTCTTACTGCCCACCCACTTCTGTTTCGTTACTGTGTTTGCTCAAACGGAACAAAGAGCAGGCAAATCCCCTCCCCTCCAGGCAAGCAGAGGGGAAAGCAGAGCGTCCTTCCCTCTCCGTGCTCCGGTGCTGCTGCTGCTGCGTCTAGGGACTCGCAGGCAGCGGAAAACATGCAGGAGAGAGGGGGGGGGCTGGCTTGGGTGGGGGGGGACTTTTGCCTTCCTCCCCCCCCTTTAAACTCCTCTCCTGCATTCTTAGCCAGCTGCTTCTCCGCACATCCCTCTCCTGCTCCTTGTCCCTTCTATGTTTTTCCTTCCCTCCCCACTTAAAACGTGGTTACAAAGCAGGGATCCACATGGATCCTCAGGATCTTTGCATTGGGTCACCCCAGATTCACCATCAGATCATATAGCAATGATCTGATGCAAAAACAGGGCTGCAATGGTGCAAAAACGTGGTTACAAAGCACGGATCCACATGGATCCTCAGGATCTTTGCATTGGGTCACCCCAGATTCACCATCAGATCACATAGCATGTCCATGGCTACAGCCTGCCCCCCCAAAATCACGCACCCACTGTTGCCTGGGGCTGCAATGGTGCAAAAACGTGGTTACAAACCATGGATGCACAGGGATTCTCAGGATTTTTGCATTGGGTCACCCCAAATTCACCATCAAATCACATGTCTGTGGCCACAGCATGAAGCACAAAAATGATACATCCACTGTTTCATTCAGATTTTTTTTTCTTGTTTTCCTCCTCTAAAAACT
Organism: Podarcis erhardii; assembly: GCF_964252035.2. Classification (NCBI taxonomy): domain Eukaryota; kingdom Metazoa; phylum Chordata; class Lepidosauria; order Squamata; family Lacertidae; genus Podarcis; species Podarcis erhardii. The sequence goes on from NC_138509.1 coordinate 40,542,734, forward strand.
ATGTGCGTGTTATGGTCAGGTGCGTGTTATCGAGCGAAAAATACGGTAGACGCACAAAAGATGGGCCTCTCCTGCAGACCTTAATGGATAGTTACAATGGCTTGAGAGGCATTCCTATTTTATTAGTATTTTCCTATGTACCGTATTTTTTGCTCTATAGAACGCACCAGACCATAGGACGCACCTTATTTTAGAGGGGGAGAACAAGAAAAAAAAATATCCCCCTCTCTGCCCAGCCCCCAGTGGCAGGAGGTGCTGCGCAGAGAAGGGGAGAATTCCCCCCCTTGTTCTCCCCCTCTAAAACAAGGTGCTGTTCAGTCACCTTCAGGTGACTTGGAAGCTTTTCCTGCCTGCCTCCCCCCTGCATTTGCACCATAGGATGCACACACATTTCCCCTTCATTTTTGGAGGGGAAAAAAGTGCGTCCTATAGAGCGAAAAATACGGTATATCATGTTTTTCATGTAAATAATAAGCTGTCTCTTACCAGCAGCTGATCCAGACCAACTGATTGGCAACAGCTCTCGTTATTAGGGTGGGGTTTATCCCAGCGGAGATGCACTTAACCAGGAGGAAGGCATTGCTGAATCTTTGTGTGTTGTGGCATCTATGCTATATCGTGCTACACACTGAGCAATGGGCCACCTAAAGTCCTTGGGGTTTAATTTGTGTGGTGCTTTACCTCATTTCAACACCTTCTGCAGCAAATGATCAGTTCAGACCACTGGCAAGAGCAATCTGTCTCTATACTAGCAGCCCACTGGGTGGGAAGACAGAAAAAAGGAGGGCCCCACTCACTTTGGGGTTTGGCCCACAGTTGGCATGCGGATCCCAACAGTTTACCCCCAAAGGAATATGCTTCTTAACAGAACAAAGGTTTTCCACTTCCACACTAAAGGATATTTCAAGCAGCCAACCATCTCTAAGTTACCATTCAATTCACACACAAAATTTTCTTCTCAGAGCAACCAGGCCACATGCTTGAAGTCTGAGATACCGAGGACTGATCCCAGGAATTCCCCCTCTCTTTTCCACACAAAGCAAATGTACCATCACTGAATTTATATTTCCTCCTAAGGCAGCACATTTGTTTTTATCATGCTACCCATCATATACTTTGAGGATGACCTACAGCAAGTTATTAAGTACACAATGACATAACTAATATAGATGCACCAAGAACTACTGTGGAAGCTAAAGTAGAAGTTTAGGCTGTCCCCCGCCCTGCTCACCAGCCCCAGTGCGGATCATAGATCTCACTTTTCCTTCTGCTTGAATTAAAACCACCACCAATTTTCAGTTCAGGCAAGCATTTAAGCGAGTCTCCTTACACAAGTCAGCCTTACCTATCAGAACCATTCCAGCAGCACTCAAACTTGTCAAAGATGCAGTCATTCTCATACAGTGAACAAAGTTTGCTTCGCAGATATTCATGAACCTTAAAATATATAAGTGTTGAAGAGCATGAGAACATGTTGAATTTTGGGAAGAAATCTTTATTATTATAAAATATAACACACAAACACTGTACCTGATAGGTCTCTACAGGCCTGTTTTCCATATTGAGATCCCATACTTTAACTGAAAGGTAGTCTCTGGTCATCATGTATCGACCACTATGACTGAATTTTACATCCGATATTGAGGAAATTATTTCTGAAAAGAATGATCTGCTGCTGGGATCTTCAGGTTCTTCAAAGACTGAAAGTTGTGAAAGTGGACAGAAAAGCTGCTTACTATTATGGTTAATACTTTAACATTTTTAGTTAACCAAGGCTTAGCCATATCAGTGGTTTCCAACCTCTGCCCCACAAGAGTTGCTGAAATGTGCCCAACAAAATCAAGACACCATGTATTCTATGCCCATTGGAATGGTGAGATCCCAGATAGACACTGGGATGTTCTCTACCAATAAACAGAACTTAATACAGTGGTGCCCCGCAAGATGAATGCCTCCCAAGACGGAAAACCTGCTAGACGAAAGGGTTTTCCGTTTTGGAGGTGCTTCGCAAAACGAATTTCCTATGGGCTTGCTTCGCAATGCGAAAATGTCTTGCGAGTTCCTGCGTTTTTTTTCCCCTCCCCCCCCTTTTTCTAAGCCGCTTATCTGCTTATCTGCTAAGCCGCTAAAAGCGCTAATCCGCTAAGTCGTCAATGGGCTTGCTTCGCAAGACGAAAAAACCGCTAGACGAAGAGACTCGCGGAACGGATTAATTTCGTCTTGCGAGGCACCACTGTATTAGTTTACAGAAAATATAAAGGTAAAGGTAAAGGTACCCCTGACCATTAGGTCCAGTTGCGGACGACTCTGGGGTTGCGGCGCTCATCTCGCTCTATAGGCTGAGAAACTGGTGTTTGTCCGCAGACAGCTTCTGGGTCATGTGGCCAGCATGACTAAGCCGCTTATGGCGAACCAGAGCAGTGCACGGAAATGTCGTTTACCTTCCCGCCGGAGCAGTACCTATTTATCTACTTGCACTTTGAAGTGCTTCCGAACTGCTAGGTTGGCAGGAGCTGGGACCGAACAATGGGAGCTCACCCCGTCACGGGGATTCGAACCGCTGACCTTCTGATTGGCAAGCCCTGTGGTCTAAACCACAGAGCCACCCGCATCCTTTACAGAAAACATACCTGTTTTTTTCTGAGAAGTGGTAAAGAAAACTGAGAAAATACTTACATTTTGAATGTCTATCACAAAGAGCTGATGAACGCATATCACAGAGCCGTATAGTTCCTTTGCTACTGCTGTAGACAAACACATTACAATGATGAGGATGAAATTCTGCTGCCGTTATCACCTCTGTAAGTTCCTCCATGTTAGCAGGCTTTATATCTACAATGTCTGAAAGTTTGTTTGTATAGGTTCATATAGATTTGTTTTCCTCAAAATATAACTTTAAAAGTATGCAATACAGGGTGATAAACAATCTAAAAACTGTACCCAAATTCTGTATTATTTGGAATTGACATTTCTAGCATTCAGTTTATCATCTAATATACAATTGAAGGATCACCATTCTCTACAACCTGCAGTTTACAACAGGGGTGGAGGGGAGGGGTCTTCTCAGAATACCACCACCAACAGTTGGGGCATGTGAACATGAGAGACAGTTTTCTCATAGCAGCACCTCATATTTGGGACTCAAGGTGGAAGGGGGGGGGGAATCAAGCACCCGCTTCCCCGACCATGTTCAGACTGAATTTAATTTGTCCAGGCCTTTGGGAGGGGATAGAAACACATTAATGCCCTGTACATTTTAAAGCTATCATTTGGCTATGGTCTTATCAGACACTATGTTGGTCACTGCTCTGGGCTCCCTTTAATATAGTTGCCAAACAGAACTCTAGCATATGAGAGTTAAATATTATTTTAAAAAATGCAAAACCCAGAGAAGAATTGTTTACTGGGAGTCAGAAGAATTCAAGGCAGAAAGAAGTTACAAGGCACTGTTACCGCTCATTATTTTGACAGCACAAGACAGCTGCGAAGAATGCTCCTCCTCCCCAACATTTCATAGAATCATAGAATTGGAAGGGTCCCAAGGGTCATCTAGTCCAACCCCCTGCAATGCAGGAATCTCAGCTAAAGCATCCATGACAGATGGCCATCCAACCTGTTTAAATACCTCCAAGGAAGGAGAGTCCACCATTTTTACATGCCTTGCAGTTTTTTGCTCTTCCAAACTCAAAACTCCTGAAATTCTAAAGGTGTGGAGAACATGTAGGCTCTCCAAACTTTATTTAACTTCCATTACCCTTAGCCAGCATGGCTAATGATGATGGCAACTATAGTCCAGCAGTACCTGGAAGGGCTAGAGATTCCCTACCCTTGTCTTAAAAGACTAAACAAAATAAAACAGATGATTTATCATATTCAGAACGACTTCCGGTCCAGCGCGACACCGACTCAGGCGGGGATTTCTTCACTGCGGAGAATCCCGAGCTTCTCGGAGGAAAAAGGGGTTCCGCAGGGCGCAGCGGTCCCCTGAAAAGTATCTGGAGGGTGTGCAGATACACTGGTTCCCGTGGAGCCGAAATCGTGGACCCCTCGGACGTCAGGTAACTCCGTTTTATCGGAGCGAAGAGTACGACGGGGGGAGAAGCGGGCTGAGGGAAGCCATAGCTCCCTTCGAGAAAGCGAAGCCCCGAGCCTGAGGGGGAAGCGCCGGATTCTCAGAAAAAGCAAATTCGAGTCTAAATAAGGAGATTATAATTTCGGAGTGGATACTAAGAGATTTCGAAGAAGAAGGAGGCTAAAAAGAGAGCTCAACTTTTATCTGAAATCATGGCGGACGCAGAGATCTAGGCAAAGCAGTGGAAAACGTGAGTGTCGCTAGCGGTCGAACTCTTCTCCCCTTGGAAACTTTCCAGAATGCTCGAAACAAAGTAACTGATAAAAGAGGAAAGTAGAGGGGAGCAATAAGTTACTATATTGCGATTAGCCTGTATATATGTCCCTGATTTCCCCAGCCCCCATACAACGGGAGGCAAAAAAAGGGCGATAGTTTCACTTTTAAAAGCTCTGCGCAACGAAAGAATTTATCGGGTCAGAGACTCCATTACTCTCTTTGGTTGCTACGTGCCAGGAGGAAGAAGGAGGAAGAAGGAGGAGAAAGGGACTTTCTGTTTGGTACGGCACTACTATCTTAACCAACCCAAATAACTTTAAACTTTAAACTTTAAAACAACCTGGTCACCGGTTTAAAGAAGATCTCACTCTGTGAAGCGGGGAAGCTTTTATTTTGCTTAGTATCTTCCCTACTTCTTTTTGCAGTTTTTTTTTCTTCCCTTTTTCTTTTTTCTTTTTGCGTGTGTGTGTGTGTCCTCTGGACTCTCCCCACCGACTGCAACCCCCTGGTGGATGGAAGGAAAATTACAGCTTGATTTCTCTTTTTTTTCTTTTTCTGTTTGATTTTGGCTGGTCTCTTTGAGCGAACTTGTCATCGAGGTGGGATCTCTGACTGCCGGGAAGAAATTTAATTGGGATTTAACCTATCGGTGTTTAACCTCCGGAACACCCCATTAGCCCGAACTCTTAAGGGAATTAGCCCAATTGAGGGCAGGAAGACCAAAAAGGATTAAAATTTTAAGAAGGTGGATATATGCAATACGATATGGATTAGCCTAAATGGTGGCAGGAAGATTCTAGACCGAGTATTGATCGGACTGGTACTCTGGATTTTGGATTTGGATTTGGAACTCGATCATTAACAATCTTAACCAGTGGATTAGCCCAAGTGGGGGCAAGAAGAAGGAACATTGACTAGGGAGACTGGTTAAAGGACATAACTATATTGGGCAAAAATAGATTTAAAAGTATAACTGACTAAAGAACTTTAGGGGCACTGGGGATTGTTTCTGGGGAGATTAATTTGATTCTTGGGTTGAAAGGGGGATAAATAATTGGTATATATAGAAGAGGGTTATTGGTATATAGAAGAGGATTATTGATATATAGATAAAATGTCACACATACAGAAAAAAAGTGGTGAAGGGGGGACTCCGGGAGATAGAAAGGGATCCAAACAAGAAACAGATTTCAGAGCGGAAATATTGAAAATGTTTGGTGAAATTAGGCAGAGTGAAAAGAATTTAGAAACAAAAATTGAACAATTAGATGCAAAGATTGGGAAAATGGATAAGAAAATAGACGAGACAGTAAATGAACTGAAAGGACAAATTAAAGAAGTATCTAAAAGAACTCACATGTTAGAGGAGGGAATGAAAAAGACAAAATTGGAAATGAGGGAACTGAAACGGGAAGAGGACAAAATCAGGGCGAGTCTCATGGAATCTAACAAAACACAAGAAGAAATGTGGGATGCCATCTCCATGAATGAACTTCGGCAACGAGAAGTTAATCTGAGGATGAGAGGGATACCAGAAACCCATAATGAGAATATTAAACAAAGATTAACAAGAGAAATGGCACAATGGCTGGAGCTTCAGGAGGTGGAGGTGGCAAACTCAATTCAAAATGCCTTCAGGATGAAGGTAAGAACGACCAAAGCGAAGAAATATCCTGGAGACTGCTTGATAACATTTAAGGATAGAGATATGAGAAATTTGGTTCTTCAAAAAAATAGGGAAAAAAGATTGTCTATAGACGGTTTTTACATAATTATCTTTAAAGACATCCCAATCAAACTGCTGAAGCGGAGAGACCCTTACAAACCACTAGTACAAATTCTCAAAAAGAACAACATAGAATTCAGATGGGAGTTCCCGGAAGGGATCTCCTTTACTTACAAGAATAAAAGACACCGGCTGAACAGTCCAGCGGAGATAGGCAAGTTCCAAAGAAAGTACAGAGAACTGACGGCAGAAGAAGAAGAAGAAATGAAAGGAGCAACTGGAGGTACCGCTGCAAAGGTGAAGAATGGAGAACAAAGGGATGAGGAAGGGCAGGAAGAGGAAGAGGAGGAAGAAGAGGAGGAAAGATTATAAAATTTAGGAAAATATATTATTCAAATTAATTTAATCTGAAAAATATGGCTTTAAACATATGGAATTGGAATGTGAATGGACTGAACGAAAAAAAGAAACGCAACAAGGTGGAACAACTTTTAAAGAAGAAAAATTTAGACATAATCTGTTTGCAGGAGACGCATGTAGCAAAGAGACACAGGAAAATTCTGATCAACAAGAGACTTGGAAACGAATTTATATCATCAGACAAGGAGAAGAAGAGGGGAGTGATATTGTATGTAAGGAGTAAAATTGAAGCCCAACAAATTTTTAAAGATGAGGAAGGAAGAGTTATTGCAATTCAAATTAATTGGCAAGGCGAGAAAATAGTGATTGTCGGGATCTACGCACCTAATGGAAATAAGACTGATTTTTACAAGAATTTGGAAGAAAAACTGTTGGAATACGCAGACCAGAAGATAATTGTGATGGGAGATATGAACGGAGTGATATCAGCAGAGATGGATAGATTGAGAAATAATGGATCAAAAGAAGGAAAATTACCTAAAACTTTTTTTGAAATGGTCAAAAACTGCAATTTAATAGATATATGGAGGCTACGACACCCAATGGAGAAACAGTTTACTTTTTATTCGGAACCAAACCAGTCAATGTCTAGAATCGATCAAATTTGGATATCAAATGAATTAACGCCAAGAATCCTCCAAGTAGAAATTCAACCGAGAGTTATCTCAGATCATAGTCCCATCAAACTAGAAATCAAAGGATTTGAAGAAAGAACTTTCAGATGGAAACTGAATGATTATTTATTGGATGATCGGAAAATTGTGCAAGACGCACAGAAGAAATTGAAAGAATATTTTGAAGACAATTGCAATAAAGGAACGAGGATGAACACCGTGTGGGACGCAAGCAAGGCGGTGATGAGAGGCTTTTTTATACAGCAGAATTCGATCAAGAAGAAAAATCGAGAGAAAGAAAAGAAAGAAATTTTAAAACAAATTATGGAAAACGAACAAAAACTAATCAGGAAACCAAACAATGAAAGAATTAAGCAAAGTATCAAGGTTTTACAAACTCAATTTGCAATGATGATAAACAAGGAGGTGGAATGGAATATAAAAAAACTGAGACAAAAGAATTTCGAATTCGCAAACAAGTCAGGAAAATGGCTTGCCTGGCAGACTAAGAAAAGGAAGGAGCAAAATACAATAAATAAAATTGAAGTGGGAGGAACGGAGATAAATAACCCCAAAGATATCAGGAAAGGATTCTTGGAATATTACAGACAATTATATAAAAAGAAAGAAAAGAATAATATGAGGAAAATAGAAAGATATTTAAAAGAGAAAGAGGTGCGAAAGATCCCGACAGAAGCACAAGAAAGGCTGAACACCCCGATAGACATAGAGGAAATAAGAGTGACGATAAAAAAACTGAAAAATGGAAAGGCCCCAGGACCAGACGGCTTTACAGCAAGATATTACAAAGAATTGGGAATATCCCTGTTGATACCACTGAAAGAAGTAATGAACAACATATTAAAGGAGAAAGAAATTCCAGAGACATGGAAGGAAGCACTTATAACCTTCATTCCAAAAGAAGATGCGGACTTAACCCAAGTAAAGAATTATAGACCAATCTCATTATTAAATACGGACTACAAAATTTTCACAGGAATTATAGCAGAAAGATTAAAAAAGGTTTTACAAGGAATTATCCACGACGACCAAGCGGGTTTCCTCCCAAGCAGACAGATGAGAGATAATGTGAGAAATGTAATAAATATTTTAGAATACCTGTCTGCAAGAAACGAGAAACAAGCAATGCTGATGTTCGTGGACGCTGAAAAAGCATTCGACAATGTCGCATGGGATTTCATGTTGAAAAATATTGAACAAAGAGAAATGGGAAGTCACTTCTTCAATGGAATTAAAGCAATATATACGGAGCAAAAAGCGAAGCTGATAGTGAATAATGTAATAACAGAAGAAATAAAGATTTCTAAGGGTACCAGACAGGGATGCCCATTGTCACCACTACTATTCATTCTGGTCCTGGAGGTGTTATTAGACTCAATAAGGAAAAAAGAAAGTATAAAGGGGGTGTCAGTAGGCCAAAATCAATATAAAGTCAAAGCCTTTGCTGACGACTTAGTCTTGATGATAGAAGATCCGCTGGAGACAGCAGCTGAGATACTGAAGGAAATTGAAACATTTGGAGAGGTGGCAGGTTTCATAATAAACAGGAAAAAAACTAAAATTATAGTTAAAAACATGGAAAAAGCAACAATGGAGGCACTGCAGCAACAAATTGGTATTGAAATTGTCAAAAAGGTCAAATATCTGGGAATATGGCTAACCCCAAAAAATATTGATCTGTTCCAAAACAACTATATCCCGGTGTGGAATGGAATTAAGAAGGATCTGGAAGTATGGAATAGATTAAAACTATCCTTCTGGGGTAGAATCTCAATGATTAAGATGCTAGTGCTACCAAAGATGCTGTTTTTATTCCAGATGTTACCAATATTAAAAGGAGTGGCGATTTTTAAGGAATGGCAAAGGACGATCTCTAGATACATATGGCAGGGCAAAAAGCCGAGAATTAAATATAAATTACTAACAGATGCAAAAGAAAGGGGAGGCTTTGCCCTGCCAGATCTGAAGCTATACTACGAAGCATCGTGTCTTTGCTGGCTAAAAGAATGGATTAAACTTAAAAATACAAAACTCCTAGACCTGGAAGGATTCGACAACAGACTCGGGTGGCACGCGTATCTTTGGAAAGAAAAGAAGAAGGGATATAAAACCTTTGAAAACCACATCTTCCGGAAATCGCTATGGGAAGTTTGGGACAGATATAAAAATATATTGGAAGGGGGGGTGCCACATTGGCTATCCCCGTTAGAGGTCATGGGGGTCAAAAAAGAAAATATGAGAAGTGATTGGATTACCTATGGAGATTTGGTGGAGAAAGAAGGAGGAAAGTGGAGACTAAAACCATACGAACAAGTTAAAGAATACGTCTTTGATTGGCTGCATTACCATCAAATAAATGAAATGTTTAAAAAAGATGTGAAAGAAAAGGGGTATAAAGAAAAAGATTCGAGATACCAAATAGAGATAGTGAATAACGACTCCAAAACAATTTCTAAAATGTATAAAATTTTGTTAGAATGGCACACAATAGATGAGGAGGTGAAAGTAGTTATGATTCAATGGGCCAAAGATTTAGGATACAACATAGACCTTGGTGATTGGCAGAAAATATGGAATGAAAACTTGAAATTTACGGCATGTGTTACATTAAAAGAAAACGTAATGAAGATGGTTTACAGGTGGTATATGACACCTGCAAAATTAGCAAAGATGTACAAAACCTGTAATAAATGTTGGAGGTGTAAGGAGAAGGAAGGTACATTTATGCACATGTGGTGGGATTGTAAAAAAGTAAGGGGGTTCTGGGAGATGATACACAATGAACTAAAGAAAATGCTAAAATATAGCTTTGTTAAGAAACCAGAACTCTTCCTGCTGGGAATAACAAGAACGGATATAAGTAGGAGAGACTGTAAACTGTTTCAATATGCTACCGTCGCAGCAAGGATATTGTTGGCCCAGAGGTGGAAACAAGAAGAGGTTCCGACTCTGGAGGAATGGAGGTCAAAACTAACAGACTACGCAGAGTTAGACAAATTAACAGGGAAAATTAGATACCAAAAAGACCAGAAATTCATTGAGGACTGGGGGAAATTTACAGAGTATTTGAAAAACATATGTGAGGATAGCACAACGCTAGCGTGTTTCAAAGAAGCTTTGTGAAAATAGAAGGAGTATTGCCAAAAGGCAAGCAAGGATAGAAATATAATATTTAATGGCAATATCTAAAGAAGGAATGTGAGGAGAGGATTTGAACTACGAAAGATTGTCAGAGAAGTTGAGGGAGGTCCAAACAAGGTGAAATATGTGATATATAAATGGATTGGTTTATTATTTTTTTTTTTATGGAAAAACTTCAATAAAAATTTATTACAAAAAGATTTATCATATTCAGAACAATTGATTGAGGCCAGTAATACTTATTGTAAGAAGCTACTAAGCATTAAGTATTACTATGTATCTAATATAAAAAAGGATACTAAAACTTCTGTCTGTGATTTCTAAATGCCACAGGTTGATTCTTAGGTCATCTGCAGAAAGGTACGTTTCATGATCACTATTTACTGAAATAGAGTTTATGTGATATGTGTGTGCATTTGCAAATATCCTTCGGGGACTTGCTTCTACCATTAGGTCCATGGGTTTCAATATTGGCACCTAAAAATAGAGAAAGGGAGAGAAGTTCACTACTACATAAAATATTTATTTAAAGGGCTAATCACTACAATATCTTAAAGTTACAAAATCTTTAAAGCTACAAAAGTTGCTGGAATGATCTGGCATTGGATTGCATTCAAGATACTACTAAGTAGCCCTTTGCTCAAGCAGAACTACTTCTGAATATACCCTAAATCAGTGATTCCCAATTAGCTAAGTACTGTGGACCCCTTTTTTCAAAAGCCAAGCCATAGACCCCCTACTTTTGAAGATTTTGATATTTCTAATGGTGTACTATTTCAGATCTCAGTCAACTCAACACCCTTTAAGTAAAAAGAAGTTGACAAACTTCTCTAGTCAGGGATCACAAATCCATTCTAAAAATTAGAATTCAAGTGTCAACACACAAGGCATAAACACACTAGCATGCCAAGTAAAACTGCATGACTCAGACCTATAGAACCACATGTGTATCAAGTCCTTTCACATTCCTCTGACATCTTGCTTTCTAACTTTTGGCATGCTAATTTGTACATCACTGTTTCAAAAGTAGCTTGATATTTTAAATGGCAACTGTCAAACTGTTCTGTGCCTGTGAAAGATTAAGCTGAAAAGGCTCTCTAGCAGCCTGTCTTCAGGGTTCAAAAACAATCAAGAGTGGTATAACATTGTGCAAGTTTCCAAAAGTGCAAATTTAACCGATATGCAACCATAAGTAGAATCACCTTTTTCTGTTTTCAAATAGCTTAACAATGTTCCAGAACATCCAGGAAAGAACAGCATTAAATACACATATAAAATTGTCTTTGAAATGACTAGGTTAACTGTAGACGTTTCAAGGGAGTTAAACGTCTTGAATTAAAGGAACAGAGGAAGCTTCATTTTACCAAGTCAGACTATGGCTACATCTAGGTCAGTATTCTCTATTCAGTACTGACTGGCAGTGGCTTTAAAGACAGAGCTTATCCAGGTGTACCTGGAGATGACAGGGACTGCAGCTGCAACCTTTTTCATGCAAAATTATGTGTTTAGAAAAGATTTTATAGTTAAGATTCTCTTTATACAGAGAAAATGGTGCAATGAGTTATAGCGCTTTTCCAACCTCATAGTTTTCTAAGTAGATGTTTAGAAGCTTTCAAAAAAATCAAGTATATAATTAAGTTTCTACTTTGCATGATACAACTGTGACCCAACAGTTAGTAACATTGCTTAGATTTTGTTAATTCTAAATAAAGGTAACAAAATACCCGTAGTGCTGTGATTCTAAATGGATCCCGAAGTCTTCCATCTTCATCTTTCAAGTTATAACCTTCAGCTCTTTTATCTCGTTCACTGATTTTCCATAATTTAATAGTTTTATCTGAAAAAAGGAGAAAATATTCAAATGGTTGAAATCAAACAACACCGAAAGCTACTTTGTCATTAATTTTTGCTTACAAATAACCCAGTATGGTATACAAGCTGGACTAAGAATTTGGACGTGGAGAAGACTGAATGAATGGTTTGTTTATAAACTGAACTCTGCCCAGACAAATCAATTCTAAATGCATAATCTTTGCAAGTGGAGCATATTATGCAACGGTTGTATAGAAATAATGTGCTACACACACATCCCAGAGATACCCAGGTACACAGTTTCTGTCACATGTAGAGGACTTGGGGGAGCAGGCGGGCTGGATTTCACTGTGAGCAGGGTTTTAAAGAAGGGAAGATGCAGTAAAAGCAGCCTCTTCTCCAAAGCTTGTGGGAAGGGCTAGGTCTTGTTGCATTTCCAGTGTGATACTTGTGTTTGCTATGGCATTGTTGAGAAAAAGGGACCTGAACTCTCCCTACCCTTGCACTTTACGGAGAATTGGGAGGCACTTACAACTGGTGAGTTTTGAAGCCCATACCATAATCAATTTTATTTTGGGTAATACTGTGAAGGAGTAAGGAGCCACAAAGCATTGCTTCCACTCTTATTCAGTCCCTTCCCTTCCCTGAAATTTCAGAAGTACTGACATTACAAAGCATATCTTTGTAACCATACGGGCTAGAGTGGGGTTTTATTTCTCATGAAACTGAATTCTGTTTGATACACAAGCTGCACTTTTTATGCATTCCTGAAGAATGATGGCACATACACAACCCTGTGTTGCATTGGTTTTTCTAGTGGTGGTAAAATTAATATAATTTAGGCAACCATTGTATATAGCAATTTGTTAGCAACAAACAATGTGAAGTGTCACCGTTCTCTATTACAAAGCTGCAACTTTTATGAAGAACTTATGCATAGTTTCTGTATAACCAAGCACACAAATGCATTAGGCCACTAGCATTTATATAATTACGTCAGGAGTGCCTCTAAGAGCCTGAACAATAAGCATTTGTTTCAGCTGTGCCTGCCACAACAGTCTGCACAACTGAAGAATTTACAATTTCAGTAAGCAACTAAGAACCTTCTTTCAACTATAAGTAGAAAGTCTTACACAAGTTTTTTAAAATATAAAAAGCACTATCATAATGATGAACAGCCTAGAGTACACTCTGATAAAATGGATATATTTGCCTGATAAACGCTGTAGATTATTTGAAGAGAAATAGATACTTTTATACTGAGAAAACATTTCTTCAGATATTTTCATTATGCAAGGTATTGATTATAACATGTAGTCATGTTATTACAAAAGTACGGTTTGTGTTTTCTAAAAACAGTATTTTAAAAAATACCCCTGTTAATTTACCTAAGAAAACCAGTGCAAAAATAAAATAAAATAAACCAGCACAATTTAAATGAACTAGGCTGTAAATCTCTTGGTCCATTGTGTCAAATAGGTTTCTGGAGATATTTTAAACTGAACAGAAAAATATGATTCAGAGATCCTCAACAATACAGTGGGGGGCAGACTCTGTTCAGAAACACAGCACACTTGCAAGTTCCCTTCCACTATAATGTTGTCCTCTTTGGGTGAAAAGTATCAGTTCAGTGAAGTACATTATTAAGCCATGAATTATTAATACTAGCTTGTATAATAGTTAAGAAGCAGAGTGGAGTCTTCAAGGATTTATCTTTTACTAAATTATTAAATATTAAGGTTTTTGGCATCTTAAATCACTTAATCTAAAGATATATTCTTGTTTGCCCTCTCAAGCAAGTGATACCTCTTAATGTATCAGAAATCTTATGATGCAAAGGGTTTGCAGAAAGCTATCAAAATAATTTGGGCATTTGTGAAAATCTTACTCAGGACAAGTAAACACTTTACAAATAATTTCTCTTCAGTGCCTGGGAAAGAACAGTTGGGAACACTGACAGTGAGAAAGCGTATTGGTTTCCTTTACAAGGAGGGTTACATCATGATGCTGATAGCCTCAATGCTCTTATGTCTAGACCTGGGCGATTTTTCAATATATCATTCAAAATTGATTATGAAGTCCACAGCACGATAATTGTTTCATAAAGAACAACTGAACTAGCTTAGTGAACTATGGCTTACAAAGCAAGAGAACCCATGGTTCACCAGTTTAAATGTCATGGCAAATTTACACTTTGCTATTAGCTTATGGGCCAGTGTGGGGATTTGGGACTGCAGAAATTGAAACACCAGATGGCAGGCTTGATTATGACAGCAGCAGCAGCAACAACAACAACAACAACAACAACAACAACAATTATTATTATTATTATTATTATTATTATTATTATTATTATTATTATCTTGCTTTTGTAGCACCAAGCAGTTATTTGGTGTTGCACATGAACAATTCAATTATACAGTGGTACCTTGGTAGTCAAATGGCTTGGCTCCTCAACAAATCGGCTCCTGAATGCCACAAATCCGGAAGTGAGTGTTCCAGTTTGCAAATGTTTTTCAGAAGCTGACTGTCCAATGTGAGTGCAGGAAGCTCTTGGAGCCAATTGACTGTTTTGGGAGTCAAATGGACTCCTAGAATGGATTAAATTCGAGATCCAAGGTACCACTGTAGTTACATTAGAAATGATACTATATGTAAGTAGACATGAATGATCTAGAAGTAATCAGATACAACTAGAACATATGCAGAAAAATGTGTTGTGTAAACTTACCATTTGTAGATAATAAGAAGTGAGCAGCATTCTGTTGTGGTAACCACCTAATTTTATTAATTTTTTCCTCAATTTCTAGACTTTTCAAGTAGTCAAACTCAGGTTCATGACTCTGAAAGGTACTGTAAACATTATATTCTCCCCTTGAATGAGGACGGCTTTTGTTCTGCAAGGGAACACACATGTGTGAAAAAGTAATTTTTGTAGCATGCACATACTAAGCAGAAGAATTAACAAAGATTCCAACAATATCAGAAGTTATTCAATAAACAAATATACCGAATTTATTAAAGCATCTACCTGCCCTCACGCTTGCAAAGTACAACAGGAAGAGCTTCTTGCATTATAAAGAGGCAACGGAAAGGGTGCAAAGCTGTGTTCACATGTGTGTGAACAAAGAGAGAACCAAAGTTTGTGCTGCAACATATAACAGTCACAGAAGCAAACTGTTTTCAATCTGCCTCTTTGACTAACGGTTTTGAAGCAAAAACTTGAGAGCTCCTGCCTGTATGTTGGCAAACAGCTGTCTTGAATCACAGCCACGTCTATTGAAAGGTAGACCTTTACAACTTTATCTGTCATACAAGTTGCAAAAGGAATTAATTTACACAAGGGAGAAAAAAAAGATTCAGAAGAACTGGCCTACTGAATGACAGGTTGGCATATACCACTGTTCATTTAATTCAAAAAGTGTAATAAATAGCAGTGTTCATTTTATGATCAAGAAGGGGAAGTAGCTTTGAGATAAAGCACATGCTATGCATGTAGCAAATCTCCAGATACAATATGGGCTGGGAGAGACGACTGCCTGGGACATTAGAGAGCTGTTGCCAGTGATATGGGGCATAAAGTTTTCCAATACTTTATTTTTTAATGGAAAAAAATCTGTTTCATAAGTTTCATAAGTAACAACGAATGGGTGCCAACAGCAATCAAATATTAGACAAGCCGGGCAGTTTTTAGATTTATTTACCAAATACAAGTAAAATGGACCTAAGTTGCATGGAAAATTTTTCTAACTCAACATCCCCCCCCCAACTCGCCCCCCCCAATCACTGGCTGTTGCCAAATCAGAGAATATAATACTGGCCCAATGGTTTAAGTCAGTGTATGACTGTTTCACTGTTCATAAACTTGGAGCAATGTCACAAATTACCTTTAGTCAGAGAACCCTAGTGCCATTACACATATCTGGAAGCACCATTTTTTAAAAATAAAAGTATCATTCCTTTGTTGTTGCTTTGAAAAAGCAAATGTATGGAATCAATTCACTTGTTCTTGCAGCTACTAATTTTTAACTATTCTGAAAACGAGGCTCTTCTTGATTAGCTTTGCATGTGTGTCTTCCACAAAGTTTTAAATCAAAATTTCTTCCTCATCTATAGTAAGGTAAGCAGTATGGCAACTGGCTTTTCCCCTTTTACAAAATCTGAAATAAAGCAAGGCTATTCTTGCCTTGCAGTGCTGCAAGCCCTCATTATTTTCTGAACCTTAAACTCCTCTCAGTGCACAAAGTGGACTGCAGCCCTAGTTGGAATGAAGACTTACAGGTTCCTGAGATGGTGTGAATAAATCAGACAGCTTTTTCTAGTAACTTTCTATTTGCAGTTCCTAAAAGTATCAGCAAGTTTTCTCTATTTTTTTGTTAAGTCCTCTCTCTAAAGATTGCCAAAGACAAATGTGCATTCCTTAACACAATGGTATGACTTAGTGCACACTTTCCCCTTCAACTGACACAATACCTATGTAATAAACACGTAAAATAAAAACTAGTAGCCAACCCAAAAATCTTTCTCATCAGTGGCTAAGGATATATATGTATTGCTTAACCTTTCTTAGTCATCCTATTGCATTCTTTCTCAGAATGGTTGAACAAGCAATAAAGAACAGATGTTCCTCAAGCCATTCTATTCCTACTTACGAATGTACATACAACTAATGTAGGTAGCATCATCTGAAAATGAGTAATCTGAAGAATGACTGTGACTTAATGAATTCTGGGGGAAAACATCAATGTACTTGAAATAGTTGGCAGGTAAAGTATAAAGATCAATTTTTAAAAGAAAGTAGCTTGATCATAAATTAAAATTGATGATGTGATGTTGTGATACCATTCACTTTAAACATAAACAGCAAGGGAGAAGAACCACTTTTTTATTGTTTTGAATGGCACTGACCTCTGGTTCCCTTTGAAATATAACCACTCTGCCACCCTTGTCTCCTGTTGCAAGAAGATCTCCAGAGTAATTAAATTCAACTGTTGAGATAATGTCAGCTGTAAACAGAAAACAGAGACAAAAGTATTATAATGTGTAAAGTGAGCCAAGTACCTTAAGAACAGGGTATACAATTGAATGGACAACAGGTCCACATGAAATTTGCAGGCTGATTTTCAACTGTACTATTAAAAGTGATGGGTTCTCTCTACAAGCTTTCATCACCTTTTAAGTAGTCCAAACATCATGAAGAACAATCTCAAATTTGTGCACTCAACACTGAGTGTGGAAATGTTAAAGATAACAAGATGCAGGGGAGGTTGGCTCATTTCAGTGAATGGAGCATTGCCCCACCAAATCCAATCTGCTGTCATCCAATCCCCACCCGCCTGCCTTACCTACAACCATTTCATGGAGTAGCACTGACTGTCAGGTTCCTCCTTCTTATGACTCTAAAATCAAAGAATCACAGAACTGTAGGGTTGGAAGGGACTTCTAGTCCAACCCCCTACAATGCAGGAATCTCAAGTAAAACATCCAGGACAGGTGGCCATCCAGCCTCTGCTGAAAAGCCTCCAAGGAAGGGGAGTCCACAACCTCCCGAGAGAGTCCATTCCACTGTCGAACAGATCTTACTGTCAGAAAGTTCTTCCAGATGTTTAGTTGTAATCTCCTTTCTTGTAACTTGAATCCAATGGTTTGGGTCCTACCCTCTGAGCAGAAGAAAAAAGCTTGCTCCATCTTCCATGTGACAGCCATTTAGATATTTGAAGAAGGCTATCATACCTCCTCACAGTCGCTTCTTTTCCAGGCTAAACATACCCAGCTCCCTCAACCTTTCCTCATAAGCCTTTGTTTCCAGACTCTCTGTCATCTTGGCCAACCTCCTATGCACACAGAACAGAACAGTACTATGACTTCCCTTGATCTGGACACTATAGTTCTGTTGATGCAGCCTAGAATAGCATTAGCTTTTTTCACTGCTTCATAACACTGTTTACTCATGTTAAGCTTGTGGTCTACTAAGATCTGCAGATCCTTTTCACACATACTACCAGCAAGCCAGGTGTCCCCCCTCTCATATTTGTGCAGCTGGTTCTTCCTGCCTCCACGTAGAACCTTACATTTGTCCCTATTGAAATTCATTCTGTCAGTTTGGTCCCAGTTCTCCAATCTGTTAAGACAGTCTAGAATCCCAGTTCTGTCTTCTGCAACATTGGCTACCCCTCCCAGTTTGGTGTCACCTGCAAATTTGATTAGCACCCCTTCAATTCCTTCGTCCAAGTCATTTATTGTGCTTCCACTGTAGAACTCAGCAGGGAGAAGGATGTGGACAAAACTAGGAGTCAGTTTTGCCTGCCATTGGCTGTGGCTCCGGCAGTCATTGTCTCCGACGCTATCTCCTGTTTAAACTTCCTCCCTACCAGTTACAATGGGCACCAGCTATGGATGTCAAGATGCCTTTTGAAATTCACAAGCAGCTTAGGCAGTCATGGATGCTCAAAGTACAAAAAGAAGGCCGCCTATGTGCAGTGGTGGTCAGTGGGGCAGTGTAGGCAGGGTTGGTCACTGGTCTTCTGAACACCTGGCGCCACTGCTGGTTCCTGAGAGGCCGCTGAGCCTCCACAATGTCATTTCCCCTCCCTGCTCTGCTGCACCAACAGCTACTGCCTGCATTTAAAAGCATGCAACCTAGCTCTACTGTAACAATATGACAAATGACAATTTAGGATAAAATTGGGCACACATACCATCGGCTCCTGACAGAAACATCAACGGTCTGAGAGAACTGTTGGGGTAGCTCCTTTCCCACACTCCCTGGAGCTCTGTGTGACCTGAGGGAAGGGAGAAGCGAGGGAGCCCAGGCCAGGAAGCTTGTGCCATCAGCTCCCAGTTGGCCCGAGAAGACTTCACTACTGTACATTTGATATACTTTATTTGCTTTAGTATTTTAAAATGGTAAACTGCCTTGGATGCCTTGGCAGAGCAGTGGTATATAAATGCAAATAAATAAATAATCCTAGTAATGAATGTTGTCTAAGCCTAAACTCTATCTAAAGGACACATGGAAAGCCACTCAGTGTTTTATTTATTTGTTTGACAAAATGTATATACGACTGATTGTAATAATACTCTAACACAACAACATTTGAAAATGTGGCTTTCCATTTTAAAAGCCCTCAAAGTTATAGAAAGCTACAAACACTATGACCATGGCATTAATTTATCAGCTTGGAAGGGATAAAACATATTGGGTTGGATCCAGTCTTGCCCTTCAATGGATGAAAGAGCTCCTTGAACATTATCTAATAACTAGACGTAATCTGTTCCCCAGCCTGCTTGGTTATTATATTCTATTGTGCGAGAAAGATTACTGCTACACTGGATGTACTTACTAGCATTAAGATTCTAAATTTTGAATTATTCAGTGAATAAATTTGAAACACTACAATAACAGAGCTGAGGAGAGAATGGAGATATTCCTTTTTCTTAAGGAAACATGCTAAGATATTGGCAGACTTGAGCAAATCTCAATAAAATGAGAATGAAGTCTGCAGTGCTTTTTATGCCCCCACACCCATTTCCCTTACCATAAGGTAACACTCTGATGTCAGTATTCCTAGAGTTTACTTAATTCCTCTTCCCTCTAGTGAGCAGTATAAGCAGGGTAATAGTGATTTCTAAAGTTAAGGTACACACTATCATGCTCAACCTATAGGGCAGAATCCAAGTAGCTACACAGATGCACACTCAAACACACCTACAGTGGTGCCTCGCAAGACGAAATTAATCCGTTCCGTGAGGCTCTTCGTATAGCGGTTTTTTCGTCTTGCGAAGCAAGCCCATTGACAGCTTAGCGGATTAGCGCTATTAGGGGTTTAGCGGCTTTTAGCAGATCAGCTGATAAGCGGCTTATCAGCGAATCAGCTGATAAGCGGCTTAGCGGCTTAGGAAAAGGGGAGGAAAGGGGAAAAAACCCGCAGGAACTCGCAAGACATTTCGTCTTGCGAAGCAAGCCCATAGGGAAATTCGTTTTGCGAAGCGCCTCCAAAACAGAAAACCCTTTCGTCTAGCGGGTTTTCCGTCTTGCGAGGCGTTCGTCTTGCGGGGCACCACTGTATGTTGAATCAGTGAGATGTGTACTCAACATTAGGAAGAACTTTCTGATGGTAAGAGCTGTTCAACAGTGAAAAAAAACCTACCTTGGAAGGAAGTGAACTTTCCTTCACTGGAGGTTTTAAAACAGAAGTTGGGTGTCATGGATTATTTGGCTGTGATTCCTGGGGCTGGCTAGATGACGTTTGCAGTCCCTTCCAACTCTACAATTCTATGATACTATGAACTGCTTCAGTTTCAAAATTAACTAATTATGTGGCATAGGATGTGCTTGTGTTTGGGCTGCTACACACAACTGAACCTCACAACTTGAGGAGACAGTACTACACAGTTGTGTAGCACTGTGGACCCTGGCCTCACTCTTATGTTTCTTAGGCTGCAATCTGAAGCAGTCTCTACTGAAGACATAGCAACATGCTTTGGAGAAAAACAGGTTTGGGATGCTAAAATTAGTATTTTAGATTAATAAAACGAACCACCTGCAAACAGATTTCCATAACCTTTGGGCAGTTAGTGAGATAATTTATCTGGCCCATATAAATGTAATAATGGATGGTGTTAGAGAGGAAATCATTCTTGTTTCAAAGTTATGCATGGATATCCAAAGCTCCATATTAACAATTTTAGATGCAATAACGAGAAACAGGAAGTGTAAGCCAATGAGCATAAGCTTGTGCTGTCTGAAATGGTTTGTATCTTCTACCACACAAGTGATTTTTTTACGCAAATGAAAACCCTAGAGAACTAGGTTAGAATATTCTTTGAATGACTTCCATACTAAAAAATAGCGTCATCCATAGTTCTCTAGAAAGATATATTCATTACCTCTAGTAAGAGCTACCACTTTTTATAACCTTTTTTTGGCAGTGATTCAGTCTGCTAGCTCAAATTGAATTCCTAGTCACAGGCAGACTTCAGAAATTGCTAGTTATGGGGCGACATGACCCAGAAGCTGTCTGCGGTTAAACGCCAGCTCCCTCGGCCTATAGAGCTAGATGAGCGCCGCAACCCCAGAGTTGTCCGCGACTGGACCTAATGGTCAGGGGTACCTATACCTTTACCCTTGTTGCACTATACATTGAAATTAGAGATATACTTAAAACTTTTATGGATTTGTGGTTCATTAAGTGACCCAAGAAAGTGTAAAATATGAATTATGTTTGATAACAAAGGGAGTAGAATATGCAAGTTCTTAACCAATTTAGAGTCTCTAGAACACAAATATCAGCCTAAGTGGGAACAATATATGCTGATTAAATAATATACCCAGAAATTACAGATTGTTGATGGAAATGTGAAATGCCTGGAACAAATATATTCCACCTTATTAGGCATGTATGAAGATTCAGACATTTTAGAATTTTATCAGAAATTCTAGTAAAAAATATGCCAGCAGATCCAAAGGTAATAGTTGGTTATCTTAAGAATGGCATACTAGAAGAAGACACAGAAATGACTAACGGCAGCCAGAATTACCATCTCCCTTTCTGTAGATTTCTGTCTATAGTGGTACCTCGGGTTAAGTACTTAATTCGTTCCGGAGGTCCGTACTTAACCTGAAACTGTTCTTAACCTGAAGACCACTTTAGCTAATGAGGCCTCCTGCTGCTGCCGCGACGCCGGAGCACAATTTCCGTTCTCATCCTGAAGCAAAGTTCTTAACCTGAAGCACTATTTATGGGTTAGTGGAGTCTGTAACCTGAAGCGTATGTAACCCGAGGTACCACTGTAGTTATCATATATATGCTGTGGGGCAGGGAGGCTTGCATGAATCTAAATGTATGTCATTAAGTGTCCCTCAAACCAAAGGGACAAGCCGATATATGACTTTACTGCCCCCCATCCACCAAAACAGGCATAGATATTGCTGGGGAACCAGCATTGTAGCTATGTATGATAACTGGACAGTTCCACATTTGTGAGATCCTGTGCTGGTAGAGGCTAGGAAACAAGGATTTGCAACCACTAAGTTGTCAAACACAGCTTCAGTTTGGTAAAGGATATTTTGCATCAGAGAAGGGCACAGAGAAGAGAGTGCTTCCTTTGCCACTCACTTTCTTCTCGTTCATGCTAGGGATCCAAAACTGCACTTGTAAGTAACATGGTCGGAAAACTTAAAACATGGTTGGGACTAAGAGACACGGGGTTAAGTCTCTTATCCATACTGTAGATGGCCTCTTCAAGAGGATTTTTTTAAAGAGCAATAGATCAGAGAATTCCAGGCTGAAGTGAAAAATGCAATTTAGCCTCAAGTGCTACTAGCTGGTTTCTCAAGCTAAGATTTGACAACCAGTTTTGAGGTTTTTGAACACCTGCATTCTAAGAAGGCATTTGGCAAGTTTTGTCAATGAGCCCAGATCCACCTTGGAGCAAATTCCCAGCATCCCCAATGCACATCTTCTACATCAAAGTGAAACAATAGTTGAACCTCACCCATAGAGAGTAGGGAGAATATACGTAATGATGAGGCGAATGTGCAATAAACTAGTGTTCCTCACGGCTCTGAGCACCAAGCAAAGAAGATTAGATTGAACAGACCACTTGCTCTTCAGCATAGTTCTACTAGAACTATGGTGAAAGGAAATTCAATAGTGATATAGAATGTTGTACCAATATTGTAACTACTCAGCTTTGGCACAAGCCCGTAACACATGAGCTAGCCACACATCCACCAACTCAGGTTCAAGACCTGATACACTATTTTGCAATCTTCTTTTCCAGATGGTACTAGACATGTACAACTTATTTTAGACAAAACATTAATTTTCTGCAACTGCTATACCTTCCCATAAGATACCGAAAATAATGACCCAAGAGATTCTAACCACTAAGCATTTTGACAAAAAATGCTTTCCCTCTACAGGGAAAACTTACCGTATTTTTCCTTCTATAACACGCAGATTTTTTCTTCTAAAAAGGAAGGGGAAATGTCTGTGCGTGTTATTGAGCGAATGTGTGGTCCCTGGAGCCAAATGGTGCGAGGGGAGGCAAAAAAAAAGCAGGCAAAAATCGCGCTTCTCCTAGAAGGGAAAGCTGAAAAGAGGAAGTGGCTGCTTTCCTGCATTCTGCCTCAGGGTCTTACTGCCCACCCACCTCTTTTTCCTTGCTGTGTTTGCTCAAACGGAACAAAGAGCAGGGAAAGCCCCTCCCCTCCAGGCAAGCAGAGGGGAAAACATGCAGGAGGGAGAGAGAGAGAGAGAGAGAGAGAGAGAGCGTGCAAACTGGCTGGCTTGGGTGGGTAGGTGAGGGAAAACTTTTGCCTTCCTTTCCTCCCTCCCAGTTATACCCCTCTCCTGCATTCTTAGCCAGCTGCTTCTCTGCACACCCCTCTCGTGCTCCTTGTCCGTTCTGTGTTTTTCCTTCCCTCCCCACTTAAAATGTGGTTAAAAAGCATGGATCCACATGGATCCTCAGGATCTTTGCATTGGGTCACCCCAAATTCACCATAAGATCACATAGCATGTCCATGGCTACAGCCTGCCCCCCAAAAATCACGCACCCACTGTTGCCTGGGGCTGCAATGGTGCAAAAACGTGGTTACAAACCATGGATGCACAGGGATTCTCAGGATTTTTGCATTGGGTCACCCCAAATTCACCATCAGATCACATGTCTGTGGCCACAGCATGAAGCACAAAAATGATACATCCACTGTTTCATTCAGAATGTTTTTTCCCTTGTTTTCCTCCTCTAAAAACGATGTGCGTGTTATGGTCAGGTGCGTGTTATAGAGCGAAAAATACGGTAGGTTCTTGAATGCAAATGCACCATTTAGAAAGATTTTATATGTGAATTTTTGTGAGCAAGTTATAATCACTTCTATTCTTAGACAGCCTCTAACTAGAGTGCTATGGGAAGCTATGTTAGCATAAAACTACAAATAGCAAATTAAGGCTCCTACATTAACAGCATCTATGCACGAACAAAAACTAAAGATTAAGCATAAGACAAAAAAGTCCCTTCAAAACAAAATAATCCAGATCTTGTAATTTAAAAAATAAACTCAAAACACAGTCACTGAATTATAACAATCAGACAAGACCTCTTATTGTGGTGCTTCATTCAAGCATATGGGAAATATTTTTATACCCAGGATGCTTAAAGCCTTGTGTTTGCCTGCATATAGCTATAAATGGTTTACTATCAGCTGAATGGAAAGGTTAAGCTGCACAGATGGACCTCTTGAAGCAATTGTTTTCCGCTATAAAAAATCCCCTTTTTTCCAACAGCATGAATTCAGCAACCAAGACAAAATACACACTTATAATTTTGCCAGAGATTCTAAGAGAACACAGAAGAACTCAGTAAGCAATCTTGTCCTATTATCTGGGAGCAGTTTCATACTACCATGATAATGTCATAAGACACATAACATTAATCAGGCCACCTGACTTTCTTATGTATGGAACTAAAAGTTGCCTTGTTCAGAAAACCCTTTGAAGCACATTTTTATTGATGAACTAGATTATGTTCCTTCAGAAGTGCCAACAGGATTGTCTAGGCACAGTACACTGTATGCATATTGGGTCTCCGATCCCACCCACAAAAGGTCTGCATTTGTTTTGTATCATATATGCAAATATATGCCCTATTTTGTGGGTAGGACAGAGGGCACAAACATGTGTCAGGGGCCACAAACAAGCAATAAGACGTCTGACAATGTCATCAGATGAAGTTTTCCCATAGCTGCATTTCTATGCTAGAAAAGGCTTAACTTATATCTTTGAACCAGAGTTAGAAAAAGCCTTTGCTATTGTATTTTGATGTGGAGGCAACACTATTGGCCAATCACTGATACACTAAAATCCCTCTTTGTCCCAAATATATGTTGTGGGCAATAACATGCAACCAGGAAGACATTCTTTTCCACATATTTTAACAATTATTTGAATTATCAACATTATGTTAACTATTATAAACACCACAAAATGTATCATTTAGCATACATTTTACAAACATAGGTGCCATAGTTCATGGAATTCTGTTGCAGGACTAAGTCTAGAAGCTATTTTGGAAAATTGCTTCCACAAACTTATGTTAATATGTGCATGATGACTACCCATTTTCTTCTTATTCCAAACCATGTCCTTTATGTCATCAAAGTGTAACTTGCTTTAATTATTTTTCAACAGAAGTCTACCACAAGGTCATAATTAGGTGGCATCTCCACAACAGATGGACCTGGCATAGAACTATTTTTGGTCCTGCAGATAAGTGCTCATCAAAGAGAAGGTTCAGGACAACACTTGAATAGAGCTGGGTGATCAACATACAATGAATATATCACAAGGTTTTCAACGTTGTGATATAGCATCAGCTAAACATCGCAATATGCCGATATATCACAATGTCTGAAATAAGGATGAAGCGATGTAGAGTAATTGTCATGCTTCATTGTTTCCCCCACATTGTGATATAGACTTCAGACTAGTTTGGGACAATATGTTGATAACCCAGTCCTACTCTTGGTTCCAGTTCTGATAGGAAGACTGAAACGCCAATCAATTATAGGAAAATGTACCTTTTTTGCAGGATGCTAGTATCAAACCTTTTTTGTTTGGATTCAGTATCAATCTGTTACCCCTTCTCCACATGGCTACATCTTTCCACATATTCAGAACAGATAGGGTTGCCCTATGTCCTCTTTTTCCATGACATGTCCTCTTTTTCAGGGGTAAAATCTGAGGCAAATTGCATCATAGCATCCTCTTTTTTGCTCTTCAAAATATGGCAACCCTAAATAGCAGCACCTCAATGTTTAGTAATTAAAGCAAGGGGTTGGGTGTCATCTGCATACTGATGGCACCTCACTCCAAAAAGGTTGGTGTTCTTTCTCAGAAGTTTCATTAAGATGTTAGCAAAACTGGCACTGAACCCTTTGAAATTCCACAAACCAATATCTAGGAGGCAATTCCACAATCTAATCCCCCAAATCCCTAATAATCACTGGTTGGACACTGTTTCTGCCTGTTCCTGTTTTGCTGCAAATTAAAATTCCCATGGGACATTAAAACATGACCTGTAAGCCTGTTGTATATGCTATTTTTTCTAATGTTCCGGCATTAGTGTTCCCATGAAGAGACAACCCTCTTTATATTAAAATAAATAGCAAATACTAACACATTTGCTCTCAAGACACTTGAAGGGAAGCATGGAATATCTGCGAGGTATGGTGAACACTAATGCTGAGGCAATGGAGGGGCACATGTTTTGCTCTGGAAATGTTCCCAATACGGAAGATTACCTGATGACTGTATAAGCAATGTTATCCACAAGTAATGCATGAAAAACTATTTATATACACTTCATAACTTTTGTACTGTATGCTCACTTTTTCTACAGGATGCTTTTTCTACATGTGGATCCTTACCAGTCTTTTTGAGACTATCATCCTGATTCCAACTTTGGCAAAAAGTTTAATAGCTAGCGCCCCAAATCCCTAAATTAGAATGCAAACATCTTATTGGGATGGTTAAGTGTTACATCTGTTTGTCTCTCAAAAATGAGGACAATTCTAAGCTAAAGTCCATTGAATTTCCTAGCTATTTAGATCAGTTAAGGTAAAAGTAGTTCCCAAGTGACAACACATACAACAGCTACTCAACATATTTCCTGTTCACTTGGTGGCCTAAGTAGGTTTGAATGCCTGTGATGTTTCAGAAAGTTAAAATACCGATACCTGCTAAATTCTATAAGCAATATACTGATTTTGCTAACATTTTTAGATTTAGACCTTTAGTTTCTTCAGTTACTTATTTGCAATACTCAGGTCTAATCCATTTTTAACAATATGACAAAGTATAACAATCATTTATACTTTTAAGATTTTCAAAGATTAGGCATATATCTTCTCAATAGGCAGCAAAAGGTTATAAGAATCAGTCATGACAAGACAGCATGGTAGTACTATATTTTGTTTCTAGGCCACATTACAGCATTGAAGGAATTAATCAATAGCTTGCCAAATCAGCGATAGAAGAAAGGTGAGGATCCGTCAGATCAGCACTGCTGTTCTTCTGTCTCTAAGCAGAAAGTCAGTCAGCAACATTGCTTTGACCTTAAATGCCCTGTGCCTGTATTTAGACACATGAGGGAGGTTTGGTGGTAGGAATAAGTTGCCTGCATGAAATGAACTTTCATATTTGATTTTGCTTCAAACTAAGCTCATAATTCTGGAGCTGTGCATTGGTGTACTAGATAGGGTTTCTGTGCCTTCAACTATCCACAAAAAAATACAATGAACTGATGACTTGGTCAACCCTTTACTGCACAGAAACATGAAGGCAGGAGTACAACCTGAGTGTACTATTTTTTTCTTTTCTTATTATAGTATGATAATCATTAGGAAGCTTTTCTTACTACATATAAATTATCTGTTTTTTTAAAATCATCTTTTGAAAGGAGGCACTGTGGACCTAACATATAGGGCATGATCCTGGGAAGCACATGAACCCCAGTAAATTACTGATAAGTATCCCTATCAATTCCTGTCACACAGCTTTATGTAAATTCTGAATGGTAACCAGTTAAAAACATACTGGATTTTTTTGATCAGTTGGACTAGATGAACTTGAGGTTATTTCTAACTCTTTGATTTTTATTAATTGGTCCTAAACAACTCTTTAAATGCATAAGTTTCGAAAAATCATGCCATGGGATGGTTTGGCATAAGAACTGCAATTTTGCCAAAGAAAATAAGCAGAATGACCAGCAGTACACATAGTTCCTTGAGTCTTCCAATTGCAGTACAATTTTTCAGAAGGTAAGGTATAGCAGGAGTCCCTTCAATCTTCTTTTCTCTACATTACACCACCCATGCACAGACAGGAAGACCCCAACCTCTCTGCATATGCCAGAGGACTTGAGGGAGGGCCTGATGGTGACAACAAATAATAGCTTGCTTTTTAAGCAAGTTAGACCACTTGCTTATAGCAATGCTCTTAAAGCACTTTGAACCATGCAGTTAGGAAGAAACTCTGCAGTGCAGGATTACAGGCATGAGTGACAAGACATCTGCCCAGCTGAAAATGAGTTTGCTGAAAAATCAAAGTTGCTTCTATATGGAATTAGTCACATCCTTCAAAAGTAAAACCAGAGAATCTAGTATTGCCAATAAGAAAGATGGTTTGAAATGAGTACATTTCTCAAAATATTATGCCTCTTGGACATATCTTATGTGATATGGTACATTCTTATATAGCTTAGGGATTCAATTTCTTGCTTGCCTGAAGTAGTGGTTTCCCCTGGCTGAACAGACATGCATCAACAGATGGCTCCTCCCCTCCATCCACTTTTCATCACCAGGGTGTATAGGAGCCTGCATGCACAGCCACAATATTTATGTTTTTGAATCCCCTGAATCTGTTTTATTTCTTTTTACATACCTTTCTGTTTCTAAACCGTTTTATTGATTTTAGGCTATAGTTTTGTTTCAACAAATGCTTTTATACTGTACACAGTGGTGTATACTGTACACCACTTTGGGATTTTAAAGATAAGGAGCAGTTTGGAAATGCTTTAAAATAAATAAATAGAATTGCTACAGTGCTATTCCTCAAGATGGGAGAAAGCACAACAGGGCTTTACCATCTACATTAGCAACATTTAAAGAGTGGACAGGTCCAAATGCACCAGTCCTACCATACTGTGTGTCAAAGAACACAGCAAAGGCAAAATTAATGGTGTGCAGCATGTACAAAGTGCTGACAATGTACGTAGGGAGAGTGGGAGTGGGTAAGTGATGGGGCAAGAAAGGAAGATTCTGCAAAGCTCAGTTACTATGTTGAGGATCAAGTCAGTTTACATATCTGGTTGATACAAAGCTTCAAAATCAAAAGCATTTTTAAAGTTGTTATGCACAACATTGGGATAAGGAAGTAACATTGATCAAACTCCCCCCCCCCCAAAAAAAATGTTTTTTAGTTAAAATATAAGCAAAAGTGGTATTTAACCATACAATCCTTAACATGCCTACGGAGAACTATGCCCCACCAAGTTCAATGGGCTATTCTAAGGTGTATATATGATTGCAGCCTCATTTACCAAAATATCTTGCTATACTCAAATCAGCACTTTCGAGCCCATTACTATTCTAATAGCTCCACATCTTTCTGTACCAGATCAATACAAAATAAGTGGCATGTGAGATCATTTCAATAAATGCTTTGAAATTTTCACTTATTTAAGGCTACACATACTGTATTTTTCACTCCAAAAGATGCACTTTTTTCCTCCTAAAAAGTAAGGGGAAATGTGTGTGCGTCTTATGGAGCAGATGCAGGCTGCACAGCTTTCGCTGAAGCCAGCACAGCAAGAGCGAGAGCTGCGCAGCGCTTCTGGGTTGCTGGCTTCCTGGCTTCAGCAATAGCTGCACAGCTTGCTCTGGCTTTTCAGGGCGGTGAGAGAAGAGGCAGAGGGCAGCCCATCAGACCCTTCTTCCACCTCCTGGAAAAGTCAGCAAGAGCCACTTTATCTTTAAAGAGCCACGCCAAGTGAGCATGTCTGTGGCTCTTGCTGGCTTTTTTTGTTTTCCTCCTCTAAAAACTAGGTGCGTATTATGGTCGGGTGCATCTTACAGAGTGAAAAATACGGTAATTCATAAGAATGCATTGAAACACTCCCAAACACCGATTCGTTACTAGTTGTGATGTTTCAGCACAAAAACAGTATCATAACATAAAAGTATAAAGTTCTTTATAGCTTATCTAAAATTCAAGTTTAAAGGATATTATTAAGCCATAGCAAGATATGGTGTGGTCTATCAACTTGTAGCCGATAACCTCAAGGCAGGAGTCGGCAAAGTTTTTGTGGCTTGGGCTGGTTCACGGTCACGCAGACGCTGCGGTGGACCGGAGTGCGTGCATGCGCAAACGCTATTTTTGGCGCTCCTTCCAGCACGGAGGAAGTGTGTGCAGCTTCCCATTGGCTGCAGGAGTTTCCTGCAGCCAATGGGAAGCCAGCCAGTGTTGCGGAAGGCGGTCCCTCCTGTGTTCTGCGCTGGTTTAGCACAGTGCATGGGAGCCGACTGACCGGCAGGGGTGCATGGTCCAGTTAAGTGGCCCATGGATCTTAGGTTTCCGACCCCTGCCTTAAGGGCAGCTTCACACAATATATAATGGCTGTGTTTGGATGTGCACATGTCAGCTTAATAAATCATTAAGATTTGTGAACTTCATACTGTGGCTTGTTTCAGAGCCATTAACAACACTTTGTCAGTTCAAACAAAGCCAGAAATGATAGTTAATCTCAGATTTCCTGGTTTATTTGCTCACTTGTGCAAGGAAAGGAACAAAGAGGCTGATGCACACCCACCAGTCTATTACACATCTTGATTAATTAAGCAGGTACAAGCATCCATAATTGTCCAATATGTGTTTACAACAGTATGTACAGACAACAGGGAACTATAATCCATAATTCCCAGTTCCATAGTACAGTACAGCTGACCTCCCCACTTATGAAGAGTTACGTTTCAGGCCCCCACATGCATAAGTGGGGAGCCTACTGCAGTACATACAGCTTCCAGCCCAACAGCTGTTGAATGGGGTAGCACGGCAGCAGTGAGAGCTCCTGCATACCATTTCAGAGCCCCTGGAGTTTTTGGGTTTCTTTACTTTTGGCTCACTGATGTCCTCTTCAGGCTCTGGGGAGGGTTTCCTTGTGAGCCACAAGGACTTTCCAGCTCTCTCTCACCGTTTTAGGTTAGTTAGTTAGTTAGTTAGTTATTTGTTGGCACCACACATATACGTGGTCATGCGCAAAGTTGATCGCACACAAGTTGGGGGATGCCTGTATTATTATAAAAATATAGTACCCTCAATTTGATGGGTTCTTTACAGAGTAAAGACAAGACTTTGGCCCGGAGAAAAGAATTCTGTATTATTTCTTCAAGTAGCAGCAAGTCAACAGTCAGGAGAGAAATCAAGGCTCGCATTACGCTACAAGAAACTGACAGGAAAATAAAAATGTTATGAACAGGGAGATGTCACATTCTTGTCAAATTTTCTCACCCAGCATTGCCTACCTATATGGAGTTATGGTGGAATGTATATTACACATGAATGCCACTGCTGAAAATACTATATATATCAGGTTCTGATGCAAAAATGTATTCCTAAAATCTGAATTAATATAGGTCTTATAGGATGAATTTATGTGTTGTTCAGAGGGAGAAGATTGTTGCACAACTTAGAAGCCTATTTTGCACACATATACATAAAATACACACCTCCATACATTGTGTGATTAGTGCAAAAGCTAGAAGGAAGTTGGCAATGTAATTTTCACCATGGGGGTATCACTATTGAGATGGCATTACACAAATATATGAATAAAAAATTGCAGGCCTCATTATCTAAAACTATTATAGGTACAGTCCTATCCACACTTACCTGGAAGCAAGTTCCTTTAAAATCCATGGTATTTAAGTAAAAAAAATTTTTTGGATAGGGTATAAGAACAGAAAGGAAAACATGTTACTGACAAATATATCAGGCTTGATTCTATTAACTGTGATACTGCGAAATGCAAGCAACTACTTGCATGTGTTTGGAGTACTCTGATGATCTATGACATTTTAACTTTAATCCTGAAAAACTGGTTAAGTTCTCAAATGTGCTGCCTGAATGTCAGTCTTCTTTTTAGCATATACTTTTGTTGATAGTTTTGCTTATGCACAGTGCAGAAAATTGTTATTTTTAAGATTAGTTGCATAACTCTCTATATTGCCTTATCTCTAAAGATTATAAAATGTTACTAACAAAACAGCAAAAACATACTATCATCAATTATAGTGCCCTTCTTTGAGGCCCAACAACCTAAATGCAATTTCTTTTACAAAGCTTCTTGAACAAGTTGTTTCAAAAATAGCGGTAAGGGAAATGGAAGCAAGATGTGAAAGTACGCCCAAATAAACAAGGACAAAAATTAGAGCTGAGATGCTGGTTAAGTGAATTTGTTATCTGGCTATGGTCAAATATTTTCAAATATTCCATAAAATAAAACATGCCCTTGTACATGTAGTATAGTATATTCCGATATACTAATATAACATGCACACAACCCACATTTAATAGCAAGTTTGTCCTATTCTGCACTCCAGTGTGATTCTAACTTCTCTTCTCTAAATTAAGCCACACTAGCTTTTATAGCCGTGTGATGGGTCACAATGCCCAGGAGTAGGAAATACTGTAAACTGTTATGGAAACAATGATGCTCCCACATGATCTGGAAGGGTGTCTATAAAGTTTGAGAGGGACTGGACTCTGGAGCCCTCCAGAGAAGAGTAATTTTGATCATAAGCACAATATTCTTTCTTCCTTGAGACTGTTCTGAAAAATTAATGTGGACAGTAGATGGCAAATTACCCACTTTTTAAAACCAATTGCCAATCTTATAAAAAATAATTCTCATTAGCAAGTAGTTAGAAATTTATTTTCTCACAACAAAAATAAGTATACTGCAACAACTGTTTCAAAACAGGATAAATTGATATGCACTGCAGTCATTTATTACCATGAGCAAGAAAGTTGCAAGACTGAACATATGATCAAGGTATTTACGGAAAATTTTAGTGCCGTTAATTAATACTATAAATTCCCACCTGGTGCAAGACCAGGTATTTTATTCATGTAACCCCTTCCCCTTACACAAAGTAGCTAGAGACAGACACACATACTGTGGGTGTGGCTAATTGTTTCACTATAAATAGAACTCTAAATGCAACTCTCTACATAAATATTAACTGTGCTCAATATGAAAGCATGTAGACATCTTGTTACCAATGTTTTGCAGCTGGCTGCCACCCAGATACAGAACTGTGTGAAGACTATCAAATATCACTATCAAGGTTGAAAAACAATACTAGATTTAGTACACATACTGGAATTTATTTTACTACTATCCATTCTAGCACAGAACTCTTTCACATCTCACCAATAATTATTTAATGTTTCTACTACACTTATTCATAATGCTACATGCAAACAGCAATAAAACCCACTGATGATTCAGAAGGCTTGACTATGCATAAACATCTTAATAAAACAAAGAATGGCAAATGAACCCAAGTAAGCATTAATGAAACTGGATTGCTTCTTGGAAAACATGCCACTTTCAGGAAAACAAATAGTGGTTCAAGAAAGTGTGGAAACCGCTTATCTGCAAACCATTTTTAATTCTCTAAGTATATTATGTTTAAAGGGTCACCTATTATCAGTCTGAGTATTAGTAATCACAGAAGTTTCAGTATCTTCCTCCAAACCACACCCTAAGTTGGCCTCTCCACTCTTGTAAAGAGAAAACCCACAACTTTTGTCTTTTGAATTATTTTTAAACTACAACAAGAATACAACACAAACTCAAATTAAAATGCTTTTAAGGACAGTAGTATAAATGTTAAAAAATCCAAAATAACCAAACTTTTAATAAGAGTGTATTTAATAAGTTTACGAATACAACCTGTACACTTTCAAAAAACAATGCAGACTCTTGATAAAACTCTAGGATACCATGGGTACCAGCCAGCTACTTTAATGAAGCAGCAAGTTAGGCTGCAATTTTAATTACTAGATAATAAATCAAACAGAACTTTGTAAGATTTACTTTGGAATTAACATACTTAAAAATGAACTTTTAAGGCACTTTTACAGGCTGGGCTGGTTTCTGCTACAAACTTGTTCAACCTAACCTTGGTTGATATATCATTTTTAAAAGTACACCTAAAGCTGCGCATTGCCAGAAAGAAGACTTCACATTTCTGCTGCTAAAAACTAAATTTCAGAGGAGGCTGCCTCCTCCCCTCCCTTGTATGGCTAGAATGTAGCTTGACAACCTTGACAGACTGCTCCCCACTCCCAATCCTCTTTTTTCTTTTCTCTCCTCTTGTTCCACTGTCTGTCATTTCTCCCGGAACATTAAAAAAAGAAAAGGGGAAAAAAGACAGCAGTTTTCTGTACAGTGTGGAGAGGGCAGAGCAAGCAGCAGCTTAGTCAGACTCTGCAATCCCCCCTACACATATTCAAAAAAGGGGGGAGGAAGATGGTGGTGGTTTGTTTTTTTTTGGGGGGGGGGAGAGAAGGGACGAACCACAAAAAGGCAAGCAAAAGGTAACACTTTCTCAAGACCAATGTTGCTTCGCGACCGAAGAAGGGCCCGGGGTGGGTGGAGGGGGCACCCTTGCGGTGTGAACCAGGGTTCATCCTCAGCCCCTTCCTTCTTCCCATCCTGCGCTTGGGGACCTGCGGGATGCCTTGCAAGTGAAGGCCCATCAACCCTGCAGGAAGGGTGGAGGGGGGGGGGAAAGGTTGTTGCAGAGGAGAAGGGCCTGCAGCAACCTTGGGAGGGAGCTCCGGGACTAGCAGGAGCCTCCTCCACCATTATTCCTTCCCCCCCCCACCCCCATTGCGGGAGGTTTTTAAAGCCGGGTCGAGAGGAAGTGAGGCCTTTCGGAGGCCCTGCCTTAGGAGCCCAGGGTCATTCCGTCCCCTAAACCCACCCACCCCAAAATGATAATTAAAACCACAACAACAACCACCCCCTTTACCTTCCGCCACGTCTTCGTCGATCGCCCCCTTGACCTGGGAGAAGCACCACTGGAAATCGTTGCTGCCGCCTCCGCCGCCGCCGGCCACCCCTGCGAGGGGACGGGAAAGGGAAGAAATGCAGTGAGAAGCCCGACCCTCGCCTCTCAGTATCTCTCTCAACCCAAGAGAAATAGGCCAAAGCCTTCCAGCTCCCTCAGCCCGGCTCCCCGAGGCCTCAGGCCTGCCTCCGCCCGCCAAGACCAGGGCCACCCAAACCAGCCCCATAGCCGCTGCCTCTGGGGCGCCCCTCTCCTCACCTGCCATGTCGCGCCGTGTGTGTGGCGGGCGGAGACCGGGGCCTAGCGAAGCCCGCGTGGCAGACGTAAGCCGACCGCGACCGGAAAGGGAGCCGCTACCAGCGACGCCGGTGCCCGAGCTGCTGCCGCCGCTGCCCCTGCTGCTGCTGCTGCTGCTGCTGTGGCGGCCGCCACCGCCAGCGCCGACGCCGCCGGAGGTTTGGGGGTTTCAAAATGGCGCCCATTGCCGGTCAGCCTGATCCGGTGACGTCATCCCCCTGCCAGCCTCCGCCGGGCGGAGGGAGGGAGGGAGAAGCCGGATGGGCCTGAATGAATGGGGTGTGTGTGTGTGTGTGGGAAGGGAGAGGCAGGCAGGACTAGGCGGGAGGAGGAAGAGGGGAGTCCTCGGGTGGTGGAAGCGGCTCTCTGCTCTCGCGTGGGTTGGAGGAGGCCGGTTCCCGCCAGGCCGGAGGAGGCTTCAGGTTCTCGCAGGGCTTGGAGGGAGACGGTTTGCTCGAAAGGGAGGGGGGGGGGAATGGGGCTGCTTCTCCCCCCCCCAAAAAAAAATAGGGGTTGAAAATCCAGCAGGGATTCGTGCCCTTCGGTGATGAACACGCCAGCAGTTAGAAGAGTCCTTCA
Organism: Podarcis erhardii; assembly: GCF_964252035.2. Lineage (NCBI taxonomy): Eukaryota > Metazoa > Chordata > Lepidosauria > Squamata > Lacertidae > Podarcis > Podarcis erhardii. The sequence goes on from NC_138509.1 coordinate 40,578,337, forward strand.
AACTATACCAATAAAACCCATTTAACGAGGGCCAGGTGAACAGTCACACCAGGTATAGTGAGGCGAGCTTTCGGCTTTAGCAGAATTCTGCTTCAGGCTAAGGCTTCTGTTTATGGGGCTTTTCACATTTCATTTGAAACTCAGTCCTGTTTCATGGGAAACTTGGAAGTACAGGTAAGGGGCTGCGGAGGATTTTGGTGCGGTCACCCTGTTTCCTCAGCTATCTTAGGAGCCTAGCTAGGAAGGGAGGCAGGTTAGGCTAAACATGTTGCCTTTACTTGGAAATCAAGGCCTTTAAAGCAACAGGGTTTAAAACTCAACATGATACACATCTGGAAAATAATTGGACTGAATATCTTATTCATGGTTATTGCCTGTGAAACAAGAAACAGGGTTCCAGAGCATGCACAGAATGCATTTTGATCACCAGTGATTTACTGGGCCTGCCTAGAGGTATTTGGGATTACAGAGAGGCTCAGATCGTTTGGTCCTTGTGCAGATGTGAGTTCTGCGTCTTCTCTATGGGTATAATACATCCTCATATTTGTTCATCTGCCCATTCTTCGCAGAGTGATTTTCACAGGAGGCGCTTTGCAGAGGCTGCAAGGAGAAATGCTTGACCCTGCTTCCGCCTGCTGATTTTAACATGAAATGTTCTCCTTTCCAGCTACCTTTTCCCCCTACCATAGTCTATGCCTATGTTTACCTTGCAATCTGTGGCACAGCTGCAAGTCTTACATAATTTAATAACAAAAATATTTGTATAATACTTTTGTATAATCCACACATATTTTCTTAACAGAACGCAGTGCAACTCCTGAAGCCCGATGTGTCATTTGCCAAGATGCCTAAGTTCCAGGAAACATAGCTCCATTTAGCTTAGTATTGTCCATGCTGATGGATAGTTGCATCCCAGGGGAGGGAAAGTTGTTTCCATTCTTTAATAGAGATGCACAAGCACAATGTCAAGCCTGGCCATCCTGTTCTTGCTCCCACATTGGTATTCTGAATACTTGGTGCGAATTTACCCAAAGCCTTCTCTGCATTTCTTTTATAGTATGACAGCTGAGTAGCAAGTGCTTGTTATACCAAAGCTCAAGATACACCGTTGCTAATGCTGCTGACGTCAGTAGAACACGGGTGTGGAAACTCAGGAATGGTGGCCAAGTGCAGCTGTCTAGACTTCTCTGGCTCTCTAGGGCATGGGTAGGCAAACTAAGGCTCAGGGGCCGTATCCGGCCCAATCGCCTTCTAAATCTGGTCTGCGGACGGTCCAGGAATCAGTGTGTTTTTACATGAGTAGAATGTGTCCTTTTGTTTAAAATGCATTTCTGGGTTATTTGTGGGGCATAGGAATTCATTCATTTTCCCGCCCCCCCAAAAAAATATAGTCCGGCCCCCCACAAGGTCTGAGGGACAGTGGACCAGCCCCCTGCTGAAAAAGTTTCCTGACCTCTGCTCTAGGCTGTACGTCAAGCCACACCTCTCCCTAGGCTGCACCCCTCACCTGCCCTGTTTTGCATCTGCCTCAAGTGTTTCTGCCTGGCTGGAATGTGTGCTTGAAGCCTGATATTAATGCCCTTTGCTTGCCTGGATGAAGGATAGAGAGCGATATATGAGTGTATGTAAAACTAGCCTACTGTACAAAGGTAACATTTATACAGTGGTACCCCGCAAGACGAACGCCTCGGAAGACGAAAAACTCGCTAGACGAAGGAGTTTTTCGTTTTCTTAGCCGATTCGCAAGACGCATTTCCCTATGGGCTTGCTTTGCAAAACGAAGCTTGCCCCTGCCCCGCAAGCTCCAGGGATAGCGGGGAAGCGCAGCGCGCCTTCCCCTCTCTCCCCGGACCCCTTTTGAACCAAGGGGCGGCAACGGGGAGAAGCGATTCTCCCCGCTGCCCCTTCCCTTCCTTTAAAACAGGTCCGGGGACAGAGGGGAAGGCACGCATACCTTCCCCTCTGTCCCCGGAGATTGCGGGGCAGGCAACGGGGAGAAGCAATCTTCTCCCTGCCGCCCCTTGCTTTAAACAGGCCCAGGGACAGAGGGGAAGGCGTGCACGCCTTCCCCTCTGTCCCCGGAGATTGCGGGGCAGGCAACGGGGAGAAGCAATCTTCTCCCCGCTGCCCCTTGCTTTAAAACAGGTCTGGGGACAGAGGGGAAGGCGCGCGGCGCTTCCCCTCTGTCCCCGGACGGTCTCCATAGGAACGCATTGATTGATTTTCAATACATTCCTATGGGAAACCGTGCTTCGCAAGACGAAAAACTCGCAAGAAGAAAAAACTTGCGGAACGAATTAATTTCGTCTTGCGAGGCACCACTGTATTGGTTGCCCAACCCACTTTGTCTTTGGCCTGGCCCTGCCCAGCACTGGCACGTGGCTACTGTAAGGTTGTGCCCCTAATGGAGGCAGGACGGAAACTGCTATCTCTGTAGCCCGGTTTGATATTTCAAATGCCAAGTGGCCTAAAAATTACACTGCTAAATAAACATAAAAGCGTAGGTGTTTGTGAGAGAGCACGAGAGAGAAGCTTAGGTTTGGGGCAGGGGTTAAAGGGCAAGCAAAGTGTTGCTGGTTATATCTGCCACCTGAGATGTGCAGGGAATGCTTTAAATATTATATAAGTTAAGCATTTGTTTTTCTCCTTAGTGTGAATATTTGAATCCTCACCCACTCCTTCAGAAAGAACAGATTGTTCCTTGGTTGGTTATACACACGGTCCTGCTCTATTCATGCAACCTGACTTGTTGGGGGCCAAATTTAAGTTGGCCTGTTATGCAGGTTGCAAAGCCCACCCCCCCTTTTACCTTGAAAATTTAGCTTTGTTATGGGCAAGCAACTGAAAAAGGAAAGGGGAAACCCCCATGTGTAACAATGAAAATAGAAAGCAATACATTTAATTCAGCATAGGGTTGTCCTGGCTGTGCTTTGATAAGTTAGCTATATGCAGAAAGATATCATTAGTAGGGCTCTTCTTATAATAGTTTTGCAGTGACACCGTAAGGTATACTTAGAGTGTTTTAAAAGATGCAGAAGCTCTCAGAAGCTGGTTTGAGCATTATTTGTTCCAATGTTCTCCCCATCTTACACAAATATAAGATGGGGTGCACCTGGCTTGTCAGTAATGTAAAAATGATCTAGTAGCAGACCACAAGCTTAACAGGAGTCCACATTGTGATGCAGCAGCAAAAATAGCTAATGCGTTTCTAGGCTGCATCAACAGAAGTGAAATGGTTTGATCAAGGAAAGTAATGCATTGCAGGGGGTTGAGATAGATGACCCTCAAGATTCCAACTACAGTGGTACCTCAGGTTAAGTACTTAATTCGTTCCGGAGGTCCGTTCTTAACCTGAAACTGTTCTTAACCTGAAGCACCACTTTAGCTAATGGGGCCTCCTGCTGCCGCTGCGCCGCCGGAGCACAATTTCTGTTCTCATCCTGAAGCAAAGTTCTTAACCTGAAGCACTATTTCTGGCTTAGCGGAGTCTGTAACCTGTAGCGTATGTAACCTGAAGCGTATGCAACCTGAGGTACCACTGTACAATTCTATGATTCTAGACGTGCTTTAAATCCAGCATACAGAACTGTGGCAGACTAATCTGTATCAAGTCTGCATAAGAGTCCTACTAGAATTGAATCCAGGCAGGAAACTCAAGCATAAGACATTCAAAATGTCTTTATGTGAATAGATTCCAAGATAATTCCTTCAGCTTGCCAATAATTTATGTTATTGTTATACACACAAGCCCTCTACATACTGCAGAATGTTCTGGGATGCACACAGTTCAATCACATGATCATCACATGGGACATTGGCTGTGCTTACTGGGCATTGCTGTCAGCTGATGGGAATTGAGAGTGGGACCTGGAACACGTTCAACTTTCTCTGTAGCTGCTGATTGTAGAAGATGCTTGGCAGGAACGAGCAAGCCGCCTTTCAAGAAAAGTGGTCTCCCATTGGTGATCGCCCTCAGAAAATCCCTATAAGCTTCAGTGCATAGCATGTTGGACTGTGGAAATGGCTTCAAATCCCGTAGCAATGAAGTTTACTGGACGTCAGGGACAACACTCAAACAGGCTGCGATTTGGGTGGAGGGCAGGGAATGACTGCTGTTAGCTGAGCCAGGATAAACAGGTGAGCTCCTGTTGCTTGGTCCCTGCTCCTGCCAACCTAGCAGTTCAAAAGCATGTCAGAGTACAAGTAGATAAATAGGTACTGCTCCAGCGGGAAGGTAAACGGCATTTCCGTGCGCTGCTCTGGTTCACTAGAAGTCATGCTGGCCACATGACCCAGAAGCTGTACGCCGGTTCCCTTGGCCAGTAAAGCGAGATGAGTGTGCAACCCCAGAGTCCACGACTGGACCTTTAGGTCAGGGGTACCTTTACTTTTACCTACTATAAAACTTTAAGATCTGCCACACTCATGGCCCCTTCCAACTCTATGATTTTATACTTTGTTTTCCATGTGTGAATCCCCTTAAGCCTGAGTACAGTGGTACCTCGGGTTACAGACGCTTCAGGTTACGGACTCCGCTAACCCATAAATAGTACCTCGGGTTAAGAACTTTGCTTCAGGATGAGAACAGAAATCGTGCGGCGGCAGTGGGAGGCCTCGTTGGCTAAAGCGGTACCTCAAGTTAAGAACAGTTTCAGGTTAAGAACGGACCTCCAGAACGAATTAAGGCACCACTGTAGTTTGTTGCAGGAAGGTTTTTCTAGCCGTACTTGTTAGATCTGAGTATCTACCAGTAATACTCTGTGGTCTTAGATTAGGCAAAGAGGTAGCAGTTGGCCCACCTCACAGGGCTCTTGTCAAGATAGTATGAGAAATCTCATTTACGTCACCCTGGTTTCTTTGGATACAAATGAGAAGGGCATTTTATAAAAGGAGTGGGATGTGTATCTGTTAATGGTTTCTAAGTATGAGAAGGAACATGAAGCTTCAGGGAAGTATATAGGATTCCATATCCTTTCTTTCAGAACTCTAGGCAGAAATACAACAGGAGTGGCCTCCACACTGGGTAAGGTATTCAAGCAGACAATTGCCAGCTTGCTCTAGACTCTCTTGGATGACACTGACTTTCTATATTAGTTTCAGGCAGGTTATAGACCTGATTTTGGAATGGAAACTGACTTGGCTACCCTGTGAGATGACGTCTACCAAGACAAGGAGAGCAACCCTCACTCCCAGTAGGAAGAAGTAGAGCTATTGAGTTATATCCAATGTTAGTTCCACTCTGAGTAGATCCCTTGAAAATAATGGGCCTAAATTTAAATGGGTTAATTTAAACAGGTTTACTCTGAGCAGAGCTAATGTTGGCTACAACCCAATTTGTTTATTTTGTGAGTGTGACAGAGCAAGGTGTTCGTAAACAAGGGATATTGCTTTAAAAATAGAACCTCTGGCAATTCTAACTGCACACCTGTTTAAAATAGGATTAGGCTTCTGCTAGGCCTGTCTTTTAATAGAAAATCATATCATAGCTATGTGTCTTTCCCCTTGGCATGTATCTTTGTAGATGTCAAATTACGCAAACGCATTTCAGCATTACATACATTTAATGCATGCACACACCTTTTCGTATATAAACTCATGCCTCGTTCTGTTAACTGCTATGTTGCTAATTGTTGTGTGGGGTGGTTTGATTTTTTGGTATGGTAAAAAGTGTTCAGAAAGAACAAAGCTGAGTTGCAAAAAGCAATGGCCCTTATATTTACATGTCCCAGCTTAAAACCCTTAAGAATTCAGTCCTTCTGGATAAGATCAAAAGAGCGTGTAGCCTAGCACTCTTTCTCCTGCCAAATATCTCTAAGCTCACAAGCAGGGTATCGTGGAGGCAGTAATCCCCAGTTTATTGCCAGGTTTTAAACCAATGATAAACCACTGCTGGTCATGAAGGTTCTGTTCCTACCTATTGTGGCTATAATTAATCGATGAGCTTAAATGGCGAATCTACATTATCAAAGATGATAGAAAAAGTTCTGGCAACATTCATTTAATACAATATCACGTTTCTTTTAAGATTTCTGATGTTTTCAAATGTTGTTGTATACCTATACTGTATTGGCCTGAATATAAGCCGTACTCCCCCCCCCCCCATTCTGACTGTGAAAAGTTAAAGTGTGGCTTTTCCCCCCTGACCTTACGCCGCTGGCAAACCGACGCATCTCCCCCCACCAGGAAGCAGCCCGGGAACGCGCTCGCTCCCAAGCCTCCCCCGAGCCGCTGGAAAGAAGGGGGAAGGGGGGAAGGCCACCAGCAAAGCAGCACGGCTCCCGCCCAGAAAGCAGCCCAAGTATTGTCTTTTTTTCTTCCTTCCCCCCTTCAATTTTAAAGGTGTGGCTTATTTGCTGGTGTGGCTTATATTTGGGCCAGTACGGTTATTTAGAATATTGCTTATTAGAAGCTAGGCCCACCAGTCACAAAACTATACTATCACCTGTCTTCCCCTTCTGTTTGAATTGTATGGAATTTTATGGAATTCAGATTGTAAATATAATATAAGAAATGAGAGAAGCAAAAAATAAAAATGCAGCATGTAGCACAGTACTTTATAACTACTACAACAGCCGGGGGGTGGGGGGGAAATCATTAGGTGGTTCGCCAAATTTCTTGTGGTACGTGGGTGAAAATGGTTTAGGAAGCATTGCTCTGCTGTTTTATTTATTGGGAAAGCTTGGGGATAAATGTTGCAACAGCTTCTTTATCCTTAAATCACTCATGAGGCTTTTGGCGATCCTAGATTCAATCTGGAGTGATTCCGAGGGAAGCGCTTCACCTCTGACTAGTCCCAATCTTTCTGAATCGGCCCAGTTATGCTCAGAATTTGAGGTTAATTTGAATCTGGTGGCACCTGTAATAGCTGTGCCATTGGCAATTCATTTCTTAAGCTGCTCATGCTTTGTGTAAAACGTGCATAGCAACACACACTTTAGAGAAAACATACAGAAATGTCTTCTATTAGGGGGATTTGCTTTCCAAAAGTTGTATATTAGGCAAAATGCATACCAAAATATGTATATTAGGGTAAATTCACGCTAAACAATGTTTTGCTCATGACTTCCACCATGGTGAATCCCAGCTTGGGGGCCTTCTGGTCAAGAGACGTTTGTTGAGGGAACTGTTGTATAGCATGAAGAACAGCTGTGGTCAATCAACTCAGATGCTTTTTAATTTAATTAAAAAAAATAAATTGCTTCAACTAGTGCAGTAACTTGCCCAGACCCTTCATTCCTATTTTTCATCGCTGAGATTTTTGAAGTAAATAATTTACTGTGGATATTTATCTGCGAAGCAACTCCAGGACTCGCCCTCTGCCGCATCAGCTGTGAGGTGCCTATTTAGGAGCTTCTGGCACACAACAGAAACTGGTAATGTGTAGCAATTGGGTATTGAGTTACACCATAGCCTATGCTGTGTTGTGGTGATGTCATAAACTCCAGGGCAGGGCTGTTGGTTTGCTTTAAATCCCTTTAGTTGAAGTCAGTAGGAAAGAAATTATTTGCAAAAGTTCTGGGGTTGGTGTAAAGTTGCATCAACAGTGGGGTGTGGGGCTGTGATTTGGAGAGGTTTAGGAAAGAGTGTACATTCCTCCCTGTCCCACCCACATCACTGTCTATAAACAGCCTCGGCCAAGTATACCTGAAGGAGCATCTCCACCCCCATCGTTCTGCCCAGACACTGAAGTCCAGCTCTGATGGCCTTCTGGCGGTTCCCTCCCTCCGAGAAGCAAAGCTACAGGGAACCCTGCAGAGGGCCTTCTCAGCGGTGCCCGCCCTGTGGAATGTCCTCCCATCAGATGTCAAGGAAACGAACAACTATATGACTTTTAGAAGACATCTGAAGGCAGCCCTGTTTAGGGAAGTTTTTAATGTTTAATGTTTTATTGTATTTTTAATATTTTGTTGGAAGCTGCCCAGAGTGACTGGGGAAACCCAGCCAGATGGGTGGGGTATATTATTATTATTATTATTATTATTATTATTATTATTATTATTATTATTATTATTATTTCCATTTTGCTAGCATATCATTGCCAACAAAATAGCCACACTGTTTAGTTAATGTCTGTTGTTGATTTCTTCTGACTATCTTAATAACGTGATTTTATGTAACATGAAAATAAAGGTTAGTGTTGGCGTTTTTTAAAGCAGCAGTTTTTCTTTATGTAACTTTTTCTCCAGTTGGTTTGGAATGATGGGACAGTGTGGGGAGAGTCACTCTTTGCTCCACTTAATCCAATGTAGTGTGATGCCAGGAGTTATTAAATCCAGCCACCTTTTGCTAATGGGTATGGCTGTATATAGGGAGTAAGGCTCTATCTCCCTTAGGATCCCTGAAACATTGTCATCAGCTCCCAGAGGATCTGCCCCGAAGTCTTGAGAAGCAAGGCGAAAGGCTTCACCACCTTGACAGTAATAGTGATGTGGCTTTTGTAGGTTGGTATGCAAAGAACCTAGTCAGTCCTTTGACTAATGACAATTCTTGAGCCAGTTATTTGACACTCCTTGCATACTTCTACAGGATATTACAAACTTGGTGAGTCAGCTTTTGCAGATCCAGCTTTGAGTAAATGAGTGCTTGGAAGTATTGCTTTGTCAGGACCTATTCTTGGTTGTGATTTAGCAGCAAGTAAAATGTGGTGACTTGTAGCCCAAGGGGAAACCTTGCAAAGGAGTAATAACTAGTTTTCTTTCTACATATATGACACTTTTTATCTATAGGAAACAAACATTTTCTGGAATCTTTCTCTTATTTGCTGATTTTTTTTTGTAAGGCTGGTCTTTCAACTGTTCAACAAGTTATTTCCAAGTCTCGGCACAGAGTATTACGCAAAGCCTCCATGAGCTCAGATGTAAGAGAGGAACACCCTTTGCTGCTCATGGAGGTGGAGCCTTCAAGAGAAAGGTTCGTCTGTCTAGTCATTCCTCAAACGTTTAACAATATAAATCAAACTTACTAACAGTTTGATTTTTTTAATAAAAAACTAAAAACCTAACCTGTCAAGTTCACAATTCACCTATTAATTTGATGCTTTAATATTTCTAAAATGGTGAGAAAAATGTTCTGATCGAGATTAAAGAAAGGGCTTAATTCCATTAACAGCTGCAGGTGAAATTATGTGTACTGCTCCTCCGATATCTTGATAGGATATCGGAACAGTGAAGGGAGGGAGAACAGGAATTGCATTAACTATAGACAAACAGGAATTACTAAGTTTCCAGCACCAATGGTTGTAATAAAAGAGTATCATATATTTTAGGGCTTCAACTCAGTTTCATATTTGAGTTAGGTAAAATGACAATAAATATTTCATTCCCCACCCCCCATGAGGACAGTGGACGTTAGCATAGGGACAAAATCTGCCTTTAAAAAGCCATCTGGTCAGTAAACAAACCAAGCTTTTTTGGGGGGGGATCCCTTATTCATTGATGCTTGCCAGTTTGTTTGCCTGTTTTCCATTGTTTCATCTTTACTGGGAAAGAAATTGGAGAAATATGTGATTTCCAGAACTTCAATTGCAGCTTTGCTTGAAGTACTTTGTGTGTGTGTGTGTGTGTGTGTGTGTCTGTGTCTGTGTCTGTGTGTGTGTGTGTGTGTGTGTGTGTGTGTGTGTGTGTGTGTGTTTCTTTTCTCAGCCTGGCTAAAACATTTTGTTACTCAAATCAGCAATCTAATAAGAGCCTAGACTGGAGTGACTACAGTAACTTGTTTTGGGCCCATTGACTGCCTTCACACCTGACCAACTTTCCTGCAGCTCCATGCCGGTATGAACGAAATCGGGTGTAGCCAGCCACCAATAACTCTCTCTTACACACACACTTGTGCAGGACACACAGCCACTTCCTCCTCCGTTGATCCATGTAGATCAGCTGAAAGGAGGGGGGATCATCAGCCCCTCCAAACTTATCAAATGGCAAATGTGATGACTGGCGAGGAAGAAGTTTGTGTTGCCATCAAACCACTGGACAGTGCCATGTCTCCCACCTTTTGCTGCTTATGACAAACTTAGTGAGGTTGCGGTGGGTCAAGAGAATATGCTTAGGAGTCCAGTTCGGGATAGCCACCCCGGTCTAAAAATATGCAATAGGAAGAGGGCATATTGCCTATATATGAAATGTTTGGGATGACAAAACACAGTGGCTATCAATATATGAAGTTTGCTGGTGTTTTGCTTTGTTTTTTAGCTGCAGCAAAACACCCCACTCCTTTCTGATTTGCAGTCATCTGGCTTTCATCCAAACTCTATTATGTCAGGCACTTCATGAAGTGCCAGCCTGTATCACATTATAAAAAAGGAAAAGAAACATAAAGCTGAGTCTCACCAGCATGCAGATGAAAGAACAGCTCTTACTTTCTAACTTCTGAGAGGGTGTTCACATGTGTGTTGAACCTGGAGGAAGTCTGGGGAGATGATTTGGCTTCTGGAATTGTCTTCATAAGCTCCTTGACCACTATAATTAGTGTGATGCCATGGGTGGAGTAGAAAAATAACTGATAAACCAAGAAATGGAAGAAATGACATTTTTATGAGGGTGTAAATGTGTCATCTACAAAATTATTTGGTACTTGGTAACTCTTGGCAAGGATATTGACCTATCCAGTTGGTTTATTTTAGCAAACCACACCTTTGAGGTTGGCAAGAAACTTGCCTTGTCTTGTCCTCTTGCTGATGCCCTACTTCCAGCAAACAACCCAGGCACAGATCCAGTTACCTTGACATTAAAATTCCCTTCAACATCATTGTGACACTTACAGCTGCTTCACGTCGGCCTTTGCCTTGTTCATACTCATAGTTTGCTGCTGGGAATGAACTAGGCCCATCTGTGGTCACTCACCACAAGGCATCCATCAGCACAATTTGTAACGTAGACAAATCATTAGAATCTAACTTCCTTGAACTTTAAATTCTGTTATGAAAGTTGTACCGCAGGGGCAAAACTAGGCTTTATTTCACCTGGGTCAAAGACCCAGTTTGGCACACACAAACCTCACACACATTTGTGTACATACACGCACAGACTGGGAGCCTCAATGGCACCCCTCCACAGGTTTTACCCAGGACAAAAAGCTGGCTAGCTTCCCTGTAGCTATGGCACTAGTTTGCGGACATGGATGAGGAAATAAATGTCCGTAACCTAGTGCCATAGCCACAGGGGATCTAGCCAGCTTTTTTGCCCTGGGTAAAACCTGTTTGGAAAATCCTGTTTGTAATGCCACACAAATGGCATTACAATGGTGGCCTACCCCGCCCCCCCAAGTATCCATAGAAACAGTTTCAAAGCCCACCAGTTAGGGACTTTGCAGGCAATGTTGCCCACACTTTGAGGAAACCAATAAGCTCTTGAGGGCAGAGACAACCTAACTTTGCAGTGTCACCCTAACCTTGCAGTGGAAACGCACGCATGCATGTCTCTGTGTGTATTTTCCAGAAGCAAAATTAAAAGAACCGTGAGTCACGGTTGCATTTGATTTGAAGGCTAGGTGTGGTTTCAGATGCTCTGTCTATCCTTTCACTCTAAAACATAGGTCTTTTTTTTAATGGAGGACAGAATTGACTTGAGACCAGTGGCGTAGCGTGGGGGGTGCAGGGGGGGCCGGCCGCACCGGGCGCAACATCTGAGGGTTAGGGTTAGGGGTAGGGTTAGGGGGCGCAAATCCACGGGTTAGGGGGCAAAAATTACTTGCCTTGCCCCGGGTGCTGACAACCCACGCTACGCCACTGCTTGAGACAGCATTTCTACCTTTCAAGGCCTTTCGTCACTCCACATATCTCTCACGTGAACCAACAAGTCCGTTTGCTCTCAGAGAACGAAAGGATTAATAACCTTTCTAAGGTGGGGTTTGAAAAGGAGCCAATGAATATGAAGTGTGGCTGCTTCCTGAAATGTGTGACAGAATTATGTTCTAAAGATAGTACAAATTCTTATGTCTTTCCTTCTGGAGACAGCTATAAATAAACAAACAGGAGTTGGGGAGGAGAGGGGAATCAGCAGAAGGCCCCTGGGGAAGGGAAGAGCCATCACAATGTAAGTAAGTCAGAAACAGCTACAATTCTTAAAAAATAAAATTGCTTGTGGGTTTCTATTTTGGTAGCTGTTAACAGGAGCTTATAATTTCTCCTTTAGTGTTAATCAAAACAAATGTCACTGGTGTGTGTGTGTGTGTGTGTGTGTGTGCGTGTGTGCGTGTGTGTGTGTTTAGCGCTCGCAGACGCCCAATGCTTTCCCTGTAAAGGAAGCTGCTTTAAGATTTTGCAAAAGCAATCTTGGAATGCTTCTTACAAAGATCATGAAACAAAGCTAGCATTCCTTTGCCAATTCCAGGTTTCTTCCAAAGAATCCCAGGATCTGTAGTTCACCCCTTGCAGAACTACAGTTCTCAGCCCCCTTAATAAACTTAAGTTCCCAAGATTATTTGGGGAATCCCATGAGCTGCATGTGGTGCCGTTTCTTCTTTCAATGCCAGGAAGTCCATCACTCTTGGGGAATCCCCAATACTTCCGGAGAAAGGCTAAGTAGCTGCTGCTATGTTGAAAACTAGTTCAAGTAAAGCAATAGTCGCTGTTTTGGGCATTTTCCATGGCCCTTTATATGTTTATAGCTTGCTTCCCCACTCCATCCTTCCACTGTTGTTTTGGTTGCTGCCTCCTGATTTTGAACTGTGATCGGGAAATGGAATAACAGCGATCTCAACAGGCAAGGAAGAAGCTGTAGAAGTAGGATCTTGAAGGCACAACAGCACTCTGGTGATGGAGTGTCACAGCCACAGCAGCAGAGCCTCGTAAACTCTTGCAGTCTAACTATGGCAAGAAGAAGCTTGAGGAGTATAAACTCTTTTGCTCACAATGCAAATGGGAGAGAAATACCGGTAATTTGCAAAAGGAAGAATAGACAGCATCTGGGTGAGGGGCAATCCAGTGTTTTTCACAGTACATAATTTCTTTTGGCCATGTTCCTACTGGGCAGGGCTGGCCCAAGACATTGTGGCACCTGAGGCCAACCAAAAAATGGTGCTTCCCCACCATGGAAGAAGGGGTGAGTGAAGACCTGCGTCAGAAACAAGGGGGGCAAATAAAGATCTACATTGGGATCTGCTGCCCCTGTGCATTCTGCCACCTGAGGCAATTCCTTCACCTTGCCTCATCGGTGGACCGGCCCTGCTTCTGGTTGTGTGCTTGGGCTCTCGGCACCCGCAGAATAACTTCCATCAAGACTAAAGTGGATGGCCTAGAGAATCTGAAAGAGCTGCCTAAGCGAGGTCTTCAGTGACACTGGGTCTATATGAACACTGCAGATGCCACGAGTCATCTCAGTTAAATACCAAGGTGCTGGGGAAGATGTCCATTGTTGTGGTCCATGTGGGCATCAATGTCCCTGAGAAATGCAACTGAAGCAGGCCGTGGAGTCCAGCTTGTTTGAGTCCATTGCTGAAGGGGAGAGTGCTATTGTACTCAGGTCCTTCTTGCAATCTTCCCAGAGCCATCTCGTCTCTTGTGAGAATAAGATGCTGGACTAAATGAGCCATAGGCCTGATCCAGCAGGCACTTCTTATTTCCTTATACTGAGTCAGACCACTACCTAGCTCAGTATTGTCCACACCAGGAGTGACACCTCCCAAATGCTGTCGGACTCAAACTCCTATCAGCCCCAGTCAGTATGGCCAATCATCAGGGTGATGGGAGCTGTAGTCTAGAGGGCCACAGGTTCCCAATCCTCAGTCTATGATGACTGGTAGCAGCTCTTCAGGATTTCACACAGAGATCAGAAATCTCCCAGCTTTCCCTGGAGATTGAACGGGGGACTTTCTACCCTGCCACTGAGCTTCAGCTGTTTCCCTGTATTAACCCTATTTTGCCAGTCTTGCAGCATCCTTTATGATGTGAATGGAATCCTCCTTGGCATTTCTCAGAAGTGATGTAAAAAAGCGATAGTGCCTCTCATGCAACTCTCATTTGTTTCCGTTGTGTTTGCTCATGAGAATCCCTTGCTGGACTGTGCTTTTAGTCCCTCTGTGCTGTGCTGTATCTGTTTAGGATAAGAGCCAGGAAGTCTGAGTTTGCTGGGTTTAGTTTGTGGGATCTTTGACACACAGCATTTGTCTGTGCTTCTAGTATATATCAATAGTGTTTTCAGATGACTCAGCCTCACTAACAATGTATATTTCTTTTAAAAATAATATTCATGATAGATTTACTGCGTAGCCGTCTCGGTGAGATAACGGGCCAAAGGATTTACATAGGGAGAGCTATATCCTCATTTTGCTACTATATGTTAATGTAGCATTTGATTATTTGCTTTGGCTCCTTGGAGAATGCCGTAGTATTCTGCACTGGGATTTTTATGCACCAAAGCCTGAGCCACAGCAAATCCTTAAAGCTTATTTTGAGATCAAATGTGTGATCAAATGACATGGTGATTCGGGATACTGAAAAGGGTTATCAGAGTTGGGGCAGGGGAAGGAAGAGAGAAACTTAATAAAAAAAAATTGCCTGAGGCTGTAACCCTAAGCACATCTACACTGAATACAGCGAGCCTTGATTGCAAGTAAATATGGTCAGGATTATGCTGTCACTCTATTGTTTTGGTTTTTTCTGCTGCAGACATTCATTTCAATTCCTATGCCTTAGTTATGTGGTAGGATAAATAACGGTGGATGCACTGAAGCTCAGATAACCTTTCACTGGATGCTATCTATCACCACATTCTCCCATTTCCTATTTGTTTCCATCAGTCCAAAGGACCCCTTTTCCAGTGACTACTAGTCATTCTGGCTGGTGGCGCTGTGGTCTAAACCACCGAGCCTCTTGGGCTTGCCGATCAGAAGGTTGGTGGTTCAAATCCTCATGTTGGCATGCGCTCCCATTGCTCCATCCCAGTTCCTGCCAAAGGACACCAGTGCAAGTAGATAAATAGGTACCGCTGTGGCGGGAAAGTAAAGGTGTTTCTGTGTGCTCTGGTTTCCATCATGGTGTTCCAGAAGTGGTTTAGTCATGCTGGCAGCATGACCCGGGAAGCTGTCTGTGGACAAACGCCGGCTCCCTCGTCCTGAAGCGAGATGAGCGCCACAACCCCATAGTCGTATTTGACTGGACTTAACCATCCAGGGGTCCTTTACCTTTTACTTTTACCTTACTTCCAGGATCAGAGATACGATGCAGGGAAGCATGAGTGGGAGAGGGCTATTGAGCTCAAGTCCTGCTTGCAGGATTCCCATGGGGATCTGGTGTCCCACTGTGAGAATAGGGTACTGAGCTAGATGATCATAGCTGTCAAGTGTCCCTTATTTGAAGGAACAGTCCCTTATTCCAGCGCCAAGTCCCGCTGCTGTCCCTTATTGATGGATGTTCCTTAAATGTCCCTTAAATGTTGTCCCTTAAATTTCAAAGGAAGCAGCTCCTCTCCCTCCCTCCCTGACGGCCAGGGAGGACGGAGGCTCCAACTGTGTTGCTTGGCTGTGTTGCTCACCCAATAAGAAGTCTAAGAACGACTGGGGGGTGGAGCTTGCATGCCTTGTGTGTGGCTAGTTAATGCAAGCTGAGGGGTTTTTTGAATGCTGGACGCCATTTTGTTGCACGTGCTGCTGCAAACTTTGCAGTTCAAAGCCAGGCCGGGGAGCCATCTTAAGTTGAGGCTGCATAGGCCTTGTGGTGCATGTGATTCAGATTCTATTCAGCTGAACCTCTGGTTACAAAGTTGGTTGGACAGTGTTCTCGAAGCTACCCAGCCTGAGTTTGACCAGACTGCAGGAGGACAGGAAGACTGGAGTGCCTGGAACAGGCGAGGCTGCAGGTCCCTTATTTTGGCTGCTGGTCCCTTATTTTCAAATCTGTAAGTTGACAGCTATGTAGATGATCCAATAGAGGTTTTTTTTACGTTCTCATGCCTCTTTGCTCCAGAGGCAATTGTTCCATTTTGAATGAAGAGGTGAACTGACCTCCCAGCTTGACAGAGGACAGACACCAATATGACTGTGATAAATGCAACTTTCCACCATAAATGTGTTTATCACAGAAATTCCTCATGTACACGAATACCTTGTGACGGCAGAAAAGCAACAGAGCATCATTTCAATGTTTATTGCATACCTTTTGACAGGAGCATTAAAATCCAAGGGAAAGTGGCATCAGTGAAAAGAGCGTGCAGCTGTTTTCTTGCAAATGGACACAAAAATAGGTTAGTCTTATGCCTAGCAGCGAAAGAAAAATCTGATATGATCTGAAGAATCCGTTTTGTTTTTGTTTTAATGAATAAATAAAGGAAGATAGCCGAGAGATGAACAGTCAATATAAGCAGGCATTTTATGCACCATCAACTCATTCTCTCATCAGCATCAACGGAAGAAAGTCTCTTATATTTTTCTGAATGTTGAGAGAGCCATATTAGCAACACAGTAGTTATATGAAAGGTATAATGCTGCCACCTGCTGGCTGGCATATGTATGCATTATAGGTGATTTTTCCTCCCTTGTTTATGATTCTTCTCTTCTACTGTTAACCTATAGGCCTGCGATTGGAATACTGCTGAGGTATTCTAGGCAGATATTTGTGTGCACACTCACCATGCCATTAATGGCACTTATCATTGTGAAGCTGACATGAAGCACAATATTTTTTTTTTTTATAAATATTTATTAAGGTTTTTAAATATAAATGCACACATAATAAACAATCTTACTTCTTTTACAACAATTTCAACACTTCTTTGGACTCCCTCACGTCTCCCGCTCCCATTTACATCGTTAAAAATTTTTTCCAAACAAATTATCAACTTGTTTACAATCTCATGTCCACTCATTCAAATATAATCTAGCACTTATTCCAAAAAATTTTTATATTTTCTTTAGTCTCACTTATCATCAAATTTAAATCTAGTTTAGTGGTGGCCAATTTTTTATAATCTAGCATCCTTCTTAACATTCAACCAAATTACAATGTTTTTGTAGATACATCTTAAATTTCTCCCAGTCTTCCTCCATCTTCTCTTCTCCCAGATCACGGATTCTGCCGGTCATCTCGGCCAGTTGCATATAGTCCATCAGCTGCATCTGCCACTCTTCCAGTGTGGGTAGATCTTGAGTTTTCCAGTTTTTTGCAATGAGAATCCTTGCTGCCGTTGTTGCATACATAAAAAATGTTCGATCCTTCTTTAACACCTTCTGGCCGACAATACCCAGAAGGAAGGCCTCTGGTTTCTTTGTGAAGGTATACTTAAATACCTTTTTCAGCTCATTATATATCATTTCCCAGAAGGCCTTCACCTTAGGGCATGTCCACCAGAGGTGAAAGAATGTTCCTTCATTTTCTCTGCATTTCCAACATTTATTATCAGACGAATGGTATATTTTGGCAAGTTTAACTGGGGTCATGTACCATCTATATATCATTTTCATTACATTTTCCTTCAGAGCATTACATGTGGTGAAGTTCAGCCCAGTGGTCCACAACCTTTCCCAGTCCTCAAACATAATGTTATGCCCAATGTCCTGTGCCCATTTTATCATAGCCGATTTAACCATTTCGTCTTGTGTATGCCATTTTAGCAGCAAGTTATACATTCTAGATAGTACCTTGGTCTTTGGTTCTAACAATTCTGTTTCTAACTTCGATTTCTCCACCTGGAACCCTAACTTTTTGTCGTTTTTAAAAACTTCTTTAATCTGAGCATAATGTAACCAGTCTCGCACCTTATCCTTCATTTTCTCCAAACTCTGCAATTTCCAATTGTCTCCATCTTTTTCTAATATTTCCCAATATTTTGGCCATTTGGCCTCCATATTGGGTCTTTTTCGGGCCTTAGCCTCCAGAGGTGAAAGCCACCTTGGAGTTTTATTTTCCAATAAGTCTTTATATTTTGTCCAGACATTAAACACTGCTTTCCTGACAATATGATTCTTAAAGGCCTTATTGATCTTAACTTTGTCATACCATAAGTATGCATGCCAACCAAAAGCATTGTTAAAACCTTCCAGGTCCAGTACGTCAGTGTCTTCGAGAAGTAGCCAATCTTTTAGCCAGCAGAAAGCTGCGGCTTCATAGTACAACTTTAAGTCTGGCAGGGCAAAGCCCCCTCTTTCTTTCGCATCTG
The DNA here is from genome assembly GCF_964252035.2 of Podarcis erhardii. Taxonomy (NCBI): domain Eukaryota; kingdom Metazoa; phylum Chordata; class Lepidosauria; order Squamata; family Lacertidae; genus Podarcis; species Podarcis erhardii. Next base: position 40,596,426 of record NC_138509.1, read on the forward strand.
TTAATATCTTAAACTTAATTCTGGGCTTTTTGCCCTGCCAGACAAATTTAGATATATCTTTCTGCCACTTCCGGAAGCACTCCGTTTTATCCACAATCTGTAATGTTTGAAACAATGACATGAAGCACAATAGACTCCCTTGCACTTCAATTCAGTAATGATACTTCTGCAGTTGGCACAGGCGATGTGCAAACATGCTCTCATTAAGACAAACAGGCCTTACAGGTTCATTTTCAAGAGACGTAGCTCAGAAAATGAGACACAGACAATGCAACCACTGCAGTCAATAACTGTGTAACAAAGAACCCTGGAAAACTTCCTTTTAAACATCGCATCCTCTATAGTATTTCTCTGTTCTACTGTTTTGTGGTTACCAATCCAGTATGAAGAAGGGATGCTGTGAAACTGAAAGAAATCACTATTTGGCAGCTGCTATTAAGACAACCAGTTATGCCTCACCAAAAAAGAGGAGACCACTTTGCATAAAAATTGTAGATGGTAATTTATAGGTACAGACACAAATTTAAAAGTAGAAATGTAATGCATCTCAACATAGGGTGGAATACTGTGTCCAGGTCTGCCCAATCTGCTACCCAGGTACTGCTAACTGTTGATGAACAACTTCAAGGATTCTTCTCTCCCACTTTCTGCTCTCCTGCTTTTTAACCAGATATGGACGGGACAGTCCTCAAATAGGCATCTTCAAACAGAAGACTGTCATCTGTAAAGTAGGGCACATGACTACGATGGATATTAGGACCAAAGTGGACATTGCATGCAAATACATGCAACAAATTATTTGCCTCCTTCACAGCGGCAAAACACTGGTTCAGCATCTTCATCAAGCTATCTAAGGGCTCATTCCTAGTCAGTCACTGCCAGGTGGTTGTTTTTGCCACAGTTTTCATCACCTCATGCTTGCTTACCCTGAACAGCACTTTCCATGTTACCATCCAGTTTGGAGTGATATGTTTGGAGATCTTTATAATCTGCTTGCAATCACCCTGAACAATTAGTATCATTGGCTACTTATCTGTTTACCCCTGCCTCTAGATCATTTATGAACAAGTCCCCATACTGATTCTTGAAAGACATCTTCATCCCTCCACTGGGAAAACTGGCCATATATTCCTGCTCTTTGCTTCTTCTTTCTTAATCATTTAATGCTCCACAAGTGAACTACAAGCAATCCTCGTTTTGCATGGGTGTTACATTCTGGACCCTTGTATGCATCGGTGGAGCGTGCGTAAGCCCATTCAACCCTGTTCTGCCCCTTTTTGTGATGCTTTTATGACATTTTGGGGCTACTTCTGGGTTTGGCGCCATGCACGTGTGCACAATTACGTGTCATTTGGATGCACCTAAATTAGTCATTGCCTGTACTCATCATATTCCCTGGCTGCTAAACTTACTCAAGAGTATTTGATGTGGTACATTTTGAAAGTCCAAGCACACAATGTTGATGCGATCAACTCTTTCTATATACTTGTTGACACTAAAAAAACACCTCTAGGTTAACGAGACAGAATTTGCTATTGCAGAAGCCATGCTTCTTCTTCAACAGTTTGTGTTCTTTTTCATTGTCTTCATATGCACAAGGCTTCCATTTTCTAAAGCAAGCCACCTTGTCTCTAATAGCATCTTTGACCCTCCATGTTAATCATGCTGTCATCCTCTTGGCCCTGGTAATACCTCTCCTATCTCAAAAACAGAAGGTAGATGTCAGGGCCCATAAGATATATCTCAACATTCATATGAGGGCAATACATTTTATTATGCCAACCATGTCAAACCAAATAATGCTTTTGAGTTCTCTAGAACGCTTCATCAGATTTGGTCGGGATTGCCAATGTGGTACCTTCCAGACATAACGGGACTTCAGCTCTGATCTACCCCAGCAAGCATGGACAATGGTCAGCTATGATAGAATCTGTAGCAGAGGACTAAGGCTATTAACCATGTTGATAAACCTAATTTCTGAATGGAAAATTGCAAGCAGTGCTGTAACATTGCCTTCAGATGAACCCCATTTCACATTGACACCAAACCTCTCATTAGCACACGAAGCTCCTTTGCTGTAGTGAATGGTTAGATTAACCTGCATGAATAACCATTAAGCAGTTGCTGCCTTTCCAATAACCTTTCCTTGAAATGAATTAATCCAGCTTGATTGGTTCATTTATCTTCCAGGTATTACAGCTGTGGGCGCCTGAACTGTGCTTCCGGACTGTCTCTATTTTCAGGTACCAGCAAATTCAGGATGCACAATTGAAGTCGATTCAGAGCTCTTCTGTACAAACCTTCTTCGCTGAAAGATTGGACATTTTGCAAGAATGAAAGTGATGGGGGAAATGCCATAGAAATTGTGGGGTAACATTTGCTTGCTGCAGCATCAGCTAACCTCCCCACAAGCAAATAACTCCTCAGTAAAGAATTGGTATAATAATCTAATCTCCCCACAAAAAATAGGAGGAATGCACAATAAACAGATCACCTGGAAGCGAACTCGTCTGATCTTTCAGAAACAGCCCATTGTTTAAGTCACACCTCCATTATACATTTGAAGAGCTCTTATCCCACTTTAGCAGCCACGAAGGATTCTGGGAACTGCAATTTGTTAAGGGGGCTTGACAACTGTAGGTCTCTGAGGTCAGAACCTTCCACAAACTATGCTTCCCAGGATTTTGGGGAGAAGTAATGACTGTTAAAGTGTTATAAGAGTCCCTTGGTATGGTATAGATGTGACCTTAATGCCAGAACACATGCTTCCTATGCAGTTTGACCTACATTCACTCTCTAACCTCATCGGTTGAAAGTAGCATGGCTGGGAAAGATCTGAGTTTGATCAATGCACAGGCAGTACTGGGATAAATGGACCAAATGTCTTAGCATATAAGACTATGTTTGGCTTATGGAATGCCTCTTCTCATGGTCACGCAAACATATTTTCAGAAGGGTTCTTTACAGCCTGTGCCATCTCTTTTAATCAATGGTTTCAATCAATGGTAAAAACGCAGGAGGCTTTTACACTTCTTCACACTGCTAGCATTTAGAGCGGGGAAGATGAGTCGTGCTGTAAAAACTGGACCAGCTGAGCTCCATCAGGGCAGCACTCTGCCACTGATCATGTTTATGCTGGGGTAAGCAGACTTCACTTTTGAGTTGCCTACCTTTTAAAACAAAAACAAAACGAAACCAGAATCTTCATAGTCTGCAGGTGTCAGGCGTGGAGGACCCTCTCCTCCCCCTGTAGCATCAGAGGCAAGAAGAAGCAGTTCATATTTTCTGGGTTGTTTTTTTTATTATTATTCAGTCATCTGGTTGCAAGACAAAGAATCCAAAGGAGACATTGGCTACCCTGAGTCCCTCCTCTTCTGTCCCCAACAATATTCTGAGTACCTACAGGAAGTCCCAGGACTCTGTTTTTGAATGCAGAGCTCTTGGAGAAGGAGGATCTCCCAGACTCTCCAGGGAGGTCTCTGCTGGCTGCTCTCTCACTTCCCCCTCTTTCTCCACTATCTCATAACTAGGCATTTCTTCACTCGGCTGTAAATCAGCCCTGTCTCCTTCTCCCCCTGAAACTGCTGGAGACAAGGGGTGTGTGTGTGTGTGTGTGTGTGTGTGTGTGTGTGTGTGTGAACCTTCTCCCTCTCCCTCCTCTTCCGAGAGGAGCCAAACAGACCGAGGGGAAACTTCCCAGCCCTGCTGTTCAGTCCACTCCCTGACAGCAAGCATGCTTACTTTGTATGATGCAAGATGCATCCTCAGGGTCTCTTTAACTCAGGAGTGGGAAACTTGTGGGCTTTCATAAGTTACTGGAGTCCAGATCTCATCAGTCCTAGCCAGCCTGACCAATGATCAGGCTAAATAGGTGTTATAGTCCATCAACACCCAGAGGGTCATAGGCTTCTCACCCCTTGGCTAGGGGTGACACCCATCTTTTCTCAGGAGGAAATGGAAGAGTGCTCCTTTGCCGGCGAAGTCAAACTGTTAGAAGGTTGCAGCTATGGCAGTGGCTGTAGAGACCAATGTGGGAGAGACATGGTTTGTTGCAGGTGGGGCAGGTGAAGACATCCGCTTTTTCCGATACAGCTGCACCATGGCTGTCAGGAATGAGCCAGCTCCAAGCCAAAGTTTGCAGCCAAGTGCGGAAAGCAGCCAGGAACAGAGAGGCTTTGATGTGAGTCAGGCAGAGGAGAGCCGGCAGCTGCAGACTTTGGCTCTTCCTGACCTTGACGGGCAGGCTGAAAGCAGGCTAGAACACAGCCAAAGCTCGCCGGAAGCACAAATAGGAACGAATAGATTCAGAGACAGCCTCTCATAAAAGGAAGAGGTTAGAGCTGAGCCACTAAGTCCAAAGAGTTGGCTAATGGGAGGGCTGCTAGATATGAAGCAAAACAAGAGACGTAAGGATTGTAAGTTCAATGTCTTCTGGCGATGCCGGAAGGAGTCTTCAGAAGGGTCATCTTGAGTAATGATGCCAGAGGCTTTGTCACAGCCGTCCGGAGCTATCTTTTTGTTTTTGCAATAAATCCTCCTTTTTAATTACCTACGCTTAATTACCTGCAGCAGTTGTTCCTCCTGTGGTCACTGCTGTGGATACAATTACTTGACTGTCTACCTCCAACCACTGTGATCGTTTGCAAGGGATTTCCATATGGTTGGGGTTAAAGTCGCCAGCCTTTGTGTTACATTTGCCAGCTGCTCACAGAGCCCATCCTTGGGGATTCTGCCATCTTCCATGACCAAGCCAGCATCCATTGCTGAGACAGAAGTGCAAACAGGATATGATCTTGGGAGAACACATCTTTGTTTGAGCATCTCTCCTGCCATGTGATGCCCTGATGCATTACATAGGGAAGGCATTGAGGTGTCACTTCTGGCAACTGTAAAGTTATATTGAGTATGCAATCTTGCTTAAAAGAATAATAATAATAATAATAATAATAATAATAATAATAATAATAATAATAGTGGCTTTGGTGGATCAGATTAAGGTTTAGCTAATCCAGCATTCTCTGCAAACATTCCAGCAGTCCATAGGTATGGGTTGGTACAGACCAATTGGCCAATGATCTGTCATAGAACCAGGCTTTATCTTTTCTCCTTTAAGACTTTCCTGCCTCCAAAAACACACAGGTTTGTCATTTGTGATGCACCAATATCTAGTCTTGCAGGTAACAGAATCTTTATTTCTTGCCTCACCTCAAACAATTCTGAACCAATCCAGTAATCTGCCTTCTACTGTGGTCTGCCTGAAATTCATGATGATGATTAATAATGGCATTCGTATGCCACCCCATAATATACAGTTTTCTGGGCAGCATGTACCAAATACATTTAAATCATTTCAAAAACAAAATCTGACATCAAACCCTTAAAAAAAATATCTAACAGACATGCAAGGACAACAAAACTCACGGCAACCCTAAATATGGTCTTCTGTGCTGGTTATTTGCTGTGTCTTTATGTGCACTGTTATGTTGTATGTGCTAGAGCAGCAGAGTTTTCCAAACTGTGTGTTGCGACAGTTTAGTGTGTCGGCTGCACTGTGTAGGTGTGTCACACAAACACTTCCCTCACTACTCCTGGTTTGCTAGTAAAACTGAATTATTGTGTCGCAAAATGATGCATGTCTAAAAAGTGTGTCACCAACATGAAAAGTTTGGAAAGCTCTGTGCTAGAGTCTTGACTCTTTGGCTGTGTGCACTGCTATTTTTCTAGAAAAAGAGGTACCAGAACTCACCCTGAACGCCTCCTTTGTTCTCTTATACAGTAGTACCTCGGGTTACAGACGCTTCAGGTTACAGACTCCGCTAACCCAGAAATAGTACCTCAGGTTAAGAACTTTACTTCAGGATGAGAACAGAAATCACACGATGGCAGCCTGGTAGCAGCAGGAGGCCCCATTAACTAAAGTGGTACCTCAGGTTAAGAACAGTTTCAGGTTAAGAACAGACCTCCAGAACGAATTAAGTTCTTAACCTGAGGTACCACTGTAAAGGTAATGGGAATGGACCCCACCTGTGAGTTTCAGCTGAAAAAACCCCCTGTGCACATTACCACTTACTCTGGCTTCAGAGTGCTCCCACTGCTGGTGTTTGAAGCTGAGTTAGCTGCAATCTGTAGGTATCCCATAGCTTCTTGAGAAATACTCCTGTTTGATGCACTTTTCCTCAAACCAGCTTCCATTTTGCCCCCACCCATTTCTGCAACACACCTCATGCATATTTTCAATGCATGGCGTTGTTATGACGACTCCTCATATATGTTTGCAACAAAATCCAACAGCCATTGTAAACGTAACTCGCAGGATTTACTCTGATATAATTGTCTACGTAAACAGTCACTGGGTGGCGCTATTGCTCCTTCACGAATTTTACTGTAGCTGAGAATCATTTGACATTTAAAACAAATAGATAAGAACTATTTGAACTTCCAAGGCCTTTTAGAATCAGCCTCTGGACATGAATCAAAATGGAGACATGAAGTAACTTAAATGCTTAAAATATTGGGGAGATTTATCATTACAGCTTAGATTCCCTTTGTTGGCTCCCCATCCCTGCTAGTTTCTCAAATGTGGAGAAATGTGTAAAACAGAGGAAATGTCTTCACATCCGTTCTCAAGCAGCCGCCCGCTCTAGAATGCTAGTAATATGGCAAATCTCTGCTTTGAATGGAAAGCCTCTACTCACAAGTTGAAAGGTTAAGAATTCATTTTTGCACTCAGCGAATAAAGCATGCATAATTGCTGCTTGCTAATTCAGAAAACTCGGTGATGGATTAGTAACTACAAGTCCATGAGGTGCAGGGGTAACAAATGTATAAAGTGTATTCGGCAAAAGAAAAAGAAAATGGAAAAGAACAACCCACTGCTTTGAAGAAGGCCTCTATTAGTATTCCTTTTCTACCTGACTCCCCCCATCATGCTGAGAACAGCTCAACTGAAGGATTGTCAGTCAGCAGCGGGTCTTAATTTGAGCCTTGGTTCCCCAGTACTTGACCTTGAAGCCTTTACCTGATGCCACTTCTCAGTCCCAATGCATGTAATTTAGGCCCCAACAACTTATGACCTTCCAGACTGAATGCAATCCACAGGGCGCCCAATAAAATGCATCTTTCTGCAACCTGTCTGGCAATGGAGAAACAGGTGTGTGTTCAGGCACAGGGAATTTGTTGTACGCTGTTCCCTTAAGACTGGAATGGGGAATCTCTGGATGTTGTTGGATTCCAAGTCCCAGCAGCTCAGCCAGCATGGTCAATGGCCAGCGATAGTGGAGGGCTCACCTGTGCCTTAAGAACAACTCAGATTCCCCTCTCCCTTCCCCCAAGAGGCTCCATGTGGGGCTGCCTTTGAAAAGTGCTCAGAAACGTCAACAGGCTCCAAGAGCTGCAGCCAGAACTCAGTGAATAGGCATTTGTAGAATTGCACTGCGTATTTGCCCGTATTTCATGTGCAAAGTCACATGTTTACACAAGAAGTAACCTTGGTTTCAGCCTTGAAGTTTATGATGTAAGCTGAGATGTGGGCACTTTGGGGGCAACTGATTTGGGGAGGCCCAATAAATATCTATATTGGTGTTTGTTTGTTTGTTTTAAAGTCAGATTTTGTGTATCAGAGTTGGCACATTTTTAGATGAAACGGCATGCGTTATGAAGTGTAGTTTGATGTAGTTTGATGTTATGAAGTGTAGCATCCACCAGTGGCTCCACAGCCCTGCTGAGCATGCTGCCTAGGGCAGAAAGTTGGGGGCAGGCAGATTGCTCTGCCACCCTGGGTCTGGAACGGTGATTGGGCCTGATGCTGTCATGTGATGGCCATGTGACTGGCTTGGGACCCAATGGATCTTGGGACAGCTTCCTCTATCTCAGGAATGTCCTCTCTCTCAGGTTTCTGCCCACTTGGCAGGTGGAAGGGCAAAGTGACTTCAGCAAAGTGATGCTGGTGTGAGCCCACAGGCAGAGACTGGCGCCCAGTCCAACCCCCACTTCCTAACCCAGCACAAATGTGCTTTTAGATTGTTCTATAAGAGATGGAGCAGTGTTAGACACTTGAGAAGCCACCCAGTAAGAAAAAACTGAGGGATTCTCCTTTTGCGTGCCCAGAGAATCCATTTCCCTGCCTACTTAGAATCTGTTTGGAAGAAATAAGCCAGTGTTTCCCAACCTTGGGCCTCCAGCTGTTTTTGAACTACAATTCCCATCATCCCTGACCACTGGTCTTGCTAGCTAGGGATGATGGGAGTTGTAGGCCAAAAACATCTGGAGGCCCAAGGTTGGGAAACACTGAAATAAGCAACGCCGTTCATTCGCTGAATTTCCATTGGGGTCCCAATGTCAGTCACAACAAGAGGCTTAAATATGACATTTTAAAGAGCAGGATGATGAAACCATCCCCGTGATCTCACCTCACACGCCGTCTGGTAACTGTGCAATATGTATGAAGCATTCTGCAGGGGCCATGATTTAATTTATATTTCAGGTAGCTCTGTAGCACATGAAGGGGAATTGTGTCAGTTCAGAGCAAAGACAGACAAATTAACAGATCAGACATGAAATGTACTTGATGAAGAGCAACTAAGGGTTTTTCCTTCTGGGACATGAGCGTTCCTGGCAAATGTCACACACAGTACTAATATTTTCTCATAATTTCATACATAGGTATTTTGTAATCTCTTTTCAGAGCACAATGTCAGTAGAGAATTAAAAGTGTGGAATGTTTTTGACCTGTATTCAAACTGTCTCTGCCTCCCCTTCTGATGCCCTGGGTGTAATCTAGTTGTTTGAAGCTATGTATGCAGTGCAACTTGATTTTCCATTCTGTGCTTACAAACATACTGTTATACGCCACCCACAATCTCCACAGCAGTTCGAGATTCTAGGGAGTTCCAGGTGCTTACCAGGGTCTGTGTTTCCTTTTGGGAAATGAGGCACGGCAGAGACTGTGGTGCCTTTATGATATATGGTTTATTTACACTTATATACAACCTGAGCCTCCAAAGGAGGAGTTCAGAGCAATGGCATCCCTCTCGTACATGCAGCAGCATTGTTGCTCAGTTGCCCTGCAGCTTGCCTTGGTTTCCAAGTCACATCACTCCTAAGACTGAGCTCTTAATCCACATTGCTCCTGACTATGACTTTGAAGTGAATGGGGCCTCACCTATTCACCATCTCACAATGAGTTTTCAAGGAATGTGGCTGGATGAGAGATGGTGAGGTGCTGGGGTGGCAGCAGGTGGTTGGGTAGAGGATGAACAGCTAAGATGAGGTGCATTTCCCCTATATAGCGTGACTCCTAATAGACATGTATCCCAATAGAAAAGCTCCTCCAGACTCTTTGAACTCTTGCCCATGAATGCATTACTGAATAAAGTCACTGGCTGCATGTGTAAGGTGCAAGTCTCATTTGTATCTCAGGTTATTAAGCCGAGATACAATCATGCAAATGTGATAAAAAACTTGCCATTTTTCTCTTTGGTTGTTTAGGGAAGTTTTTAATGTCTGATGTTTTATCGTGTTTTTAATATTCTGTTGGGAGCCGCCCAGAGTGGCTGGGGAAACCCAGCCATATGGGCAGGGTATAAATAATAAATTATTATTCCTGCCCTATAATTGCCAAAAGAACAGAAGCTATTCATGTATGCTACAACAGCGGCTAGAATTTTACTAGCCCCCAAATGGAAAGATGATAAGATAACAACGAAAGAAGACTGGCAAGTTAGACTTCCGGGTTGGTGCCACAGACTAATGGCGGACTCCCTCCGAGCTCCGGAGGGATCGGCTCCGCGGGATCGGGTCTTGCCGCTGCGGCAAAGCGGGGACCCTTAAAAATCACAGGCGCGGAAGCCTGTTAGCGTGGGGACTCGGCGGGCACCTTTTGCGCCCCCCCCAAGCTGCAAAGGAGCCTTTTTAAAGGCTCCGGAATGGTACGGGGTGAGCGGCGTGGTGCTGAGAGTCGACTGCTTCTCCCGCGGAGTGAAGTCGCACAGCTGTGGTCGGAGAGCGCTGACTTCTTCTTGTGAGCAATTGGACTCTAAAGTAACAACCCGTGAGTAGTACGGAAATTGGAACTTTAAAGAAAAATTCCTTTTTATGAATTAGGCACGATCGGGGAAGGTCCAAACAGGAAGTCAGCCTTCCCTCTCTGTAAACAATCTAAAGCAAAGCACCTGCTAACTAAGGTCGAGAGAATCTTTCTTCTTTTTGCAAAAGACTTAAATTTCACGGTTTGGCATTATATGAAACTTTATTGGAAGCAGGGGAGCCTGCAGACAAAGAATTAATCTTGGGAGCTGAAGTGCCACCCCCCCCCCCGGACCCGGGAGTGTTCCGCGAGAGAGCCTGTTGAGCTACGGAAGAGTTTGACAGCTGTCAAGTTAGCTGTCAAGACGGAAAAAGAGAAATTTGTTTCTGTTGCTCTTGCTGGTTATATTTTGTTACAACTTGTTGAAAACAAGGAAGGGCTGATACAAACTAATTGGATTTTTGGACTTGAGCTGAAAGGAACATTAAGGAGTTAAAATCCCCCTAGAGGGGGTTTTGGGACATTACAAGAATGGCTGGAGGAGGGAAAATTCAGGCTGAGCTGAACAGAGCATTTGTTCTCTTGGGAAAGTTACAAGGCCAAATTGATGTTTTGGCTACAAGTGTTACAACTCTGGACTCAACAGTAAACACCATCATTGAATTTGATAAGGATCTGGAACAGGAAGCCTATTCAACTGGACAAACAGAGAAACTTGAGAGCTTTGAGAATTTGGAGAAGGAGATATATGTTGTCCCTAAAGAAAAGGAAGGAGGAGCCGTAATTTTGCAGATGTCAAAAGAGAGCTGCAATTTGAGGCATGACATGATGGCAACAAAGGAAAATAAAAATGTGATGTGGAAAGTCTGGCCTGAATTGGAGAGTGAAAAATGGAGAGATCTCCTTAGGTGGAGATCTGAAGACCTAAAGATTATAAATTTGATTAAGGTGGAGGTTGGAGCTGTGGGGATAATTGGACTTGAAAGGAGTATGAAACAAGATTTGGACTACCCCATAGGCTCCACCTTTAAGTATGGAGGTCTGACCGGAAGAAATATGGACCTTGTTGGGCCGGAGCTTCTCCGAGACTTGCTGTTCAACATTAAGGACTATCAAAAAGACCGGCAGAGAGGAAGTGAGAGAGAATTAAGAGCCTCAGATGTTAGCTCTCCAGGCTGATTGCATGTTGAGACTGATAGACATTTGTTGGGGACGGAAACCGGGAAGGGGTTATGGGTGGAATAGAAATTGGGAATTTAAAGGGTATATAATTACAATTTGTTTTATTTTTATTTTTTATTATTTGTATGAAAATTGGGAAATTCATGGAAGGGAATTGTGGTCGATCTTAGAAAATGTTTAAAGAATAAGTATTGATGTATAAGCTTGGTGAGAGCTAAGATGAGACAAAGTAAAATTGGTTTTTAAAGTGAATTAAATTAGGTGAGGACTTGCTGAGTTAACAACTTGAACTGGAATGCAGAGAGGGGAGGGGCGAGGAGGTCTGAGAAATAAGATAAAAGAAAAGTAAGCAATTGAAATTTTATGTGTTTTTAAGTTTTGTATTTTTGTATTTTTTTTCTTTTTCTTTTTGTATTTTGTATAAATTTGGAAATGCCAATAAATATTCATTAAAAAAAGTTAAACTCATGGAATACGTAGAAATGGTGAAACTCACGGGAAGACTCAGAGACAAGGACAATAAAGACTTTTAAAAAGACTGGGAACCATTCATGTTGTATTTACAGAAATGTTGTAAAGAAATGGACTCACTGGCAGGGCTTGAGTAAAAACAACAACAACGACAACGACAAGAACAACAGAGTAAAGGTTAAGAGATAACAATATGGAAATTAATGAAATGTAAGATGTAATTTGAAGAAAATCTGATATAAAAATGAAAAGAATATAAGAACATTCAGCTAAAAGATGAAAAATTAGATAAAAAATTAAGCAGAAGCAGCAAATTGTTAAAAAAACAGAAGGGGAAGCTGAGGGAAGTCACAAAATGAGGGGAGTTTCGTGTTAATTTTTTAATATATATATATATATAATAAATGTGTTGAATATTAAACTGTAAAATCTAATAATTTGTAATAAAAATAAATATAATATAATATTATTATTAAGTCTGTCTGGTTGGGTATTTGCTGTGAGCCTCTATACTTGAACCCCCAAGGAGAATTCCCCCCACATAGTATTGATATGGTGATAGTTTATGCAGTTGTTCAGTGGCCTTTTTGCAATTAACTGGTCAAAATGCAAGCAACCGGAGGAAAATGAAACAACAGTGGGTTTTAATCAATTCCATCATTTGAGTGATGTTCTTTGGTCCAGAATGTTCTTTGGTCCAGTGGATGCTCCCATGAAGTCAGGTAAAGGGAAGTTTTGTGGATTCCCCCTTCTCTCTGCACCCCCTGTACCCAATCAAAAAATTGTTTCAGAGGATGGGGAATCTCTAGAAAGGCATAGGAAGTGGCATGGGTGGGGCTATAGGAAAAAGGGAGAAATTGTCTCACCTTCCCATTTTATTCACAGAAGCCCCCAATGGGTCAAACAGCCTGCTGTGAGCAGGACAGTGGATATAACCCAATGAATCTAGCTGAAGAATGGAATCCCATGATCTTTATTTCCTTTAAAGATGTATTACAATTAGCTCGCAGAGATATGTTTATATATCGACCACCACTGCTTAATTTTGTGAAGCAGTTAATTAAAACTAACAACAACAATAAATGAGAAACACCCATTTCCTTTTACATCAGGGAAGATTAAATCCCAGCCCAATTATGTATAAATAGTGGGGATTTCAGTGAATTGCTAACTTTTAATAAGTCAGAACATAGAAAAGTCAATGCACTTTGCAAAGAGTGTGATTTATTATAGGCAATTTAGCTATTTGGAGCACAAAATGCTCGGGAGTGGGAAGTATATATATACTGAACCATGAAAACAGGGCAGCTGTTGAAATAAAAACTACCTTCAGCGTGGTTTTAACAAAACAATCCCAATTTGCATTCATGAAGGTTAGAAGCAGGGCATCTAATAAAAATCTCAGGAAAGCATAACTTAATTAGGAACAAAAAAAGTATGCTAATTGAAAAGGTCAGGGAGAAAAATATTGTATGGACATAGGGAAACTTTAAGGAATCCTGCTATTCCTATCTATAATTTCCTAGTTAATTATATAAGATAACCGGATAATTCCTCTCTAGACAGGCAAAATATTGCATCAGACTGTATTTTGTGTGGTACTGAGGTCTAATAGAATTGTGTAATGGGTCAATATCCTCCATTTTTCATTCAAGCTACCCAAATACTAGACAGATGCTACCCAAATAATGGACAGCTACCCAAATACTGGATAGATCCACCAAAGGTGTCAATAAGTCCCTATGGCTCCGTAGTGCCACCAGCAGGACTTATTCCCTGAGTTTTGAATATGTGGCATTCACCCTTTTCATGGAACTTTCTCTAATGGATGCTAAGACTGAATAGAATGGTTTCATGAAGCAGAGTTTATTCCATTTCATCATATCAATTTCCTCCCCCAGTTCCTGTTTCCATACTGACTTCAAACCAGTTGATGAGGAATATAATTCAGAAAGGAAGGGATATTCTCTGATATCTCTAAAAATACAATAAGAGATCCATTATGTTTAACTACAGCATAAGGAAAAAAAAATCAATATAAGAGTAAAATCAATTATACAAAGTGGAATGTTCCTGCAACAATACACAATCTATGGCCCTTTTTTTCGATCCATAATCTAATGTATTGTGTTAAAAGGTAAATATAAAGGGACCCCTGATCATTAAGTCCAGTCACAGATGACTCAGGGGTTGCGGCGCTCATCTCGCTCTATAGGCCGAGGAAGCCAGCGTTTGTCTGCAGACAGCTTTCGGGTCATGTGGCCAGCATGACTAAGCCGCTTCTGGCGAACCAGAGCAGCACACGGAAACGACATTTCCCTTCCCGCACTTGCACTTTGGTGCGTGCTTTCGAACTGCTAGGTTGGCAGGAGCAGGGACCGAACAATGGGAGTTCACCCCGTCACGGGGATTCGAACCACCGACCTTCTGATCAGCAAGTCTTAGGCTCTGTGGTTTAACCCACAGTGCCACCATACAACTTCATTAAAGGTGCTTGCTGACTGCGTTTGTTTCATTGCATTTGTTTTCTCCAAAGATTTCATAAATGTGGTGTTAAAAATGTTTTTGCGGATGCCATTCAGTGTTTCGTTTCAGTCTGTGCCTTACTCTGCCTATTGCAATAAGTCAATGAAATGAAATAAGCATTGGGCACTACTAGCACCTACAGACCTAAAACAGACTGCCACTGCGGTTTGATTTGTCGGCCTGCCTAAGTACCACGGTTAACGCTAGTCAAGAACACGGTGCATTCAGAATTGCCAGAAGTGTTCTCACTTGAAAGAAGGCAATTCTGAACACAAATGATAGCTGCAATCAATGCCCGAACACTGCCTCATGAAAGAAATGCATTAGGGGGCCTGCTGGTATAAAAGGCGAAAATTACAAAGTGTTCTGCTCTGTTGTGCAACAGCAACAACCCACATCTGGCTGTCTCTGAAAGAAGAAGTGTGTCTCCGAAATGTTTGTTTGCTTGCTATTTTAGGAAGGTAAAAGTTTTTCTTTTTCTTTTTTCATAGCCTTTTACTTTCCTCCTGTCAACTCTTAAAAGCCAATTGCTATTTGAGGGAAAATCCAGGCAAGGGGCCATCCAGATATTCACATTTTATTTTCCCTGAGAGGTAGGCATAGTCTGAGGCATTGGCTATTGATATCACTTTCCTGTCCCTCAGTGACAAGTTGATCTAACTGTTTCATGTTCACGATCATTTTAAAAAAATGTTTTCCAGACGACAGTTTATTAAGGGTTGATGACACGATGCTGTTTAAGCAGCAGAATGGGGCATATGTATAGAGCAGAATGGCTCTATGCATTTATGTTTTTGGTGAGGGTGTTTGTGTGTTAGCAGGAGGAGATAATTTGTCTACTTGGCCATGAAAAAGATGCACCAGGTAGGGAATTGTAATATTTCCTGAAATTAGGGATGCCTGAGGAATCCCTCTCTTTGCAAATACCAGTGTGAAATGACCTGATCTGTACAGTGGTACCTTGGTTCCCAAACGGCTTAGTTGTTGAACAAAACCCGGAAGTAAGTGTTCCAGTTTGCAAACGTTTTTTGGAAGGCAAACATCCAGCACAGCTTCTGCTTGAGTGCAGGAAGCTCCTGCAGCCTATCAGAAGCCGTGCCTTCGAATGGTTTTGGGAGTTGAATGGACTCCTGGAACGGACTAAGTTCGAGAACCAAGATACCACTGTACTTCTTGGACTAATGCACCTATTGGAACTATTTACACGTCTAAGAACCTTGTGGCACACCTTCCAGCAGTTTAAACCAGGGATGGCGAACCTGTGGCTCTCCATGTGTATTGGGCTACAACTCCCATCATCTCTGATCATTGGCCAGGCTAGCTGAGAGTTGGAGTCCAACAATATTTATTTCTGCAGTTTTAAATTCTTGTGGCTTTTTATGCTTTAAAACTGTTTTGTGATAGTAAATGCTCTATATTCTATTTCTGTACACCAACTGGGTTTTCTCTGATGACTATAGAGTGGTCAATACATTTTGAAATTATTAAGCCAGCCTCAGTGGGGCTTACTTTCTGGTCAGTGTGTTTAGGGGTCAGGCTAGCCCCAGATGCCTCCAAACTTCATAGTTAGATGCAGATACAGTGGTACCTTGGGTTACAGATGCTTCAGGTTACAGACTCCGCTAACCCAGAGATAGTGCCTCGGGTTAAGAACTTTGCTTCAGGATGAGAACAGAAATCGTGTGGCAGTGGCTAAAGTGGTACCTCAGGTTAAGAACAGATTCAGGTTAAGAACGGACCTTCAGAACGAATTAAGTTCTTAACCAGAGGTGCCACTGTATGTGCTAGAGACACATGTGTTGAACATGCATGGCAAGACAAGTGCCGTTAATGCATGTGGCATCTGATATCACAACAAATGAAAATACTAGCCGTTGCCTCAAGGAGCCTCTGGAAGAGCACCTTGCATCACTGTATTTTTCATGCAACGAGATTCACCTTGATATTTTCCCTCTCTGCACATTGCTGCTTTCGCCGCAAAGCAAAGGCAGACACACACACTCACCATCTGCCTCCAATACATTTTCCTCCATAGGACAAAACGCAGGTGTCATTAAAACACAACAGGTACTTGTTGAGTTCAACGCACACTTTCCGACTATTAATGAGCACCTGAGATCTCTCTAAGGCTGGAACACATTTTAAAACTCATTTTGTGCTCAACTTAGCCACCTGGCCTAGAAAGCATTTCAGGTTCTCAACTGCAGAACCAGTTTGGATTTAAATAAGGTGCCAGCACACTTCAGGAATAAAACTCCAAAATCTAGTTAACATAGGAGATGTGCCATACAGTTGCTTCTGAACCGCAACACCAATCATTCCTCACCATTGCCCATGCTGGCTGGGGTTGATGGTGGGAGCATAAGGAGGCAAAAGATATTCCTTTCATGACTCAAGGGACATATGTTTTCCCCCATGTTATTATTATATGATTTGGCCCATGCGTAAGCAAACTAAGGCCGGATCAGGCCCAATTGCCTTCTGGATCCTGCCCACAGACAGTCTGGGAATCGCTGCGTGGATCGCCAGCACACATGTTCTTTCCCTCTCCCTCATGGCAGCACTTCCTCCTCCCTCCCTCCTCCTGGCTTCTCTCTGCCCTGCCTAGAGGAGGAAGGGGGCTGGGCTTTGTTGGTGCTAGCAGCAGCAACAGTGCTCAAGCGGCCACCATTTTAAGCAGCCCCTCTCTGGATCCCTTTCGTTTGCCGCTCATCGTCCCGCTACTGCCAGCCCCTGTTGCTCACAAGACACAGGTAAGCAGCCACAGGGGCTTGCGGTGCTCTTGCATCACCCCCCCAATATAATCCAGCCCCCCACAAGGTCTGAGGGACAGAGGACCAGCCCCCTGCTGAAAAGGTTTGCTGACCCCTGATTTGGCCCAGCCTTCATCAGAGTAGGCACCACTTGAGTCTAGCTGGGGAGATCATCCCATCATCGTGGTGCCATTGCCAAAAGGCGCTTTCACGCCTCACCATCTACCTCGCTTCAGACAATAATGGTATTCAGAGGATTTTGCTTCGACACTGTGAATGGGATGGCATCTTCCACTGTACCTGGCTCAGGATGTCCCACGAGTTTAGAGGATGCAAGACAAGCTGTGTGGCATACACAGCTGTTATCTCTAATGGAGGGCAATAGCAAAGGGTTGCCCAGGAGAAAGGGCAGGCTGTTCCCCATTGGTTAGGGTAGCAACCTTTTTGGACTATTTGGGTACATTTTGAATTTTGAGAGAATTCTGGGGGTGCCAGTCATAAAATGGCTGCCGTGGAGAGGGCATGGGAGAGCACAAAATGGCTGCTGTAAGGTGCGGTGTAACACAAATTTCCTATCATGGGCAGTGTAGCATGTATTAAAATTAGAGGGACACCTGTCGCATAACAACCTTATGTTTGCCAAGGGATGTTCTGTTGGTCCTGATTATGGAGATCACACACACACACTGATGTTATGGCTATCTAATAACAACAGTGAGCATTCCTTAGTACTGGGAAAAGTACACAAGGTAGCTATACCACTCTTATTTCACAGAAAACAGTTAGAAAGTATCTGCACATTTTGTCCTATAGCTTTCTTTCTAGGAAGCCTAGAGACTTACTTTTGTACAAAAACAAAGCAACACAACACACTGGAAGCCCAGAGTCTGTTTTGAGGCCTCTGTTCTAAATGCATGAATAAATAAAACATCTACTTATATTTCCTATGGTAGTTTTCTGTTCTTTAACAGCAGAGGGCAGTGTTCAGGCACGAATCGAAACATCCTACAGCACTCTTTCTTTGGGAATTGATTATCAAATACATATCTGTAAGATTTTTAATAAAAGAACAAACAACATTTTCAATTTGTTAAGCGCTCAATGAGCAGGCCTAGATTGGATTTAAAAATCATGGCACCCGTTCCTGCTTGCAAGAACCGAAAGTGTTTTAATATTTGTTCTTCTTGCAGTACAAGGCAATTTGGGAAGCAACTCAGTTGAGAGAAAAGAATTGCCAGAAATTACTCCCCCCTCTTCCTAATTACTAATTTAGAAAGATTCGGATTATTAAATACAAACTTTCAGAAAAATGCCAGCATTATATTGCCTGGAAAATCAAAGAGTAATTATCTTATCATAAGTACTTGATAGGAAATGTTTGATTAGATTAATTTTTAATATCTTTGAATTGAGATGGGTTCCCACAGAGGTCAATGGGAGCTTTTAGACTGGGGTTTAGGGGTTTTTTGGAGGTGGGATGGGTTTTCAACAATTGCTTTGATCACTGTCTACTTCAAAACTTATTAATGGACAGGACAATAAATTAATGGTTTTGGCTTTTATGTTCAATAACAACCCAGATGCAAAGTGTGAGGTAGCATTGTTGCTCATGAGGAGATCGTGGGAACCCCACCAAGACCCCATCACTGAGTCTGAACCCAAAGAGTAATGATGCAGCACCAATCCTGAGGCATCTGAACCTTCCTCTATGAGCCTCGCTCCACTGCATGGTAGCCCTACTCAGCCCCAAGGGTTGATGGACTCCACCAACCAGAGGCAGATTTAGAGGTGCATGACTGATTTGGTCAAACTGGGCTTGGAGTCTCAGGGGCACAGCTGGGGACACCACAGCTATGATTTAGAATGGAGCGAGAGAAGAGGGGGGTTCCAAATTTTGGCATTGCACAGGGCACTCTGCTGAAATCCACCACTGTACCAGTCCAGCTCACCTCCTTGCAGGCAATGTGCCCAGCAAGAGCTCCTGGAGATCAAGAGCACTCCAAGCCAGAGGGCTGTCCCTTTATGGCTGTCCTCAGCAAGGAGGAGCCCAAGAGCAGGGGCTGCCTTATTACTGATTGTCTCAGCAACAAAATAAATATAGTCTGTTTGCATCCAAGGCATGCACAGGAAGCACAAGGCTCCCTCTTCCAAAGAATTCTGAGAACCACAGCTGACCCTCACAGAGCTACAATTCTCAGCACCCTTAACATACTGATGAGGATACTGTAAGTATCATGTCACCCACGATGCCACCATGCCATAAGTATTGTTTTGAGGGAGCAAGTCTCCATAATTCTTAAATTTAGTAAATGTTATAATTTAGCTAATGTTAAGGGAAGATTAAGGGAAGCTAGTATTAGGGATGCGGGTGGCTCTGTGGGTTAAACTACAGAGCCTAGGACTTGCCGATCAGAAGGTTGGCGGTTCGAATCCCCGCGATGGGTTGAGCTCCCGTTGCTCGGTCCCTGCTCCTGCCAACCTAGCAGTTCGAAAGCACGTCAAAGTGCAAGTAGATAAATAGGTACTGCTCCAGCAGGAAGGTAAACAGCATTTCTGTGCGCTGCTCTGGTTCGCCAGAAGTGGCTTAGTCATGCTGGCCACATGACCTGAAAGCTGTACGCCGGCTCCCTCAGCCAGTAAAGTGAGATGAGTGCCGCAACCCCAGAGTCAGCCATGACTGGACCTAATGGTTAGGGGTCCCTTTACCTAAGGGAAGATGCCAGGTGCAGTGTAGAAACACAAGCTATATACTGGTTTTCCTGTTCAGGAGATAGAGGTGCCATTAAGAAACAAAGAGCAAAGCACTGAGCCATAAAGAGTGATTGACAATGCAAATACCATCTGTCCACAAGCTCTGAGTAGTGGATAGAGCATTGGGAGGGGGAGGTTGCCAGAGTTACAGGGGGCATGATGTCACCACAGGGGGAAAAAAGTGTCCTTTTGCAGACGGTTTTTGAAACAGAGGTTGCCAAGGTGACAGTGGGCAATGATGTAAACGGAAGGGGGAAGTTGTGGTTGGCAAAGGGTTCTGGGAAGCAGCAGCACGAAGTGGGAAGAACTCTGTGTGGGCTGGCAGGGAGAAGCTGCACCCAGCGTCTGGGCAGCATGCCCACCTTCCATTTTGGATCCAGGCTTGCTGGAGCTATGGGAGAAGCAACAAGAGACACTCTTGGGGTGCAATATTCTGTACTCCCTCCATCAAGGCTCAGGTGTAAATATGTGCAAATAAACCATACTTCATAAAGACACTGCAGCCTTGATTCCCCAGCGGAAACACAACCCTGGGTTTGCACCTGGAACTCCCTAGAATCTTGCTATCACTCAGCAGAGTGGTGTGTAGCAGGATCAATACCCATGCCACCAATTTCTATCCTTGTGTCAAGGATGGTATTATTTCCTCTGTCTAGTAGTGTATATCTGACTACACCATAACTGATATTATAGGGACCATCAGTTGTATATCTATCTATATCATCTATCTATCTATCTATCTATCTATCTATCTATCTAATCTATCTTTCTCATATTCCAGCCACCTAAATACATCCTGTCAGGAGTAAGACCCTTTTCCAATCTCAGTCTTTGCATTTGTTAGGAAATGTGCGGGCTTCACTGGAACATGCTATGCTTAAATCCTTCCCATACGATTTCCCTCCTGTGATTGCAGTGGCTATAGAGCTAGCAACAGGCACAGGTGCAGACAGGAAGCAGCATATTATGTCCATAAGCGTCCATCAAGCAATTATAATCTTTCCCACTCATGTGGAGTACAGCTGGGCTTTGTCACCAGCACAATTGGTTATAGTGCCCCTATCATGAAGTTGACTGCAATCTTATGAGTTTCCTGCATAGCAATCAAAGAGCCAACCAGGAAGTCTCAGGTGTTAGTTATGTGGGTAAGCAGAAGAGCTATTTAGACTGCTGCCCTCAAAAGCCTAAACGATACCTGCTACAATATTGCTTCTGCAATTCTGGGCACACTTATTTTTGGACCAAGCTCCATCACTGGGAATTAATTCTTAAGTAAACAAGCACAAGATCACACTTGTTAGGCTGCAGTCATAGGTACGTTTAACCTAGGCAAAATCCCAAATGAACAGATTAGGCCCTGCTTTTGAATAAACATGAAAAAGCTGGGTCTAGACATAGTAGCCTTATGCTTATTACTCACGTGTAGAGCAATGGTGTGTTCCCACAGGAGCAAGACTGCACTTTTAGTCCTGCTCTGACATTGCATCTGCTTCTTTTAGCACCATGTGTTGAATGCAGTTATCCAGTTAAAGCAACTCTAAAGTGTGACTTCCAGCTCAACGATAAGGGCTCAATGGGACTGAGAAGCCTGCTGATCCCATCACATTGAGCCCCTAAACATGGAGCAAGCAGGACCTTATGTGCTGGAGTAATTTTGCAGACAACTGCACACAATATTCAGTTGTTGCTGGAAGTATTGTCAGTAGATGGAGCTAAATGCACGATCCCATTCTTATGTGATTGTGGCATCACCCAGTATGTGATTTACACAGGCCTTGTGAAAATGAACAAATAAAACATTCCAATATGTACATTTGGGGGAATTTTTTTTGGTTTACTCTTATTTTCAGATAGTGAAGTAATAACAAATCAAAATTTGCCAAAAACACAACTGAAACGAAACAGATCAGAAATTAGTTTTCTTTTTGAGCTTTCAGGAGTTTTTTGATAATGATATGCTTTCCCTTTAAAGAAAACAAACAAAAATTAGGGACTTTGCAACTCAAGAGTCACAAAGCAGCTGTGCAGAGGGGAATTCTTTGCATGCCGGAGGGAAGTTTTAATAGCTGGCTGAGGTCTTCTCAGCATGATTTCTGGTCTCCAATATAACCTAATTATGGCAAAGCAATTGAAGTGCTCCCCTGAAAGATACAGTTTAAAATCGTGCCGAGGACAAAATGACACAATGCGACTGGATAAATGATTGATCTGAAGTGGAGTGGAAGCTTTCATAGAAAATAAAGGTGGAAGGCTAACGAGATGGGAGTGAAGCAGGATGTAAGAAGAAACCTTTTCCCCTTCCACTCTGTATTTGTTGCATGCAGCACTGTTTTGCCTTCCACCAAAACCTGCCTTACTTATCCTGCTATCTGCCGTGATGGAACCATGCAACTTACATAGCTAATTGCATACATTGTGTAAGTTACATCAACATTATGTTATTCCACCCAGAGCCCACCCATTTTAACATTATGTTATTCCACCCAGCCCACCCATGGGGCAAGGTGAAGTGGCCGCCTCAGGGGGCAGGATCCACAGGGGCAGAAGGTTTGGCCTCCAAGGAATGGATTCACCACATCGGTAGAAGGCTGATGCTGGTGGAGGAGTGAGCAAAGGCGTTGAATGAAAAGACAAAGAAGGAAGAGACTTTGCTCTTTGAGACTGTGCTGCAGCAGCAGGTTGGAGACATTGCAGACAGCAGCCACCCTGTCCCCTCTCCCCATAACCCACTTTATTGTGACGCAGACATCCTGCCACTGGTGACACTCTGGGCCAACCACTGTAGTGCTGGTGCTCCTGCATGGCAGTGGCCATAGCATCAAGAGGTGGCACAATATGTTTCGCCTCAGGCACCAAAATCTCCCGGCCCAGCAATGATTCCACCCCATTCATTTCAAAGCAAAGAAAATTGTATGCGTGCGTATGTAGAGTTTGTGGACTGAAAGTAAATATTGATGATATATTCTGGATTAATTTCTGTCCTGGATGAGTAAGTGAACACCAGCAATTTCTGCTCCCATTTCTGTTTTCGCTGGACATCCCCAGAGTAAAGTCCCTGACATAAACTCTTTGCGAGTTACAGCTTGTGTGCCACCTTTTCCCCTCTGCTCAACCTCTCATTTCTTTCTAAGCTTGTGTTCTTTAAATATACAGCATGCATCCTTATTCGTTTGCGCAACAGAGTGGAAACATGTGGAACATGACAGCATGTAAGCTTGCCCAAAGCAACCTGAAGACTGTGTTTGACCTCTTTCTCCCTTACATTTCGCAAGGCAGAAAGAGATCAAGCGCGGTCTTGCATCCACTTTCTCCCTTATGTTTTGCTCCATCTTGAAATGTAGAATCTCATTTTCAGTGGGGCGGGGCGGGTTGAAAATCAGGGTACCCTTTGCCTGCTGAAGCTGCTTTTTCCATACTGCAGTTTCCCTAGACAATAATTTATTTTAAAAGGGAGCAAGATGGTTTTAAGGAATGTTGAGAGCTAATATTTTAAGTGGCAGGATCACACAGTGTACAGAATCCAGCGCACCTTCTCAGTTTTGCTAGTAAACCTTCAGGCAGGTTCTTATCTAGCAAGTTCCTATGAACCTTTAATTCCATGTGCAATTCTCAAAAGCTAAGGAAACAGATTTACTGCATTTAGCAGTCACCCTTCCGTCACATGTTCAGTGTGACAAGATGTGGACTTCGCTTATATCACTATAAATTTAACATGGGATAGAATCAATTTTACTTCTGCTTTTTAAAATAAAATAAAATAAGGGGTTATCATAGCTTCAGTCGTCATTGAAGCATTTGCACAATCACTGCTTGAGTTGAAATTGTTACTTTTCGTGCAGGGTCAGAAGGCATTATTCTTCTATTCTTCTACTGTGTTACTGGAGAGGAAATGAGTTACATCCATCCATCCATTCATCTGTTAAACAGAAAGTCAGCACTGGGCATTTTCTAGGATTGCCAGGTGTTGGCCAGAGATGCTGTCTGCTTCATCAAAAGCCAGCCATGACACTGTCTTCCCCTGTACATCTCCAACCCCACCAACCTGTTTCTCAAACTTTTGGGAAGGCTGGGTGGAGGGAACAGTTTTCAGCATGTAGGCTGCAGACAGGACCAGCCCAAGATCCACCACCTGGAGCCAGGTGTATAAGACATAAATTTATAATTAAGGAATATGCTGCCTGTGAGCAGCAGCTGAGCACAGAGCACAGAATACCAGCAGAGAGCAGCGGCTGAGTTTTGAACAGCAAAACTGAGCTGAGCTCATAGTTCTTACAGATCAAAATCCATTCCTGATACCTGGAGGCTTTTCTTAATTCCTACAGTCTAATTTTGAGGTGGGGGCAGGATGGGACGGAAAATACATTTTGTTGTTGCTCTTGTATAGCAAAGGGTAGTCAGAAATCCCTGTGACGTGCTGAAAACAGGGACGTGGAGAAATCGGATTCAGCTCACATCAAAAGGTGAACATACCTAATTCTCACTTTCTGAAAGCCATCCTTCAAAATGCCCTGGGAGCAGACCTGAGGGAAGCCTATCTGCTCTGTCAGGCCTGCCCCCTGGGTGGTTCCTACCCCCCAACCCTGCCCACAATTAGCAATTCTGCAAGGCAGGCTCAGAGCTGGATACCCATGCCGGCAGATGGAGCCAAAGTCAACTCTCTGAATTTTGCAACGCAGTTCTCTCACCAAATCGTGTGTACGAAAAGGTATGTGTTATCAAAAAGTACATGCAAAAATGCATTATATTAGGGAAAACAGCTTTGAAAACAATTATAATTACAATTAATTTATTACCCACCCTTCACCCTAAGGTCCCAGGGTGGGCTGCAACATTTAAACGCAATGTTAAAAACAGTTAAAAACATAAAAATAAGATGGGTCCCAACAATGTACCTCAAGCGACAAAAGCCAGGGAAAAGAGGCAAGTCTCCCATGTTTAAAAGGGAGAACTGCATACAAATATGTGTATTTTAGAAGAAATTTTCACTCTGTTAAGAGGAACTTGCTGATGAATCTTCTTGAGGATTTTTTTTTGAAAATCACAAACTGATGTGGAAATATGAAGAACTGTACAGTCATACCTTGGTTCTCAAAAAGAATGCATTCCAGGAGTCTATTCAACTCCCGGAACCGTTCAAAAACCAAGCCGCGCTTCCGACTGGCTGTAGATTGGAAAATGAGAAACTCTAATAGGGATTCTCTAATCCCTAACTGCAAACCACTTAACAGTAGATCATGATCTCTCTTCTGCCCATCTCTGATCTAAAGTGTCCCCTGGTAATATCTTAAAGGCTGCAATCCTAACCATGTCTACATAGAATTATGTCCAATTGAATTTAATGAAACTTACTCCCAGGAAAGTGGGGTTAGGATTGGTGCCTGGGCCCAGGATCCATAATTACCTAACAGCACCATTAAAGTTTCAACAGTATTCTTTGTTATAAGAAACGGAAGCATATTTTTAAAGGATATATGGTTCCTTTCCTTAGGAAAAATGACCCTTCACGCCCCACTTCATGAAATGGGCAAGGGTGACATTTGTGTTTGGTGTGTTTTGAAAAGAAATATGCCAGCTGAACCAAGTTGCTTTGCTTCTCAGATATTTGTTCTGCCCGCCTCCCCCCTCCTGCCACTGCTAAAACGAAGAGTCAGATTAGTGATATCAGTACAAAACAGCTGTAGGCTTGCTACATCAGGAAGGGAACAGCGAACATCATTCACATAATGCCTGCGGGAAAGTCTTTATCGCTTAAAGTAGCCCTTACCCTAATCAAAATTCATAACAATCCTTTAATGGCCATTGTAAACCAAATCCATTCACTGTGAGTTATTGTCAGTGACGGAGAGCAGACGGTAAAATAGTGGTGCTTGATGAATATTATTCGCGGCACTGTAGGAGGAAGTCAAACGACATGAAACTTCTAATTTCCTGAAAGAACATAAAGGCGTGAAAGCAAAGCACCTGAGCTAACAGCAGAGACCCTGTTTGCCACCAAGCACAGCCACTGAAGTTTGCAAAAGTGCAACAATACCTCCCAAGCAAGCATAAATCAGGGTAAATAAATAAATAAATCAGGGTAAAACCCAGGCAATTTTCATGCACCACATGCATCTGTCACCTCTGTACTCTACGTATACACAACGCACATTTGAACCACTTCCCGCAAAGAAACCCGGGAACTGTAATTTACTCCTCACAAAGTTGCAGTTCTCAACACCCTTAACAAACTAAAGTTTCTAAGATTCTTTTTTTGGGATGGGGGAATGTGCTTATGGTGAGTATGCAGCCTATGTAGGAAAAATGCAATGTTTGAAGAATGTTGCAGAATACTTAACAGCTGGTTCTCAAATGAAGTTTGTCCTGGTTCCCTAGTCAACAATTAAGATTTTGTTGATGGTGGCAGGGTTCAAGCGATCACCTACCCAACTTTCCTGCCACTGATGCAATTCTCTTTGACACTTCATACAGTGGTACCTTGTTTCTCGAACGTAATCCACTCTGGGAGTCTGTTCAACTCGCAGAACCATTTGAAAACCAAGGCACAACTTCTGGTTTCCTGCTGAAGCTTTCTGCGCTCAATCGGAAGTCATGGAAGTCGCGTCAGAAGTTCAGCTTCCAAAAAATGTTTGCAAACTGGAACACCTACTTCTGGGTTTGCGGCGATTTGTTCAGCTGCTAAGCCATTTGAGATCCAAGGTACAATTGTATTTCTCTTGGGTTGGAACTGAGAGATCAATTGTGTGTGTGTGTGTGTGTGTGTGTCAATTTGGCCCAGAAGCCTTTCATTACAGATCTCCAAACTAGCAGACTGAGTGTTAAACCCAGTGATCGTGAATCAAGTATCTGTTCAGCCATTAAATCATGAGAAACAAAGTATTCTCTTTCTGCTCACTTTATCATCTGTGGAATGTGAAAATTTACAGCAACGTGACAGACATGCAGGGATTAAGCTGCTTCTGAAGACAAGTAGTGGGTGGTGGTGGTGAGTGGGATTCTATTAACTTTAAACTCCTCAAGAACTGCTCTTTGTAGTGTATCTACCAAGTTAGAGAAGTATGGTTTTATTAGCCCAGTTGGAAAATGCCCTTTGAAGATCAAAGCCTTTGCTGCTACTGAGGAATGTCTCTTTTTCCCCTCCTCCTTCCCCATCATGGGAAGACTGCTGGAACAATTAATACGACTAGTTTGTACAATAACATCTTTTCCCAGAAAGGTAGAGCCTATGCATTGCTGATTATTAAATGGTAGTTTTTCTAATCACACTTTGTAAGATTTTATCCAAAGTCAATTTTGCAAAAGCCTTTGCTTCACGAACATTTGGGGGAAAGGGCATAAAGTCACAGGATTGTAGGGTTGGAAAGAAACCAAAGGGTCCTGTAGTCCAACTCCTTGCAGTGCAAGAATCACAGATGAAGAATCCCTGACAGATGGCCATCCAACCTCTATTTTAAAACCACCAATAACACCTCAGTGGTAGAGTACATTATTTGCATGGAGAAGATTCCAGGTTCAGTTCCTACCACCTCTAGGTAAGGCTGGGAAAGACTGCTGAGTGAAACCCCGGAGATTCGCTGCCTGTCAGTGTAGGCCCAAAGGTCTCAGTGGAAGCTGCTATTTGGAGCTGATTTGAGGTACTAACTACATGTGGCAGTGACATGACCTGTGACTCAGAGCACAGGATGTGCCACACAGAGATCTTTTTTCTTAACACTAACCATCAGCTAGGCTTTTTTCTGGGACCAGTGCCAGACTGGGAGAAACACAACTGGGAGGAGGGGGCGAAGCATTCTGTTTTGTTTTTTTTTGCTTTCATTCTTCTGCTCTGCAACTGCTTACCCCCCCAAGTATCCCTATTTCCCAGGGACAGTTCTGGATTTATAGAAGCCATCCCAGTTCCTGGTTTGACCCTGGAATGTCCCACTTTTCCTTAAGACACTCCA
The DNA here is from genome assembly GCF_964252035.2 of Podarcis erhardii. Classification (NCBI taxonomy): domain Eukaryota; kingdom Metazoa; phylum Chordata; class Lepidosauria; order Squamata; family Lacertidae; genus Podarcis; species Podarcis erhardii. The sequence goes on from NC_138509.1 coordinate 40,624,073, forward strand.
ATTTTCGTCAGAGAAATTTTGGGATGGTATGCAACTGTGTGTATGTTTCTAATGCACTGTGTTGTTGCCATCATGTCAAGTTAGCTCCTGAATCCAGTATGATTATTTATTGCCTGCCCTTCTTCCTAAAATCCCAGGGCCAGGGCCGGATTTAGATGAAGAGAGGCCCTAGGCTACTCCAGTTGTGGGGCCTCTCCCCATCCCCCATCCTCACAACTATAAGAAAATGGAAGAGTGTTGTAAACAAAATGGAGTGAAGCCAAGGATGATGATGGGTATTTAAAATTCTGCAGTTCACAATTTCTCCTCTAAAGGACATAAGATATTACTGTTAAATACCATGGCGATTTTTAAAAATGCATAAAATTAACAACAAAAAACTTTTGCAATAACTGAACTTTGTATGCCTGGGCAGGCCACAGAAATTGCCTTATATGAAGTTAGACCTTTGACTCGGTCTAACCTGGCCCAAGGTTGCCCAGCAAGCTTCATGACCAAGTAGGGATTTATACCCTGGTCTTCCAGATCTTAGTCTGACACTCTATCCACTACACAACACTAGTCCAGTTTGGGTAGCCATGGTTTGGGGGAAATGGCCTCAGGGACAAATTAGGACCTCTGTCTGTCCTAAATAGGTCTGCATTAATTCCTTACTGCTGTTCTGCTAGGAAAAACTCCATCATCTGTGCCCACTGCTAGATATAGATGTCACATGAATGTAGGTTCTTGCCTATCATAGATTGCTGCAGTTCTATTTTCAGCTAGACTTTCTGCTCCAAGGAACCCAGAGACTCTTAAAAAAAGGGGGGGGGATGCAACCTTAAACTTCCTATTGCATAGTGGGCCCATTAATCCAGAGTCAGGCAGAGCATTTCCCTCCCAGTCTCAACCGTTTTTTAATGAGAAGGTTTTAGTGTGTCAGCTTCTTTTTAGATACAATAGTTCTTCAACTTGATATAAATCTTTCCTTCCATATTATCTCTGGCAAAGTTGGCTGTGTGTATAGATCAACGTGTAGTGATCAACTGTCATGATTCATGGCTTCTTCACAGGTGAAAAGGGTACTGAAAAAGAGATTAAAAAAAGAAGAAACTGTGAGCAATGGAAATTCAAGCTAGAAGGTGGGCAGAGCATAAATCTGAGCATGTTCTATTCTTAAGGAAGGCACAGAGACAGCAACCATTATGAAATATTAAAAGGAAGAAAAGGACAAACCAGTGCTGAGTTTCCAAGACTGGTCTACCAGTTGGATAGGAAGTCTGATGAACGGTGCAAGAGGTAAAAGTTGGTAAGTGGCCAACTCTTCCTTCAGTTTCAGAAATGGTTTAAGATGGGATGGGTAGTGTAACAAGGATGGGGAAGGCAAGAACCCCGAGTAGCTTCTGGCAGAACAAACCATTCCAAGATATCTTTTAGGTGTTCAAACAGCATATCTGGCAGAAGAACATTAGAAGAGCCTTTTTAGATCAGGCTAATGGGTTGAATAAGATTCAGATTACAATAGCCTAGAGGAGAGATCCCGATTACTTATCCCACCAGCATTTGTTCTTGGAGTCCTTCACTTCCAATGGACCACATTAAAAAGCATCTACCCTGACATATTTATGGGGGAATTGTTATGACCTTAATGGTGGTGCTTGCCACTTTGTGTAAGTATGTATAGAAAAGTTTAGGGGACTGACAGTCTTGTAGCCCTAAATTAGCTATCATTTGGCATGCAAACATTCTTCTTAATTTCCCATGCACATGAAAATGTCACTCGCACAACCCCTAAAATAGCTACACTTTTAGCACTGACTCTTTCACCCAGATGTTCAGGTTCTGCAGTTTCTATATAGAAACATTTGTGCTAGATTTGCATTCCCTCATATGCTTTTATGGGAGAAGATAAAAATTCACACACACACACACAACCCTGAAGCAAAGAAAAAGTGTCAGGAAAGTCTAAATATATGCATTGCATCATGCATTGTTTCAATTTGTTACAAGCATTGTTGCTGGAAGACTTGTGGGTGTGGTTGAGCAGCAGGCCTGCTTATCCCATCCCCCATGGAACATATAGCCCAACATATGAAGCAGAGGGGCAGGGCATGGTGAGAAAGATCATGTGAATCCAGTAGAGGGATGGGTGAATATGATGACTTCTCCTTTTTCAGTTCTCCACATTTCCACATCAATTTGTAAACTTAAAAAAAAATCCTCAGAATGTATGTGCTTGCATGCATATTTGCCTAATATACACATATTTGCAAAGTGATTTCTTCTAAAACAAAGCATTTTCCCACGTTAATTTCATCAACATATGCATTTATATGCACACCATACCCTAGTATGTACATAGCTGGAGAACTGCATTGCAAAATATGGAGAAATATGAGTTTGGAATGCAGTCCTGTTTTCATTCTCATAGAACCGTAGAATCAGAGAATTGTAGAGTTGGAGGGGACCACGAGGGTCATCTAGTCCAACCCCCCACAATGCAGGAATCTTTTGCCCAACATGAGGCTCGACCCACAACCCTGAGGTCAAGAGTCTCATGTTCTACTGACTATTGTTTCAGAAAATACAGCTTAGGTAAATTTACCTTTAAATAGGAACCAAATCAAATTTTCCCATCACCCCAATCCAGTGTACACATGTTCGGTATGTATACATATACAGTATTTTACATCCCATGTTATAAGCATGGCGAGAGGGAAAGCCTGTGGAGGTCAATGTGCCATCACATATACAGGATTTCCAGCTGGCAATTAAGTAGATCACTCCTAAGTTAATACTATTTCCAGTTAAAGTCACATGCCTGTTCAAGACAGATATCCAGCCATCATTATTCCAGGGTGCTGCTAGTACTTAAAGGACACTGAAGACAGACCCATTTACATATGCTAATTTAGATATATAGATTAAGAAGTGGGTTGCTGGCGTCTCACCAGCACTATGCCAGTGTGGTGTAGTGGTTAAGAGTGGTAGACTCGTAATCTGGGGAACCGGGTTCGCATCTCCGCTCCTCCAAGGGATGTTGCCTATCCCTTGGCAATGCTGCTGCCATATCATTTTGAGTTTGTACAGCAGTTATTTATCCAATGCACAGCCTAACTGCAGAGGACAATTTCCAGATATGTGTGTGAGGGCATACATATAATCATAGAATTGTAGAGTTGGAAGGGACCCTGAGGATCATCTAGTCTAACGCCCTACAATTCAGGAACATGCTGCTGTCCCTCAGGATTGAACCTGCAGCGATGGTGTTATCAATCTGCACCACCCTCTAACCAACTGAGCCTTCCAGGAGCAATACTGCATGCAGAGTGCTTTGCTCAACAAACAAGAAAATAAACAAACCAGCTTCTTTGGTCTACCAGATTTATGGTCTGAATCAATCAAGAGCCCAGAGCCCAGACAGCCTGATCAAATACAAACTAAAGATTTGCAGCTTTCCTCTCTGCTAATTTGTTTTGAGCAGAACACTCTCTATAAGCCCTTATTTCATGGCCTCCATCCCTGTGGATAGGCTGTATGGAACTGCTACAGAGGCACTGCACTTATGAGACTGTGGAAAGGCAGGCTGGGGAAGATTGGGAGCTGTTAAAGGGTCAGCAAATTGATATCATGCTTTTAAGCTAGTCTTTTTGCCCCTTATAAAAACACTCAAGTGTTATGGCCTGGGATTCGTCTAGATGGGGCTTAAAACAATGGAGAGTGTTAACCAGTGTCCTCTTAATGCCTTACAGTCTAGCCACACACTCCTTTTTGCAGAAATGGTCACTCTAGCAATTCAATCCAGTTGTTTTTTTTAATCAGTTGATTACCCAACCCCACCCCACTAAATCCACAAACTCTGCACAATTTGAATCCGATGGTCTGGGAATCAACAATGCACATTTCTTCTTATAGTTACATGTCCAAGGATTTAAATAAGGAATGTGCAAACAATGGCAAAGAGCCTTTGTCAGCACATGCAAAGGCAACTTAAAATATGAAAATCAACAGCCATCCCCCCAGACTTTTGAAAACCCACCAACAATAAAAACTAATGATATTGGGAGGGAAATGATATATTGAAAAACAACAACACTCTAGCATCATAACTATTTAAGACCTAAAATCTATCAGCAAGGCTGGTGATAATTGCAATACCATCGTTGGCCGCCTGCAGTGGTGGTGTTAGAGAGAAGCAGTGATCAGGCCTGAAATTAGCCATAGAAGTCCCTGGGACCATTCTCATAGTCCCTAGCTCAGGGTCTTTGGACATGGCCTGGGTCTACAAAGTCAGAGGGCCTGATCAACTTATCAGTAGGACCAAGCAAGCCTCTCTGCTGATATGTACAAAGAAAGCTCTCATGAATGTGATGGCAACTGGCTTTGGAAACCTACATGAAAAAAGGAACAGCATAAAGAGAGAGCTTCACTGCTCAACTCTCTTAGCATTCCTATTCACCCTTTTCACGTCTTACAATACTAACTGAATGACACTCGTCACTCCCCAGTGAAAACTTTCTCCTATGCAGATACATTTCATTGGCATCAGTAATGAAACATGGCAGTTCTGGTTTTAATGAGACTGTCTGCTAACAGTGTTGAGACCTAAGAGATACCATACATGTTGTCGACACTGTATCCTGGAGTTACCAGCTGCTTTGTCTCAGTAATCATATCCTTCGAATTTATGTTCTGATGGGAAATAGCTGGAGGGTAAGTGTGCTGTAAAGGCCTGCAAATCATTATTGCACTAATTCTTAACAATGTTCAAGTGCAACCTGCTGCAGAACATCACTAATTGCTATAGGGTAGAGGAATACCTTGTACATAAAAATTGGTGAAAATAAATGTTTAAATCCCAGCCATGCCTGGTGTCTTTCAATTATCTTGTTTTGCTACGATGAATTTGTTCACCTTTTAAACAACATGAAGTATTCAAGGCTTACCCATCTTTTCTCCCGAGAGCAATGTTTAGCTCTGTTTTTTCTTTTCCCTTTTAAAAATCTACCCTGCCTTCTACATTTTATATTTATTGTCATGCACTGCAGTGTTTCCTGGTTCATGCTGTGTAGATAAAAGTGGAGAAATCTAATAAAGCAGGCTGTTTGGTTCATCTTGGGTTCCCAGGTTCAAGTGTAAGCACTTCACTTATTGTGCTCAATTGAACCTTTTGGGTCTTTTGAGAATATTCAATAATGCAGCCTGCAAGTCACCCTGGCTACTCACGACACCGTGCCTGAGTGCCTCATTATTCTCCTCACGCCAATAGCATCCTACTTGCTTTGCCTAAATGTTCAGGTGTCTCATTTCCTACTGTCTACTAGATTACAGGAGATCATGTGTGATAATATTCATTAAAACATCATTTGCAAAACGGCTTATGAGTAAAGATCAGCCAAAACTATTCACTGGGTATTGGGGGTTTTTCCTCTCTCTCGGTAAACATTTACTAGGCTTTGCAAAAAATATCATGCCCTTTTTGGCATTTTCCTTTTTCTTTGGGTAAAAGTGTTTGTGAACGTGACAATCCCAACCTCTGCTGGGCAATAACAGAGTATGATGAAGTGAAGCCATTGCTGCATCTGCCTGGCTGCAGGTGTGTGACTGGCAAGTTGTTGCACCAGCCAGGAGCTGGGGCAGCAGCCTCAAATGATGGTGGATACCAGGCTGGTTCATTCCCTCTCCTCCTCCCCATTTGGGGGCATTCCTATTTCACTGGAATGGGGTGCTCCACACCAGAAGAATTATGCTGGCATCAGTCTGAAGTTGGAGGCCAGCAGAGCTGGGTGGATCTGATCCAGAGAGTTGGGAAAAAACCCCAAGAACAGATTAAGTGAGTGCACACACCATCCCCAGGCCTGGTGCAAATTTGTCTTACACTGCAGCCTTAAGTTGCTGGCGTTGCCCTCCTTCTCAGTTGCCCTTGGTGGTGTTTGCACCAAGCCAAATCTTATTGGCTTCAGGGTATTGTGATTACATTCCCAACCTGGATTCCCCAAGTGCTTCATTGAGGAAGCAGCAGCCAGTGAAAAGTAGATAATGCAACACTGTCACTGAACAGGATTCTGGAGAAATGTCTATAGTGCCAAAAGAAATTGAAAACCAGAATTAGTGAGAATGGTATTCAGTGCAGCCCTACTTATTTGCAATGGAGAAAAATGGAACCGAACCCTGTGACTACTATTCCTCTTTGGCTGCAGAGAGTCAGGGTCCTTAATATGTACTAGCCACACAAACAAGCAGTTTCTTATATGAGCCACATCTATTGCTAATCAAAATTCCCCACTGCATTTTCCTGCAGTGAAGTGGGAACATGATGTTTCATGTGTGAGGTGCCCTCAATTTCCTACATGGAAAAGTGAGAAGTAAGAGACGGAGGCGTTTAGTGATCCTAGGTGCTGAAAGGAAAAATGTCTTAATATTGTGAAATGGGAGAGCTTAAAGCTTCCTAAATAAAAATTTTTTTATTTATACATACATACATACATACATACATACATACATACATACCCCTCCCAACTCTGGGCAGCTCACAACAGAGTATTAAAAATACGATAAAACATAAAACATTAAAAACTTCCCTAAACAGGGCTGCCTTCAGATGTCTTCTAAAATTCAGATAGTTGTTTATTTCCTTGACATCTGGGAGGGCGTTCCACAGGGCGGGCGCCACCACCAAGAAGTCCCTCTGCCTGGTTCCCTGTAACCTCACTGCTCACAGTGGGGGTGGAGACACTCCTTCAGATACGAAAGGCAGTGCTAAACTGAATGATAGGCTATGAAACAAGCACTAGTAGGTCAGGCTGTGGGGCAGTGGATGGAGTGTGGTTGTGGCAGAGAACTTCAGAAAAAGTAAAAGAAAAAAGTCTTGACCACTATTGTGCAGGGCTTGTGACTGGGCTGTAGCAGATACCTTCATGCTGTAAAAATTAGGATTTGTCCATCAGGAAACACGGTACAAGGTTTGTATGCTTCTTCAACCACTGCCACTCCACAAAATGGGCCGTAAATGACTTGTCTCCTTTTGCACTTCCTATGAAGCAGAATCTTGTGGCTTTTCTTTTTTAAGAAATGCACTATCGGCTCATTTGTAACATCTCCAAGAACAGCATGTAGCTGCTACTGGATACTGGCATTAAGGCCCCTTGTTTCTGTAATTGCCTTTCCCCACCACAGCTTGCTAGAAAAAGAACAGTAGCTACTCAAAACTCTCTGATACTATTCTTTGGAAGCTAAAAGCATGGCGGAAATCCATCCCCCCCTCACTTTCCCTTGGAAGCTTTGAGAATTTGCAGTGATTATGGTGATTTTCATATCAGGCTTGATGAACTGTGTACCACAAGAACTGCAATTTTCCACTTGCAAACATTACCAAACCAACACAGAGATTTCGGCAGCTCAACCACAAGATGCTCCTTCGGCTCTGAAAGCCAGTGCAATGTCAAGCTAGAACCGGGAAGACATGGCTTCAGACCCCCACTCAGCTATGAAGATCACTTGGAGACCTTGGGCTGTCACTATCTCTCAGCCTAACCTAATTTCACAGTGTTGCAATGAGGGTAAAATGGAGAAAGGAGAATTATGCACACTGTCTTGAACTCTTTTGTGGAAAGATGGGATATACATGTAAAGAAACAGATAAAAATTCAAGAAATGCATTGCTGGCAATTCACACAATGATAAACTGAAGCTCCATTACACCAATGGCGGGAAACCTGCGGGTGCCCAGAGTTTTTCTGAGCTTGGCCTGTAGTGAAGGATGACGGGAGTAATGCATGGTTATTGTTAATAATAATAATAATAATAATAATAATAATAATAATAATAATAATAATAATACCCCACCCACCTGACTGTGTTTCCCCTGCCACTCGGGGCAGCTCTCAATAGAATATTAAAAACATGATAAAATTAAAAACACGATAAAACTTCAAACGTTAAAAACTTCCCTAAACAGGGCTGCCTTCAGATGTTGTCTAAAAGTCAGATAGTAGTTTATTTCCTTGACATCTGATGGGCAGGCACCACTACCAAGAAGGCCCTCTGCATGGTTCCATGCAACCTCACTCCTCGCAGGGAGGGAACTGCCAGAAGGCCCTCGGCATTGGATCTCAGTGTCCAGGCTGAACAATAGGGGTGGAGATGCTCCTTCAGGTATGCTTGCACAACAAAACTTTTCACCATCTCCTCCTGTGTATTTTCTGCAGCCTTCCCAAATCTGCCCCAGAGAGGTGGGACAACCCCCAGAACAGATATAGTGGGTGCAAAGGGGGAGATGGAAAAAAATTCCATTGTGCAAGTCTAAATCCTCGTGCTAACAGAACAATTTAGGGCTCAGCCAGACTTCCTTTTGTGCCACACTTCCTAGGCACAAGTCCTGGGAAGTTCTGTGTCCAAGCAGTTCTGTGTCCAAGTGGTTGTTGTTTTTTGTCCCAGAGCTTTCCTCAGGAAAACCTTCCTTCTACTGCTGGATTGGTGCAAACAGGAAACAGCAGAAAACGCTGTTGCATAGCTGTCAACTTTCAGATTTGAAAATAAGGGATCAGCAGCCTCGAAAATAAGGGATCAACAGCCTCACCTGTCTGGGGACAGTCTACGGGATATCTAACAATCCAGGATAGCAGTGGGAAACAGAGGGAAACGGCGCTGGAATAAGGGAATTTCCCACAAAAAAAGGGAAGGTTGACAGCTATGCGCTGTTGCCATTTGTTCTGATTCATTGGTAAAACATGAGTTTTCCCAGGGAAAGTGCTTGGACAAAAACAAAATACACACACTCGTGCCTGTGCCTAGAAATACGGCACAAAAGCCAGTCTTGCTGAGCCCTTATTTAGCACTACTTTGGATACAACCTTTTGTGTCTGGTTCCCTAGACTTGAGGATCTTCCCTTGAAACCTGTACCCTGGAACAACTGCAAGGTAGATGTGGATATGCAAATGACCTATGGTAATGTTCACATTTGCTTTGGGATGTCATCCTACAAGACAGTGTAGGCATGAACCAAGAAACATTCAAGGGCTCGGATCACAGCTGATTAGGTCCTTTGAACATTACGATTGCAAATGTAAACATTGCCTTGACCAATATCTCTGAATCAACGTAAGCCTCTTTTGCTATTGTTTCTGAAGAGAATTCTGCTCACGTTCTCAGCTGAGTGGTTTCTCACACAGCACAAGCACGTAGCCTTGCCTGCTTTGAGAAACCTGCGGCTTTGCAACCAACTACCAATTTAACTTGTTTCTCCAGGTGAATGATGGATACAAGCCTGCTGGAAGTTGTTTTTGTTTCTTTAAAAGAAGGAATGTGAGACTCAGCCAAACTGAATGGGTCATTGCTGTAGAAGTCAAAGTGTGGGCCACAGGCAGGCAAACAGACAGGTACACACACACACACACACACACACACACACACACACACACACTTAAATAAGCTGAGATGTGAATAAGCCAAGTATCCATGCACACACCCCTTTCTTCTTCCCTTCTAAGAAAGGCACAGTCAAACCTGAAAGGAAGACTTTCCATAGTTTCTTCTTTCATCTAGACTGGTGAAACTGTGGTTACCAGCTTTAGAACAAGTCAAGATCTTAAGTTGGCTTCATATTATGGATTACATAGTTTTCTAATACAGAACCTAGTAAGCACGGTTTCCTGGTATCATGATGACCTGCCCAAGCCCCTGCCTGTCCATTCACAATTTTCCTTAAACCAAATAAAGACTCCATTGCTCAAAGATGCATGTCTCAAGCATCACCCCCACCAATACATGATACCATTTTCTCTTTAGCTAAATCTGTCTGGCACGAATCCAGGAGTGATAATTGGAATCCAGAGTGATTCAGCTATAGGCTGAATTTACATTTTATGTTATATTGTACTCTGATCATCTTTCTCCCCCTTCTTAAATAATCATTACTTATTTAAAATAAACTCTTTCATCGTTTGGAATACTGGCTGGTGGCTGGTTGTTTTAGACCTCTGCGATGTTATTTGCCATGAACCAGACTGTTTAGCAACACACTCCCAGGTTTCTGCAAACAGAAGCTTGGGGGGGGGGGCAGAATGACACAGGCTGACTCCTACACCCAGTGGTGACTAGAGAAAGCCTACCTGCAGTTTCTCAATTCCCAGGAAAAACAAAACCTAGATGGTTGTGGTGATCCCAGCTCTCCTACTAGCTTCAAGCCTCATAACAGAGTTGTGACAGTATTAGCTGGCACTTAGAGCTAGTTGCGATGTTTTACCCACTCGCAGTATGGATGCAAAACGATGGCTCTATGAACGCTGGCTCAGATAGAAAGGGAAACTATGATTAACTGAAGACTTCCTGGCTTATCACAGTGCATCAAGGAGAGAGGCGGTAGTATGAGGATGGAGCATAGGGATGGGTGAACCTGTCGGTTTTGTTTTATCTCCAGTTAGCCATTTTCCCAGTGTTAAATTCAGTTCTCCACATCTCTGCAGCAACCTTCAATTTCTTTCTTTTTTTAAAACCATCATGAAAATTAATCAGCATTTCTGTGCGAATTTCTCATAACACATTTTTGTATGCTGTTTAGACAGTCATTGACATTTTTGCAAGCATTTCCCCCTAATACAATACATTTCTGCATTTCCCCCCACTAATATTTGCAAGTGAAACAAAATTTTCCCCAATATGTATTTTATTTTGCCTAACATGTGCATCTTAATGCACACTCTCTACTAACACATACCTTTTTGTATGCTTTTTCTTCAGTTGGAGAACTGCATTGAAAAATTCAGAGAAACGTGAATTTTGAGGGATACCTGTGTTTCAGACCATGTACTGTTTGGGGAGTGGGAATTAGGTAGGTTTGTACTAAAATAGAAACCGACGCCAATTTCTCCCCCCTCCCAAGGAAGAAGCCAGAGTTTCTAGTACTTGCACTGAATTTGTGGTCTACGTGCATGTGCATGTGGCCTGTCACCAGGGAGTTTCTTTCATCCATCTGGTTCTCTGAAAACAGAAAGCTTTTGTGAGAATTTGTAATCCTCTGGAGTTAAAAAGTAGAACTGGAAAGAGTAATGGCCCGTTGCTTTATGAAAACCACTTCATTGCCCTCTCCCCGAATAGTTTTTATTCCACGGAAAGGGAAATAAGAACATGCCTGTGAAGTGAACATAAGCATGCAGCCTGAATGGTGTGTAGTGCTTTTGTCTATTTTTTTTTTAATGAGAAAAATAGCTGATTAGTGCTGAGTGACATGGTGTCAAGGACTAGGCTGAGGAGGAATGGTGGAGACTGCCTCCCCAGCCTGACCCTTTCAGAGAAGAAGAAGGCAGTTCAGAATTACAACAGGGGTTTGAGGGAGGTCACAGCTCAGAGGCAGATGAGGGGGAAAGTTGGGAAATAATGGGAGAGGAGGCAGAGCTGGAGCAGCTAGCTGACACATTATCACTAGAAAGCGTTCCAGACCCACCATCTCCCAGAACCTGGTGAGCCTTAAAAGTAGGAGAGTAAAGGGAGAGAGGGAGCTGTTGATGAATGAGGAAGAAAAGGGGGGGTGTGGAGATTTACTCGGGACAACGCCATTATTCCAAGAGGCTACATTCTCAAGCCTCTCTCTGTAAATATAGAATAAAAAGCAGATGGTAAGGGCTTTTTCTTGTCTTATCTGTTCCTGGCAACCTGCTGTGGGGCTTGGTTCCTCTGCCACCTGTCACATGGGTGTGTAAAATTTAATGGTGTTTAGAGACTCAGCAGTACAAAAGAGAGAGGTGGCAATTGAAGTCAGATTCAAACAAACTAAAACACACTGTTAAGCAAAGGGAAGCATAGGGACAAAGGAACCCAACTTTTTCTACCTAAGTTTCCAGCTGTACTGTGGAATATGATTCCACACCTACACCTTCTGCATCACATTTACTGAAACCAAGAGTCAAACATTGAAGCAATAATGCAAAACAAGGAAGAAGGCTAGCTGACAAGGTGCGTTCGCACTCTAAGCCACTCTGATAAATTCTGTGTTTGCCTTTCAGTTTGTGTTCATCAACAGGTAAGTTTTAATACACTGTGCTCATCATAGTAAACATACTGGTTCTGAAAATAATTTGATTCGTTTCTTCACTGTGCGCACAATTTCTCGCTGATGGGAGAAAAGGCCACACATGGCAAAATAATAAATGGAAGCTGACAAGTTTGATTGTAATAATCACCTTTGTTAAATGTTTTCACCAGAGGTTTGGCAGTTTCCAGTAAAAAAGCAACCCTGCCCGATGTCGTTACCATAAATGAAAGCTGAGAAATTAAAATCTATAATCTGGGCTGATTGGATAAGGCCTCTTGTGACTTATATGAAGCTTAACTTGGCCTGCAATGCACTGTTAAATTAATGTCTCCAATGTCAACTAATAAATTATACCTCATTGTACTGAGATGGATTGGAAAGTTATTTAGAGCAGCTTCTGATGTTAGCGCTTCTCCACTTGAGTTTTGAAAAGACAAGTTGCCACAAAATGGTTGAAAGTATCAAGATCTTCCAGGCAGTGCTTGAAAAGGCCAAAGAGATGAAGTCGGATCAAACACCCAGGAACTCAGAAAGATAAACAGGACCAGTCCAAGAAATGTGGTGAATAATAAAATGGTGTCTGTCCCCATTCCACCTGTGCAAGCAGATTAGTGGCAGCTGAATTTCACCTCAACACTAGCAATATGGGATAGTGTCTTTCACCGGACTAGTTTAAGCAGGCCCAACGCAGTCCATGTGGCATACATAGCTCCATCCTCCAACAGAAAGGAGTGGCTGGGGTTCAGGAAGAACAGCCAGGGAGATGCTGCCACTGCCTCCCAGCATCTGTCGCCTGAGGCGGCTGCCTCATTCTGCCTAACGACAGAGCTGGCCTTGAAGATAATGGACACACTCATCCCTGACCTTTCCAGTATTACAAAGATGTGTGGCATTGTCCATAGTCTGGCTCTGTTTCTGCACACATTTTTAAAAATAGAAATTGGGAAATGTAATATCTGAAGCACCACTCATTCTTTCTAAAATCAATTTGTGAAAATGGATGGTAATGGTGTTAGGCTCGATTTGGCTGCTTTTATCCATGCTAGTAAATACAGCTTGAGCTCTGCAAGCACAGATATCTTTCTGGCTGTCATTCTAAATCATCCCTCCCTCGGTCCAAAGCTAGGGAGCTCTCACCTCTCTGCATGGTCATATCTGTGGTTTGGCTTTCTCTCTGCTGTAGTGCTACTTGTTATTATTCCCTGAATTCTGATGGAGAGACATACAGATATCAGACATTCACACTTTCCTAATCATCAGGTATCCTGGAAAATGCATACTGAACATCAGTTTCCATCTGTTGTGGAAATATTCTAAGGTAGGTTTGGGGTATCTTAGGCCCCCTTTCTTTGGCCCTTGGAATTCTCTCAGGTCATACACCATCCCAAGCCAAAATATACAAGAAGACTTCCTTTGCATTAGGACACAATGCCTTTACCTCAAAATTCTTAAGCTCCTGAGAGCTCTTATTTCAGAAATAAATTATTCAGTCTCCAACAAAGCAACAGTTGATTAAGTCAACTAGATGTGGAGGGATGTTGTATTGCTTTGCAAACAGTTTTTGTATTATTGAAAATGGCAATGTTAAAGTAACACAGCATTCCAAACTTAGGGTTACAATACCGTTATGAATGTGTGTGTGTGTGTGTATGGGGGCGGGGTAGAATTTAGCTGGTTTTGGAGTCTGAAGAGAAGATGCCAGGCCAGTGAAAAGTACAGACTGAACCAGTTCTTCTGTTCAGGAGATTGCTGATAGCAATTGCCATTAAGAACAAAGTACTGAGAACAATTGACCATGCAGATGTTGTCCTTCCCCTGTGAAGAAGTGGACAGAAATAGGAGAATTGAGAGAGGAAGGTTGCCAGGGCAACAGGGGGCATGATGTCACTGCAGGGATTTTCTGGGAAGAAGGAGCAGGAAGTGGGTATAACTTCATGCAGGGACTGAAGAACAGCAGAAGCGATGCTGGCTGGCTGGAGCAGCCTGATAAGACACAGGGATTGCGCATTCATCTTGAGATGTAAATGCTGTCTCTCTCTATCAAAACCCAGGTTGTAAATATGCATAAAATAAACCATAGTGTCTTAAAGACACTGGTGTCTGCTGTGCCTCATTCCAAAGGAGCTGGGTAAGTGCCAAGCCCTGTGGAACCTCTTGCCACTGCTTGGCAGAGATTGGAGTGGCCTGCAGCAACACCAAATTGGACTGATAAAATTAAGCCATGCCTTTAAAAGTGCCATTGTCTTTCTTGTTACATCTGAATGTTTAAATAATTAAACATGATGTGCCTCAAGCCAGTGAAGCCCAGATGAAGTTGTAAGGAAGGTTCCTGCTCATGCCAGCACACCAAACTGATGTGTCACAGACAAAAGAAGAGAAAATTATTGGCAGATGAGATGCAAAGCCTTTCAAGGTCTATTTCTCCCTTGATCCACACACACACAACTGTTGTCGACTGTAATAAAAGCTTCATGCCTGCGGATTTGTCTGTTTCATGGGTCATAACAAGGGAATGAGAAAAGAATTAGTGGGGAGAAAGATCTGCCAGTGTTGTGTGGCTTTTGACGAATGAATACAATCCTGGAGAGCATATCCATTTCTACGGTGAGCAGAAGAAAACCATGAGCGTTTGGTAGGGATGGGGTAGGAAAAAAATTCAATTCATTTTGCATTTTAAGGTGAGGCTACACAATTTGAACTTTCCAAAACAACCCTCAAAACAAAGGACTGCTTGCCTTCAAAATTTGCCCATCTCTGATGTTTGCAATGCTGCTCTCCAGCCAAACAACGTGGACAAATATTAATATACATGGGTACAGTGCACATAAAAAGTGTTGATGAAAATAACATACAACATGCATTACATTTTGGACCATTGCATTTGAAAAAATGTGTATATTAGGCAAAATTGCATACCGATGTGTGTGTATTAGGAGAAATGGGCACTAAAATGCTGATTAATTTTGAAGCAGACTTTGATGCACCTCAGTGTGGAGAATTGAGCTTAAGGTTGGAAAATCATAGAATCATAGAGTTGGAAGAGACCACAAGGGCCATCGAGTCCAACCCCCTGCCAAGCAGGAAACACCATCAGAGCACTCCTGACATATGGTTGTCAAGCCTCTGCTTAAAGACCTCCAAAGAAGGAGACTCCACCACACTCCTTGGCAGCAAATTCCACTGTCGAACAGCTCTTACTGAAAAATGAAGAGACAAACTGAAATTGACAGATTCCCCCATCTAAACATACAGCATAGAATAGCAAGAAAGAAAACAACCCCTGAACCACTTCCTGAATGATAAGTGTTGCTTGTGATGCTACCCGTCTGCCCTCCTGATCTCAAGCAGAATCCCACAGGGCACGAAGGGGCAATGGAGACCAGAGTTGCAAAACCTCAGAGGGCTCAGGTTAGCAACCCTGTTCCATTAAGGTGATGCTGCCATTACCTGGTCATAGCAGTTGAAGGCTGTAGCTGTCCAGCGACTGTATACTATGATGATCAGGTCTATCTATGAGTTCCCACATAGCTTAGGCAACGGAAGCTCCACAAATTCCTCTCTTTCATGCACTACTCAGTTTTACTGAATTGTTAGAAAGACTCATCTGAATGCTATTGTTGTATTTTTTATATGAACTGATTCTTTTTTATTATAGCTTATGGAAGAGACTTTTTAAAACTGCCAAGCAGTATATAAATTCTATAAATAAACAGGCTCTGATTGAAGCCCAAGCAAGACCCCTTATATTACTCAGATCAGACTGCCCCCTCTTTCCCAGTGCATCTCCTGAACTGGTGGCCCATCACCTCTCCATTATTTCAGTCCCTGGCTCTTTGCCTGTGCTAGTGATGCAACAATAAGGAGTGGTTCCTCTAAAAACTTCAGGCTTAGGGGTTGCACTCTCTTGGTTCTGGCTTTGAGCCTTTCCAGGGTCAATTGTTGCATGGCCTTCTCTGCTAGTCCTCCAGATCTGGATGGTTTCTCCTAATCGAGGTTGGAATCAGAGCTGCTGAATATACCCATCCAGAAAAAATAACAACAGCAACCCCTGTACGTTATTATGCGAACACTTAAGAACAAGCTCTACTCCACTGAAAATACAGCTTACAACTTTGCTATTAACACTGGTGCCATATACATTGCAACATATGGTTTTGGAACACACTTAACATTTCCGGGCATTGGAATGAAAAACAGGGAGACTTTCTCAAAGCAATATTTGTAGTTCTTTCAATGGAAGTTGATAAAAGTACTATTGTTTATAAGGTACCAGTGTGGTTTCTGGTATAGCACATTCTGGAAATGTCCTTCCAGATATAGATATAGATACATGTGTATGTATATATATATATATATATATAAAGGCAGAAGAGCCCTTGGTGGCAAGGAACCACAATATTACCACCATATAAAGGCTGCTGTTTTAAACAGTTGTCACAAACAAATGTACAATGTGCCTGGAATGCGGCTCGCTTTTTGCTGCTATTTTGCTTTGGGGATAAACAAAACACTCAGTGGGGCAATTTTCCAGTGTTCCTGTATCTATATACAAATGTAAGAACATATGAAGAGTCCCGCGGAATCAGACCAAAGGGACATCTAGTCCAACGTTTTGTTCTTGCAGTAGCCAAACAGATGCCTATGGGAAGCCTCCAGGCAGGATATAAGCACAACAGCACTCTCCCCAAATGAATCTTGTGGAAGTCCCATTTCAACTTAAATAGCTGTTAAAATCCTAGAAGAAGCTTTCCTTGATGGGTAAACTGTGGCCTTCCAAATGAACAACAAGCCCAACCCCCATGAGCCCTAGAGATCATGATCAAAGGTCAGGGATGATGGGAATTATAGTCTAAATATCTGGAAGTCACCAGGCTTGAGAAAGCTGTTACAGAAAATATCAGTTGTTATTTTTGGTTTTGTTTAATGTCAGTGTCAGAGATCTCAGGAGCCCATTCTGGCACCCATCTGGATATGGTTAAATTTTTGCCAAAACCTATTAGGAGACAATCGTAAATGATAATCGCACAGAAACTGGTTGTAGAAAGCTTTCCACTAGTTTACCAGCTCTTACTAGGTTATTTCACACCCATGTGAATGCATGACAAATAGGTGTAACCCAGATTCATATATGTAACAGCACCACATGCCTTGCCTTCTCCATTAAACACACTGTCATTATGTGGTAATTCATAACTGGGCCCATCAATTTCAAGAAAGCTTCTTGGTCAATTAAAAGAATCATTAGAAGAACAGATAAGAGCCTGCAGACTTCATGTCAACTACTGCAACAAACAGAATCCTGAGAATGCCACTTCTGCTTTTTAGCAGGGTTGAATTTGCCACACACCCTTTCTTGGGAGAAGACATAAGTATTCCACGAATTGTCTTCTGTGGGATCACATGGGCAGGAGTGCCCAATAGGAGGGAAGCCACCAGGTTGCTCTTTAAGTCTGCTCTCCACTCTCCACCTCCTCCTTCTCTTTTGCAGCACTCTCCCTTCAGCCATCTATACTTTGGATTTCTGTTTTTTTGCTAATCACTCCTTGCAGGGGCTGAGTAGGAATTTTCTGGGGTGGAGTTCCTGATTGACCATTGGCATGTCTTTTTTTTTTTTTTTTGCCTACTCTGCACTGTATGGTTATTCTTGATGTATGTACTTATTTGGTCTGTTTGGCATTTAGCGGGAGAAAGGAAGGGAATTTAAGAACTCAAGATGCCCCAATGCATTATGGGATTCAATGGCACCCTGGAATCACCTTCCACAGCCTTTGCTTAGGTCCCACAGCGGTTCTCAACCTGTGGGTCCGCAGATGTTGTTGGACTACAACTCCTATCACCCCTGAGCTTTGGCCTTGCTAGCTAGGGGTGATGGGAATTGTAGTTCAACAACATCTGAGGACCCACAGGTTGAGAAAGGCTGGCTTAGGAGGTTTTTGGGGCTGCACTTTAGACCTGATATGTGCACCTTGGTGAATACTGGACAGCAAGGTCTGTGTGCATATGGTGGAATTACATACCCAAGGCTCACTTAGCAGGTAGATAGAATTTTCTCCCAACCTTTCACTGGAGAGCCATGGAATTTGGCTATTGCCATACTTAGTGGGATGGAGGGCTGCTTCCCTCATATATGTCACTTCAAACCCACCTGCCCCTACTTACATCATTTGGTTATTGTTTCAGCAGGCGATCTGTTGTTATATGCGAATACATGGGACCTTTCCACCATGACTCCATCTCTTGAGTCTTTTTCCATGATGTGTTGGCAGTAAGGAAATGGCGAAGGTATTGTTGACAGAGCTCAGTTCCTTTAAAAAGGCTAACATCCCCTGGCATCTTGCCCAGTTAGTCTTTCAGCGCTATAGTTATATAATAAGCTCAAGATTGCATATCTATTTTTTTTCGCAGCAGCTAACAACATATGAATTTCAAGTCATAATTTCCCAATGCACAGCAATGCTAGAGAGCACAGAAAAAGAACAGTGTTCAGTGGTACAGAAAATATCTTAAACATCTGTTTCTCAGCATCTTAGGCCTCCTGCAGTGTTACTGGTGAAGTAAACACACACACATTTTTGAACTCAGAAGAGTTCAGAAGTTGTCACATGGGGAACGTGCTTGCACTTTTTCCAAAGGCACACAACCCTTGCCTTCCCACTTGTATTCACACATTAAAATATCAGTTAATGGTTTATTAATGTCCAGATCCTTCCTGTCTGTATTAAGCTATGCTATAGACATAATCAGATACATTTCATATTCTGCATAGAATGGCTGTCTGCACTCATTTCAGCAATGCTGGAGAAAGACTTAGGAGAATTAACCACCCTTTTAGTTTTCCTCAGTCTATATGCAACTATCGAACCTTTCTGATGTTGGAAAGGACCAGTCTTTCGTTCTTTCTTTTTCTCAGTGCTTACATGAAAGTTTCGTATCGTTCAAGGTTACACTCATCTCTCTGTGTCTCTTGATGGCAAATAGTGAAGGGCACTGATCAGGAGAGAATAAGGGAAGATATATCTTACAGAAGATTTTCAGTTACAGCATCTAAAGAGAGATCAATATTTTCTATTTGCTTTACTGCTAAACTTGTTTTTCTTCATCATCTACAGGGTACTTGCTTGTGCTTACTACTGTAGCATCAAATAGCTCTGACTTAATAAATTGCATCAAAGCAAGTCAGAAGATGATACTGTTTTGAAGGCACTGTCTCATCCAGAAGTGCATTGTTCTTTAATTGGAAAAACACTGGGGGAAAGTAACTACCTGAAACAATTTACTGGAATGTGATATTTGCCCGCTTTTGTTTAAAAGAATGGAAATGATTTAGTTTACCCTTCATGACAAAGAGGGGCTTTTAAACAGATATAAATTCTAGCACAAGAGAGTTCTAGCTCAGCCTATTATATGATTAATAGAACTAGAAACAGTTGCAAGGATTGGAATAAATGCAATTACCTGCTATTCACTATATTAGTGGAGCAGTAAATGCAGAATAAACTTTATGCTCCCTGACTGCATAATTTTCCAAAGTGTAGTGATATAGTACAGAAGACCTATGGTCTATTTCGTTGTTCTATTCCCACAGTGTTTTGCAGTCTTTATTTCAGCCACAGTATTGATTAGTCACTGGGGACAATTATTCCCATTTTAAATATTAGGGACTGAGGTTAAAAAAGAGCAACTTGCCAATGCTAGTCATCATTATGGCTGGTTTATTTACATACAGTGGTACCTCGGGTTACATACGCTTCAGGTTACATACATTTCAGTTTACAGACTCTGCTAACCCAGAAATAGTGCTTCAGGTTAAGAACTTTGCTTCAGGTTGAGAACAGAAATCGTGCTCTGGTGGCAGCGGGAGGCCCCATTAGCTAAAGTGGTGCTTCAGGTTAAATACAGTTTCAGGTTAAGAACGGACCTCCGGAACGAATTAAGTACTTAACCCGAGGTACCACTGTACTGCACTTTCCACAATAATTAATATAATCACAATAGCGCAAAACATAACAAAACAACAACTACCAATGCAACAGCTAACAATTCATGTAAAATATATCAAAAATGGAACATAGCAATAGGTTACTTAACAATATCCAGCACCTGCACATCCCAAAGCAGGCCCAAAATTTAATAGTGAGCAGGGCCCCAACCCTCTTCATACTTATACCTGAAGAAGGCAGTGCACTTTGATTATTCAGTTGGATTGTTAATGTTTTATTTTACTCTTACAGTCTTCTTTCCATTAGGCTAGAGTTAAAAGTAAATATACATTATGGTACTGTAGTATTCGCCAATCTGGTGCCAATGGCTGGCTGGGGCTGATGGGAGTTGTAGTCCAAAACATCTGGAGGGCACCAGGTTGGTGGAAGCTGCTGTATGGATATGGATTTGCATTCAGTTGAGGCAACCACAAAGCATGGCACATGAGCCATGAGCTTTGTACAAGGAGTAACAAGTTAACAAGCTGATAATTGTGTGCTGTGAAGAGTCCTGTCTTGTTTAATTCACATCTTCTGAACTTGTCTAATAAAACAATTTTTTGAAAAAGATTAGCTTAATAGCATTTTTGACCTGGCAGATTTCAGGTCGTCAATCTTGTAGTTTGAAAAGATCTTTTACATTTTTTTGGGTCCCAGTTAAACTCCACAATTGGCTCAAGACCTACCCTCCAAGTGTCCAGATTTTGGGGGGAACAGTCCCAAAATGACAAAAGCCATCCTGGCTTCTGCTTTGAATGCCCCTATTCCCCTATTATGGTGCTGGAGGAGACTCTTGAGAGTCCCATGGACTGCAAGAAGATCAAACCTCTCCATTCTTAAGGAAATCAGTGCTCACTGGAAGGACAGATCCTGAAGCTGAGGCTCCAATACTTTGGCCACCTCATGAGAAGACAAGACTCCCTGGAAAAGACCCTGATGTTGGGAAAGATGGAGGGCACAAGGAGAAGGGGATGACAGAGGACGAGATGGTTGGACAGTGTTCTCGAAGCTACCAGCATGAGTTTGACCAAACTGCGGGAGACAGTGGAAGACAGGAGTGCCTGGCGTGCTCTGGTCCATGGGGTCATGAAGAGTCTGAAATGACTAAACGACTAAACAACAACAATTCCCCACCACCAGTGCTGTTGCTGAGGAGGATGTGCCAGCTCTTATCCTGAGTGGTGGTAGTGGTGAGGGAGCATCCCATTGCCTCTACATGGCCCCCACCGCTGACCTCCTCCCTTGGGGAGCTCATAGCGGCTGCTGGAAAGCGGACAAGGAGGAGAAGCTATAGCTGCCTGCGTGATGCACCAGCTCTGAAGGGCAGGCAGAGGGTAGGGCCACCCTGGGCAGGAAGAAAGGGGGACCAGAGAATAACGTGAGAAGTCATGCTTTTTATTTAAAAAATGCTTTGCGCATTCGCTTGTGATCTTGCCACTTTTCTAAAGTTTATTTGTGTGTGTTTTTCTTTTTGTAAATCTACCAAAGAATAAAATGAAATAAAATCGGTATTAAGAGGTTTTCTCAAGTCAGTGGAGGATGTTGTGCTGCTTCCCGTTGGTTGGAGTGACAGTGGCACTCCCCCCTTTTCTGATAGTAAATATTTGTGGGGTGCAAAAATGGGGGCCCCAAGAGGGTCAGTTGGTGGGGAGGAGGAGTGAGAAATGTCCCCATTTTCATTTGAAGAATATTGGAGGGTATGTGAAGAGTAGCTAACAGTGAAACCCTACTCTTGTCTGCTCAGCAGTATGTCCCACATAATACAGAAAATGGTCTGCAAAAATGTGTATAAATCACACTAAACTGCTTACCAATTTTCATGATCACTTTTAAATAAAAATAAAATTGCAGCCTGCTACAGAGATGTGAACTGAATTAAAGATTGAAATCATCTTTCTCACTCACGAAAATAGATTTGTCCACTCCTAAACTCATATTAGTTCTTTTGAAGTCAATGGGCTTAAGTTACTTAAGTCCATCTATTTCACTGGGTCTTCTCTGATAAAATTTGAGTTGAGCAATAACCCATGACAGCCATTCATCTCACTCCAGACTTTTATAAAAGGAAGCTCTATAAAAATGTTGGGAAATGAACACAACACAAAAGAAGCACCACCACTACTATGCCTTGAACCCCCCAGGAAAAGGTTTCCTTCATGCTATACACGTTCCTAATCCTATTGCTATCAAATTCTATTTGATTTCATATCACTGCAC
This sequence comes from Podarcis erhardii, assembly GCF_964252035.2. Lineage (NCBI taxonomy): Eukaryota > Metazoa > Chordata > Lepidosauria > Squamata > Lacertidae > Podarcis > Podarcis erhardii. The sequence goes on from NC_138509.1 coordinate 40,646,277, forward strand.
CATTTAGTTCAAATTACTTTCATTGCTAAAATGTATCTCTTAATGTGAAATTTTATGGGGATTAATTTATCCCTATGGAATGTGATCAGATGAGGAAATTTTTTGATGTACTTTATTAACAGATTTTTACCTGAGCTGAGCCAGTCAAGGATCCTGGTGTTTGTGTATTAAGGGTGGGCATTCAACAAAGAGGTTGAAAATGTGAGCTAGAGAAATATGGTGGCTTTTATTGTATCACACCTAAATATTGAAGGAGGGCATTGTTGCATTGGAGGCTGCCTGTTTGATCTAGTTCCACCTTGCTTCGACAATGCCTCTGGGGCAATTCAGTAGAGCTTGTTCGACGGAATCAGAGAAGTGTTCACAAATTTCAGGTATGGCTGTTCTGCCAGCGTTGATTCAAGGCTGCACTTTCTTCTTTGTGCTATGAGTCCTCTTTGACTCGCCACCAGGGAGTGATCCATGTCACAGCTGGCACTGTGGTATCTCTGTGTGACATGAACACAGTTCAGTGCTGATCGCCTGGTGACAGTCAAGTCCATCTGGTGCTGGTGGCCTGATCTTGGATGTCTCCAGGACACACTCTGTTTTGCCTTGGTAGAGAAGAACAGTGATACAAGCCCAGCTCAAGCATCCTTTGTCCATTCTTGTTCATTCTGCCAATGCAGTTGTCCCATGTGTGATGATCGTCCTCAACTTTGGCACTGAACTCTCTCAGCAGGAATAGATGTTTGCAGGCTGGGACCCTCCTGACAGCCTAGTCTAGTTCCTTGTAGAACTGATCCTTGGCCTGCATGTCAGAACACATAGTGGGAGTGTAGATGCTCACGATATTAACCAGAACTGAGGTGGTTGGGAGGCAGAGGGAAAGCAAGTGTTCTGAGCCATTGGTTAACAGTTCTGTCACAGACAGAAGAGAGCTCCTCACTGTGGAGCCAACATCGTGAATACATGGTTCTCCTGAATGCCCTCGTTGCCAGTCGTTCTTTTCTCAGAGGATGCTATTCAAAGCGAGTCTGGTCTCCTATAGAGCAGCAATATGAATGTTGAGTGTTTTCAACTCATAGTCAATAATAGCTGTCTTCTGTGAGTTGTTGACCTGCAGCATGTCAGTGGACAAGCCAGGACACATGGTCCTGATGTTCCAGCTTGCTAGGTGCAAGAGGATTTGTTTCTTTTCTTTATTGGTTGGTACAGTAGTTTGGTCTGCTTGCTGAGCAATACACAAAACATAGAGGCAGGAAAACCGTACTGGCTCCACCAGTGTGTTTGTACCACTCTGACTTCACTCACCCTCCACATCCCAATAAGCAGCAGTGGCATGACTGAGTGGAGGTCAGGTGAGTGGTGATGGTGCCCCACCACAGTCCACTACTAGATATATTTAGGCACTGTAATTTTTATAATTGCCATTTTCACTATTGACGATTGGATACAGTTTCATAATATTTTTTGTTAGTTGCCCTGGGCAGGGAGGAAGGGTGGGGCAGAAATCCAGCCATAAATAAATAGTAAGTATTTGAGATATTAGTTACGATTACAGACACTGACAGTTGTACACCGGGTTCATGTTATTTCTACTCCAGTAACATTCTATAACAAACTGAAGCTTAGGCTGAAGGCAATCATAATATTTAAAGAGAAGTCACAATGGGTCTCTCCCCTACAGGCTTCCTCCTGGCTTTACAATTTGCCTGTCAGACATACATTCTGTCAAGCAGAACACTGGGTGAACCATCTGTCTTGCATTTCCTACCAGGTGTCTAGTGTGGGCTGCCTGCCTACTTTATATTTTTAAGCGCTACATACGTATTTAGCTATCACACCTTAAAAAAAAAACTTTACTGAAAATAGAAGCTTCTTCCTCCTGATTCTGTCCTGGTTAGGGCATGGCAAGTGGGGGTTGGGGTGTCAGGTAAGGAGGGTGTGCTTTGGGATGAAGGGTGGACATGGTTATATTAAAGCAGTTAGGAAGATGGGGAGTGTCGCCCTGCTTGTTACTCTTGCTCCATCTCTCACTGGCTTTTGCCCTCTGAGGCCCAGGACAAGTGTACCCAGCTGCCCCCACCCTGCATAGACCTGGTGAAGCTCTTTGGAAAAGACTCCCCTGAGAAGTAGGGTCTGTGTTGATGGCGCTTCGGTTTTGTCATATGCTGAAAACTTACAGAGGCCTTTGCACTAATGACAGCCATTTGCCATACATTTGTAGGTTAACTTTTCCACTGGCTGTTAATGTTGCTGGATTTTATTTTTGTTATTGTATTTTGTTATAAACCACCTAGAGATGCTTTCACAATATGTAGTGTGTGAGAGAGACAGATCTTGTCAGGATGCTGTCAGGGGATCCTGGCTGGTTGTCCAGGAAAGTAGAAAGACAAGGGAAAGTTTCTTACCGTCCTTTTTTATTTCAATATTACAGAGAGAGGCTATAGAACCCAGCCTCTTAGATAATGGCATTGTCCCGAGTGAATCTCCCACTTCCTCATTCGTCACTTCTGCGGGTGCTGCTACATGCCCTCTGTCTTTGAGCTCTTAGCTCTCCTACTTCTAAGGCTCTCCAGGTTCTGGGAGGGGGGTGGGTCTGGAATGCTTTCTAAAGACACCACACCAGTCAGCTGCCGTTCCGGTTTTGCCTCCTCCTCTCACATTATTTCCCAACTTTCCCCCTCACCTGCCTCCTCAACCCCCTATTGTAAATCTATACTGTCTTCCCCTTCCTCCTCCCTGGAGGGGTCAGGCTGGGGAGGCAGCCTCCACCATTCCTCCTCTGCCTAGTCCCTGACAGATATGGGGTGTGTGTGTCAATAGATAGATAACATCTACTGAATATAAATGAGGAAGTTTTGAAATGCACTGTGGGGGAATAGAGAAATAGGAATGGTTTGGAGATCTCTCTCTCTCTCTCTCTCTCTCTCTCTCTCTCTCATCTCTCTCTCTCATCTATCTATCTATCTATATCATCTATCTATCATCTATCTATCTATCTATCTATCTATCTATCTATCTATCTATCTCTATCTATCATCTATATCTATCATCTATCTATCTATCTATCTATCTATCTATCTATCTATCTATCTATCATCTATCATCATCATCTATCTATCTAATCTATCTATCTATCTATCTATCTATCTATCTATCTATCTATCTATCATCTATCTATCTATCTATCTATCTATCTATCTATCTATCATCTATATCTATCTATCATCTATCTATCTATCTATCTATCTATCTATCTATCTATCTATCATCTATCTATCATCTATCTATCTATCTATCTATCTATCTATCTACCTACCTATCTCTATCTATCTATCTATCTATCTATCTATCTATCTCTCTCTCTCTCTCTCTCTCTCTCTCTCTCTCTCTCTCTCTATCTCTCTATCTCTCTATCTCTCTATCTCTCTATCTACCTACATCTATCTATCTATCTATCTATCTATCTATCTATCATCTATCTATCTATCATCTATCATCTATCTATATCAATCTATCATCTATCTATCATTTATCTATCATCATCTATATATATCTATATATCTGTCTATCCATATTTATCTATATCAGTTCCTACCCAAAAGATGACTATTCTTGTTTGGGTGAAGAGGAGGTGGATTAGTGATATTACAGGCGCTAGCCAATCAATGCTGTCCATAGCCTTGGCATTGAGTATAGTGAGGATGTTTCCAAGCCAGCCCACTGTTCTATTAATATTATGCTTGTCTTCATCATTTGTCAAGAAATAGCATATGGTTGTCAAGGCTGTATTATTCGGTTTCTATTCCTCTGGAAATAGACAGCAGCTAGTTATTTGCCGTGGTATAAAAAATAATGGGAAACAAAGACTCTCAAAAACTTTGGTAGTTAAACGGCTCACTATAGCAGTGGATCATCTAAACTGACGCCAATAAAGGCAGAAATAAAGACTGCCATATATTGTGCCTTTACTACATTCATTTAACAGTCCTCTTTAAATGATTTTATTTGCTGGTATATATATATATCTATATCTGCTGGTTGGTTTAAAGCATTATATATTATTTAAAAAGGAAATAAATGGAATGCTTGTTCTTTCAATTTATGCACAATTATTTATAAAGTGATTGATAATGTAAGTTTTGCTTTTAGGAACTTTTCTTTTAGGAAATGAATCTTAAGAAAAATGTTCTTTGACTGTGAATACCAACTTTCAACATCTGTATGAGAAACCGAAGGAACATAAAATAGAGCAGAGTGTAATTTTATCCACATTTTAAAAAGTAAGGTGTTTAAAAACTCACAGCCAGGGACAAAAAGAAAATTAAACAGAAGGCAAGCAAATAAGACCAAGCTCTCCATAGGACATGAGACTTATAAAGAAGGGGCAATATGGAGGGAACAAGTGACATTTGGGGGCTACAGTGGAGAAGGACCTCTCCTGAGTTCTCACCATCCATTCTTGTTGATTTCTAGGTGTTCATGCCAATTGCCCTTCAGATGGGTGGGTAGTCCTCATACCAGATAAATTAATGCCAGGTGTGGCCAGCGGGGAGGGATGCCGTTGCACACAAGACCTCCTGGGAGTGACATCAATGCTGCTTACTGGGAGGGAGAGGGGTGAGGTGACAGGGAGCCATTCTGGTTCTTCTGCTGCTGCACCAACACAGCATAACCTCCTCACCACCTTGCCCCTTCTAGGAAGAGGCAATGATGCCACAGCTGGGATGCCAGGTACCTGCAGGCACCCTTCCCCACCAGACACTCCTGTTAATGGCTAACCTCATGTCATACTATGCTAAAGTTGGTGGCACCAAATTTGTTCACTAATGTGTAATATGAATGGGATGCAGGCAAACCCATAGGAAAACAGCAGTCTCTGGAAGCACATTGATCACTTCTGGTCAGAAAACTTGTTTCTCCAGTATCATGTTCTGGGAAACTGAAAGAGGGAGGGAGGTTGGATCACACTGTGGGAGAGGAAACTACAACATCTCTTTTGATGCATGTTTGCATGTGCCCAGGAGCCCTGTTAAGTGAAGGAATTTAAAAATATGATCAGGTCAAATGCCTGAATAGAGCTTCTGTCGGCAAGTATCCCACTTTGCTACTTGGCTGTTGAGATGTTTAGAGAGCTCTAAACTGGTTTACTCCTTGCATACCACTATGTGTGTGTGTGTGTGTGTCTTCCTTGTGTATTCATTTGTATTTTGAACTCTTTTTATGGCATGATTGTATATCTCCTAGAAATTTATATGAAAGGTGATTGGTAAATGAAAGTTGTGCTACTTTACCTGAGAAGAACTTGTGCTGAAAAAGAATGTTTGGATTCTTCAAAACTCATTTGCAGTATGAAATAGAGCTATATCCAGTGTGATATATACAAAAAGTCAAACTCATCAGTTGCTAAAACATCTGCTTTGGGGCAAGGTTTTATCGGTAGGCCAAAACCTATGTTTAATTACTTCTTTGTACTGTAGTAAATGGTGCCGAGGCAATGTACATTTTCAGCTGTGAATCAACAGTGACACATTTGTTGCCTCCTTATAAGCTTTCACAGACTTCTAATTACAGATCAATTCATCATATTTATCACCATCATCAGTCTCTGTCTTTCTACCACAGAAGCGATGCTTATATGACTTTTTCAGACAATGGAGTCCATCCAGAAAAATCATCAAAGGAATACCATTTACTTTGCATCTAAAAATATGGACCACTTGGGCACAATCCAGACACTTTACAGATGCAATTAAACATGCACTTAAGCCCTATCGATTTCGGGCAGATGGAGGTCTGTTATATTTGTTGATGCAACCTTTATTAATGATAAAAGGAGACAACAAAAGAACTGGACTCCAACTGGACAACTCAGAAAGTGGCTTCTATTCTTGGTGTTTTTCCTAACTACAACCCCTTGTGAAACAAGGTACTACTAGTATCTTGTCACGGTTCCCAGGTGGATCACAACCTCAACCAGTGTATTTAGAACTTGCCATATAGCAGAGGTGTGGCACCTGTGGCCCTCCAGATGTTGTTTCCCATCAACCTCAGCCAGCATATCCAATGGTCATGGATGATGGAAGTTGCAGTAGTCCTGCAAGGCCACAAGTTCACCACCCCTGTGCCAGAGGACTGTTTGAACACTCCATCAGTCTCCATGTACCCCACTGGTCTCCAAGAATGTGGAGTAGGGTAGGAACACAAAAGACAGCCCATAAATATTTCACACCAGTTCTTGGATGGATGTATCACACATATGTGAAAGCGTCCAGAGCCTTGGATTTTCCTGCAACTTCCTTGCAGCTAACTATCAAACACACGCAGCAAGTTTCATTTCAGATGCTACGCAAGATGGCAGAACCCAATAATCTGTGGAGGAATAAGACATCTTTGTGGCTCTTTTTCCAAAATACCAAAGCCTAATCTATCTGAACCATGGCTATTTTGATCTGGTATGTTGGAATGGGATATTGTATTATTGCAACTGGATTAATATTAACGCTAAAGATAAAAATATGTTTTTTAACATTCTGATAGAGCCCTAAAGCAGAATAGTGGTTCTCATCATTGTTGTTATCAGAAGTAGCCCCCCCCCCAATTGTTGCAATTCTCTTTTTAGCCCTCTAAGACTGTATTATTACAAGAAGGCTTTGATAGTATTATTTGTCAAAGATGTACATTTACAATGTAATTTCCATACATGCTATCCTCCGGTAGAATATGTTTGCTTGCTGCTCTTACCCTTAGTTCAGCTACTGAGTGAATTACCTTTTTTATTTGATGAACTTTTCTCCTGCTATCTTTTCGCTTACCTACGAACAAATAGCACAGATAAGGAACAACCCATTTACATTCCCCAAATAATCTCTGGCCTCAATAACAGTCTCTCATTTGCTGCTCTCTGCAGCTTGATTTTCGTCCTGATTGGTTTGCTAGAACTGAGATTTGATTATAGAGAAACTCCATACTCCCATCACTATGCAAAATGTCTTAGTGTATCTCTCTGCAGAACCGATGAACTGATCATGTTGTGATTTGACTCAACAAAAAAGGCAAATTGACACTGAAATCTTTCTTACAGGGTTGTTAGACTCCCTTCACCTGAGGAGGGAACATCAGATTGTAAAGTTAGGCAAGGTACATGCACAGAAATCTTGAATAGCTGACTCTTCTGACAGACAGGAAAGCTATGAAGGTTATGTATATCTGCTTTCAAAGATTCCACAGATGTTATCTGTATGTTATTGACAATTAGTTTCATGTACACTGCTTCTGAAAATCAAAATGGCAAAACTCAGGAGTGGGAGGGAAACTTTGGGGGACGGCCAAAGTTCAAGCACATGCTGAGATACAGACAGTCGTAGGTACAGAAGCCAGTATTTCCAGGTATCAAGGGAATCACATACATTCACCCATTCTCTTGCACGAACGTAAGACGGATGTGCAACTGCTCTGTGATGGGGCTGAATAATGAGATGAATTGGGGTGATCTGGGGGATTTTATCCCTCCCTAATCCAAACTGTGAGACATCCACAAAGCATAAATTAGGCCTTTAGTGTTGTGGCACCTTCCCTTTGAAACTCCGTATTAGTGGAATTCCTTAATCTGGGCCTTGTGCAGAGCTTTCCACCACAAGAAAGAGTGCAAATTGTCTCTAAACTTGTTACAAAACTTTGTAAGTACAAATCAACACATTGCTCTTAAACAACTAGCAATGCAGTCCAGTTTTCCTTAATTTCTTACTTGTTAGTATAGCCACAAAACTAACCTCTCTCTGGTCCCAGAGACAAATTCAGATAAGCAAGTTACTTCTTCAATATACTGGCAGAGAGATCCAAACATAACGTTGAAACAAGGACTCCAACTTCTTCAAACATTAGCTGCACAAGCACCTTCTGTATGTGCTACAGTTCTCCAGACATGCAAACCTCTACATAACATTTTATGCACATTAAACCTATATCCTTTACACTCCCTCGCCTTGAGTATTCAACAGGCGCTGGCTTTGTGGTCTTTTTGGTGCCTGCCATAGACCTTCCTATTTCCACAAGCCTTTTAACCTAAGGTCTTGGTACTGACATTGCTTTAAAGATTTTTTAAATAGTTTGATCTCTTGTCTCTTGCACCCTGGGCTCATTTGGGAGGAAGGGTGCAAGCAATTTTAAGAAATGAATAAACAACCACAAAATCTTGGATTGGCATTTCCCAGGGTGTGGATTGAAGGAATGGGTTTCCCAAATCTAAAGCCTGACTGTGCAGTCAGTCTGAAATGGGCCCCCAAATCCCCATTTTTCCTTCTCCAAGGGTCCATTAGCTAAAAAGCATTAACTTGAGCACTTGAGCCAATGTATAACAAGAACACAGCTGTATAAACAAAGTCCTCTCCTTTATCAGTTCGTGACGCTTAATGGATGGCCTTGTCAGTTCCAAAGTAGAGACAGGACGGCAGAGCTGGGACTTATCTTATCTTGTAGGTTGTAAATATCCTGACACACTGACGCACAGACTCTGCAAGACAGGGTCTGTCAGCCCCCATGGCTGGAGATAGAGATGGCGTCAAGGGAAACTCCTATAGCTGAGTGACCCTCTTAACCCCAAGATAAGAGTACAGGAATGGGAATATCTGTTTATGGTCATGGATGTCAACTTACGTACAGGAACATCTGTTTATGTTCATGGATGTCAACTTACGTGAACGTACGAGGCTGGATTCCTGGGGAAGGGGGGAGAGGGTGCCTGGAGGATATCTATACTGTGTGAAATTTCTCTTTCTTCGGACTTACTGCAAGTGCCTTTCTGCTACTCCGGAGAGCAGAAATAAAGAACCCTTTCTCTTAATCTGCCTTGGTGTCTTTTGACTCCTCCCTCCCTCTCTGGGAGCAACACTCACCCTACCTATCGGTAAAGCCTAAGAAGGCTACAGGATGAGCCACTGAATTTCTTTCACTGTGGCTATATGGAAGCAATGTAAAAGCACTGCACGTAAGTACTGCATTGGGTTGAAACTGGAAAGGTTAAAAACATAAAATGAGCCTTAAAGGAACTTAGGTTAGAAATAACAAGAAACCCACTTGGGAATTGGAGAGAGGTAATGGCTTCAAACTGAAGTGCAGCCAATTGGGTATTAGAAGTAAACGTAAGAATGTTTTAAAAACTGTACTAATGGTTGTGCCATGAACCATGGAAGTTGTGGAATGGCCTTTTTGGGGGATGTTTTGAAGAGAGGGCATACTATAGTGAATGCTATAGTAGCAGGAAAACTTGCTAGTAATAGGAGAGGAGCTCTGATTCCTGGCCATGTGGTTTATGTAAGAGAGGAAATGTCAGATATTGTTAGCGATCGTGTCTCTGGCTCAGATTGTGTGCTTCTAAGAGAAAAAGAAGCCCCAGGTTTCCTAGGTATGTTTGACACCTTGGAAAAGCACTAAGTAAATACTATTATTTATTTAAAGATTGTTTTCAAGGACAGCTTGCTTAAAAACATTTTGTCCCTTGTTTGGAAGTTTTTCTCTAAACTCAAAATAGAGCTGATCACTCAGTGTGGTTTTTTTTTTTTTTTAAAAAAAACGCTGTTTCTTATTTCAGGAAAGGTTATGCAATTTGCATGCATATAAATATTTGCATTTTAAAATATAAATAAATGATGAAGCCTAAAAAAAGCATCAAATCACAACCAGTAATGACAGATATTCATATGCATGCATAACCTTGATTGCAGCTATAATTGCTTGGTTGCTCATGCTACATTTGACTGTATTTATATAGTTGCATATAAAAAAAGGTTGCACATGCCCAAATGACAATTGTACATGCTTTTCTTCCATGTGCTTCCTAAAGATGAATTGAGAACTCAGGGGAAGAATGCACAGAGGGACTAGGATAGCCACCTCCAAATATCTAAAGGGCTGTCATATGGAAGATGGCGCAAGCTTGCATTGAACCAAAGTGAAATGTTCTGGAAGGCCTGCAAATGCCATCTTAGTAGTCAATGTAACTTCAGAAATAATTGGTAGTTGTTGCAAGAATGAACTCATATATGTTTATATTTCCTTGCTTTGATATATGCTACTTGGCTTGCTTTGATGCTGTGCTTCTCTATGGACCTTGGGATGCTGGACTCCAGGCCTAGAGATGGGAGAAGCTTTGGATAGCTGTCACCTATGGTCACACCAGCCAAGGACATTGTCCAACTGACTTATAAAACCATCTAAATTGGTAGCCACCACTGACTCTTGTGGGAGCGAATTTTTAGCAGTTGCTTTTATTGTTGCCATTGCCACTATGTAGAATGGCATTTTTAATGGTTTCATAGCTGTTTTAGCTGTTAGTCTTCATGACCAACCTAAGTACATTGAGCTCAATGGATGTACACTGAATATGACTTAGTTAAATACAACCTTTAGGTTTTTTGTTGCATTTTCATTAGATTTTGTTAAGTTGCCTTGAATACCAGCTATGAGAGAAAGAAAGTATGCAATTATTTAAAAATAAACAAATGCAAGCAAAACAATGGCTGAGCCATAGAAATGCAATGGGGCACAATTGTGATGGGTTAGAGAAAGCATTCTTACCATAGTGTTAGAAATATGAATATTTCATTTTCTCTTAATCTTTTTTGTGTGCCACCTACAAAGAATTTATACTTGTTGCTATGGTGTTTGATGTGCAACATCTTTCTCTCTTTCAGTAATCTGTCAGGAGAATCTCGAAGAAACATACCAAGAGATAAAGTTGAAATACATCCCTACTAGGGGTGTCCTGTATCTCTGTGTTTTCAAAAATTCTAATCTGTTTCTCAGTATCTATGTGTACTCTCTACTTGGATCCATGTCCTGAGTTCTGATCCTCTCTGTATAAAAAGAGGTTTCAGGTCCCCATATTCACAACAGGATTGGCAAAACGAAAAATGGAGAAGAGTCAAAACTTACAGATGCATCCATCTCTAACTGTGAGTCTCAAAACTTGCAGAGAACCCTCCCCCTCCATTCATATGGGACAGGTTTTAGAAAGAGAAGTAAGTGCTATGCTTGGCCAGCAGAAAGAATCAAGACTTTTGAAGAGTTGCGTGAACGAGTTAAAAAACCTACGGGAATCTGACCACTGAGCAGAACCAAGCATATGAGCTCTTCAATAAAATATATGAGATTCAGAGGAGCAAGAGGTTCACGTCCATGATGAGTCTTTGGAAGTTGTCACTCTATGATCCTGATAGTTTGTAGAGGAAAGAGATTTGAGGTGCCTGAGCATTTTATTTGGTGTTGACAAAGGATACCCAACAAGGTCCCCCCAGATGCTGTTGGACTTCAACTTCCACACACATGTCTGGTTGCTGGGGACAATGAGTTGTAGTCCAACAACACAGGGGAGAGAACCTCTGGGGTAGACCCTCTATCATATGAAGAACATAGGAGGTTGCCTTATATCAAGTCAGATTGCTGGACCATTACTCTCAGTGTTTTCAATACTGACCAGCAGCAGTTCTCCAGGGTACCAGGGAGGGATCTTTTCCAACTTTAAATGGAAACAACCCAGACTTGACCCTAGGACTTTTGAATGCAAGTCATGTGATCTATCACTGAACGATGGCCTTTTTACATTTCAACTAGCCCTGGGTTGACTAGGTGTTGTTGTTGTTGTTGCTGCTGCTGTTATTATGTTTACAATGAAATCCTGTCTCTGTTCACAAACCACTTGACAACGTGCAGACCAAAATGCAGGACACATATTGTTATGTGCAACCTGGGAGTAGAACTTATTCAAAAAATGGAAAGGGATATCCATCTCAAAACTGTGACAAGTAGAAAACGTGAAAATGACATTTCACAGTAACAAGAGCAATTTGCAAATCAAGTATTCTTCACTTAAAATCCTTGCAATTAGTACTTGACAGGAGACAATGGAAACAGTGTCTTTCCACTCACTGAAGGGGCTTGGATCTTTTGTGAATGGAAAGTGGATTTTGTGTTGGAAATGTAAAGAGACGGAAGGTACATTCTTTCACCTTTGGTGGACATGCCCAAAGATTAAGACTTTCTGGGAGATGATCTATAATGAAATGAAAAAGGTATTTAAATATACCTTTCTGAAGAAACCAGAGGCCTTTCTCCTGGGCATGGTCGGCCAATTGGTGTCAAAGAAGGATAGAACTTTCTTTATGTATGCTACAACAGCAGCAAGAATACTTATTGCAAAGTACTGGAAGACACAAGATCTACCCACCCGGGAAGAATGGCAGATGAAGGTGATGGACTACATGGAACTGATGGAAATGACTGGCAGAATCCGAGACCAGGGAGAAGAGTCGGTGGAAGAAGATTGGAAGAAATTTAAAGACTATTTACAGAAACATTGTAAAATTAATGAATGTTAGAAGGATGTTGGAATGAAGTTATGTGGTTTTAGCAGAAATGTTATAAGGGTTTAGGAAAAAATAGACTGTTAATTGGTGAAAGGAAGGAAAGTAAAGTTACATTATATTAAGATAAATTACAGAACAAAAAGTGGAAAAGATGGAAAGGATTTGCTGAAATAGTTAACTGAACTAGAATACAAAAAAGGGAGGTGTGAGGAGGTCAAGGAAACAAGCAAATGAAAGACAAGTTATGGGAAGATTAGCTGTGGTTCTTCTTCTTCTTCTTCTTCTTCTTCTTCTTCTTCTTCTTCTTCTTCTTCTTCCTTATTGTGATGCGTTGTTTTGTTCTTGTTTGATATGGTGTTTTTACTCTTCCTTTTTGTAACCTTTAAAATTTTAATAAATATTATTTATTAAAAAAAAGGAAAGTGGATTTTGTGGATTCCCCACTCAGCCTATTGGCCTTCCTCCTTTACTGTTCAGGAGGCTCCATCTGCCCTTTAGCGCACACATTGGGTGGTGGAGATGGTGCAAGGGACTAGTGGGGAAGGAGAAAGCCAAGACTTGAGAGCACCCCATTCTAGTAAACATGGAACTATAGATCTAAGAGACTGTATACTTCTTTCTCATTATAGCCAATAGGCCTTAACAACAATCTCCTGTCTGAGAACAGTGTGGCTACAGAAAAATACTGTTTTTTTGTTTTCCATATTGCAACATGGAATTATTGTTGTTTGTTAGCTACTGCAGGTGAGTTTTACTCCATTTTGCTGGTTTCTTCTTTTTGCTTTTTCAGCGTCCTGCTCATGTGCCTTAACTCTGCACTCAAGTGTTTTTCTGATATGCTGATAATGTCCTCTTCAATCACGTCTGACAAGTAGCCTGCAGTGCTGATAATACCCAACAGGGTGCAGCATAAGGCAACTAAAAGGATATGACAGACAGAATAATCATACATTTGTATTGGCAAGAAGCAGTAGACTTCAGGATGACCTCAATGAAGTTTTCCTAATCATTGAGGAGAGTTATAAAGTGGGTGGATTTCTTCTGAAATGCCTGTATCTTCTCTGCTGTTGCTGCGGTCGTACCTTCCTTTGTAAACTGAAGTTAGGCTGTGCTCACACAGACTCTGTGGGATGAAGAGCTTAACTTCTCTGATTTCATTCTGAGACAAGAACACGCACACCCTTGTCTTTCCCCTTATTCATGGTGCTGTATTAGAGCAATGCAACATCTGTTACTGATTTGGATGCACAAATCACATCCACCTTTGCTCCTCTGGATGAAGCAAATGTTTGAGTCTGAAACAATCAGGAACTAGGGCTGACCCAAGACATTTTGGCACCTGAGGCAGAACCCAAAATGGCACCTCCTTCCGTACCAGGGAAGAAGGGGTCAGGCAAGATATACATCAGAAATAAGGGAGGGGAAAAGACATATTGACATTGCTGCCCGTGTGGATCCTGCCACCTGAGGCAGTCGCCTAGCTTTGCCTCATGGGTGGGCTGGTCCTGCCAGGGACTAAATGCTCAATCTGGCAAATATGAATGGCGCATTTCATACCCCTAGACCTGGACAGTGTTGCCTGAGTGGATTAGGATGTCTTTTTAATACTGAATAGAGACGCTGCAATCATGCCTAGTTACATTGAACTCAGAATCACAACTAATGAACAAATATGCATATTATTTGGTGCTAAGAGTTGTTAGGAGACCCCTATTCCTCTAACAGAGCTACAATTCACAGAGTGGTTTAACAGTCAACCCTTCTTCACAGGAAACTCGAAATTGTAGTTCTGTGCAGGTAACAAGAATCTCTTAACAACCCTAAGCACCCTTAATAAACTACAGATCCTAGCTCCCACCCCCCTCCATCGCTTCCTCTCCTTGGTGCCCAAAGCTGGTGTTCATTGATAACTCTGATGGATTTTCTCCTGTGGTCAGCCCAAAGGCCTCAGCAGACATAGACAATGAGCAAGGAGAGACTGGGACAGCTCCCTCAAGCTTAGACTTTGAATTCTGCTCAGGGTGTGTGCGAGGCAGATAGAGAACTTGGCAAGGAACTTGATAGGACTTTGTGTGGAGGTAGAAAATAGATCTGACTCATGTGTGGGCAATTAACAAAGGAATTGGCTGTGTCCCTACATTCAAAAACTGGGGCTTTGCACACTTTTCAGTGGGAAAGAGCTCCCATCAGAGTGAATGAAAAACTCTCAGAATTAAGCAGCAGTCTACAGCCAATGGCAACAACTGGTGAAGAATCAGCACAACCTCCCCAGACCTGACAATTGTGGGGGCACCTCAGCAGTGATTTATTTCTTATTTAGTTCTCACCCAACACACCCTTCATGTGTAACAATACCAACTCAGGTGTGTGGTACTCCATTATCTGTCTTTGAACCCTAAAAAACTACAGTTTCTCTGATTCCGGTGAGGAAGACATGGCTGTTTAAAGTGGCATGATAAATGCGTGGTGTGGATGTGACCAGAATAAAGAAAACCCACTTAAAGAAAACTGCTTCCACCAACCACCTAAAAGCAAATGTTAAGAGAAATCAAGAATATTGCTTTTGGAAGCCCAGTTGGGTTTTAATCCTGTTTACTTAGAAGTAAGTCCCACCAGGTGCGCTGGTATGAAACTCATTGCTTAGCAACAGTGCAATCTTCAGCATGTCTACTCAGAAGGAAGCCCTATAGGATTCAATGGAACTTGGTCCTAGGTAAGTGTGTCCTAGGAATGCAGCACAATAAATAAGACAAATCATGTATTGCATAGAAGGCATTAGGTCAATCTCCCTCAAAAGAAAATGTATAGATCATTTTAGACCAGGAGAAGGAGTGGAGGTGGGTGGGGGATAGGAATCACTAAGCAGTTGCTTTTCTCTTTCATTAGTAGACTTAAACCTACTAAAGCAGTAGAAAGGTTTCTAGAGTGACAGATCTTCAAAACAGCCACCTACCCAGACAAAGATCAAAACAGCCGCCTACTTTGCTTCCAGGCATCTCCCTTGATTTGTCGTCCTCCTAATTATACACAGGTGCATGAGAGGGTAGTCATTTCCAGTGATTTATCATCCCTTTCCCAATTCCTTCTGAATAATTGGAAAACAGCAGATCATCACAGGGACAAAAGTAAGAAAAGAAGAACAAAGAAGAAAAGCACTCGTTGAGGTAACTCACCCTTTTCACTTTGGAACTGAACTACTACAGTCTGTCGAAAAGACAAACTGAAAAGAGAAATCTTCTGTGGTAAATGGAACTGCCATAAACATGGACACAGGTAGTGGTAGCGAAGAAGAATGGAGACAGAAGGTCATAGCATCTGCTAGGACCTTGCATGTCTTGCAGTGCACCTGAACAGCATACACATGGCTCTTTGGCCATGAGCTGTGGTGCACAGTGGCAAACACTCAGTTTTCTAATGAGAGCATTAACAAGAAGCCAGATTTTAGAGCAATCAAATCTGCAGTCTATTACCAAAATGGAATGATTAAAGAGGGAACATTCAGTTTAGACTGATAGGCATTTATTTTAAACTGTTGAAGGAGGGTTGAAAGAGGAGAAGACATGAAGGAGAGCTGAGGACTGACAAACCGAGTGCCAAATAAGGAGGAGGGAGGGCCAATAGGAGCTGAGGGGACTCAAGGAACATTCATACCCTCATTTAAAGCACTGTTTATTTTATTTCATAACATTTATACACTGCTTGATTGGGGTGGGGGGACGGACAAAGTGGTTGTAGAAAAAACCTGCCAGGGCCACAATTCCCAGAGTTCCATGTGAAGAAGGAACTCTGGGAATTGTAGCTCTAGGAGGGGAAAAGCAGCCTCACACGAGCTCTCAGTACCCTCAACAAAACTACAGCTCTTAGAATTATTTGCTGGAATCTGTGTCTGTTTAAAGTGGTATCATAGTGCTTCAAATGTATGGAATGACTCTGGCCTAAGGGTGTCCACATGTTATCTGCTTAAAATGTAGCTATATTTTCCCCCAACGAGGATCAGAGCTGGTTTGGGGGGAATGCATCAAAACATAGTACCGGTACTTCATTTTTTAAAACTGGAAAGATATATACAGGATAGATGCTTATTGTTATTAATGTCATATGTTCTCAGCTTCCCAAACCGGAAGTGGGAGTGCACTGGATGCAGAGTAGATGGGAGTGTGTACCCAGGGAGAGACAAATTGGTTAGAAAGAGGTGGAGAACAGAATGTAAACAACACGCCAGCTGGCGTCAACATGGGTAACTTCTTTGAATAGGTAGACAAGCAGGAAAATAAGCAAAATGAAGAAGGAAAAGAAATCAGATCGAATATATTATCTATTCCAAAATGAAGGGTATGGAGGACATCTCGGGCACCAGGCCGGGCCAGCCCTACCATTAGCTTTGCTGAGGCAGTTGCCTCAGGTGGCTCTTTGGGGAGAACTGGAAGGGGCGACAGGTTTGGTACATTCCTGTTCCCTCATGCAACTTTGCCTCTCCTTCAGCTGTGGGTGCACTGCCGTGAGGGCCTCACTGCTGCCTTCCTAGACAGGGGTCTGGGCCCACTGAGTTCTCTAGGCTGCGTCAGGAGCTTCTTGTCCAAATTTACTTTATTCATAAATGCTAGAGTCTGACTAGCACATATATCTGATGCCACCTTGAAGCCTTCTGCTTATCATGGAGGAGGAGAAAGATACATATATAACAAATATGTAGCTCTAGCAAGGCGATGGATATGCCAGCATAGACGAACTAAATTTGGACTTTTGCAATGATAGACAATGAAACTATAAGAATCCATTTAAAATTCTTATTTTATTTTATTTTTCCTCTGATGTGAGCTACTCTGAGCCTCCAGGTTATACTAATATTGCTGCACAGGCTTGTTTCTGCTGTAGAGATGTTTATGGATTTTTGAACTGCTCTGGAAAATCCCTTTTACAAATAATGCTCATTTTACTTGCTCACCTCCATTGCACTTAGAAAATAGATTTCTAGCGCTACAGGCACCAATCAATCACTTAATTCATTACTCATAGATGAAAACAGTATTTAAAACACATTTTATTTACAGAGCAATCCAATCATAGAATCATAGAATCATAGAGTTGGAAGAGACCACAAGGGCCATCGAGTCCAACCCCCTGCCAAGCAGGAAACACCATCAGAGCACTCTCTAACTCAGGGGAGGTAGAATACATGGTGAAGGAAATCCTGAGCCCTGCTGGTCTAATGGTGGCCAGGGCGAAAGTTGGGAAGAAGATGGAAAGAAAAGACTCCCCTGTCCCTCCATCATGGATGTGTGTCAGGGGGATGGAAGGGCTTTGGATGCAGCTGATCCAAAGGGCGGTAGTCAATTAACTTTTGCTCAGAGTAGACCCACTGAATTTAATGACCATGACTAGGTTAGGGCCATTAATTTCAATGGGGTTACTCTCATTAAGACTTAGTTAAATACCACTCAAAGTTCCCCCTGAAATGGCCTCTCTGCTGTCAGCTCTCTGACTCTGAAAGGGGAACAGCAGTGTTCCTTGTATGATGGCTTCCAAGGATGGATCTTCCCTCTTCACCCATTGAAAGATGGAGCCATATAATCTCCCAAAGGGCATAGGACTTCATTCTTTGTCTTGATATCTGACCCCAGGGATTTTCTTCCCTCATAGACATAATCTCTGCCTCTCTAGATTATTTTTTTAAAAAATAGTTTTATTGAGTTTTACAATTTTATATTCAACACCATCATTATTATCACAAAGAAAATACATGGATCCCAATCTCACCCTCCCATGACTTCCTCAACTTCCTCCTCTGGTTCTTTAAATACTTGCTTCTCCTGCCTGTCTTATTCTACCTTAATTTCGTAATCTTTAACTTAAATATTATTATATTCTCATTCTTTTTGTACAATTTGTTCAAAATGCATCTGTCAGGGGCTCAGGAGCAGAAGCACAGGGAAGGGAGGAAATGGAGAGCGAAGGGGAAGAATCTGAGGGCAGCGTAGGAGAAGATGACAGTGGTCCGAGAGATTCCATGAGCCTCTCCAGTGAATTGGAAGATTCACAGAAGGGGGCGCCGGTGGCCAGGGCAAGGGGGGTCCCAAGGGGGACACTCCAGAAGCAAGGGGCCAGCGGGGACTCCCAGAGCAGCAGTTGGAGATCAGGACCAGCTTCCCCACCAGAGCATAGTGGGGGGGAAGAGTCCCAGGTATCGGGGCCAGCGTCTCCCCCAGCAGGGAGAGAAGATGAGTCAGGGCTGACCACGCCTCCATCGGAGAGTCAGGCAACGGAGGGGAGGTCAGGTCCAGCCAGCATCCCGGAAGAGGGAAGCAGTGATAGAAGCAGTGTAACGGTCAGGAGGAAGGTCACTGGGTTGGCGCGAGAGCCAAGTTCAAATGTACAGGCGCGCGGGACAGCAGAGAACGAGGATTGGGAACCAGGTCCTAAAGCCCGCCGGAGGCAGGGGGAGGAGTCAGGGGACTCAGCGTCAGAAGAGTCCAGAAAGGGGAATGCCTCAGCGGACAGGAGGACCCAGAGGAGGAGAGAGCAGAGGAAGAGGTGGAGCAGGGCTAGAATCTTAAACTGGTGTCAGGGGGGAGGAGATTCAGACGGAACTTCGGCGGTCTAGGGTTTAAGACGTAGAGCTGCGCGCTATGGCTTTGAAATGGAAACTGAACTTCAATAAAGACTTTTGTATATAACGACGACCTGGCGTTGGTCCTCTGTGAGCTGGGACGTTGGGGCAGCTCTGACAGCATCTTACCCTTTATTACTTCCCCATTATTCTTAATTTTTATACTTGTTTTCTTAATTGTAAGTGTTTAGTCAAACCCTGGTGGTGAGTCAGCTTCTTTACAATGTTTATGTAAGTACAACATAAACGGTTCCCAATCTTTTAAAAAGTCTCTATTGTCTTTTTCTCTTAATTTTCCAGTTGGCTTTGCCATTTCCATGTACTCCATCAGTTTTTCTTGGCATTCTTCTTTCGTTGGTATCTTGTCACCTTTCCATCTTTGGGCTAGTAGCACCCTAGCTGCTCTGCCTCTCTAGATTCAACCAATGAATCTGAGATATTCCCTCCCCATGATGTCATTCAACAGTGCTATTTTATCAAGCAAACTACGCCAAGGAGATTAGCTTCATTCAGTTGGATTAAAAGCCTTTCTATGGAAATAACTTGAAGAGGGCTTCGAAGATGGAAACTGTGGTCTCTCTTGTCAAACAAGCTTTCATATGTACATGAAAATAAACAGGGTTTTGTTTACCCCTCCCCCCACACTTTTGTAAAAAACTTTTAGGGTTTTTTGTTTGTTTGTTTGTTTACAATTAAGAATAATGTAAATTTTATTTAATAAATAAAAAACTATCACCATCAGATATTGCCAAACCGTCACTTCATTTGAGTTGCTGTTAATGTTATTAGCTGATTAACTATCATGCTTGTGAATCAATCAATTAAAAAATAATTGAACAACAGGACAGAAAATATTTATCACATTCAGCCACAGATATATGTAAAAATAAATTTAGAAATGGCTGTGGTGCCTACTTTAAAAACAAAAAACAAAAAACAAGGAAACAAATAAACAATAAAAGTGGGGTTCTTCTAGACTGCTTAGATTTTGATTCCCACCCCCTCTCTTTCTGCCTTTTGGCTGAGCAGCATGATTTAGGCAACTCTCCCCCCATCTATTGTGAACTCATTTAGCATTCTTGGCAAGAGACAAATGCTTTGTTATGCACAGACAGTCACATTCCAAGGAATAAAATTAACATGAAAGTCCAGGTGATTTCATGAATATTCATAATGTACAGTTTAATCAGCTTCTGTTCATTACCAGCATTTACAGGGGAGGCAGGTTCCCAGAATGTAAATAAAGGTTTAAAAGAGATGGTATTGACATTTTTTTGTGGGCTGGGGTGCTGTGCTTCCTACTAACCTTGAATATTCTGCTGTCTTCTTGCACGTGTAGATTACCATTACTTAGTTAGTTAAGAAGCTGCTGCTTCATTATTGATATAATGAGTTCCTGCAGTATTCTGCTGTAACTCACAGAGACATGATGTGCTTTCTTCTCTTTAATTATTGCTGCTCCTAGCAGAGCTCAATATGGCAACTTTTTGCAATGCAGTTTAATGTTGGTTGCTATTAGGAAAATGTACGTCTTGACATTAATTCCTCCATGCGGCTTAAAATTGAGTCATCATTAAAAAATGAAAAGGCTCTATTTAAAAGCAAGGCTCTTCTGCAGTAAACTCATATTTTGCTTTTTACAAGCAATAAACCACATTCACAACATGGTATTTGGACACCCTGATTTTCAGAGCCTAATGTTACACTAGTCCCAAGAAGAATATTATTTGAAGATTTTGATACAGTTAATACTCATGCAGCATGAGCCTAAGCATATTTTGCTCAGATGTGAATTCCATGGCACCTTTTTCTAAGGCTGTGTTCACACAGCAGTTTATTCTGTTTCCCTAACTGTTAATTTCTGCATTATGTCTGAGCTTTCACACAACATTAAAAACCACTTCTGGAAAACCAATGGGACATAGTGCATGTCTAGTGATCATTTCCATATTATTTGATTCCAGGAAAACAAATCTGCTTCCACCCCCTTAGCCTGGAAAATTGCAGGAAGAAAGTGACAAAATTTGGGGCTCTATACTGGCATAGAATTCTTTCCTGCTGCTTTTCATGGGGGAACAGAAGCACACATGCATGGAAAGAGTGGGGGAGTAGCAAAATTGTTCAATGACATTCATTACTGTGTCACACCACGCCTACCAATCTGAATGAAATTTAGCACGACATGGTGGTTTATTGGTCAAAAGTCCACAGTTCTATAACACAGCAGACACAACAGTGTGAAAGGAACATTAGAAAATGTTTCAGCAGTGCTAGCATGATAATAAGAAAAACTAACACAATCGTGTTAGTGCATCCCAAGTGTGCATGGAATTGGACTGTGCCTTAGTGTTGCGACTTTGGGCTGAAAACCCGAGAGCCCTTTGCCACTGAATTTAGTGGGACCTGCATCTGAGAAATGTGTGTAGGACCCAGGCTGTAAGACTGTAAACCCCATTACTTGCAAGGAAGGCAAGTTGGAACGGTCGCTCTTGCTTCCAAGGATTGCAGTCATGAGTCAACATTGCTGTAAGACGAAGCAAGTATAGCCATTCCTGGAAGCCTCATTCTGTGCCCAATAAGTGTGGGACGCTGTGGCGATCACATAGGGTCCCCAGACATTTAGCGGTCTATTGATCCCTGTGTCACCACTGTACTTGCTTCCCCACTGCCACCAACCACTTACTCTCTGGTAAAACACTGAGTCCAGTCAGTTGTTAAAAGTGAACCAAAAAACAAGTTTATTTTACAAACATTATCTCAGATAATATTCCTGTCAGTATCTTAACTTTAGTTTCTTTACCGGCCTATACCTTCCTAATACCTTCTGACTGATTATCTCAACTGTTTGACTGACTCCTCTTAACAAATTCTCTCACTCTCTCACACCAGACTAGCCCAACCCACAGACTTATCTTCCCTGTCTCTCCTAACTCCAGACTGTCTTCTCAAAAACCCTAACTCTCGCTCCTCCCGCAAAAACTCTGTGCTTAAAACCTTATACACAGTTAACTCTGCCCCTTGGGTTCCCATTGGTTAGTCATTTTACAATTAGTTAACCCTTTCCTTATGAAGACAGTATGATGTCACACACCTAGGAGGGCAAACGCCACAGATGCCTTTGCCCAGTGGCGCTTGGGCCCATAGATTGCTGCAAAATATTGGGCAGTGCTTGGCAGTGAAGAAAAACGTACCTGATGTGTGCCATATAGTTAAAGTAACATGTAGGTCACATCTGTACCATCTATTTTACACCACTTTGACATTCATGGCTTCCCTCCAATAATCCTGGGAACTGTAGCTTACCCCCTCACAGAGCTACAAATCCCAGCACCTTAACACACCCGTTCCCAAGATTATTTGGCGGGAAAACCATGGCTGTTTAAAAGGTACAAAAGTGCTTTCTTTTATTTATTAAATTTATGTACTACCCTTCATCAGAAAATTACAGGGTACAGTACATTACAGTACAGTGGTACCTTGGGTTAAGAACTTAATTCGTTCCGGAGGTCCGTTCTTAACCTGAAACTATTCTTAACCTGAGGTACCACTTTATCTAATGGGGGCTCCCACTGCCCGCCGCTGCCGAGCAATTTCTGTTCTTATCCTGAAGCAAAGTTCTTAACCTGAGGTACTATTTCTGGGTTAGTGGAGTCTGTAACCTGAAGCGTCTGTAACCTGAGGTACCACTGTATATGGATGCTGTGGCTGTGACCCTAGCTGGACTCTCAGAGCAAGTGAACGGAAGCTGGCTGGGGATGGGTTAAACATTCCCTTCCTTCCTTCCGTTCCTTTCTCTGATGGAAATTGTACCCACCCTTCCTGAGCACATTGCAAAGGAGAAGAAGTTATTGGAGCTTTGTTCATGTGACTGCAGTGTCTGTCACATGCATCTTGCCCCTTAGGGAAAGACAACATGAGTTTCTCTACTGTGGATGCTTGTAAGGCTTTCTCTCCCCACCCCTAACTTCACTTTTTTCTGTCTGCCGATCCAATTCATGCCAAATTGCTGTTACATTATCTTGCTATAGGGTTAATTAGAAATCATCAGTCTAGATATAAGGGGAAAGAGTGTTATTTGCACATAAGGAGCAACTGATGAAATTGTTCTTAATGTCAGTGCATAGGATGGTGGATGCATGAATGTTACGCAGCTGATTTGGACCCAGGGAAAAAGTTTAAGTTAGGCATAAAATGACACTTCTACATCAAGCATCATCAATGAATGGTATAATCAGATGTATTAACCAATTCATTATGGAGAAAATTGCAGGTTTAAACCAGGGACTAGCGAAATTAATTTGACAGATGAACCGAAGCCCTGGAAGATTTACATTATGAATTAAATTTAAAGTGTGTTCTCACATTTCATCACAATTGGAGAAAAATGGATCGCTTTAATCTCAGAACATAAATGGAATTGGAGGCTTCACTTCAGCGATGTCTATTCAGATATATGGGTTTGTGAATGCCTGGTTTGAGGTTAAGAAAAAATATCTCTGTATATTTCATATATTTAGTAAATATAGGAAAGAACTATAGGAAACATTTTTCTATTTGGATATAAAAAGGCTTGCTCTGGCAACTTTTAATTCCTACATGTATATATTATCACATGCTATATTCAATAAGTGTACAATTTGTGTACCTGTGCACAGAAATAATCATTATTATTTATATTATATATATATTTATACCCTACCTTTCATGCTGAGCTGTACAAATCAATGAACATATACTCCTTCACACAAAGACTTGTATATGTGTAAAAAACAGCTTGTATTTCTGTTCAGTGCAACGTATGAAGATGCCTGCTACTGCTACACTTATTTGTGCCCTCCAGACCTAACATTAAACTCTGCTCCAAATTATTTGCTAGCATTTACAAACGCTAAAATTAATATTTTAGAAAAGAAAGAACTTTACTGTTGTGGCTCTCAATGCTAGCTTTGCAATTCTTGTAGACAGCATCTCAGTGTTTCTTTTATCTGATTCAACTCTTTCCCCCTCTACTTCGATTAGAGCTTTTAATCCTTTAAAATATGTTGTAATCTGCAGTTGTGCTGAAACCTGTTCTCTAGTGTCTCAAAAGTTTTCTTCCCCTGTGAAAGAGGCTTCTGTTCTTCTGCTTCATCCCCAGAACACCTTAGAACAGAACAAGGGACTGAACCACATTGCCTGCTACTTGAGTGCAATGTGTCACTTTGTATTTTGTTCTCAAAATGTTTATCTTTATGTAGCTAGTTTTAAGACTGTTCTGAAGTAAAGCTTTGAAACTCATCCTTGGGGTGGAAAGCTCATTTATTTCTACACAAGGTCCCGATCAGGGATTCTGCTGGACGACTCTAACATCCACAACAGCACACATGTTACTACCATTGGCATCCTGGGCTGGATCTAGACACATCAAAAACGCATTTCAGTTTAAAGTATTGTAAATTTAAAAAGGGAAAACAGGTAGAGAAAAATGGGACTCCACATCATGATCTGGTAGCACCATGTTATATGGCACATACAACACATATAAATTTCTTTTTCTTCACCAGTCTAGCTGAGTCCCTGGTGCTATGTCACATAGCCAGTAGGATCAGTCTTGATGAAGATGTCAGATCTGGAACAGAACCACCTTTCAGCACTAGCCCAATATAATGAATTCCAGTGTTATGATGCCAGGTCCTTTAGTAAATTCAGATCCACCTTTGAATTTTAGGCCTATCGTTTCAGATAATAAATCCTTGCACTAACAGCTTCAGAATGCATTTGCTTTTATAAAAAAAAATCAGAACAACAGTGCTTGTTCTTCAAGCAGTACTTTTATTTGTGCTTTTTTTGAACACAATGATTTCAGCTATGATGGGTTGGAGATGCATTATCTTTCTCACTTTGCAGATGAGAAAATTGAATAAGAGGTTATCAGCACTCCCTAATAGCAGAAATAATCTCAATGAGTCCAGCTTTTCCTGTTCCTTTGCCTCCCACCCAGAAACAGTCCCCTTTCCCTACCTAAATAGTCCTTAATGTGCTTTGCAGAACAAAGCTGTCTCCCCCTTTGCCGGAGTAATAAGGCAACCTCATCTGAAGTCTGAGCGGAGATCGTCTTGGAAGAAATACACTAACTGAGCCTGATAGAGAAGATGAAGATGAGTGTATAGAAAAGTAATAAGTACTTTCTAGGTAATGCTCTAGCAAGAAAGAAGAATTACACGGAATGCTGGGGGGAAAGCCAGGAAAGATTCACTATCTCTGTTATTACTAGTGTGTCTTTTTAGAGGCCATCAGTGGTTTGGTGCGTTGGTAAAATGGTCCATAATGTGTTTTACAGACATGATAACCTAGCCTGTCAGAAGCGGGAAGTGAAAGATTAACTTCCTCATACATTATTGGAGCCTTGCTTTAAAGCTCCCGATTTTCATACCACACTGGTTCTATTCTATCTCAGATCTTCCCATGATACAAGGCAGTTCTTTGCCATTGATGCCACTGTAGCTGCTACTGGAATAGCATAGTCTCTGCCACAGTAACAGGGACTATTGACTTGTGGTGACACAAAGGTTAATCTTTGCTTGAGAATGGTTACTTATTTGAAAGTAGCAGTCCTTGTATCTGTCTTTGCTTGGGAATTCCAAGAAACCAAACAAATAAATGCAGTTTTGAAAGCAATGGTTAAATTTGGCACAATTTCAAACGGTTTCATCCACTGCCTTGAATCAAAATGGTGCCCATTTGTATCCAGACATAGATGAACACCTTGATCTCTGGAACCGTCACACAGGATTCAGTTATGGCATATGAAGAGGTGTTCAAATGCATATTGAACAGACAAACAACTTGGCTGTGTTATGGTATGTGCCATAAACCTTCCTTGCAAACATAGTTTAAGACAAGACTTCAGCTCCAAGACACACCAATAATTTTATGTTCATCATTTAATTTCAACATTGATTCCAATCTCTGCCAAGCAAGGTCTTGGCACTTAACCAGGGTTTCTGTCCCTTTGGAGTGGGGCATGGCAGAGACTGTAGTGTCTTTAAGAAACATGGTTTATTTACACATATTTACAACCAAGTTGAAGTGGAAGGAGTGCAGAACATTACATCCCAAGAGTGTCTCTTGTTGCTTCCCTCATGGCTTCAGCAAGCTTGGGTTCAGAGCAGAAGCCAGCCATGCTCCCTGGGTTCTTAGTGCAGCCTCTCCCAGACAGCATGCATGGAGTTATCCCCCCTTCCTTCAACCCTGTTTTAAATGGACACCTCCCCCCCATGTGACATCATGTCCCCTGTCACCCTGGCAGCCTCCCTTCTTCCAGCTTTCATAATCAAACACTGAAATCCTAAACCTGGCCTTTGTCTCAGCTCACCATCCCCTCATGGGAGGAGGGGCTCGCACTCCTCTGCTGCCAAGCACAGGGTAACTGTTTGTGTCAATGACCCATTACCTTCTTGTCCTGGCCAGGAAGCTGATTCAGTTTGCATTTCTACATTGCTAAGCTGTCTTGCACCCAGGCGAATAATTAAAGCACCCAGCAATCGCTTGCATTTACTAACTCTAGAAATTAGGGGGTGGAGTGGGAAAATCTGGTACCCAGGACTTTAAGGGGGATCCCTCCCAAAAAATTATAACAACTGCTGTTATATGCAGATGCTACTGTGATATTACCTTAAACCCAACTTGGTATAAAGTAACTGCTAGGAACATTTTAAGGTGATTGTGAAAAAAGCTAACTGACCATAAGCATGGTCAAACTTGAAATCCACGCCCCCCCCAAAAAAAAATATGGAGAAAATTTATTTGGACATTAAAGGGGAATACATTGGAACATATTAAATAATTTAAGTATCCACTTACAATGTGATTCTAAATGGAGTATATAATCTAAATATGCACCTAAATTTGAAAATTGTAGCACCCTTGTGCAGTTGTTCATTTCTATTATACCCAAGGCAGTTGTAGCTTTCCCTACCTATGAGGGTATTAAATTAAAAAGCCGTTGGCCCAGTTATTATATGGCATTGCAGTAGGAATGGAGATGAGCCATTCTTCTGTGTAAAATGCCCAGGTGAACTGGATAAATTCTGCAGTGCCTGTTTTTCTTCTTTGTTATTCATGCTCTGCATTTTAACCTAAATGGTTCATATGACTGTGCAGATACAGAGATATCCACACTCACTGGCAGCAGCTGTCAGGGGTTCAGGTAAGGAAGTTTCCCCAGCTGTACTTGAAGATGCCATGGGTTGTATCTGATGCCATGAATTGAATGTAAACTGTTATCCATGTAAGGCAGATGCTCTACCACTGAGCTATAGCCCTTCCTTAAATTGTAGTAAAAACTGACTATTAAGCAGTATATCAAAAGTTTTATTTTCCAGTCATAGTGTAGTCAAAGCTACTTTCCCTCTTTTGGGATGCCTATGAGATGCATGAAAGATAGACGCCTGTATTCAAAGAACATAACTGAGAGATTAAAAGGAAGTCACCAATAAGTGTAGATTATCTCAGCACATCATAATAGATACTTTTACAGGACCCACACTCCTCATTTTTTACCCCAGAGTTCTCTCAGAAGGCACTGATAAGTGCCAGGTCAGTTGAGATAGCCATATTCTTTGCCGGGTCAATTATTATGAATGAGAAAATAAAGCAGAGAAATTGTTAGCTGGGCAAATAAAGTGAGAGATAGAGTCAGCTGAATAATGAGATCATCTTGTCTTCTCAAGTAATTACTTCAAAGTCCTGAGAAATAAATAGTGCAGTAAAGTATTTTAACACTCTTTCGTTAGGAAGGATTGGAGTTGAATGTTCTGGGCTTCACTCCAGAAACTGAATTTACCTGTACTTGATGACCAATACTGATTGATGGGAAGTAACCTAAGGGAATAGAGGAATTAAAATGAGACAACCCGACACAAGTCTCATATATGCACCTTTTTAAAGCAGTGTTTGTAACATCATTAGTATACTAGCTGATGTAATTACTTGTTGTCAGGAGCCTGACTAGGCATTCAGACAGTGATAAGTTGTGCTGTAATTGGTGGGATTTACCAAGTGCATGGATTCCTGCAAGACCAAGCTGTGGTACTTTTGGTTCTAACTAGCATCAAGAACTTTTCAGATCTAAATCATGTCAACACAGGGGAAACTAAATAGGAATGCAGGAAGCAAATTCTGAGAGGTGGGTACGAACAAAGGTTTTACTCAGAGCAGACCTATGACTAACTTAGGACCATTAATCCCTTCCCATTGGCCATGCTGGATGGGGTGGATGGGAGATGTAGCCCACCTTGGGTATCTCCATCTTAGAGGAAGGTGCAGATTGTCCTTGAGGGTGGAGATGACTCCTGCCCTTATCCACCCTCCAGAAGTACAGATGCAAACCCATCCCAATCATGGGTTCATCTAGGTGGCCACCCCATAAGGATGGTGTTACTTCCTTTGGTGTTCAGAAGTATAATTTTTAATCCACCAATTTCTAGAGAGGTGGGTGTGTGAAGTCTGTTGTGGCAAAATCAAGACTCATCAGACTCTTCCTAATTTTTAATGTGAAATTTAACTTCAAAATTCAATTTGACTACTTTGGGCTGAAATCTTCAACCTGGAAGCCAGCTCCATTATATGCAATGCAACCTACATCTGAGTAGGTTTGTGCAATTAGCCATTTTGGCATCTATTGACTGTTTTGATTTTGGAAGCCCTTAAGTATGAAATTTCAGGAGGTCAAGTGTCATTGAATCCCAGTGTCTGATATCTATCACAGGCTGTCAAATAACTAAACATAGTCACCGTCACCTTTCAGATATTGTCTAACAACAACAACAACAACTTATTTGTACCCCACCCATCTGGCTGGGTTGCCCCAGCCACTCTAGGTGGCTCCCAGCATATATAAAAACACAGCAAAACATGAAACCTTAAAAAACCTATACAGGGCTGCCTTCAGACATTTCCTAAATGTTATATAATTACTCATCTCCTTAACATCTGATGGAAGGGCATTCCACAGGGTGGGTGCCACTACTGAGAAGGTCCTCTGCCCGGTTCTCTGTAGTTTCATTTCTCGCAGTGTGTGAATTGCCAGAAGGCCCTTGGAGCTGGACCTCAGTGTCTGGGCTGAACAATGGGCGTGGAGACGCTCCTTCCCGTATACTGGGCCGAGGCCGTTTAGGGCTTTAGAGGTCAGCACCAACACTTTGAATTGTGCTCAAAAATGTACTGGGAGCCAATATAGGTCTTTCAGGACTTGTGTTATATGGTCTTGGCAGCTGCTCCCAGTCACCAGTCTAGCTGCTGCATTCTGGATTAGTTGTAGTTTCCAAGTCACCTTCAAAGGTAGCCCCACACAGAGAGCATTGCAGTAGTCCAAGCGGGATAATAAAATAATAAACACCTTTTACATCAGCTATAAAATACTGTCAAAGTTCTAAATATCAGATATCAAATTCTGTCGAATATCTTCAGGTAGTAGTCAGAATAGTTCTATTGAAATCAATGGACCTAACTGTTAAAACTTCGAAGCTTGTGAGCACTTTTTGAAGGCCTTTCGCAGGCTACCAGGACCAGTCTCTTCACCTCTGAACTTCTTCAATGATGCACAACTTAGCAGAGTAGTGCAGCTTTTCCTAGGCAACGATCGAGACCGCTCAGTCAGGACAACGATCAGGAACAAAGCTGACAACTAGTAACTTGATTTTGTAGTTTATTATATACAGCAGTAAACTCGCAAGCTATATACATGAACTTCATCACTCTCCAAGCACTCCAGATTACTCCTAACTAGCGAAACAATGTCATAGGTCATGCTGCCTATATGAGAGACCTCAACCAATCACCGAGCTGTTACTAGGTCTCCTTATCTCCAGGCAAATTTCTCCCATGCTCTGTCTCCCTAGCCTGTAGTCAAAACACCAAGTGCTCACTTGCCAAGCTGCACGTAGACTATGAACTCCAACACTAATTTGCAATGACATCCTAGACGTGTCTATTCAGATAGTTCAGTTGAGCTTAATAGGGCTTACTCCTTGCTAAGTGGGTAGAGGAGTGCAGCCTTAGTCATGTTCCTTAATTTCAGTGGATGTACTCTGATTAAACTTAGCTGACTAGCACCCCAAATGTTGTAAAATACTAATATCAAACATTTAGCTAGCACTTGATTGTAAAAATACAATTCTGAAGAGAGTTTTTTGGGAGCAAACTAATTTCAGAGTCACATTGGTTAGATATCCTCTACTGGGGAAGAACCTTATCCTAATTATTTGTTTTGAAAGCATGGTGAGCATACCATGGCACAAAGGCATGCTCACCCCCTACTCTTTGTCTCACCCTTACTCCGGATGCTTCAAGTACTTGGGTCACCTAACATGTAGTAGTTTCCAATGTGATTATTGTGGTAAAGTTGTTTTTTTTTTTTAGCGGGAGGGAGGTGAAATACAGCTTTTTGCTAAGGGCACAAGAAACCCTAGGTACGACTCTGTTAAGAAGTGCACTGAACTTTTCAACTTTCACCACAGCTTTGCAGAAGTAAAAAATGATTACACGCGACAGTGATCTGCATTTGAACTATGTTGTGTTCTTCCCTCCTACCCTGCCCCCCCAAACAAAAAAAATAATCTTCCAGAATTAAAGCAATATGCTGAGACATCAGAGAAACAGCAGCCAGGCTCATTAAATGCACTTTACCACTACAGCTTTGTCACTGGTTGCTGACTTTCTGAGGATGCTGGTTTCAACAGTTTTCTGAGAGATGCAGCCTGCTTAAAGACTCCAGCTACTGCTGTCTTATTAGTACCAGCTTCATGGTCTTCAGATCTTGTTACTGTCAGAAATACTCTGTCACTTTGTATTCGGTGACATGAAATTCCCTTTTAATTATGAATTTAGTCTACCTCTCACATTTTCCTCCAGTGACTCTTCCTTCACCTCTAGCGCAGGTGGAGAAAGATTTTGCTTGCACATCCGTGACTGACATTCTGTAACAGGTTGCCCAGGTTCTCTGCTGATATGTAATAAAGGAGCAGGCGCATGGGGGGAAGGGAAAGGAGTTGCTCTGGCATTTTCTCTGTAATTCATGCCTAGAATATGAAGGCATTCAAAGTGTGGTACTGGTTGCCACTCCTAGGTACCTGAAGAAGAAAAAGGAGAAAGGCTTGGTTCACATTGCTTATGCACCCAAAATTACACCCATGCAAAGATTTCTCTGTACTGGTGCATGAGCTCAAACCTCATAGGGTTGTTTGGGTGGGGGGTAAAAAATGGAAGGGAGAAATCATCTAAGAACATAAGAGTCCTGCTGGATCAGGCCAAAGACCTGTATGGTCCAGTTCTCCATTATCATGGTGGCCAGCTAGATGCCCATGGGAAGCCAGCAAGGAGAAGTTGAGCACAACATTCTCCCCACCTTGTGATTTTCAGCAACTGCCATTCAGAGCTATACAGGGTGGATTTCAAGGTCATGTTAATATAGCTGTTCCACCAGCAAAAGTTTTTCTGCTTACCAGATGGAATGACCGCTCCCCTCCATGTGCCTATGACACTCCAGAGTGGCTTTAAGGTAGTTTGCCAGGAGTTGAGTATGGGGAGAAGCCTCACTGCACTACAAGAATCCTTGTGCAGTCTTCTGCTAGTGCACCAGTTAGATTAATCCTGCCCAATGCCCCCAACAGTATATACCTCCTCCTCCTAAACTCTTTGGAGAAAAGGAGGATATACTTGTAATAAACGAGAGTGCTGTCACATTGGGCCCACTGGCTAAGAAACGGGGAATGCATAACAGTGATATGTGTCCAAGTGCTATTATTGCCAAACGGTGATTCTTTCAATGTGCATTGTCCATTTTGGCCCAAAGTGTTCGGAGCAAGGGCACAATGAAATATGCCTGTGTGGTGCCTGTTAAGATCAGAGAGCTTCTCAAAAAGCCTGCTATGAGGCAAACACCATTCTTGAGCATGCTGAAGCTAAATGCAATGCAGTTCAATTAAGTCTGTGACTTCAGGACTTTTTGGTGGCTGCTAATATTATTATTTTTGCTTGCTCAGTTTATTTCTTTAATTAGAAAACCATTTCTAGACTGCCTTACTCTCTGGAAAGCA
Organism: Podarcis erhardii; assembly: GCF_964252035.2. NCBI lineage: Eukaryota > Metazoa > Chordata > Lepidosauria > Squamata > Lacertidae > Podarcis > Podarcis erhardii. The sequence goes on from NC_138509.1 coordinate 40,678,307, forward strand.
GTGAAACAGTTTGCAACCACCACCACCACCAATATAACAATAAATAATAATATATATAATAATATATCTGTAAAATATATCATCATAAGTGGCTGGTAAAATGAACAGCCTCGGCCCAGTATACCTGAAGGAGCGTCTCCACCCCCATCGTTCAGCCTGGACACTGAAGTCCAGCTCTGAGGGCCTTCTGGCAGTTCCGTCACTGCAAGAAGCAAAGCTACAGGGAACCAGGCAGAGGGCCTTCTCAGTAGTGGCACCTGCCCTATGGAACGCCCTCCCATCAGATGTCAAGGAAATGAACAACTATCTGACTTTTAGAAGACACCTGAAGGCAGCCCTGTTTAGGGAAGTTTTTAATGTTTGATGTTTTATTGTGCTTTTAATATTCTGTTGGGAGCCACCTGGAGTGGCTGGGAAAACCCAGCCAGATGGGTGGGGCACAAATGATAAACTATTACTATATAAGCAGTGGCTTGGCCCCTTGGCACTTGTAATAAATCTGGAGTTGGTATCTTGATATGAGAGTTAACATGGTGGTCTTTTTAAGTATCAGTTACCACAGACACTAGTTTTCTTCTGGAACCCTCTCAGCCAGCCAGGCTCACTCCCTCACATCATTCTCCAGAAAGTGTCTCCAGTACTCCCACCTCAATGTTTCTTGCAAGGAAACATCTCTGAATTACCACAATTGCTATAGCACTTTGGAGGGTGGGGTGGAAAAGAACCCACAGTGATCTCTGAGACCTTCAAAGCAGCCTTTTTTTCCTGCTCCTAGTTGCTTTCCTCAAGGCTTGTATGAGTAACCCAGGAAGAAACTTGAAAGTGGTGGAGAGGGGCATTTACTCAGCCTCCAAATGCCTGAGAATAAGAAGTGAAGAGGCTCTGTTCCCTAGCAACAGTCTCACCTCCTGTTCAGTTGAACCAGAGGAGGTCTGGGTGTCCTTGGCAGACACCGTGTGAGATCCAGGCCTAAACCCAACAGTGCAGCCCTCTGCCATGTTGTTTTCTTTCTCCAAAGGTCCTATCCCACTCTGCAAGCATTAGAGATGGATGAACCATTTCTATTTCTCTCCATTTCTCTTTTTTCAAATATGAACATTCAGATCTTTGTATTTCCACTTCAGTTTACATTTTTTTTAAAGTCCTCATGAAAATTTGTCAGCATTTTAGTGTGAATTTCTCCAAATAAGACATATTTTTGTATGCACTTTAGCCTAATACACCCATTTTGCAAAGCATTTTATCATATATGTATTTTGGCAAAGCATATTACAGTGCATTTTTGCATGCTGTATTCACTTACATCTGCATTTTATGAAACAATCCCATAATACATTCATTTTTAGGTAGATGGATAACTGCATTGCAAAATTCAGTGTGGCTTTCAATGGATGGCTGTTTTCCAGTTCACATGTTGTTTTCGAAAGTGCAAATTAGGTAGGTTTGCCTTTAAATGTGGACTGAGGTAGCAAGTTACTTGATAGTAGCTGAGCCTGAGATAGAGTGAAGGGCACAAGAGGTTTCCTTTAATAGCAGCCAGGAGAGAAAATGTTTAATAAGGGGAAGATGTGGCCTGGCATAAGAGTGTGATGCCCTGCCTCTGCTCAACACATGACATCTGAAACATCCCCTTGAGGATTTCATCCATGGTCATATCTAAGGGTTCATTTTAGGGCATGCTTCAGACATTACTTTTCCAACAGTGACTCAGAAGCCTGAGCAATTTTTTTATCTGTATAGTGCCATGTAATGAACTGACCCTGATTTTTAGGTGGTTGCAGTTACAGGAAGGTTGGCCTTACATTCAGGCCTTATAATAAAAATTCGATTTAAAGTCAGAGGTAAATTTCAAAGCAACCTAAATGAACATGTATTTTCAAGTGTATGGATTTGTGTTGAAGATTTATGAAATGGAGAACTGATGCAAGAATGATCTAAGTGAAGAGTTGAAACACAGACTTAAAAGAAACGATAGAGGGCTTCTTCTGCTGCCACAGCACTGCTGAAATCCCCATGAAATATATTCTGCAAACTTGGATTTGTCATGCAAACCACATTCCCTCCCCCCCACTTTTTTTTGCTAGTTAGAGGTTTTCAGCGGCAGCATCACTTTAGAATTTAGATGTAGATGCCTTGCAATTCCTGCCTGACAATATTGTGAATCATGATCCATTGCTGTTATTATTTCAACAGGTTTAGCAGTAACTGTATAACAAAAACATCTTTTGCTACCTATCACACACACACACACCCCTATATGCAAGCTGAGAAACGCAGTACATTGTTTTCAAATGCAAAATACATCAGCTGCATTGTTGGAATTCATACAGCACCTCCAAAGAAGGTGTTTTTCAGCTACAAGCGCTGCTTTTTAATTTTTAACCATTTCTTTTAATCCAGAAGGATACCATGTGGAATGGAGGGCAGAAAGAAAACAAGGATTCCTAAACCTTTGAGGCAGCATAATCCTTCTGGGTATCCTTTGACCCAGAACTGTGGAGCAAATTGAATTCATAATGATGTCTCCAGGGCAATGCTAGAATAATTCAGAGGGAAGCGAGAAGGGGCAGCAAAGATACCCTACCGGGGATCAGGGAGGAAGGATTTTGCTATGTGTTATGGAACAGAAGGAAGTATTCATAGAATAAGAATAGATTTCATGGGCCACCTCAGCTAAGCAGTAGTAAAAACAGGTTTCCCTGGTCTGAAACTGCACCTGGCTGATGTTTCTCTAGTCTCTTTTTAAAAATAAACCCGTACAGGAAAGAGTCCACCATTAACTTTAGGTTCTGTATTCCACCTTCTCTTATACAGTGGTACCTTGGGTTACATACGCTTCAGGTTACATACTTTTCAGGTTACAGACTCCGCTAACCCAGAAATAGTGTTTCAGGTTAATAACTTTGCTTCAGGATGAGAACAGAAATTGTGCTCTGGCGGCGCGGCAGCAGCAGGAGGCCCCATTAGCTAAAGTGGTGCTTCAGGTTAAGAACAGTTTCAGGTTAAGAACGGACCCCCGGAACGAATTAAGTACTTAACCCAAGGTACCGCTGTACTTGATTAAACATGCTTACCCAAGCTTAGATGCTCACATATGAGCATTGCCATCTATTCCTTGCGCCATCTATTGATGCAGCATAGTGAGACTTACATTGTAACTCAGGGATGAGAAACCGGCTCTCTGGATGTTGTTGGCCTCCAGCTCCCATTAGTCCCAGTCTGCATGGTTAATGTTCAGGAATGATGGAAGTTGTACTCCAACAGCATCTGGATGGCCATAGGTTTCCCTATCCCTGGTGCAGAGGGATTAAGAGTTTAAGGGTTGTGGGTGAAATACATGCACCCTCATGTTCCTAGAGACACATGTAACAATGGTTTCAACCCCTTTACTTTGCTTTGATTCATCCATTTTACAGTGAAATGGCAAGCTGCCCCCTTCTCTTTGCCTGCCTTCCTCAGTTTTACTGCAGATCCCCCTGTTCCTCCTCCTCTTCCTTAGAAGCTGAAGTTCCACTGCACTGTAGCACCATCATCCATTCTCAATCCCTACTTTCACTAGTCTTTTTCTTGAATTGTTCTGATCTAATCTTTTTTGCTCTCCTGAATAGCCTGGGTTGGCTATTCTTGGTCTTGACTAAACAGTACAAAATCACACACTTGACTCCTTGTACTGGCTAAAATGTGCTAGACTGATCCAGCTTTATCAGACAGACAGGAGATAGTCTCTAGAATATAGTCAGGGTCACACTGGGAAGCAGGGTGTCCACAGAGGCCTTCCCAGGTGTTCACAGTGTTCCCCGCCCCCTGCTGAAAATAGATTCGAAAGAAGTGTTCTACTAAAGTCAATAGAAATAGGTTTCTTGGCTTCAGTGTGTGAGTGTCTATGGTGCTCACAAGCTACCCTAGTTTGCAAATTTGCCCACAGCCTCACAAAGGTTGGCAAACCATGACTTGGCACCACATTTCTGAGAATTTTTCTCAGCCACAGGCGTTCCACAACAGCTTATTCTCTGAACAATGAGAGGTAGTCTGCAGACTTTTTCAGAGACATGCCCTGAGCATGTATGGTACACAGTGGACTGAAGCTGGTTTGTTAAAAATGTAATGTAATGGTGTCACACACCCTCGCGGTAGAGCACACTGTGACTCAACCATAGCGAGCCAGAGTTTCAGACACAAACAGTCCCCAAATATGTATGAAGATACCAGATACTGAACCAATGAAATTTTGCATGCAAACCCTGTGCTCTACCTCTCATCCATGGCCCTTCCCTGACTGGTCACTTCTGACTGACTCTGATGTCATCTTTTGTGACCTCAGCAATTAACGTGCAGGGAAGGAATCCAACCCAGCACTCATTCTTAGACACAATGTCTGCCATAATAATGTAATGTTGAAAACTTCCCAAAGGAGAAAAACAAGTCAATTTCCCCCCCAGGGTGAGTTATTATAACATTGACATCTTGAGTGCTACGTTTTCCCTCACAAACAACTGAAGACCGAAGTCTATACATTGCTAATTTAATTATGTTCAATTCCTGGAAGTCATTGCTATTGATTACAGTGATGTATAAACAATGCTTTGACATTTGGCAAGGAACTCCTCTAGATTATGTTTTAGGGAAACAACCTCAATGATCTAACTGGAAAGTCTTGCTAAGGTTGTGCTCTTCCAAATATTTAACTGTAAGAGCCATTGAATATAGGAGCAATCATTTCCAAATAAACATGTACAGTTGTACCTTGGTTCTCAAATGGCTTGGTTGCCGGACAAATAAAACCATACTTCTCTAACTTGATAGATACACTACAAAGAGCAGTTCTCGAGGAGTTTAAAGTTAATAGAATCCCACTCACCACCACCACCCACTACTTGTCTTCAGAAGCAGCTTAACATGTCTGTCATGTTGCTGTAAATTTTCACATTCCACTGATGATAAAGTGAGCAGAAAGAGAATACTTTGTTTCTTGTGATTCCATGACTGAATGGATATTTGATTCACGATTGCTGGGTTTAACACTCAATCTGCTAGTTTGGGAATCTGCAATGAAAGGCTTCTGGGTCAAATTCACACACACACACACACACACACACACACAATCCCTCAGTGGCAACCCAAGAGAAATACAGTTGTACCTTGGATCTCAAATGGCTTAGTAGCCGAACTAATCGGCTTCTGAACGCTGCAAACCCAGAAATAAGTGTTCTGGTTTGCAAACATTTTTCGGAAGCCGAACATCCGATGTGGCTTCTGCTTGAGTGCAGGAAGCTCCTGCAGCCAATCGGAAGCCACACCTTGGTTTTCAAATGGTTCCAGGAGTTGAACAGACTCCCAGAATGGATTGAGTTCCAGAACCAAGGTACCACTGTATGAGATTGGCAGTAGAGGTGAGCAAGCTGGTGGTGCTCACCTGACCTCCTGCCAACCACATCACTGCCACTTACTGTGAGGTAGAAGGGGGGGAGTGAGGAGGTTGGCTTGGTGCAAATGCACCAGCAGAATCCATCTGGTTCTTCTACTGGTGTGTTTGCACCATAGTGACCTCACCACAGATTTTGCCTCCTCGTTTACCTTCCAGTAAGCAGCTGCAACGTGGACGATGGGAGGTCAGGTGAGTGCCACCATCCTGGCCTACTGTTGGGGATTGGACTGCACTTGGATTTCCTTAGTGCTAAGTATTCAGGTATTATAAAAGCCCATCAAACTTTGAAAGTTTTATCTTTATTGCTTCAGCTCTGACAACCGGAAATAAAACTGTTAATGAGAGCTTGGTCACTTTATACACAGTCCAGCTGATTATAACTATTTTAACCTGGTAACTGGAAGTCAGCAAATGTAGGATTAAGTTTAAGTCAATGGTATTACGTGTTGAAGAATGAAGAATGTTGATGTAACTCAGACAGAGTTGAAAAGAAAAGTTTTTGTGAGCGTAAAATTATCACTTGGTTTCCAGAAACTCAAAAGTAATTCACAGTATAAAGAAGAAAAACTCAATGGCATTGTGATAGTAAAATGCTTCAGTTGCCAATGACTTGGGAACTGTGATGTCTTTTACCACAGCCAGATCAACTGCTGACACTGGATTTCTTTTCCCCACTTCCCTATTTCCCTCCTATCTTTTTCTCCAAAAGGCCTCCCATACTGTCACCCCAAGAAGCTGTGAGTGATGTTTCCTCTATTGAACAACTTTCATCATTCATTCCGCAATGCTTCAGTTTGCTTTCATGTTTTTTCCTGCAGCAATGTAGTGTGTTGGCTAATGCATTTATGCTGAATATAATAAATCAAAGAAGTGTGCCGCCTCTGCCTTCTGAATCTACCCCTCTAACAGCAAGTTCTCGCAGAAAACTCTGCAAGGCCAAGGTATTGGAACTCAGGACAAAGAACCCCTTAGTTTAGCAAGAATCTTTAAAATCCACTGAGGTTGGCTTGGATTCTAACTAAATAAATGAATACAGGTTGCCAGAGATTAATCCAGCACCGTGTAAGAGTATTGTGTCAATAAGGAAACTGTTGGGCAGGAAAATGATGCACAGCTGTTGTGTCCTGAACTATATACCACAACATTCCACCTCTATAGTAACAAGAATTGTTACCTGTCCACTTTGTCTCCCTTACCTACCCCTGGCAAGGTATTACAAAATGTTCACATTATAAAACAAGGTACAAAGCTAAATCCTTTGGACTATTACAATTAATAAAAATTATTAGTGGAAAGATCAAGATAATTATAACTCTTTATTTCCAAATTAGCAATTGATTTTGTTGATTTCTTACAAACCACCAAGATTATCATCAAGTCAGTGGCCTCCAGTCTGTAGTTCTTCCATGTATATCAATACTGGACCCAGCAATCGGAGCATTCCCCGTCATTTCGTTACTTTCTTTTCCTGCCAACATTGTCCAATACAACAGGGGGCCTGATGATCAGTCTCAGGATGTTGGGACTACGCAGAAGGTCTTTCTGTGGTTAAAGGATTCAGTCCCAGTCTGAGATTCAAAGAAAAAAGTCTTCAGTACTGCCAGATGAGTACCACTGATCTATGTCCGAGTTTCTTGGCCTCCATCCAGAATGCAAGCAGTTTAGAGCTTTAGTTCCCCTATTCATGGATTTATTCTGCTAAGGTTGTCTCCCTGTTTTTTATTGCCAAGAGGGAGTTGTGCTATCAATACACATGTGACATATGATGTTTCCTTGATGCCATGCTATGACTCTAAGCACAGAGTTAACTATTCTGTTTCCCATAAGATACACTGTTTTGCTAGGGGGCATTTCAGAATCTCTATGCATCCAGTGGGGGCTGTATTGTGTGTTAGACTTGATGAAACTTCACAGGAAGAAATGAGCCCAGTCTCTAGATACATAGATAGATAGATAGATAGATAGATAGATAGATAGATAGATAGATATAGATAGATAGATAGATAGATAGATATTCAAAGGTCTTCCTCCTCCTGCCCTCCTCATAGTGTTTTACACTTAATGATTTATATTAGCAACGGCAGGTTTTATCTTGATTGCAGGCTGAGCCATTTGTCAAAGTGAAGAAAATATTTCATTTACCAGCACAGCAGTCTACTAGCCTATCAGTACAAAAGGCATTTCGTCAACATTCTTACTCATATTCTTACTGCAGATCTGAAAGCCTTGATTCAGAAGTCTCACTACTGCTAGTGGAATTTATTCTTTCATAAAGAGATGTAAAATTGCATTCACATTTTTTTTTTTTGTAGGTGATGATGCCCATGATCCTAAGTGCACTTACAAGGAAGCCATTCATATTGAATTCCTGCTCAGTAAAGAACAGTGCTATTTAGAAGTAAGACCCATTGAGTTCAGCATGATTTACTTCATGGTATAATAACACTGTTGCCTGTGTTAAATTTGACACATTTAGAAAGTCAATGAAAGATCCAAAATCTTATTCTATCAGGTTTTGTCACTTATAAATTTGCTATTATTTCTGCTATTTCACCACCCCCAAAAACTACTAAGGTGATTGTGTCAGCTGCTGGGAAGTTGCCTCTGTATCATTTCCAGAATGAGTGTGTGGAAGAAAATTGATGCCAAAAAAGATCAAACATACACAGTAAGATAATTGATCTTACATATACACTATATCAATGGATTAGGCCTTGAACACAGCAAATTTTTGACTCACTAGTGCTTCAGAGAAACCATTTCAGTTTATGCTATCATCAGAATAGATTAATCAGTAAATAACACATTATAAATGTAAAAACACCCACCAACATGTATATATAAAGAATTGCTTAGCAGATTCCAGAATCTGGAAATCATTAAATAAAACCAGCATAGTAAAACATTCAGACTTTGTTAATTTATCTTAGCGTAGGCCAACTAAAAATGATTGAATATCAGAACAGACCGTCATACTGCCACCATGCAAAATGAAATTATAGAGATGACTTCAGAAAAAAATAATGTCTACTTTAGAAAGAATATCACATTTTGTATAAGCTGGAGATGGTAGACAATAAATGTCTAGTCAAGTTACTCATCAATATGAATAGCGTCAACATGAAAAGAAGAGAAACCGAGAGAAAGTCTCAACATTTATTATGATGGTAAATTGGAGAATTGCTCCTACATTGCCCCAGCATTCTTCTGATATGTCCTAGGATGCTCTAATCTGTGTAGGACTTCCCCCAAACTTTGCAACCATAACACTTACTACCTGAGCCACTTATGCACAACAACCACATTTCACAACTGCATGAACAGGACAGATAAAGCAGTTGGATGCTTGTCCCATGCTTGTCTGTGGACAAGGGACTCTGGGGAGATTTCGGATTCATTTGATTTTCAGAGTGCCAACTGGGAGAAAACTGATATTCTGACTAATTTTCTAATACCATGGCACAGTTGTACACTGCTGAAGAAACAGTTGTTATATTCCTCCCAGACTAAAATGTGCATTTAGTCTCCCAGCCACTGTTTGATCAAATTTCTTAATTACTGGGGTACCATCTTTCTTCTGCACATATATGCCTGCATCATAGATGTATGGCACTCTGGAATCACAACACAGCCATGATTTTATGACATAAAAATTTGTGGGTTTTGATGGCACTGGACTTCTTCCTATGTGAACAGCACTAATTGTCCATAAGTTGTGACATTTCCATATGGCACCAAGCTCTGTGCCACAGTTCCTGCACAGAAGGCAAGCTTGTAGCTCTCATTGATAGCTCAGAGTTGAAGCTGATAATCAAATCTGAGGACTGTATTGAGTCTTTTGAAGAAGACCTGTGACACTATGCACCGGAAGTGTGGAAGGCAACCCTCATTTTGCAAAGACCTTTCCATAAACAGAGAAAGGTCATCTAAAGGTCCTTGTTTGTCAGTTGCCATTAAATATGGCCACCAGCTGAAGTCAGGGTGCAGTTTGCTTGCAAACATTTGCAGATGCAATTGGGGTCTCAGGGACCTCAACAACTGAGGACTTCCTGGAGCATGGAGTCTGACATAAAGGGCAGCATCCAACTAAAGAATTCAGCTAAAGCAAGGAGTTTTAGCTGCACAATAGACCCTCTCCAGCCTCTCATCTCCTTGCATGCCCCATAAATCTTCTCTGGAGGGTTGGAAGAAACCCTGGAACAGATTTATGGGGTTTGTGGAGATAGAAGAGGGCAGGGAAGTTCAATTCCACAGCTAAAACCCTTTGCATTAGTGGAACTGTTTAATAGGATACCACCCAAACATTTTATGATTCTCCTGCTGCTGTGATCTAAACCACTGAGCCTCTTGGGCTTGCTGATCGGAAGGTTGGTGGTTTGAATCCATGCAATGGGGTGAGCTCCCATTGCTCTGTCCCAGCTTCTGCCAACCTAGCAGTTCAAAAGCATGCCAGTGCAAGTAGATAAATAAGTACTGCTGCAGCGGGAAAGTAAACAGCATTTCCGTGCACTCTGGCACTCATCATGGTGTTCCATTGCACCAGTAGTGGTTTAGTCATGCTGGCCACGACCTGGAAAGCTGTCTGTGGACAAATGCCAGCTCCATTCGCCTGAAAAGCGAGATGAGCGCTGCACCCCATAGTTGCCTTTGACTAGACTTAACCGCCCAGGGGTCCTCTACCTTTTTTACCTTACTGCCTAAATGTGTTTGACCCCGCTTGCTGATGGAGGACTAAAAGAAGATTTTTTGGGGTCCCTTTTCAAAACAGGTATTTTGCCTTGTGTCAGATCAGGAATGAGATTCAGCAAGAAATTAACGGACTCACACAGCAAGTGTCTTTTCTATTTTTTAAAAAACCCTTTAATGTGATGCAGATTAATAATAATGCTGGATGAATACATTTGCATCTGTGTCTATTTGCAGGCCTCCTTGAAATATCGTGAAGCAAGCACACAGTTGGAATTGCACAAAGTGGAACAAAGGTGACATTGGCATTTAAAGAGGATTCATTGCTCTGAAAGTTTACAAGAGCCAGGGGGGCAACTTGCATGGGGAACACCTGTGCTTCCTTCTAGTTAGAACTGGATTGTACGCAAGTAGCTCTTATTTCTTACAGCAGCATATACAGCAGGTACCTTGGGTTGATGGGTTAAGGAACTGTTTGTTTTTAATCATCAAGGGAAGAGACCCAACTCAGTGGCTGATTCCACTAGGGAGGAAGTAGGCGTTCAATTAGGGCTTCTTAACTATGCATAGCATCCCTGCTTGTATTACAGTGAGCAAAATCAAGGCAGGCCCAGCCCACCTCTAGCAAGTCCCCTGCCTCAATTTTGCTCATACCCAATCCTGCCTTCCTCTGCCTTCTACCCTAACTCAAGTTACTGTGGGAAAGGCAGTGTGTAGTAAACAGAGGAGGATGCTAGAGATGGTGGCAGGAATGGCACTTTTAGTATCTTGTCTCACTGGGGGTGGGCGGATCTGAATATATGCTTCACCATCCTGGTGGGAAAAGATGATCTGAGCGTTATTTCCAGGCATGAAGAGGCCTTTTGATGAGAGGAAATAATACTCCCAGAACCTTTTTTTCCTCCTCTTCTTCAAGCTGGCACTTTCATCTGCTCCCCATTTTTCATTTGGTGGAGGTCTTTGTACTTCCATTAGTATAGAAATGATACATTCTGGTGTGTGTGAGAGAGGTGGGGGGGGGGAGAACCCTCCCATGAAGAACTGCGGTCACAGAGTTCAAGGCACAGCATCTTGTATCTCTAGTAAACCCCAGCTGCAAATGCTTTCATAGATTCCCCAGATTCTCTAGTCTAGATTCCATTCCTAGCTTTCATCAAACACTACAATTTAGTCATTCTGAACTCCCATTAAGCGATATGATGCACAGTTCTTTTGATAAAGACATGTCTGGAAATAAGCACTCGGTGTACCACATTACTAAATATTTCAGTTTTGCTATAATGGCATAGAGAAAATTGTCCAGTGATACTTCTGGAGAAGTATGGTCTGCCTGTACTCTGGAGAAAATGTATTCCATTTTCACTGCTTTCCCTCCAGACATTTATCTCTAGATGCCAGGCTAAGAGACAACAATATTAGTGTGTAAGGAGTTTGGTCTTTTCCTCCAAGCCTTTGGAAATATATGGTGGACTGATAAAGCAATGCAATACAGAAAGCTGCCAAAACAGATAAAATCTGTTAACCTAGATGCTTTACATCATCATAGGGTGCCCTCCCCCTTTGTTTTGATTTCTCTCCCTTCACATTTTTCCACTCTACATCTCTGCTTTATTCTTGAAATACGTTCTGAGGAACAAGTCTCTGACATGTAAAAATTCAAAGCTTATCTGAATAGAAACATCCTTTGTGCCAATACTATATATTTGCTGGATTCTTTAGATGAAGATTAGCAATTTGGGGAAGGAAAAAGTGGAAGGTAGGCTGAGCAGGATTCCAGAAAGATGAGAGAGACCCAATGTTGAAAGCAGTCCCAAGTGTTTGTCACCCCTTATGTATGTATTAGATGAGCACCATTGATAATCTAAAGCAGGAATGGGGAACCTGCAGTCTCCCAGACTTAGTTGGACTCAATCAGCCCCAGCCGGCATGGCTAGTGGTCAAGGATGATGGGAGTTGGAGTCCAACAACATCTGGAGGGCCATGAATTTCCCATCAGTAATAGTGGGTTAATTCCTCATTCCCCACACCAAACTGATTATCTCTTTCCATGGCAGAATCCGAGACCAGGGAGAAGAGTCGGTGGAAGAAGACTGGAAGAAATTTAAAGACTATTTACAGAAACATTGTAAAATTAATAACTGTTAGAAGGATGTTGGAACAATATTATATGATTTTAGCAGGAAGGATATAAAGGATTTGGGAATAACTGACTGTTAATTGGTGAAAGGAGGAAAAGTAAAGCTACATTATATTAAGACAATTCACAGGACAAAAATTTCAAAAGAGGGAAAGGATTTGCTGAAATAGATAATAGACCTAGAATACAAAAAAAGGAGGTGTGAGGAGGTCAAGGAAATAAGCTAATGAAAGAATGGTAATGAGGAGATCTGATGCATTTTCTTTTTTGAATTTTTGTTTTTGTTTAATGGGTTTTATTTCTCTGGGGTTTTTTTCTTCCTCTTTTTTATATTGTGGTGTGTTGTTTTGTTTTTGTTTAATGTGGTATGTTTATTTTTTCTTTCTGTAATTGTTGAAACTTTAATAAATATTATTATTTTTAAAAAAAGATTATCTCTTTCCATGACCCACCTGCATGTGATTTCATATCTGTCAGGCCTGGTCCTACCATTAGGTAGAGTGGAGTGGTTGCCTTCAGCAGCAGATGTTGGGAAGCACTGGCAAGGTACTGAGATTAGAGCTGTGTGTGCCATGTGACTTGAACTGCATGCTCTAGCCTTAAGGTGCAGAGGAGGAGATTACTCCATCACCAAGCAAGATTCAGCTGCCCATGGGGTTGGATTTGGTATGTGGAATGAGTGAGGATGCCATCTTGTCATTTACTTCAGGCAACAAAATGTCTTGGTCTTGCACTTGTAAAGCTAGGCAGCTGGACGATTCAGCTTTATTACAAAACCTGGCGATCCATGAGTGTGCTGCAATTCAGAATGAATTTCTGGCTTCTGGATACAGATCGTCCACCTGGCAAGAACAATAGCTCCTCCTCATACTCCAAAGGACTTGGAAAATATGCATTAGGCTTAATCTATGATTGGGATGGGTAAATATGTCAATTGTGATTTCTCATTTTTCACATCTTAAATTCAGGTACCCTAATTTACACACCATTTTGCCATTCCTCAAGGGTTTCCTTAGAGTAATTTGATCAGAGTTTCTTACGAAAATTCTACAGAACTTTAGTGTGACTTTTCCCTAATATAGACCCTTTTTTTGATGCAGCTTTGCCTAGTTTTTGCAGAACACTTTCCTTAATACAATACATTTTTTGTATATTATTTTCACCCACACATGCATTTTATTCATACTGTATCTTGGGAGATGCATTTTGTTGTACATATTACTTGGTTGGAGGACTGTGCTGCAAAATTTGGAGAAGTTTAAAAGGTGGCTGTGTCTCAGTTCGTATAATGTTTCAGAAAGTGCTAATTAGGTAAGTTCTCCTTCAAAAGGAAAATTAACTGATTTTCTCCCCCCTCAGTCTTCTACGGGGCCAAGTCAATTCAGTTAATTCAAGGAGAGAAGGAATAGGGGTGTGGGGGGGGGGGAGATACACGTACCAAGGATTTCAACACCTGCTCTGAAATTCTGTAAGGTATTTAAAATATTTGCATATCAATGACCAGCAGTTCACAGGGCATGACTAAGCTGAAGCCCTGGGTTAATAGCATCTCCTTCTCTATTATTTATTTATGGAAATATATTTTAATATTTTTGACACATTTTATTAAGGGTCTGGCCCTTGCTTTCATCCTTTCACAACTTTCTAATTTTTAGAAAAGTCAGAAGAGGCAGAATGTGACACATAAATTTGATTATGAAGAGTGATTCCTTTATAAATATCTACAGACGTGTTTCATTATTGATAGATACTTATCTCCTGGCCCCCTCTCTGCCTGTCTGGGTCTTTTAATCTATAGAATACAAGTCATCTCCTATTGAACGTTGAACTGGGCTTAATTGGGTAATATTGCTCCAGAATTTGGATAGCTTATGTATCCCCCCACTCCTCCCTTTTAAAGAAGCCCTTTAAAGGATTGGTACAGTGGGACAGTGAAGAAGGTTTGCTGAACTTTTCATTGCTGGAAGCTCAGCCGAGTATCCAACTTTACTCTCTCATCCATTATTACTCCTTTCTCTTAATCCAGCTAAGGAGCTGCTATCCTGTCCTAAGGACTTCAGCAGGCTCTCCCTTGAAAGTTTTGAGGAGACAGGGACCTTTTGGGGGCCTGGCAAAACTGGGAGGTTGTCTGGTTCCAAAGATTAATGAACACCAGAGGTTATGAGGACTGGTTTTCTAGTGGGCAAAACTGTTTGGCTTCTAGTACCTTGTTTACAGCAGTTTGATTAAAGGCCTTTCACAAAGAAAACTGCATTCAATATGGGAACCACTCCACTGTGGTGAGAGATTCACTGAGATTCACTCCATTCACTGATAAAACTGAATGGGAAGAGCTAATCACAGAGATCTTTTCTATCTAATCAGCAGCCTCTATATAATCTATATATAATCCCGGTATACGTGTGTGCATGTACACAAGTGTGTGTGTAGGAGGCTTCAGAAAGTGTCATAGGAGGAAATGCAGATTCCTAATGACTTCACAACTCTGTCCATTCTCAGCGCTTCTCCTGACACTAAAAATAAATAATTTTATGAGTAAAGTGAAATGAAACATTTTGATTATCCGACTTAAATGCTTCAATATTTCAGCAATTCCAGCAGTTCATTTTTTATTAAAGCTGTGCCATGTAGCCTGTCACATTGCTCAAAATTGCGGTTCTGATTGCAAAATAAATCAAAGCAAATGGAACATGTACAACTTAATTCCAATGCACGTTCTTTCATTTCATTAATAAAGTACTTTTCGCAAAGTGCAGTGTTTTCCAAGACATTCACAGAACTCAGTTCATATTATTACTCTATGATCCTGATGAAAGAGAATGGGTTTTTAAATTTTATTTTAAAGACATTTAAAACTCACTTCCATATAATCTCATCCATTTTCTGAAGTAGCCCTCATAGTGGGCCTTGGTATGTTGGTAGCCCTATTCAGTTGTTGAGCCTTATCACAGGAGGGCTCAATGGGTGTAAGAGGCTCTGTATCTGATGGCCCCACTCCCAATGGCCTAGGTACACCCAACCTTTAGTACAAAGGTCTGGAGGGGCTTCTGAATGAGGTTTGAAGTCTTCTCGAGATTGGCAATCCTGGTAAGTCAATGTTCTGATCATGTAAAGGCTTCCAGCTATATTTGGCTGGAATTGGTTAGAACCTCCCCCCCAGGCCATTGCAAATGAAAGTGGGTGTGCATGGGAAGGGGGGAAATGCATGAAGGTTGTTGTAGGGGAGGACCTGTTACACAAAGAATATTGGGGCAGGGCAACCACACTGCCTTGGCCTCCTACACATATTTAGCCTCCCTCAGTCCAGTATACCTGAAGGAGCGTCTCTACCCCTTTCGTTCTGTCCTGACACTGAGGTCCAGAACCGAGGGCCTTCTGGCGGTTCCCTCAGTGCAAGAAGCAAAGTTACAGGGAACCAGGCAGAGGGCCTTCTTGGTAGTGGCACCCACCCTGTGGAACACCGTCCCACCAGATGTCAAAGAGAACAACAACTACCAGACTTTTAGAAGACATCTGAAGGCAGCCCTGTTTAGGGAAGCTTTTAATATTTGATTATATTTGATTATATTTGATTGTATTTTAATATTTTGTTGGAAGCCACCCAGAGTGGCTGGGGAAACCCAGCCAGATGGGCAGGGTATAAATAAATAAACATATTATTATTATTATTATTATTATTATTATTAGGCTCAATACCTGGGTAGGGTGGAGAGGTGCCCGCTTTTCCAGAGGATTGAGGGGCCCAATGTGATGTCACGCAACGTCCTGACATCACATGCATGATGTCCGGACGTCACAAGTGTGACATCATGCGGAGCCAGGGGGCAAAGCCAAACACCCTCTGAAAAATGAGGGGACCCAGACCCCTCAAAAAATACATGGAGGGGCGAAACATCCTTGCCTTGGGAGTCGGCTTCTATGATACAGTGAATGGTTTAACATTTGGAAGCCTGAGAAATCACCATCCACCCTGACAACTTCAAATGCCTCCACATGACTACAGCGGCAACTTCACACACACTCCACTCCCACTGCAACTGCCCCCCCCAAAAAAAACATACCCTTCCCACTCCATGGTCCCTAACACATACAAAAAGCCTGCAACCCCACACATCTTGACACTTAAGCATCCTGCAACCCCAGACACATCTCAGCAACCACGTACCCTGACACCCCCTGGTATGCACAAACACTACCGAAACTCCAAAAATTTACAAAAGCAATCTTACGCATCAGAAAGAAACTTGGTGGAGACGTTGCAACTCTAAATTCACAAGAAAGTCAGTGTTAAGAGTTGTTGCGCATGGGCCCCAATGCTTTTAGGCTGAGACCTTGTTTTAGATCTGGTAAGGTATGAAGCAGCTTCTTACACTCCTTTATGCCATATACTGCACTTGAAGATGTGTTGTTACAGATATAAGTGCCTTGAAAGTTCAGTTGATTTGATTTCAAGAGGTATGTGAAAATGTAAGCAGCCACAAGCATCTATTACGATTTGAAATCTTTCACACTATAGCATGATAAGAGTAGCAACACCAATTTAAAGGATGCTAATAGATGAGATACAAACGCCTAGGTGATCATTTTAAATGAAAGATGCTACCCTAGCGGTTTTTGCATCTTGGCGATGTTTCAGGCTGGGCAGCATGTTTGATGCTATACCTGCTGGCTTTTCATTTGCCAAGATGTTTATCTTTGCTCATCTGGAAAAATACAAGAGTCATAGTTTCCATTTACACTTCAAGTTATTGGGAAACACTTCTGAAATAAAAACAAACTGTGCCTTCCATTTTTAGGGTCATTTTGATTAACTTTATTAGATTTGTTAGCCATAAATTATTATTTATCTGCATCAAGTCTGTCCAGCAATTTTTCTTCTTCTTCTTCTTTTTAAAATAAAGATATTTACTACTTCTATCGGCTGTATGAGCTGCATTTCTTGGCTGCAATGTCATTCTGAGAACTGATTTACTAACTTGGCAGAATTCCATCTTCCACTGTGAAAAGCACATAGCTAGCTTCTCCATAGCTCTGTATCTTTCTCCTAATCTGTCAATTTTATTACCACAGTTATCTGCGCTTTGTTGTCCCCCTGCAAAGTGCTTTATCAAAATATTTTTTAAAAAAACCATGTCAGTAAAATGTTTGATTCCACTCCCTCCTTCATCCAGTTAAGGACCAGTATTCTTTCTCTTTTTTAACTGCAACTTTGTTTTATTTAAATAAATAAGTGATTTGATATTGCAAATTTATATATACCTGTATGCACATTTATGCTCAGGGTAGGAACCGCTGTGTTTCCTAAATGGTAATAAAATGACAGCTTTGACTTGGATTTCTTAATTTATATTCTGGAAGAGTAGTCTATTTTATTGAGAGACTTTTGGTGGGGACAGATTGATATTTGCAGGAATTTATCCTTCTGGTTAGCAAACTATATTGCTCTGTTTCATTTAGGATAGTTTTATGTATTTTATAATTGTTAGGATTTTATCCATTTTTATAGTTGTGTTGTCTTTTGTTTTAACCTGCCTTGGGGCCTTCAGGCGAAGAGTAAGAAATCTTGAGTTGTATTCCATGTAGCGCTAAGGTGAACTTTTGTCAGTGCAAGGATTTCTCCTAGAGCAATGAAGTATTTTCCCATCCTCTTCTTGCACACTCCCTACATCTGTTTTGTGTTTTCCCCAGACCCTCTGGAACATATTGTTTTTGGGGGTGGCATTCATGGGGAGGAGTGTGGGGAAGTCCCCTTGTGCAAAAATTTAGTTGAATCCTGCCCCTTATGGATAAATAAACTACAAATGATTTAAATATAAGTGACTTACTGCAGTCCTTTGAATTATCTGACACCTTTGAATCTCTACAAAATAAAAAAATTCCTTCCAGTAGCACCTTAAAGACCAACTAAGTTAGTTCTTGGTATGAGCTTTCGTGTGCATGCACACTTCTTCAGATACCAAGTGTGCATGCACACGAAAGCTCATACCAAGAACTAACTTAGTTGGTCTTTAAGGTGCTACTGGAAGGAATTTTTTTATTTTGTTTTGACTATGGCAGACCAACACGGCTACCTATCTGTAACTTTGAATCTCTGTTTCATGTGTTTTTATACTGCTGTTGTGTTGGTTTTAGACTGTTTTGGTTTGACTGTTTTAATGATATTTTATGATACAGTGCAGTCTTCTCAGAGTGAATATACAGGCTCATCTTCACATCTGTGTCTCTCTCTCTCTCTCTCTCATCCATTATAATGGTGTACTGATCTGAAATCTTTACACGGAAAGGTAACATTTCTCACAAGATGACTTGTATTTGTGTCACCTCATACATTGTCATATTATTCACACCCTGTATTTTTTTAAAGCAAAGCAAAGATCACAAAGACAGTAAAAAAAACACAACACCTCAATTTGTTGTAACACTCTGGAATCGTACTGATAACTAATGCACGTCCAGCACAGTATATCTCTTCATCAGGAGCAACTGAAAACTCCATTGCAGGGATATATAAATCAGGCAATGTATCAGGGACAATATTTAAATCCTAAAACACATAGACATATTTTATTTCTCTGTAAGTCTATAAATACCAAAATGCACTAGGAGCCAACATGCAAAAACTATCCGGAAATATGTTCGCAAATAATTCTGAAAAGAACCCACTCTCTTTGAGGTTAAGTATTCAGCCATTCAAGGACTTTCCCCTTTCCTTACATGTTATTACCCGAAGGGGAAAAGGTAAATAAAACATAAGAAGTGAGAGCTTCAGCACAATGTTGTCATGTGGAGTGTTTGGTGTTCCCTGTTTCAGTTCAACTAGCCAGGTTCTTTCCTAGTCCAGTCCATTCTCCCTCCCACTTACTTTTCATTCCCCTCTTGCAAGCATCAAGCATTCTTTGGACAATGTGCACAAGAAATTCTCATGGGGACTGTTTTTCTCTACGAAAATATTTTTGGATTTCTGCAAGCTTCAGGGTTGTCATCCCCCCATGTTTTCTAATACCTGACTCCTGTGCGTGGGCAGTACCATTTTAGCTAGAAAAGCAATCTTTCCACCTTCTCATGTTTAAAGTAAAGCCCGGCCAAGGATGTCATCAGGTTTTTAGGAAGCTCAGGACTAGAACCCTGAATGCCTACTTCTTAGAACAACTCTACAACCAAAAAGCCACAAGAAAAGACAAACAACAAACAATGTAGGGCCATTGTAATCCGACATACACACACCCAACTCATAGACTAAGCTATCTACGCTAGGAGTGTATCAGTGGCATGCAGACTAGGAGGACTAGGATTAGGGAAGGCGGCACGGTGCTCATACTCACAACGACGATGCCCCATCACTTTCACAAGCTGGCACCTCTGACCCTAACTGTTCCCCTACAAAAAAATTCACCACATGTCACTGGAGTGTATATATGTGTGAAAGAGTCCATGAGTGGAAAAGGGGGAGTAGGCTAATTCTGTTGATCCCAGCCCATGCATTGAGAACAGATTGTTATGGGGGAAAGCTCACCTGCATAGACATCTTTGTGCAAAGTTGTAGTTTTCAGCTCCCATGGAAGTCTGTGTCCAGACTCCCCCTGAAATGTGTGGACTATCACAGGGGCAGATGAGGAAGCTGTGTGATCTCACAAGCAGGGGCAGCGGTGCAGCCTCCATTCACATGTATAACACAGCTACTCTGACTACCAGTTAAGGAACAACACAGAAAAAAACAAACCACCTGAAGGTGTGCATTATGAGAAAATGTATGCAATGTCATGACACACAGAATTTTCCTACATATCAGTACAAGAGATACATAAAATCTGTCAGACTGTTGAATCATTCACCCCTTAAATATCCATTTCACCTTTCCATAACTGAGAAGAAGCTAAAAATACACTCACAGCCGTCACTGAACATGGATGAGCCTTCACACATCACAAGTTGCCTGTTTACACAGAATAGTCATTCTGAACATGATATGCAAAAATAGAAACAGAAATCATTTCTTCACTCTTTCCCTCTTATTATTATTATTAGTAGTAGTACCATTACTTATATTTATAACCCACATTCTGTGTTTAAAAATTAAACACAGTTAAAACAGATTACAATCACAGGAATAGGGTGTGCTCTGATCCTATTTATGATATATTTATTTCCATATTTCTCAGTTTAGGGAGAGCTGTTGAGTACAAACCACTTTTTGAAAATTCAGATTCATTCCCTTGATCCTGACCAGAGGTGCCAGCTTCCCAAACAATTGTGGGGGCCCGATGGGACTGCACATGATGCCCTCTGAATATTGAGGGGGCTGCCAGTTTAAGGGGGGCAAAACTGCCTCAGTCCCTAGGAATCAGTGCCTATGCAAGAGACAGAGCACGTTCTAAGCTTCTCTCTCAGCATAAGTGAGGCTATATACAGCAGGAGAGCAATAGACTTCTCCACAGCCCTGCCTTTCTGCAGCCTTCTACTGGACACCACCAATGGACCCTCCACCAACAGCACCCTTACCTTCCCACACATTCTGTAGGTGGAAGGGGGAGTGCTGCCCCCATGGAATTATGCCAGTGTTAATGGTGGAAGGCTAGCTGTAAAGAAGCTACAAAGAATAAGCAATGTCTCCCAAAACAACATGCCCTTTGGCACTTAAATCACTGCACAAATAAGTACAAAAAGAAAGCTATCATTCCATATTAAGACAATCACACAATTTGATCATTGGAAAGATGAGTATTTCTGCATAGGACAAAGACAATAAAATCTGCACTGCAGTAACTATCTTCTCCTCACCCACTTTTTTAAAGGCAATTTCTGTTCATCAGAATATTCTATTAGATTTTAAAGGGACTTATACAAGAGCATGCTCAGGATCACAGCTTAAATCAGCAGACTTTCGAATGCATAAAACACCAATGCACCATCTCAAAGGAAGCAGGATTATATGTGCAGGAGCTAAAATATTCACAGCAAAGAATACTAAAGAACATGAAATATTATTCATAAAGTCTAGGAAGTGGCTCTTTTAACTGGAACTTGTCTTAGGTTGTACACCTGAAATGTTTCTTTACACAAAATTTGACTGCAACTTGATGGCAAAACCTTAGTAATTACATTAATCTAAGCCTTCGGGCTATTCCTTGCAAACTTTTGAAGAAGATTTTACAAGAGGGGAGCTCAATGAGGAAGATTTGCCCTTCTTCAAAGACCTCCAGAGGTAAGGAAAAGAATCAAACATATATTTATTAGCTGCAACAAAATGAGTCTTCTGGTGTGGGTAAGGCAAAGGATTAACTTTTAACTGTGCAGATGAGATATCAAAAGCAGTGGGAAAGGTGGCGAGCCTTATCAGAGGAGAAATTGTGCCTTGTGACACACTCCAGGTTTTATCTGAAGTTCAGTCTAAGATGTGAAGAATTTTGTTTCTAGATGCAAGGTTTAAAGAGGTAACATTTGTCACTCAGACTCCTGAAAAACATTGAGACAAAGTACTTTCTTATGGAGCACCAGGTGCTATTTGGCACTAGTCTACTCAAAGTAGACCGATTGAAGTTAATGCACATGACTAACCTGTGGGCATCTTCTTGTATTCCTATTGATCAGTAGCTCTGTCACTGTTGGAATAAATCAAAAGAAGAGAAAGTCATATTGGCAAAACATGTTGGCAAATCATATCTTGCTAAAACTGTACAGTGGTACCTCAGGTTACAGATGCTTCAGGTTA
This sequence comes from Podarcis erhardii, assembly GCF_964252035.2. NCBI lineage: Eukaryota > Metazoa > Chordata > Lepidosauria > Squamata > Lacertidae > Podarcis > Podarcis erhardii. The sequence goes on from NC_138509.1 coordinate 40,700,264, forward strand.
CAGACTCCACTAACCTAGAAATAGTACCTCGGGTTAAGAACTTTGCTTCAGAATGAGAACAGAAATCACGTGGCGGTGGAGCAGCGGCTGCAGCAGTGGGAGGCCCCATTAGCTAAAGTGGTACCTAAGGTTAAGAACAGTTTCCGGTTAAGAACCTCCAGAACAAATTACCGGTAAGTTCTTTTTTTTTTATAAATATTTATTAAAGTTTTTAAATATCAATGCACAAATAATAAACAGTCTTACTTCTGTCACAAACATAATTTCATCACTTCTTTGGACTCCCTCACGTCTCCCGCTCCCATTTACATCGTTAAAAGTTTTTTCCAGACAAATTATCAACTTGTTTACAATCTCATGTCCACTCATTCAAATATAATCTAGCACTTCTTCCAAAAAATTTTATATTTTCTTTAGTCTCACTTATCATCAAATTTGAATCTAATTTAGTGGTGGCCAATTTTTTATAATCTAGCATCCTTCTTAACTTTCAACCAAGTTACAATGTTTTTGTTCTTAACCCGAGGTACCACTGTATCTGAGTTCCTGTATATCATAAAAATCTCTAGATTTACAACATCTGTAGGGCCACTGAAGTTCATACCTGGATTCCTGGGTCAGGTGCACTCACTGTCATATACCCAGGTCTGATGCTGACACTCATACAAAGCATTGTTCAGGAATTCCAAGAAACCAACAACAGCAACAAAACAGTGCAGTTTTGAAAGGTCCAGTCTGCCATCATGATATAAAATGGTGTCCAATTGTATCCAAACAGACAAAACCTGTTCCTTGATTTCAGGAACTTTTATGCAAAATTTGATTTCAGTATTTTAAGTGGTGTCTAAATGCATAGCAAACAAACAAACAACTTCCCCATCTATGTCAACTACCAGCAAGATGGTGAGGTAAATCAGAAATCAGGCAAGTTTCAGAAAATGTGTGCTTCCACAGAATGCAACTTGAATTGTTCTTATCTAAAGAGGATAAAACCCCAATTGGTGACATTAACTAGCAGAAAATTAGGCAAGAAGAACAATATTGGCTACAAATCTTGGAATGCTTGATTGCTTTGTTCAGAATTCTTGGCATGCAAAACTTGGCATTCCATGGTACAACTGAAAAGTTGTATAGTTGTGCAGCCTCTCCATACTGCAACCAAAACTCCTGGGTAATGTGCCTAATGTTTCAGTTGCCCTAAGGGTCCTTTGCATATTTCCAGTGTCAATGGCAAGTGGTGAATGCAGTTTCTCAAAGCTCAGACTTATAAAAACTTACATACACTCAAAACAATGTTGCAAAAGGAATTAGTTGTCTTGGCAACTATATCAACTTGAACACACCCAAGCATCAGACATTTGACCTGAAGGAACTGGTAACCAAATTTGACCTGAAGGAACTGGTAACCAAAAATAAAGGCATGCAGAGTGACAGTTTGATTTGCCTGAAATTGAAACTTTTAAGATACTTAAATTTTAGCATCACAGTTCACAAGATTATTCAAAACCTTTTGTGTGGTAAAATACTTTATTTTGTAATTGATAAAGATAATCCAAGATGGTTGTATTACTTATTTTTTGCATTTCAGAAGAAATTTAGCAGTTTCAAGTTTTGTTCTTTACATATTTTTTTCTACAAGATGTCTGTTTTTGAAAACTGAAGTTAGCAATTGTTTTTTGGGGGGTGTAGTGGGGGTACAAATAGGTAGCCTTGCCTACAATGCAAAAGAGCCTGGCACCGGCACTGGGTAGATATGTACAACACTGAGCACCATCTGGGGTAGCCCTGCTTCTGCAGAAAGTTCAATGGAAACTGGTCTTCAACATGTAAACTGACCCTTAATATTGGAAATAAATGTGTGGTTTTGAAAGGGGGAAAAGCACTGCATTTACATATATTCTCTGATACATATGCATTTTCAGAATTCACTTTTATCTTTTAACATATGATGTCAGAGAGGTGGCTGTAACGTGGGCACCTCCTTAAACTGCCCAGGGCACGAAGCATAGTCACCTTCTTCAAGCTTCTTCAGAGATACTTTATATAAGAATGGTATATGCAGACATATATGACTAACTTGTAGATTGAAGTAATAGTTACTGTAATTGTGCTCTTCTCCCCCTTTTCTTGAGAGCTTCTGTGTTTGCGCTTGAGGAGAAAGAGCTGACGAATCCTTCCGCAGAAAGAAAGCTGAGAGGTTCATCTGGATGAACACATTAAGCTTTCTTCACTTTCAAAGTGTGAGACAAATTAGTAAGTGTGGGACTCTATTAAGATTTCCATTACTAGAGACATAGCCTCTCTAGAGACTCGCCTCTCTAATTACAACAAATGTATTCACACACACACACACACACACACACACACACACACACACACTTAAATGTGGGTGGCCTTACTAGTCGATTTTGATATACTACTTACCTGACGGTTAATGAAATGAACAAAAAAAGTGCTAAAATGCAGCCTCCCAATATCAGATGCATGAACTATGCTTTATCCAGCAAACTACATACTACTTAGCATTTGATCAGAGATGGTGTACAGTAAGTATTGATGATCTGGCAGTCCAAGACCTAACTGATTTGGCAGGGTGGCGGGTGGTGGTGGAATGAAAGCAGACATGGCTCTGGGGTGAATGGAGAGGTTTAAACCTCTTTGTCCAGTCCAGCATCCCCATTAGGTTGTGAAATGCTCCCTCACCAGTCACTAGATGGATAATTCAATGGAGTGGGGAATAACAAGCCCTTTTGGCAGTTGATCTGCGTGTGTCCTGCACTTGTCTGTGCAGTGTGTGTGCATGTGAGAGTGTGGGCCCCTGGAGGGTCAGCCAAGGAAGAATACAGCCTCTGATCTGTAAAACTTAATCAACAGGTTAAGAAGCTGAATTGCTTGGACAAAAGTCCTGAGCCTGCTAAAACATCCTGATGTTTAAGTTGTGGGCGATCTGGCAGTCATTACTTTCTGTGCCCCCACTGCAGTTGGCCAGGAGCCTGTTATCTGCACCTAGGGTTTTGTTCAGAGACCCACATTTTGGATTGGCTTATGGTCATCAAGATTTGAGGCCTGCCCCTGACCTTGTCCTGTGCTTCCATAGGAGGTGAGGGATACCCCACTGTTTTTCTTCCCAGCTCCACCTTTTTTTGCTCAAGGAGGGGTCTGAGATGCTACCTGCAGTTAACACAGGGCTTCAGAGGCTTTTGGAGGACCTCAGCAGCCTGGCCTCCTGGCAGCTCCAAACTTGAAAGGTGAGATGGGACTCAGTTTTGGTACTGAGCACGTTGGAATCCTAGAGCCAAAAGTTCTCTCTGCAGCCTTCATCTCCAGTATGGAGCTAGAAAAGGGAGAAGGGACTTACCCCCCTCCCCAAGTTGCACTGTGCTATCTTGCATGCTTATGCTGTTACCAAGATCCAATTGTGCTTCACCTTGCTATATATATCATCAGAATCTGGTCTAGGTCTTCAGTCTGAGAAATACAATTAAGTAGGTGCCAAGCTTCTTGTTTAGCACCATTATATGCCTGCTTCCTTGCTTACAATTTCTTGTTCTTGTGCTTGTCTCTTTTCTACTTGCCCCTTTGTCATTCGTCACTCTAAAAACTTTAACTCTTATGTATCCTAATGTGAGGGAAATGAATTTCAAGTAGGGATGTGGAAATTTGACTATCTGGGTTTCTTTCAGTTTCTCTTTTTTTTTCAATCTTAAACAACATTTTGCATGTGTGTGTGTGTGTGTGTGTGTGTGTATTCTCAAGAAAATTCACCAGCATTTTAATTTAAATTCCTCCAAATGTACATTTTCACCCTTAATACACACTTTTATCAAAGCAACTTGCCTAAAAGAATGCAGTTTTCAAGCTATTTCCATTAATATTAAAATTCTATGCATACTTCATCCCAATAGATGCATTTTTGTAAATGTTCCTTGGTTGGAGAACTGCATTGCAAAATTTGGGGAACTGTGAATTTTGAAAAGTGGCTGTTTTGAATCTTATATTCTTTCAGAAAGTGCAGATTAGGTGGGTTAACCTTTCAATCTGAACTTAAGTGAGTTTCTTGTGCATCTATACTCACTAAGTATTGCCTTGCCTGATGAACATAAGAAGAACCCTACTAAATCAGAACACTCACCTAGTCCACCTTGTTCTCTTCCATGAGAAGCGTACAATTCAGACATGAGCACAACAGCATTCTACACTCTCATGGACAATGCACTCAGCTATGATTCTCTCCTTGCTTCCTAGACTACACCTTGACTGCTCCTTTAGTCTGCCAGCTGTGTTATCCATTCATTGATCCTCTGTGACACTGATCCCCTGAGAAAACACTCCTCTATTTAGGGAATAGTTTTTTCTTTTCTTTTGCAGCAACGAGAAGTTCTGCTATTGCTTCCATTTACCACAATAGTTTTATTGCTTTTTTATTTTACCTTTTTAAGGTCTAAAAGACTTTTGCAGAATGTCATTTATGAGTAATGGCAGTTCAGAAGGTCAAGCACTTGGCTACTGTGCTGTTGCTAAGTATGATATAAAAATCTGGCCAATGTAGGAAAAGTTACATCTCATGGTTAAAAAGCTTAGCTACAGCATCTTCTTGTCTGAAAGAAAGAAAAGAAAACATACACACCAAAGAATCATCTTCAAGGAAATGCACAAGAAATGATGTTTGGTAAAAGATACCAGGTATCTGGGAAAGCACTGTGCTTCTCAAAATAATGTTTTAGGTTTTTGAAATATCAGGATTATTTATCCTTTCACTTTGCAGTGCAATTCTCTGCATTTCTACTCAGAAGTAAGTCTCACTGTGTTCAGTAGAGTAAATGAGTTTTGAATTTGTAGCCTTAAATACTAAATTAGGCACAGTTCATTTATTTTTGCACATATTGAAAAGGAACACCCACCCTGCCTATAGGACACAACTGTAGTGGAAAGAAATATGCTGGAAGTCTGTGTAGCAGAGATTCCTTCAACCTAGAGAACCTGCCTGTCCGTATAAAAGCAAGCCAGAAATAGTGGACATAGATCTGGGCTTTATTTATTGCACAGCCACTGCCAGCTTGATTGCCCCTTTTCTGCTTTTCAGCAACCCTGACCTGAACTCGTTTCATGAAAAGAAAAGCCACCTTAAAAATAATAACAAGAATTCTAGAAAAAAAAACTTTTTATTTCTTGCAGATGGCAATATAAAATGCTGCACAGAGAGGAGATTCTTGGCAAGACAATTTCATCTAAATTTAAGAGGACATTAACATTCAGTGGTTTGTTGCTGGAAAGTGGTGCTGTAATCAGAGCAACAATGAGGCAGAGATAGCTGTGCACAACCCATCATTTCTTTATTTAGCATGTAGCCTCAGTCTCACGGTGAATTGCTTCACACTTCCATATTTTTCAAGTTGGCTGAACCCATGGGGCTTATTCTACATCACCAGAGATGAGTTCTTGCTTTATTCCATTATATTACCCTCTGCTTATAATTTAAGTGATACGTGGCACAATAATATTTGCTTTATCTAGGAAGTTTTATCTTTTATTTTTAGAGATCTTGAAAATATGGGTGTATTAGAATGGTTGGAAGAGAAATTAGAAGAAGGAGATCATAGTCAACACTATACAATTTGGATAAAGAGGAAGTCAGAGTAAACTTGGAAAATGTGGAACCAGTCGAACATTTTCTTTGTATTTTCCTTGTCAGAGTCGGGGTGAATCTCCACTCTTGGATTTTAATGTTAAAAAGGGGTTCAGGAATGGTTTTGATAACGTAGATGGACACATGACGTCCTACTTTTGACACTCATAACGGGTTATTAAAATGTGACATTAGAGGGTGCTGCAGAGCAACCAGCAGCAGGGAGATAGAGTTTTGATGGGGAAAAGGTAAAAAAAAAAGTTTTAATTTACAAGTATGCCTTGTGATGTTTTAGAATGACATATCCAATACCGTTCTAATAACATGAAACAGGTCAGTGTAGATCCAGCCTCAGTCTATCTACTCTCTCCGGATGCAGCTACAACAGTAACTGTTGCTACTAACTTCCCTGGGAAGTTGTGTGGGAAGTGGGATTCACTTTTGAACCACTCTGGGACTTGTGGCTCTGTGGAGGGAATTGGGGTCTCCTAACATCTCTTAGCTCCCTTAACAAACTACAGCTCCTCATATTCTTTGTGGGAGTCCATGGCTGTCTAAAATGGTATCATAGCACTTTTAATGTATGGCGTGACCGTGACCTTGATTAACAAATTTGGCCAGCAGCAGAATGTCGTGGTGTATCCTTGTCCATAAGGGATATGCACTCCAAATTAATTTGTCACCCCATCATGGAAAAAAAATATTAATTTGTGAATTGCTACATATTCAACATTTTTATTTGCAAGAACAAATGATCCACTTTATGTTTCTTGCTTGAAGCTGATTATGGAATACATATCTTTAAGAGCTAATTTCACAGCTACCTTAAATAGGTTATAACCATAAATTTCTATTTCTGCAAGGGCATACATGAATACTGTAGAAAAACAATTGCTTAACCCCTGATGTGAAATAGATTTTCTGGTGCCCCAAAACAAGTTGAGGGGGAGGAGGGACTTAGAATTTATAACTGCCTGCCCTGCCCTCCTTGCTTGAATCTCCTGGCAGTATTCTTAGCCTCAGCCCCACCCTCACAAGCAGGTATACTTGGTGGTGCTGAAACGGTTTAGGAGCCACTGAAAAGTTACTTGGCTCTGATATGCAACTGGAGGCTCCTGTGTACCAGTTGGAGACCAGTCATTTGGGACGTGACACAGAACTCTATAATTCTGTGATTCTATGTTGCTGAGGGAGGGGGAAGCTGTGAGACAATGGCTTGCTTAAGGCCAACTTAGTGAATTCATGGTGGAGGTCTGACTTATTAATTTATAAAAGTCTTTATTATATTGCCATATCATAAAATATCAGGGCAGAGTGGTATGCCCTAAACCACTAACCAAAGCTGTAAAATAATCATTAAAATGACTGGACAATGGCATAATCACGTTGGCCAGCTACATCGCCTCTCTGCCCCTTAGCCCCATACCAGCTCCTAAACTGAGAGCAGAGGGGTGGGGAAATCAGCAGCCAAGAAAAAAAGGCTGATAGGACAAGGGGAACTGGGGAGGTTGGCAGCTACCTACACTCCCAGCCATAGCCCATGTTTAGAGCTATATTTCTGCCTATTTCACCACACTATGGCAGGCATCTTGCAAGAGGGATGGAAATGTCTCAGGCAATCACTGTTATCATTGACTTCCCAAAAAACATTGTTTGAAATAACAGTGATGATTCTCTTAGCAACATCAAATGCTTAGCGGAATCAGCATGTAATATCAGCTCGTAGGCATGAGGGAGGTGGCTCAGGCGGGTTAACTGTCTAACTCAGTTTCCAAGCCACAGTATATTAAAAATGTAAATGTATCTGAATGTAGCCAATTATAGCATTTTTTTTAAATAATTAAAAAAAAATGCTTGGGAATGGATTAGGTTATTTTATTTATGAGACATGGCTCCAGCATTCAGAGCAGCTGACATGAAATAAATGATTTACTAAATGTGGTTTTGTAAATGAAGTTGTAAGAATAATGTGATGCTTTAAGGGCTCTTGGACTCACTGCAGTTTGTACACAGAAGGATTGATTTCTTCTGGCTTCTGAGAGGGTGATGCCCCTAACCTGGGCACTGCATTGACACAGGTCATTGAGGGACTTCTTCCTCTGTGATGTGCTCATTCCTACTGTAATGATGGCACAACCTGTCTTCAAACCAGTTTCTGCCAACCACGTGGCTCAGAGCTGAAAAAGTCCTGCACATCTGGAACTAGGGTGCGTCTCTGTGTGCTGGAAATACTGCATCACATCATCAGGAAAATATCTGTTTGTGGTTCCCTAATTCTACTGGCTACCTGCTCTTGTTTTCTGCTGCTCCAGAGAAGCGGACACGGAGCAATGGTTCCAAACTACAAGAAAAAAGATTCCACCTAAACATTAGGAAGAACTTCCTGACAGTAAGAGCTGTTCGACAGTGGAATTTGCTGCCAAGGAGTGTGGTGGAGTCTCCTTCTTTGGAGGTCTTTAAGCAGAGGCTTGACAACCATATGTCAGGAGTGCTCTGATGGTGTTTCCTGCTTGGCAGGGGGTTGGACTCGATGGCCCTTGTGGTCTCTTCCAACTCTATGATTCTATGATTCTATGATTCTATGATTCAAGTAAATTCTGATCTTTACAAAAGATTAATCTCTTCTGAAGAAAATAATTGTGTTGTGCTTATTTCAGCAGCACTGATCTTCTCTTGAATTGTCACAATACACACAAAGGTTATGGTATGTATATGAATGTTACAATTGTCTGTGGTTGGGAATGATTTCATGGATCTTTCTAACTTGATTCAAATAGTGTGGGGGGGGGTGTAAGAGAGAGAGGATGAGGAGAGAGAGAAATTATGCAGAGCACTGAATATTGACACACCTCACATGAACTTGAGTTGAACGTCATGGATTACCAAGACTAGAGACATGATGCTGAATGGTAAGGGAACATAGCACCTTGTTATTATTTCCTATGTCTTGCTGAATTGCACTGAATGGCTTGCTTCTGACTTGGTTAGGGATTGTTACTGTTACTAGAGACTAAGCCCCATTTACTTCAATATGTCTTTTGAGCAGACATCTAAAGGACTGCACTGTTGACTGTTGACAAGTTTCCGATTCTCCCCAGTATCAAATCTGCATAGTAATTTTTTAAAATTTTCCCAGTCTTTATTGCTAATGTGTAAGTTACCTTAAAGATTTATCTGTCAGTGTGAATCTTCAAAACAGTATGAGTTATCCAAAACACCACTCTTCCTCCTCCCCAACTGTATAGAGAAAATCGCTTTGTAAATGGGTAACATAAGGAAGAAATAAAAATATATAGGTTGCTAAAATGGAGCATAAAGGCTTTTTGCTAACATTTCCAAACATTTAATAGCATTGCACCTTCCGCTCTAGCAAACAGTAGAATACCCTTGTATGACTGAACATGAGTTAACAGATGGAAACATGTGTTTTTTTTAAGGGGTGGGGGAACCCACCTTCACATTTAAGCTGATTACCAAGAAGCAAAAGACAGCAAATAATGAATGGCTGCCTGATTGTTGAGATGAATAGTCTATAGTAAAAGTCCCCCCCCCCCCAGCAAATATACAATAGGCAAAACTCTAAGGAACATTTGTCCATTTATGTGAATTTAACAAACAACTGCCACCTGATTGACAGGCATGCAAATGTGCTATTTTGCTTTTGCCAAACACCGGCTTTCCGTTTCCTGATAAAGCACAGCACAAATCTATCCCAGCACAGATGTTGCTCATAAAGCATCATTTGTCAGTGGAACTTATACAAGGAGATACTAATCACAGACAGGCAGACTGACAGTACGGCTTGCAATGCTTTGAATGCGGTCTGTTAAGAGTCAGTAATTCCTATTGACATTTAAAAGCTACTTTATAAACACAAATGGGCCTTGGAAGGAACAACTATCTTGAGATTCCCACCCTGAATCACGGAGAGGCTTTAGTAGCATAAAGAGAAAAAGTTGGCAAGGTGCTTTCTGTGTTTCCTGAAACCTTCAAGCATTTAGGCAAAAATTTAGTAGGTTTCTTATCATCCTTGATTAACCTTTTATTCTGTAAGATCTATTCAGTAGAAAGGACACTTAGACTGGTTTGTGATATAAAAACAACCCCCAACCCACCCTCAAAAATAATAAAATCAGTGAAGTGAAAGCCACTAAAATCTAGCAAGACTAGAAAATATGGCAAATAGTCCTCATCTGGCAACAACTGAGCTTTCATGGGATGGCATACTATAGGGGGAGGGCCTTCTCTTGGTCCTGCCACCCTCACAGGCAAGCTGGGTAGGGATGTGGGAGAGAGCCTTCTTGGTAGCTGTTTCCAGACTCTGGAACTCCCTCCCTGGAGAAGCCAGAGTGGCTCCTTCCTTGCTCTCTTTTGCTGGTAGACCTTCTTATTCCAACAGGCCTTTGGGAACAGACTGCTTTTAATGAGGGAGCTGGCACTGTGTTGTTTGTATTGTGATTATCTGTATGTTTTAAATAGATCTTATACAGTTTTGATTCTATTTATGTTTAATTTTTTTCATGCTCTCCTCTATGTTTTTAGTTGTTCTTATTTTATCTGTAAGACGCCCTGAGTCCCTTGTCAGGGAAAGAGGCAGTTGATAATAGTAGCAGCAGCAGCTGTAGTAGTCAAGGAGCCATACCTGAGCAGGCTTGTCTCTGTTCACTGGCCATCTAAATTCAGACAGCTGGGTGACCTGTGGGAGGGCCTCAAGTGAAGAATGCAGGGTTCTAGGATGCTCATGGAGGAGAAGATGGTCTTTCAGTTGCCAAGCTCTGAAGCATTTTGAGCTTTGGGCAGACTTTCCCTCTCAACCTTGAGAACAGATTATTTTATCCCATAGAAAGAATTGGCTTCCTTCTCTTTTCAGGCAATGAGTAAGTGAGTGAGTAAGTAAATAAGACTTAGATAAGTAGACCAGGCATTGCTGCATTGAGGAGTTCAACATGCCTACAGTTTAGCTTCCCCTTCCTTACAGCTGCACTTGCACTAGAGGCAAGATGGAGTCATGCTTACCCTACATGTAGCTTCTGGAAAACTTGGTGCATAGCAGCTGAAGCTTGAGGGATGGCAATTGTTTTATTCTGTCTCCACTAGTGGAAGTTTAGGGTTGGGGTTAGGGTTAGTGGAAGTTTAGGTGGTTGTTATATCCCCCCCCCCCGTAATTATTGTATATTTTTTGTTTTAAGTCATGTGTGATTTCTGGTTTGTTTTTTGTTTTTGCAAACCAACAAGAGAATTTTATTGATGGGTACCTAATACTGTAATTATTACTGCTAATAATAACTCTAGCAATAACCATCAGCTTTTCCAAAATACCTGCTGTATTAAGTACCTCCTGACAGATAATAATGCCAGCTGGTTGTTATCGGAGCAACTACTAAAGAATGAGTGCTTGAGTTTGGTTTTCCCCCCTTTTTGCCTCTTTTGTCCCTTTCCCCTTGTGAACTGCGTTTTTTTTTTTTTTTCAAATTGTGAGCTTGTGAGCAGAGACTGGATTATTTTAACTGGTTGAATGTAAGCCACTCTGGGAGAGTTTTGTTTGTGGTTGAAGAGTGGGGTACCAGATGCTCTAAACAAATAAATGAGGAAACCAAACCCAAAGGAAGCAGTGACACCCCTGAAGTCTCTCCCTGCTCAGAATTTGGGGTGCATGTAGCAATGCTGCCCTGATTGCCCAACTGGTTACTCCCTGACTAAATCACCACCATTATCATCACCATGGTCTGAAATAGCTCTTGCAGTCTGCAGTGTAAAAATATAAGTGCAGAGCAGGATGTGCTTCGCTGGCAATATTATCTTGCTAATGACTGAAACTATTTCCCACTGCTTGGGAAGAAGTATTAACATGAAGGGGGGGTCACATATAAAGGGAGGGAGACAGGAATTGTTACATTATTATCACAGGATTTGGAATGACAACATAATTAGATTAAGAAAATATATTAGCCTAATTGCTATTAGCAGGTAATTTGCTGGGGTTGTGGCAGTAACTGAATTGTCATATCAGTCCTGATTGAATGAACATGAGGCGGTGGATACAATTTCCATCAACATACTACAACCATATTAATCTCCACTGAGAATTAAAATGCTTTAGCTGGAGTGCAATACTGTATACAGATGACACTGCCCTGACATTAAGATACCAGGTCCACTTTCCTCTGTCACTATAGCAGCCTTTGGCAACCTGGTGCCCTCCAGATGTTTTGGACTACAACTCCTGCTACATGGGAGTTGTGGTCCAAAACATCTGGAGGGCACCAGGTTGCCAAAGGCTGCATTATAGGCAGCTTGTTGTTAGGGAAAACCATTCTTCCTCTGTACCATCAGGCACCATTACTATGACTGATCAGCATGACTGATGACTGCCATGTGGGATAATTCTGATGAAAACAGAAAGAAAAGAAAAGAAATGACCGCTTAGCCAGTCTCCGGGTAAGTGGCAGTTGCAGCCTGTTGTGGTAGGCCCCTTGGCCCAACAGAACAAAAGGGCTCTCCATTGTAGTAATTCCCCCAGCCGGCCACAAAGGAGGGCGGGATAGCTTGCCATCGCCCAGTTTTTGAATCAGCTAATCAAGTGGCCAGAGAGCCCAACTATATACTGTAGGCTGGCTGCACCTGAGTTTGGGACCACACTTGGCTAAAGAACAGAAGAAGCAAGTTCTTTTTCGAAGATCAAGCAACAAGGAGCAACGAGGGACAAGGCATAGCTACTCAGGGGAAGGGCTTGCTCTGTTTACTCTGCATTTCCCTTTGCCTGCATAGTTGTGTGAGCTCAGGGATTCTGAGCTCCAGTAAAAAGCACAGCAAAGGCAGCAGAAATTCGCGCATTTCGTGTGTTCCATCTGTGGTAGGAATTCAAATCAATCAAGAAAAATATGGCTGTTATTCATTGAAACTGTTGTTATTTTTCTAAGTATGCAAATGATACAAAATTCATGATTTTTTGAAACATGGCTGTGAATTTCTTTTCCACTTGCTCAATTTATGTTACATAGCGGACAGTGAGACATATAATGTAGCATTTGGCAGAAATTGAAATGCAGCAGAACAGAAAGAATGTGGCAAAGACAGGCCAGACTGAAAATTGCTACCTTTGTACATCCCTAGTCCTGGATGCCTAAATGATTATTTTTTTCAGATTTTAAGGCTCTTCTGTAACCCATGGGCCAGGTTCACAATTGTGAAGAGTTTTTTCTCCACTCACTGGCTTGAGCCTGACTTGGAAAAACAATATCCCCCCCCCCCCAAAAAAAAAAATTTGGACAGGGTGATTTGTCACACGCCACCCAAGCACCAGAAGTGTAGGATATCTATCATAATTAACTTGCTTCAACCTAAAATGCAAATCTATAAACATTTTTTTCCTTTTTCTTTTAACGTATGCCCTTCCTTTCTGCTAAAAAAATGACATTCAGTGTGACTTATGCCAATATTAAAAAGCAACAGCTATGAAACAATAATAAAATAGAGCAATATATATTTAAAACAGCAGGTACTATAAATTTAAAACCAATACTAAAATCTAAGAGGGATCAAAATGTAAACATGAATCCCCATGCATATAAACTGATAAACAAGCACTGGGAGCAATAGCGACCCATACTGCCAATAAAATAACATTAGCCCGATGGTGTGCATTTGTCTACCGTGGGGAATGAAGTAAGGCTCCATAATATGGCAGCAGGACTCAGAGATTGATTGTAGATGTTGATGGTTTGGTGGCAAGCTGGCTGCAACCAGCCAATTCAGTTGGCATTGGTTTGTTGTTGTTTAGTCGTTTAGTCATGTCCAACTCTTCGTGACCCCATGGACCAGAGCATACCAGGCACTTCTGTCTTCCACTGCCTCCTGCAGTTCGGTCAAACTCATGTTGGTAGCTTCGAGAACACTGTCCAACCATCTCGTCCTCTGTCGTCCCCTTCTCCTTGTGCCCTCCATCTTTCCCAACATCAGGGTCTTTTCCAGGGAGTCTTCTCCTCTCATGAGGTGGCCAGTGTATTGGAGTCTCAGCTTCAGGATCTGTCCTTCCAGTGAGCACTCAGGGCTGATTTCCTTAAGAATGGATAGGTTTGATATTTTTGCAGTCCATGGGACTCTCAAGAGTCTCCTCCAGCACCATAATTCAAAAGCATCAATTCTTCGGCATTGGTTGGTGTCCTTTAACATTAGGATATCCTGTTTAAAAGGTCTGGAAGGGGTACTGCTGTTCAGGAGCCCACATGGAGCCTGATAAGCCATATCACCCCTTCTGAGAGGCAGAACTGGCAGGATCATCACACTTGATCAGTATCAATAGGTGGCCTTCATGCCACCACTGACCCATCACCAAGTTCAGCCAGCAGATGGGCTGGTTGAGGGCGGATACTTACCCAATGCTTTTGCCAAACAGGTTTACACCTGTAATCAATAAAATTGTGGCCTAATTTATCCTGTTAGTTGTCTACTGTTTCTTATTCATCTCTGGCAATCCCCATCGGAACACAGTGCTCCTTATGCGCCTGAGACACGCAAACATTTCTTTTAATTTTAAAGTGTACTCCTTTTCTACTAAAAAATGACATTCAATGTGACTTATGCAAATATTAAAAAGCAACAGCTACAAAACAGTAATAAAACAGAGCTATATCTATTAAAAACAGCAGGTACTATAAATTTAAAGCCAATACTAAAATCTAAGAGGGCTCAAAATGCAAACACGCAGCCCCTATGCATATTAACTAATAAACAAGCACTGGGAGCAATAGCAACCTGCACTGCCAATAAAACAATATTAGCCACCACTGGACATTTGAATCACTGATTTTGCCAAGTAACTGCAGAATAGAAGAGATGGTTAGGTGAACATACGTGAGAAGGGGATTCCATAATCAGAATGAAACCACAGAATATGTCCTGCCTTTGAAAGCCACCTCCCTAACATCTGAAGATGAAGAGGCCCCAAAAATGGCACTCTGCAGATTATCTCAGGTGTTTGTAAGCTTCATCTGGGACCAGGCAGTCCGCAAGGTACATGAAAAGCAGAGCAGCCAGCAATTCAACTAAATAAGCCAGTGTATGAAGGGAACGTCCAGGGAAACTCTGTGCAAGGGCAGGATTGTAATGAAGAACAGATTATGTGCACATTTATTACTTAAAAAAAAAAAGGCAGATAAGATGGAAATCCTGTGCTAGAATTATTTACAGGAAGTTCTTATTGTTTTATGTTTTGTTTGCTGCTCTGGGCTGATTTGGGAGGCAGTGGGATATAAAATAAATAAATAAATTAGCCGTGCCTGAGCCGATTACCATTTTTATTGTGAGGTGCCAAGAATGTCTAATACCGTGAAAATATTACAAACTCAAAAGTACCAGATACCATTCAAATGAACCAGATAATTAATTCCTGCTCTAATCCTAAAAAGAATCAGCATCATTCTACTTATAGGCATCATTTAATATTTCATCATGACTTCAAAATTTACAGTTCTGTGGGTAAAAAGAAGCCATATGTACATACAAAAACCACTTATTTCTTTGGTATTTTGCTATGTCCTAATTTCTAAATCTCAACATCATCATCTTGCAACAGATGTAACACAGTCAGAGTTCTCCCTCCACGGTTTTAAAATCAAAGCAAAGCAAAAATGATGCAGAGCATAGTTTTGTGGGGGGTAGAAAAGGAATCAGTCTTTTAAATTATACTTCATAAATTGTACATTAACAAAGTTGCATATTAATTTGAAACCCTGCACTGCTTCAACCCAGACACAACAAAGCTTTAAGAAATTAAGCAAACTTGAAGAAATTAAGAAACCTGCCAACAATTTTAGCCTTTGCCTGTTTTGTAACCTGCATGTTGACTAGGCATAGGATGCCCTTTTTCTACAAGTGGACTCTATCTTGTCAAACCCTATTGTGGCTTAGAAAATCTCCATATCTACCTCTCTTTTTCAGTTTACCTTTGTGTTCACGATCTCTGCTTTCCTTCTCAGATACTTGGATTGCGCAGAAGCAGTAATGGAGTTATGTAGTTCTAGAATGTCTAGACTTAGTTCCCTAGCAAGCTATCATATATGCACATAGGGGAAGCCATAAACAAGAGCTCTGCTGGATCAGACTAAGGGCCCATTCAGTCGAGCGCCATTTTCAATGGCTAGGGATGATGGGAGTCATATTTCAGAAACATCTGGAGGACCAAATGTGAGAAATGTGAAAGGAGAAATATAGAAGTATCCATCTTATGTCTGTTTATTAAAAACAAAAACCTGTAATTTTTTATTTTTATTATTTTTATTATTTTTATTATTATTATTATTATTATTATTATTATTATTATTAGCATTAGCATTACTTGGAACCTCAGTTTCCTTTGAATTTCCATAGCAGATAACATTTCCTTTAGATGCCATTTTGTCCCTTTTAATTTCTGGCACTCATGCAATGCTGGATAGATTGTTGACATTTTTCATTACTGCAAAATCTGTACCTTTGTTGAGCAGTTACAGTTACGCTTCCAGCTTTCAGGGAGCTCCAAGCATTGGATATTTCAAGAAAAACTAATTAAACTTGCAGGCTGCAAGATAAAGTACCGTCACCAGCAGGAGATGTAAATTCTGGAGGAAGTTGCTCCCCACCCCCAACTTTGTGGTTAAACATTGACAGTAATATTATGTAGTCCTACACTACGCAGAAGCAACCAGACATCTTATAATTATTTTAATATAAAGAGGATCAGCCAGTCAGCAAGACAGACAGATGCACTTAGGCATAGATGTATAGTTAGGCGTAGGAGCAAGAAAATGGTTTGGAGCTTCAAAGACAGTACAGTGGTACCTTGGGTTACATACGCTTCAGGTTACAGACTCTGCTAACCCTGAAATATTGCTTCAGGTAAAGAACTTTGCTTCAGGATGAGAAGAGATATCATGCTCCGGTGGCACGGTGGCAGCAGGAGGCCCCATTAGCTAAAGTGGTGCTTCAGGTTAAGAACAGTTTCAGGTTAAGTATGGACCTCCGGAACGAATTAAGTACTTAACCCGAGGTACCACTGTAATGTATTTTGCACTTTATCTCCTGAACTGGTTGGCTGCATTTTCAAGGTCACATGGCATGAGTGCTAGCATGGCCTCACTTCCTTTGCTACAATGTCTCTTGTTTTTGAGTAGATAACTGTCTTGCAGCTACTATTTCCCATCCACTATCAGCTTTATTTAGTCCTCTTCTCCTACTCAAACAAAGGCCCATACAGCATACTATATCAGTGATGGGGGACCTGCGGCGAGGGGTCGAACCAGACCTACTCATTTGTCTCATGACGCCATTTTGGCAAAAGCCAAGCCGGCCTGCCATATACCTTGCATTATATATGATGTTGGGTGTGGGCCGGTAAAGACATGGCCGAGGCAAACAGGGGGTTGCAGGCTGATCATGTGCCCTGAAAAGCCCTGTGTATGGCTGTTTACGAGCACTGATGATCAGCTGATCGTTGGTGCATGTGGAGAGGAGTGCTTTGAAATCTCAATGATCAGCTGACTGTTGGAGTTCCAAGGTGCATGAGGTGCACTTTGATGTCAAGTGACTCCACCCACCTGTCATACCTGCCCATGGGGGCTAGTGAAAAAATGAGGTGGCCTACCATAATTATGTAATGCTCAATTAAAGAAGACTTGCAATGAGATATCTCATCCTGAATTTTCCCCACAATGCAAAAAACTGCCAGAAACATAGAGTGGGGATAAGAAAATGCCAAGTGCAATAGCATTTCGTCATGTGTTTAAACATTACCGTGGATGAGATTTTGGTTGGCAATTAAAGAGCCTAATCAAGGAATCCCTTATTCCTTGATTAGACTCTTTAATTGATTCAAAACCATCCATCTAATTGGCATAGTTATTCCAAATTTTGATACAAGTAAAAGAAGTTGCATGCTGATTTGTGTGAAATATCAGTTGTGAGTAGTCGTAAAAAAAATGTCTATAGAGAAAGCCTAGGCTGGTACAAACTCTTCGGAGAAGCTTACTTTCATTTATTTTAAAGCCATAATTAAGTGCATTCCCAACACAGAATTTTAAAAAACCCTGTTGCAATAATGTTTATAAATTAAGGGGCAAATTCTCTCCCAGGAGACAGAAAGAAATCCAACTGACAGCATGAAAGCATCTGAAGGTCAAATTTGGCCCTGAGAATGTAATTAAAATGAAAGAAAGTGATCCCGTCCGGAGAGAACCCAAGTCAGAAAATTATGGTAATGTTGTTATGTCTTTAGAACATTCTCAGGGATGTCAGCAACATTTAATGTGAAGCCATTTCTGTTCAACAAAAAGGATTTATTTGAAGTTGATAATTAGACACTTTTGTGTGTTAAACCTTGTTTACCATTAATCTCTTTGGCACTCACAAACTTGCAGAAGGATTACTTAAAAATATCTAAATAAGCAAGCACAGACTGAAACATGCCCATGGTCTATGAATCCAGCAAACGCCACACAGAGACAGACAGGGGAATTCCTAATGTGAAATTTATATTCTCAAAGTTGCGTTAACATTGATTTGCTTTTAAAATGAAATGGTTACAATTATATTTGAAATTATGAATGAACTGTTTATAGAACCTGTACACATCCACTGTCAAGGGGGAAAGAATTGATTACCTGACTGTGCCTGGAACTACTTCAAAGTCAAATGATTCAGACATTAACAATGAGCTTGGACTCGCCTATGGAACTAATAGCAAAATGCTATCATAGTCAGAATCGGCCTCAGCCTCTAAATGATCTCAAGAAATATAGCTAAAAGTTTCTCTGTCAACAGTGCCCTACAATACAGAGATAATTTGGAAGTGGCCCATTGTTTAGAATATTTAAAAAATCACCTAATGGACAGCCCAAGCTATGTGTTTTCAGATTTCTGACAGACTTTGACACAGGAACTGGGAAATCTCTTTGGTATACTATGGATATGTAAGCTCTGAATCAGATGTCCCCAACCTGGTTTCCTCCAACTGTTTTTGACTGCAACTCCCATCATCCCTGACCTTTGGCAACAATGGCTGTGAATGATGGGAGTGGTCCAGAACTTCTGGAGTGCACCATGTTGGGGTGTGTGTTTATCTTCAACCTATACATCTTGGTCTTTATGTGCACACCGCAGAAGCTTCCATAAAGTGGTTAAGCTCATCAACACTAAACAGTTGGTTTAGTGGAGTTGGCACACAGGAAACACACACTCTATATTTGTGCACTATATACAGGTTACAGATACATACAAAAAGGTTTTTCTCTCTCTGGTCCCAGAGAGGGTTCTGTACTTCCAAGTCCTTGTTGTGTTAAAGTCCACAGCCAAATCCTAAATTCAGTTGCTTCAAAGTCCTGAAACTTATCTGAGTTCTGAAGGATGTCAATTTCCCAACTTATTCCTCAGATGATCTCTTCAAAAAGTCTTCACCTGAATCTACAAGTCCAACACACCAGGCCCAGGAAGCCTGAGTGGGAGGATGCTGTTAGAACTATTTGATCCATGTGCAGATCCCCAGGGGGGGATGAACATTTGGATTCCAGTTGGCAGCCTATTACATTTAGGACCATTCAATCTTTCTAGACAGCATGAAGTAGAAGTGGACATAGGGTTTCCCTGACCACTAGAGTAGTCCTGTATTTTTGTTTATTTTTTGTTGCAAACTTTCAGCATGTTTCTGCCTCCAAAGTTCCAGTTTGGGTCTTTTGGCTTGTTCCTCAACCTCCTTGCTTGCTCTTTGGTGCTAATATTAACTTGTTTCTCAATCCTGCCTTTGTTTAGTACTGACTCTCTCCTCACCCCCTGAATATTGGCTGGTCCCAGGACTCATCTCAGATTTTGAACCATCCCCTGACAAAAAGCAAAGAGCAGAAATCTGTTTTATATTTGTTTCTTACACAATTTCAATTTTATCTCTTAAGATATCCATGCGAGCTGGGTTTGCTAAGAGTCTAGAGAGCGTAAAGTTGCTTCCATACTATGGGCATCAGTGCTGTTAAGACATTGCTAGTCTCCGATCAGTTGAAATAAACATTGATTTCACACGGAACAAAATGCCTTGCCCATGATTCTTTTATAATGTTTATTCACAAGTAAGACTCATTCAGGAAAGGTCCCCTGCAATGTTAATTACCAGCTTCTTCCTTGCATGTTTGCTTCTTTTTGGCTTCCTGTTCAGTGCAGCTGGTGGATCAGTGAGTAATTGCCAGTTATATAGTGAGCTTTTCATCACTCAGAGTGAGGCATTGTTGGTTTTGTTTCCCCTACTTTCTTTTGTAGGAAAAACAAAAAACAAACTATAAATGCAGGGGTGAAAAAAGTTAAATTTCTTATTCCATCTCCCTCCCTCCCTCCCTCCCTTCCTCTCAATCGAGTAAGCAAAGGATGACAATTCTAGACATCCCATTCATTTCTGACCTTTTGGATACACCATGAGTACCATATGTGGTGACTTTTAGATGCTGGAACACAACACCTATTGGCCCCAGTCAGTTTAGCCTTGAGTCAAGGGTCATAGGAAACTGAGGTTCAAGAACATCTGGAGGCACCATGTTGGCTATCCCTGAACTATACTGTACTTGTTCTTCTCGGCAGTGCCTGTATCCACTAAAAATAATACTGCTGACTGGTAAATCCTAAACAATTTGCCAATTTTTCATGGCTGTGGAGGAAGCTTCTCAAGTTTTATTGCACATCAGATTTTCTCCTCTATAGAATCCTCTTCATTTCTCATATAGGCCTGCTTGGGGCTCTAGTACATATTTATTAACATTAATATATTCAAAAGCCTTTTCAGCCACCAGGGAACTTTTAAATAATCTATCTTGACCTACCTCATAAAACATACCATAGACAGTCGCTCGCAAAGCCAAACATCTGATTCCGCCTAATACCTTTTAGGCAGCAATGCTTAAAAGCCATCTGAAGAACTCCCTTTGAAATTTCAGCACTGACCTCACAGCTTCATGACTGTATTTACTGAATTAATCCGACAAGTAATGTAAGATCTGCCATGTCTCTAGGCACAGTAATTCATTAGTGAAACACTTTCACCAGTAACTTTTATTAATTAGGGTTCCTCTATAAAATGCCTGTACCAGAATCCCTCCGGTACAATTTTATATATGTTTAATGTCTTTCCAACAATGATTCCAGACAGCTGTTTTTATGTTTCCTAGATATATGTGCTGTTTCTCAGGATTGCGGACTTCATTTGGTTCCTTAAATAAAGAATGACTTGTGTATTGCTAGTTAGACTACTAGGAAGTCCCAGCTTGTGGGACTCTTAGCTACTTCTTTGAGAAGGCAAAAGTGCTGAGGTTGTGAACAATAACATCTCTAGGTGTATATTGCTGAGATAGCTGAGCAAAAATGTTAGTTAGCACAGTGCATACAGAGATATCTGAGTAATTTGATCTTTATTAATTCCTATACAAAATGACCTGGCCTGTACCTCCTGGACTAATGTGTGGATCGGAACATATTTCTGAATGTTGTGCCACAGTTTGCAGCAGTTTAAGCATACCAAAATCCTCATTCTCTGACTGGAGGGAAAATCTGTATCTTGAGGAAAGTTAACATAAACTTAATGCAGAAACAGAACAAAGTTATGGGTCCAGGTGACAAAGTGCTGTGTGCCACCCTCCTAAAAATGGTGTCACTGCTGCTTGCTAGGATGGTGGGGGTGGTGGCCAGGTCAAGATGAGAAAACCTATTCACTTCCAATCACAGAAGCATCACAAAACCTTCATCTACAGCAGTGGTGGCCAAACTTGGCCCTCCAGCTGTTTTGGGACTACAACTCCCATCATCCCTAGCTAACAGGACCAGTGGTCAGGGATGATGGGAAATGTAGTCCCAAAACAGCTGGAGGGCCAAGTTTGGCTACCACTGATCTACAGGGTCACGTTTGGATTCAACCGCACAATAAATGCCAGCTTACATAAACACGCTCCCAATTTGCTTCTCTTTACCTCAACAAAACTCTTGAACTCATGTCAAAGGCTTCTAGCTACTGAAGTTAAGCAAAAAATAATTATCAAGAAATTTGTAATCTACAACGCAGAGAAATAACTATGCAATTCCACAGAGTACTGTTCTCTTTTCTATGTAATTCATGTCTAATTAGCCCATATTTGCTTATTTTGCATAATGACCACAAAACTTTTTTGTTTCAACTTTATCTATCCAAATCATTTTTTTTAACCTCTGGAAAAATATCATCATGGCTAACAGCCACTGTTTAGAAGAGGTAAGGTTCAGAAGCAGACCATTATTAATATATTTTTTCGGCTGGGAGGACTTTTGTAGTAGTAGTTGCACTTTGTACAGATCTTTAACTGTAACCCTTCACAATGTTACCCAAAAAGCAATGAAATTTAAGCCAGGAAATCAATACATTCATACCTTGGATCTCGAACAGCTTAGTTGCCAAATGTTTCAGCTCTTGACTGTGTACGACTGTATACTGAATAATGTTTAAAGAGACAGAAATTTACCCCCCCCCCACAATTATTACTCAGGAAATGCTGTCAAGAATTTAGGAATATCATTCAAAGACTGGGCTCCTTGGCATGACCAGAATATCAGCTCCGAGGGCATTCAGTCACAGAACAGATGAAATACAATAATATTGTACACCCCCCCCATGATGTTCTGCCAGGGCACGTTACACCATGAAAAATGGCACTCATGAAAAAAGGCCTACCTCTCCATATCTGAAAGTATATGTCATCCATTCCAAGACATCTCTTTGATTCTATTGTGATGCTGTTGAGTGCCAGGTGTTGTAATGGTCCTTCTGAAATGGCTATTGGGTTAGAAGAAAGAAAGTGTGTGTGTGGGGGGGAGAGTTCAAGTCATATCACGTAGACAATCTGTCAGAATGCCTTCATATCTTGGGTCATTCAGATATCTGTGAGTTGCGAGATTCTTTCTACTGATCCCTTAAGCCATCTGTTTTCCCCTTGGACCTGAACTGAATATTAACGTCTTGGAAGTTCTTTAAGAAATGCAGTCATTTCCAGTGCACTGTTGAGAAATAACCTTTCAAACTTCTACTTAAAATAAATAAACAGAAAATATTCAAACTGAAGCTCTCTTCCGTGTGAATCCAAATTAGCAAGAAATTATAATGGTGAGTTTTAATTGGAAGGCTCAGTCATGAAACGCTTAATATGACCAAAATGTAGCCATTTGTTTTGTGATTTTTCAGTTGACCATACCCCAACAGCCTAATGAAACTGAATATTTTGGAAGAAACCAAAAAGTGAAATGCAGCGGAGAATGTATGTGACCCCTAGACTTCCACTGTGGCAAAATATCACTCTTGGCCCTACTCAGTCATATCAATAGGTGGGGACTCAGTACAATGAACTCTGTAGTCTGGGAGAGGTCACCATTCTAGATAATTACACCTAAGATCTGGAAGTGTCATGTCATTAAATTACTGCTAACTTCTAAAATATTATTTTCTGGTCATTAAAGCAGATTAAGAAAGAAGTCACAGTAGTAGCAGATTTCATATTCCAGCTGATTCACACGTGCATACTTTGTGTTACTACTAACATACCCTGATTTTGGAGCATTTGATATTATTGGCTTTATTGTGTTTGGGGTGGTACAGAAGTTTCACTTATGGATTTAGTTCTGTGATGGCTCACGCATGGATGAATAGCCATCATTTGATGACTGCTGACTGCGAGAGCAAGTTCTGACATATGTTTCCATGCGAGATTAGCTAACACTACAACCCATTTCTTAAAATACTGTAATGGTAAGGAAAGAAAAGGATAGAGAGAGAAAAAATACTTGTTGAAAATTGCTATGTCTGGAGAAGCTGATCTAATTTTCTCATAGGAAAAATGTTCAAACATTGATAAAATGTACACCAATAAGATACGTGCAGCCGTGCCCTGCGGTAGTCTATTGAACTATTTTATCATTCTGTACTACATAAGAGGAGGATAATATTGTACAAATGAAATGATTTCTTCAGAAATATGAGTATCATAATTTAGAAGGAAAGCTTTAAAAAATGGCAAATGTGGATAACATGCAGAGCTAGCATAGCTCCATTTATGATTTTTTTATTTTATTTTACATGTTTATTGGAAAGAGTGATATTTCTCAAGGGAATTCTACAATGCGAACTTGGCAGCTAACTCTTCAAAGATGCCACGCTTTCACAAGTTCTT
This sequence comes from Podarcis erhardii, assembly GCF_964252035.2. Lineage (NCBI taxonomy): Eukaryota > Metazoa > Chordata > Lepidosauria > Squamata > Lacertidae > Podarcis > Podarcis erhardii. Next base: position 40,724,084 of record NC_138509.1, read on the forward strand.
TTGCAACTTTTAAAAATGTGCGCATTACAGAACTTTCTGTTGTGGCTACAAGCAAGTCTGAACTGTGGAAAGGCTGAGCATATAACCGATAATTCATTTCAAGTAAAGATGGATGTTTCTCATAAGGCATGAATATACATGTCTCATACCCACATGTTCCATATCTCACACACAGCTTTTTCTTTTCTACTTTTACTATTATTTCAGTGCATTTGTTGTGGGATAAAAAGTGAGTTTAGTATTTGATATGCTCTCAGATAAGTCATCCATCCTTTTAAAGTGCATTTAAAGTTTACAAAAAGAATTCTGAAGTGGATACTGAAAGAATGAGGGCATCTCTACAAAAATGCATATAGGATTCCTTCAGGCTTGATGAAATTTATTATTTTTATGCAGTGAAGAGGTCACATGAATCTGCCCCCACATGGTGAAATTGTTGTCTACCATAGATTCAGAAAACCTTTAGAAATTAATACTCCCCCCCCCCGAGTAGCTAATGGCAATCTTCTTACCACATGGGACTGAGTCAAAAGACTCTGCTTGGGAAAAATCACCTGTTGGTGACCTTTCTATAGAAAAACATATATTAAAACATTGTTAATGTAGTCTTTGGTCACCCATACATAGAAATGTGCACATTCCATAAGAAGTGGCACAGATCCCATAGTCTCGGACATAGAATCATGACACACCACAGGGAGGTTGCCTGGCACACCAGTTACAGTGGTGAGACAGCAACAAAACAGAGGCTGTCAGTGAGACAGAGTGTCAGCAGCAAATCACACTGTCAGTAGAGACAGAAGGGAAACAAAAATGAAAGGGTTGTTGTTGTTGTTGTTGTTGTTGTTGTGTGTGTTACACTTTTGATGGGTACGTGTTGGGTACGTTTGATGGGTAAGAAAGTTTTGCCACTTCTTCATCAGTTGCAGGAGTACAGTGGTACCTCGGGTTAAGAACTTAATTCATTCTGGAGGTCCGTTCTTAACCTGAAACTGTTCTTAACCTGAAGTACCACTTTAGTTAATGGGGCCTCCTGCTGCCGCCACATGATTTCTGTTCTCATCCTGAAGCAAAGTTCTTAACCCGAGGTACTATTTCTGGATTAGCGGAGTCTGTAACCTGAAGCGTTTGTAACCCGAGGTACCACTGTAATTTTAATTTATATATTTGAACATTTAGCCCACGCTACTGTAACAAAATCAGGTGGAGGATAACACTTCAGAACAAAAGTCTACTAAAATCCTTCGGGAGAAATATATAACACATTAGAAACCCCACATCTCTTCTGTCTCAGTCACTAAAAGCCAGACAACTTTTTTTTATATACAAAAAAAATGGTTTCCCCTCTGAAAGATCCTCATTCTGTGACAAGCCTCCAAGAAACCCAGTCACTCAATTAGTCAATCAAACATTTTTATTTTTATTTTTTGGAATAAATCAAAGAGCACCACAGATCCCTGTAGGGTTAAAGATTTAAAAGTAGAAAAAGAAAGGGCTGGAAACACGCCTGACGGAAACCCTGGAGCAGCTGCCAGGCAGTATAGGCAGTTCTGAGCTAAATGGACCAATGGCTTGATTTGGTATAAGGCAGCTTGCTATGTTGCTCTTCATAGTGATCTTCAAAGGGCTCAGTACCTCTTACTTCTAAGCAGCAATAGATTCTCAGCAGCAATAGCAAACAGAGCACTTCTTTGTGTTACATTAGAGATGGGGAGCTTGTGACTTGCCAGAAGTTGTTGTACTACAACCCCCATCATCCCTGATCAGTTACCATGCCAACTGGGGTTGATGGCAACTGGAACCCAACAACATCTGGAAGGCCACAGATTCTCCATCCCCATGTTACATAAACACATATACTTCTCTTCATGCCATCTCTGTGTGTTCCGTGAAGGGATCACATCAGTGATCTCACCCTTGATGTCATGTGCCCAGATGCCTTGACCTTTGCATGTGGAACTGGGACATACTGCTATATGTATAGAGGAATTGCATGTAACTGGGAACCTGTACAAACAGGATTCTGAATTCTGTGGAGCACCTACACCTAGCTGCCCGTGTGTAGACATCTCTTTTCAAATATTTGGTTCCGCCGGTGGCGGATAACTCATTCTGAATCTGACCGGACACGGGTTAGAGCTCAACGTCGAGCCTACCAAGTGGCGATAGCGACGGCGAAGAAGACTTTCTTCACCGCCTCTATTGCATCTGCAGAAAACAGCAGCAGGAGACTCTTTCAGGTGGTTCGCAATTTAGCGGAACCACCTGTAACATCGGGGCCCAGTACGGGCCACATGTTCTCCTGCAATGATTTTGCAAATTTTTTTGCAGATAAAATCGCTCAGATTCGGGAAGAAGTAGACTCCACCGTGGGAGCAGGGCCGGGGCGGGAGAGTGCTAGAGTCCTGTCTGGTCAAGTTGTGTGGGATCAATTTCAATCTGTTACCTCCGAGGATGTGGACAGGCTGCTTGGACGAGTGAAGCCAACCACCTGTCTCCTGGATCCTTGCCCATCCTGGCTTATAAAAGCTAGCCGGGAAGGACTGAGCGATGGGCTTCGTGGGGTGGTGAATGCTTCCCTCCGTGAGGGAGCCTTCCCAGACCCGCTGAAAGAGGCGGTTATTAAACCGCTTCTTAAAAAACCATCTTTAGATGCGGCCACGATGGCCAATTATCGCCCAGTCTCAAACCTTCCATTCTTGGGCAAGGTGATTGAGCGAGTGGTTGCTGAACAACTCCAGGCACGCCTGGAAGAAGCGGACCATTTGGATCCCTTCCAGTCGGGATTCAGGCCTCATCATGGGACTGAAACTGCCTTGGTCGCACTGGTTGATGATCTCCGGCGGGCTAGGGACAAAGGTGAGAGCTGTTTCCTAGTTCTGCTGGATCTCTCAGCGGCGTTTGATACCATCGACCATGACATCCTTCTGGACCGTCTTGAGGGGTTGGGAGCTGGGGGCACTGTCATACAGTGGTTCCGCTCCTTCCTCCTGGGCCGTGTTCAGAAAGTGGTGGTGGGGGATGAGTGTTCAGACCCCTGGCCGCTCACTTGTGGGGTGCCTCAGGGTTCTGTCCTCTCCCCCATGCTTTTCAACATCTACATGCAGCCGCTGGGAGGGATCATCAGGAGGTTTGGGCTGGGTGTT